>NC_060119.1:54125479-55467200 GCF_021461395.2 Schistocerca americana | reverse complement strand
CGAATTTAATACAAAAGGGCACAATGCCGACTATAGTACAAGAGGACTGACACTCTTACTTTCTATGTTTGAACCTCTCCTCCGAGTCCAGTTTTAGATTCCCGATGCTTCACTTCAGGTTTTACTGTATCCCTTGGACCCTCTGATTGACAATGAAAACAAAGAAATTGCATCCGAATTTAATACAAAAGGGCACAATGCCGACTTAAGTACAAGCGGACTGACACTCTAACTTTCTATGATTTGAACCTCTCCTGTGAGTCCAGTTTTAGATACCGATGCTTCACTATCAGGTTTACTGTATCCCTTAGAGCTTCTTATTGACGATGGAACACAGAAATTGCATCCGAATTTTATACAAAAGGCACAATGCTGACTTAAGTACAAGAGGACTGACACCCTAACTTTCTATGATTTGAACCTCTCCTTTGAGTCCAGTTTAAGGATTCCGATGCTTCACTTCTTTATTATTGTATCCCTTGGACATTGTTATTGACGATAAAACACAGAAATTGCATCCGAATTTAATACAAAAGGGACAATGCCGACTTAAGTAAAAGAGGACTGACACTCTAACTCCTCTATGACTTGAACCTCTTCTGTGAGTCCAGTTTTAGATTCCGATGCTTCACGTCAGGTTTACTGTATCACTTGGACCTTCTTATTGACGATTGAAACACAGAAATTGCATCTGAATTTAATACAAAAGGCACAATGCCGACATAAGTACAAGAGGACTGTCACTCTAAACTCTCTATGATTTGAAGCCCTCCTGTGAGTCCAGATTTAGAATCCGATGCTTCACTTCAGGTTTTACTGTATCCCTTGGACCTTCTTATTGACGATGAAACACAGAAATGGCATCGGAATTTAATACAAAAGGCACAATGCCCACTTAAGTACAAGAGAACTGACACTCTAACTCTCTATGATTTGAAACTCTCCTGTGAGTCCAGTGTTAGATTCCGATGCTTCACTTCAGGTTTACTGTATCTCTTGGACCTTCTTATTGACGATGAACTATAGAACATTGCATCCGAATTTAATACAAAAGGCACAAAGCCGACTTAAGTACAAGGAGGACTGACACCTTACCTTTCTATGATTTGAACCTTTCCTATAAGTCCAGTTTTAGATTCCGATGCTTCACTTCAGGTTTACTGTATCCCTTGTACCTTCTTATTGACGATGAAACACAGAAATAGCATCCAAATTTAATGCAAAAGGCACATGCCGACTTAAGTACAAGAGGACTGTCACTCTAACTGTCTATGATTTGAACCTCTCCTGTGAGTCCAGTTTTAGATTCCGATGCCTGACTTCAGGTTTATTGTATCCCTTGGACCTTCTTATTGTCGACGAAACACAGAAATTGCATCCGAATTTAATACCAAAAGGCACAATGACGACTTAAGTACAAGAGGACTGACACTCTAACTTTCTATGATCGAACCTCTCCTGTGTGTCCAGTTTTAGATTCCGATGCTTCACTTCAGGTTTACTGTATCCCTTGGACCTTCTTATTGACGATGAAACACAGAAATTTGCATCCGAATTTAATACAAAACGCACAATGCTGACTAAAGTATAAGAGGACTGACACTCTAACTTTCTATGATTTGAACCTCTCCTTTGAGTCCAGTTTTAGATTCCGATGCTTCACTTCAGGTTTACTGTATCGCTTGGACCTTGTTATTGAGAATGAAACACAGATATTGCATCCGAATTTAATACAAAAGCCACAGTGCCGACTTAAGTACAAGAGGATTGACACTCTAACTTTCTATGATTTGAACCTTTCCTGTGAGTCCAGTTGTAGATTCCGATGCTTCACTTCAGGTTAACTGTATACCTTGGACCTTCTTATTGACGATGAAACACAGATATTGCATCCGAATTTAATACAAAATGCACAATTCCGACTTCAGTATAAGAGGACTGACACTTAAACTTTCTATGATTTGAACCTCCCCTGTTAGTCCAGTTTTAGATTCCGATGCTTCACTTCAGGTTTACTGTATACCTTGGACCTTCTTATTGACGATAAAACACAGAAATTGCATCCCAATTTAATACAAAATGCACAATGCCGACTTACGTACAAGAGGACTGAAACTGTAACTTTCTATGATTTGAACATCTCCTGTGTGTCCAGTTTTAGATTCCGATGCTTCACTTCAGGATCACTGTATCCCTTGGACCTTCTTATTGACGATGAAACACAGAAATTGCATCGGAATTTAATACAAAAGGCACAAAGCCGACTTAAGTACAAGAGGACTGACACCCTACCTTTCTACGATTTGAACCTTTCCTATATGTCCAGATTTAGATTCCGATGCTTCACTTCAGGTTTACTGTATCCCTTGGACCTTCTTATTGACGATGAAACACAGAAATAGCATCCAAATTTAATACAAAAGGCACAATGCCGACTTAAGTACAAGAGGACTGCCACTCTAACTCTCTATGATTTGAACCTCTCCTGTGAGTCCAGTTTTAGATTCCGATGCCTGACTTCAGGATTACTGTATCCCTTGGACCTTCTTATTGACGATGAAACACAGAAATAGCATCCGAATGCAATACAAAAGGCACAATGCCGACATAAGTACAAGCGGACTGACTCTCTAACTCTCTATGATTTGAACCTCTCCTGTGAGTCTAGTTTCAGATTCCGTGCTTCACTTCATGTTTTACTGTATCCCTTGGACCTTCTTATTGAAGATGAAACACAGATATTGCATCGGAATTTAATACAAAAGGCACAATGCCCACTTAAGTACAAGACAACTGACACTCTAACTCTCTATGATTTGAAACTCTCCTGTGAGTCCAGTGTTAGATTCCGATGCTTCACTTCAGGTTTACTGTATCCCTTGACCTTCTTATTGACGATGAAACACAGAAATTGCATCCGAATTTAATACAAAAGGCACAAAGCCGACTTAAGTTCAAGAGGACTGACACCCTACCTTTCTATGATTTGAACCTTTCCTATAAGTAAAGTTTTAGATTACGATGCTTCACTTCAGGTTTACTGTAATCCCCTTGGACCTTCTTATTGACGATGAAACACAGAAATAGCATCCAAATTTAATACAAAAGGCACAATGCCGACTTAAGTACAAGAGGACTGCCACTCTAACTCTCTATGATTTGAACCTCTCCTGTGAGTCCAGTTTTAGATTCCGATGCCTGACTTCAGGATTACTGTATCCCTTGGACCTTCTTATTGACGATGAAACACAGAAATAGCATCCGAATGCAATACAAAAGGCACAATGCCGACATAAGTACAAGAGGACTGACTCTCTAACTCTCTATGATTTGAACCTCTCCTGTGAGTCTAGTTTCAGATTCCGTGCTTCACTTCATGTTTACTGTATCCCTTGGACCTTCTTATTGAAGATGAAACACAGAAATTGCATCGGAATTTAATACAAAAGGCACAATGCCCACTTAAGTACAAGAGAACTGACACTCTAACTCTCTATGATTTGAAACTCTCCTGTGAGTCCAGTGTTAGATTCCGATGCTTCACTTCAGGTTTACTGTATCCCTTGGACCTTCTTATTGAAGATGAAACACAGAAATTGCATCGGAATTTAATACAAAAGGCACAATGCCCACTTAAGTACAAGAGAACTGACACTCTAACTCTCAATGATTTGAAACCCTCCTGTGAGTCCAGTGTTAGATTCCGATGCTTCACTTCAGGTTTACTGTATCCCTTGGACCTTCTTATTGACGATGAAACACAGAAATTGCATCCGAATTTAATACAAAATGCACAATGCCGACTTAAGTACAAGAGCACTGACACTCTAACTTTCTTTGATTTGAACCTCTCCTCAGAGTCCAGTTTTAGATTCAGAAGCTTCACATCTGGTTTACTGTATCCCTTGGTTCTTCTTACTGGACGAGGAAACACGGAAATTGCATCCGAATGTAATACAAAAAGGCACAATGCCGACTTAAGTACAAGAGGACTGACATTCTAACTTTCTATGATTTGAACCTCGCCTGTGAGAAAAGTTTTAGATTCCGATGCTGCACTTCATGTTAACTGTATCCCTTGGAACTTCTTATTGACGATGACACACAGAAATTGCATCCAAATTTAATACAAAAGGCCCAATGCCGTCTTAAGAACAAGAGGACTGACACTCTAACTCCCTATGATTTGGAACCTCCTCAGTGAGTCCAGTTTTAGATTCCGATGCAACCCTTAAGGTTTACTGTATCCCTTGGACATTCGTATTGACGACGAAACACAGAAATTGCATCCGAATTTAATACAAAAGGCACAATGATGACTTAAGTACAAGAGGACTGACACTCTAACTTTCTATGATCGAACCTCTCCTGTGAGTCCAGTTTTAGATTCCGATGCTTCACTTCAGGTTTACTGTATCTCTTGGACCTTCTTATTGACGATGAAACACAGAAATTGCTTCTGAATTTAATACAAAAGGCACAATGCTGAATTAAGTACAAGAGGACTGACACTCTAACTTTCTTTGATTTGAACCTCTCCTGTGAGTCCAGTTTTAGATTCCGATGCTTCACTTCGAGTTAACTCTATATCTTGGGTCTTCTTATTGACGATGGAACACAGAAATTGCATCCGAATTTAATACAAAATCTACAATGCTGACTTAAGTACAAGATGACTGACACTCAAACTTTCTATGATTTGAACCTCTCCAGTGTGTCCAGTTTTACATTCCGATGCTTCACTTCAGGTTTACTGTATACCTTGGACCTTCTTAATGACGATAAAACACAGAAATTGCATTCCAATTTAATACAAAATGCACAATGCCGACTTAAGTACAAGAGGACTGACACTGTAACATTCTATGATTTGAACCTCTCCTGTGTGTCCACTTTAGGATTCCGATGCTTCACTTCAGGTTTACTGTATCCCTTGGATCTCCTCATTGACGATGAAATACAGATATTGCATCCGAATTTAATACAAAAAGGCGCTATGCCGATTTAAGTACAAGAGGACTGACACTCTAACTTTCTATGATTTGAACGTCTCCTGTGTGTCCTGTTTTAGCTTCCAATGCTTCATTTCAGGTTTACTGTATCCCTTGGCCCTTCTTATTGACGATAAAACACAGAAATGGCATCCCAATTAAATACAAAATGCACAATGCCGACTTCAGTACAAGAGGACTGTCACTGTAACTGTCTATGATTTGAACCTCTCCTGTGTGTCCAGTTTTAGATTCCGATGCTTCACTTCAGGTTTACTGTATCCCTTGGATCGTCTTATTGACGACGAAACACAGAAATTGCATCCGAATTCAATACAAAAGGCACAATGCGGACTTAAGAACAAGAGGACTGACACTCTAACTTTCTATGATTTGAACCACTCCTGTGAGTCCAGTGTCAGCTTTACTGTATCCCTTGGACCGTCTTATTGACAATGCAACACAGAAATGGTATCCGAATTTAGTACAAAAGGCACAATGCCCACTTAAGTACGAGAGGACTGACACTCTACCTTTCTATGATTTGAACCTTTCCTATAAGTCCAGTTTTAGATTCCGATGCTTCACTTCAGGTTTACTGTATCGTTTGGACCTCCTTATTGACGATGAAACACAGATATTGCATCCGAATTTAATACAAAAGGCACAGTGCCGACTTAAGTACAAGAGAATTGACACTCTAACTTTCTATGATTTGAAAATCTCCTGTGAGTCCAGTTTTAGATTCCGATGCTTCACTTCAGGTTAACTGTATACCTTGGACCTACATATTGACGATGAAACACAGATATTGCATCCGAATTTAACACAAAATGCGCAATTCCGACGTAAGTACAAGAGGACTGACACTCAAACTTTCTATGACTTGAACCTCTCCTGTGAGTCCAGTTTTAGATTCCGGTGCTTCCTTCAGGTTTACTGTATACCATGGACCTTCTTATTGACGATAAAACACAGAAATTGCATCCCAATTCAATACAAAATGCACAAAGCCAACTTAAGTACAAGAGGACTGATACTGTAACTTACTATGATTTAAACATCTCCTGTGTGTCCAGTTTTAGATTCCGATGCTTCACCTCAGGTTTACTGTATCCCTTGGACCTTCTTATTGAAGATGAAACACATAAATTGCATCCAAATTTAATACAATAGGCACAATGCCGACTTAAGTACAAGAGGACTGTCACTCTAACTCACTATGATTTGAACCTCTCCTGTGAGTCCAGTTTTAGATTCCGATGCCTGACTTCAGGTTTACTGTATCCCTTGGACCTTCTTATTGTCGACGAAACACAGAAATTGCATCCGAATTTAATACAAAAGGCACAATGACGACTTAAGTACAAGAGGACTGACACTCTAACTTTCTATGATCGAACCTCTCCTGTGAGTCCAGTTTTAGATTCCGATGCTTCACTTCAGGTTTACTGTATCCCTTGGACCTTCTTATTTACGATGAAACACAGAAATTGCATCTGAATTTAATACAAAAGGCACAATGCTGACTAAAGTATAAGAGGAGTGACACTCTAACTTTCTATGATTTGAACCTCTCCTTTGAGTCCAGTTTTAGATTCCGATGCCTCACTTCGGGTTTACTGTGTCGCTTGGACCTTCTTATTGAAGATGAAACACAGATATTGCATCCGAATTTAATACAAAAGGCACAGTGCCGACTTAAGTACAAGAGGATTGACACTCTAACTTTCTATGATTTGAACCTCTCCTGTGAGTCCAGTTTTAGATTCCGATGCTTCACTTCAGGTTAACTGTATACCTTGGACATTCTTATTGACGATGAAACACAGATATTGCATCCGAATTTAATACAAAATGCACAATGCCGACTTAAGTACAAGTGGACAGACACTCTAACTTTCTTTGATTTGAACCTCTCCTGTGAGTCCAGTTTTAGATTCCGATGCTTCACTTCAGGTTTACTGTATACCTAGGACCTTCTTATTGACGATAAAACACTGAAATTGCATCCCAATTTAATACAAAATGCACAATGCCGACTTAAGTACAAGAGGACTGAAGCTGTAACTTTCTATGATTTGAACTTCTCCTGTGTGTCCAGTTTTAGATTCCGATGCATCACTTCAGGTTTACTGTATCCCTTGGACCTTCTTATTGACGATGAAACACAGAAATTGCATCCGAATTTAATACAAAACTCACAAAGCCGACTTAAGTACAAGAGGACTGACACCCTACCTTTCTATGATTTGAACCTTTCCTATAAGTCCAGTTTTAGTTTTCGATGCTTCACTTCAGGTTTACTGTATCCCTTGGACCTTCTTATTGACGATGAAACACAGAAATAGCATCCAAATTTAATACAAAAGGCACAATGCCGACTTAAGTACAAGAGGACTGTCACTCTAACTCTCTATGATTTGAACCTCTCCTGTGAGTCCAGTTTTAGATTCCGATGCCTGACTTCAGGTTTACTGTATCCGTTGGACCTTCTTATTGACGATGAAACACAGAAATAGCATCCGAATGCAATACAAAAGGCACAATGCCGACATAAGTACAAGAGGACTGACTCTCTAACTGTCTATGATTTGAACCACTCCTGTGAGTCCAGTTTCAGATTCCGTGCTTCACTTCATGTTTACTGTATCCCTTGGACCTTCTTATTGAAGATGAAACACATAAATTGCATCCGAATTTTATACAATAGGCACAATGCCGCCTTAAGTACAAGAGCACTGACACTCTAACTTTCTTTGATTTGAACCTCTCCTCAGAGTCCAGTTTTAGATTCAGATGCTTCACATCAGGTTTACTGTATCCCTTGGTTCTTCTTAATGACGATGAAACACAGAATTTGCATCCGAATGTAATACAAAAGGCACAATGCCGACTTAAGTACAAGAGGACTGACATTCTAACTTCATATGATTTGAAACTCTCCTGTGAGTAAAGTTTTAGATTCCGATGCTGCACTTCATGTTAACTGTATCCCTTGGACCTTCTTATTGACGATGACACACAGAAATTGCATCCAAATTTAATACAAAAGGCCCAATGCCGTCTTAAGAACAAGAGGACTGACACTCTAACTCTCTATGATTTGAACCTCCTCTGTGAGTCCAGTTTTAGATTCCGATGCATCACTTCAGGTTTACCGTATCCCTTGGACATTCGTATTGACGACGAAACACAGAAATTGCATCCGAATTTAATACAAAACTCACAAAGCCGACTTAAGTACAAGAGGACTGACACCCTACCTTAAAATGATTTGAACCTTTCCTATAAGTCCAGTTTTAGTTTTCGATGCTTCACTTCAGGTTTACTGTATCCCTTGGACCTTCTTATTGACGATGAAACACAGAAATAGCATCCAAATTTAATACAAAAGGCACAATGCCGACTTAAGTACAAGAGGACTGTCACTCTAACTCTCTATGATTTGAACCTCTCCTGTGAGTCCAGTTTAAGATTCCGATGCCTGACTTCAGGTTTACTGTATCCGTTGGACCTTCTTATTGACGATGAAACACAGAAATAGCATCCGAATGCAATACAAAAGGCACAATGCCGACATAAGTACAAGAGGACTGACTCTCTAACTGTCTATGATTTGAACCACTCCTGTGAGTCCAGTTTCAGATTCCGTGCTTCACTTCATGTTTACTGTATCCCTTGGACCTTCTTATTGAAGATGAAACACATAAATTGCATCCGAATTTTATACAATAGGCACAATGCCGACTTAAGTACAAGAGCACTGACACTCTAACTTTCTTTGATTTGAACCTCTCCTCAGAGTCCAGTTTTAGATTCAGATGCTTCACATCAGGTTTACTGTATCCCTTGGTTCTTCTTAATGACGATGAAACACAGAATTTGCATCCGAATGTAATACAAAAGGCACAATGCCGACTTAAGTACAAGAGGACTGACATTCTAACTTCATATGATTTGAAACTCTCCTGTGAGTAAAGTTTTAGATTCCGATGCTGCACTTCATGTTAACTGTATCCCTTGGACCTTCTTATTGACGATGACACACAGAAATTGCATCCAAATTTAATACAAAAGGCCCAATGCCGTCTTAAGAACAAGAGGACTGACACTCTAAATCTCTATGATTTGAACCTCCTCTGTGAGTCCAGTTTTAGATTCCGATGCATCACTTCAGGTTTACTGTATCCCTTGGACATTCGTATTGACGACGAAACACAGAAATTGCATCCGAATTTAATACAAAATGCACAATGATGACTTAAGTACAAGAGGACTGACACTCTAACTTTCTATGATCGAACCTCTCCTGTGAGTCCAGTTTTAGATTCCGATGCTTCACTTCAGGTTTACTGTATCCCTTGGACCTTCTTATTGACGATGAAACACAGAAATTGCATCTGAATTTAATACAAAAGGAACAATGCTGAATTAAGTACAAGAGGACTGACACTCTAAATTTCTTTGATTTGAACCTCTCCTGTGAGTCCAGTTTTAGATTCCGATGCCTCACTTCGAGTTAACTGTATACCTTGGACTTTCTTATTGACGATGAAACACAGAAATTGCATCCGAATTTAATACAAAATGCACAATGCTGACTTAAGTACAAGAGGACTGACACTCAAACTTTCTATGATTTGCACCTCTCCAGTGAGTCCAGTTTTATATTCCGATGCTTCACTTCAGGTTTATTGTATACCTTGGACCTTCTTATTGACGACAAAACACAGAAATTGCATTCCAATTTAATACAAAATGCACAATGCCAACTTAAGTACAAGAGGACTGACACTGTAACATTCTATGATTTGAACCTGTCCTGTGTGTCCACTTTAGGATTCCGATGCTTCACTTCAGGTTTACTGTATCCCTTGGATCTTCTCATTGACGATGAAATACAGATATTGCATCCGAATTTAATACAAAAGGCGCTATGCCGATTTAAGTACAAGATGATTGACACTCTAACTTTATATGTTTTGAACCTCTCCTGTGAGTAAAGTTTTAGATTCCGATGCTTCACTTCACGTTAACTGTATCCCTTGGACCTTCTTATTGACGATGACACACAGAAATTGCATCCAAATTTAATACAAAAGGCACAATGCGGACTTAAGTACAAGAGCACTGACAATCTAACTTTCTTTGATTTGAACCTCTCCTCAGAGTCCAGTTTTAGATTCAGATGCTTCACATCAGGTTTACTGTATCCCTTGGTTCTTCTTACTGACGATGAAACACAGAAATTGCATCCGAATGTAATACAAAAGGCACAAAGCCGACTTAAGTACAAGAGGACTGACACTCTACCTTTCTATGATTTGAACCTTTCCTATAAGTCCAGTTTTAGATTCCGATGCCTCACTTCAGGTTTACTGTATCCCTTGGACCTTCGTATTGTCGTCGAAACACAGAAATTGCATCCGAATTTGATACAAAAGGCACAATGACGACTTAAGTACAAGAGGAATGACACTCTAACTTTCTATGATCGAACCTCTCCTGTGAGTCCAGTTTTAGATTCCGATGCTTCACTTCAGGTTTACTGTATCCCTTGGACCTTCTTATTGACGATGAAACACAGATATTGCATCTGAATTTAATACAAAAGGCACAATGCTGACTTAAGTATAAGAGGACTGATACTCTAACTTTCTATGATTTGAACCTCTCCTTTGAGTCCAGTTTTAGATTCCGATGCTTCACTTCAGGTTAACTGTATACCTTGGACCTTCATATTGACGATGAAACACAGATATGGCATCCGAATGTAATACAAAATGCGCGATTCCGACGTGAGTACAAGAGGACAGACACTCAAACTTTCTATGACTTGAACCTCTCCTGTGAGTCCAGTTTTAGATTCCGGTGCTTCCTTCAGGTTTACTGTATACCATGGACCTTTTTATTGACGATAAAACACAGAAATTGCATCCCAATTCAATACAAAATGCACAAAGCCGACTTAAGTACAAGAGGACTGACACTGTAACTTACTATGATTTAAACATCTCCTGTGTGTCCAGTTTTAGATTCCGATGCTTCACTTCAGGTTTACTGTATCCCTTGGTTCTTCTTACTGACGATGAAACACAGAAATTGCATCCGAATGTAATACAAAAGGCACAATGCCGACTTAAGTACAAAAGGACTGACACTCTAACTTTCTATGTTTTGAACCTCTCCTGTGAGTAAAGTTTTAGATTCCGATGCTTCACTTCACGTTAACTGTATCCCTTGGACCATCTTATTGACGATGACACACAGAAATTGCATCCAAATATAATACAAAAGGCACAATGCGGACTTAAGTACAAGAGCACTGACAATCTAACTTTCTTTGATTTGAACCTCTCCTCAGAGGTCAGTTTTAGATTCAGATGCTTCACATCAGGTTTACTGTATCCCTTGGTTCTTCTTACTGACGATGAAACACAGAAATTGCATCCGAATGTAATACAAAAGGCACAATGCCGACTTAAGTACAAAAGGACTGACACTCTAACTTTCTATGTTTTGAACCTCTCCTGTGAGTAAAGTTTTAGATTCCGATGCTTCACTTCATGTTAACTGTATCCCTTGGACCTTCTTATTGACGATGACACACAGAAATTGCATCCAAATTTAATACAAAAGGCACAATGCGGACTTAAGAACAAGAGGACTGACACTCTAACTCTCCATGATTTGAACCTCCTTTGTGAGTCCAGTTTTAGATTCCGATGCATCACTTCAGGTTTACTGTATCCCTTGGACATTCTTATTGACGACGAAACACAGAAATTGCATCCGAATTTAATACAAAAGGCACAATGACGACTTAAGTACAAGAGGATTGACACTCTAACTTTCCATTATTTGAACCTCTCCTGTGAGTCCAGTTTTAGATTCCGATGCTTCACTTCAGGTTTACTGTATCCCTTGGATCTCCTCATGACGATGAAATACAGATATTGCATCCGAATTTAATACAAAAGGCGCTATGCCGATTTAAGTACAAGAGGACTGACACTCTAACTTTCTATGATTTGAACGTCTCCTGTGTGTCCTGTTTTAGCTTCCAATGCTTCATTTCAGGTTTACTGTATCCCTTGGCCCTTCTTATTGACGATAAAACACAGAAATGGCATCCCAATTAAATACAAAATGCACAATGCCGACTTCAGTACAAGAGGACTGTCACTGTAACTTTCTATGATTTGAACCTCTCCTGGTGTGTCCAGTTTTAGATTCCGATGCTTCACTTCAGGTTTACTGTATCCCTTGGATCGTCTTATTGACGACGAAACACAGAAATTGCATCCGAATTTAATACAAAAGGCACAATGCGGACTTAAGTACAAGAGGACTGACACTCTAACTTTCTATGATTTGAACCACTCCTGTGAGTCCAGTGTCAGCTTTACTGTATCCCTTGGACCGTCTTATTGACAATGCAACACAGAAATGGTATCCGAATTTAGTACAAAAGGCACAATGCCCACTTAAGTACGAGAGGACTGACACTCTACCTTTCTATGATTTGTACCTTTCCTATAAGTCCAGTTTTAGATTCCGATGCTTCACTTCAGGTTTACTGTATCGTTTGGACCTCCTTATTGACGATGAAACACAGATATTGCATCCGAATTTAATACAAAAGGCACAGTGCCGACTTAAGTACAAGAGGATTGACACTCTAACTTTCTATGATTTGAAAATCTCCTGTGAGTCCAGTTTTAGATTCCGATGCTTCACTTCAGGTTAACTGTATACCTTGGACCTACATATTGACGATGAAACACAGATATTGCATCCGAATTTAACACAAAATGCGCAATTCCGACGTAAGTACAAGAGGACTGACACTCAAACTTTCTATGACTTGAACCTCTCCTGTGAGTCCAGTTTTAGATTCCGGTGCTTCCTTCAGGTTTACTGTATACCATGGACCTTCTTATTGACGATAAAACACAGAAATTGCATCCCAATTCAATACAAAATGCACAAAGCCAACTTAAGTACAAGAGGACTGATACTGTAACTTACTATGATTTAAACATCTCCTGTGTGTCCAGTTTTAGATTCCGATGCTTCACCTCAGGTTTACTGTATCCCTTGGACCTTCTTATTGAAGATGAAACACATAAATTGCATCCAAATTTAATACAATAGGCACAATGCCGACTTAAGTACAAGAGGACTGTCACTCTAACTCACTATGATTTGAACCTCTCCTGTGAGTCCAGTTTTAGATTCCGATGCCTGACTTCAGGTTTACTGTATCCCTTGGACCTTCTTATTGTCGACGAAACACAGAAATTGCATCCGAATTTAATACAAAAGGCACAATGACGACTTAAGTACAAGAGGACTGACACTCTAACTTTCTATGATCGAACCTCTCCTGTGAGTCCAGTTTTAGATTCCGATGCTTCACTTCAGGTTTACTGTATCCCTTGGACCTTCTTATTTACGATGAAACACAGAAATTGCATCTGAATTTAATACAAAAGGCACAATGCTGACTAAAGTATAAGAGGAGTGACACTCTAACTTTCTATGATTTGAACCTCTCCTTTGAGTCCAGTTTTAGATTCCGATGCCTCACTTCGGGTTTACTGTGTCGCTTGGACCTTCTTATTGAAGATGAAACACAGATATTGCATCCGAATTTAATACAAAAGGCACAGTGCCGACTTAAGTACAAGAGGATTGACACTCTAACTTTCTATGATTTGAACCTCTCCTGTGAGTCCAGTTTTAGATTCCGATGCTTCACTTCAGGTTAACTGTATACCTTGGACCTTCTTATTGACGATGAAACACAGATATTGCATCCGAATTTAATACAAAATGCACAATGCCGACTTAAGTACAAGTGGACAGACACTCTAACTTTCTTTGATTTGAACCTCTCCTGTGAGTCCAGTTTTAGATTCCGATGCTTCACTTCAGGTTTACTGTATACCTTGGACCTTCTTATTGACGATAAAACACTGAAATTGCATCCCAATTTAATACAAAATGCACAATGCCGACTTAAGTACAAGAGGACTGAAGCTGTAACTTTCTATGATTTGAACTTCTCCTGTGTGTCCAGTTTTAGATTCCGATGCTTCACTTCAGGTTTACTGTATCCCTTGGACCTTCTTATTGACGATGAAACACAGAAATTGCATCCGAATTTAATACAAAACTCACAAAGCCGACTTAAGTACAAGAGGACTGACACCCTACCTTTCTATGATTTGAACCTTTCCTATAAGTCCAGTTTTAGTTTTCGATGCTTCACTTCAGGTTTACTGTATCCCTTGGACCTTCTTATTGACGATGAAACACAGAAATAGCATCCAAATTTAATACAAAAGGCACAATGCCGACTTAAGTACAAGAGGACTGTCACTCTAACTCTCTATGATTTGAACCCCTCCTGTGAGTCCAGTTTTAGATTCCGATGCCTGACTTCAGGTTTACTGTATCCGTTGGACCTTCTTATTGACGATGAAACACAGAAATAGCATCCGAATGCAATACAAAAGGCACAATGCCGACATAAGTACAAGAGGACTGACTCTCTAACTGTCTATGATTTGAACCACTCCTGTGAGTCCAGTTTCAGATTCCGTGCTTCACTTCATGTTTACTGTATCCCTTGGACCTTCTTATTGAAGATGAAACACATAAATTGCATCCGAATTTTATACAATAGGCACAATGCCGCCTTAAGTACAAGAGCACTGACACTCTAACTTTCTTTGATTTGAACCTCTCCTCAGAGTCCAGTTTTAGATTCAGATGCTTCACATCAGGTTTACTGTATCCCTTGGTTCTTCTTAATGACGATGAAACACAGAATTTGCATCCGAATGTAATACAAAAGGCACAATGCCGACTTAAGTACAAGAGGACTGACATTCTAACTTCATATGATTTGAAACTCTCCTGTGAGTAAAGTTTTAGATTCCGATGCTGCACTTCATGTTAACTGTATCCCTTGGACCTTCTTATTGACGATGACACACAGAAATTGCATCCAAATTTAATACAAAAGGCCCAATGCCGTCTTAAGAACAAGAGGACTGACACTCTAACTCTCTATGATTTGAACCTCCTCTGTGAGTCCAGTTTTAGATTCCGATGCATCACTTCAGGTTTACTGTATCCCTTGGACATTCCTATTGACGACGAAACACAGAAATTGCATCCGAATTTAATACAAAACTCACAAAGCCGACTTAAGTACAAGAGGACTGACACCCTACCTTTCAATGATTTGAACCTTTCCTATAAGTCCAGTTTTAGTTTTCGATGCTTCACTTCAGGTTTACTGTATCCCTTGGACCTTCTTATTGACGATGAAACACAGAAATAGCATCCAAATTTAATACAAAAGGCACAATGCCGACTTAAGTACAAGAGGACTGTCACTCTAACTCTCTATGATTTGAACCTCTCCTGTGAGTCCAGTTTTAGATTCCGATGCCTGACTTCAGGTTTACTGTATCCGTTGGACCTTCTTATTGACGATGAAACACAGAAATAGCATCCGAATGCAATACAAAAGGCACAATGCCGACATAAGTACAAGAGGACTGACTCTCTAACTGTCTATGATTTGAACCACTCCTGTGAGTCCAGTTTCAGATTCCGTGCTTCACTTCATGTTTACTGTATCCCTTGGACCTTCTTATTGAAGATGAAACACATAAATTGCATCCGAATTTTATACAATAGGCACAATGATGACTTAAGTACAAGAGGACTGACACTCTAACTTTCTATGATCGAACCTCTCCTGTGAGTCCAGTTTTAGATTCCGATGCTTCACTTCAGGTTTACTGTATCCCTTGGACCTTCTTATTGACGATGAAACACAGAAATTGCATCTGAATTTAATACAAAAGGCACAATGCTGAATTAAGTACAAGAGGACTGACACTCTAAATTTCTTTGATTTGAACCTCTCCTGTGAGTCCAGTTTTAGATTCCGAAGCCTCACTTCGAGTTAACTGTATACCTTGGACCTTCTTATTGACGATGAAACACAGAAATTGCATCCGAATTTAATACAAAATGCACAATGCTGACTTAAGTACAAGAGGACTGACACTCAAACTTTCTATGATTTGCACCTCTCCAGTGAGTCCAGTTTTATATTCCGATGCTTCACTTCAGGTTTACTGTATACCTTGGACCTTCTTATTGACGACAAAACACAGAAATTGCATTCCAATTTAATACAAAATGCACAATGCCGACTTAAGTACAAGAGGACTGACACTGTAACATTCTATGATTTGAACCTGTCCTGTGTGTCCACTTTAGGATTCCGATGCTTCACTTCAGGTTTACTGTATCCCTTGGATCTTCTCATTGACGATGAAATACAGATATTGCATCCGAATTTAATACAAAAGGCGCTATGCCGATTTAAGTACAAGATGATTGACACTCTAACTTTCTATGTTTTGAACCTCTCCTGTGAGTAAAGTTTTAGATTCCGATGCTTCACTTCACGTTAACTGTATCCCTTGGACCTTCTTATTGACGATGACACACAGAAATTGCATCCAAATTTAATACAAAAGGCACAATGCGGACTTAAGTACAAGAGCACTGACAATCTAACTTTCTTTGATTTGAACCTCTCCTCAGAGTCCAGTTTTAGATTCAGATGCTTCACATCAGGTTTACTGTATCCCTTGGTTCTTCTTACTGACGATGAAACACAGAAATTGCATCCGAATGTAATACAAAAGGCACAAAGCCGACTTAAGTACAAGAGGACTGACACTCTACCTTTCTATGATTTGAACCTTTCCTATAAGTCCAGTTTTAGATTCCGATGCCTCACTTCAGGTTTACTGTATCCCTTGGACCTTCGTATTGTCGACGAAACACAGAAATTGCATCCGAATTTGATACAAAAGGCACAATGACGACTTAAGTACAAGAGGAATGACACTCTAACTTTCTATGATCGAACCTCTCCTGTGAGTCCAGTTTTAGATTCCGATGCTTCACTTCAGGTTTACTGTATCCCTTGGACCTTCTTATTGACGATGAAACACAGATATTGCATCTGAATTTAATACAAAAGGCACAATGCTGACTTAAGTATAAGAGGACTGATACTCTAACTTTCTATGATTTGAACCTCTCCTTTGAGTCCAGTTTTAGATTCCGATGCTTCACTTCAGGTTAACTGTATACCTTGGACCTTCATATTGACGATGAAACACAGATATGGCATCCGAATTTAATACAAAATGCGCGATTCCGACGTGAGTACAAGAGGACTGACACTCAAACTTTCTATGACTTGAACCTCTCCTGTGAGTCCAGTTTTAGATTCCGGTGCTTCCTTCAGGTTTACTGTATACCATGGACCTTTTTATTGACGATAAAACACAGAAATTGCATCCCAATTCAATACAAAATGCACAAAGCCGACTTAAGTACAAGAGGACTGACACTGTAACTTACTATGATTTAAACATCTCCTGTGTGTCCAGTTTTAGATTCCGATGCTTCACTTCAGGTTTACTGTATCCCTTGGTTCTTCTTACTGACGATGAAACACAGAAATTGCATCCGAATGTAATACAAAAGGCACAATGCCGACTTAAGTACAAAAGGACTGACACTCTAACTTTCTATGTTTTGAACCTCTCCTGTGAGTAAAGTTTTAGATTCCGATGCTTCACTTCACGTTAACTGTATCCCTTGGACCTTCTTATTGACGATGACACACAGAAATTGCATCCAAATTTAATACAAAAGGCACAATGCGGACTTAAGTACAAGAGCACTGACAATCTAACTTTCTTTGATTTGAACCTCTCCTCAGAGTCCAGTTTTAGATTCAGATGCTTCACATCAGGTTTACTGTATCCCTTGGTTCTTCTTACTGACGATGAAACACAGAAATTGCATCCGAATGTAATACAAAAGGCACAATGCCGACTTAAGTACAAAAGGACTGACACTCTAACTTTCTATGTTTTGAACCTCTCCTGTGAGTAAAGTTTTAGATTCCGATGCTTCACTTCATGTTAACTGTATCCCTTGGACCTTCTTATTGACGATGACACACAGAAATTGCATCCAAATTTAATACAAAAGGCACAATGCGGACTTAAGAACAAGAGGACTGACACTCTAACTCTCCATGATTTGAACCTCCTTTGTGAGTCCAGTTTTAGATTCCGATGCATCACTTCAGGTTTACTGTATCCCTTGGACATTCTTATTGACGACGAAACACAGAAATTGCATCCGAATTTAATACAAAAGGCACAATGACGACTTAAGTACAAGAGGACTGACACTCTAACTTTCTATTATCGAACCTCTCCTGTGAGCCCAGTCTTAGATTCCGATGCTTCACTTCAGGTTTACTATATCCCTTGGACCTTCTTATTGACGATGAAACACAGAAATTGCATCCGAATTTAATACAAAAGGCACAATGATGAATTAAGTACAAGAGGACTGACACTCTAACATTCTTTGATTTGTACCTCTCCTGTGAGTCCAGTTTTAGATTCCGATGCTTCACTTCAGGTTAACTGTATACCTTGGACCTTCTTATTGACGATGAAACACGGAAATTGCATCCGAATTTAATACAAAATGCACAGTGCCAACTTAAGTACAAGAGGACTGACACTCAAACTTTCTACGATTTGAACCTCTCCTGTGAGTCCAGTTTTAGATTCCGATGCTTCACTTCACGTTTACTGTATACCTTGGACCATTTTAATGACGATAAAACACAGAAATTGCATCCCAATTCAATACAAAATGCACAATTCCGACATAAGTAATAGAGGACTGACACTATAACTTTCTATGATTTGAACCTCTCCTGTGTGTCTAGTTTAGGATTCCGATGCTTCACTTCAGATTCACTGTATCCCTTGGATCTTCTCATTGACGATGAAATACAGATATTGCATCCGAATTTAATACAAAAGGCGCTATGCCGTTTTAAGTACAAGGGGACTGGCACTCTAACTTTCTATGATTTGAACGTCTCCTGTGTGTCCTGTTTTAGCTTCCGATGCTTCACTTCAGGTTTACTGTATCCCTTGGACCTTCTTATTGACGATAAAAACAGAAATGGCATCCCAATTTAAAACAAAATGCACAATGCCGACTTCAGTACAAGAGGACTGTCACTGTAACTTTCTATGATTTGAACCTCTCCTGTGTGTCCAGTTTTAGATTCCGATGCTTCACTTCAGGTTTACTGTATCCCTTGGATCTTCTTATTGACGATGAAATACTGATATTGCATCCAAATTTAATACAGTAGGCACAATGCCGAGTTAAGTACAAGAGCATTGACACTCTAACTTTCTTTGATTTGAACCGCTCCTCAGAGTCCAGTTTTAGATTCCGATGTTTCACTTCAGGTTTACTGTATCCCTTGGACCTTCTTACTGACGATGAAACACAGAAATTGCATCCGAATGTAATGCAAAAGGCACAATGCCGATTTAAGTACAAAAGGACTGACACTCTGACTTTCTATGATTTGAACCTCTCCTGTGAGTAAAGTTTTAGGTTCCGATGCTTCACTTCATGTTTGCTGTATCCCTTGGACCTTCTTATTGACGATGACACACAGAAATTGCATTCAAATTTAATACAAAATGCACAATGCCGACTTAAGAACAAGAGGACTAACACTCTAACTTTCTATGATTTGATTCTCTCCTGTGAGTTCAGTTCTTGATTCCGATGCCTCACTTCATGTTTACTGTATCCCTTGGACCGTCTGATTGACGATGAAACACAGAAATTGCATCCGAATTTAATACAAAAGGCTCAATGCGGACTTAAGTACAAGAAAACCGACACTCTAACTTTCTATGATTTGAACCACTCCTGTGAGTCCAGTTTTAAATTCCGATGCTTCTCTTCAGGTTTACTGTATCCCTTGGACCTTCTTCTTGACGATGAAGCACAGAAATTGCATCGGAATTAAATTCAAACGGCACAATGCCGACTTAAGTACAAGAGAACTGACACTCTAAATTTCTATGATTAGAACCGCTCCTGTGAGTCCAGTTTTAGATTCCGGTGCTTCACTTCAGGTTTACTGTATCCCTTGGACCTTCTTATTGACGATAAAACACAGAAATGGCATCCGAAATTAATACAAAAGGCACAATGCCGACTTAAGCACAAGAGGACTGACACTCTAACTTTCTATGATTTGAACCTCTGCTGTGAGTAAAGCTTTAGATTCCGATGCTTCACTTAATGTTTACTGTATCCCTTGGACCTTCTTACTGACGATGAAACACAGAAATTGCATCCGAATGTCATACAAAAGTACAACGCCGACTTAAGTACAAGAGGACTGACACTCTAACTTTCTATGATTTGAACCGCTCCTCAGAGTCCAGTTTTAGATTCCGATGCTTCACCTCAGGTTTACTGTATCCCTTGGACCTTCTTACTGACGATGAAACACAGAAATTGCATCCGAATGTAATACAAAAGGCACAATGCCGATTTAAGTACAAGAGGACTGCCACTCTAACTTTCTATTAATTGAACCTCTCCTGTGAGTAAAGTTTTAGATTCCGAAGCTTCACTTATTGTTTACTGTATCCCTTGGTCCTTCTTATTGAAGATGAAACACATAAATTGCATCCGAATTTAATACAATAGGCACAATGCCGACTTAAGTACAAGAGCACTGACACTCTAACTTTCTTTGATTTGAACCGCCCCTCAAAAACCAGTTTAGATTCGATGCTTCACTTCGGGTTTGCTGTATCGCTTGGACCTTCTTACTGACGATGAAACACAGAAATTGCATCCGAATGTCATACAAAAGTACAATGCCGACTTAAGTACAAGAGGACTGACACTCTAACTTTCTATGATTTGAACCTCTGGTGTGAGTCCCGATTGAGATTCCGATGCTTCACTTCAGGTTTACTGTAACCCTTGGACCTTCTTATTGACGATGAAACACAGAAATTGCATCCGAATTCAATACAAAAGGCACAATGCCGACTTAAGTACAAGAGGACTGACACTCCAACCCTCTATGATTTGAACCTCTCCTGTGAGTCCAATTTTAGATTCCGATGCCTTACTTGAGGTATACTGTATCCCTTGGACCTTCTTATTGTTGACGAAACACAGAAATTGCATCCGAATGTAATACAAAAGGGACAATGCCGATCTAAGTACATGAGGACTTACACTCTAATTTTCTGTTATTTGAACCTATCCTGTGAGTAAAGTTTTAGATTCCAATGCTTCACTTCATGTTTCCTGTTTCCCTTGGACCTTCTTCTTGACGATGTAGCACAGAAATTGCATCAGAATTATATTCAAAAGGCACAACGCTGACTTAAGTACAAGAGATCTGACACTCTAAATTTCTATGATTTGAACCTCTCCTGTGAGTCCAGTTTTAGATTCCGATGCTACACTTCAGGTTTACTGTATCCCTTGAACCTGCTTATTGACGATGAAACACAGAAATTGCATCCGAATTTAATACAAAATGCACAATGCCGACTTATGCACAAGAGGACTGACACTCTAACTTTCTATGTTTTGAACCTCTGCTGTGAGTCCAGTTGTAGATTCCGATGCTTCACTTCAGTTTTACTGTATCCCTTGGACCTTCTTATTGACTATGAAACACAGAAATTACATCCGAATTTAATACAAAAGCACAATGCCGACTTAAGTACAAGAGGACTGACACTCTAAATTTCTATGATTTGAACCTCTCCTGTAAGTCCAGTCTTAGATTGCGATGCTTCATTTCAGGTTTACTGTGTCCCTTGGACCTTCTTGTTGACGATGAAACACAGAAATTGCTTCCGAATTTAATACAAGAAGCAAAATACCGACTTAAGTACAAGAGGACTGACACTCTAACTCTCTATGGTTTGAATCTCCTCTGTGAGTCCAGTTTTAGATTCCGATGCCTCACTTCAGGTTTACTGTATCCCTTGGACCTTCTAATTGACGATGAAACGCAGAAATTGCATCCGAATTTAATACAAAAGGCACAATGTCGACTTAAGTACAAGAGGACTGACACTCTAACTTTCCTTGATTTGAAGGTCTCCTGTGAGTCCAGTTTTAGGTTCTGATGCTTCACTTCAGGTTTACTGTATCCTTTGGACGTTCTTATTGACAATGAAACACAGAAATTGCATCCGAATTTAATACAAAAGGCACAATGCCGACTTAAGTACAAGAGGACTGACACTCTAACTTTCTATGATTTGATCCTCTAATGTGAATCCAGTTTTAGATTCCGATGCCTCACTTCAAGTTTACTGTATCCCTTCAACCTTCTTATTGACGATGACACACAGAAATTGCATCCAAATTTAATACAAAAGGCACAATGCCGACTTAAGAACAAGAGGACTGACACTCAAACTCTCTATGGTTTGAATCTCCTCTGTGAGTCCAGTTTTAGATTCCGATGCCTCACTTCAGGTTTACTGTATCCCTTGGACCTCCTTATTGACGACGAAACACAGAAATTGCATCCGAATTTAATACAAAAGGCACAATGACGACTTAAGTACAAGAGGGCTATCACTCTAAATTTCTATGATCGAACCACTTATGTGGGTCCAGTTTTAGATTAAGATGCTTCGCTTCTGGTTTACTGTATCTCTTGGACCTTCATATTGACGATGAAACACATATATTGCATCTGAATTTAATACAAAAGGCACAATGCCGTCTTAAGTACAAGAGGACTGACACTCTAACTTTCTTTGATTTGATCCTCTCCTGTGAATCCAGTTTTAGATTCCGATGCCTCACTTCAAGTTTACTGTATCCCTTCAACCTTCTTGTTGACGATGACACACAGAAATTGCATCCGAATTTAATACAAAAGGCACAATGCCGACTTAAGTACAAGAGGACTGACACTCTAACTTTATATGATTTGAACCTCTCCTGTGTGTCCAGTTTTAGATTCCGATGCTTCAATTCAGGTTTACTGTATCCCTTAGATCTTCTTATTGACGATGAAATACAGATATTGCATCCGAATTTAATACAAAAGGCGCAATGCCGATTTAAGTACAAGAGGACTGACACTCTAACTTTCTATGATTTGAACCTCTCCTGTGTTCCCTGTTTTAGCTTCCGATGTTTCACTTCAGGTTTACTGTCTCCTTTGGACCTTCTTATTGACGATGAAACACAGAAATTGCATCCGAATTTAATACAAAAGGCACAATGCCAACTTAAGTACAAGAGGACTGACCCTCTATCTCTCTATGATTCGAACCTGTCCTGTGAGTCCAGTTTTAGATTCCGATGCTTCACTACAGGTTTACTGTATCACTTGCACCTCCTTATTGACGATGAAACACAGAAATTACATCCGAATTTAATACAAAAGGCACAATGCCGACTTAAGTGCAAGAGGAACGACACTCTAACTCTCTATTATTTGAACCTCTCCTGTGAGTCCAGTTTTAGATTCTGTGCTTCACTTCATGTTTACTGAATCCCTTGGACCTTCTTAATGAAGATGAAACACAAAATTGCATCCGAATTTAATACAATAGGCACAATGCCGACTTAAGTACAAGAGCACTGACACTCTAACTTTCTTGGATTTGAACCTCTCCTCAGGGTCCAGTTTTAGATTCCGATGCTTCACTTCAGGTTTACTGTATACCTTATACCTTCTTACTGCCGATGAGACACAGAAATTGCATCCAAATTTAATACAAAAGGCACAATGCTGACTTAAGAACAAGAGGACTGACACTCTAACTCTCTATGATTTGAATCTCCTCTGTGACTCCAGTTTTAGATTCCGATGCCTCACTTCAGGTTTCCTGTATCCCTTGGACATTGTTATTGAAGACGAAACACAGACATTGCATCCGAATTTAATGCAAAAGGCACAATGCCGACTTAAGTACAAGAGGACTGACACTCTAACTTTCTATGATCGAACCTCTCCTGTAAGTCCAGTTTTCGATTCCGATGCTTCACTTCAGGTTTACTGTATCCCTTAGACCTTCTTATTGACGATGAAACACAGAAATAGCATCTGAATTTAATACAAAAGGCACAAGGCTGACTTAAGTACAAGAGGACTGACACTCTAACTTTCTATGATTTGAACCTCCCCTTTGAGTCCAGTTTTAGATTCCGATGCTTCACTTCAGGTTTATTGTATCGCTTGGACCTTCTTATTGACGATGAAACACAGAAATTGCATCCGAATTTAATACAAAAGGCACAATGCCGACGTAAGTACAAGGGGACTGACACTCTAACTTTCTATGATTTGAACCTCTCCTGTGAGTCCAGTTTTAGATTCCGATGATTCACTTCAGGTTAACTGTATACCTTGGACCTTCTTATTGACGGTGAAACGCAGAAATTGCATCCGAATTTAATACAAAATGCACAATGCCGACTTAAGTACAAGAGGACTGACACTCTAACTTTCTATGATTTGAACCTCTCCTTTGAGTCCAGTTTTAGATTCCGATGCTTCACTTCAGGATTACTGTATCGCTTGGACCTTCTTATTGACGATGAAACACAGAAATTGCATCCGAATTTAATACAAAAGGCACAATGCCGACTTAAGTACAAGGGGACTGACACTCTAACTTTCTATGATTTGAACCTCTCCAGTGAGTCCAGTCTTAGATTCCGATGCTTCACTTGAGGTTTACTGTATACCTTGGACATTCTTATTGACGTTGAAACACAGAAATTGCATCCGAATTTAATACAAAAGACACAATGCCGACTTAAGCACAAGAGGACTGACACTCTAACTTTCAATGATTTAAACCTCTCCTGTGAGTCCAGTTTTAGATTCCGATGCTTCACTTCAGGTTTACTGTATTCCTTGGACCTTCTTATTGACGATGAAACACAGAAATTGCATCCGAATTTAATACAAAAACTCACAATACTGACTTAAGTACAAGAGGACTGTCACTCTACCTTTCTATGATTTGAACCTCTGCTGTGAGTCCCGTTTTAGTTTACGATGCTTCACTTCAGGTTTACTGTATCCCTTGGACAATCTTATTGACGATGAAACACAGAAATTGCAACCGTTGCATCCGAATTTTATACAAAAGGCACAATGCCGACATAAGTACAAGATTACCGACACTCTAACTTTCTATGATTTGAACCTTTCCTATAAGTCCAGTTTTAGATTCCGATTCTTCACTTCAGGTTTACTGTATCCCTTGGACCTTCTTATTGACGATGACACACAGAAATTGCATCCAAATTTAATACAAAAGGCACATTGCCGTCTTAAGAACAAGAGGACTGACACTCTAACTCTCTATGATTTGAATCTCCTCTGTGAGTCCAGTTTAAGATTCCGATGCCTCACTCCAGGTTTACTGTATCCCTTGGACCTTCTTATTGACGACGAAACACAGAAATTGCATCCGAATTTAATACAAAAGGCACAATGACGACTTAAGTACAAGAGGACTGACACTCTAACTTTCTATGATCGAACCTCTCCTGTGAGTCCTGTTTTAGATTCCGATGCTTTACTTCAGGTTTACTGTATCCCTTGGACGTTCCTACTGACGATGAAACACAGAAATTGAATCTGAATTTAATACAAAAGGCACAATGCTGACTTAAGTACAAGAGGACTGACACTCTAACTTTCTATGATTTGAACCTCTCCTTTGAGTCCAGTTTTAGATTCCGATGCTTCACTCCAGGTTTACTGTATCGCTTGGACCTTCTTATTGACGATGAAACACAGAAATTGCATCGGAATTTAATACAAAAGGCACAATGCCCACTTAAGTGCAAGGGGACTGACACTCTAACTTTCTATGATTTGAACCTCTCCTGTGGGTCCAGTTTTGATTCCGATGCTTCACTTCAGATTAACTGTATACCTTGGACCTTCTTATTGACGGTGAAACTCAGAAATTGCATCCGAATTTAATACAAAATGCACAATGCCGACTTAAGTACAAGAGGACTGACACTCAAACTTTCTATGATTTGAACCTCTCCTGTGAGTCCAGTTTACATTCCGATGCTTCACTTCAGGTTTACTGTATACCTTGGACGTTCTTATTGACGATAAAACACAGAAATTGCATCCCAATTTAATACAAAAGTCACAATGCCGACTTAAGTACAAGAGGACGGACACTCTAACTCTCTATGATTTGAACCTCTCCTGTGAGTCCAGTTTTAGATTCCGTACTTCACTTCATGTTAACTGTATCCCTTGGACCTTCTTATTGAAGATGAAACACATTAATTGCATAAGAATTTAATACAATAGGCACAATGCCGACTTAAGTACAAGAGAACTGACACTCTAACTTTCTTTGATTTGAACCGCTCCTCAGAGTCCAGTTTTAGAATCCGATGCTTCACTTCAGGTTTACTGTATCACTTGGACCTGCTTACTGACGATGAAACACAGAAATTGCATCTGAACGTAATACAAAAGGCACAATGCCGACTTAAGTACAAGAGGACTGATACTCTAACTTTCTATGATTTGAACCTCTCCTGTGAGTAAAGTTTTAGATTCCGATGCATCTTTTCATGTTTACTGTATCCCTTGGACCTTCATATTGACGATGACACATAGAAATTGCATCCAAATTTAATACAAAAGGCACAATGCCGACTTAAGAACAAGAGGACTGACATTCTAACTCTCTATGATTTGAACCTCCTCTGTGGGTCCAATTTCAGATTCCGATGCTTCACTTCAGGTTTACTGTATCCCTTGGACTTTCCTATTGACGATGAAACACGGAAATTGCATCCGAATTTAATACAAAAGTCACAATGCCAACTTAAGTACAAGAGGACTGACACTCTAACATTCTTTGATTTGAACCTCTCCTGTGAGTCCAGTTTTAGATTCCGATGCTTCACTTCAGGTTTACTGTATCCCTTAGACCATCTTAATGACGATGAAACACAGAAATTGCATCCGAATGTAATACAGAAGGCACAATGCCGACTTAAGTACAAGAGGACTGACACTCTAACACTCTGTGATTTGAACTTCTCCTGTGAGTCCAATTTTAGATTCCGATGCTTCCCTTCAGGTTTACTGTATCCCTTGGACCTTCTAATAGACGATGAAACGCAGAAATTGCATCTGAATTTAATACAAAAGGCACAATGCAGACTTAAGAACAAGAGGACTGACATTCTAACTCTCTGTGATACGAACCTCGCCTGTGAGTCCAGTTTTGGATTCCGATGCTTCACTACAGGTTTACTGTATCACTTGGACCTTCTTATTGACGATGAAACACAGAAATTGCATCCGAAATTATTAGAAAAGGCACAATGCCGACATAAGCACAAGAGGACTGATACTATAACTTTTTATGATTTGAACCTCTCCTGTGGGTCCAGTTTTGATTCCGATGCTTCACTTCAGATTAACTGTATACCTTGGACCTTCTTATTGACGGTGAAACTCAGAAATTGCATCCGAATTTAATACAAAATGCACAATGCCGACTTAAGTACAAGAGGACTGACACTCAAACTTTCTATGATTTGAACCTCTCCTGTGAGTCCAGTTTAGATTCCGATGCTTCACTTCAGGTTTACTGTATACCTTGGACCTGCTTACTGACGATGAAACACAGAAATTGCATCTGAACGTAATACAAAAGGCACAATGCCGACTTAAGTACAAGAGGACTGACACTCTAACTTCCTATGATTTGAATCTCACCTGTGAGTAAAGTTTTAGATTCCGATGCATCACCTAATGTTTACTGTATCCCTTGGACCTACATATTGACGATGACACACAGAAATTGCATCCAAATTTAAAACAAAAGGCACAATGCCGACTTATGAACAAGAGGACTGACACTCTAACTCTCTATGATTTGAACCTCCTCTGTGAGTCCAGTTTTAGATTCCGATGCTTCACTTCAGGTTAACTGTATCCCTTGGACTTTCTTGTTGACGATGAAACACGGAAATTGCATCCGAATTTAATACAAAAGGCACAATGCCGACTTAAGTACAAGAGGACTGACGCTCTAATATTCTATGATTTGAACCTCTCCTGTGAGTCCAGTTTTAGATTCCGATGCTTCACTTCAGGTTTACTGTATCCCTTGGACCCTCTTAATGACGATGAAACAAAGAAATTGCATCCGAATGTAATACAAAAGGCACAATGCCGACTTAAGCACAAGAGGACTGACACTCTAACTGTCTATGATTTGAACTTCTCCTGTGAGTCCAGTTTTAGATTCCGATGCTTCACTTCAGGTTTACTGTATCCCTTGGACCTTCTTATTGACGATGAAACACAGAAATTGAATCCGAATTTAATACAAAAGGCACAATGCCGACTTAAGTACAAGAGGACTGACCCTCCAACTCTCTATGATACGAACCTCTCCTGTGAGTCCAGTTTTGGATTCCGATGCTTCACTACAGGTTTACTGTATCACTTGGACCTTCTTATTGACGATGAAACACAGAAATTGCATCCGAAATTATTAGAAAAGGCACAATGCCGACATAAGTACAAGAGGACTGTCACTCTAACTTTCTATGATTTGAACTTCTCCTGTGAGTAAAGTTTTAGATTCCGATGCTTCACTTGATGTTTACTGTATCCCTTCGACCTTCTTATTGACGATGACACACAGAAATTGCATCCGAATTTAGTACAAAAGTCACAATGCCGACTTAAGTACAAGAGGACTGACACTATAACTCTCTGTGATTTGAACCACTCCTGTGAGTCCAGTTTTAGATTCCGTAGTTCACTTCATGTTTACTGTATCCCTTGGACCCTCTTATTGAAGAAGAAACACATAAATTGCATCCGAATTTAATACAATATACACAATGCCGACTTATGTACAAGAACACTGACACTCTAACTTTCTTTGATTTGAACCGCTCCTCGGAGTCCAGTTTTTGATTCCGATGCCTCACTTCAGTTTTACTGTATCACTTGGACCTGCTTACTGACGATGAAACACAGAAATTGCATCCGAATGTAATACAAAAGGCACAATGCCGACTTAAGTACAAGAGGACTGATACTCTAACTTTCTATGATTTGAACCTCTCCTGTGAGTAAAGTTTTAGATTCCGATGCATCTTTTCATGTTTACTGTATCCCTTGGACCTTCATATTGACGATGACACACAGAAATTGCATCCAAATTTAATACAAAAGGCACAATGCCGACTTAAGAACAAGAGGACTGACATTCTAACTCTCTATGATTTGAACCTCCTCTGTGGGTCTAATTTCAGATTCCGATGCTTCACTTCAGGTTTACTGTATCCCTTGGACTTTCTTATTGACGATGAAACACGGAAATTGCATCCGAATTTAATACAAAAGTCACAATGCCAACTTAAGTACAAGAGGACTGACACTCTAACATTCTTTGATTTGAACCTCTCCTGTGAGTCCAGTTTTAGATTCCGATGCTTCACTTCAGGTTTACTGTATCCCTTAGACCATCTTAATGACGATGAAACACAGAAATTGCATCCGAATGTAATACAGAAGGCACAATGCCGACTTAAGTACAAGAGGACTGACACTCTAACACTCTGTGATTTGAACTTCTCCTGTGAGTCCAATTTTAGATTCCGATGCTTCTCTTCAGGTGTACTGTATCCCTTGGACCTTCTAATTGACGATGAAACGCAGAAATTGCATCTGAATTTAATACAAAAGGCACAATGCCGACTTAAGAACAAGAGGACTGACATTCTAACTCTCTGTGGTTTGAATCTCCTCTGTGAGTCCAGTTTTAGATTCCGATGCCTCACTTCAGGTTTACTGCATTCCTTGGACCTTCTTATTGACGACGAAACACAGAAATTGCATCCGAATTTAATACAAAAGGCACAATGACGACTTAAGTACAAGAGGGCTGACACTCTAAATTTCTATGATCGAACCTCTCCTGTGAGTCCAGTTTTAGATTCCGATGCTTCACTTCAGGTTTACTGTATCTCTTGGACCTTCATATTGACGATGAAACACAGAAATTGCATCTGAATTTAATACAAAAGGCACAATGCCGACTTAAGAACAAGAGGACTGACATTCTAACTCTCTATGATTTGAACCTCCTCTGTGGGTCCAATTTTAGATTCCGATGCTTCACTTCAGGTTTACTGTATCCCTTGGACTTTCTTATTGACGATGAAACACGGAAATTGCATCCGAATTTAATACAAAAGGCACAATGCCGACTTAAGTACAAGAGGGCTGACACTCTAACATTCTATGATTTGAACCTCTCCTGTGAGTCCAGTTTTAGATTCCGATGCTTCACTTCAGGTTTACTGTATCCCTTGGACCATCTTAATGACGATGAAACACAGAAATTGCATCCGAATGTAATACAAAAGGCACAATGCCGACTTAAGTACAAGAGGACTGATACTCTAACTTTCTATGATTTGAACCTCTCCTGTGAGTAAAGTTTTAGATTCCGATGCATCTTTTCATGTTCACTGTATCCCTTGGACCTTCATATTGACGATGACACACAGAAATTGCATCCAAATTTAATACAAAAGGCACAATGCCGTCTTAAGAACAAGAGGACTGACATTCTAACTCTCTATGATTTGAACCTCCTCTGTGGGTCCAATTTCAGATTCCGATGCTTCACTTCAGGTTTACTGTATCCCTTGGACTTTCTTATTGACGATGAAACACGGAAATTGCATCCGAATTTAATACAAAACGCACAATGCCGACTTAAGTACAAGAGGACTGACACTCTAACTTTCTATGATTTGAACCTCTCCTGTGAATCCAGTTTTAGATTCCGATGCCTCACTTCAGGTTTACTGTATCCCTTGGACCGTCTTATTGACGATGAAACACAGAAATTGCACCCGAATTAAATACAAAAGGCACAATGACGACTTAAGTACAAGAGGACTGACACTCTAACTTTCTATGATCGAACCTCTCCTGTGAGTCCAGTTTTAGATTCCGTTGCTTCACTTCAGGTTTACTCCATCCCTTGGACCCTCTTATTGAAGATGAAACACATAAATTGCATCCGAATTTAATACATTAGGCACAATGCCGAGTTAAGTAAAAGAACACTGACACTCTAACTTTCATTGATTTGAACCGCTCCTCGGTGTCCAGTTATAGATTCCGATGCCTCACTTCAGGTTTACTATATCCCTTGGACTTTCTTATTCGCGATGAAACACGGAAATTACATCCGAATTTAATACAAAAGGCATAATGCCGACTTAAGTACAAGAGGACTGACACTCTAACTCTCTATGATTTGAACTTCTCCTGTCAGTCCAGTTTTAGATTCCGACGCTTCACTTCAGGTTTACTGTATCCCTTGGACCTTCTAATTGACGATGAAACACAGAAATTGCATCCGAATTTAATACAAATGGCACATTGCCGATTTAAGTACATGTGGACTGACACTCTAACTTTCTATGATTTGAAGGTCTCCTGTGAGACCAGTTTTAGATTCTGACGCTTCACTTCAAGTTTACTGTATCCCTTGGACCTTCTTATTGACGATGAAACACAGAAATTGCATCCAAATTTAATACACAAGGCACAATGCGGACGTAAGTACGAGAAGACGGACTCTTCTTACTCTCTTTGCTTTGAACCTTTCCTGTGAGACCAGTATTAGATTCCGATGCTTCACTTCAGGTTTCCCTTGGACCTCCTTATTGACGATGAAACACAAATATTGCATCCGAATTAAAAAAAAAAGCACAATGCCGACTTAAGTCCAAGAGGACTGACACTCTAACTTTCTATGATTTGAACCTCTGCTGTGAGTCCAGTTTTAGAATCCGATGCTTCACTTCAGGTTTACTTTATGCCTTGGACCTACTTATTCACGATGAAACACAGAAATTGCATCCAAATTTAATACAAAAGGCACAATGCCGACTTAAGTACAAAAGGACTGACACTCTAACATTCTATGATTTGAACCTCTCCTGTGAGTCCAGTTTTAGATTCCGATGCTTCACTTCAGGTTTACTGTATCCCTTGAACCTTCTTAATGACGATGAAACACAGAAATCGCATCCGAATGTAATACAAAAGGCACAATGCCGACTTAAGTACAAGAGGACTGACACTCTAACTCTCTAAGATTTGAACTTCTCCTGTGAGTCCACTTTTAGATTCCGATGCTTCACTTCAGGTTTACTGTATCCCTTGGACCTTCTAATTGACGATGAAACACAGAAATTGCATCCGAATATAATACAAAAGGCACAATGCCGACTTAAGTACAAGAGAACTGACACTCTAACTTTCTATTATTTGAACCTCTCCTGTGAGTCCAGTTTTAGATTCCGATGCCTAACTTCAGGTTTACTGTATCCCTTGGACCGCCTTATTGACGATGAAACACAGAAATTGCATCCGAATTTAATACAAAAGGCACAATGCGGACTTAAGTACAAGAGGACTGACACTCTAACGTTCTATGATTTGAACCTCTGCCGTGAGACGCGTTTTAGATTCCGATGCTTCACTTCAGGTTTACTGTATCCTTTGGTCCTTCTTATTGACGATGAAACACAAACATTGCATCCGAATTTAATACAAGAGGCACAATGCCGTCTTGAGTACAAGATTACTTACACTCTAACTTGCTATGATTTGAACCTCTCCTGTGAGTCCACTTTTAGAATCCGATGCTTATCTTCAGGTTTACTGTATCCCTTGGAGGTTCTTATTCACGATGAAACTCAGAAATTGCATCCGAATTTAATACAAAAGGCACACTGCCGACTTAAGTACGAGAACACCGACTCTTCTTACACTCTTTGTTTTGAACCTTTCCTGTGAGACCAGTTTTAGATTCTGATGCTTTACTTCAGGTTTCCCTTGAACTTTCTTATTGACGATGAAACAAAAAAATTGCATCCGAATTTAATGCAAAAGGCACAATACCGACTTAAGTACATGAGGACTGACACTCTAACTTTCTATGATTTGAACCTCTGCTGTGAGTCCCGTTTTAGATTCCGATGCTTCACTTCAGGTTTACTGTATCCCTTGCACCTTCTTATTGATGATGAAACACAGAAATTGCATCCGAATTTAATACAAAAGGCACAATGCCGACTTAAGTACAAGATTACTGACACTCCAACTTTCTATGGTTTGAACCTCTCCTGTAAGGCAAGTTTTAGAATCCGATGCTTCACTTCAGGTTTACTGTATCCCTTGGACCTTCTTATTCACGATGAAACACAGAAAATGCATTCGAATTTAATACAAAAGGCACAATGCAGACTTAAGTACAAGAGGACTGACACTCTAACTTTCTACGATTTGAACCTCCCCTGTGTGTCCAGTTTTAGATTTCGATGCTTCACTTCAGGTTTACTGTATCCCTTGGACCTTCATTTTGACGATGAAGAACAGAAATTGCATCAGAAATAAATTCAAAAGGCACAATGCTGACATAAGTACAAGAGGACTGACACTCTAACTTTCTATGAATTAAACCTCTCCTGTGAGTCCTGTTTTAGATTCCGATGCTTTTCTTCAGCGTTACTGTATCCCTAGGACCTTCTTATTGACAGTGAAACACAGAAATTGCATCCAAATTTAATACAAAAGGGACAATGCCGACTTAAGTAGAAGAGGACTGACGCTCTAACTTTCTATAATTTGAACCTCTCCTGTGAGTCCAGTTTTAAATTCCGATGCTTCACTTCAGGTTTACTGCATCCCCTGGACCTTCTTCTCGTCGATGAAGCACAGAAATTGCATCGGAATTAAATTCAAAAGGCACAATGCCGACTTAAGTACAAGAGAACTGACACTCTAACTTTCTATGATTTGAACCTCTCCTGTGAGACCAGTTTTAGATTCCGATGATTCCCTTCAGGTTTACTGTATTCGTTGGACCTTCTTATTGACTATGAAACACAGAAATTGCATCCGATTTTAATACAAAAAGCACAATGCCGACTGAAGTACAAGAGGACTGACACTCTAACTTTCTATGTTTTGAACCTCTCATGTGAGTCCAGTTTTAGATTCCGATGCTTCACTTCGGGTTTACTGTATACCTTGGACCTTCTAATTGACGATGAAACACTGAAATTGCATCCGAATTTAATACAAAAGCACAATGCCGACCTAGGTACAAGAGGACTGACACTCTAATTTTCTATGATTTGAACCTTTCCTGTGAGTTCAGATTTAGATTCCAATGCTTCACTTCAGGTTTACTGTATCCCTTTGACCTTCTAATTGACGATGAATCACACAAATTGCATCCGAATTTAATACAAAAGGCACAATGCCGACTTAAGTACGGGAAGACCGACTCTTCTTACCCTCTTTGTTTTGAACCTTTCCTGTGAGACCAGTTTTAGAATCCGATGCTTCACTTCATTTTTCCCTTGGACCTTCTTATTGACGATGAAACACAAAAATTGCATCTGAATTTAATAAAAAAGGTACAATGCCGACTTAAGTACAAGTGGACTGACACTCTAACTTTCTATGATTGGAACTTCTGCTGTGAGTGCAGTTTTAGATATCGATGCATCACTTCAGGTTTACTGTATCCGTTGGACCTTCTTATTGGCGATGAAACACAGATATTGCATCCGAATTTAATACAAAAGGCACAATGCTGACTTAAGTACAAGATTACTGACACTCTAACTTTACATGATTTGAACCTCTCCTGTGAATCTGGCTTTAGAATCCGATGCTTCACTTCAGGTTTACTGTATCCCTTGGACCTTCTCATTCACGATGAAACACAGAAATTGCATCCGAATTTAATACAAAAGGCACAATGCAGACTTAAGTGCAAGAGGACTGACACTCTAACTTTCTAAGATTTGAACTTCCCCTGTGAGTCCAGTTTTAGATTCCGATGCTCCACTTCAGGTTTACTGTATCCCTTGGACCTTCTTTTTGACGATGAAGCACAGAACTTGCATCAGAATTAAATTCAAAAGGCTCAATGCCGTCTTAAGTACAAGAGGACTGACACTCTAACTTTCTGTGATTTGAACCTCTCCTATGAGTCCCGTTTTGGATTCCGATGCTTCACTTCAGGATTACTGTATCCTTTGGACCCTCTTATTAATGATGAAACACAGAAATTGCATCCGAATTTAATACAGCAGGCACAATGCCGACTTAAGTACAGGAATACTGACACTCTAACTTTCTATGATTTGAACCACTCCTGTGAGTCCAGTTTTAGATTACGATGCTACACTTCAGGTTTACTGTATCCCTTGGACCTTCTTATTGACGATGAAACACAGAAATTGCATCCGAATTTAAAACAAAAGGCACAATGCCGACTTATGTACAAGTGGACTTACACTCTTGCTTTCTATGATTTGAACCTCTCCTATGAGTCCAGTTATAGATTCCGATGCCTCACTTCAGGTTTACCGTATCCCTTGGACCTTCTTATTGACGATGAAACACAGAAATTGCGTCCGAAATTAATACAAAAGGCACAATGCCGACTTAAGTACAAGAGGACTGACACTCTAACTTTCTATGATTTGAACCTCTTCTGTGAGTCCAGTTTTAGATTCCGATGCTTCACTTCAGGTTTACTGTATCCCTTGGACCTTCTTATTGACGGCGAAACACAGAAATTGCATCCGAATTTGATACAAAAGGAACCATGCCGACTTAAGTACAAGAGGACTGACACTCTAACTTTCTATGATTTGAACCTCTCCTGTGAGACCAGTTTTAGATTTCGATGCTTCACTTCAGGTTTACTGTATCCCATGGACCTTCTTATTGACGATGAAACACAGAAATTGCATCCGAATTTAATTCAAAACTCACAATGGCAACTTAAGTACAAGTGGACTGAAACTCTAACATTCTATGATTTGAATCTCTCCTGTGAGTCCAGTTTTAGATTCCGAAACTTCACTTCAGGTTTACTGTATCCCTTGGACCTTCTTATTGACGATAAAACACAGAAATTGCATCCGAATTAATTAAAAAAGCACAATGCCGACTTATGTACAAGAGGACTGACAATTATACTTTCTATGATTTGAACTTCTCCTGTGGGTCCAGTTTTAGATTCCGATGCTTCACTTCAGGTTTACGGTATCCCTTGGACCTTCTTATTGACGATGAAACACAGAAATTGCATCCGAATTTAATACAAAAGCACAATGCCGACATAAGTACAGGAGGACTGACACTCTAATTTTTTATGATTTGAACCTTTCCTGTGAGTCCAGATTTAGTTTCCAATGCTTCACTTCAGGTTTACTGTATCCCTTGGACCTTCTTATTGAAGATGAATCACAGAAATTACATCCCAATTTAAACAAAAGGCACAATGCCGACTTAAGTGCGAGAAGACCGACTCTTCTTACTCTCTTTGTTTTGAACCTTTCCTGTGAGACCAGTTTTAGAATCCGATGCCTCACTTCAGGTTTCCCTTAGACCTTCTTATTGACGATGAAACAAAAAATTTGCTTCCGAATTTAATACAAAACTCACAATGCCGACTTAAGTACAAGAGGACTGAGACTATAACTTTCTGAGATTTGAACCTCTGCTGTGAGTCCAGTTTTAGATTACGATGCTACACTTCAGGTTTACTGTATCCCTTGGACCTTCTTACTGACGATGAAACACAGAAATTGCATCCGAATTTAAAACAAAAGGCACAATGCCGACTTATGTACAAGTGGACTTACACTCTTGCTTTCTATGATTTGAACCTCTCCTATGAGTCCAGTTATAGATTCCGATGCCTCACTTCAGGTTTACCGTATCCCTTGGACCTTCTTATTGACGATGAAACACAGAAATTGCGTCCGAAATTAATACAAAAGGCACAATGCCGACTTAAGTACAAGAGGACTGACACTCTAACTTTCTATGATTTGAACCTCTTCTGTGAGTCCAGTTTTAGATTCCGATGCTTCGCTTCAGGTTTACTGTATCCCTTGGACCTTCTTATTGACGGCGAAACACAGAAATTGCATCCGAATTTAATACAAAAGGAACCATGCCGACTTAAGTACAAGAGGACTGACACTCTAACTTTCTATGATTTGAACCTCTCCTGTGAGACCAGTTTTAGATTTCGATGCTTCACTTCAGGTTTACTGTATCCCATGGACCTTCTTATTGACGATGAAACACAGAAATTGCATCCGAATTTAATTCAAAACTCACAATGGCAACTTAAGTACAAGTGGACTGAAACTCTAACATTCTATGATTTGAATCTCTCCTGTGAGTCCAGTTTTAGATTCCGAAACTTCACTTCAGGTTTACTGTATCCCTTGGACCTTCTTATTGACGATGAAACACAGAAATTGCATCCGAATTAATTAAAAAAGCACAATGCCGACTTATGTACAAGAGGACTGACAATTATACTTTCTATGATTTGAACTTCTCCTGTGGGTCCAGTTTTAGATTCCGATGCTTCACTTCAGGTTTACGGTATCCCTTGGACCTTCTTATTGACGATGAAACACAGAAATTGAATCCGAATTTAATACAAAGGGCACAATGCCGACTTAAGTACAATAGGACTGACACTCTAACTTTCTATGAATTGAACTTCTCCTGTGAGTCCAGTCATAGATTCCGATGCTTCACTTCAGGTTTACTGTATCCCTTGGTCCTTCTTATTGACGATGAAACACAGAAATTGCATCCGAATATAATACAAAAGGCACAATGCCGACAAGTACAAGAGGACTGACACTCTAACTTTCTATGATTTGAACCTCTGCTGTGAGTGCAGTTTTAGGTTCCGATGCTTCACTTCAGATTTACTGTATACCTTGGACCTTCTTATTGACGATGAAACACAGAAATTGCATCCGAATTTAATACAAAAGCACAATGCCGACATAAGTACAGGAGGACTAACACTCTAATTTTCTATGATTTGAACCTTTCCTGTGAGTCCAGATTTAGTTTCCAATGCTTCACTTCAGGTTTACTGTATTCCTTGGACCTTCTTATTGAAGATGAATCACAGAAATTACATCCCAATTTAAACAAAAGGCACAATGCCGAATTAAGTGCGAGAAGACCGACTCTTCTTACTCTCTTTGTTTTGAACCTTTCCTGTGAGACCAGTTTTAGAATCCGATGCCTCACTTCAGGTTTCCCTTAGACCTTCTTATTGACGATGAAACAAAAAATTTGCTTCCGAATTTAATACAAAACTCACAATGCCGACTTAAGTACAAGAGGACTGAGACTATAACTTTCTGAGATTTGAACCTCTGCTGTGAGTGCAGTTTTAGGTTCCGATCCTTCACTTCAGGTTTACTGTATCCCTTGGAGCTTCTTATTGACGATGAAACACAGAAATTGCATCCGAATTTAATACAAAAGGCACAATGCCGACTTAAGTACAAGGGGACTGTCACACTAATTTTCTATAATTTGAACCTCTCCTGTGAGTCAAGTTTTTGAATCCGATGCATCACTTCAGGTTTACTGTATCCTTTGGACCTTCTTATTCACGATGAAACTTAGAAATTGCATCCGAATTTAATACAAAAGCACAATGCTGACTTAAGTACTAGAGGACTGACACTCTAACTCCCTATGATTTGAACCTCCCCTGTGAGTCCAGTTTTAGATTCCGATGCTTCACTTCAGGTTTACTGTATCCCTTGGACCTTCCTTTTGACGATGTGGCAGTGCAATTTATTCAGAAATAAATTCAAAAGGCTCAATGCCGACTTAAGTACAAGAGGACTGACTCTCTAACTTTCTATGATTTGAAACTCTCCTATAAGTCTCGTTTTGGATTAAGATGCTTCAGTTCAGGATTACTGTATCCCTTGGACCTTCTTATTGACGATGAAACACAGAAATTGCATCCGAATTTAATACAAAAGGCACAATGCCGACTTAAGCACAAGAGAACTGACTCTCTAACTTTCTATGATTTGAACCACTCCTGTGAGTCCAGTTTTAGATTACGATGCTACACTTCAGGTTTACTGTATCCCTTGGACCTTCTTATTGACGATGAAACACAGAAATTGCATCCGAATTTAAAACAAAAGGCACAATGCCGACTTATGTACAAGTGGACTTACACTCTTACTTTCTATGATTTGAACCCCTCCTGTGAGTCCAGTTTTAGATTCCGATGCCTCACTTCAGGTTTACCGTATCCCTTGGACCTTCTTATTGACGATGAAACACAGAAATTGCGTCCGAAATTAATACAAAAGGCACAATGCCGACTTAAGTACAAGAGGACTGACACTCTAACTTTCTATGATTTGAACCTCTTCTGTGAGTCCAGTTTTAGATTCCGATGCTTCACTTCAGGTTTACTGTATCCCATGGACCTTCTTATTGACGATGAAACACAGAAATTGCATCCGAATTTAATTCAAAACTCACAATGGCAACTTAAGTACAAGTGGACTGAAACTCTAACATTCTATGATTTGAATCTCTCCTGTGAGTCCAGTTTTAGATTCCGAAGCTTCACTTCAGGTTTACTGTATCCCTTGGACCTTCTTACTGACGATGAAACACAGAAATTGCATCCGAATTTAATACAAAGGGCACAATGCCGACTTAAGTACAATAGGACTGACACTCTAACTTTCTATGAATTGAACTTCTCCTGTGAGTCCAGTCATAGATTCCGATGCTTCACTTCAGGTTTACTGTATCCCTTGCTCCTTCTTATTGACGATGAAACACAGAAATTGCATCCGAATATAATACAAAAGGCACAATGCCGACTTAAGTACAACAGGACTGACACTCTAACTTTCTATGAATTGAACTTCTCCTGTGAGTCCAGTCATAGATTCCGATGCTTCACTTCAGGTTTACTGTATCCCTTGGTCCTTCTTATTGACGATGAAACACAGAAATTGCATCCGAATTTAATACAAAAGCACAATGCCGATCTAAGTACAGGAGGACTGACACTCTAACTTTCTATGATTTGAACCTTTCCTGTGAGTCCAGATTTAGATTCCAATGCTTCACTTCAGGTTTACTGTATCCATTGGACCTTCTTATTGACGATGAATCACAGAAATTCCATCAGAAATAAATTCAAAAGGCACAATGCTGACTTAAGTACAAGAGGACTGACACACTAACATTCTATGATTTGAACCTCTCCTGTGAGTCCAGTTTTAGATTCCGACGCTTCACTTCAGGTTTACTGAATCCCTTGGACCTTCTTATTGACGATAAGATACAGAAATTGCATCCGAATTTAATACAAAAGGCACAATGAAGACTTAAATACAAGAGGACTGACACTCTAACTTTCAATGATTTGAACCTCTGCTGTGAGTCCAATTTCAGATTCCGATGATTCACTTCAGGTTTACTGCATCCCTTGTACCTCCTTACTGACGATGAAGCACTGAAATTGCATCCGAATTTAATACAAAAGGCACAATGCCGACTTAAGTACAAGAGGACTGACACTCTAACTTTCTATGAATTAAACCTCTCCTGTGAGTCCAGTTTTAGATTCCGATGCTTCTCTTCAGAGTTACTGTATCCCTAGGACCTTCTTATTGACAATGAAACACAGAAATTGCATCCGTATTTAATACAAAAGGGACAATGCCGACTTAAGTACAAGAGGACTGACGCTCTAACATTCTATGATTTGAACCTCTCCTGTGAGTCCAGTTTTAGATTCCGATGCATCACTTCAGGTTTACTGTATCCCTTGGACCTTCTTATTGACGATGAAACACAGAAATTGCATCCGAATTTACTACAAAAGGCACAAAACGGACTTAAGTACAAGTGGACTGACACTCTAACTTTCTATAATTTGAACCTCTCCTGTGAGCCCAGTTTTAAATTCCGAAGCTTCACTTCAGGTTTACTGCATCCCCTGGACCTTCTTCTCGTCGATGAAGCACAGAAATTGCATCGGACTTAAATTCAAAAGGCACAATGCCGACTTAAGTACATGAGAACTGACACTCTAACTTTCAATGATTTGAACCTCTCCTGTGAGACCAGTTTTAGATTCCGATGATTCACTTCAGGTTTACTGTATTCCTTGGACCTTCTTATTGACTATGAAACACAGAAATTGCATCCGAATTTAATACAAAAAGCACAATGCCCACTGAAGTACAAGAGGACTGACACTCTAACTTTCTATGTTTTGAACCTCTCGTGTGAGTCCAGTTTTAGATTCCGATGCTTCACTTCGGGTTTACTGTATTCCTTGGACCTTCTAATTGACGATGAAACACAGAAATTGCATCCGAATTTAATACAAAAGGCACAATGCCGACTTAAGTACGGGAAGACCGACTCTTCTTACTCTCTTTGTTTTGAACCTTTCCTGTGAGACCAGTTTTAGAATCCGATGCTTCACTTTATTTTTCCCTTGGACCTTCTTATTGACGATGAAACACAAAAATTGCATCTGAATTTAATACAAAAGGTACAATGCCGACTGAAGTACAAGTGGACTGACACTCTAACTTTCTATGACTGGAACTTCTGCTGTGAGTGCAGTTTTAGATTTCGATGCTTCACTTCAGGTTTACTGTATCCGTTGGACCTTCTTATTGGCGATGAAACACAGATATTGCATCCGAATTTAATACAAAAGGCACAATGCCGACTTAAGTACAAGATTACTGACACTCTAACTTTACATGATTTGAACCTCTCCTGTGAGTCTGGCTTTGGAATACGATGCTTCACTTCAGGTTTACTGTATCCCTTGGACCTTCATATTCACGATGAAGCACAGAACTTACATCAGAATTAAATTCAAAAGGCTCAATGCCGACTTAAGTACAAGAGGACTGACACTCTAACTTTCTGTGATTTGAACCTCTCCTATGAGTCCCGTTTTGGATTCCGATGCTTCACTTCAGGATTACTGTATACATTGGACCCTCTTATTAATAATGAAACGTAGAAATTGCATCCGAATTTAATACAACAGGCACAATGCCGACTTAAGTACAGGAATACTGACACTCTAACTTTCTATGATTTGAACCACTCCTGTGAGTCCAGTTTTAGATTACGATGCTACACTTCAGGTTTACTGTATCCCTTGGACCTTCTTATTGACGATGAAACACAGAAATTGCATCCGAATTTAAAACAAAAGGCACAATGCCGACTTATGTACAAGTGGACTTACACTCTTACTTTCTATGATTTGAACCTCTCCTGTGAGTCCAGTTTTAGATTCCGATGCCTCACTTCAGGTTTACCGTATCCCTTAGACCTTCTTATTGACGATGAAACACAGAAATTGCATCCGAAATTAATACAAAAGGCACCACGCCGACTTAAGTACAAGAGGACTGACACTCTCACTTTCTATGATTTGAACCTCCTCTGTGAGTCCAGTTTTAGATTCCGATGCTTCACTTCAGGTTTACTGTATCCGTTGGACCTTCTTATTGACGACGAAACACAGAAATTGCATCCGGAATTAAGACAAAAGGAACAATGCCGACTTAAGTACAAGAGGACTGGCACTCTAACTTTCTATGATTTGAACCTCTCCTGTGAGTCCAGTTTTAGATTTCGATGCATCACTTCAGGTTTACTGTATCCCATGGACCTTCTTATTGACGATGAAACACAGAAACTGCATTTGAATTTAATTCAAAACTCACAATGGCAACTTAAGTACAAGTGGACTGAAACTCTAACATTCTATGATTTGAATCTCTCCTGTGAGTCCAGTTTTAGATTCCGAAGCTTCACTTCAGGTTTACTGTATCCCTTGGACCTTCTTATTGACGATGAAACACAGAAATTGCATCCAAATTAAATAAAAAAGGCACAATGCCGACTTATGTACAAGAGGACTGACAATCTTACTTTCTTTGATTTGAACTTCTCCTGTGTGTCAAGTTTTAGATTCCGATGCTTCACTTCAGGTTTTCGGTATCCCTTGGACCTTCTTATTGACGATGACACACAGAAATTGCATCCGAATTTAATACAAAAGGCACAATGCCGACTTAAGTACAATAGGACTGACACTCTAACTTTCTATGAATTGAACTTCTCCTGTGAGTCCAGTCATAGATTCCGATGCTTCACTTCAGTATACTGTATCCCTTGGTCCTTCTTATTGACGATGAAACACAGAAATTGCATCCGAATATAATACAAATGGCACGATGCCGACAAGTACAAGAGGACTGACACTCTAACTTTCAATGATTTGAACCTCTGCTGTGAGTGCAGTTTTAGGTTCCGATGCTTCACTTCAGGTTTACTGTATACCTTGGACCTTCTTATTGACGATGAAACACAGAAATTGCATCCGAATTTAATACAAAAGCACAATGCCGACATAAGTACAGGAGGACTGACACTCTAACTTTCTATGATTTGAACCTTTCCTGTGAGCCTAGATTTAGTTTCCAATGCTTCACTTCAGGTTTACTGTATCCCTTGGACCTTCTTATTGAAGATGAATCACAGAAATTGCATCCGAATTTAATACAAAAGGCACAATGCCGACTTAAGTGCGAGAAGACCGACTCTTCTTACTCTCTTTGTTTTGAACATTTCCTGTGAGACCAGTTTTAGAATCCGATGCCTCACTTCAGGTTTCCCTTAGACCTTCTTATTGACGGTGAAACACAAAAATTTGCTTCCGAATTTAATACAAACCTCACAATGCCGACTTAAGTACAAGAGGACTGACACTCTAACTTTCTGAGATTTGAACCTCTGCTGTGAGTGCAGTTTTAGGTTCCAATCCTTCACTTCAGGTTTACTGTATCCCTTGGAGCTTCTCATTGACGATGAAACACAGAAATTGCATCCGAATTTAATACAAAAGGCACAATGCCGATTTAAGTACAAGAGGACTGACACTCTAACTCTCTATGATTTGAACCTCCCCTGTGAGTCCAGTTTTAGATTCCGATGCTTCACTTCAGGTTTACTGTATCCCAATGGACCTTCCTTTTGACGATGTGGCACAGCAATTGCATCAGAAATAAATTCAAAAGGCTCAATGCCGACTTAAGTACAAGAGGACTGACACTCTAACTTTCTATGATTTCAACCCCTCCTGTGAGTCCAGTTTTAGATTCCGAAGCTTCACTTCAGGTTTACTGTATACCTTGGACCTTCTTATTGACGACGAAACACAGAAATTGCATCTGAGTTTAATACAAAAGGCACAATGCCGACTTAAGTACAAGAGGACTGACACTCTAACTTTCTATAAATTGAACCTCTCCTGTGAGTCCAGTTATAGATTCCGATGCTCACTTCAGGTTTACTGTATCTCTTGGACCTTCTTTTGGACGATGAAACACAGAAATTGCATCCGAATTTAATACAAAAGTCACAATGACGACTTAAGTACAAGAGGTCTGACACTCTGACTTTCTATGATATGAACCTCTCCTGTAAGTCCAGTTTAGATTCCGATGCTTCACTTCAGATTTACTGTATCCCTTGGAACTATCTATTGACGATGAAACACAGAAATTGCATCCGAATTTAATACAAAAGGCACAATGCCGACTTATGTACAAGAGGACTGACACTCTTACTTTCTATGATTTGAACCTCTCCTGTGAGTCCAGTTTTAGATTCCAATGCTTCACTTCAGGTTTACTGTATCCCTTGGTCCTTCTTATTGACGATGAAACACAGAAATTGCATCCGAATTTAATACAAAAGTCACAATGACGACTTAAGTACAAGAGGTCTGACACTCTGACTTTCTATGATATGAACCTCTCCTGTAAGTCCAGTTTAGATTCCGATGCTTCACTTCAGATTTACTGTATCCCTTGGAACTTCCTATTGACGATGAAACACAGAAATTGCATCCGAATTTAATACAAAAGCACAATGCCGACATAAGTACAGGAGGACTGACACTCTAACTTTCTATGATTTGAACCTTTCCTGTGAGCCTAGATTTAGTTTCCAATGCTTCACTTCAGGTTTACTGTATCCCTTGGACCTTCTTATTGAAGATGAATCACAGAAATTGCATCCGAATTTAATACAAAAGGCACAATGCCGACTTAAGTGCGAGAAGACCGACTCTTCTTACTCTCTTTGTTTTGAACATTTCCTGTGAGACCAGTTTTAGAATCCGATGCCTCACTTCAGGTTTCCCTTAGACCTTCTTATTGACGGTGAAACACAAAAATTTGCTTCCGAATTTAATACAAACCTCACAATGCCGACTTAAGTACAAGAGGACTGACACTCTAACTTTCTGAGATTTGAACCTCTGCTGTGAGTGCAGTTTTAGGTTCCAATCCTTCACTTCAGGTTTACTGTATCCCTTGGAGCTTCTCATTGACGATGAAACACAGAAATTGCATCCGAATTTAATACAAAAGGCACAATGCCGATTTAAGTACAAGAGGACTGACACTCTAACTCTCTATGATTTGAACCTCCCCTGTGAGTCCAGTTTTAGATTCCGATGCTTCACTTCAGGTTTACTGTATCCCAATGGACCTTCCTTTTGACGATGTGGCACAGCAATTGCATCAGAAATAAATTCAAAAGGCTCAATGCCGACTTAAGTACAAGAGGACTGACACTCTAACTTTCTATGATTTCAACCCCTCCTGTGAGTCCAGTTTTAGATTCCGAAGCTTCACTTCAGGTTTACTGTATACCTTGGACCTTCTTATTGACGACGAAACACAGAAATTGCATCTGAGTTTAATACAAAAGGCACAATGCCGACTTAAGTACAAGAGGACTGACACTCTAACTTTCTATAAATTGAACCTCTCCTGTGAGTCCAGTTATAGATTCCGATGCTCACTTCAGGTTTACTGTATCTCTTGGACCTTCTTTTGGACGATGAAACACAGAAATTGCATCCGAATTTAATACAAAAGTCACAATGACGACTTAAGTACAAGAGGTCTGACACTCTGACTTTCTATGATATGAACCTCTCCTGTAAGTCCAGTTTAGATTCCGATGCTTCACTTCAGATTTACTGTATCCCTTGGAACTATCTATTGACGATGAAACACAGAAATTGCATCCGAATTTAATACAAAAGGCACAATGCCGACTTATGTACAAGAGGACTGACACTCTTACTTTCTATGATTTGAACCTCTCCTGTGAGTCCAGTTTTAGATTCCAATGCTTCACTTCAGGTTTACTGTATCCCTTGGTCCTTCTTATTGACGATGAAACACAGAAATTGCATCCGAATTTAATACAAAAGTCACAATGACGACTTAAGTACAAGAGGTCTGACACTCTGACTTTCTATGATATGAACCTCTCCTGTAAGTCCAGTTTAGATTCCGATGCTTCACTTCAGATTTACTGTATCCCTTGGAACTTCCTATTGACGATGAAACACAGAAATTGCATCCGAATTTAATACAAAAGCACAATGCCGACCTAAGTACAGGAGGACTGACACTCTAACTTTCTATGATTTCAACCTTTCCTGTGAGTCCAGATTTAGATTCCAATGCTTCACTTCAGGTTTACTGTATCCCTTGGACCTTCTTATTTACGATGAATCACAGAAATCGCAACCGAATTTAATACAAAAGGCACAATGCCGACTTAAGTACGAGAAGACCGACTCTTCTTACTGTCTTTGTTTTGAACCTTTCCTGTGAGACCAGTTTTAGAATCCGATGCCTTACTTCAGGTTTCCCTTGGACCTTCTTATTGACGATGAAACACAAAAATTTGCTTCCTAATTTAATACAAATATCACAATGCCGTCTTATGTACAAGAGGACTGACACTCTAACTTTCTATGATTTGAACCTCTGCTTTGAGTGCAGTTTCAGGTTCCGATCCTTCACTTCAGGTTTACTGTATCCCTTGAACCTTCTTTTTGACGATGTGGCACAGAAATTGCAATCGAAATAAATTCCAAAGGCTTAATGCCGACTTAAGTAGAAGATGACTGACACTCTAACTTTCTATGATTTGAACCTCTCCTATGAGTCTCGTTTTGGATTCCGATGCTTCACTTCAGGATTACTGTATCCCTTGGACCTTCTTATTGACGATGAAACACAGAAATTGCATCCGAATTTAATACAAAGGGCACATTGCCGACTTAAGTACAAGATTACTGACATTCTAACTTTACATGATTTGAACCTCTCCTGTGAGTCCAGTTTTAGAATCCGATGCTTCACTTCAGGTGTACTGTATCCCTCGGACCTTCTTATTAACGATGAAACACAGATATTGCATCCGAAATTAATACAAAATGCACAATGCAGACTTAAGTACAAGAGGAATGACACTCTAACTTTCTATGATTTGAACCTCTCCTGTGAGTCCAGTTTTAGATTCCGATTCTTCACTTCAGGTTTACTGTATCCCTTGGACATTCTTATTGACGACGAAACACAGAAATTGCATCCGAGTTTAATACAAAAGGAACAATGCCGACTTAAGTACAAGAGGACTGACACTCTAACTTTCTATAAATTGAACCTCTCCTGTGAGTCCAGTTATAGATTCCGCTGCTCACTTCAGGTTTACTGTATCCCTTGGACCTTCTTTTTGACGATGAAACACAGAAATTGCATCCGAATTTAATACAAAAGGCACTATGACGACTTAAGTACAAGAGGTCTGACACTCTGACTTTCTATGATATGAACCTCTCCTATGAGTCCAGTTTAGATTCCGATGCTTCACTTCAGATTTACTGTATCCCTTGGAACTTCCTATTGACGATGAAACACAGAAATTGCATCCGAATTTAATACAAAAGGCACAATGCCGACTTATGTACAAGAGGACTGACACTCATACTTTCTATGACTTGATCCTCTCCTGTGAGTGCAGTTTTAGATTCCGATGCTTCACTTCAGGTTTACCGTATCCCTTGGACCTTCTTATTGACGATGAAACACAGAAATTGCATCCGAATTTAATACAAAAGGCACAATGCCGACTTAAGTACAAGAGGACTGACACTCTGACTTTCTATGATTTGAACCTCTCCTGTGAGTCCAGTTTTAGATTCCGATGCTTCACTTCAGGTTTACTGTCTCCCTTGGACCTTCTTACTGACGACGAAACACAGAAATTGCATCCGAGTTTAATACAAAAGGCCATTGCCGACTTAAGTGCAAGAGCACTGACACTCTAACTTTCTATAAATTGAACCTCTCCTGTGAGTCCAGTTATAGATTCCGATGCTTCACTTAAGGTTTACTGTATCCCTTGGACCTTCTTATTGACGATGAAACACAGAAGTTGCGTCCGAATTTAGTACAAAAGGCACGATGCCGACTTAAGTACAAGGGGACTGACACTCTAACTTTCTATGATTTGAACCTCTCCTGTGAGTCCAGTTTTAGATTTCGATGCTTCACTTCAGGTTTACTGTATCCCATGGATCTTCTTATTGACGATGAGACACAGAAACTGCATCCGAATTTAATACAAAAGGCACAATGCCAACTTATGTACAAGTGGACTGCAACTCTAACTTTCTACGATTTGAACCTCTCATGTGAGGGCAGTTTTAGATTCCGATGCTTCACTTCAGGTTTACTGTATCCCTTGGACCTTCTTATTGACGATGAAACACAGAAATTGCATCCGAATTTAATACAAAAGGCACATTGCCGACTTAAGTACAAAATTACTGACACTCTAACTTTACATGATTTGAACCTCTCCTGTGAGTCCAGTTTTAGAATCCGATGCTTCACTTAAGGTTTACTGTATCCCTCGGACCTTCTTATTAACGATGAAACACAGATATTGCATCCGAATTTAATACAAAATACACAATGCAGACTTAAGTACAAGAGGACTGACACTCTAACTTTCTATGATTTGAACCTCCCCTGTGAGCCCAGTTTTAGATTTCGATGCGTCACTTTAGGTTTACTGTATCCCTTGGACCTTCTTTTTGACGATGAAGCACAGAACTTGCATCAGAATTAAATTCAAAAGGCTCAATGCCGACTTAAGTACAAGGGGACTGACACTCTAACTTTCTATGATTTGAACCTCTCCTATGAGTCCCGTTTTGGATTCCGATGCTTCACTTCAGGATTACTGTATCCCTCGGACCTTCTTTTTGACGATGAAACACAGAAATTGCATCCGAATTTAATGCAAAAGGCACAATGCCGACATAAGTACAAGAGGTCTGACACTCTGACTTTCTATGATATGAACCTCTCCTGTGAGTCCAGTTTAGATTCCGATGCTTCACTTCAGATTTACTGTATCCCTTGGACATTCCTATTGACGATGAAACACAGGAATTGCATCCGAATTTAATACAAAGCGCACAATGTCGACTTAAGTACAAGAGGAATGACACTCTAACTTTCTAGAAATTGAACCTCTCCTGTGAGTCCAGTTATAGATTCCGATGCTCACATCAGGTTTACTGTATCCCTTGGACCTTCTTTTTGACGATGAAACACAGAAATTGCATCCGAATTTAATACAAAAGGCACAATGACGACTTAAGTACAAGAGGTCTGACACTCTGACTTTCTATGATATGAACCTCTCCTGTGAATCCAATTTAGATTCCGATGCTTCACTTCAGGTTCACTGTATCCCTTGGACCTTCTTATTGACGACGAAACACAGGAATTGCATCCGAATTAAATACAAAAGACACAATGCCGACTTAAGTACAATAGGACTGACTCTCTAACTTTCAATGAATTGAACCTCTCTTGTGAGTCCAGTCATAGATTCTGATCCTTCACTTCAGGTTTACTGTATCCCATGGACCTTCTTATTGACGATGAAACACAGAAATTGCATCCGAATTTAATGCAAAAGGCACAATGCCAACTTAAGTACAAGTGGACTGACATTCTAACTTTCTATGATTTGAACCTCTCCTGTGAGTCAAGTTTTACTTTCCGAAGCTTCACTTCAGGTTTACTGTATCCCTTGGACCTTCTTATTGACGATGAAACACAGAAATTGCATCCGAATTTAATACAAAAGGCACAATGCCGACTTATGTACAAGAGGACTGACACTCTTACTTTCTATGATTTAAACCTCTCCTGTGAGTCTAGTTTTAGATTCCGATGCTTCACTTCAGGTTTACCGTATCCCTTGGACCTTCTTATTGACGATGAAACACAGAAATTGCATCCGAATTTAATACAAAAGGCACAATGCCGATTTAAGTACAAGAGGACTGACACTCTAACTCTCTATGATTTGAACCTCTCCTGTGAGTCCAGATTTAGATTCCGATGCTTCATTTCAGGTTTACTGTATCCCTTAGACCTTCTTAGTGACGACGAAACACAGAAATTGCATCCGAATTTAATACAAAAGGCACAATGCCGACTTAAGTACAAGAGGACTGACACTCTAACTTTCTATGAATTAAACCTCTCGTTTGAGTCCAGTTATAGATTCCGATGCTTCACTTCATGTTTACTGTATCCATTGGACCTTCTTATTGACGATGAAACACAGAAATTGCATCCGAATTTAATACAAAAGGCACAATGCCGACAAGTACAAGCGGACTGACACTCTAACTTTCTATGATTTGAACCTCTGCTGTGAGTGCAGTTTTAGGTACCGATGCTTCACTTCAGGTTTACTGTATACCTTGGACCTACTTATTGACGATGAAACACAGAAATTGCATACGAATTTAATACAAAAGGCACAATGCCGACTTGAGTACGAGAAGACCGACTCTTCTTACTCTGTTTGTTTTGAACCTTTCCTGTGAGACCAGTTTTAGAATCCGATGCTTCACTTCAGGTTTCCCTTGGACCATCTTATTGACGATGAAGCACAAAAATTGCTTCCGAATTTAATACAAAAGGCACAATGCCGACTTAAGTACAAGAAAACTGACACCCTAATTTTCTATGATTTGAACCTCTCCTGTGAGTCCAGTCATAGATTCCGATCCTTCACTTCAGGTTTACTGTATCCCTTCGACCTTCTTATTGACGATGAAACACAGAAATTGCATCCGAATTTAATACAAAAGGCACAATGCCGACTTAAGTACGAGAGGACTGACACTCTAACTTTCTATGATTTGAACCTCTCCTGTGAGTCCAGTTTTAGATTTCGATGCTTCACTTGAGGTTTACTGTATCCCATGGACCTTCTTATTGACGATGAAACACAGAAATTGCATCCGAATTTAATGCAAAAGGCACAATGCCAACTTAAGTACAAGTGGACTGACACTCTTACTTTCTATGATTTAAACCTCTCCTGTGAGTCTAGTTTTAGATTCCGATGCTTCACTTCAGGTTTCTCGTATCCCTTGGACCTTCTTATTGACGATGATACACAGAAATTGCATCCGAATTTAATACAAAAGGCACAATGCCGACTTAAGTACAAGAGGACTGACACTCTAACTCTCTATGATTTAAACCTCTCCTGTGAGTCCAGTTTTAGATTCCGATGCTCCACTTCAGGTTTACTGTGTCCCTTAGACCTTCTTAGTGACGACGAAACACAGAAATTGCATCCGAATTTAATACAAAAGGCACAATGCCGACTTAAGTACAAGAGGACTGACACTCTAACTTTCTATGAATTGAACCTCTCGTTTGAGTCCAGTTATAGATTCCCATGCTTCACTTCAGGTTTACTGTATCCCTTGGAGCTTCTTATTGACGATGAAACACAGAAATTGCATCCGAATTTAATACAAAAGGCCTAATGCCGACAAGTACAAGCGGACTGACACTCTAACTTTCTATGATTTGAACCTCTGCTGTGAGTGCAGTTTTAGGTACCGATGCTTCACTTCAGGTTTACTGTATACCTTGGACCTTCATTTTAACGATGAAACACAGAAATTGCATCCGAATGTAATGCAAAAGGTACAATGCCAACTTAAGTACAAGTGGACTGACACTCTAACTTTCTATGATTTGAACCTCTCCTGTGAGTCCAGTTTTACATTCCGAAGCTTCACTTCAGGTTTACTGTATCCCTTGGACCTTCATATTAACGATGAAACACAGAAATTGCATCCGAATCTAATACAAATCTCACAATGCCGACTTAAGTACAAGAGGACTGACACTCTAACTTTCTATGATTTGAACCTCTCCTGTGAGTCCAGTTTTAGATTCCGATGCTTCACTTCAGGTTTACTGTATCCCTTGGACCTTCTTATTGACGACGAAACACAGAAATTGCATCCGAATTTAATACAAAAGGCACAATGCCGACTTAAGTACAAGAGGACTGACACTCTAACTTTCTATGAATTGAACCTCTCGTTTGGGTCCAGTTATAGATTCCGATGCTTCACTTCAGGTTTACTGTATCCCTTGGACCTTCTTATTGACGATGAAACACAGAAATTGCATCCGAATTTAATACAAAACGCACAATGCCGACAAGTACAAGTGGACTGACACTCTAACTTTCTATGATTTGAACCTCTGCTGTGAGTGCAGTTTTTGGTACCGATGCTTCACTTCAGGTTTACTGTATACCTTGGACCTTCTTATTGACGATGAAACACAGAAATTGCATTTGAATTTAATACAAAAGCACAATGCCGACCTAAGTACAAGAGGACTGACACTCTAACTTTCTATGATTTGAACCTCTCCTGTGAGTCCAGTGTTAGATTCCAATGCTTCACTTCAGGTTTACTGTATCTCTTGGACCTTCTTATTGACGATGAAACACAGTAATTGCATCCGAATATAATACAAAAGGCACAATGCCGAATTAAGTACGAGAAGACCGACTCTTCTTACTCTCTTTGTTTTAAACCTGTCCTGTGAGACCAGTTTTAGATTCCGATGCTTCACTTCAGGTTTCCCTTGAACCCTCTTATTGACGATGAAACACAAGAATTGCATCCGAATTTATTACAAAAGGCACAATGCCGACTTAAGTACAAGAGGACTGACAATCTAATTTTCTATGATTTGAACCTCTGCTGTGAGTGCAGTTTTAGATTCTGATGCTTCACTTCAGGTTTACTGTATCCCTTGGACCTTCTTATTGACGATGAAACACAGAAATTGCATCCGAATTTAGTACAAAAGGCTCAATGCCGACTTAAGTACAAGATTACTAACACTCTAACTTGTCATGATTTGAACCTCTCCTGTGAGTCCAGTTTTAGAATCCGATGCTTTACTTCAGGTTTACTGTTTCCCTTGGACCTTCTAATTCACGATGAAACACAGAAATTGCATCCGAATTTAATACAAAGGGCACAATGCAGACCTAAGTACAAGAGGACTGACACTCTAACTTTCTATGATTTGAACCTCCCCTGTGAGTCCAGTTTTAGGTTCCGATGCTTCACTTCAGGTTTACTGTATCCCTTGGACCTTCCTATTGACGATGAAACACACAAATTGCATCCGAATATAATACAAAACGCACAATGTCGACTTAAGTACAAGAGGACTGACACTCTAACTTTCTATGATTTGAACTTCTGCTGTGAGTGCAGTTATAGGTACCGTTGCTTCACTTCAGGTTTACTGTATCCCTTGGAGATTCTTATTGACGATGAAACACAGAAATTGCATCCGAATTTAATACAAAAGGCACAATGCCGACTTAAGTACAAGATTACTGACACTCTAACTTTCTATGATTTGAATCTCTCCTGTGAGTCTAGTCTTAGAATCCGATGATTCACTTCAGGTTTACTGTAACCCTTGGACCTTCTTATTCACGATGGAACTCAGAAATTGCATCCGAACTTAATACAAAAGCACAATGCCGACTTAAGTACAAGTGGACTGACACTCTAACTTTCTATAATTTGAACCACTCCTGTGAGTCCAGTTTTAGATTCCGATGCCTAACTTCAGGTTTACTGTATCCCTTGGACCTTCTTTTTGACGATGAAACACAGACATTGCATCCGGATTTAATACAAAAGGCAGAATGCCGACTTAAGTACAAGGGACTGACACTCTAACTTTCTGTGAATTGAACCTCTCCTTTGGGTTCAGTTATAGATTCCGATGCTTCACTTCAGGTTTACTGTATCCCTTTGACCTTCTTATTGACGATGAAACACAGAAATTGCATCCGAATTTAATGCAAGAGGCACAATGCCGACAAGTACAAGAGGACTGACACTATAACTTTCTATGATTTGAACCTCTCCTATGAGTCCCGTTTTGGATTCCGATGCTTCACTCCAGGATTACTGTATCCCTTGGAACCTCTTATTAATGATGAAACACAGAAATTGCATCCGAATTTAATACAAAAGGCACAATGCCGACTTAAGGACAAGAGGACTGACACTCTAACTTTCTATGATTTGAACCACTCCTGTGAGTCTAGTTTTAGATTCCGATGCTTCACTTCAGGTTTACTGTATCCCATGGAGCTTCTTTTTGACGATGAAACACAGATATTGCATCCGAATTCTTACAAAAGGCACAATGCCGACTTATGTACAAGAGGTCAGACACACTGACTTTCTATGATATGAACCTCTCCTGTGAGTCCAGTTTTAGATTCCGATGCTTCACTTCCTGTTTACTGTATCCCTTGGACCTTCTTTTTGACGATGAAGCACAGAACTTGCATCAGAATTAAATTCAAAAGGCTCAATGCCGACTTAAGTACAAGAGGACTGACACTCTAACTTTCTATGATTTGAACCTCTCCTATGAGTCCCGTTTTGGATTTCGATGCTTCACTTCGGGATCACTGTATCCCTTGGACGCTCTTATTAATGATGAAACACAGAAATTGCATCCGAATTTAATACAAAAGGCACAATGCCGAATTAGGTACAAGAAGACTGACACTCTAACTACCTATGATTTGAGCCACTCCTGTGAGTTTAGTTTTAGATTCCGATGCTTCACTTCATGTTTACTGTATCCCTTGGACCTTCTTTTTGACGATGAAACACAGAAATTGCATCCGAATTTAATACAAAATGCACAATGCCGACTGAAGTACAAGTGGTCAGACACTCTGACTTTCTATGATATGAACCTCTCCTGTGGGTTCAGTTTAGATTCCGATGCTTCACTTCAGATTTACTGTATCCCTTGGACCTTCCCATTGACGATGAAACACAGAAATTGCATCCGAATTTAATACAAAACGCACAATGTCGACTTAAGTACAAGAGGACTGACACTCTAACTCTCTATGATTTGAACCTCTCCTGTGAGTCCAGTTTTAGATTCCGATGCTTCACTTCGGGTTTACTGTATCCCTTGTACCTTCTTATTGACGATGAAACACAGAAATTGCATCTGAATTTAATACAAAAGGCACAATGACGACTTAAATACAAGAGGACTGACACTGTAACATTCTATGATTTGAACCTCTCCTGTGAGTCCAGTCTTAGATTCCGATGCTTCACTTCAGGTTTGCTGTATCCCTTGGACTTTCTTATTGACGACGAAACACAGAAATTGCATCCGAATTTAATACAAAAGGCACAATGCAGACTTAAGTACAAGAGGGCTGACACTCTATCTTTCTATAAATTGAACCTCTCCTGTGAGTCCAGTTATAGATTCCGATGCTTCACTTCAGGTTTACTGTATACCTTGGACCTTCTTATTGACGATGAAACACAGAAATTGCATCCGAATTTAATACAAAAGGCACAATGCCGACTTAAGTACAAGAAGACTGACACTCTAACTTTCTATGATTTGAACCTCTCCTGGGAGTCCAGTTTTAGATTTCGATGCTTCACTTCAGGTTTACTGTATCCCATGGACCTTCTAATTGACGATGAAACACAGAAATTGCATCCGAATGTAATACAAAAGGCACAATGCCAACTTAAGTACAAGTGGACTGAAACTCTAACTTTCTATGATTTGAACCTCTCCTGTGAGTCCAGTTTTAGATTCCGAAGCTTCACTTCAGGTTTACAGTATCCCTTGGACCTTCTTATTGACGATGAAACACAGAAATTGCATCCGAATTTAATACAAAAGGTATAATGCCGACTTATGTACAAGAGGACTGACACTCTATCTTTCTATAAATTGAACCTCTCCTGTGAGTCCAGTTTTAGATTCCGATGCTTCACTTCAGGTTTACTGTATCCCTTCGACTTTCTTATTGACGACGAAACACAGAAATTGCATCCGAATTTAATACAAAAGGCACAATGCCGACTTAAGTACAAGAGGACTGACACTCTAACTTTCTATGAATTGAACCTCTCATTTGAGTTTAGTTATAGATTCGGATGCTTCACTTCAGGTTTACTGTATCCCAAGGACCTTCTTATTGACGATGAAACACTGAAATTGCATCCGAATTTAATACAAAAGGCAAAATGCCGACAAGTACAAGAGGGCTGACACTAACTTTCTATGATTTGAACCTCTCCTGTGAATCCAGTTTTAGATTTTGATGCTTCGCTTCAGGTTTACTGTATCCCATGGACCATCTTATTGACGATGAAACACAGAAATTGCATCCGAATTTTAATACAAAAGGCCCAATGCCAACTTAAGTACAAGTGGACTGACACTCTAACTTTCTATGATTTGAACCTCTCCTGTGAGTTCAGTTTTAGATTCAGATGCTACACTTCAGGTTTACTGTACCCCTTGGACCTTCTTATTGACGATGACACACAGAAATTGCATCCGAATTTAATACAAAAGGCACAATGCCGACTTAAGTACAAGAGGACTGACACTCTAACTCACTATGATTTGAACCTCTCCTGTGAGTAAAGTTTTAGATTCCGATGCTTCACTTCAGGTTTACTGTATCCCTTAAACCTTCTTATTGACGATGAAACACAGAACTTGCATCCGAATTTAATACAAAAGGCACAATGCCGACTTAAGTACAAGAGGACTGACACTCTATCTTTCTATAAATTGAACCTCTCCTGTGAGTCCAGTTATAGATTCCGATGCTTCACTTCAGGTTTACTGTATACCTTGGACCTTCTTATTGACGATGAAACACAGAAATTGCATCCGAATTTAATACAAAAATCACAATGCCGACTTAAGTACAAGAAGACTGACACTCTAACTTTCTATGATTTGAATCTCTCCTGGGAGTCCAGTTTTAGATTTCGATGCTTCACTTCAGGTTTACTGTATCCCATGGACCTTCTTATTGACGATGAAACACAGAAATTGCATCCGAATTTAATACAAATGGCACAATGCCAACTTAAGTACAATAGGACTGAAACTCTAACTTTCTATGATTTGAACCTCTCCTGTGAGTCCAGTTTTAGATTCCGAAGCTTCACTTCAGGTTTACAGTATCCCTTGGACCTTCTTATTGACGATGAAACACAGAAATTGCATCCGAATTTAATACAAAAGGCACAATGCCGACTTAAGTACAAGAGGACTGACACTCTATCTTTCTATAAATTGAACCTCTCCTGTGAGTCCAGTTATAGATTCCGATGCTTCACTTCAGGTTTACTGTATACCTTGGACCTTCTTATTGACGATGAAACACAGAAATTGCATCCGAATTTAATACAAAAGGCACAATGCCGACTTAAGTACAAGAAGACTGACACTCTAACTTCCTATGATTTGAATCTCTCCTGGGAGTCCAGTTTTAGATTTCGATGCTTCACTTCAGGTTTACTGTATCCCTTGGACCTTCTTATTGACGACGAAACACAGAACTTGCATCCGAATTTAATACAAAAGGCACAATAAAGACTTAAGTACAAGAGGACTGACACTCTTACTTTCTCTGATTTGAACCTCTCCTGTGAGTCCAGCTTTAGATTCCGATACTTCACTTCAGGTTCATTGAATCCATTGGACCTTCTTATTGCCGACGAGACACAGAAATTGCATCCGAATCTAATACAAATCTCACAATGCCGACTTAAGTACAAGAGGACTGGCACTCTACCTTTCTATGAATTGAACCTCTCCTGTGAGTCCAGTTATAGATTCCGATGCTTCACTTCAGGTTTGCTGTATCCCTTGGACTTTCTTATTGACGACGAAACACAGAAATTGCATCCGAATTTAATACAAAAGGCACAATGCAGACTTAAGTACAAGAGGGCTGACACTCTATCTTTCTATAAATTGAACCTCTCCTGTGAGTCCAGTTATAGATTCCGATGCTTCACTTCAGGTTTACTGTATACCTTGGACCTTCTTATTGACGATGAAACACAGAAATTGCATCCGAATTTAATACAAAAGGCACAATGCCGACTTAAGTACAAGAAGACTGACACTCTAACTTTCTATGATTTGAACCTCTCCTGGGAGTCCAGTTTTAGATTTCGATGCTTCACTTCAGGTTTACTGTATCCCATGGACCTTCTAATTGACGATGAAACACAGAAATTGCATCCGAATGTAATACAAAAGGCACAATGCCAACTTAAGTACAAGTGGACTGAAACTCTAACTTTCTATGATTTGAACCTCTCCTGTGAGTCCAGTTTTAGATTCCGAAGCTTCACTTCAGGTTTACAGTATCCCTTGGACCTTCTTATTGACGATGAAACACAGAAATTGCATCCCAATTTAATACAAAAGGTATAATGCCGACTTATGTACAAGAGGACTGACACTCTATCTTTCTATAAATTGAACCTCTCCTGTGAGTCCAGTTATAGATTCCGATGCTTCACTTCAGGTTTACTGTATACCTTGGACCTTCTAATTGACGATGAAACACAGAAATTGCATCCGAATGTAATACAAAAGGCCCAATGCCAACTTAAGTACAAGTGGACTGACACTCTAACTTTCTATGATTTGAACCTCTCCTGTGAGTTCAGTTTTAGATTCAGATGCTACACTTCAGGTTTACTGTACCCCTTGGACCTTCTTATTGACGATGACACACAGAAATTGCATCCGAATTTAATACAAAAGGCACAATGCCGACTTAAGTACAAGAGGACTGACACTCTAACTCACTATGATTTGAACCTCTCCTGTGAGTAAAGTTTTAGATTCCGATGCTTCACTTCAGGTTTACTGTATCCCTTAAACCTTCTTATTGACGATGAAACACAGAACTTGCATCCGAATTTAATACAAAAGGCACAATGCCGACTTAAGTACAAGAGGACTGACACTCTATCTTTCTATAAATTGAACCTCTCCTGTGAGTCCAGTTATAGATTCCGATGCTTCACTTCAGGTTTACTGTATACCTTGGACCTTCTTATTGACGATGAAACACAGAAATTGCATCCGAATTTAATACAAAAATCACAATGCCGACTTAAGTACAAGAAGACTGACACTCTAACTTTCTATGATTTGAATCTCTCCTGGGAGTCCAGTTTTAGATTTCGATGCTTCACTTCAGGTTTACTGTATCCCATGGACCTTCTTATTGACGATGAAACACAGAAATTGCATCCGAATTTAATACAAATGGCACAATGCCAACTTAAGTACAATAGGACTGAAACTCTAACTTTCTATGATTTGAACCTCTCCTGTGAGTCCAGTTTTAGATTCCGAAGCTTCACTTCAGGTTTACAGTATCCCTTGGACCTTCTTATTGACGATGAAACACAGAAATTGCATCCGAATTTAATACAAAAGGCACAATGCCGACTTAAGTACAAGAGGACTGACACTCTATCTTTCTATAAATTGAACCTCTCCTGTGAGTCCAGTTATAGATTCCGATGCTTCACTTCAGGTTTACTGTATACCTTGGACCTTCTTATTGACGATGAAACACAGAAATTGCATCCGAATTTAATACAAAAGGCACAATGCCGACTTAAGTACAAGAAGACTGACACTCTAACTTCCTATGATTTGAATCTCTCCTGGGAGTCCAGTTTTAGATTTCGATGCTTCACTTCAGGTTTACTGTATCCCTTGGACCTTCTTATTGACGACGAAACACAGAACTTGCATCCGAATTTAATACAAAAGGCACAATAAAGACTTAAGTACAAGAGGACTGACACTCTTACTTTCTCTGATTTGAACCTCTCCTGTGAGTCCAGCTTTAGATTCCGATACTTCACTTCAGGTTCATTGAATCCATTGGACCTTCTTATTGCCGACGAGACACAGAAATTGCATCCGAATCTAATACAAATCTCACAATGCCGACTTAAGTACAAGAGGACTGGCACTCTACCTTTCTATGAATTGAACCTCTCCTGTGAGTCCAGTTATAGATTCCGATGCTTCACTTCAGGTTTGCTGTATCCCTTGGACTTTCTTATTGACGACGAAACACAGAAATTGCATCCGAATTTAATACAAAAGGCACAATGCAGACTTAAGTACAAGAGGGCTGACACTCTATCTTTCTATAAATTGAACCTCTCCTGTGAGTCCAGTTATAGATTCCGATGCTTCACTTCAGGTTTACTGTATACCTTGGACCTTCTTATTGACGATGAAACACAGAAATTGCATCCGAATTTAATACAAAAGGCACAATGCCGACTTAAGTACAAGAAGACTGACACTCTAACTTTCTATGATTTGAACCTCTCCTGGGAGTCCAGTTTTAGATTTCGATGCTTCACTTCAGGTTTACTGTATCCCATGGACCTTCTAATTGACGATGAAACACAGAAATTGCATCCGAATGTAATACAAAAGGCACAATGCCAACTTAAGTACAAGTGGACTGAAACTCTAACTTTCTATGATTTGAACCTCTCCTGTGAGTCCAGTTTTAGATTCCGAAGCTTCACTTCAGGTTTACAGTATCCCTTGGACCTTCTTATTGACGATGAAACACAGAAATTGCATCCCAATTTAATACAAAAGGTATAATGCCGACTTATGTACAAGAGGACTGACACTCTATCTTTCTATAAATTGAACCTCTCCTGTGAGTCCAGTTATAGATTCCGATGCTTCACTTCAGGTTTACTGTATACCTTGGACCTTCTAATTGACGATGAAACACAGAAATTGCATCCGAATGTAATACAAAAGGCACAATGCCAACTTAAGTACAAGTGGACTGAAACTCTAACTTTCTATGATTTGAACCTCTCCTGTGAGTCCAGTTTTAGATTCCGAAGCTTCACTTCAGGTTTACAGTATCCCTTGGACCTTCTTATTGACGATGAAACACAGAAATTGCATCCGAATTTAATACAAAAGGTATAATGCCGACTTATGTACAAGAGGACTGACACTCTATCTTTCTATAAATTGAACCTCTCCTGTGAGTCCAGTTTTAGATTCCGATGCTTCACTTCAGGTTTACTGTATCCCTTCGACTTTCTTATTGACGACGAAACACAGAAATTGCATCCGAATTTAATACAAAAGGCACAGTGCCGACTTAAGTACAAGAGGACTGACACTCTAACTTTCTATGAATTGAACCTCTCATTTGAGTTTAGTTATAGATTCGGATGCTTCACTTCAGGTTTACTGTATCCCAAGGACCTTCTTATTGACGATGAAACACTGAAATTGCATCCGAATTTAATACAAAAGGCAAAATGCCGACAAGTACAAGAGGGCTGACACTAACTTTCTATGATTTGAACCTCTCCTGTGAATCCAGTTTTAGATTTTGATGCTTCGCTTCAGGTTTACTGTATCCCATGGACCATCTTATTGACGATGAAACACAGAAATTGCATCCAAATTTTAATACAAAAGGCCCAATGCCAACTTAAGTACAAGTGGACTGACACTCTAACTTTCTATGATTTGAACCTCTCCTGTGAGTTCAGTTTTAGATTCAGATGCTACACTTCAGGTTTACTGTACCCCTTGGACCTTCTTATTGACGATGACACACAGAAATTGCATCCGAATTTAATACAAAAGGCACAATGCCGACTTAAGTACAAGTGGACTGAAACTCTAACATTCTATGATTTGAATCTCTCCTGTGAGTCCAGTTTTAGATTCCGAAGCTTCACTTCAGGTTTACTGTATCCCTTGGACCTTCTTACTGACGATGAAACACAGAAATTGCATCCGAATTTAATACAAAGGGCACAATGCCGACTTAAGTACAAGAGGACTGACACTCTATCTTTCTATAAATTGAACCTCTCCTGTGAGTCCAGTTATAGATTCCGATGCTTCACTTCAGGTTTACTGTATACCTTGGACCTTCTTATTGACGATGAAACACTGAAATTGCATCCGAATTTAATACAAAAATCACCATGCCGACTTAAGTACAAGAAGACTGACACTCTAACTTTCTATGATTTGAATCTCTCCTGGGAGTCCAGTTTTAGATTTCGATGCTTCACTTCAGGTTTACTGTATCCCATGGACCTTCTTATTGACGATGAAACACAGAAATTGCATCCGAATTTAATACAAATGGCACAATGCCAACTTAAGTACAATAGGACTGAAACTCTAACTTTCTATGATTTGAACCTCTCCTGTGAGTCCAGTTTTAGATTCCGAAGCTTCACTTCAGGTTTACAGTATCCCTTGGACCTTCTTATTGACGATGAAACACAGAAATTGCATCCGAATTTAATACAAAAGGCACAATGCCGACTTAAGTACAAGAGGACTGACACTCTATCTTTCTATAAATTGAACCTCTCCTGTGAGTCCAGTTATAGATTCCGATGCTTCACTTCAGGTTTACTGTATACCTTGGACCTTCTTATTGACGATGAAACACAGAAATTGCATCCGAATTTAATACAAAAGGCACAATGCCGACTTAAGTACAAGAAGACTGACACTCTAACTTCCTATGATTTGAATCTCTCCTGGGAGTCCAGTTTTAGATTTCGATGCTTCACTTCAGGTTTACTGTATCCCTTGGACCTTCTTATTGACGACGAAACACAGAACTTGCATCCGAATTTAATACAAAAGGCACAATAAAGACTTAAGTACAAGAGGACTGACACTCTTACTTTCTCTGATTTGAACCTCTCCTGTGAGTCCAGCTTTAGATTCCGATACTTCACTTCAGGTTCATTGAATCCATTGGACCTTCTTATTGCCGACGAGACACAGAAATTGCATCCGAATCTAATACAAATCTCACAATGCCGACTTAAGTACAAGAGGACTGGCACTCTACCTTTCTATGAATTGAACCTCTCCTGTGAGTCCAGTTATAGATTCCGATGCTTCACTTCAGGTTTGCTGTATCCCTTGGACTTTCTTATTGACGACGAAACACAGAAATTGCATCCGAATTTAATACAAAAGGCACAATGCAGACTTAAGTACAAGAGGGCTGACACTCTATCTTTCTATAAATTGAACCTCTCCTGTGAGTCCAGTTATAGATTCCGATGCTTCACTTCAGGTTTACTGTATACCTTGGACCTTCTTATTGACGATGAAACACAGAAATTGCATCCGAATTTAATACAAAAGGCACAATGCCGACTTAAGTACAAGAAGACTGACACTCTAACTTTCTATGATTTGAACCTCTCCTGGGAGTCCAGTTTTAGATTTCGATGCTTCACTTCAGGTTTACTGTATCCCATGGACCTTCTAATTGACGATGAAACACAGAAATTGCATCCGAATGTAATACAAAAGGCACAATGCCAACTTAAGTACAAGTGGACTGAAACTCTAACTTTCTATGATTTGAACCTCTCCTGTGAGTCCAGTTTTAGATTCCGAAGCTTCACTTCAGGTTTACAGTATCCCTTGGACCTTCTTATTGACGATGAAACACAGAAATTGCATCCCAATTTAATACAAAAGGTATAATGCCGACATATGTACAAGAGGACTGACACTCTATCTTTCTATAAATATAACCTCTCCTGTGAGACCAGTTTTAGATTCCGATTCTTCACTTCAGGTTTACTGTATCCCTTCGACTTTCTTATTGACGACGAAACACAGAAATTGCATCCGAATTTAATACAAAAGGCACAATGCCGACTTAAGTACAAGAGGACTGACACTCTAACTTTCTATGAATTGAACCTCTCATTTTAGTTTAGTTATAGATTCGGATGCTTCACTTCTGGTTTACTGTATCCCAAGGACCTTCTTATTGACGATGAAACACTGAAATTGCATCCGAATTTAATACAAAAGGCAAAATGCCGACAAGTACAAGAGGGCTGACACTAACTTTCTATGATTTGAACCTCTCCTGTGAATCCAGTTTTAGATTTTGATGCTTCGCTTCAGGTTTACTGTATCCCATGGACCTTCTTATTGACGATGAAACACAGAAATTGCATCCGAATTTTAATACAAAAGGCCCAATGCCAACTTAAGTACAAGTGGACTGACACTCTAACTTTCTATGATTTGAACCTCTCCTGTGAGTTCAGTTTTAGATTCAGATGCTACACTTCAGGTTTACTGTACCCCTTGGACCTTCTTATTGACGATGACACACAGAAATTGCATCCGAATTTAATACAAAAGGCACAATGCCGACTTAAGTACAAGAGGACTGACACTCTAACTCACTATGATTTGAACCTCTCCTGTGAGTAAAGTTTTAGATTCCGATGCTTCACTTCAGGTTTACTGTATCCCTTAAACCTTCTTATTGACGATGAAACACAGAACTTGCATCCGAATTTAATACAAAAGGCACAATGCCGACTTAAGTACAAGAGGACTGACACTCTATCTTTCTATAAATTGAACCTCTCCTGTGAGTCCAGTTATAGATTCCGATGCTTCACTTCAGGTTTACTGTATACCTTGGACCTTCTTATTGACGATGAAACACAGAAATTGCATCCGAATTTAATACAAAAATCACAATGCCGACTTAAGTACAAGAAGACTGACACTCTAACTTTCTATGATTTGAATCTCTCCTGGGAGTCCAGTTTTAGATTTCGATGCTTCACTTCAGGTTTACTGTTTCCCATGGACCTTCTTATTGACGATGAAACACAGAAATTGCATCCGAATTTAATACAAAAGGCACAATGCCAACTTAAGTACAATAGGACTGGAACTCTAACTTTCTATGATTTGAACCTCTCCTGTGAGTCCAGTTTTAGATTCCGAAGCTTCACTTCAGGTTTACAGTATCCCTTGGACCTTCTTATTGACGATGAAACACAGAAATTGCATCCGAATTTAATACAAAAGGCACAATGCCGACTTAAGTACAAGAGGACTGACACTCTATCTTTCTATAAATTGAACCTCTCCTGTGAGTCCAGTTATAGATTCCGATGCTTCACTTCAGGTTTACTGTATACCTTGGACCTTCTTATTGACGATGAAACACAGAAATTGCATCCGAATTTAATACAAAAGGCACAATGCCGACTTAAGTACAAGAAGACTGACACTCTAACTTCCTATGATTTGAATCTCTCCTGGGAGTCCAGTTTTAGATTTCGATGCTTCACTTCAGGTTTACTGTATCCCTTGGACCTTCTTATTGACGACGAAACACAGAACTTGCATCCGAATTTAATACAAAAGGCACAATAAAGACTTAAGTACAAGAGGACTGACACTCTTACTTTCTCTGATTTGAACCTCTCCTGTGAGTCCAGCTTTAGATTCCGATACTTCACTTCAGGTTCATTGAATCCATTGGACCTTCTTATTGCCGACGAGACACAGAAATTGCATCCGAATCTAATACAAATCTCACAATGCCGACTTAAGTACAAGAGGACTGGCACTCTACCTTTCTATGAATTGAACCTCTCCTGTGAGTCCAGTTATAGATTCCGATGCTTCAGTTCAGGTTTACTGTATCCCTTAAACCTTCTTATTGACGATGAAACACAGAAATTGCATCCGAATTTAATACAAAAGGCACAATGCCGACTTAAGTACAAGAGGACTGACACTCAAAATTTCTATGATTTGAACCTCTTCTGTGAGTCCAGTTTTAGATTCCGATGCTACACTTCAGGTTTACTGTACCCCTTGGACCTTTTTATTGATGATGAAACACAGAAATTGCATCCGAATTTAATGCGAAAGGCACAATGCCGACTTAAGTACAGGAGGACTGACACTCTAACTTTGTATGATTTGAACCTCTCCTGTGAGTCCAGTTTTAGATTCCGTTACTTCACTTTAGATTTACTGTATACCTTGGATCTTCTTATTGACGATGAAACACAGAAATTGCATCCGAATTTAATACAAAAGGCACAATGCCGACTTATGTAGAAGAGGACTGACACTGTAACTTTCTATGATTTCAACCTCTCCTGTGAGTCCAGTTTTAGATTCCGATGCTTCACTTCAGGTTTACTGTATCCCTTGGACCTTTTTATTGACGATGAAACACAGAAATTGCATCCGAATTTAATACAAAAGGCACAATGCCGACTTAAGTACAAGAGGACTGACACTCTAACTTTCTATGATTTGAACTTCTCCTGTGAGTCCAGTTTTAGATTCCGATTCTTCACTTCAGGTTTACTATATCCTTTGGACCTTCTTATTGACGATGAAGCACAGAAATTGCATTGGAATTAAATTCAAAAAGCACAATGCCGACTTAAGTACAAGAGGACTGACACTCTTACTTTATATGATTAGAACCTGTCCTGTGCGTCCAGTTTTAGATTCCGATGCTTCACTTCAGGTTTACTGTATCCGTTGGACCTTCTTATAGCCGACGAAACACAGAAATTGCATCCGAATCTAATACAAATCTCACAATTCCGACTTAAGTACAAGAGGACTGACACTCTAACATTATATGAATTGAACCTCTCCTGTGCGTCCAGTTATAGATTCCGATGCTTCACTTCAGGTTTACTGTATCCCTTGGACCCTCTTATTAACGATGAAGCACAGAAATTGCATCGGAATTGAATTCAAAAGTCATAATGCAGACTTAAGTATAGGAGGACTGACACTCTTACATTCTATGATTTGAACCTCTGCTGTGACTCCGGTTTCAGATTCCGATGCTTCACCTCAGGTTTGCTGTATCCCTTGGACTTTCTTATTGACGACGAAACACAGAAATTGCATCCGAATTTAATACAAAAGGCACAATGCAGACTTAAGTACAAGAGGGCTGACACTCTATCTTTCTATAAATTGAACCTCTCCTGTGAGTCCAGTTATAGATTCCGATGCTTCACTTCAGGTTTACTGTATACCTTGGACCTTCTTATTGACGATGAAACACAGAAATTGCATCCGAATTTAATACAAAAGGCACAATGCCGACTTAAGTACAAGAAGACTGACACTCTAACTTTCTATGATTTGAACCTCTCCTGGGAGTCCAGTTTTAGATTTCGATGCTTCACTTCAGGTTTACTGTATCCCATGGACCTTCTAATTGACGATGAAACACAGAAATTGCATCCGAATGTAATACAAAAGGCACAATGCCAACTTAAGTACAAGTGGACTGAAACTCTAACTTTCTATGATTTGAACCTCTCCTGTGAGTCCAGTTTTAGATTCCGAAGCTTCACTTCAGGTTTACAGTATCCCTTGGACCTTCTTATTGACGATGAAACACAGAAATTGCATCCCAATTTAATACAAAAGGTATAATGCCGACTTATGTACAAGAGGACTGACACTCTATCTTTCTATAAATTGAACCTCTCCTGTGAGTCCAGTTATAGATTCCGATGCTTCACTTCAGGTTTACTGTATACCTTGGACCTTCTAATTGACGATGAAACACAGAAATTGCATCCGAATGTAATACAAAAGGCACAATGCCAACTTAAGTACAAGTGGACTGAAACTCTAACTTTCTATGATTTGAACCTCTCCTGTGAGTCCAGTTTTAGATTCCGAAGCTTCACTTCAGGTTTACAGTATCCCTTGGACCTTCTTATTGACGATGAAACACAGAAATTGCATCCGAATTTAATACAAAAGGTATAATGCCGACTTATGTACAAGAGGACTGACACTCTATCTTTCTATAAATTGAACCTCTCCTGTGAGTCCAGTTTTAGATTCCGATGCTTCACTTCAGGTTTACTGTATCCCTTCGACTTTCTTATTGACGACGAAACACAGAAATTGCATCCGAATTTAATACAAAAGGCACAGTGCCGACTTAAGTACAAGAGGACTGACACTCTAACTTTCTATGAATTGAACCTCTCATTTGAGTTTAGTTATAGATTCGGATGCTTCACTTCAGGTTTACTGTATCCCAAGGACCTTCTTATTGACGATGAAACACTGAAATTGCATCCGAATTTAATACAAAAGGCAAAATGCCGACAAGTACAAGAGGGCTGACACTAACTTTCTATGATTTGAACCTCTCCTGTGAATCCAGTTTTAGATTTTGATGCTTCGCTTCAGGTTTACTGTATCCCATGGACCATCTTATTGACGATGAAACACAGAAATTGCATCCAAATTTTAATACAAAAGGCCCAATGCCAACTTAAGTACAAGTGGACTGACACTCTAACTTTCTATGATTTGAACCTCTCCTGTGAGTTCAGTTTTAGATTCAGATGCTACACTTCAGGTTTACTGTACCCCTTGGACCTTCTTATTGACGATGACACACAGAAATTGCATCCGAATTTAATACAAAAGGCACAATGCCGACTTAAGTACAAGTGGACTGAAACTCTAACATTCTATGATTTGAATCTCTCCTGTGAGTCCAGTTTTAGATTCCGAAGCTTCACTTCAGGTTTACTGTATCCCTTGGACCTTCTTACTGACGATGAAACACAGAAATTGCATCCGAATTTAATACAAAGGGCACAATGCCGACTTAAGTACAAGAGGACTGACACTCTATCTTTCTATAAATTGAACCTCTCCTGTGAGTCCAGTTATAGATTCCGATGCTTCACTTCAGGTTTACTGTATACCTTGGACCTTCTTATTGACGATGAAACACTGAAATTGCATCCGAATTTAATACAAAAATCACCATGCCGACTTAAGTACAAGAAGACTGACACTCTAACTTTCTATGATTTGAATCTCTCCTGGGAGTCCAGTTTTAGATTTCGATGCTTCACTTCAGGTTTACTGTATCCCATGGACCTTCTTATTGACGATGAAACACAGAAATTGCATCCGAATTTAATACAAATGGCACAATGCCAACTTAAGTACAATAGGACTGAAACTCTAACTTTCTATGATTTGAACCTCTCCTGTGAGTCCAGTTTTAGATTCCGAAGCTTCACTTCAGGTTTACAGTATCCCTTGGACCTTCTTATTGACGATGAAACACAGAAATTGCATCCGAATTTAATACAAAAGGCACAATGCCGACTTAAGTACAAGAGGACTGACACTCTATCTTTCTATAAATTGAACCTCTCCTGTGAGTCCAGTTATAGATTCCGATGCTTCACTTCAGGTTTACTGTATACCTTGGACCTTCTTATTGACGATGAAACACAGAAATTGCATCCGAATTTAATACAAAAGGCACAATGCCGACTTAAGTACAAGAAGACTGACACTCTAACTTCCTATGATTTGAATCTCTCCTGGGAGTCCAGTTTTAGATTTCGATGCTTCACTTCAGGTTTACTGTATCCCTTGGACCTTCTTATTGACGACGAAACACAGAACTTGCATCCGAATTTAATACAAAAGGCACAATAAAGACTTAAGTACAAGAGGACTGACACTCTTACTTTCTCTGATTTGAACCTCTCCTGTGAGTCCAGCTTTAGATTCCGATACTTCACTTCAGGTTCATTGAATCCATTGGACCTTCTTATTGCCGACGAGACACAGAAATTGCATCCGAATCTAATACAAATCTCACAATGCCGACTTAAGTACAAGAGGACTGGCACTCTACCTTTCTATGAATTGAACCTCTCCTGTGAGTCCAGTTATAGATTCCGATGCTTCACTTCAGGTTTGCTGTATCCCTTGGACTTTCTTATTGACGACGAAACACAGAAATTGCATCCGAATTTAATACAAAAGGCACAATGCAGACTTAAGTACAAGAGGGCTGACACTCTATCTTTCTATAAATTGAACCTCTCCTGTGAGTCCAGTTATAGATTCCGATGCTTCACTTCAGGTTTACTGTATACCTTGGACCTTCTTATTGACGATGAAACACAGAAATTGCATCCGAATTTAATACAAAAGGCACAATGCCGACTTAAGTACAAGAAGACTGACACTCTAACTTTCTATGATTTGAACCTCTCCTGGGAGTCCAGTTTTAGATTTCGATGCTTCACTTCAGGTTTACTGTATCCCATGGACCTTCTAATTGACGATGAAACACAGAAATTGCATCCGAATGTAATACAAAAGGCACAATGCCAACTTAAGTACAAGTGGACTGAAACTCTAACTTTCTATGATTTGAACCTCTCCTGTGAGTCCAGTTTTAGATTCCGAAGCTTCACTTCAGGTTTACAGTATCCCTTGGACCTTCTTATTGACGATGAAACACAGAAATTGCATCCCAATTTAATACAAAAGGTATAATGCCGACATATGTACAAGAGGACTGACACTCTATCTTTCTATAAATATAACCTCTCCTGTGAGACCAGTTTTAGATTCCGATTCTTCACTTCAGGTTTACTGTATCCCTTCGACTTTCTTATTGACGACGAAACACAGAAATTGCATCCGAATTTAATACAAAAGGCACAATGCCGACTTAAGTACAAGAGGACTGACACTCTAACTTTCTATGAATTGAACCTCTCATTTTAGTTTAGTTATAGATTCGGATGCTTCACTTCTGGTTTACTGTATCCCAAGGACCTTCTTATTGACGATGAAACACTGAAATTGCATCCGAATTTAATACAAAAGGCAAAATGCCGACAAGTACAAGAGGGCTGACACTAACTTTCTATGATTTGAACCTCTCCTGTGAATCCAGTTTTAGATTTTGATGCTTCGCTTCAGGTTTACTGTATCCCATGGACCTTCTTATTGACGATGAAACACAGAAATTGCATCCGAATTTTAATACAAAAGGCCCAATGCCAACTTAAGTACAAGTGGACTGACACTCTAACTTTCTATGATTTGAACCTCTCCTGTGAGTTCAGTTTTAGATTCAGATGCTACACTTCAGGTTTACTGTACCCCTTGGACCTTCTTATTGACGATGACACACAGAAATTGCATCCGAATTTAATACAAAAGGCACAATGCCGACTTAAGTACAAGAGGACTGACACTCTAACTCACTATGATTTGAACCTCTCCTGTGAGTAAAGTTTTAGATTCCGATGCTTCACTTCAGGTTTACTGTATCCCTTAAACCTTCTTATTGACGATGAAACACAGAACTTGCATCCGAATTTAATACAAAAGGCACAATGCCGACTTAAGTACAAGAGGACTGACACTCTATCTTTCTATAAATTGAACCTCTCCTGTGAGTCCAGTTATAGATTCCGATGCTTCACTTCAGGTTTACTGTATACCTTGGACCTTCTTATTGACGATGAAACACAGAAATTGCATCCGAATTTAATACAAAAATCACAATGCCGACTTAAGTACAAGAAGACTGACACTCTAACTTTCTATGATTTGAATCTCTCCTGGGAGTCCAGTTTTAGATTTCGATGCTTCACTTCAGGTTTACTGTTTCCCATGGACCTTCTTATTGACGATGAAACACAGAAATTGCATCCGAATTTAATACAAAAGGCACAATGCCAACTTAAGTACAATAGGACTGGAACTCTAACTTTCTATGATTTGAACCTCTCCTGTGAGTCCAGTTTTAGATTCCGAAGCTTCACTTCAGGTTTACAGTATCCCTTGGACCTTCTTATTGACGATGAAACACAGAAATTGCATCCGAATTTAATACAAAAGGCACAATGCCGACTTAAGTACAAGAGGACTGACACTCTATCTTTCTATAAATTGAACCTCTCCTGTGAGTCCAGTTATAGATTCCGATGCTTCACTTCAGGTTTACTGTATACCTTGGACCTTCTTATTGACGATGAAACACAGAAATTGCATCCGAATTTAATACAAAAGGCACAATGCCGACTTAAGTACAAGAAGACTGACACTCTAACTTCCTATGATTTGAATCTCTCCTGGGAGTCCAGTTTTAGATTTCGATGCTTCACTTCAGGTTTACTGTATCCCTTGGACCTTCTTATTGACGACGAAACACAGAACTTGCATCCGAATTTAATACAAAAGGCACAATAAAGACTTAAGTACAAGAGGACTGACACTCTTACTTTCTCTGATTTGAACCTCTCCTGTGAGTCCAGCTTTAGATTCCGATACTTCACTTCAGGTTCATTGAATCCATTGGACCTTCTTATTGCCGACGAGACACAGAAATTGCATCCGAATCTAATACAAATCTCACAATGCCGACTTAAGTACAAGAGGACTGGCACTCTACCTTTCTATGAATTGAACCTCTCCTGTGAGTCCAGTTATAGATTCCGATGCTTCAGTTCAGGTTTACTGTATCCCTTAAACCTTCTTATTGACGATGAAACACAGAAATTGCATCCGAATTTAATACAAAAGGCACAATGCCGACTTAAGTACAAGAGGACTGACACTCAAAATTTCTATGATTTGAACCTCTTCTGTGAGTCCAGTTTTAGATTCCGATGCTACACTTCAGGTTTACTGTACCCCTTGGACCTTTTTATTGATGATGAAACACAGAAATTGCATCCGAATTTAATGCGAAAGGCACAATGCCGACTTAAGTACAGGAGGACTGACACTCTAACTTTGTATGATTTGAACCTCTCCTGTGAGTCCAGTTTTAGATTCCGTTACTTCACTTTAGATTTACTGTATACCTTGGATCTTCTTATTGACGATGAAACACAGAAATTGCATCCGAATTTAATACAAAAGGCACAATGCCGACTTATGTAGAAGAGGACTGACACTGTAACTTTCTATGATTTCAACCTCTCCTGTGAGTCCAGTTTTAGATTCCGATGCTTCACTTCAGGTTTACTGTATCCCTTGGACCTTTTTATTGACGATGAAACACAGAAATTGCATCCGAATTTAATACAAAAGGCACAATGCCGACTTAAGTACAAGAGGACTGACACTCTAACTTTCTATGATTTGAACTTCTCCTGTGAGTCCAGTTTTAGATTCCGATTCTTCACTTCAGGTTTACTATATCCTTTGGACCTTCTTATTGACGATGAAGCACAGAAATTGCATTGGAATTAAATTCAAAAAGCACAATGCCGACTTAAGTACAAGAGGACTGACACTCTTACTTTATATGATTAGAACCTGTCCTGTGCGTCCAGTTTTAGATTCCGATGCTTCACTTCAGGTTTACTGTATCCGTTGGACCTTCTTATAGCCGACGAAACACAGAAATTGCATCCGAATCTAATACAAATCTCACAATTCCGACTTAAGTACAAGAGGACTGACACTCTAACATTATATGAATTGAACCTCTCCTGTGCGTCCAGTTATAGATTCCGATGCTTCACTTCAGGTTTACTGTATCCCTTGGACCCTCTTATTAACGATGAAGCACAGAAATTGCATCGGAATTGAATTCAAAAGTCATAATGCAGACTTAAGTATAGGAGGACTGACACTCTTACATTCTATGATTTGAACCTCTGCTGTGACTCCGGTTTCAGATTCCGATGCTTCACCTCAGGTTTGCTGCATCCCTTGGACCCTCTTATTGACGATGAAACACAGAAATTGCTTCCGAATTTAATACAAAAGTCACAATGCCGACTTAAGTACAAGAGGACTGACACCCTAACTTACTATGATTTGAACTTCTCCTGTGAGTCCAGTTTTAGATTCCGATGCTTCACTTCAGGTTTTCTGTATCCCTTGGACCTTCTTATTGACGATGAAACACAGAAAATGCATTCGAATTTAATACAAAAGGCACAATGCCGACAAGTACAAGAGGACTGATACTCTAACTTTCTATCATTTGAACCTCTCCTGTGAGTCCAGTTGTAGATTTTGATGCTTCGCTTCAGGATTACTGTATCCCTTGGACCTTCTTATTGACGATGAAGCACAGAAATTGCTTCGGAATTGAATTCAAAAGTCATAATGCCGACTTAAGTACAAGAGGACTGACACTCTAACTTTCTGTGATTTGAACCTCTCCTGTGAGTCCAGTTTTAGGTTCCGATGCTTCACTTCAGGTTTACTGTATCCCTTGGACCTTCTTATTGACGATGAAACAAAGAAATTGCATTCGAAATTAATACAAAAGGCACAATGCCGACTTAAGTACAAGACGACTGACACTCTAACATTCTATGATTTGAACCTCTCCTGTGAGTCCAGTTTTAGATTCCGATGCTTCACTTCAGGTTTCCTGTATCAGTTGGTCCTTCTTATTGACGATGAAACACTGAAATTGCATCCGAATTTAGTACATAAGGCACAATGCCGACTTAAGGACAAGAGGACTGACACTCTAACTTTCTGTGATTTGAACCTCTCCTGTGAGTCCAGTTTTAGGTTCCGATGCTTCATTTCAGGTTTACTGTATACCTTGGACCTTCTTATTGACGATGAAGCACTGAAATTGCATCCGAATTTAATACAAAAGGCACAATGCCGACTTAAGTACAAGAGGACAGACACTCTAACTTTCTTTGATTTGAACCTCTCCTGTGAGTCCAGTTTTAGATTTCGATGCTTCAATTCATGTTTACTGTATCCCTTGGCCCTACTTATTGACGATTAAACACAGAAATTGCATCCGAATTTAATACAAAGTGCACAATGCCGACTTAACTACAAGAGGAGTGACACTCTAACTTTCTATGATTTGAATCTCTCCTGTGAGTCCAGTTATAGATTCCGATGCTTCACTTCAGGTTTACTGTATCCCTTGGACCCTCTTATTGACGATGAAACACAGAAATTGCTTCCGAATTTAATACAAAAGTAACAATGCCGACTTAAGTACAAGAGGACTGACACCCTTACTTACTATGATTTGAACATCTCCTGTGAGTCCAGTTTTAGATTCCGATGCTTCACTTCAGGTTTACTGTATCCCTTGGACCTTCGTATTGACGATGAAACATAGAAAATGCATCCGAATTTAATACAAAAGGCACAATGCCGACAAGTACAAGAGGACTGACACTCTAACTTTCTATCATTTGAACCTCTCCTGTGAGTCCAGTTTTAGATTTTGATGCTTTGCTTCAGGTTTACTGTACCCCTTGGACCTTCTTATTGACGATGAAGCACAGAAATTGCATCGGAATTGAATTCAAAAGTCATAATGCAGACTTAAGTACAGGAGGACTGACACTCTTACATTCTATGATTTGAACCTCTGCTGTGAGTCCAGTTTCAGATTCCGATGCTTCACCTCAGGTTTGCTGCATCCCTTGGACCTTCTTATTGGCGATGAAACACAGAAATTGCATCCGAATCTAATACAAAAGGCACAATGCCGACTTAAGTACAAGAGGACTGACACTCTAACTTTCTGTGATTTGAACCTCTCCTGTGAGTCCGGTTTTAGGTTCCGATGCTTCACTTCAGGTTTACTGTATCCCTTGGACCTTCTTATTGACGATGAAACACAGAAATTGCATCCCAAATTAATACAAAAGGCACATTACCGACGTAAGTACAAGAGGACTGACACTCTAACATTCTATGATTTGAACCTCTCCTGTGAGTCCAGTTTTAGATTCCGATGCTTCACTTCAGGTTTACTGTAACCCTTGGCCCTACTTATTGACGTAGAAACACAGAAATTGCATCCGAATTTAATACAAAAGGCACAATGACGACTTAAGTACAGGAGGACTGACACTCTAACTTTGTATGATTTGAACCTCTCCTGTGAGTCCAGTTTTAGATTCCGTTGCTTCACTTTAGATTTACTGTATACCTTGGATCTTCTTATTGACGATGAAACACAGAAATTGCATCCGAATTTAATACAAAAGGCACAATGCCGACTTAAGTAGAAGAGGACTGACACTCAAACTTTCTATGATTTCAACCTCGCCTGTGAGTCCAGTTTTAGATTCCGATGCTTCACTTCAGGTTTACTGTATCCCTTGGACCTTTTTATTGACAATGAAACACAGAAATTGCATCCGAATTTAATACAAAAGGAACAATGCCGACATAAGTACAAGAGGACTGACACTCTAACTTTCTATGATTTGAACTTCTCCTGTGAGTCCAGTTTTAGATTCCGATGCTTCACTTCAGGTTTACTATGTCCTTTGGACCTTCTTATTGACGATGTAGCACAGAAATTGCATTGGAATTAATTTTAAAAAGCACAATGCCGACTTAAGTACAAGAGTACGGACACTCTTACTTTCTATGATTTGAACCTGTCCTGTGAGTCCAGTTTTGGATTCCGATGCTTCACTTCAGGTTTACTGTATCCGTTGGACCTTCTTATAGCCGACGAAACACAGAAATTGCATCCGAATCTAATACAAATCTTACAATGCCGACTTAAGTACAAGAGGACTGACACTCTAACATTATATGAATTGAACCACACCTGTGCGTCCAGTTATAGATTCCGATGCTTCCCTGCAGGTTTACTGTATCCCTTGGACCTTCTTATTGACGATGAAACACAGAAATTGCATCCGAATTTAATACAAAAGGCAAAATGCCAACTTAAGTACAAGACGACTGACCCTCTAACTTTCTATGATTTGAACCTCTCCTGTGAGTCCAGTTTTAGATTCCGATGCTTCACTTTATGTTTACTGTATCCCTTGGACCTTCTTATTGACGATGAAACACTGAAATTGCATCCGAATTTAATACAAAAGGCACAATGCCAACTTAAGTACAAATGGACCGACACTCTAACTTTCTATGATTTGAACCTCTCCTTTGAGTCCAGTTTTAGATTCCAATGCTTCACTTCAGGTTTACTGTATCCCTTGGACCCTCTTATTGACGATGAAACACAGAAATTGCTTCCGAATTTAATACAAAAGTCACAATGCCCACTTAAGTACAAGAGGACTGACACCCTAACTTACTATGATTTGAACCTCTCCTGTGAGTCCAGTTTTAGATTCCGATGCTTCACTTCAGGTTTTCTGTATCCCTTGGACCTTCTTATTGACGATGAAACACAGAAAATGCATCCGAATTTAATACAAAAGGAACAATGCCGACAAGTACAAGAGGACTGTCACTCGAACTTTCTATCATTTGAACCTCTCCTGAGGGTCCAGTTGTAGATTTTGATGCTACGCTTCAGGTTTACTGTATCCCTTGGACCTTCTTAATGACGATGAAGCACAGAAATTGCTTCGGAATTGAATTCAAAAGTCATAATGCCGACTTAAGTACAGGAGGACTGACACTCTAACATTCTCTGATTTGAACCTCTGCTGTGAGTCCAGTTTTAGATTCCGATGCTTCACCTCAGTTTTACTGCATCCCTTGGACCTTCTTATTGGCGATGAAACACAGAAATTGCATCCGAATTTAATACAAAAGGCACAATGCCGACTTAAGTACAAGAGGACTGACACTCTAACTTTCTGTGATTTGAACCTCTCCTGTGAGTCTAGTTTTAGGTTCCGATGCTTCACTTCAGGTTTACTGTATCCCTTGGACCTTCTTATTGACGATGAAACACAGAAATTGCATCCGAAATTAATACAAAAGGCACAATGCCGACTTAAGTACAAGAGGACTGACACTCTAACATTCTATGATTTGAACCTCTCCTGTGAGTCCAGTTTTAGATTCCGATGCTTCACTTCAGGTTTCCTGTATCAGTTGGTCCTTCTTATTGACGATGAAACACAGAAATTGCATCCGAATTGAGTACATAAGGCAAAATGCCGACTTAAGCACAAGAGGACTGACACTGTAACATTCTGTGATTTGAACCTCTCCTGTGAGTCCAGTTTTATGTTCCGATCCTTCACTTCAGGTTTACTGTATACCTTGGACCTTCTTATTGACAATGAAACACAGAAATTGCATCCGAATTTAATACAAAAGGCACAATGCCGACTTAAGTACAAGAGGACAGACACTCTAACTTTCTTTGATTTGAACCTCTCCTGTGAGTCCAGTTTTAGATTCCGATGCTTCACTTCAGGTTTACTGTATCCCTTGGCCCTTCTTATTGACGTAGAAACACAGAAATTGCATCCGAATTTAATACAAAATACACAATGCCGACTTAAGTACAGGAGGACTGACACTCTAACTTTGTATGATTTGAACCTCTCCTGTGAGTCCAGTTTTAGATTCCGTTGCTTCACTTTAGATTTACTGTATACCTTGGATCTTCTTATTGACGATGAAACACAGAAATTGCATCCGAATTTAATACAAAAGGCACAATGCCGACTTAAGTAGAAGAGGACTGCCACTCTAACTTTCTATGATTTCAACCTTTCCTGTGAGTCCAGTTTTAGATACCGATGCTTCACTTCTGGTTTACTGTATCCCTTGGACCCTTTTATTGACAATGAAACACAGAAATTGCATCCGAATGTAATACAAAAGGAACAATGCCGACTTAAGTACAAGGTGACTGACACTCTAACTTTCTATGATTTGAACTTCTCCAGTGAGTCCAGTTTTAGATTCCGATGCTTCACTTCAGGTTTACTATATCCTTTGGATCTTCTTATTGACGATGAAGCACAGAAATTGCATTGGAATTAAATTTAAAAAGCACAATGCCGACTTAAGTACAAGAGGACTGACACTCTTACTTTCTATGATTTGAACCTGTCCTGTGAGTCCAGTTTTAGATTCCGATGCTTCACTTCAGGTTTACTGTATCCGTTGGACCTTCTTATAGCCGAAGAAACACAGAAATTGCATCCGAATCTAATACAAATCTCACAATGCCGACTTAAGTACAAGAGGACTGACACTCTAACATTATATGAATTGAACCCCTCCTGTGCGTCCAGTTATAGATTCCGATTCTTCACTTCAGGTTTACTGTATCCCTTGGACCTTCTTATTGACGATGAAACACAGAAATTGCATCCGAAATTAATACAAAAGGCACAATGCCGACTTAAGTACAACAGGACTGACCCTCTAACTTTCTATGATTTGAACCTCTCCTGTGAGTCCAGTTTTAGATTCCGATGCTTCACTTTAGGTTTACTGTATCCCTTGGACCTTCTTATTGACGATGAAACACAGAAATTGCATCCGAATTTAATACAAAAGGCACAATGCCAACTTAAGTACAAATGGACCGACACTCTAACTTTCTATGATTTGAACTTCTCCTGTGAGTCCAGTTTTAGATTCCAATGCTTTACTTCAAGTTTACTGTATCCCTTGGACCCTCTTATTGACGATGAAACACAGAAATTGCTTCCGAATTTAATACAAAAGTCACAATGCCGACTTAAGTACAAGAGGACTGACACCCTAACTTACTATGATTTGAACCTCTCCTGTGAGTCCAGTTTTAGATTCCGATGCTTCACCTCAGTTTCACTGCATCCCTTGGACCCTCTTATTGGCAATGAAACACAAAATTACATCCGAATTTAATACAACAGGCACAATGCCGACTTAAGTACAAGAGGACTGACAGTCTAACTTTCTGTGATTTGAACCTCCCCTGTGAGTCCAGTTTTAGGTTCCGATGCTTCACTTCAGGTTTACTGTATCCCTTGGACCTTCTTATTGACGATGAAACACAGAAAATGCATCCGAATTTAATACAAAAGGAACAATGCCGACAAGTACAAGAGGACTGTCACTCTAACTTTCTATCATTTGAACCTCTCCTGTGGGTCCAGTTGTAGATTTTGATGCTTCGCTTCAGGTTTACTGTATCCCTTGGACCTTCTTAATGACGATGAAGCACAGAAATTGCTTCGGAATTGAATTCAAAAGTCATAATGCCGCCTTAAGTACAGGAGGACTGACACTCTAACATTCTACGATTTGAACCTCTCCTGTGAGTCCAGTTTTAGATTCCGATGCTTCACCTCAGTTTTACTGCATCCCTTGGACCTTCTTATTGGCGATGAAACACAGAAATTGCATCCGAATTTAATACAAAAGGCACAATGCCGACTTAAGTACAAGAGGACTGACACTCTAACTATCTGTGATTTGAACCTCTCCTGTGAGTCCAGTTTTAGGTTCCGATGCTTCACTTCAGGTTTACTGTATCCCTTGGACCTTCTTATTGACGATGAAACACAGAAATTGCATCCGAAATTAATACAAAAGGCACAATGCCGACTTAAGTACAAGAGGACTGACACTCTAACATTCTATGATTTGAACCTCTCCTGTGAGTCCAGTTTTAGATTCCGATGCTTCACTTCAGGTTTCCTGTATCAGTTGGTCCTTCTTATTGACGATGAAACACAGAAATTGCATCCGAATTGAGTACATAAGGCACAATGCCGACTTAAGCACAAGAGGACTGACACTCTAACATTCTGTGATTTGAACCTCTCCTGAGAGTCCAGTTTTATGTTCCGATCCTTCACTTCAGGTTTACTGTATACCTTGGACCTTCTTATTTACAATTAAACACAGAAATTGCATCCGAATTTAATACAAAAGGCACAATGCCGACTTAAGTACAAGAGGACAGACACTCTAACTTTCTTTGATTTGAACCTCTCCTGTGAGTCCAGTTTTAGATTCCGATGCTTCACTTCAGGTTTACTGTATCCCTTGGCCCTACTTATTGACGTAGAAACACAGAAATTGCATCCGAATTTAATACAAAATACACAATGCCGACTTAAGTACAGGAGGACTGACACTCTAACTTTGTATGATTTGAACCTCTCCTGTGAGTCCAGTTTTAGATTCCGTTGCTTCACTTTAGATTTACTGTATACCTTGGATCTTCGTATTGACGATGAAACACAGAAATTGCATCCGAATTTAATACAAAAGGCACAATGCCGACTTAAGTAGAAGAGGACTGCCACTCTAACTTTCTATGATTTCAACCTCTCCTGTGAGTCCAGTTTTAGATTCCGATGCTTCACTTCTGGTTTACTGTATCCCTTGGACCTTTTTATTGACAATGATACACAGAAATTGCATCCGAATTTAATACAAAAGGAACAATGCCGACTTAAGTACAAGGTGACTGACACTCTAACTTTCTATGATTTGAACTTCTCCTGTGAGTCCAGTTTTAGATTCCGATGCTTCACTTCAGGTTTACTATATCCTTTGGACCTTCTTATTGACGATGAAGCACAGAAATTGCATTGGAATTAAATTTAAAATGCACAATGCCGACTTAAGTACAAGAGGACTGACACTCTTACTTTCTATGATTTGAACCTGTCCTGTGAGTCCAGTTTTAGATTCCGATGCTTCACTTCAGGTTTACTGTATCCGTTGGACCTTCTTATAGCCGAAGAAACACAGAAATTGCATCCGAATCTAATACAAATCTCACAATGCCGACTTAAGTACAAGAGGACTGACACTCTAACATTATATGAATTGAACCCCTCCTGTGCGTCCAGTTATAGATTCCGATGCTTCACTTCAGGTTTACTGTATCCCTTGGATCTTCTTATTGACGATGAAACACAGAAATTGCATCCGAAATTAATACAAAAGGCGCAATGCCGACTTAAGTACAACAGGACTGACCCTCTAACTTTCTATGATTTGAACCTCTCCTGTGAGTCCAGTTTTAGATTCCGATGCTTCACTTTAGGTTTACTGTATCCCTTGGACCTTCTTATTGACGATGAAATACAGAAATTGCATCCGAATTTAATACAAAAGGCACAATGCCAACTTAAGTACAAATGGACCGACACTCTAACTTTCTATGATTTGAACTTCTCCTGTGAGTCCAGTTTTAGATTCCAATGCCTTACTTCAGGTTTACTGTATCCCTTGGACCCTCTTATTGACGATGAAACACAGAAATTGCTTCCGAATTTAATACAAAAGTCACAATGCCGACTTAAGTACAAGAGGACTGACACCCTAACTTACTATGATTTGAACCTCTCCTGTGAGTCCAGTTTTAGATTCCGATGCTTCACCTCAGTTTTACTGCATCCCTTGGACCCTCTTATTGGCGATGAAACACAAAATTGCATCCGAATTTAATACAAAAGGCACAATGCCGACTTAAGTACAAGAGGACTGACAGTCTAACTTTCTGTGATTTGAACCTCCCCTGTGAGTCCAGTTTTAGGTTCCGATGCTTCACTTCAGGTTTCTTGTATCCCTTGGACCATCTTATTGACGATGAAACACAGAAATTGCATCCGAAATTCATACAAGAGGCACAATGCCGACTTAAGTACAAGAGGACTGACACTGTAACATTCTATGATTTGAACCTCTCCTGGGAGTCCAGTTTTAGATTCCGATGCTTCACTTCAGGTTTCCTGTATCAATTGGTCCTTCTTATTGACGATGAAACACAGAAATTGCATCCGAATTTAGTACATAAGGCACAATGCCGACTTAAGCACAAGAGAACTGACACTCTAACTTTCTGTGATTTGAACCTCTCCTGTGAGTCCAGTTTTAGGTTCCGATGCTTCACTTCAGGTTTACTGATTACCTTGGACCTTTTTATTGACGATGAAACACAGAAATTGCATCCGAATTTAATACAAAAGGCACAATGCCGACTTAAGTACAAGCGGACAGACACTCTAACTTTCTTTGATTTGAACCTCTCCTGTGAGTCCAGTTTTAGGTTCCGATGCTTCACTTCAGGTTTACTGTATCCCTTGGCCCTACTTATTGACGATGAAACACAGAAATTGCATCCGAATTTAACACAAAGTGCACAATGCCGACTTAAGTACAAGAGGACTGACACTCTATCTTTCTATGATTTGAACCTCTCCTGTGAGTCCAGTTTTAGATTCCGATGCTTCACTTCAGGTTTACTATATCCTTTGGACCTTCTTATTGACGATGAAGCACAGAAATTGCATTGGAATTAAATTCAAAAAGCACAATGCCGACTTAAGTACAAGAGGACTGACACTCTTACTTTCTATGATTTGAACCTGTCCTGTGAGTCCAGTTTTAGATTCCGATGCTTCACTTCAGGTTTACTGTATCCGTTGGACCGTCTTATTGCCGACGAAACACAGAAATTGCATCCGAATTTAATACAAAGGGCACAATGCCGACGTAAGAACAAGAGGACTGACACTCTAACTTCCTATGAATTGAACTACTCCTGTGAGTCCAGTTATAGATTCCGATGCTACACATCAGGTTTACTGTATCCCTTGGACCTTCTTATTGACGATGAAACACAGATATTGCATCCGTATTTAATAGAAAAGGCACAATGCCGAGTTAAGTACAAGAGGACTGACACTCTAACTTTCAATGATTTGAACCTCTCCTGTGAGTCCAGTTTTAGATTCCGATGCTTCACTTCAGGTTTACTGTATCCCGTGGACCTTCTTATGGACTATGAAACACAGAAATTGCATCCGAATTTAATACAAAAGGCACAATGCCAACTTAAGTGCAAGTGGACCGACACTCTAACTTCCTATGATTTGAACCTCTCCTGTGAGTCCAGTTTTAGATTGCAATGCTTCACTTCAGGTTTACAGTATCCCTTGGACCCTCTTATCGACGATGAAACACAGAAATTGCTTCCGAATTTAATACAAAAGTAACAATGCCGACTTAAGTACAAGAGGACTGACAAACTAACTTACTATGATTTGAACATCTCCTGTAAGTCCAGTTTTAGATTCCGAAGCTTCACTTCAGGTTCACTGTATCCCTTGGACCTTCTTATTGACGATGAAACACAGAAAATGCAACCGAATTTAATACAAAAGGAACAATGCCGACAAGTACAAGAGGACTGTCACTCTAACTTCCTATGAATTGAACTTCTCCTGTGAGTATAGTTACAGATTCCGATGCTTCACTTCAGGTTCACTGTATCCCTTGGACCTTCTTATTGACGATGAAACACAGATATTGCATCCGTATTTAATACAAAAGGCACAATGCCGACTTAAGTACAAGAGGACTGACACTCTAACTTTCTATGATTTGAACCACTCCTGTGAGTCCAGTTTTAGATTCCGATGCTTCACTTCAGGTTTACTCTATCCCGTGGACCTTCTTATGGACGATGAAACACAGAAATTGCATCCGAATTAAATACAAAAGGCACAATGCCAACTTTAGTACAAGTGGACCGACACTCTAACTTTCTATGATTTGTACCTCTCCTGTTAGTCCAGTTTTAGATTCCAATGCTTCACTTCAGGTTTACTGTATCCCTTGGCCCTACTTGTTGACGATGAAACACCGAAATTGCATCAGAAATTAATACAAAAGGCACAATGCCGACTTAAGTACAAGAGGACTGACACTCTAACATTCTATGATTTGAACCTCTCCTGTGAGTCCAGTTTTAGATACCGATGCTTCACTTCAGGTTTCCTGAATCAGTTGGTCCTTCTTATTGACGATGAAACACAGAAATTGCATCCGAATTTAGTACATAAGGCACAATGCCGACTTAAGCACAAGAGGACTGACACTCTAACATTCTGTGATTTGAACCTCTCCTGTGAGTCCCGTTTTAGGTTCCGATGCTTCACTTCAGGTCTACTGTATACCTTGGACCTTCTTATTGACAATGAAACACAGAAATTGCATCCGAATTTAATACAAAAGGCGCAATGCCGACTTAAGTACAAGAGGACAGACACTCTAACTTTCTTTGATTTGAACCTCTCCTGTGAGTCCAGTTTTACATTCCGATGCTTCACTTCAGGTTTACTGTATCCCTTGGCCCTACTTACTGACGTAGAAACACAGAAATTGCATCCGAATTTAATACAAAAGGCATAATGCCGACTTAAGTACAGGAGGACTGACACTCTAACTTTGTATGATTTGAACCTCTCCTGTGAGTCCAGTTTTAGATTCCGTTGCTTCACTTTAGATTTACTGTATACCTTGGATCTTCATATTGACGATGAAACACAGAAATTGCATCCGAATTTAATACAAAAGGCACAATGACGACTTAAGTAGAAGAGGATTGACACTCTAACTTTCTATGATTTCAACCTCTCCTGTGAGTCCAATTTTAGATTCCGATGCTTCACTTCAGGTTTACTGTATCCTTTGGACCTTTTTATTGACAATGAAACACAGAAATTGCATCCGAATTTAATACAAAAGGAACAATGCCGTCTTAAGTACAAGAGGACTGACACTCTAACTTTTTATGATTTGAACTTCTCCTGTGAGTCCAGTTTTAGATTCCGATGCTTTACTTCAGGTTTACTGTATCCGTTGGACCTTCTTATAGCCGACGAAACACAGAAATTGCATCCGAATTTGATACAAAAGGCACAATGCCAACTTAAGTACAAATGGACCGACACTCTAACTTTCTGTGATTTGAACCTCTCCTGTGAGTCCAGTTTTAGATTCCAATGCTTCACTTCAGTTTTACTGTATCCCTCGGACCTTCTTATTGACGATGAAACACAGAAAATGCATCCGAATTTAATACAAAAGGAACAATGCCGACAAGTACAACAGGACTGTCACTCTAACTTTCCATCATTTGAACCTCTCCTGCGGGTCCAGTTGTAGATTTTGATGCTTCGCTTCAGGTTTACTGTATCCCTTGGACCTTCTTATTGACGATGAAGCACAGAAATTTCTTCGGAATTGAATTCAAAAGTCATAATGCCGACTTAAGTACAGGAGGACTGACACTCTAACATTCTATGATTTGAACCTCTCCTGTGAGTCCAGTTTTAGATTCCGATGCTTCACCTCAGTTTTACTGCATCCCTTGGACCTTCTTATTGGCGATGAAACACAGAAATTGCATCCGAATTTCATACAAAAGGCACAATGCCGACTTAAGTACAAGAGGACTGACACTCTAACTATCTGTGATTTGAACCTCTCCTGTGAGTCCAGTTTTAGGTTCCGATGCTTCACTTCAGGTTTACTGTATCCCTTGGACCTTCTTATTGACGACGAAACACAGAAATTGCATCCGAAATTAATACAAAAGGCACAATGCCGACTTAAGTACAAGAGGACTGACACTCTAACATTCTATGATTTGAACCTCTCCTGTGAGTCCAGTTTTAGATTCCGATGCTTCAGTTCAGGTTTCCTGTATCAGTTGGTCCTTCTTATTGACGATGAAACACAGAAATTGCATCCGAATTTAGTACATAAGGCACAATGCCGACTTAAGCACAAGAGGACTGACACTCTAACTCTCTGTGATTTGAACCTCTCCTGTGAGTCCAGTTTTAGGTTCCGATGCTTCACTTCAGGTTTACTGTATACCTTGGACCTTTTTATTGACGATGAAACACAGATATTGCATTGGAATTAAATTGAAAAGCACAATGCCGACTTAAGTACATGAAGACTGACACTCTTACTTTCTATGATTTGAACCTGCCCTGTGAGTCCAGTTTCTAGATTACGATGCTTCACTTCAGGTTTACTGTATCCGTTGGACCGTCTTATTGCCGACGGACCACAGAAATTGCATCCGAATCTAATACAAATCTCACAATGCCGACTTAAGTACAAGAGGACTGACACTCTAACTTCCTATGAATTGAACTTCTCCTGTGAGTCCAGTTATAGATTCCGATGCTTCACTTCAGGTTTACTGTATCCCTTTGACCTTCTTATTGACGATGAAACACAGATATTGCATCCGTATTTAATAGAAAAGACACAATGCCGAGTTAAGTACAAGATTACTGACACTCTAACTTTCAATGATTTGAAAATCTCCTGTGAGTCCAGTTTTAGATTCCGATGCTTCACTTCAGGTTTACTGTATCCCGTGGACCTTCTTATGGACGATGAAACACAGAAATTGCATCCGAATTTAATACAAAAGGCACAATGCCAACTTAAGTGCAAGTGGACCGACACTCTAACTTTCTATGATTTGAACCTCTCCTGTGAGTCCAGTTTTAGATTGCAATGCTTCACTTCAGGTTTACTGTATCCCTTGGATCCTCTTATTGACGATGAAACACAGAAATTGCTTCCGAATTTAATACAAAAGTAACAATGCCGACTTAAGTACAAGAGGACTGACACCCTAACTTACTATGATTGAACATCTCCTGTGAGTCCAGTTTTAGATTCCGATGCTTCACTTCAGGTTTACTGTATCCCTTGGACCTTCTTATTGACGATGAAACACAGAAAATGCATCCGAATTTAATACAAAAGGCACAATGCCGACAAGTACAAGAGGACTGACACTCTAACTTTCTATCATTTGAACCTCTCCTGTGAGTCCAGTTTTAGATTTTGATGCTTCGCTTCAGGTTTACTGTATCCCTTGTACCTTCTTATTGACGATGAAGCACAGAAATTGCTTCGGAATTGAATTCAAAAGTCATAATGCCGACTTATGTACAGGAGGACTGACACCTGACATTCTATGATTTGAACGTCTCCTGTGAGTCCAGTTTTAGATTCCGATGCTTCACCTCAGGTTTACTGCATCCCTTTGACCTTCTTATTGGCGATGAAACACAGAAATTGCATCCGAATTTAATACAAAAGGCACAATGCCGACTTAAGTACAAGAGGACTGTCACTCTAACTTTCTGTGATTAGAACCTCTCCTGTGAGTCCAGTTTTAGGTTCCGATGCTTCACTTCAGGTTTACTGTATCCCTTGGACCTTCTTATTGACGATGAAACACAGAAAGTGCATCCGAAATTAATACAAAAGGCACAATGCCGACTTAAGTACAAGAGGACTGACACTCTAGCATTCTATGATTTGAACCTCTCCTGTGAGTCCAGTTTTAGATTCCGATGCTTCACTTCAGGTTTCCTGTATCAGTTGGTCCTTCTTATTGACGATGAAACACAGAAATTGCATCCGAATTTAGTACAGAAGGCACAATGCCGACTTAAGCACAAGAGGACTGACACTCTAACATTCTGTGATTTGAACCTCTCCTGTGAGTCCAGTTTTAGGTTCCGATGCTTCACTTCAGGATTACTGTATACCTTGGACCTTCTTATTGACAATGAAACACAGAAATTGCATCCGAATTTAATACAAAAGGCACAATGCTGACTTAAGTACAAGAGGACAGACACTCTAACTTTCTTTGATTTGAACCTCTCCTGTGAGTCCAGTTTTAGATTCCGATGCTTCACTTCAGGTTTACTGTATCCCTTGGCCCTACTTATTGACGTAGAAACACTGAAATTGCATCCGAATTTAATACAAAGTGCACAATGCCGACTTAAGTACAAGAGGACTGACACTCTAACTTTCTATGATTTGAACCTCTCCTGTGAGTCCAGTTTTAGATTCCGATGCTTCACTTCAGGTTTACCATATCCTTTAGACATTCTTATTGACGATGAAGCACAGAAATTGCATTGGAATTAAATTCAAAAAGCACAATGCCGACTTAAGTACAAGAGGACTGACACTCTTATTTTCTATGATTTGAACCTGTCCTGTGAGTCCAGTTTTAGATTCCGATGCTTCACTTCAGGTTTACTGTATCCGTTGGACCGTCTTATTGCCGACGAAACACAGAAATTGCATTCGAATCTAATACAAATCTCACAATGCCGACTTAAGTACAAGAGGACTGACACTCTAACTTCCTATGAATTGAACTTCTCCTGTGAGTCCAGTTACAGATTCCGATGCTTCACTTCAGGTTCACTGTATCCCTTGGACCTTCTTATTGACGATGAAACACAGATATTGCATCCGTATTTAATACAAAAGGCACAATGCCGACTTAAGTACAAGAGGACTGACACTCTAACTTTCTATGATTTGAACCACTCCTGTGAGTCCAGTTTTAGATTCCGATGCTTCACTTCAGGTTTACTCTATCCCGTGGACCTTCTTATGGACGATGAAACACAGAAATTGCATCCGAATTAAATACAAAAGGCACAATGCCAACTTTAGTACAAGTGGACCGACACTCTAACTTTCTATGATTTGTACCTCTCCTGTTAGTCCAGTTTTAGATTCCAATGCTTCACTTCAGGTTTACTGTATCCCTTGGACCTTCTTATTGACGATGAAACACAGAAATGGCAACTGAATTTAATAGAAACAACAGAATGCCGACTTAAGTACAAGAGGATTGACTCTCTAACTTTCTATGATTTGATTCTCTCCTGTGAGTCCAGTTTTAGGTTCCGATGCTTCACTGCAGGTTTACTGTATACCTTGGACCTTCTTATTGACGATGAAACACAGAAATTGCATCTGAATTTAATAGAAACGACAGAATGCCGACTTAAGTACAAGAGGACTGACACTCTAACTTTCTGTAATTTGAAACCCTACTGTGAGTCATGTTTTCGATTCGGATGCTTCACTTCAGGTTTACTGTATCCCTTGGAACTTCTTATTGACGACGAAGCACAGTAATTGCATCCGAATTTAATAAAAAAGGGACAATGCCGCCATAAGTACAAGAGGACTGACACTCTAACTTTCTATGATTTGAACCTCTCCTGTGAGTCCAGTTTTAGATTCCGATGCTATACTTCAGGTTTACTGTATCCCTTGGACCTTCTTATTGACGATGACAGAAATTCCATTTGAATTTAATACAAAAGGCACAGTGCCCACTTAAGTACAAGTGGACTGACACTCGAACATCCTATGATTTGAACCTCTCCTGTGAGTAGAGTTTTAGATTCCGATGCTTCACTTCAGGTTTACTGTATCACTTGGTCCTTCTTATTGACGATGAAACACAGAAATAGCATCCGAATTTAATACAAAAGGCACAGAGCCGACTTAAGTACAAGAGGACTGATACTCTAACTTTCTATGATTTGAACCTCTCTTGTGGGTCCAGTTTTAGATTCCGATGCTACACTTCAGGTTTACTGTTTCCCTTGGACCTTCTTATTGACGATGAAACACAGAAATTGCATCCGAATTTAATGCAAAGCACATAGCCGACTTAAGTACAAGAGGATGGACACTCTAATATTCTATGATTTGAACCTCTCCTGTGAGTCCAGTTTTAGATTCCAATGCTTCACTTCATGTTTACTGTATCCCTTGGACCTTCTTATTGACGATGAAACACTGATATTGCATCCGAATCTAATACAAAAGGCACAATGCCGACTTATGTACAAGAGGAATGAAACTCTAACTTGCTATGATTTGAACCTCTGCTGTGAGTCCGGTTTCAGATTCCGATGCTTCACTTCAGGTTTACTGTATCCCATGGACCTTCTTATTGACGATGAAACACTGATATTGCATCTGAATTTAATCCAAAAGGCACAATGCCGACTTAAGTGCAAGAGGACTGATACTCTTACTTTCTATGATTTGAACCTCTCTTGTGAGTCCAGTTTAAGATTCCGATGCTTCACTTCAGGTTTTCTGTATCCCTTGGACCTTTTTTTTGACGATGAAACACAGAAATTGCATCCGAATTTAATAAAAATGGCACAATGCCGACTTAAGTACAAGAGGACTGACACTCTAACTTTCTATTACTTGAACCTCTCCTGTGGGTCCAGTTTCAGAAACCGATGCTTCGCTTCAGGTTTACTGTATCCCTTGGACCATCTTATTGACGGTGAAACACAGAAATTACATCCGAATTTAATACAAAAGGCATAATGCCGACTTAAGTACAAGAGGACTGACACTTTACCTTTCTATGATTTGAACCTCTCCTGTGAGTCCAGTTTTAGATTCCGGTGCATCACTTCCGGTTTACTGTATCGCTTGGACCTTCTCATTGACGATGAAACACAGATATTGCATCCGAATTTAATACAAAAGGCACAATGCCGACATAAGTACAAGAGGACTGACACTCTAACTTTCTATGATTTGAACCTCTCCTGTGAGTCCAGTTTTAGATTACGATGCTTCACTTCAGGTTTACTGTATCCATTGGACCTTCTTATTGACGATGAAACACAGAAATGGCATCCGAATTTAATACAAAAGGCACAGAGCCGGCTTAAGTACAAGAGGACTGACACTCTAACTTTCTATGATTTGAACCTCTCCTGTGAGGCCAAATTTAGATTCTGATGCTTCACTTCAATTTTACTGTATGGCATGGACCCATTTATTGACGGTGAAACACAGAAATTGCATCCAAATGTAATATACAAGGCACAATGCCTACTTAAGTACAAGAGGACTGACACTCTAACTCTCCATGATTTGAACCACTCCTGTGAGTCCAGTTTTGGATTCCGATGCTTCACTTCAGGTTTACTGCATCCCTTGGACCTACTAATTGGAGATGAAACACAGAAATTGCATCCGAATTTAATACAAAAGGCACAATGCCCATTTAAGTACAAGAGGACTGACACTCTAACTTTCTATGATTTGAACCTCTCCTGTGAGTCCAGTTTTAGATTCCGAGGATTCACTTCAGGTTTACCGTATCCTTTGAACCATCTTATTGACGATGAAACACAGATATTACATCCGAATGTAATACAAAAGGCACAATGCCTACTTAAGTACAAGAGGACTGACACTCTAACTTTCTACGATTTGAACCTCTCCTGTGAGTCCAGTTTTAGATTCCGATGCTTGACTTCAGGTTTACTGTATCCCTTCGACCTTCTTATTGACGATGAAACACAGAAATGGCAACTGAATTTAATAGAAACAACAGAATGCCGACTTAAGTACAAGAGGATTGACTCTCTAACTTTCTATGATTTGATTCTCTCCTGTGATTCCAGTTTTAGGTTCCGATGCTTCACTTCAGGTTTACTGTATACCTTGGACCTTCTTATTGACGATGAAACACAGAAATTGCAACTGAATTTAATAGAAACGACAGAATGCCGACTTAAGTACAAGAGGACTGACACTCTAACTTTCTATACTTTGAAACCCTACTGGGAGTCCAGTTTTAGATTCCGATGCTTCACTTCAGGTTTACTGTATCCCTTGGAACTTCTTATTGACGACGAAGCACAGTAATTGCATCCGAATGTAATAAAAAAGGGACAATGACGCCTTAAGTACAAGAGGACTGACACTCTATTTTTCTATGATTTGAACCTCTCCTGTGGGTCCAGTTTTAGATTCCGATGCTATACTACAGGTTTACTGTATCCCTTGGACCTTCTTATTGACGATGACAGAAATTCCATCCGAATTTAATACAAAAGGCACAGTGCCCACTTAAGTACAAGTGGACTGACACTCGAACATCCTATGATTTGAACCTCTCCTGTGAGTCCAGTTTTAGATTCCGATGCTTCACTTCAGGTTTACTGTATCACTTGGTCCTTATTGACGACGAAACACAGAAATAGCATCCGAATTTAATACAAATGGCACAATGCCGACTTAAGTACAAGAGAACTGACACTCTAACTTTCTGTGATTTGAACCTCTCTTGTGGGTCCAGTTTTAGATTCCGATGCTACACTTCAGGTTTACTGTATCCCTTGGACCTTCTCATTGACGATGAAACACAGAAATTCCATCCGAATTTAATGCAAAGCACAATGCCGACTTAAGTACAAGAGGACGGACACTCTAACATTCTATGATTTGAACCTCTCCTGTGAGTCCAGTTTTAGATTCCAATGCTTCACTTCAGGTTTACTGTATCCCTTGGACCTTCTTATTGACGATGAAACACTGATATTGCATCCGAATTTAATACAAAAGGCACAATGCCGACTTAAGTACAAGAGGAATGAAACTCTAACTTTCTATGAATTGAACTTCTCCTGTGAGTCTAGTTATAGATTCCGAAGCTTCACTTCAGGTTCACGGTATCCCTTGGACCTTCTTATTGACGATGAAACACAGATATTGCATCCGTATTTAAAACAAAAGGCACAATGCCGACTTAAGTACAAGAGGACGGACACTCTAACTTTCTATGATTTGAACCACTCCTGTGAGTCCAGTTTTAGATTCCGATGCTTCACTTCAGGTTTACTCTATCCCGTGGACCTTCTTATGGACGATGAAACACAGAAATTGCATCCGAATTTAATACAAAAGGCACAATGCCGACTTAGGTACAAGAGGACTGACACTCTAACTTTCTATTACTTGAACCTCTCCTGTGAGTCCAGTTTTAGAAACCGATGCTTCGCTTCAGGTTTACTGTATCCCTTGGACCATCTTATTGACGGTGAAACACAGAAATTACATCCGAATTTAATACAAAAGGCACAATGCCGACTTAAGTACAAGAGGACTGAAACTCTACCTTTCTATGATTTGAACCTCTCCTGTGAGTCCAGTTTTAGATTCCGATGCATCACTTCCGGTTTACTGTATCGCTTGGACCTTCTCATTGACGATGAAACACAGATATTGCATCCGAATTTAATACAAAAGGCACAATGCCGACATAAGTACAAGAGGACTGACACTCTAACTTTCTATGATTTGAACCTCTCCTGTGAGTCCAGTTTTAGATTACGATGCTTCACTTCAGGTTTACTGTATCCATTGGGCCTTCTTATTGACGATGAAACACAGAAATAGCATCCGAATTTAATACAAAAGGCACAGAGCCGACTTAAGTACAAGAGGACTGACACTCTAACTTTCTATGATTTGAACCTCTCCTGTGAGGCCAATTTTAGATTCTGATGCTTCACTTCAATTTTACTGTATGGCATGGACCTATTTATTGACGGTGAAACACAGAAATTGCATCCAAATGTAATATACAAGGCACAATGCCGACTTAAGTACAAGAGGACTGACACTCTAACTCTCCATGATTTGAACCACTCCTGTGAGTCCAGTTTTGGAATCCGATGCTTCACTTCAGGTTTACTGCATCCCTTGGACCTACTAATTGGCGATGAAACACAGAAATCGCATCCGAATTTAATACAAAAGGCACAATGCCCATTTAAGTACAAGAGGACTGACACTCTAACTTTCTATGATTTGAACCTCTCCTGTGAGTCCAGTTTTAGATTCCGAGGCTTCACTTCAGGTTTACCGTATCCTTTGAACCATCTTATTGACGAAGAAACACAGATATTACATCCGAATGTAATACAAAAGGCATAATGCCTACTTAAGTACAAGAGGACTGACACTCTAACTCTCTACGATTTGAACTTCTCCTGTGAGTCCAGTTTTAGATTCTGATGCTTCACTTCCTGTTTACTGTATCCCTTGGACCTTCTTACTGACGATGAAACACAGATATTGCATCCGAATTTAATACAAAAGGCACAATGCCGATTTAAGTACAAGAGGACTTACTCTCTAACTTTCTATGATTTGAACCTCTCCTGTGAGTCCAGTTTTAGATTCCGATGCTTCACTTCAGGTTTACTGTATCCCTTGGACCTTCTTATTGACGTTGAAACACAGAAATTGCATCCGAATTTAATACAAATGGCATAGAGCTGACTTAAGTACAAGAGGATTGACACTCTAACTTTCTATGATTTAAACCTCTCCTGTGAGTCCAGTTTTAGATTCCGATGCTTGACTTCAGGTTTACTGTATCCCTTGGACCTTCTTATTGACGATGAAACACAGAAATGGCAACTGAATTTAATAGAAACAACAGAATGCCGACTTAAGTACAAGAGGATTGACTCTCTAACTTTCTATGATTTGATTCTCTCCTGTGAGTCCAGTTTTAGGTTCCGATGCTTCACTTCAGGTTTACTGTATACCTTGGACCTTCTTATTGACGATGAAACACAGAAATTGCAACTGAATTTAATAGAAACGACAGAATGCCGACTTAAGTACAAGAGGACTGACACTCTAACTTTCTATACTTTGAAACCCTACTGTGAGTCCAGTTTCAGATTCCGATGCTTCACTTCAGGTTTACTGTATCCCTTGGAACTTCTTATTGACGACGAAGCACAGTAATTGCATCCGAATTTAATAAAAAAGGGACAATACGCCTTAAGTACAAGAGGACTGACACTCTAACTTTCTATGATTTGAACCACTCCTGTGAGTCCACTTTTAGATTCCGATGCTATACTACAGGTTTACTGTATCCCTTGGACCTTCTTATTGACGATGACAGAAATTCCATCCGAATTTAATACAAAAGGCACAGTGCCCACTTAAGTACAAGTGGACTGACACTCGAACTTCCTATGATTTGAACCTCTCCTGTGAGTCCAGTTTTAGTTTCCGATGCTTCACTTCAGGTTTACTGTATCACTTGGTCCTTCTTATTGACGACGAAACACAGAAATAGCATCCGAATTTAATACAAATGGCACAATGCCGACTTAAGTACAAGAGAACTGACACTCTAACTTTCTGTGATTTGAACCTCTCTTGTGGGTCCAGTTTTAGATTCCGATGCTGCACTTCAGGTTTACTGTATCCCTTGGACCTTCTTATTGACGATGAAACACAGAAATTTCATCCGAATTTAATGCAAAGCACAATGCCGACTTAAGTACAAGAGGACGGACACTCTAACATTCTATGATTTGAACCTCTCCTGTGAGTCCAGTTTTAGATTCCAATGCTTCACTTCAGGTTTACTGTATCCCTTGGACCTTCTTATTGACGATGAAACACTGATATTGCATCCGAATTTAATACAAAAGGCACAATGCCGACTTAAGTACAAGGGGAATGAAACTCTAACTTTCTATGAATTGAACTTCTCCTGTGAGTCCAGTTATAGATTCCGATGCTTCACTTCAGGTTCACTGTATCCCTTGGACCTACTTATTGACGATGAAACACAGATATTGCATCCGTATTTAATACAAAAGGCACAATGCCGACTTAAGTACAAGAGGACTGACACTCTAACTTTCAATGATTTGAACCACTCCTGTGAGTCCAGTTTTAGATTCCGATACTTCACTTCAGGTTTACTCTATCCCGTGGACCTTCTTATGGACGATGAAACACAGAAATTGCATCCGAATTTAATACAAAAGGCACAATGCCAACTTTAGTACAAGTGGACCGACACTCTAACTTTCTATGATTTGAACCTCTCCTGTTAGTCCAGTTTTAGATTCCAATGCTTCACTTCAGGTTTACTGTATCCCTTGGCCCTACTTGTTGACGATGAAACACAGAAATTGCATCCGAATTTAATACAAAATGCACAATGGCGACATAAGTACAAGAGGACTGACACCCTAACTTTCTATGATTTGAACATCTCCTGTGAGTCCAGTTTCACATTCCGATGCTTCACTTCAGGTTTACTGTACCCCTTGGACCTTCTTATTGACGATGAAGCACAGAAATTGCATCGGAATTAAATTCAAAAGGCACAATGCCGACTTAAGTACAAGAGGATTGACACTCTAACTTTCTATGATTTAAACCTCTCCTGTGAGTCCAGTTTTAGATTCCGATGCTTGACTTCAGGTGTACTGTATTCCTTGGACCTTCTTATTGACGATGAAACACAGAAATGGCAACTGAATTTAATAGAAACAACAGAATGCCGACTTAAGTACAAGAGGATTGACTCTCTAACTTTCTATGATTTGATTCTCTCCTGTGAGTCCAGTTTTAGGTTCCGATGCTTCACTTCAGGTTTACTGTATACCTTGGACCTTCTTATTGACGATGAAACACAGAAATTGCAACTGAATTTAATAGAAACGACAGAATGCCGACTTAAGTACAAGAGGACTGACACTCGAACATCCTATGATTTGAACCTCTCCTGTGAGTCCAGTTTTAGATTCCGATGCTTCACTTCAGGTTATTGTATCACTTGGTCCTTCTTATTGACGACGAAACACAGAAATAGCATCCGAATTTAATACAAATGGCACAATGCCGACTTAAGTACACGAGAACTGACACTCTAATTTTCTGTGATTTGAACCTCTCTTGTGGGTCCAGTTTTAGATTCCGTTGCTACACTTCAGGTTTACTGTATCCCTTGGACCTTCTTATTGACGATGAAACACAGAAATTGCATCCGAATTTAATGCAAAGCACAATGCCGACTTAAGTACAAGAGGACGGACACTCTAATATTCTATGATTTGAACCTCTCCTGTGAGTCCAGTTTTAGATTCCAATGCTTCACTTCAGGTTTACTGTATCCCTTGGACCTTCTTATTGACGATGAAACACTGATATTGCATCCGAATTTAATACAAAAGGCACAATGCCGACTCATGTACAAGAGGAATGAAACTCTAACTTTCTATGATTTGAACCTCTGCTGTGAGTCCGGTTTCAGATTCCGATGCTTCACTTCAGGTTTACTGTATCCCATGGACCTTCTTATTGACGATGAAACACTGATATTGCATCCGAATTTAATCCAAAAGGCACAATGCCGACTTAAGTGCAAGAAGACTGACACTCTTAGTTTTTATGATTTGAACCTCTCTTGTGAGTCCAGTTTAAGATTCCGATGCTTCACTTCAGGTTTACTGTATCCCTTGGACCTTTTTTTTGACGATGAAACACAGAAATTGCATCCGAATTTAATAAAAATGGCACAATGCCGACTTAAGTACAAGAGGACTGACACTCTAACTTTCTATTACTTGAACCTCTCCTGTGAGTCCAGTTTTAGAAACCGATGCTTCGCTTCAGGTTTACTGTATCCCTTGGACCATCTTATTGACGGTGAAACACAGAAATTACATCCGAATTTAATACAAAAGGCACAATGCCGACTTAAGTACAAGAGGACTGAAACTCTACCTTTCTATGATTTGAACCTCTCCTGTGAGTCCAGTTTTAGATTCCGATGCATCACTTCCGGTTTACTGTATCGCTTGGACCTTCTCATTGACGATGAAACACAGATATTGCATCCGAATTTAATACAAAAGGCACAATGCCGACATAAGTACAAGAGGACTGACACTCTAACTTTCTATGATTTGAACCTCTCCTGTGAGTCCAGTTTTAGATTACGATGCTTCACTTCAGGTTTACTGTATCCATTGGACCTTCTTATTGACGATGAAACACAGAAATAGCATCCGAATTTAATACAAAAGGCACAGAGCCGACTTAAGTACAAGAGGACTGACACACTAACTTTCTATGATTTGAACCTCTCCTGTGAGGCCAATTTTAGATTCTGGTTCTTCACTTCAATTTTACTGTATGGCATGGACCTATTTATTGACGGTGAAACACAGAAATTGCATCCAAATGTAATATACAAGGCACAATGCCGACTTAAGTACAAGAGGACTGAAACTCTAACTTTCCATGATCTGAACCACTCCTGTGAGTCCAGTTTTGGATTCCGATGCTTCACTTCAGGTTTACTGCATCCCTTGGACCTACTAATTGGCGATAAAACACAGAAATTGCATCCGAATTTAATACAAAAGGCACAATGCCCATTTAAGTACAAGAGGACTGACACTCTAACTTTCTATGATTTGAACCTCTCCTGTGAGTCCAGTTTTAGATTCCGAGGCTTCACTTCAGGTTTACCGTATCCTTTGAACCATCTTATTGACGATGAAACACAGGTATTACATCCGAATTTAATACAAAAGGCACAATGCCTACTTAAGTACAAGAGGACTGACACTCTAATTTTCTACGATTTGAACCTCTCCTGTGAGTCCAGTTTTAGATTCCGATGCTTCACTTCCGGTTTACTGTATCCCTTGGACCTTCTTACTGACGATGAAACACAGATATTGCATCCGAATTTAATACAAAAGGCACAATGCCGACTAAAGTGCAAGAGGACTGACACTCTAACTTTCTATGATTTGAACCTCTCCTGTGAGTCCAGTTTTAGATTCCGATGCTTCACTTCAGGTTTACTGTATCCCTTGGACCTTCTTATTGACGTTGAAACACAGAAATTGCATCCGAATTTAATACAAATGGCACAGAGCTGACTTAAGTACAAGAGGATTGACACTCTAACTTTCTATGATTTAAACCTCTCCTGTGAGTCCAGTTTTAGATTCCGATGCTTCACTTCAGGTTTACTGTATCCCTTGGAACTTCTTATTGACGACGAAGCACAGTAATTGCATCTGAATTTAATAAGAAAGGGACAATGCCGCCTTAAGTACAAGAGGACTGACACTCTAACTTTCTATGATTTGAACCTCTCCTGTGAGTCCAGTTTTAGATTCCGATGCTATACTACAGGTTTACTGTATCCCTTGGACCTTCTTATTGACGATGACAGAAATTCCATCCGAATTTAATACTAAAGGCACAGTGCCCACTTAAGTACAAGTTGACTGACACTCGAACATCCTATGATTTGAACCTCTCCTGTGAGTCCAGTTTTAGATTCCAATGCTTCACTTCAGGTTTACTGTATTACTTGGTCCTTCTTATTGACGACGAAACACAGAAATAGCATCCGAATTTAATACAAATGGCACAATGCCGACTTAAGTACAAGAGAACTGACACTCTAACTTTCTGTGATTTGAACCTCTCTTGTGGGTCCAGTTTTAGATTCCGATGCTACACTTCAGGTTTACTGTATCCCTTGGACCTTCTTATTGACGATGAAACACAGAAATTCCATCCGAATTTAAAGCAAAGCACAATGCCGACTTAAGTACAAGAGGACGGACACTCTAACATTCTATGATTTGAACCTCTCCTGTGAGTCCAGTTTTAGATTCCAATGCTTCACTTCAGGTTTACTGTATCCCTTGGACCTTCTTATTGACGATGAAACACTGATATTGCAACCGAATTTAATACAAAAGGCACAATGCCGACTTAAGTTCAAGAGGAATGAAACTCTAACTTTCTATGATTTGAACCTCTGCTGTGAGTCCGGTTTTAAATTCCGATGCTTCACTTCAGGTTTACTGTATCCCATGGACCTTCTTATTGACGATGAAACACTGATATTGCATCCGAATTTAATACAAGAGGCACAATGCCGACTTAAGTACAAGAGGACTGACTTTCTAATTTTCTATGATTTGAACCTCTCCTGTGAGTCCAGTTTTAGATTCCGATGCTTCACTTCAGGTTTACTGTATACCTTGGACCTTCTTATTGACGTTGAAACACAGAAATTGCATCCGAATTTAATACAAATGGCACAGAGCTGACTTAAGTACAAGAGGACTGCCACTCTAACTTTCTATGATTTGAACCTCTCCTGTGAGTTGAGTTTTAGATTCCGATACTTCACTTCAGGTTTACTGTATCGCATGGACCTTCTTATTGACGATGAAACACAGAAATTGCATCCAAATGTAATACAAAAGGCACAAAGCCGACTTAAGTATAAGAGGACTAACACTCAAACTTTCTATGATGTGAACCACTCCTGTGAGTCCAGTTTTAGATTCCGATGCATCACTTCAGGTTTACTGTATCCCTTGGAAATTCTTATTGACGATGAAACACAGAAATTGCATCCAAATGTAATACAAAAGGCACAATGCCGACTTAAGTACAAGAGGACTGACACTCTAACTCTCTATGATTTGAACCTCTCCTGTGAGTCCAGTTTTAGATTCCGATGATTCACTTCAGGTTTACTGTATCCCTTGGACCTTCTAATTGACGTTGAAACACAGAAATTGCAACTGAACGTAATACAAACGGCAGAATGCCGACTTAAGTACAAGAGGACTGACACTCTAACTTTCTATGATTTGAACCTCTCCCGTGTGTCGAGTCTTAGATCTCGATGCTTCTCTTCAGGTTTACTGTATCCCTTGGACCTTCTTATTGACGATGAAACATAGATATTGCGTCCGAATTTTTTACAAAAGGCACAATGCCGACTTACGTACAAGAGGACTGACACTCTAACTTTCTATGACTTGAACCTCTCCTGTGAGTCCAGTTTTAGATTCCGATGCTACACTTCAGGTTTACTGTATCCCGTGGACCTTCTTATTGACGATGAAACACAGTTATTGCATCCGAATTTAATACAAAAGTCACAATGCCGACTTAGGTACAAGAGGACTGACACTCTAACTTTCGATGATTTAAACCTCTCCTGTTAGTCTATTTTTAGATTCCAATGCTTCACTTCAGGTTTAACTGTAGCCCTTGGACCATCTTATTGACGATGAAACACAGATATTGCATCCGAATTTAATACAAAAGGCACAATGCCGACCTAAGTACAAGAGGACAGACACTCTAACTTTCTATGATTTGAGCCTCTCCTGTGAGTCCAGTTTTATATTCCGATGCTTCACTTCAGGTTTACTGTATCTCTTGGACCATCTTATTGACGATGAAACACAGAAATTGCATCCGAATATAATACAAAAGGCACAATGCCGACTTAAGTACAAGAGGACTGACACTCTAACTTTCTATGATTTGAACCTCCCCTGTGAATCTAGTTTTAGATTCCGATGCTTTACTTCCGGTTTACTGTATCCCTTGGACCATCTTATTGACGATGAAACACAGATATTGCATCCGAATTTAATACAAAAGGCACAATGCCGACCTAAGTACAAGAGGACTGACACTCTAACTTTCTATGATTTGAACCTCTGCTGTGAGTCCGGTTTTAGATTCCGATGCTTCACTTCAGGTTTACTGTATCCCATGGACCTTCTTATTGACGATGAAACACTGATATTGCATCCGAATTTAATACAAGAGGCACAATGCCGACTTAAGTACAAGAGGACTGACTTTCTAACTTTCTATGATTTGAACCTCTCCTGTGAGTCCAGTTTTAGATTCCGATGCTTCACTTCAGGTTTACTGTATCCCTTGGACCTTCTTATTGACGTTGAAACACAGAAATTGCATCCGAATTTAATACAAATGGCACAGAGCTGACTTAAGTACAAGAGGACTGCCACTCTAACTTTCTATGATTTGAACCTCTCCTGTGAGTTGAGTTTTAGATTCCGATACTTCACTTCAGGTTTACTGTATCGCATGGACCTTCTTATTGACGATGAAACACAGAAATTGCATCCAAATGTAATACAAAAGGCACAAAGCCGACTTAAGTATAAGAGGACTAACACTCAAACTTTCTATGATGCGAACCACTCCTGTGAGTCCAGTTTTAGATTCCGATGCATCACTTTAGGTTTACTGTATCCCTTGGAAATTCTTATTGACGATGAAACACAGAAATTGCATCCAAATGTAATACAAAAGGCACAATGCCGACTTAAGTACAAGAGGACTGACACTCTAACTCTCTATGATTTGAACCTCTCCTGTGAGTCCAGTTTTAGATTCCGATGATTCACTTCAGGTTTACTGTATCCCTTGGACCTTCTAATTGACGTTGAAACACAGAAATTGCAACTGAACGTAATACAACGGCAGAATGCCGACTTAAGTACAAGAGGACTGACACTCTAACTTTCTATGATTTGAACCTCTCCCATGTGTCGAGTCTTAGATCTCGATGCTTCTCTTCAGGTTTACTGTATCCCTTGGACCTTCTTATTGACGATGAAACATAGATATTGCGTCCGAATTTATTACAAAAGGCACAATGCCGACTTACGTACAAGAGGACTGACACTCTAACTTTCTATGATTTGAACCTCTCCTGTGAGTCCAGTTTTAGATTCCGATGCTACACTTCAGGTTTACTGTATCCCGTGGACCTTCTTATTGACGATGAAACACAGTTATTGCATCCGAATTTAATACAAAAGGCACAATGCCGACTTAGGTACAAGAGGACTGACACTCTAACTTTCGATGATTTGAACCTCTCCTGTTAGTCCAGTTTTAGATTCCAATGCTTCACTTCAGGTTTAACTGTAGCCCTTGGACCATCTTATTGACGATGAAACACAGATATTGCATCCGAATTTAATACAAAAGGCACAATGCCGACCTAAGTACAAGAGGACTGACACTCTAACTTTCTATGATTTGATCCTCTCCTGTGAGTCCAGTTTTATATTCCGATGCTTCACTTCAGGTTTACTGTATCTCTTGGACCATCTTATTGACGATGAAACACAGAAATTGCATCCGAATACATATTACAAAAGGCACAATGCCAACTTACGTACAAGAGGACTGACACTCTAACTTTCTATGATTTGAACCTCCCCTGTGAATCTAGTTTTAGATTCCGATGCTTTACCTCCGGTTTACTGTATCCCTTGGACCATCTTATTGACGATGAAACACAGATATTGCATCCGAATTTAATACAAAAGGCACAATGTGCGACCTAAGTACAAGAGGACTGACACTCTAACTTTCTATGATTTGAGCCTCTCCTGTGAGTCCAGTTTTATATTCCGATGCTTCACTTCAGGTTTACTGTATCTCTTGGACCATCTTATTGACGATGAAACACAGAAATTGCATCCGAATATAATACAAAAGGCACAATGCCGACTTAAGTACAAGAGGACTGACACTCTAACTTTCTATGATTTGAACCTCCCCTGTGAATCTAGTTTTAGATTCCGATGCTTTACTTCCGGTTTACTGTATCCCTTGGACCTTCTTATTGACGATGAAACACAGAAATAGCATTCGAATTTAATACAAAAGGCACAATGCCGACTTAATTACAAGAGGACAGACACTGTAACTTCCTATGATTTGAACCTCTCCTGTGAATCCAGTTTTAGAATCCGATGCTTCACTTCAGGTTTACTGTTTCCCTTGGCCGTACTTATTGACGATGAAACACAGAAATTGCATCCGAATTTAATACAAAAGGCACAATGCCGACTTAAGTACAAGAGGACTGACACTCTAACTTTCTACGATTTGAACCTCTCCTGTGAGTCCAGTTTTAGATTCCGAGGCTTCTCTTCAGGTTTACCGTATCCTTTGAACCATCTTATTGACGATGAAACACAGATATTACATCCGAATTTAATACAAAAGGCACAATGCCTACTTAAGTACAAGAGGACTGACACTCTAACTTTCTACGATTTGAACCTCTCCTGTGAGTCCAGTTTTAGATTCCGATGCTTCACTTCCGGTTTACTGTATCCCTTGGACCTTCTTACTGACGATGAAACACAGATATTGCATCCGAATTTAATACGAAAGGCACAATGCCGACTTAAGTGCAAGACTACTGACACTCTAACTTTCTATGATTTGAACCTCTCCTGTGAGTCCAGTTTTAGATTCCGATGCTTCACTTCAGGTTTACTGTATCCCTTGGACCTTCTTATTGACGTTGAAACACAGAAATTGCATCCGAATTTAATACAAATGGCACAGAGCTGACTTAAGTACAAGAGGATTGACACTCTAACTTTCTATGATTTAAACCTCTCCTGTGAGTCCAGTTTTAGATTCCGATGCTTGACTTCAGGTTTACTGTATCCCTTGGACCATCTTATTGACGATGAAACACAGAAATGGCAACTGAATTTAATAGAAACAACAGAATGCCGACTTAAGTACAAGAGGATTGACTCTCTAACTTTCTATGATTTGATTCTCTCCTGTGAGTCCAGTTTTAGGTTCCGATGCTTCACTTCAGGTTTACTGTATACCTTGGACCTTCCTATTGACGATGAAAGACAGAAATTGCAACTGAATTTAATAGAAACTACAGAATGAAGACTTAAGTACAAGAGGACTGACACTCTAACTTTCTATAATTTGAAACCCTACTGTGAGTCCAGTTTTAGATTCCGATGCTTCACTTCAGGTTTACTGTATCCCTTGGAACTTCTTATTGACGACGAAGCACAGTAATTGCATCTGAATTTAATAAGAAAGGGACAATGCCGCCTTAAATACAAGAGGACTGACACTCTAACTTTCTATGATTTGAACCTCTCCTGTGAGTCCAGTTTTAGATTCCGATGCTATACTACAGGTTTACTGTATCCCTTGGACCTTCTTATTGACGATGACAGAAATTCCATCCGAATTTAATACTAAAGGCACAGTGCCCACTTAAGTACAAGTTCACTGACACTCGAACATCCTATGATTTGAACCTCTCCTGTGAGTCCAGTTTTAGATTCCAATGCTTCACTTCAGGTTCACTGTATCACTTGGTCCTTCTTATTGACGACGAAACACAGAAATAGCATCCGAATTTAATACAAATGGCACAATGCCGACTTAAGTACAAGAGAACTGACACTCTAACTTTCTGTGATTTGAAACTCTCTTGTGGGTCCAGCTTTAGATTCCGATGCTACACTTCAGGTTTACTGTATCCCTTGGACCTTCTTATTGACGATGAAACACAGAAATTCCATCCGAATTTAAAGCAAAGCACAATGCCGACTTAAGTACAAGAGGACGGACACTCTAACATTCTATGATTTGAACCTCTCCTGTGAGTCCAGTTTTAGATTCCAATGCTTCACTTCAGGTTTACTGTATCCCTTGGACCTTCTTATTGACGATGAAACACTGATATTGCAACCGAATTTAATACAAAAGGCACAATGCCGACTTAAGTTCAAGAGGAATGAAACTCTAACTTTCTATGATTTGAACCTCTGCTGTGAGTCCGGTTTTAGATTCCGATGCTTCACTTCAGGTTTACTGTATCCCATGGACCTTCTTATTGACGATGAAACACTGATATTGCATCCGAATTTAATACAAGAGGCACAATGCCGACTTAAGTACAAGAGGACTGACTTTCTAACTTTCTATGATTTGAACCTCTCCTGTGAGTCCAGTTTTAGATTCCGATGCTTCACTTCAGGATTACTGTATCCCTTGGACCTTCTTATTGACGTTGAAACACAGAAATTGCATCCAAATTTAATACAAATGGCACAGAGCTGACTTAAGTACAAGAGGACTGCCACTCTAACTTTCTATGATTTGAACCTCTCCTGTGAGTTGAGTTTTAGATTCCGATACATCACTTCAGGTTTACTGTATCGCATGGACCTTCTTATTGACGATGAAACACAGAAATTGCATCCAAATGTAATACAAAAGGCACAAAGCCGACTTAAGTATAAGAGGACTAACACTCAAACTTTCTATGATGTGAACCACTCCTGTGAGTCCAGTTTTAGATTCCGATGCATCACTTCAGGTTTACTGTATCCCTTGGAAATTCTTATTGTCGATGAAACACAGAAATTGCATCCAAATGTAATACAAAAGGCACAATGCCGACTTAAGTACAAGAGGACTGACACTCTAACTCTCTATGATTTGAACCTCTCCTGTGAGTCCAGTTTTAGATTCCGATGATTCACTTCAGGTTTACTGTATCCCTTGGACCTTCTAATTGACGTTGAAACACAGAAATTGCAACTGAACGTAATACAAACGGCAGAATGCCGACTTAAGTACAAGAGGACTGACACTCTAACTTTCTATGATTTGAACCTCTCCCGTGTGTCGAGTCTTAGATCTCGATGCTTCTCTTCAGGTTTACTGTATCCCTTGGACCTTCTTATTGACGATGAAACATAGATATTGCGTCCGAATTTATTACAAAAGGCACAATGCCGACTTACGTACAAGAGGACTGACACTCTAACTTTCTATGATTTGAACCTCTCCTGTGAGTCCAGTTTTAGATTCCGATGCTACACTTCAGGTTTACTGTATCCCGTGGACCTTCTTATTGACGATGAAACACAGTTATTGCATCCGAATTTAATACAAAAGGCACAATGCCGACTTAGGTACAAGAGGACTGACACTCTAACTTTCGATGATTTGAACCTCTCCTGTTAGTCCAGTTTTAGATTCCAATGCTTCACTTCAGGTTTAACTGTAGCCCTTGGACCATCTTATTGACGATGAAACACAGATATTGCATCCAAATTTAATACAAAAGGCACAATGCCGACCTAAGTACAAGAGGACTGACACTCTAACTTTCTATGATTTGAGCCTCTCCTGTGAGTCCAGTTTTATATTCCGATGCTTCACTTCAGGTTTACTGTATCTCTTGGACCATCTTATTGACGATGAAACACAGAAATTGCATCCGAATATAATACAAAAGGCACAATGCCGACTTAAGTACAAGAGGACTGACACTCTAACTTTCTATGATTTGAACCTCCCCTGTGAATCTAGTTTTAGATTCCGATGCTTTACTTCCGGTTTACTGTATCCCTTGGACCTTCTTATTGACGATGAAACACAGAAATAGCATTCGAATTTAATACAAAAGGCACAATGCCGACTTAAGTACAAGAGGACAGACACTGTAACTTCCTATGATTTGAACCTCTCCTGTGAATCCAGTTTTAGAATCCGATGCTTCACTTCAGGTTTACTGTTTCCCTTGGCCGTACTTATTGACGATGAAACACAGAAATTGCATCCGAATTTAATACAAAAGGCACAATGCCGACTTAAGTACAAGAGGACTGACACTCTAACTTTCTATGATTTGAACATCTCCTGTAAGTCCAGTTTTACATTCCAATGCTTCTCTTCAGGTTTACTGTATCCCTTGGAACTAGTTATTGACGCTGAAGCACAGAAATTGCCTCGGAATTAAATTCAAAAGGCACAATGCAGACTTAAGTACAAGAGGATTGACACTCTAACTTTCTGTATTTGGACCTCTCCTGGGAGTCCAGTTATAGATTCCGATGCTTCACTTCAGGTTTACTGTATACCTTGGACCTTCTTATTGACGATGAAACACAAAAATTGCAACTGAATTTAATAGAAACGACAGAATGCCGACTTAAGTACAAGAGGACTGACACTCTAGCTTTCTATGATTTGAAACCCTACTGTGAGTCCAGTTTTAGATTCCGATGCTTCACTTCAGGTTTACTGTATCCCTTGGAACTTCTTATTGACGACGACGCACAGTAATTGCATCCGAATTTAATAAAAATGGCACAATGCCGACTTAAGTACAAGAGGACTGACACTCTAACTTTCTATTACTTGAACCTCTCCTGGGAGTCCAGTTTTAGCAACCGATGCTTCACTTCAGGTTTACTGTATCCCTTGGACCATCTTATTGACGGTGAAACACAGAAATTACATCTGAATTTAATACAAAAGGCACAATGGTGACTTAAGTACAAGAGGACTGACACTCTACCTTCCTATGATTTGAACCTCTCCTGTGAGTCCAGTTTTAGATTCCGATGCATCACTTCCGGTTTACTGTATCGCTTGGACCATCTTATTGACGATGAAACACAGATATTGCATCCGAATTTAATACAAACAGCACAATGCCGACATAAGTACAAGAGGACTGACACTCTAACTTTCTATGATTTGAACCTCTCCTGTGAGTAGAGTTTTAGATTACGATGCTTCACTTCCGGTTTACTGTATCCCTTGGACCTTCCTATTGACGATGAAACACAGATGTTGCATCCGAATTTAATACAAAAGGCACAATGCCGACTAAAGTACAAGAGGACTGACACTCTAACTTTCTATGATTTGAACCGCTCCTGTGAGTCCAGTTTTAGATTCCGATGCTTCACTTCAGGTTTACTGTATCCCTTGGACCTTCTTATTGACGTTGAAACACAGAAATTGCATCCGATTTTAGTACAAAAGGCACAGAGCTGACTTAAGTACAAGAGGACTGCCACTCTAACTTTCTATGATTTGAACCTCTCCTGTGAGTTCAGTTTTAGCATCCGATGCTTCACTTCAGGTTTACTTTATCGCATGGACCTTCTTATTGACGATGAAACACAGAAATTGCATCCAAAGGTAATACTCAAGGCACAATGCCGACTTAAAAACAAGAGGACTGACACTCTAACTTTCTATGATTTGAACCTCTTCTGTGAGTCCAGTTTCAGATTCCGATGCTTCACTTCAGGTTTACTGCATCCCTTGGACCTTCTTATTGGCGATGAAACACAGAAATTGCATCCGAATTTAATACAAAAGGCACAATGCCGACTTAAGTACAAGAGGACTGACACTATAACTTTCTATGATTTGAACCTCTCCTGTGGCTCCAGTTTTAGAATCCGATGCTTCATTTCCGGTTTATTGTATCCCTTGGACCTTCTTATTGACGATTAGACACCGAAATTGCGTCCGAATTTAATACAAAAGGCACAAAGCCGACTTAAGTATAAGAGGACTGACACTCAAACTTTCTATGATTTGAACCACTCCTGTGAGTCCAGTTTTAGATTCCGATGCTTCACTTCAGGTTTACTGTATCCCGTGGAAATTCTTATTGACGATGAAACACAGAAATTGCATCCAAATGTAATACAAAAGGCACAATGCCGACCTAAGTACAAGAGGACTGACACTCTAACTCTCTATGATTTGAACCTCTCCTGTGAGTCCAGTTTCAGATTCCGATGCTACACTTCAGGTTTACTGTATCCCTTGGACATTCTAATTGACGTTGAAACACAGAAATTGCAACTGAACGTAATCCGAACGGCAGAATGCCGACTTAAGTACAAGAGGACTGACACTCTAACTTTCTATAATTTGAACCTCTCCTGTGAGTCCAGTTTTAGATTCCGATGCTTCACTTCCGGTTTATTGTACCCCTTGGACCTTCTTATTGACGTTGAAACACAGAAATTGCATCCGAATTTAATACAAATGGCACAGAGCTGACTTAAGTACAAGAGGATTGACACTCTAACTTTCTATGATTTAAACCTCTCCTGTGAGTCGAGTTTTAGATTCCGATGCTTGACTTCAGGTTTACTGTATCCCTTGGACCTTCTTATTGACGATGAAGCACAGAAATGGCAACTGAATTTAATAGAAACAACAGAATGCCGACTTAAGTACAAGAGGATTGACTCTCTAACTTTCTATGATTTGATTCTCTCCTGTGAGTCCAGTTTTAGGTTCCGATGCTTCACTTAAGGTTTACTGTATACCTTGGACCTTCTTATTGACGATGAAACACAGAAATTGCAACTGAATTTAATAGAAACGACAGAATGCCGACTTAAGTACAAGAGGACTGACACTCTAGCTTTCTATGATTTGAAACCCTACTGTGAGTCCAGTTTTAGATTCCGATGCTTCACTTCAGGTTTACTGTATCCCTTGGAACTTCTTATTGACGACGAAGCACAGTAATTGCATCCGAATTTAATAAAAATGGCACAATGCCGACTTAAGTACAAGAGGACTGACACTCTAACTTTCTATTACTTGAACCTCTCCTGTGAGTCCAGTTTTAGCAACCGATGCTTCACTTCAGGTTTACTGTATCCCTTGGACCATCTTATTGACGGTGAAACACAGAAATTACATCCGAATTTAATACAAAAGGCACAATGCCGACTTAAGTACAAGAGGACTGACACTCTACCTTCCTATGATTTGAACCTCTCCTGTGAGTCCAGTTTTAGATTCCGATGCATCACTTCCGGTTTACTGCATCGTTTGGACCTTCTTATTGACGATGAAACACAGATATTGCATCCGAATTTAATACAATAGGCACAATGCCGACATAAGTACAAGAGGACTGACACTCTAACTTTCTATGATTTGAACCTCTCCTGTGAGTCCAGTTTTAGATTACGATGCTTCACTTCAGGTTTACTGTATCCATTGGACCTTCTTATTGACGATGAAACACAGAAATAGCATCCGAATTTAATACAAAAGGCACAGAGCCGTCTTAAGTACAAGAGGACTGACACTCTAACTTTCTATGATTTGAACCTCTCCTGTGAGGCCAGTTTTAGATTCCGGTGCTTCACTTCAGGTTTACTGTATGGCATGGCCCTATTTATTGACGGTGAAACACAGATATTACATCCGAATTTAATACAAAAGGCACAATGCCTACTGAAGTACAGGAGGACTGACACTCTAAATTTCTATGATTTGAACCTCTCCTGTGAATCCAGTTTTAGATTCCGATGCTTCACTTCCGGTTTACTGTATCCCTTGGACCTTCCTATTGACGATGAAACACAGATATTGCATCCGAATTTAATACAAAAGGCACAATGCCGACTTAAGTACAAGAGGACTGACACTCTAACTTTCTATGATTTGAACCTCTCCTGTGAGTCCAGTTTTAGATTCCGATGCTTCACTTCAGGTTTACTGTATCCCTTGGACCTTCTTATTGACGTTGAAACACAGAAATTGCATCCGATTTTAATACAAAAGGCACAGAGCTGACTTAAGTACAAGAGGACTGCCACTCTAACTTTCTATGATTTGAACCTCTCCTGTGAGTTCAGTTTTAGCATCCGATGCTTCACTTCAGGTTTACTTTATCGCATGGACCTTCTTATTGACGATGAAACACAGAAATTGCATCCAAAGGTAATACTCAAGGCACAATGCCGACTTAAAAACAAGAGGACTAACACACTAACTTTCTATGATTTGAACCTCTTCTGTGAGTCCAGTTTCAGATTCCGATGCTTCACTTCAGGTTTACTGCATCCCTTGGACCTTCTTATTGGCGATGAAACACAGAAATTGCATCCGAATTTAATACAAAAGGCACAATGCCGACTTAAGTACAAGAGGACTGACACTATAACTTTCTATGATTTGAACCTCTCCCGTGGCTCCAGTTTTAGAATCCGATGCTTCACTTCCGGTTTATTGTATCCCTTGGACCTTCTTATTGACGATTAGACACCGAAATTGCGTCCGAATTTAATACAAAAGGCTCAAAGCCGACTTAAGTATAAGAGGACTGACACTCAAACTTTCTATGATTTGAACCACTCCTGTGAGTCCAGTTTTAGATTCCGATGCTTCACTTCAGGTTTACTGTATCCCTTGGAAATTCTTATTGACGATGAAACACAGAAATTGCATCCAAATGTAATACAAAAGGCACAATGCCGACCTAAGTACAAGAGGACTGACACTCTAACTCTCTATGATTTGAACCTCTCCTGTGAGTCCAGTTTCAGATTCCGATGCTACACTTCAGGTTTACTGTATCCCTTGGACATTCTAATTGCCGTTGAAACACAGAAATTGCAACTGAACGTAATACGAACGGCAGAATGCCGACTTAAGTACAAGAGGACTGACACTCTAACTTTCTATAATTTGAACCTCTCCTGTGAGTCCAGTTTTAGATTCCGATGCTTCACTTCCGGTTTATTGTACCCCTTGGACCTTCTTATTGACGTTGAAACACAGAAATTGCATCCGAATTTAATACAAATGGCACAGAGCTGACTTAAGTACAAGAGGATTGACACTCTAACTTTCTATGATTTAAACCTCTCCTGTGAGTCCAGTTTTAGATTCCGATGCTTGACTTCAGGTTTACTGTACCCCTTGGACCTTCTTATTGACGATGAAGCACAGAAATGGCAACTGAATTTAATAGAAACAACAGAATGCCGACTTAAGTACAAGAGGATTGACTCTCTAACTTTCTATGATTTGATTCTCTCCTGTGAGTCCAGTTTTAGGTTCCGATGCTTCACTTCAGGTTTACTGTATACCTTGGACCCTCTTATTGACGATGAAACACAGAAATTGCTACTGAATTCAATAGAAACGACAGAATGCCGACTTAAGTACAAGAGGACTGACACTCTAACTTTCTATAATTTGAAACCCTAGTGTGAGTCCAATTTTAAATTCCGATGCTTCACTTCAGGTTTACTGTATCCCTTGGAACTTCTTATTGAAGACGAAGCACAGTAATTGCATCCGAATTTAATAAAAAAGGGACAATGCCGCCTTAAGTACAAGAGGACTGACACTCTAACTTTCTATGATTTGAACCTCTCCTTTGAGTCCAGTTTTAGATTCCGATGCTATACTACAGGTTTACTGTATCCCTTGGACCTTCTTATTGACGATGACAGAAATTCCATCCGAATTTAATACAAAAGGCACAGTGCCCACTTAAGTACAAGTGGACTGACACTCGAACATCCTATGATTTGAACCTCTCCTGTGAGTCCAGTTTTAGATTCCAATGCTTCACTTCAGGTTTACTGTATCCCTTGGACCTTTTTTTTGACGATGAAACACAGAAATTGCATCCGAATTTAATAAAAATGGCACAATGCCGACTTAAGTACAAGAGGACTGACACTCTAACTTTCTATTACTTGAACCTCTCCTGTGAGTCCAGTTTTGGAAACCGATGCTTCGCTTCAGGTTTACTGTATCCCTTGGACCATCTTATTGACGGTGAAACACAGAAATTACATCCGAATTTAATACAAAAGGCACAATGCCGACTTAAGTACAACAGGACTGACACTCTAACTTTCTACGATTTAAACCTCACCTGTGAGTCCAGTTTTAGATTCCGATGCTTCACTTCCGGTTTACTGTATCCCTTGGACGTTCTTACTGACGATGAAACACTGATATTGCATCCGAATTTAATACAAAAGGCACAATGCCGACTTAAGTACAAGAGGACTGACACTCTAACTTTCTATGATTTGAACCTCTCCTGTGAGTCCAGTTTTAGATTCCGATGCTTCACTTCAGGTTGACTGTATCCCTTGGACCTTCTTATTGACGTTGAAACACAGAAATTGCATCCGAATTTAATACAAATGGCACAGAGCTGACTTAAGTACAAGAGGACTGCCACTCTAACTTTCTATGATTTGAACCTCTCCTGTGAGTTGAGTTTTAGATTCCGATACTTCCCTTCAGGTTTACTGTATCGCATGGACCTTCTTGTTGACGATGAAACACAGAAATTGCATCCAAATGTAATACAAAAAGCACAAAGCCGACTTAAGTATAAGAGGACTGACACTCAAACTTTCTATGATTTGAATCACTCCTGTGAGTCCAGTTTTAGATTCCGATGCTTCACTTCAGGTTTACTGTATCCCTTGGAAATTCTTATTGACGATGAAACACAGAAATTGCATCCAAATGTAATACAAAAGGCACAATGCCGACTTAAGTACAAGAGGACTGACACTCTAACTCTCTATGATTTGAACCTCTCCTGTGGGTCCAGTTTTAGATTCCGATGATTCACTTCAGGTTTACTGTATCCCTTGGACCTTCTAATTGACGTTGAAACACAGAAATTGCAACTGAACGTAATACAAACGGCAGAATGCCGACTTAAGTACAAGAGGACTGACACTCTAACTTTCTATGATTTGAACCTCTCCCGTGTGTCGAGTCTTAGATCTCGATGCTTCTCTTCAGGTTTACTGTATCCCTTGGACCTTCTTATTGACGATGAAACATAGATATTGCGTCCGAATTTATTACAAAAGGCACAATGCCGACTTACGTACAAGAGGACTGACACTCTAACTTTCTATGATTTGAACCTCTCCTGTGAGTCCAGTTTTAGATTCCGATGCTACACTTCAGGTTTACTGTATCCCGTGGACCTTCTTATTGACGATGAAACACAGTTATTGCATCCGAATTTAATACAAAAGGCACAATGCCGACTTAGGTACAAGAGGACTGACACTCTAACTTTCGATGATTTGAACCTCTCCTGTTAGTCCAGTTTTAGATTCCAATGCTTCACTTCAGGTTTAACTGTATCCCTTGGACCATCTTATTGACGATGAAACACAGATATTGCATCCGAATTTAATACAAAAGGCACAATGCCGACCTAAGTACAAGAGGACTGACACTCTAACACTCTATGATTTGAGCCTCTCCTGTGAGTCCAGTTTTATATTCCGATGCTTCACTTCAGGTTTACTGTATCCCTTGGACCATCTTATTGACGATGAAAGACAGAAATTGCATCCGAATTTAATACAAAAGGCACAATGCCGACTTAAGTACAAGAGGACTGACACTCTAACTTTCTATGATTTGAACCTCCCCTGTGAATCAAGTTTTAGATTCCGATGCTTTACTTCCGGTTTACTGTATCCCTTGGACCTTCTTATTGACGATGAAACACAGAAATAGCATTCGAATTTAATACAAAAAGCACAATGCCGACTTAAGTACAAGTGGACTGACACTCTAACTTTCTATGATTTGAACCTCTCCAGTGGGTCCAGTTTTAGATTCCGATGCTTCACTTCAGGTTTACTGTACCCCTTGGACCTTCTTATTGACGATGAAGCACAGAAATTGCATCGGAATTAAATTCAAAAGGCACACTGCCGACTTAGGTACAAGAGGATTGACACTCTAACTTTCTATGATTTAATCCTCTCCTGTGAGTCCAGTTTTAGATTCCGATGCCTGACTTCAGGTTTACTGTATCCCTTGGACCTTCTTATTGACAATGAAACACAGAAATTGCAACTGAATACAATAGAAACAACAGAATGCCGACTTAAGTACAAGAGGACTGACACTCTAACTTTCTATGATTTGAACATCTCCTGTGAGTCCAGTTTTACATTCCAATGCTTCACTTCAGGTTTACTGTATCCCTTGGACCTTGTTATTGACGCTGAAGCACAGAAATTGCATCGGAATTAAATTCAAAAGGCACAATGCAGACTTAAGTACAAGAGGATTGACACTCTAACTTTCTGTATTTGGACCTCTCCTGGGAGTCCAGTTATAGATTCCGATGCTTCACTTCAGGTTTACTGTATACCTTGGACCTTCTTATTGACGATGAAACACAGAAATTGCAACTGAATTTAATAGAAACGACAGAATGCCGACTTAAGTACAAGAGGACTGACACTCTAACTTTCTATGATTTGAACCTCCCCTGTGAATCTAGTTTTAGATTCCGATGCTTTACTTCCGGTTTACTGTATCCCTTGGACCTTCTTATTGACGATGAAACACAGAAATAGCATTCGAATTTAATACAAAAGGCACAATGCCGACATAAGTACAGGAGGACTGACACTCTAACTTTCTATGATTTGAACCTCTCCTGTGAGTCCAGTTTTAGATTACGATGCTTCACTTCAGGTTTACTGTATCCATTGGACCTTCTTATTGACGATGAAACACAGAAATAGCATCCGAATTTAATACAAAAGGCACAGAGCCGACTTAGGTACAAGAGGACTGACACTCTAACTTTCTATGATTTGAACCTCTCCTGTGAGGCCAGTTTTAGATTCCGGTGCTTCACTTCAGGTTTACTGTATGGCATGGCCCTATTTATTGACGGTGAAACACAGATATTACATCCGAATTAAATACAAAAGGCACAATGCCTACTGAAGTACAGGAGGACTGACACTCTAAATTTCTATGATTTGAACCTCTCCTGTGAGTCCAGTTTTAGATTCCGATGCTTCACTTCCGATTTACTGTATCCCTTGGACCTTCCTATTGACGATGAAACACAGATATTGCATCCGAAATTAATACAAAAGGCACAATGCCGACTTAAGTACAAGAGGACTGACACTCTAACTTTCTATGATTTGAACCTCTCCTGTGAGTCCAGTTTTAGATTCCGATGCTTCACTTCAGGTTTACTGTATCCCTTGGACCTTCTTATTGACGTTGAAACACCGAAATTGCGTCCGAATTTAATACAAAAGGCACAAAGCCGACTTAAGTATAAGAGGACTGACACTCAAACTTTCTATGATTTGAACCACTCCTGTGAGTCCAGTTTTAGATTCCGATGCTTCACTTCAGGTTTACTGTATCCCTTGGAAATTCTTATTGACGATGAAACACAGAAATTGCATCCAAATGTAATACAAAAGGCACAATGCCGACCTAAGTACAAGAGGACTGACACTCTAACTCTCTGTGATTTGAACCTCTCCTGTGAGTCCAGTTTCAGATTCCGATGCTACACTTCAGGTTTACTGTATCCCTTGGACATTCTAATTGACGTTGAAACACAGAAATTGCAACTGAACGTAATACGAACGGCAGAATGCCGACTTAAGTACAAGAGGACTGACACTCTAACTTTCTATAATTTGAACCTCCCCTGTGAGTCCAGTTTTAGATTCCGATGCCTCATTTCCGGTTTATTGTACCCCTTGGACCTTCTTATTGACGTTGAAACACAGAAATTGCATCCGAATTTAATACAAATGGCACAGAGCTGACTTAAGTACAAGAGGATTGACACTCTAACTTTCTATGATTTAAACCTCTCCTGTGAGTCCAGTTTTAGATTCCGATGCTTGACTTCAGGTTTACTGTATCCCTTGGACCTTCTTATTGACGATGAAGCACAGAAATGGCAACTGAATTTAATAGAAACAACAGAATGCCGACTTAAGTACAAGAGGATTGACTCTCTAACTTTCTATGATTTGATTCTCTCCTGTGAGTCCAGTTTTAGGTTCCGATGCTTCACTTCAGGTTTACTGTATACCTTGGACCTTCTTATTGACGATGAAACACAGAAATTGCAACTGAATTTAATAGAAACGACAGAATGCCGACTTAAGTACAAGAGGACTGACACTCTAACTTTCTATAATTTGAAACCCTAGTGTGAGTCCAGTTTTAGATTCCGATGCTTCACTTCAGGTTTACTGTATCCCTTGGAACTTCTTATTGAAGACGAAGCACAGTAATTGCATCCGAATTTAATAAAAAAGGGACAATGCCGCCTTAAGTACAAGAGGACTGACCCTCTAACTTTCTATGATTTGAACCTCTCCTTTGAGTCTAGTTTTAGATTCCGATGCTATACTACAGGTTTACTGTATCCCTTGGACCTTCTTATTGACGATGACAGAAATTCCATCCGAATTTAATACAAAAGGCACAGTGCCCACTTAAGTACAAGTGGACTGACACTCGAACATCCTATGATTTGAACCTTTCCTGTGAGTCCAGTTTTAGATTCCGATGCTACACTTCAGGTTTACTGTATCCCTTGGACCTTCTTATTGACGATGAAACACAGAAATTGCATCCGAATTTAATAAAAATGGCACAATGCCGACTTAAGTACAAGAGGACTGACACTCTAACTTTCTATTACTTGAACCTCTCCTGTGAGTCCAGTTTTGGAAACTGATGCTTCGCTTCAGGTTTACTGTATCCCTTGGACCATCTTATTGACGGTGAAACACAGAAATTACATCCGAATTTAATACAAAAGGCACAATGCCGACTTAAGTACAAGAGGACTGACACTCTAACTTTCTACGATTTGAACCTCTCCTGTGAGTCCAGTTTTAGATTCCGATGCTTCACTTCCGGTTTACTGTATCCCTTGGACGTTCTTACTGACGATGAAACACAGATATTGCATCCGAATTTAATACAAAAGGCACAATGCCGACTTAAGTACAAGAGGACTGACACTCTAACTTTCTATGATTTGAACCTCTCCTGTGAGTCCAGTTTTAGATTCCGATGCTTCACTTCAGGTTGACTGTATCCCTTGGACCTTCTTATTGACGTTGAAACACAGAAATTGCATCCGAATTTAATACAAATGGCACAGAGCTGACTTAAGTACAAGAGGACTGCCACTCTAACTTTCTATGATTTGAACCTCTCCTGTGAGTTGAGTTTTAGATTCCGATACTTCCCTTCAGGTTTACTGTATCGCATGGACCTTCTAGTTGACGATGAAACGCAGAAATTGCATCCAAATGTAATACAAAAAGCACAAAGCCGACTTCAGTATAAGAGGACTGACACTCAAACTTTCTATGATTTGAACCACTCCTGTGAGTCCAGTTTTAGATTCCGATGCTTCACTTCAGGTTTACTGTATCCCTTGGAAATTCTTATTGACGATGAAACACAGAAATTGCATCCAAATGTAATACAAAAGGCACAATGCCGACTTAAGTACAAGAGGACTGACACTCTAACTCTCTATGATTTGAACCTCTCCTGTGAGTCCAGTTTTAGATTCCGATGATTCACTTCAGGTTTACTGTATCCCTTGGACCTTCTAATTTACGTTGAAACACAGAAATTGCAACTGAACGTGATATAAGCGGCAGAATGCTGACTTAAGTACAAGAGGACTGACACTCTAACTTTCTATGATTTGAACCTCTCCCGTGTGTCGAGTCTTAGATCTCGATGCTTCTCTTCAGGTTTACTGTATCCCTTGGACCTTCTTATTGACGATGAAACATAGATATTGCGCCCGAATTTATTACAAAAGGCACAATGCCGACTTAAGTACAAGAGGACTGACACTCTAACCTTCTATGATTTGAACCTCTCCTGTGAGTCCAGTTTTAGATTCCGATGCTTCACTTCATTTTACTGTTTCCCTTGGACCTTCTTAATGAAGACGGAACCCAGAAATTGCATCCGAATTTAATACAAAAGGGACAATGCCGACTTACGTACAAGAGGACTGACACTCTAACTTTCTATGATTTGAACCTCTCCTTTGAGTCCAGTTTTAGATTCCGATGCTACACTTCAGGTTTACTGTATCCCTTGGACCTTCTTATTGACGATGAAACACAGATATTGCATCCGAATTTAATACAAAAGGGACAATGCCGAATTACGTACAAGAGGACTGACATTCTAACTTTCTATGATATGAACCTCTCCTGTGAGGCCAGTTTTAGATTCCGATGCTACACTTCGGGTTTACTGTATCCCGTGGACCTTCTTATTGACGATGAAACACAGATATTGCATCCAAATGTAATATACAAGGCACAATGCCGACTTAAGTACAAGAGGACTGACACTCTAACTTTCTACGATTTGAACCTCTCCTGTGAGTCCAGTTTTAGATTCCGATGCTTCACTTCCGGTTTACTGTATCCCTTGGACCTTCTTACTGACGATGAAACACAGATATTGCATCCGAATTTAATACAAAAGGCACAATGCCGACTTAGGTACAAGAGGACTGACACTCTAACTTTCGATGTTTTGAACCTCTCCTGTTAGTCCAGTTTTAGATTCCAATGCTTCACTTCAGGTTTAACTATATCCCTTGGACCATCTTATTGACGATGAAACACAGATATTGCATCCGAATTTAGTACAAAAGGCACAATGCCGACCTAAGTACAAGAGGACTGACACTCTAACTTTCTATGATTTGAGCCTCTCCTGTGAGTCCAGTTTTAGATTCCGATGCTTCACTTCAGGTTTACTGTATCCCTTGGACCATCTTATTGACGATGAAACACAGAAATTGCATCCGAATTTAATACAAAAGGCACAATGCCGACTTAAGTACAGGAGGACTGACACTCTAACTTTCTATGATTTGAACCTCCCCTGTGAATCTAGTTTTAGATTCCGATGCTTTACTTCCGGTTTACTGTATCCCTTGGACCTTCTTATTGACGATGAAACACAGAAATAGCATTCGAATTTAATACAAAAGGCACAATGCCGACTTGAGTACAAGTGGACTGACACTCTAACTTTCTATGATTTGAACCTCACCAGTGGGTCCAGTTTTAGATTCCGATGCTTCACTTCAGGTTTACTGTACCCCTTGGACCTTCTTATTGACGATGAAGCACAGAAATTGCATCGGAATTAAATTCAAAAGGCACAATGCCGACTTAAGTACAAGAGGATTGACACTCTAACTTTCTATGATTTAAACCACTCCTGTGAGTCCAGTTTTAGATTCCGATGCTTGACTTCAGGTTTACTGTATCCCTTGGACCTTCTTATTGACGATGAAACACAGAAATTGCAACTGAACGTAATAGAAACAACAGAATGCCGACTTAAGTACAAGAGGATTGACTCTCTAACTTTCTATGATTTGATTCTCTCCTGTGAGTCCAGTTTTAGGTTCCGATGCTTCACTTCAGGTTTACTGTATACCTTGGACCTTCTTATTGGCGAAGAAACACAGAGATTGCATCCGAATTTAATACAAAAGGCACAATGCCGACTTAAGTACAAGAGGACAGACACTGTAACTTCCTATGATTTGAACCTCTCCTGTGAGTCCAGTTTTAGAATCCGATGCTTCACTTCAGGTTTACTGTTTCCCTTGGCCCTACTTATTGACGATGAAACACAGAAATTGCATCCGATTTTAATACAAAAGGCACAATGCCGACTTAAGTACAAGAGGACTGACACTCTAACTTCCTATGATTGGAACATCTCCTGTGAGTCCAGTTTTACATTCCAATGCTTCACTTCAGGTTTACTGAATCCCTTGGACCTACTTATTGACGCTGAAGCACAGAAATTGCATCGGAATTAAATTCAAAAGGCACAATGCAGACTTAAGTACAAGAGGATTGACACTCTAACTTTCTACATTTGGACCTCTCCTGTGAGTCCAGTTTTAGATTCCGATGCTTCACTTCAGGTTTACTGTATTCCTTGGACCTTCTTATTGACGATGAAACACAGAAATAGCAACTGAATTTAGTAGAAACGACAGAATGCCGACTTAAGTGCAAGAGGACTGACACTCTAGCATTCTATGATTTGAAACCCTACTGTGAGTCCAGTTTTAGATTCCGATGCTTCACTTCAGGTTTACTGTATCCCTTGGAACTTCTTATTGACGACGAAGCACAGTAATTGCATCCGAATTTAATAAAAAAGGGACAATGCCGCCTTAAGTACAAGAGGACTGACACTCTAACTTTCTATGAATTGAACCTCTCCTGTGAGTCCAGTTTTAGATTCCGATGCTACACTTCAGGTTTACTGTATCCCTTGGACCTTCTTAATGACGATGAAACACAGAAATTCCATCTGAATTTAATACAAAAGGCACAGTGCCCACTTAAGTACAAGTGGACTGACACTCTAACATTCTATGATTTGAACCTCTCCTGTGAGTCCAGTTTTAGATTCCGATGCTTCACTTCTGGTTTACTGTATCACTTGGTCCTTCTTATTGACGACGAAACACAGAAATAGCATCCGAATTTGATACAAATGGCACATTGCCGACTTAAGTACAAGAGGACTGACACTCTAACTTTCTGTGATCTGAACCTCTCTTGTGGGTCCAGTTTTAGATTCCTATGCTACACTTCGGGTTTACTGTATCCCTTGGACCTTCTTATTGACAATGAAACACAGAAATTCCATCCGAATTTAATGCAAAGCACAATGCCGAGTTAAGTACAAGAGGACGGACACTCTAACATTCTATGATTTGAACCTCTCCTGTGAGTCCAGTTTTAGATTCCAATGCTTCACTTCAGGTTTACTGTATCCCTTGGTTCTTCTTATTGACGATGAAACACTGATATTGCATCCGAATTTAATACAAAAGGCACAATGCCGACTTAAGTACAAGAGGACTGAAACTTTAACTTTCTATGATTTGAAAGTCTGCTGTGAGTCCGGTTTTAGATTCCGATGCTTCACTTCAGGTTTACTGTATCCCATGGACCTTCTTATTTACGATGAAACACTGATATTGCATCCGAATTTAATCCAAAAGGCACAATGCCGACTTAAGTACAAGAGGACTGACACTCTAACTTTCTATTACTTGAACCTCTCCTGTGAGTCCAGTTTTAGCAACCGATGCTTCACTTCAGGTTTACTGTATCCCTTGGACCATCTTATTGACGGTGAAACACAGAAATTACATCCGAATTTAATACAAAAGGCACAATGCCGACTTAAGTACAAGAGGACTGACACTCTACCTTCCTATGATTTGAACCTCACCTGTGAGTCCAGTTTTAGATTCCGATGCATCACTTCCGGTTTACTGTATCGCTTGGACCTTCTTATTGACGATGAAACACAGATATTGCATCCGAATTTAATACAAAAGGCACAGAGCCGACTTAAGTACAAGAGGACTGACACTCTAACTTTCTATGATTTGAACCTCTCCTGTGAGGCCAGTTTTAGATTCCGATGCTTCACTTCAGGTTTACTGTATGGCATGGCCCTATTTATTGACGGTGAAACACAGATATTACATCCGAATTAGTACAATAGGCACAATGCCTACTTAAGTACAGGAGGACTGACACTCTAACTTTCTATGATTTGAACCTCTCCTGTGAGTCCAGTTTTAGATTCCGATGCTTCACTTCCGGTTTACTGTATTCCTTGGACCTTCCTATTGACGATGAAACACAGATATTGCATCCGAATTTAATACAAAAGGCACAATGCCGACTTAAGTACAAGAGGACTGACACTCTAACTTTCTATGATTTGAACCTCTCCTGTGAGTCCAGTTTTAGATTCCGATGCTTCACTTCAGGTGTACTGTATCCCTTGGACCTTCTTATTGACGTTGAAACACAGAAATTGCATCCGATTTTAATACAAAAGGCACAGAGCTGACTTAAGTACAAGAGGACTGCCACTCTAACTTTCTATGATTTGAACCTCTCCTGTGAGTTCAGTTTTAGATTCCGATGCTTCACTTCAGGTTTACTGTATCGCATGGACCTTCTTATTGACGATGAAACACAGAAATTGCATCCAAAGGTAATACACAAGGCACAATGCCGACTTAAGTACAAGAGGACTGACTCTCTAACTTTCTATGATTTGAACCTCTTCTGTGAGTCCAGTTTCAGATTCCGATGCTTCACTTCAGGTTTACTGCATCCCTTGGATCTTCTTATTGGCGATGAAACACAGAAATTGCATCCGAATTTAATACAAAAGGCACAATGCCGACTTAAGTACAAGAGGACTGACACAATAACTTTCTATGATTTGAGCCTCTCCTGTGGCTCCAGTTTTAGAATCCGATGCTTCACTTCCGGTTTATTGTATCATTTGGACCTTCTTGTTGACGATGAGACACCGAAATTGCATCCGAATTTAATACAAAAGGCACAATGCCGACTTAAGGACAAGAGGACTGACACTCTAACTTTCTATGATTTGAACCTCTCCTGTGAGTCCAGTTTAGATTCCGATGCTTCACTTCAGGTTTACTGTATCCCTTGGACCTTCTTATTGACGATGAAACACAGTTATTGCATCCGAATTTAATACAAAAGGCACAAAGCAGACTTAAGTATAAGAGGACTGACACTCAAACTTTCTATGATTTGAACCACTCCTGTGAGTCCAGTTTTAGATTCCGATGCTTCACTTCAGGTTTACTGTATCCCTTGGAAATTCTTATTGACGATGAAACACAGAAATTGCATCCAAATGTAATACAAAAGGCACAATGCCGACCTAAGTACAAGAGGACTGACACTCTAACTCTCTATGATTTGAACCTCTCCTGTGAGTCCAGTTTCAGATTCCGATGCTACACTTCAGGTTTACTGTATCCCTTGGACATTCTAATAGACGTTGAAACACAGAAATTGCAACTGAACGTAATACAAACGGCAGAATGCCGACTAAAGTACAAGAGGACTGACACTCTAACTTTCTATAATTTGAACCTCACCTGTAAGTCCGGTTTTAGATTCCGATGCTTCACTTCATTTTACTGTATCCCTTGGACCTTCTTAATGACGACGGAACACAGAAATTGCATCCGAATTTAATACACAAGGGACAATGCCGACTTACGTACAAGAGGACTGACACTCTAACTTTCTATGACTTGAACCTCTCCTGTGAGTCCACTTTCAGATTCCGATGCTGCACTTCAGGTTTACTGTATCCCTTGGACTTTCTTATTGACGGTGAAACACAGATATTGCATCCGAATTTAATACAAAAGGCACAATGCCGACTTAAGTACAAGAGGACAGACACTCTAACTTTCGATGATTTGAACCTCTCCTGTGAGTCCAGTTTTAGATTCCAATGCTTCACTTCAGGTTTAACTGTATCCCTTGGACCATCTTATTGACGATGAAACACAGATATTGCATCCGAATTTAATACAAAAGGCACAATGCCGACCTAAGTACAAGAGGACTGACACTCTAACTTTCTATGATTTGAGCCTCTCCTGTGAGTCCAGTTTTAGATTACGATGCTTAACTTCAGGTTTACTGTATCCCTTGGACCATCTTATTGACGATGAAACACAGATATTGGATCCGAATTTAGTACAAAAGGCACAATGCCGACCTAAGTACAAGAGGACTGACACTCTAACTTTCTATGATTTGAGCCTCTCCTGTGAGTCCAGTTTTAGATTACGATGCTTCACTTCAGGTTTACTGTATCCCTTGGACCATCTTATTGACGATGAAACACAGAAATAGCACTCGAATTTATTAGAAAAGGCACAATGCCGACTTAAGTACAAGTGGACTGACACTCTAACTTTCTATGATTTGAACCTCTCCTGTGTGTCCAGTTTTAGATTCCGATGCTTCACTACAGGTTTACTGTATCCCTTGGACCATCTTATTGACGATGAAACACAGAAATTGCATCCTAATGTAATACACAAGGCTCAAATCCGACTTAAGTGCAAGAGGACTGACACTCTAACTTTCTATGTATTGAACCTCTCCTGTGAGTCCAGTTTTAGATTCCGATGCTTCACTTCAGGTTTTCTGTATCCCTTCTACCATCTTATTGACGATGAAACACAGAAATTGCATCCGAATTTAATACAAAAGGCACAATGCCGACTTAGTACAAGAGGACTGACACTCTAACTTTATATGATTTGCACCTCACCTGTGAGTCCAGTTTTAGATTCCGATGCTTCACTTCAGGTTTACTGCATTTCTTGAACGTTCTTATTGACGATGAAACACACATATTGCATCTGAATTTAAAACAAAATGCACAAAGCCGACTTAAGTACAAGAGGACTGCCACTCTAACTTTCTATGATTTGAACCTCTCCTGTGAGTCCAGTTTTAGATTCCGATACTTCACTTCAGGTTTACTGTATCCCTTGGACCTTCGTATTGACGATGAAACACAGAAATTGCATCCAAATGTAATGCAAAAGGCACAATGCCGACTTAAGTACAAGAGGACTGACACTCTAACTTTCTGTGATTTGAACCTCTCCTGTGAGTCCAGTTTTAGATTCCGATGCTTCAGGTTTACTGTATACCTTGGACCTTCTTATTGACGATGAAACACAGAAATTGCATCCGAATTTAATACAAAAGGCACAATGCTGACATAAGTACAAGAGGACTGACACTCTAACTTTCTATGATTTAAACTTCTCCTGTGAGTCCAGTTTTACATTCCAATGCTTCACTTCCGGTTTACTGTATCCCTTGGACCTTCTTATTGACGATGAATCACAGAAATGGCATCCGAATTTAATACAAAAGGCACAATGCCGACATAAGTACAAGAGGACTGACACTCTAACATTTTATGATTTTAACATCTCCTGTGAGTCCAGTTTTAGATTCCGATGCTTCACTTCAGGTTTACTGTATCCCATGGTCCTTCTTATTGACGATGAAACACAGATATTGCATCCGAATTTAATACAAAAGGCACAATGCCGACTTAAGTACGAGAGGACTGACACTCTAACTTTCTATGATTTGAACCTCTCCTGTGAGTCCAGTTTTACATTCCGATGCTTCACTTCCGGTTTACTGTATCCCTTGGACCTTCTTATTGACGATGAATCACAGAAATGGCATCCGAATTTAATACAAAAGACACAATGCCGACTTAAGTACAAGAGGACTGACACTCTAACATTCTATGATTTTAACATCTCCTGTGAGTCCAGTTTTAGGTTCCGATGCTTCACTTCCGGTCAATTGTATCCCTCGGTCCTTCTTATTGACGATGAAACACAGAAATTGCATCCGAATTTAATACATAGGGCACAATGCCGACTTAAGTACAAGAGGACTGACACTCTAACTTTCTATGATTTGAACCTCTCCTGTGAGTCCAGTTTTAGATTCCGATGCTTCACTTCAGGTTTACTGTATCGCTTTTACCTACTTATTGACGATGAAACACAGAAATGGCATCCGAGTTTAATACAAAAGGCACAATGCCGACTTAAGTACAAGAGGACTGACACTCTAACTCTCTATGATTTGAACCACTCCTGTGAGTCCAGTTTTAGATTCCGATGCTTCACTTCAGGATTACTGTATCCCTTGGACCTTCTTATTCACGATGAAGCAGAGAAATTGCAACTGAATTTAATACAAACGGCAGAATGCCGACTTAAGTAGAAGAGGACTGACACTCTAACTTTCTAGGATTAGAACCTCTCCTGTGAGTCCCGTCTCAGATTCTGATACTTCACTTCCTGTTTACTGTATCCCTTGGACCTTCTTATTGACGATGAAACACAGAAATTGCATCCGAATTTAATACAAAAGGCACAATGTCGACTTAAGTACAAGAGGACTGACACTCTAACTTTCCATGATTTTAAACTCTCCTGTGAGTCCAGTTTCAGATTCCGATGCTTCACTTCAGGTTTACTGCATCCCTTGAGCCTTATTATTGGCGATTAAACACAGTAATTGCATCCGAATTTAATACAAAAGGCACAATGCCGACTTAAGTACAAGAGGACTGACACTCTAACTTTCTATGATTTGAACCTCTCCTGTGGGTCCAGTTTCAGATTCCGATGCTTCACTTCCGGTTTACTGTATCCCTTGGACTTTATTATTGACGATGAACCACAGAAATTGCATCCGAATTTAAACCAAAAGGCAGAATGCCGACTTAAGTACAAGAGGACTGACACTCTAACTTTCTATGATTTGAACCGCTCCTGTGAGTCCAGTTTTAGATTCCGATGCTTCACTTCAGGTTTACTGTATCCCTTGGACCTTCTTATTCACGATGAAGCACAGAAACTGCAACTGAATTTAATACAAACGGCACAATGCCGACTTAAGTACAAGAGGACTGACACTCTAACTTTCTATGATTTGAACCGCTCCTGTGAGTCCAGTTTTAGATTCCGATGCTTCACTTCAGGTTTACTGTATCCCTTGGACCATCTTATTCACGATGAAGCACAGAAACTGCAACTGAATTTAATACAAACGGCAGAATGCCGACTTAAGTACAAGAGGACTGACACTCTAACTTTCTATGATTTGAACGTCTCCTGTGAGTCCAGTTTTAGATTCCCATGCTTCACTTCAGGTTTACTGTATCCCTTGGACCTTCTTATTGACGATGAAACACAGAAATTGCATCGGAATTATATTCAAAAGGCACAATGCCGACTAAAGTACAAGAGGACTGACACTCTAACTTTCTATGATTTGAACCGCTCCTGTGAGTCCAGTTTTAGATTCCGATGCTTCACTTCAGGTTTACTGTATCCCTTGGACTTTCTTATTCACGATGAAGCACAGAAACTGCAACTGAATATAATACAAACGGCAGAATGCCGACTTAAGTACAAGAGGACTGACTCTCTAACTTTCTATGATTTGAACCTCTCATGTGAGTCCAGATTTAGATTCCGATGTTTCACTTCAGTTTTACTGTATCCCTTGGACTTTCTTATTGACGACGAAACACAGAAATTTCATCCGAATTTAATACAAAAGGCACAATGCCGCCTTCAGTACAAGAGGACTGACACTCTAACTTTATATGATTTGAACCTCTCCTGTGAGTATAGCTTTAGATTCCGATGCTACAATTCAGGTTTACTGCATCCCTTGGACCTTCTTATTGACCATGAAACACAGAAATTTCATCCGAATTTAATACAAAAGGCACAATGCCGCCTTAAGTACAAGAGGACTGACACTCTAACTTTCTATGATTTGAAGTTCTCCTGTGAGTCCAGTTTTAGATTCCGATGCTTCACTTTAGGTTTACTGTATCCCTTGGACCTTCTTATTGACGACCAAACACAGAAATTGCATCCGAATTTGTTACAAAAGGCACAATGCCGACATCAGTACAAGAGGACTGACACTCTAACTTTCCATTATTTGAACCTCTCCTGTGAGTCCAGTTTTAGACTCCGATGCTTCACTTCAGTTTTACTGTATCCCTTGGACCCTCTTATTTATGATGAAACATGGATATTGCATCCGAATTTAATACAAAAGGCACAATGCCGACTTAAGAACAGGAGGACTGACACTCTAACTTTCTATAATTTGAACCTCTCCTCTGAGTCGAGTTTTAGATTCCGATGCTTCACTTCAGGTTTACTGTTTCCCTTGCACCTTCTTATTGACGATGAAACACAGAAATTGCAACTGAATGTAATACAAACGGCAGAATGCCGTCTTAAGTACAAGAGGACTGACACTCTAACTTTCTATGATTTGAACCTCTGCTGTAGGTCCAGTTTCAGATTCCGATGCTTCACTTCAGGTTTACTGCATCCCTTGAACCTTATTATTGGCGATGAAACACAGTAATTGCATCCGAATTTAATACAAAAGGCAAAATGCCTACTTAAGTACAAGAGGACTGACACTCTAACTTTCTATGATTTGAACCTCTCCTGTGAGTCCAGTTTTAGATTCCGTAGCTACACTTCCGGTTTACTGTATCCCTTGGACCTTCTTATTGACGATGAATCACAGAAATTGCATCCGAATTTAATACAAAAGGCAGAATGCCGACTTAAGTACAAGAGGACTGACACTCTAACTTTCTATGATTTGAACCTCTCCTGTGAGTCCAGTTTTAGATTCCGATGCTTCACTTCAGGTTTACTGTATCCCTTGGCCCTTCTTATTTACGATTAAACACAGATATTGTATCCGAATTTAATACATAACGCACAATGCCGACTTAAGTACAAGAGGACTGACACTCTAACTTTGTGTGAGTTGAACCTCTCCTGTGAGTCCAGTTTTAGGTTCCGATGCTTCACTTAGGGTTTACTATATCCCTTGGACCTTCGTATTGACGATGAAACACAGAAATTGCATCTGAATTTAATACAAAAGGCACAATGCCGACTTAAGTACAAGAGGACTGACACTCTAACTTTCTATGATTTGAACCTCTCCTGTGAGTCCAGTTTTAGATTCCGATGCTTCACTTCAGGTTTACTGTATCCCTTGGACCTACTTATTGACGTTAAAACACAGATATTGCATCCGAATTTAATACAAAAGTTACAATACCGACATAAATACAAGAGGACTGACACTCCAAATTTCTATGATTTGAACCTCTCCTCTGAGTCCAGTTTTAGATTCCGATGCTTCACTTCGGTTTTACTGTATACCTTGGACTTTCTTTTTGACGTGAAGCACAGAAATTGCATCGGAATTAAATTCAAATGGCAGAATGCCGACTTAAGTACAAGTGGACTGACACTCTAATTTCCTATGATTTGAACCGCTCCTGTGAGTCCTGTTTTAGATTCCGATGCTTCATTTCAGGTTAACTGTATTCCTTCGACCTTCTTATTCACGATGAAGCAGAGAAATTGCAACTGAATTTAATACAAACGGCAGAATGCCGACTTAAGTAGAAGAGAACTGACACTCTAACTTTCTAGGATTTGAACCTCTCCTGTGAGTCCAGTTTTAGATTTCGATGCTTCACTTCAGGTTTACTGTATCCCTTGGACTTTCTTATTGACGACGAAACACAGAAATTGCTTCCGAATTTAATACATAAGGCAAAATGCCGCCTTAAGTACAAGAGGACTGACACTCTAATTTTATATGATTTGAACCACTCCTGTGAGTCGAGTTTTAGATTCCGATGCTACACTTCAGGTTTACTGTATCCCTTGGACCTTCTTATTGACGATGAAACACAGAAATTGCATCCGAGTTTAATACAAAAGGCACAATGCCGACTTAAGTACAAGAGGACTGACACTCTAACTTTCTATGATTTTAAACTCTCCTGTGAGTCCAGTTTCAGATTCCGATGCTTCACTTCAGGTTTACTGCATCCCTTGAGCCTTATTATTGGCGATTAAACACAGTAATTGCATCCGAATTTAATACAAAAGGCACAATACCGACTTAAGTACAAGAGGACTGACACTCTAACTTTCTATGATTTGAACCTCTCCTGTGAGTCCAGTTTCAGATTCCGATGGTTCACTTCCGGTTTACTGTATCCCTTGGACTTTATTATTGACGATGAATCACAGAAATTGCATCCGAATTTAAACCAAAAGGCAGAATGCCGACTTAAGTACAAGAGGACTGACACTCTAACTTTCTATGATTTGAACCGCTCCTGTGAGTCCAGTTTTAGATTCCGATGCTTCACTTCAGGTTTACTGTATCCCTTGGACTTTCTTATTGACGATGAAGCACAGAAATTGCATCGGAATTAAATTCAAAAGGCACAATGCCGACTAAAGTACAAGAGGACTGACACTCTAACTTTCTATGATTTGAACCTCTCCTGTGAGTCCAGTTCTAGATTCCGATGCTTCACTTTAGGTTTACTGTATCCCTTGGACCTTCTGATTGACGACGAAACACAGAAATTGCATCCGAATTTATTACAAAAGGCACAATGCCGACTTAAGTACAAGAGGACTAACACACTAACTTTCTATGATTTGAACCTCTCCTGTGAGTCCAGTTTTAGATTCCGATGCTTCACTTCAGGTTTACTGTATCCCTTGGACCTACTTATTGACGATAAATCACAGAATTTGCATCCGAATTTAATACAAAAGGCACAATACCGACTTAAGTACAAGAAGACTGACACTCTAACTTTCTATGATTTGATCCTCTCCTCTGAGTCCAGTTTTAGATTCCGATGCTTCACTTCAGGCTTACTGTATCCCTTGGACCTTCTTATTGACGATGAAGCACAGAAATTGCATCGGAATTAAATTCAAAAGGCACAATGCCGACTAAAGTACAAGAGGACTGACACTCTAACTTTCTATGATTTGAACCTCTCCTGTGAGTCCAGTTCTAGATTCCGATGCTTCACTTTAGGTTTACTGTATCCCTTGGACCTTCTTATTGACGACGAAACACAGAAATTGCATCCGAATTTATTACAAAAGGCACAATGCCGACTTAAGTACAAGAGGACTGACACTCTAACTTTCTATGATTTGAACCTCTCCTGTGAGTCCAGTTTCAGATTCCGATGCTTCACTTCCGGTTTACTGTATCCCTTGGACCTTCTTATTGACGATGAATCACAGAAATTGCATCCGAATTTAATACAAAAGGCAGAATGCCGACTTAAGTACAAGAGGACTGACTCTCTAACTTTCTGTGAGTTGAACCTCTCCTGTGAGTCCAGTTTTAGGTTCCGATGCTTCACTTCAGGTTTACTATATCCCTTGGACCTTCTTATTGACGATGAAACACAGAAATTGCATCTGAATTTAATACAAAAGGCACAATGCCTACTTAAGTACAAGAGGACTGACACTCTAACTTTCTATGATTTGAACCTCTCCTGTGAGTCCAGTTTTAGATTCCGATGCTTCACTACAGGTTTACTGTATCCCTTGGACCCACTTATTGACGATAAATTACAGAATTTGCATCCGAATTTAATACAAAAGGCACAATACCGACTAAAGTACAAGAAGACTGACACTCTAACTTTCTATGATTTGATCCTCTCCTCTGAGTCCAGTTTTAGATTCCGATGCTTCACTTCAGGCTTACTGTATCCCTTAGACCTTCTTATTGACGATGAAGCACAGAAATTGCATCGGAATTAAATTCAAAAGGCACAATGCCGACTAAAGTACAAGAGGACTGACACTCTAACTTTCTATGATTTGAACCTCTCCTGTGAGTCCAGTTTTAGATTCCGATGCTTCACTTCAGGTTTACTGTATCCCTTGGACTTTATTATTGACGACGAAACACAGAAATTTCATCCGAATTTAATACCAAAGGCACATTGCCGCCTTAAGTACAAGAGGACTGACACTCTAACTTTATATGATTTGAACCTCTCCTGTGAGTATAATTTTAGATTCCGATGCTACAATTCAGGTTTACTGCATCCCTTGGACCTTCTTATTGACGATGAAACACAGAAATTCCATCTGAATTTAATACAAAAGCACAATGCCGACTTATGTACAAGAGGACTGACACTCTAACTTACTATGATTTGAACCTCTCCTGTGAGTCCAGTTTTAGATTCCAATGCTTCACTTCAGGTTTGCGGTATCCGTTGGACCTTCTTATTGACGATGAAACACAGATATTGCATCCGAATTTAATACAAAATTCACAATGCCGACTGAAGTACAAGAGGACTGAATCTCTAACTTTCTATGATTTGAACCTCTGCTGTGAGTCCAGTTTCAGATTCCGATGCTTCACTTCAGGTTTACTGTATCCCTTGGACCTTCTTATTGGCCATGAAACACAGAAATGCCATGCGAATTTAATACAAAAGCACAATGCCGACATAAGTACAAGAGGACTGACACTCTAACTTTCTATGATTTGAAGTTCTCCTGTGAGTCCAGTTTTAGATTCCGATGCTTCACTTTAGGTTTACTGTATCCCTTGGACCTTGTTGTTGACGACCAAACACAGAAATTGCATCCGAATTTGTTACAAAAGGCACAATGCCGACTTAAGTACAAGAGGACTGACACTCTAACTTTCCATTATTTGAAACACTCCTGTGAGTCCAGTTTTAGACTCCGATGCTTCACTTCAGTTTTACTGTATCCCTTGGACCCTCTTATTTATGATGAAACACAGATATTGCATCCGAATTTAATACAAAAGCCACAATGCCGACTTAAGTACAGGAGGACTGACACTCTAACTTTCTATAATTTGAACCTTTCCTCTGTGTCGAGTTTTAGATTCCGATGCTTCACTTCAGGTTTACTGTTTCCCTTGCACCTTCTTATTGACGTTGAAACACAGAAATTGCAACTGAATGTAATACAAATGGCAGAATGCCGACTTAAGTACAAGAGGACTGACACTCTAAGTTTCTATGATTTGAACATCTGCTGTGAGTACAGTTTCAGATTCCGATGCTTCACTTCAGGTTTACTGCATCCCTTGAACCTTATTATTAGCGATGAAACACAGTAATTCCATCTGAATTTAATACAAAGGGCAAAATGCCGACTTAAGTACAAGAGGACTGACACTCTAACTTTCTATGATTTGAACCTCTCCTGTGAGTCCAGTTTTGGATTCCGTTGCTTCACTTCCGGTTTACTGTATCCCTTGGACCTTCTTATTGACGATGAATCACAGAAATTGCATCCGAATTTAATACAAAAGGCAGAATGCCGACTTAAGTACAAGAGGACTGACACTCTAACATTCTATGATTTGAACCTCTCCTGTGAGTCCAGTTTTAGATTCCGATGCTTCATTTCAGGTTTACTGTATCCATTGGTACTTCTTATTTACGATTAAACACAGAATCTGCATCCGAATTTAATACAAAGGGCACAATACCGACTTAAGTACAAGAGTACTGACACTCTAACTTTCTATGATTTGAACCTCTCCTCTGAGTCCATTTTTAGATTCCGATGCTTCACTTCAGGTTTACTGTATCCCTTGGACCTTCTTATTGACGATGAAGCACAGAAATTGCATCGGAATTAAATTCAAAAGGCCCATTGCCGACTAAAGTACAAGAGGACTGACACTCTAACTTTATATGATTTGAACCTCTCCTGTGAGTATAGTTTTAGATTCCGATGCTACAATTCAGGTTTACTGCATCCCTTGGACCTTCTTATTGACGATGAAACACCGAAATTCCATCTGAATTTAATACAAAAGCACAATGCCGACTTAAGTACAAGAGGACTGACACCCTAACTTTCTATGATTTGAACCTCTCCTGTGAGTCCAGTTTTAGATTGAAATGCTTCACTTCAGGTTCACGGTATCCGTTGGACCTTCTTATTGACGATGAAACACAGATATTGCATCCGAATTTAATACAAAATTCACAATGCCGACTTAAGTACAAGAGGACTGAAACTCTAACTTTCTATGATTTGAACCTCTGCTGTGAGTCCACTTTTAGTTCCGATGCTTCACTTCAGGTTTACTGTATCCCTTGGACCTTCTTATTGACGATGAAGCACAGAAATTGCATCGGAATTAAATTCAAAAGGCACAATGCCGACTAAAGTACAAGAGGACTGACACTCTAACTTTCTATGATTTGAACCTCTCCTGTGAGTCCAGTTCTAGATTCCGATGCTTCACTTTAGGTTTACTGTATCCCTTGGACCTTCTTATTGACGACGAAACACAGAAATTGCATCCGAATTTATTACAAAAGGCACAATGCCGCCTTAAGTACAAGAGGACTGACACTCTAACTTTATATGATTTGAACCTCTCCTGTGAGTACAGTTTTAGATTCCGATGCTACAATTCAGGTTTACTGCATCCCTTGGACCTTCTTATTGACGATGAAACACAGAAATTAAATCTGAATTTAATACTAAAGCACAATGCCGACTTAAGTACAAAAGGACTGACACCCTAACTTTCTATGATTTGAACCTCTCCTGTGAGTCCAGTTTTAGATTCCAATGCATCACTTCAGGTTCACGGTATCCGTTGGACCTTCTTATTGACGATGAAACACAGATATTGCATCCGAATTTAATACAAAATTCACAATGCCGACTTAAGTACAAGAGGACTGAAACTCTACCTTTCTATGATTTGAACCTCTGCTGTGAGTCCAGTTTTAGATTCCGATACTTGACTTCAGGTTTACTGTATCCCTTGGACCTTCTTATTGACGATGAAGCACAGAAATTGCATCGGAATTAAATTCAAAAGGCACAATGCCGACTAAAGTACAAGAGGACTGACACTCTAACTTTCTATGAATTGAACCGCTCCTGTGAATCCAGTTTTAGATTCCGATGCTTCACTTCAGGTTTACTGTATCCCTTGGACCTTCTTATTCACGATGAAGCACAGAAACTGCAACTGAATTTAATACAAACGGCAGAATGCCGACTTAAGTACAACAGGACTGACACTCTAACTTTCTATGATTTGAACCTCTCATGTGAGTCCAGTTTTAGATTCCGATGCTTCACTTCAGGTTTACTGTATCCCTTGGACTTTCTTATTGACGACGAAACACAGAAATTTCATCCGAATTTAATACAAAAGGCACAATGCCGCCATAAGTACAAGAGGACTGACACTCTAACTTTATATGATTTGAACCTCTCCTGTGAGTATAGTTTTTGATTCCGATGCTACAATTCAGCCTTACTGCATCCCTTGGACCTTCTTATTGACGATGAAACACAGAAATTCCGTCCGAATTTAATGCAAAAGCACAATGCCGACTTAAGTACAAGAGGACTGACACTATAACTTTCTATGATTTGAACCTCTCCTGTGAGTCCAGTTTTAGATTCTGATGCTTCACGTTAGGTTTACTGTATCCCTTGGACCTTCTTATTGACGACGAAACACAGAAATTGCATCCGAATTTATTACAAAAGGCACAATGCCGACTTAAGTACAAGAGGACTGACACTCTAACTTTCTATGATTTGAACCTCTCCTGTGAGTCTAGTTTTAGACTCCGATGCTTCACTTCAGTTTTACTGTATCCCTTGGACCCTCTTATTTATGATGAAACACAGATATTGCACCCGAATTTAATACAAAAGCCACAATGCCGACTTAAGTACAGGAGGACTGACACTCTAACTTTCTATAATTTGAACCTTTCCTCTGAGTCGAGTTTTAGATTCCGATGCTTCACTTCAGGTTTACTGTTTCCCTTGCACCTTCTTATTGACGATGAAACACAGAAATTGCAACTGAATGTAATACAAACGGCAGAATGCCGACTTAAGTACAAGAGGACTGACACTCTAACTTTCTATGATTTGAACCTCTGCTGTGAGTCCAGTTTCAGATTCCGATGCTTCACTTCAGGTTTACTGCATCCCTTGAACCTTATTATTGGCGATGAAACACAGTAATTGCATCCGAATTTAATACAAAAGGCAAAATGCCGACTTAAGTACAAGAGGACTGAAACTCTAACTTTCTATGATTTGAACCTCTCCTGTGAGTCCAGTTTTAGATTCCGTTGCTTCACTTCCGGTTTACTGTATCCCTTGGACCTTCTTATTGACGATGAATCACAGAAATTGCATCCGAATTTAATACAAAAGGCAGAATGCCGACTTAAGTACAAGAGGACTGACACTCTAACATTCTATGATTTGAACCTCTCCTGTGAGTCCAGTTTTAGATTCCGATGCTTCATTTCAGGTTTACTGTATCCCTTGGTCCTTCTTATTTACGATTAAACACAGAATCTGCATCCGAATTTAATACAAAGGGCACAATACCGACTTAAGTACAAGAGTACTGACACTCTAACTTTCTATGATTTGAACCTCTCCTCTGAGTCCAGTTTTAGATTCCGATGCTTCACTTCAGGTTTACTGTATCCCTTGGACCTTCTTATTGCCGATGAAGCACAGAAATTGCATCGGAATTAAATTCTAAAGGCCCATTGCCGACTAAAGTACAAGAGGACTGACACTCTAACTTTCTATGATTTGAACCGCTCCTGTGAGTCCAGTTTTAGATTCCGATGCTTCACTTCAGGTTTACTGTATCCCTTGGACTTTCTTATTGACGACGAAACACAGAAATTTCATCCGAATTTAATACAAAAGGCACAATGCCGCCTTAAGTACAAGAGGACTGACACTCTAACTTTATATGATTTGAACCTCTCCTGTGAGTATAGTTTTAGATTCCGATGCTACAATTCAGGTTTACTGCATCCCTTGGACCTTCTTATTGACGATGAAACACAGAAATTCCATCTGAATTTAATACAAAAGCACAATGCCGACTTAAGTACAAGAGGACTGACACCCTAACTTTCTATGATTTGAACCTCTCCTGTGAGTCCAGTTGTAGATTCCAATGGTTCACTTCAGGTTCACGGTATCCGTTGGACCTTCTTATTGACGACGAAACACAGAAATTGCATCCGAATTTATTACAAAAGGCACAATGCCGACTTAAGTACAAGAGGACTGACACTCTAACTTTAGATTATTTGAACCTCTCCTGTGAGTCCAGTTTTAGATTCCGATGCTTCACTTCAGGTTTACTGTATCCCTTGCACCTTCTTATTGACGATGAAACACACAAATTGCAACCGAATGTAATACAAACGGCAGAATGCCGACTTAAGTACAAGAGGACTGACACTCTAACTTTCTGTGATTTGAAACTCTGCTGTGAGTCCAGTTTCAGATTCCGATGCTTCACTTCAGGTTTACTGCATCCCTTGAACCTTATTATTGACGATGAAACACAGAAATTGCATCCGAATTTAATACAAAAGGCAGAATGCCGACTTAAGTACAAGAGGACTGACACTCTAACTTTCTGTGAGTTGAACCTCTCCTGTGAGTCCAGTTTTAGGTTCCGATGCTTCACTTCAGGTTTACTATATCCCTTGGACCTTCTTATTGACGATGAAACACAGAAATTGCATCTGAATTTAATACAAAAGGCACAATGCCTACTTAAGTACAAGAGGACTGACACTCTAACTTTCTATGATTTGAACCTCTCCTGTGAGTCCAGTTTTAGATTCCGATGCTTCACTTCAGGTTTACTGTATCCCTTGGACCTACTTATTGACGATAAATCACAGAATTTGCATCCGAATTTAATACAAAAGGCACAATACCGACTTAAGTACAAGAGGACTGACACTCTAATTTTCTATGACTTGATCCCCTCCTCTGAGTCCAGTTTTAGATTCCGATGCTTCACTTCAGGTTTACTGTATCCGTTAGACCTTCTTATTGACGATGAAGCACAGAAATTGCATCGGATTTAAATTCGAAAGGCACAATGCCGACTAAAGTACAAGAGGACTGACACTCTAACTTTCTATGATTTGAACCTCTCCTGTGAGTCCAGTTTTAGATTCCGATGCTTCACTTCAGGTTTACTGTATCCCTTGGACTTTATTATTGACGACGAAACACAGAAATTTCATCCGAATTTAACACAAAAGGCACATTGCCGCCTTAAGTACAAGAGGACTGACACTCTAACTTTATATGATTTGAACCTCTCCTGTGAGTATAGTTTTAGATTCCGATGCTACAATTCAGGTTTACTGCATCCTTTGGACCTTCTTATTGACGATGAAACACAGAAATTCCATCTGAATTTAATACAAAAGCACAATGCCGACTTAAGTACAAGAGGACTGACACTCTAACTTTCTATGATTTGAACCTCTCCTGTGAGTCCAGTTTTAGATTCCAATGCTTCACTTCAGGTTTGCGGTATCCGTTGGACCTTCTTATTGACGATGAAACACAGATATTGCATCCGAATTTAATACAAAATTCACAATGCCGACTGAAGTACAAGAGGACTGAAACTCTAACTTTCTATGATTTGAACCTCTGCTGTGGGTCCAGTTTCAGATTCCGATGCTTCACTTCAGGTTTACTGTATCCCTTGGACCTTCTTATTGGCCATGAAACACAGAAATGCCATGCGAATTTAATACAAAAGCACAATGCCGACTTAAGTACAAGAGGACTGACACTCTAACTTTCTATGATTTGAAGTTCTCCTGTGAGTCCAGTTTTAGATTCCGATGCTTCACTTTAGGTTTACTGTATCCCTTGGACCTTCTTATTGACGACCAAACACAGAAATTGCATCCGAATTTGTTACAAAAGGCACAATGCCGACTTAAGTACAAGAGGACTGACACTCTAACTTTCCATTATTTGAACCACTCCTGTGAGTCCAGTTTTAGACTCCGATGCTTCACTTCAGTTTTACTGTATCCCTTGGACCCTCTTATTTATGATGAAACACAGATATTGCACCCGAATTTAATACAAAAGCCACAATTCCGACTTAAGTACAGGAGGACTGACACTCTAACTTTCTATAATTTGAACCTTTCCTCTGAGTCGAGTTTTAGATTCCGATGCTTCACTTCAGGTTTACTGTTTCCCTTGCACCTTCTTATTGACGATGAAACACAGAAATTGCAACTGAATGTAATACAAACGGCAGAATGCCGACTTAAGTACAAGAGGACTGACACTCTAACTTTCTATGATTTGAACCTCTGCTGTGAGTCCAGTTTCAGATTCCGATGCTTCACTTCAGGTTTACTGCATCCCTTGAACCTTATTATTGGCGATGAAACACAGTAATTGCATCCGAATTTAATACAAAAGGCAAAATGCCGACTTAAGTACAAGAGGACTGAAACTCTAACTTTCTATGATTTGAACCTCTCCTGTGAGTCCAGTTTCAGATTCCGTTGCTTCACTTCCGGTTTACTGTATCCCTTGGACCTTCTTATTGACGATGAATCACAGAAATTGCATCCGAATTTAATACAAAAGGCAGAATGCCGACTTAAGTACAAGAGGACTGACACTCTAACTTTAGATTATTTGAACCTCTCCTGTGAGTCCAGTTTTAGATTCAGATGCTTCACTTCAGGTTTACTGTATCCCTTGCACCTTCTTATTGACGATGAAACACACAAATTGCAACCGAATGTAATACAAACGGCAGAATGCCGACTTAAGTACAAGAGGACTGACACTCTAACTTTCTGTGATTTGAACCTCTCCTGTGAGGCCAGTTTCAGATTCCGATGCTTCACTTCAGGTTTACTGCATCCCTTGAACCTTATTATTGGCGATGAAACACAGTAATTGCATCCGAATTTAATACAAAAATCACAATGCCGACTTAAGTACAAGAGGACTGACACTCTAACATTCTATGATTTGAACCTCTCCTGTGAGTCCAGTTTTAGATTCCGAGGCTACAATTCCGGTTTACTGTATCCCTTGGACCTTCTTATTGACGATGAATCACAGAAATAGCATCCGAATTTAATACAAAAGGCAGATTGCCGACTTAAGTACAGGAGGACTTACACTCTAACATTCTATGATTTGAACCTCTCCTGTGAGTCCAGTTATAGATTCCGATGCTTCACTTCAGGTTTACTGTATCCCTTGGTCTTCTTATTGACGATGAAACACAGAAATTGTACCCGAATTTAATACATAAGGCACAATGCCAACTTAAGTACAAGAGGAATGACACTCTAACTTTCTGTGAGTTGAACCTCTCCTGTGAGTCCAGTAATAGGTTCCGATGCTTCACTTCAGGTTTACTATATCCCTTGGACCTTCTTATTGACGATGAAACACAGAAATTGCATCTGAATTTAATACAAAAGGCACAATGCCGACTTAAGTACAAGAGGACTAAAACTCTAACTCTCTATGATTTGAACCTCTCCTGTGAGTCCAGTTATAGATTCCGATGCTTCACTTCAGGTTTACTGTATCCGTTGGACCTACTTATTGACGGTAAAACACAGAATTTGCATCCTAATTTAATACAAAAGGCACAATACCGACGTAAGTACAATAGGACTGACACTCTACCTTTCTATGATTTGAACCTCTCCTCTGAGACCAGTTTTAGATTCCGATACTTCACTTCAGGTTTACTGTATCCCTTGGACCTTCTTATTGACGATGAAGCACAGAAAATTGCATCGGAATTAAATTCAATAGGCACAATGCCGACTAAAGTACAAGAGGACTGACACTCTAACTTTCTATGGTTTGAACCGCTCCTGTGAGTCCAGTTTTAGATTCCGATGCTTCACTTTAGGTTTACTGCATCCCTTGGACCTTCTTATTGGCGATGAAACATAGTAATTGCATCCGAATTTATTACAAAAATCACAATGCCGACTTAAGTACAAGAGGACTGACACTCTAACATTCTATGATTTGAACCTCTCCTGTAAGTCCAGTTTTAGATTCCGATGCTTCACTTCCGGTTTACTGTATCCCTTGGACCTTCTTATTGACGATGAATCACAGAAATAGCATCCGAATTGAATACAAAAGGCAGATTGCCGACTTAAGTACAAGAGGACTGACACTCTAACATTCTATGATTTGAACCTCTCCTGTGAGTCCAGTTATAGATTCCGATGCTTCACTTCAGGTTTACTGTATCCCATGGTCTTCTTATTGACGATGAAACACAGAAATTGTATCCGAATTTAATACATAAGGCACAGTGCCAACTTAAGTACAAGAGGACTGACACTCTAACTTTCTGTGAGTTGAACCTCTCCTGTGAGTCCAGTAATAGGTTCCGATGCTTCACTTCAGGTTTACTATATCCCTTGGACCTTCTTATTGACGATGAAACACAGAAATTGCATCTGAATGTAATACAAAAGGCACAATGCCGACTTAAGTACAAGAGGACTAAAACACTAACTCTCTATGATTTGAACCTCTCCTGTGAGTCCAGTTATAGATTCCGATGCTTCACTTCAGGTTTACTGTATCCCTTGGACCTACTTATTGACGGTAAAACACAGAATTTGCATCCTAATTTAATACAAAAGGCACAATACCGACTTAAGTACAAGAGGACTGACACTCCACCTTTCTATGATTTGAACCCTTCCTCTGAGTCCAGTTTTAGATTCCGATACTTCACTTCAGGTTTACTGTATCCCTTGGACCTTCTTATTGACGATGAAGCACAGAAATTGCATCGGAATTAAATTCAATAGGCACAATGCTGACTAAAGTACAAGAGGACTGACACTCTAACTTTCTATGGTTTAAACCGCACCAGTGAGTCCAGTTTTAGATTCCGATGATTCACTTCATGTTTACTGTATCCCTTGGACCTTCTTATTCACGATGAAGCACAGAAACCGCAACTGAATTTAATACAAACGGCAGAATGCCGACTTAAGTACAAGAGGACTGACACTCTAACTTTCTACGATTTGAACCTCTCATGTGGGTCCAGTTTTAGATTCCGATGCTTCACTTCAGGTTTACTGTATCCCTTGAACTTTCTTATTGACGACGAAACACAGAAATTTCATCCGAATTTAATACAAAAGGCACAATGCCGCCTTAAGTACAAGAGGACAGACACTCTAACTTTATATGATTTGAACCTCTCCTGTGAATATAGTTATAGATTCCGATGCTAAAATTCAGGTTTACTGCATCCCTTGGACCTTCTTGTTGACGATGAAACACAGAAATTCCATCCGAATTTAATACAAAAGCACAATGGCGACTTAAGTACAAGAGGACTGACACTCTAACTTTCTATGATTTGAACCTCTCCTGTGAGTCCAGTTTTAGATTCCAATGCTTCACTTCAGGTTCACGGTATCCATTGTACCTTCTTATTGACGATGAAACACAGATATTGCATCCGAATTTAGTAAAAAATTCACAATGCCGACTTAAGTACAAGAGGACTGAAACTCTAACTTTCTATGATTTGAACCTCTGCTGTGAGTCCAGTTTTAGATTCCGATGCTTCACTTCAGGTTTACTGTATCCCTTGGACCTTCTTATTGACGATGAAACACTGAAATTGCATCCGAATTTAATACAAAATGCACAATGCCGTCTTAAGTACAAGAGGACTGACACTCTAACTTTCTATGATTTGAACCTCTCCTGTGAGTCCACATAAAGATTCCGATGCTTCACTTCAGGTTTACTGTTTACCTTGGACCTTCTTATTGACGATGAAATACAGAAATTGCATCCGTATTTAATACAAGAGGCACAATGCCGACTTAAATACAAAAGGACCGACATTCTAACTTTCTATGATTTCAACCTCTCCTGTGAGTCCAGTTTTAGATTCCGATGCTTCACTTCAGGTTTACTTCATCCCTTGTACCTTCTTATTGGCGATGAAACACAGAAATTGCATCCGAATTTAATACAAAAGGCACAATGCCGACTTAAGTACAAGAGGACTGACACTCTAACTTTCTATGATTTGAACCTCTCCTGTGAGTCCAGTTTTAGATTCCGATGCTTCACTTCCGGTTAATTGGATCCCTTGGACCTTCTTATTGACGATGAATCACAGATATTGCATCCGAATTTATTACAAATGGCACAATGCCGACTTAAGTACAAGAGGACTGACACTCTAACTTTCTATGATTTGAACCTCTCCTGTGAGTCCAGTATTAGATTCCGAAGCTTCACTTCAGGTTTACTGTATCACTTGGACCTTCTTATTGACGACGAAACACAGAAATTGCATCCGATTTTATTACAAAAGGCACAATGCCGACTTAAGTACAAGAGGACTGACACTCTAACTTTCCATTATTTGAACCTCTCCTGTGAGTCCAGCTTTAGATTCCGATGCTTCACTTCAGTTTTACTGTATCCCTTGGACCTTCTTATTGACGACGAAACACAGAAATTGCATCCGAATTTAATACAAAAGGCACAATGCCGACTTAGGTAAAAGAGGACTGACACTCTAACATTCTATGATTTGAACCTCTCCTGTGAGTCTTGTTTTAGATTGCGATGCTTCACTTCAGGTTTCCCTTGGACCCTCTTATTGATGATGAAACACAGATATTGCATCCGAATTTAATACAAAAGGCACAATGCCGACTTAAGTACAAGAGGATTGACACTCTACCTTTCTATGATTTGAACCTCTCCTGTGAGTTGAGTTTTAGATTCCGATGCTTCACTTCAGGTTTACTGTATACCTTGGACCTTCTTATTGACGATGAAACACAGAAATTGCATCGGAATTTAATACAAAAGGCACAATGCCGACTTAAATACAATTGGACTGACACTCTAATTTTCTATGATTTGAACCTCTCCTGTGAGTCCAGTTTTGCAATCCGATGCTTCACTTCCGGTTTACTGTATCCCTTGGACCTACTTATTGACGATGAATCACAGAAATAGCATCCGAATTTAATACATAAGGCACAATGCCGACTTAAGTACAAGAGGACTGACACTTAAATTTTCTGTGATTTGAACCTCTCCTGTGAGTCCAGTTTTAGGTTCTGATGCTTCACTTTAGGTTTACTGTATCCCTTGGACATTCTTATTGACGACGAAACACAGAAATTGCATCCGTATTTAATACAAGAGGCACAATGCCGACTTAAATACAAAAGGACCGACACTCTAACTTTCTATAATTTCGACCTCTCCTGTGAGTCCAGTTTGAGATTCCGATGCTTCACTTCCGATTTACTGCATCCCTTGGACCTTCTTTTTGGCGATGAAACACAGAAATTGCATCCGAATTTAATACAAAAGGCACAATGCCGACTTAAGTACAAGGGGACTGACACTCTAACTTTCTATGATTTGAACCTCTCCTGTGAGTCCAGTTTTAGATTCCGATGCTTCACTTTAGGTTTACTGTATCCCTTGGACCTTCTTATTGACGACAAAACACAGAAATTGCATCCGAATTTATTACAAAAGGCACAATGCCGACTTAAGTACAAGAGGACTGACACTCTAACTTTCCATTATTTGAACCTCTCCTATGAGTCCAGTTTTAGATTCCGATGCTTCACTTCAGTTTTACTGTATCCCTTGGACTTTCTTATTGACGACGAAACACAGAAATTTCATCCGAATTTAATACAAAAGGCACAATGCCGCTTTAAGTACAAGAGGACAGACACTCTAACTTTATATGATTTGAACCTCTCCTGTGAGTATAGATTCCGATGCTTCACTTCAGTTTAACTGTATCCCTTGGACTTTCTTATTTACGACGAAACACAGAAATATCATCCGAATTTAATACAAAAGGCACAATGCCGCCTTAAGTACAAGAGGACAGACACTCTAACTTTATATGATTTGAACCTCTCCTGTGAGTATAGATTCCGATGCTACAATTCAGGTTTACTGCATCCCTTGGACCTTCTTGTTGACGATAAAACACAGAGATTCCATCCGAATTTAATACAAAAGCACAATGCCGACTTAAGTACAAGAGGACTGACACTCTAACTTTCTATGATTTGAACCTCTCCTGTGAGTCCAGTTTTAGATTCCAATGCTTCACTTCAGGTTTACGGTATCCATTGTACCTTCTTATTGACGATGAAACACAGATATTGCATCCGAATTTATTAAAAAATTCACAATGCCGACTTAAGTACAAGAGGACTGAAACTCTAACTTTCTATGATTTGAACCTCTGCTGTGAGTCCAGTTTTAGATTCCGATGCTTCACTTCAGGTTTACTGTATCCCTTGGACCTTCTTATTGACGATGAAACACTGAAATTGCATCCGAATTTAATACAAAATGCACAATGCCGTCTTAAGTACAAGAGGACTGACACTCTAACTTTCTATGATTTGAACCTCTCCTGTGAGTCCACATAAAGATTCCGATGCTTCACTTCAGGTTTACTGTTTACCTTGGACCTTCTTATTGACGATGAAATACAGAAATTGCATCCGTATTTAATACAAGATTCACAATGCCGACTTAAATACAAAAGGACCGACATTCTAACTTTCTATGATTTCAACCTCTCCTGTGAGTCCAGTTTTAGATTCCGATGCTTCACTTCAGGTTTACTTCATCCCTTGGACCTTCTTATTGGCGATGAAACACAGAAGTTGCATCCGAATTTAATACAAAAGGCACAATGCCGACTTAAGTACAAGAGGACTGACACTCTAACTTTCTATGATTTGAACCTCTCCTGTGAGTCCAGTTTTAGATTCCGATGCTTCACTTCCGGTTAATTGGATCCCTTGGACCTTCTTATTGACGATGAATCACAGATATTGCATCCGAATTTATTACAAAAGGCACAATGTCGACTTAAGTACAAGAGGACTGACACTCTAACTTTCTATGATTTGAACCTCTCCTGTGAGTCCAGTATTAGATTCCGAAGCTTCACTTCAGGTTTACTGTATCCCTTGGACCTTCTTATTGACGACGAAACACAGAAATTGCATCCGATTTTATTACAAAAGGCACAATGCCGACTTAAGTACAAGAGGACTGACACTCTAACTTTCCATTATTTGAACCTCTCCTGTGAGTCCAGCTTTAGATTCCGATGCTTCACTTCAGTTTTACTGTATCCCTTGGACCTTCTTATTGACGACGAAACACAGAAATTGCATCCGAATTTAATACAAAAGGCACAATGCCGACTTAGGTAAAAGAGGACTGACACTCTAACATTCTATGATTTGAACCTCTCCTGTGAGTCCTGTTTTAGATTGCGATGCTTCACTTCAGGTTTACTGTATCCCTCGGACCCTCTTATTGATGATGAAACACAGATATTGCATCCGAATTTAATACAAAAGGCACAATGCCGACTTAAGTACAAGAGGACTGACACTCTACCTTTCTATGACTTGAATCTCTCCTGTGAGTTGAGTTTTAGATTCCGATGCATCACTTCAGGTTTACTGTATACCTTGGACCTTCTTATTGACGATGAAACACAGAAATTGCATCGGAATTTAATACAAAAGGCACAATGCCGACTTAAGTACAATTGGACTGACACTCTAATTTTCTATGATTTGAACCTCTCCTGAGAGTCCAGTTTTAGATTCCGATGCTTCACTTCAGGTTTACTGCATCCCTAGAACCCTATTATTGGCGATGAAACACAGACATTGCATCCGAATTTAATACAAAATGCACATTGCCGACTTAAATACAAGAGGACTGACACTCTAACTTTCTATGATTTGAACCTCTCCTGTGAGTCCAGTTTTGCAATCCGATGCTTCACTTCCGGTTTACTGTATCCCTTGGACCTACTTATTGACGATGAATCACAGAAATAGCATCCGAATTTAATACATAAGGCACAATGCCGACTTAAGTACAAGAGGACTGACACCTAAATTTTCTGTAATTTGAACCTCTCCTGTGAGTCCAGTTTTAGGTTCTGATGCTTCACTTTAGGTTAACTGTATCCCTTGGACCTTCTTATTGACGATCAAACACAGAAATTGCATTGAATTTAATACAAAAGGCACATTTCCGACTTAAGTACAAGAGGACTGACACTCTAACTTACTATGATTAGAACCTCTCCTGTGAGTCCAGTTTTAGATTCCGATGCTTCACTTCAGGTTTACTGTATACCTTGGACCTTCTTATTGACGATGAAACACAGAAATTGCATCCGTATTTAATACAAGAGGCACAATGCCGACTTAAATACAAAAGGACCGACACTCTAACTTTCTATGATTTCGACCTCTCCTGTGAGTCCAGTTTGAGATTCCGATGCTTCACTTCAGATTTACTGCATCCCTTGGACCTTCTTATTGGCGATGAAACACAGAAATTGCATCCGAATTTAATACAAAAGGCACAATGCCGACTTAAGTACAAGGGGACTGACACTCTAACTTTCTATGATTTGAACCTCTCCTGTGAGTCCAGTTTTAGATTCCGATGCTTCACTTTAGGTTTACTGTATCCCTTGGACCTTCTTATTGACGACAAAACACAGAAATTGCATCCGAATTTATTACAAAAGGCACAATGCCGACTTAAGTACAAGAGGACTGACACTCTAACTTTCCATTATTTGAACCTCTCCTATGAGTCCAGTTTTAGATTCCGATGCTTCACTTCAGTTTTACTGTATCCCTTGGACTTTCTTATTGACGACGAAACACAGAAATTTCATCCGAATTTAATACAAAAGGCACAATGCCGCTTTAAGTACAAGAGGACAGACACTCTAACTTTATATGATTTGAACCTCTCCTGTGAGTATAGATTCCGATGCTTCACTTCAGTTTTACTGTATCCCTTGGACTATCTTATTGACGACGAAACACAGAAATTTCATCCGAATTTAATACAAAAGGCACAATGCCGCCTTAAGTACAAGAGGACAGACACTCTAACTTTATATGATTTGAACCTCTCCTGTGAGTATAGATTCCGATGCTACTATTCAGGTTTACTGCATCCCTTGGACCTTCTTGTTGACGATAAAACACAGAGATTCCATCCGAATTTAATACAAAAGCACAATGCCGACTTAAGTACAAGAGGACTGACACTCTAACTTTCTATGATTTGAACCTCTCCTGTGAGTCCAGTTTTAGATTCCAATGCTTCACTTCAGGTTTACGGTATCCATTGTACCTTCTTATTGACGATGAAACACAGATATTGCATCCGAATTTATTAAAAAATTCACAATGCCGACTTAAGTACAAGAGGACTGAAACTCTAACTTTCTATGATTTGAACCTCTGCTGTGAGTCCAGTTTTAGATTCCGATGCTTCACTTCAGGTTTACTGTATCCCTTGGACCTTCTTATTGACGATGAAACACTGAAATTGCATCCGAATTTAATACAAAATGCACAATGCCGTCTTAAGTACAAGAGGACTGACACTCTAACTTTCTATGATTTGAACCTCTCCTGTGAGTCCACATAAAGATTCCGATGCTTCACTTCAGGTTTACTGTTTACCTTGGACCTTCTTATTGACGATGAAATACAGAAATTGCATCCGTATTTAATACAAGAGGCACAATGCCGACTTAAATACAAAAGGACCGACATTCTAACTTTCTATGATTTCAACCTCTCCTGTGAGTCCAGTTTTAGATTCCGATGCTTCACTTCACTTTTACTTCATCCCTTGGACCTTCTTATTGGCGATGAAACACAGAAATTGCATCCGAATTTAATACAAAAGGCACAATGCCGACTTAAGTACAAGAGGACTGACACTCTAACTTTCTATGATTTGAACCTCTCCTGTGAGTCCTGTTTTAGATTGCGATGCTTCACTTCAGGTTTACTGTATCCCTTGGACCCTCTTATTGATGATGAAACACAGATTTTGCATCCGAATTTAATACAAAAGGCACAATGCCGACTTAAGTACAAGAGGACTGACACTCTACCTTTCTATGACTTGAACCTCTCCTGTGAGTTGAGTTTTAGATTCCGATGCATCACTTCAGGTTTCCTGTATACCTTGGACCTTCTTATTGACGATGAAACACAGAAATTGCATCGGAATTTAATACAAAAGGCACAATGCCGACTTAAGTACAATTGGACTGACACTCTAATTTTCTATGATTTGAACCTCTCCTGAGAGTCCAGTTTTAGATTCCGATGCTTCACTTCAGGTTTACTGCATCCCTTGAACCCTATTATTGGCGATGAAACACAGACATTGCATCCGAATTTAGTACAAAAGGCACATTGCCGACTTAAATACAAGAGGACTGACACTCTAACTTTCTATGATTTGAAGCTCTCCTGTGAGTCCAGTTTTGCAATCCGATGCTTCACTTCCGGTTTAATGTATCCCTTGGACCTACTTATTGACGATGAATCACAGAAATAGCATCCGAATTTAATACATAAGGCACAATGCCGACTTAAGTACAAGAGGACTGACACCTAAATTTTCTGTAATTTGAACCTCTCCTGTGAGTCCAGTTTTAGGTTCTGATGCTTCACTTTAGGTTAACTGTATCCCTTGGACCTTCTTATTGACGATCAAACACAGAAATTGCATTGAATTTAATACAAAAGGCACATTTCCGACTTAAGTACAAGAGGACTGACACTCTAACTTACTATGATTAGAACCTCTCCTGTGAGTCCAGTTTTAGATTCCGATGCTTCACTTCAGGTTTACTGTATACCTTGGACCTTCTTATTGACGATGAAACACAGAAATTGCATCCGTATTTAATACAAGAGGCACAATGCCGACTTAAATACAAAAGGACCGACACTCTAACTTTCTATGATTTCGACCTCTCCTGTGAGTCCAGTTTGAGATTCCGATGCTTCACTTCAGATTTACTGCATCCCTTGGACCTTCTTATTGGCGATGAAACACAGAAATTGCATCCGAATTTAATACAAAAGGCACAATGCCGACTTAAGTACAAGGGGACTCACACTCTAACTTTCTATGATTTGAACCTCTCCTGTGAGTCCAGTTTTAGATTCCGATGCTTCACTTTAGGTTTACTGTATCCCTTGGACCTTCTTATTGACGACAAAACACAGAAATTGCATCCGAATTTATTACAAAAGGCACAATGCCGACTTAAGTACAAGAGGACTGACACTCTAACTTTCCATTATTTGAACCTCTCCTGTGAGTCCAGTTTTAGATTCCGATGCTTCACTACAGTTTTACTGTATCCCTTGGACTTTCTTATTGACGACGGAACACAGAAATTTCATCCGAATTTAATACAAAAGGCACAATGCCGCTTTAAGTACAAGAGGACAGACACTCTAACTTTATATGATTTGAACCTCTCCTGTGAGTATAGATTCCGATGCTTCACTTCAGTTTTACTGTATCCCTTGGACTTTCTTATTGATGACGAAACACAGAAATTTCATCCGAATTTAATACAAAAGGCACAATGCCGCCTTAAGTACAAGAGGACAGACACTCTAACTTTATATGATTTGAACCTCTCCTGTGAGTATAGATTCCGATGCTACAATTCAGGTTTACTGCATCCCTTGGACCTTCTTGTTGACGATAAAACACAGAAATTCCATCCGAATTTAATACAAAAGCACAATGCCGACTTAAGTACAAGAGGACTGACACTCTAACTTTCTATGATTTGAACCTCTCCTGTGAGTCCAGTTTTAGATTCCAATGCTTCACTTCAGGTTTACGGTATCCATTGTACCTTCTTATTGACGATGAAACACAGATATTGCATCCGAATTTATTAAAAAATTCACAATGCCGACTTAAGTACAAGAGGACTGAAACTCTAACTTTCTATGATTTGAACCTCTGCTGTGAGTCCAGTTTTAGATTCCGATGCGTCACTTCAGGTTTACTGTATCCCTTGGACCTTCTTATTGACGATGAAACACTGAAATTGCATCCGAATTTAATACAAAATGCACAATGCCGTCTTAAGTACAAGAGGACTGACACTCTAACTTTCTATGATTTGAACCTCTCCTGTGAGTCCACATCAAGATTCCGATGCTTCACTTCAGGTTTACTGTTTACCTTGGACCTTCTTATTGACGATGAAACACAGAAATTGCATCCGTATTTAATACAAGAGGCACAATGCCGACTTAAATACAAAAGGACCGACATTCTAACTTTCTATGATTTCAACCTCTCCTGTGAGTCCAGTTTTAGATTCCGATGCTTCACTTCAGGTTTACTTCATCCCTTGGACCTTCTTATTGGCGATGAAACACAGAAATTGCATCCGAATTTAATACATAAGGCACAATGCCGACTTAAGTACAAGAGGACTGACACTCTAACTTTCTATGATTTGAACCTCTCCTGTGAGTCCAGTTTTATATTCCGATGCTTCACTTCCGGTTAATTGGATCCCTTGGACCTTCTTATTGACGATGAATCACAGATATTGCATCCGAATTAATTACAAAAGGCACAATGCCGACTTAAGTACAAGAGGACTGACACTCTAACTTTCTATGATTTGAACCTCTCCTGTGAGTCCAGTATTAGATTCCGAAGCTTCACTTCAGGTTTACTGTATCCCTTGGACCTTCTTATTGACGACGAAACACAGAAATTGCATCCGATTTTATTACAAAAGGCACAATGCCGACTTAAGTACAAGAGGACTGACACTCTAACTTTCCATTATTTGAACCTCTCCTGTGAGTCCAGCTTTAGATTCCGATGCTTCACTTCAGTTTTACTGTATCCCTTGGACCTTCTTATTGACGACGAAACACAGAAATTGCATCCGAATTTAATACAAAAGGCACAATGCCGACTTAGGTAAAAGAGGACTGACACTCTAACATTCTATGATTTGAACCTCTCCTGTGAGTCCTGTTTTAGATTGCGATGCTTCACTTCAGGTTTACTGTATCCCTTGGACCCTCTTATTGATGATGAAACACAGATATTGCATCCGAATTTAATACAAAAGGCACAATGCCGACTTAAGTACAAGAGGACTGACACTCTACCTTTCTATGACTTGAACCTCTCCTGTGAGTTGAGTTTTAGATTCCGATGCATCACTTCAGGTTTACTGTATACCTTGGACCTTCTTATTGACGATGAAACACAGAAATTGCATCGGAATTTAATACAAAAGGCACAATGCCGACTTAAGTACAATTGGACTGACACTCTAATTTTCTATGATTTGAACCTCTCCTGAGAGTCCAGTTTTAGATTCCGATGCTTCACTTCAGGTTTACTGCATCCCTTGAACCCTATTATTGGCGATGAAACACAGACATTGCATCCGAATTTAATACAAAAGGCACATTGCCGACTTAAATACAAGAGGACTGACACTCTAACTTTCTATGATTTGAACCTCTCCTGTGAGTCCAGTTTTGCAATCCGATGCTTCACTTCCGGTTTACTGTATCCCTTGGACCTACTTATTGACGATGAATCACAGAAATAGCATCCGAATTTAATACATAAGGCACAATGCCGACTTAAGTACAAGAGGACTGACACTTAAATTTTCTGTAATTTGAACCTCTCCTGTGAGTCCAGTTTTAGGTTCTGATGCTTCACTTTAGGTTTACTGTATCCCTTGGACCTTCTTATTGACGATGAAACACAGAAATTGCATTGAATTTAATACAAAAGGCACATTTCCGACTTAAGTACAAGAGGACTGACACTTTAACTTACTATGATTAGAACCTCTCCTGTGAGTCCAGTTTTGCAATCCGATGCTTCACTTCCGGTTTACTGTATCCCTTGGACCTACTTATTGGCGATGAAACACAGACATTGCATCCGAATTTAATACAAAAGGCACAATGCCGACTTAAGTACAAGGGGACTGACACTCTAACTTTCTATGATTTGAACCTCTCCTGTGAGTCCAGTTTTAGATTCCGATGCTTCACTTTAGGTTTACTGTATCCCTTGGACCTTCTTATTGACGACAAAACACAGAAATTGCATCCGAATTTATTACAAAAGGCACAATGCCGACTTAAGTACAAGAGGACTGACACTCTAACTTTCCATTATTTGAACCTCTCCTGTGAGTCCAGTTTTAGATTCCGATGCTTCACTTCAGTTTTACTGTATCCCTTGGACTTTCTTATTGACGACGAAACACAGAAATTTCATCCGAATTTAATACAAAAGGCACAATGCCGCTTTAAGTACAAGAGGACAGACACTCTAACTTTATATGATTTGAACCTCTCCTGTGAGTATAGATTCCGATGCTTCACTTCAGTTTTACTGTATCCCTTGGACTTTCTTATTGACGACGAAACACAGAAATTTCATCCGAATTTAATACAAAAGGCACAATGCCGCCTTAAGTACAAGAGGACAGACACTCTAACTTTATATGATTTGAACCTCTCCTGTGAGTATAGATTCCGATGCTACAATTCAGGTTTACTGCATCCCTTGGACCTTCTTGTTGACGATAAAACACAGAAATTCCATCCGAATTTAATACAAAAGCACAATGCCGACTTAAGTACAAGAGGACTGACACTCTAACTTTCTATGATTTAAACCTCTCCTGTGAGTCCAGTTTTAGATTCCAATGCTTCACTTCAGGTTTACGGTATCCATTGTACCATCTTATTGACGATGAAACACAGATATTGCATCCGAATTTATTAAAAAATTCACAATGCCGACTTAAGTACAAGAGGACTGAAACTCTAACTTTCTATGATTTGAACCTCTCCTGAGAGTCCAGTTTTAGATTCCGATGCTTCACTTCAGGTTTACTGCATCCCTTGAACCCTATTATTGGCGATGAAACACAGACATTGCATCCGAATTTAATACAAAAGGCACATTGCCGACTCAAATACAAGAGGACTGACACTCTAACCTTCTATGATTTGAACCTCTCCTGTGAGTCCAGTTTTGCAATCCGATGCTTCACTTCCGGTTTACTGTATCCCTTGGACCTACTTATTGACGATGAATCACAGAAATAGCATCCGAATTTAATACATAAGGCACAATGCCGACTTAAGTACAAGAGGACTGACACACTAATTTTCTGTGATTTGAACCTCTCCTGTAAGTCCAGTTTTAGGTTCTGATGCTTCACTTTAGGTTTACTGTATCCCTTGGACCTTCTTATTGACGATGAAACACAGAAATTGCATCTGAATTTAATACAAAAGGCACATTTCCGACTTAAGTACAAGAGGACTGACACTCTAACTTACTATGATTAGAACCTCTCCTGTGAGTCCAGTTTTAGATTCCGATGCTTCACTTCAGGTTTACTGTATACCTTGGACCTTCTTATTGACGATGAAACACAGAAATTGCATCCGTATTTAATACAAGAGGCACAATGCCGACTTAAATACAAAAGGACCGACACTCTAACTTTCTATGATTTCGACCTCTCCTGTGAGTCCAGTTTGAGATTCCGATGCTTCACTTCAGATTTACTGCATCCCTTGGACCTTCTTATTGGCGATGAAACACAGAAATTGCATCCGAATTTAATACAAAAGGCACAATGCCGACTTAAGTACAAGGGGACTGACACTCTAACTTTCTATGATTTGAACCTCTCCTGTGAGTCCAGTTTTAGATTCCGATGCTTCACTTTAGGTTTACTGTATCCCTTGGACCTTCTTATTGACGACGAAACACAGAAATTGCATCCGAATTTATTACAAAAGGCACAATGCCGACTTAAGTACAAGAGGACTGACACTCTAACTTTCCATTATTTGAACCTCTCCTGTGAGTCCAGTTTTAGATTCCGATGCTTCACTTAAGTTTTACTGTATCCCTTGGACCTTCTTATTGACGGCGAAACACAGAAATTGCATCCGAATTTAATACAAAAGGCACAATGCCGACTTAAGTAAAAGAGGACTGACACTCTAACATTCTATGATTTGAACCTCTCCTGTGAGTCCTGTTTTAGATTGCGATGCTTCACTTCAGATTTACTGTATCCCTTGGACCCTCTTATTGATGATGAAACACAGATATTGCATCCGAATTTAGTACAAAAGGCACAATGCCGACTTAAGTACAAGAGGACAGACACTCTACATTTCTATGATTTGAACCTCTCCTGTGAGTTGAGTTTTAGATTCCGATGCTTCACTTCAGGTTTACTGTATACCTTGGACCTTCTTATTGACGATGAAACACAGAAATTGCATCCGAATTTAATACAAAAGGCACAATGCCGACTTAGGTACAATTGGACTGACACTCTAATTTTCTATGATTTGAACCTCTCGTGAGAGTCCAGTTTTAGATTCCGATGCTTCACTTCAGGTTTACTGCATCCCTTGAACCTTATTATTGGAGATGAAACACAGAAATTGCATCCGAATTTAATACAAAAGGCACATTGCCGACTTAAATACAAGAGGACTGACACTCTAACTTTCTATGATTTGAACCTCTCCTGTGAGTCCAGTTTTGCATTCCGATGCTTCACTTCCGGTTTACTGTATCCCTTGGACCTACTTATTGACGATGAATCACAGAAATAGCATCCGAATATAAAACATAAGGCACAATGCCGACTTAAGTACAAGAGGACTGACACTCTAATTTTCTGTGATTTGAACCTCTCCTGTGAGTCCAGTTTCAGGTTCCGATGCTTCACTCTAGGTTTACTGTATCCCTTGGTCCTTCTTATTGACGATGAAACACAGAAATTGCATCTGAATTTAATACAAAAGGCACAATGCCGACTTAAGTACAAGAGGACTGACACTCTAACTTACTATGATTTGAACCTCTCCTGTGAGTCCAGTTTTAGATTCCGATGCTTCACTTCAGCTTTACTGTGTCCCTTGGATCTACTTATTGACGATAAAACACAGAAATTGCATCCGAATTTAATACAAAAGGCACAATGCCGACTTAAGTACAAGAGGACTGACACTCTAAATTTCTATGATTTGAACCTCTCCTCTGAGTCCAGTTTTAGCTTCCGATGCTTCACTTCAGGTTTACTGTATCCCTTGGACCTTCTTATTGACGACGAAGCACAGAAATTGCATCGGAAATAAATTCAAAAGGCACAATGCCGACTTAAGTACAAGAGGACTGACACTCTAACTTTCTATGATTTGAACCGCTCCTGTGAGTCCAGTTTCAGATTCCGATGCTTCACTTCAGGTTTACTGTATCCCTTGGAACTTCTTATTCACGATGAAGCACAGAAATTGCAACTGAATTTAATACCAACGGCAGAATGCCGACTTAAGTACAAGAGGACTGACACTCTAACTTTCTATGATTTGAACCTCTCCTGTGAGTCCAGTTTTAGATTCCGATGCTTCACTTCAGGTTTACTGTATATCTTGGACCTTCTTATTGACGACGAAACACAGAAATTGCATCCGAATTTCATACAAAAGGCACAATGCCGCCTTAAGTACAAGAGGACTGACTCTCTAACTTTATATGATTTTTACTTCTCCTGTGAGTCCAGTTTTAGATTCCGATGCTACACTTCAGGTTTACTGAATCCCTTGGACCTTTTTATTGACGATGAAACACAGAAATTCCATCCGAATATTATACAAAAGCACAATGCAGGCTTAAGTACAAGAGGACTGACACTCTAACTTTCTATGACTTGTACCTCTCCTGTGAGTCCAGTTTTAGATCCCGATGCTTCACTTCAGGTTTACTGTATCCCTTGGACCTTCTTATTGACGATGAAACACAGAAATTGCATCTGAATTTCATACAAAAGGCACAATGCCGCCTTAAGTACAAGAGGACTGACTCTCTAACTTTATATGATTTGAACCTCTCCTCTGAGTCCAGTTTTAGATTCCGATGCTTCACTTCAGGTTTACTGTATCCCTTGGACCTTCTTATTGACGATGAAACACAGAAATAGCATACCGAATTTAATGCAAAAGGCACAAAGACGACTTAAGTACAAGAGGACTGACACTCTAAGTTTCTATGATTTGAACCTCTCCTGTGAGTCCAGTTTTAGATTGCGATGCTTCACTTCAGGTTCACTGTATCCCATGGACCTTCTTATTGACGATGAAACACAGAAATTGCATCCGAATTTAATACAAAAGGCACTATGCCGACTTAAGTACAAGAGGACTGACACTCTAACTTTCTATTATTTGAACATCTCCTGTGAGTCCAGTTTTAGATTCCAATGTTTCACTTCAGGTTTACTGTATCCCTTGGACCTTCTTATTGACGATGAAACACAGATACTGCATCCGAATTTTAAAAAAAGGCACAATGCCGACTTAAAGACAAGAAGACTGACACTCTAACTTTCTATGATTTGAACCCTTGCTGTGAGTCCAGTTTTAGATTCCGATGCTTCACTCCAGGTTTACTGTATCCCTTGGACCTTCTTCTTGACGATGAAACACTGAAATTGCATCCCAATTTCATACAAAAGGCACAATGCCGACTTAAGTACAAGAGGACTGACACTCTAACTTTCTATGATTTGAACCTGTCCTGTGAGTCCAGTTTTAGATTCCAATGCTTCATTTCAGGTTTACGGTATCCGTTGGATCTTCTTATTGACGATGAAACACAGATATTGCATCCAAATTTAACACAAAATTCACAATGCCGACTTAAGTACAAGAGGACTGAAACTCTAACTTTCTATGATTTGAACCTCTGCTGTGAGTCCAGTTTTTGATTCCGATGCTTCACTTTAGGTTTACTGTATCCCTTGGACTTTCCTATTGACGATGAAACACCGAAATTACATCCGAATTTAATACAAAAGGCACAATGCCGACTTAAGTACAAGAGGACTGACACTCTAACTTTCTATGATTTGAACCTCTCCTGTGAGTCCACATTAAGATTCCGATGCTTCACTTCAGGTTTACTGTATACCTTGGACCTTCTTATTGACGATGAAACACAGTAATTGCATCCGTATTTAATACAAAAGGCACAATGCCGACTTAAATACAAAAGGACTGACACTCTAACTTTCTATGATTTCAACTTCTCCTGTGAGTCCAGTTTTAGATTCCGATGCTTCACTTCAGGTTTACTGCATCCCTTGGACCTTATTATTGGCGATAAAACACAGAAATTGCATCCGAATTTAATACAAAAGGCACAATGCCGACTTAAGTACAAGAGGACTGACACTCTAACTTTCTATGATTTGAACTTCTCCTGTGAGTCCAGTTTTAGATTCGGATGCTTCACTTCCGGTTAATTGTATCCCTTGGACCTTCTTATTGACGATGAAGCACAGATATTGCATCCGAATTTAATACAAAAGGTACAATGCCGACTTAAGTACAAGAGGACTGACACTCTAACTTTCTATGATTTGAACCTCTCCTGTGAGTCCAGTTTTAGATTCCGATGGTTAACTTCAGGTGCACAGTATACCTTGGATCATCTTACTGACGATGAAGCACAGAAATTGCATCCGAATATAATACCAAAGGCACATTGCCTACTTAAATACAAGAGGACTGACACTCTAACTTTCTATGATTTGAACCTCTCCTGTGAGTCCAGTTTTAGATTCCGATGCTTCACTTCAGGATTACTGTATCCCTTGGACCATCTTGCTGACGATGAAACACAAAAATTGCATCCAAATGTGATACAAAAGGGACAATGCCGACTTAAGTACAAGAGGACTGACACTCTAACTTTCTATGATTTGAACCTCACCTGTGAGTCCAGTTTTAGTTTCCGATGCTTCACTTCCGGTTTACTGTATCCCTTGGACCTTCTAATTGACGATGAATCACAGAAATTGCATCCGAATTTAATACAAAAGGCACAATGCCGACTTAAGTACAGGAGGACTGACACTCTAACTTTCTATGAATTAAACATTTCCTGTGAGTCCAGTTTTAGATTCCGCTGCTACACTTCAGGTTTACTGTACCCTTGCACCTTCTTATTGACGATGAAACACAGAAATTGCAACTGAATGTAATACAAACGGCAGAATGCCGACTTAAGTACAAGAGGACTGACACTCTAATTTTCTATGATTTGAACCTCACCTGTGAGTGCAGTTTTAGATCCCGATGATTCACTTCAAGTTTACTGTATTCCTTGGACCATCTTATTGACGATGAAACACAGAAATTGCTTCCGAAATTAAAACAAAAGACACAATGCCGCCTTAAGTACAAGAGGACTGACACAATAACTTTATGTGATTTGAACCTCTCCTGTGAGTCCAGTTTCCGATTCCGATGCTACACTTCAGGTTTACTCTATCCCTTAGACCTTCTTATTGACGATGAAACACAGAAATTCCATCCGAATTTAATACAAAAGGCACAATGCCGACTTAAGTACAAGAGGACTGACACTCTAACTTTCTATTATTTGAACCTCTCCTGTGAGTCCAGTTTTAGATTCCAATGTTTCACTTCAGGTTTACTGTATCCCTTGGACCTTCTTATTGACGATGAAACACAGATACTGCATCCGAATTTAATACAAAAGGCACAATGCCGACTTAAGTACAAGAGGACTGACACTCTAACTTTCTATGGTTTGAACCCTTGCTGTGAGTCCAGTTTTAGATCCGATGCTTCACTTCAGGTTTACTGTATCCCTTGGACCTTCTTATTGACGATGAAACACAGAAATTGCATCCGAATTTCATACAAAAGGCACAATGCCGACATAAGTACAAGAGGACTGACACTCTAACTTTCTATGATTTGAACCTCTCCTGTGAGTCCAGTTTTAGATTCCAATGCTTCACTTCAGGTTTACGGTATCCGTTGGACCTTCTTATTGACGATGAAACACAGATATTACATCCGAATATAATACAAAATTCACAATGCCGACTTAAGTACAAGAGGACTGAAACTCTAACTTTCTATGACTTGAACCTCTGCTGTGAGTCCAGTTTTTGATTCCGATGCTTCACTTTAGGTTTACTGTATCCCTTGGACCTTCTTATTGACGATGAAACACTGAAATTACATCCGAATTTAATACAAAAGGCACAATGCCGACTTAAGTACAAGAGGACTGACACTCTAACTTTCTTTGATTTGAACCTCTCCTGTGAGTTGAGTTTTAGATTCCGATGCTTCACTTCAGGTTTACTGTATACCTTGGACCTTCTTGTTGACGATGAAACACAGAAATTGCATCCGAATTTAATACAAAAGGCACAATGCCGACTTAAGTACAATTGGACTGACACTCTAATTTTCTATGATTTGAACCTCTCCTGAGAGTCCAGTTTTAGTTCCGATGCTTCACTTCAAGTTTACTGCATCCCCTGAACCTTATTATTGGCGATGAAACACAGAAATTACATCCGAATTCAATACAAAAGGCACAATGCCGACTTAAGTACAAGAGGACTGTCACTCTAACTTTCTATGATTTGAACCTCTCCTGTGAGTCCAGTTTTAGATTCCGATGCTTAACTTCAGGTGCACAGTATACCTTGGATCATCTTACTGACGATGTAGCACAGAAATTGCATCCGAATTAAATACCAAAGGCACATTGCCGACTTAAATACAAGAGGACTGACACTCTAACTTTCTATTATTTGAACCTCTCCTGTGAGTCCAGTTTTAGATTCCAATGTTTCACTTCGGGTTTACTGTATCCCTTGGACCTTCTTATTGACGATGAAACACAGATACTGCATCCGAATTTAATACAAAAGGCACAATGCCGACTTATGTACAAGAGGACTAACACTCTAACTTTCTATGATTTGAACCCTTGCTGTGAATCCAGTTTTAGATACCGATGCTTCACTTCAGGTTTACTGTATCCCTTGGACCTTCTTATTGACGATGAAACACAGAAATTGCATCCGAATTTCATACAAAAGGCACAATGTCGACTTAAGTACAAGAGGACTGAAACTCTAACTTTCTATGATTTGAACCTCTGCTGTGAGTCCAGTTTTTGATTCCGATGCTTCACTTTAGGTTTACTGTATCCCTTGGACCTTCTTATTGTCGATGAAACACTGAAATTACATCCGAATTTAATACAAAAGGCACAATGCCGACTTAAGTACAGGAGGACTGACACTCTAACTTTCAATGATTTAAACATTTCCTGTGAGTCCAGTTTTAGATTCCGCTGCTACACTTCAGGTTTACTGTATCCCTTGGACCTTCTTATTGACGATGAAACACTGAAATTACATCCGAATCTAATACAAAAGGCACAATGCCGACTTATGTACAAGAGGACTAACACTCTAACTTTCTATGATTTGAACCCTTGCTGTGAATCCAGTTTTAGATTCCAATGCTTCACTTCAGGTTTACTGTATACCGTAGACCTTCTTATTGACGATGAAACACAGATATTGCATCCGAATTTAATACAAAATTCACAATGCCGACTTAAGTACAAGAGGACTGAAACTCTAACTTTCTATGATTTGAACCTCTGCTGTGAGTCCAGTTTTTGATTCCGATGCTTCACTTTAGGTTTACTGTATCCCTTGGACCTTCTTATTGACGATGAAACACTGAAATTACATCCGAATTTAATACAAAAGGCACAATGCCGACTTAAGTACATGGGGACTGACACTCTAACTTTCTATGATTTGAACCTCTCCTGTGAGTCCACATTAAGATTCCGATGCTTTACTTCAGGTTTGCTGTATACCTTGGACCTTCTAATTGACGATGATACACAGAAATTGCATCCGTATTTAAAACAAAAGGCACAATGTGGACTTAAATACAAAAGGACTGTCACTCTAACTTTCTATGATTTGAACCTCTCCTGTGAGTCCAGTTTTAGATTCCGATGCTTAACTTCAGGTTTACAGTATACCTTGGATCATCTTACTGACGATAAAGCACAGAAATTGCATCTGAATTTAATACAAAAGGCACATTGCCGACTTAAATACAAGAGGACTGACACTCTAACTTTCTATGATTTGAACCTCTCCCGTGAGTCCAGATTTAGATTCCGATGCTTCACTTCAGGATTACTGTATCCCTTGGACCATCTTGCTGACGATGAAACACAAAAATTGCATCCAAATGTAATACAAAAGGGACAATGCCGACTTAAGTACAAGAGGACTGACACTCTAACTTTCTATGATTTGAACCTATCCTGTGAGTCCAGTTTCAGATTCCGATGCTTTACTTCCGGTTTACTGTATCCCTTGGACCTTCTAATTGACGATGAAACACAGAAATTGCATCCGAATTTAATACAAAAGGCACAATGCCGACTTAAGTACAGGAGGACTGACACTCTAACTTTCTATGATTTAAACCTTTCCTGTGAGTCCAGTTTTAGATTCCGCTGCTTCACTTCAGGTTTACTGTATCCCTTGCACCTTCTTATTGACGATGAAACACAGAAATTGCAACTGAATGTAATACAAACGGCCGAATCCCGACTTAAGTACAAGAGGAAAGACACACTAATTTCCTATGATTTGAACCTCTCCTGTGAGTGCAGTTTTAGATCCCGATGCTTCACTTCAGGTTTACAGTATCCCTTGGACCTTCTTATTGACGATGAAACACAGAAATTGCTTCTGAATTTAATACAAAAGACACAATGCCGCCTTAAGTACAAGAGGACTGACACAATAACTTTCTGTGATTTGAACCTCTCCTGTGAGTCCAGTTTTCGATTCCGATGCTACACTTCAGGTTTACTCTATCCCTTGGACATTCTTATTGACGATGAAACACAGAAATTCCATCCGAATTTAATACAAAATGCACAATGCCGACTTAAGTACAAGAGGACTGACACTCTAACTTTCTATTATTTGAACCTCTCCTGAGAGTCCAGTTTTAGATTCCAATGTTTCACTTCAGGTTTACTGTATCCCTTGGACCTTCTTATTGACGATGAAACACAGATACTGCATCCGAATTTAATACAAAAGGCACAATGCCGACTTAAGTACAAGAGGACTGACATTCTAACTTTCTATGATTTGAACCCTTGCTGTGAGTCCAGTTTTAGATTTCGATGCTTCACTTCAGGTTTACTGTATCCCTTGGACCTTCTTGTTGACGATGAAACACAGATATTGCATCCGAATTTAATACAAGATTCACAATGCCGACTTAAGTACAGGAGGACTGAAACTCTAACTTTCTATGATTTGAACCTCTGCTGTGAGTCCAGTTTTTGATTCCGATGCTTCACTTTAGGTTTACTGTATCCCTTGGACCTTCTTATTGACGATGAAACACTGAAATTACATCCGAATTTAATACAAAAGGCACAATGCCGACTTAAATACAAAAGTACTGTCACTCTAACTTTCTATGATTTGAACCTCTCCTGTGAGTCCAGTTTTAGATTCCGATGCTTAACTTCAGGTTTACAGTATACCTTGGATCATCTTACTGACGATAAAGCACAGAAATTGCATCCGAATTTAATACAAAAGGCACATTGCCGACTTAAATACAAGAGGACTGACACTCTAACTTTCTATGATTTGAACCTCTCCTGTGAGTCCACATTAAGATTCCGATGCTTCACTTCAGGTTTACTGTATACCTTGGACCTTCTAATTGACGATGATACACAGAAATTGCATCCGTATTTAATACAAAAGGCACAATGCCGACTTAAATACAAAAGTACTGTCTCTCTAACTTTCTATGATTTGAACCTCTCCTGTGAGTCCAGTTTTAGATTCCGATGCTTAACTTCAGGTTTACAGTATACCTTGGATCATCTTACTGACGATAAAGCACAGAAATTGCATCCGAATTTAATACAAAAGGCACATTGCCGACTTAAATACAAGAGGACTGACACTCTAACTTTCTATGATTTGAACATCTCCCGTGAGTCCAGTTTTAGATTCCGATGCTTCACTTCAGGATTACTGTATCCCTTGGACCATCTTGCTGACGATGAAACACAAAAATTGCATCCAAGGGTAATACAAAAGGGACAATGCCGACTTAAGTACAAGAGGACTGACACTCTAATTTTCTATGATTTGAACCTCTCCTGTGAGTCCAGTTTCAGATTCCGATGCTTTACTTCCGGTTTGCTGTATCCCTTGGACCTTCTAATTGACGATGAAACACAGAAATTGCATCCGAATTTAATACAAAAGGCACAATGCCGACTTAAGTACAGGAGGACTGACACTCTAACTTTCTATGATTTAAACCTTTCCTGTGAGTCCAGTTTTAGATTCCGCTGCTTCACTTCAGGTTTACTGTATCCCTTGCACCTTCTTATTGACGATGAAACACAGAAATTGCAACTGAATGTAATACAAACGGCAGAATCCCGACTTAAGTACAAGAGGAAAGACACTCTAATTTCCTATGATTTGAACCTCTCCTGTGAGTGCAGTTTTAGATCCCGATGCTTCACTTCAGGTTTACTGTATCCCTTGGACTTTCTTATTGACGATGAAACACAGAAATTGCTTCCGAATTTAATACAAAAGACACAATGCCGCCTTAAATACAAGGGGACTGACACAATACCTTTCTGTGATTTGAACCTCTCCAGTGAGTCCAGTTTTCGATTCCGATGCTACACTTCAGGTTTACTCTATCCCTTGGACATTCTTATTGACGATGAAACACAGAAATTCCATCCGAATTTAATACAAAATGCACAATGCCGACTTAAGTACAAGAGGACTGACACTCTAACTTTCTATTATTTGAACCTCTCCTGAGAGTCCAGTTTTAGATTCCAATGTTTCACTTCAGGTTTACTGTATCCCTTGGACCTTCTTATTGACGATGAAACACAGATACTGCATCCGAATTTAATACAAAAGTCACAATGCCGACTTAAGTACAAGATGACTGACATTCTAACTTTCTATGATTTGAAACCTTGCTGTGAGTCCAGTTTTAGATTCCGATGCTTCACTTCAGGTTTACTGTATCCCTTGGACCTTCTTATTGACGATGAAACACAGAAATTGCATCCGAATTTAATACAAAAGGCACAATGCCGACTTAAGTACAAGAGGACTGACACTCTAACTTTCTATGATTTGAACCTTTCATGTGAGTCCAGTTTTAGATTCCAATGCTTCACTTCAGGTTTACGGTATCCGTTGGACCTTCTTATTGACTATGAAACACAGATATTGCATTCGAATTTAATACAAAATTCACAATGCCGACTTAAGTACAAGAGGACTGAAACTCTATTTTTCTATGATTTGAACCTCTGCTGTGAGTCCAGTTTTAGATTCCGATGCTTCACTTTAGGTTTACTGTATCCCTTGGACCTTCTTATTGACGATGAAACACTGAAATTGCATCCGAATTTAATACAAAAGGCACAATTCCGACTTAAGTACAAGAGGACTGACACTCTAACTTTCTATGATTTGAACCTCTCCTGTGAATCCACATTAAGATTCCGATGCTTCACTTCAGGTTTACTGTAGACCTTGGACCTTCTTATTGACGATGAAACACAGATATTGCATCCGTATTTAATACAAAAGGCACAATGCCGACTTAAATACAAAAGGACTGACACTCTAACTTTCTATGATTTCAACCTCTCCTGTGAGTCCAGTTTTAGATTCCGATGCTTCACTTCAGGTTTACTGCATCCCTTGGACCTTCTTATTGGCGATGAAACACAGAAATTGCATCCGAATTTAATACAAAGGGCACAATGCCGACTTAAGTACAAGAGGACTGACACTCTAACTTTCTATGATTTGAACCTCTCCTGTGAGTCCAGTTTTAGATTCCGATGCTTCACTTCCGGTTAATTGTATCCCTTGGACCTTCTTATTAACGATGAATCACAGATATTGCATCCGAATTTAATACAAAAGGCACAATGCCGACTTAAGTACAAGAGGACTGACACTCTAAGTTTCTATGATTTGAACCTCTCCTGTGAGTCCAGTTTCAGATTCCGATGCTTCACTTCAGGTTTACTGTATCCCTTGGACCTTCTTATTGACGACGACACACAGAAATTGCATCCGAATTTATTACAAAAGGCACAATGCCGACTTAAGTACAAGAGGACTGACACTCTAACTTTCCATTATTTGAACCTCTCCTGTGAGTCCTGTTTTAGATTCCGATGTTTCACTTCAGGTTTACTGTATCCCTTGGACCCTCTTATTGATGATGAAACACAGATATTGCATCCGAATTTAATACAAAAGGCACAATGCCGACTTAAGTACAATAGGACTGACACTCTACCTTTCTATGATTTGAACCTCTCCTGTGAGTTGAGTTTTAGATTCCGATGCTTCACTTCAGGTTTACAGTATACCTTGGACCTTCTTATTGACGATGAAACACAGAAATTGCATCCGAATTTAATACAAAAGGCAGAATGCCGACTTAAGTACAAGAGGACTGACACTCCAACTTTCTGTGATTTGTACCTCTCCTGTGAGTCCAGTTTTAGATTCCAATGCTTCACTTCAGAATTACTGTATCCCTTGGACTTTCTTATTGACGATGAAACACAGATATTGCATCCGAATTTAATACAAAATTCACAATGCCGACTCACGTACAAGAGGACTGAAACTCTAACTTTCTATGATTTGAACCTCTGCTGTGAGTCCAGTTTTAGATTCCGATGCTTCACTTCAGGTTTTTCTGTATCCCTTTGACCTTCTTATTGACGATGAAACACTGAAATTGCATCCGATTTTAATACAAAGGGCACAATGCCGACTTAAGTACAAGAGGACTGACACTCTAACTTTCTATGATTTGAACCTCTCCTGTGAGACCACTTTTAGATTCCGATGCTTCACTTCAGGCTTACTGTATCCCTTGGACCTTTTTATTTACGATGAAACACAGAAATTGCATCCGAATTTAATACGAAAGGCACAATGCCGACTTAAGTACAAGAGGACTGACACACTAACTTTCTATGATTTGAGCCTCTCCTGTGAGTCCAGTTTTAGATTCCGTTGCTTCTCTTCAGGTTTACTGTATCCCTTAGACCTTCTTTGTGACGATGAAACACAGAAATAGCATACCGAATTTAATGCAAAAGGCACAAAGCCGACTTAAGTACAAGAGGACTGACACTCTAAGTTTCTACGATTTGAACCTCTCCTGTGAGTCCACTTTTAGTTTGCGATGCTTCACTTCAGGTTTACTGTATCCCATGGACCTTCTTATTGACGATGAAGCACAGAAATTGCATCCAAATGTAATACACAAGGCACAATGCCGACTTAAGTACGAGAGGACTGACACTCTAAATTTCTATGATTTGAACCTCTCCTATGAGTCCAGTTTTAGATTGCGATGCTTCACTTCAGGTTTACTGTATCCCATGGACCTTCTTATTGACGATGAAACACAGAAATTACATCCAAATGTAATACACAATACACAATTCCGACTTAAGTACAGGAGGATTGACACTCTAACTTTCAATGATTTGAGCCTCTCCTGTGAGTCCAGTTTTAGATTCCGATGCTTCACTTCAGGTTAACTGTATCCCTTGGACCTTCTTATTGACGATGAAACACAGAAATAGCATACCGAATTTAATGCAAAAGGCACAAAGCCGACTTAAGTACAAGAGGACTGACACTCTAAGTTTCTATGATTTGAACCTCTCCTGTGTGTCCGGTTTTAGATTGCGATGCTTTACTTCAGACTTACTGTATCCCATGGACCTTCTTATTGACGATGAAACACAGAAATTGCATCCAAATGTAATACACAAGGCACAATGCCGACTTAAGTACAAGAGGACTGGCACTCTAACTTTCTATGATTTGAACCTCTCCTGTGAGTCCAGTTCCAGATTCGGATGCTTCACTTCAGGTTTACTGTATCCCTTCGACCATCCTATTGACGATGAAACAAAGAAATTGCATCAGAATTTAATACAAAAGGCACAATGCCGACTTAAGTACAAGAGGACTGACACTCTAACTTTCTATGATTTGAACCTCTCCTGTGAGTCCAGTTTTAGATTCCGATGCTTCACTTCAGGATTACTGTATCCCTTGGACCATCTTGCTGCCGATGAAACACAAAAATTGCATCCAAATGTAATACAAAAGGGACAATGCCGACTTAAGTACAAGAGGAATGACCCTCTAACTTTGTTTTATTTGAACCTCTCCTGTGAGTCCAGTTTCAGATTCCGATGCTTCACTTCCAGTTTACTGTATCGCTTGGACCTTCTAATTGACGATGAAACACAGAAATTGCATATGAATTTAATACAAAAGGCACAATGCCGACTTAAGTACAAGAGGACTGACACCCTAACTTTCTATGATTTGATACTCTCCTCTGAGTCCAGCTTTAGATTCCGATGCTTCACTTCAGGTTTACTGTATCCCTTGCAACTTCTTATTGACGATGAAAAACAGAAATTGCATCCGAATTTAATACAAAAGGCACAATGCCGACTTAAGTACAAGAGGACTGACACTCTAACTTTCTATGATTTGAACCTCTCCTGTGAGTCCAGTTTCAGATTCCGATGCTTCACTTCCGGTTTACTGTATCCCTTGAACCTTCTTATTGACGATGAAACACAGAAATCGCATCCGTATTTAATACAAAAGGCACAATGCCGACTGAAGTACAGGAGGACTGACACTCTAACTTTCTATAATTTGAACCATTCCTCTGAGTCCAGTTTTAGATTCCGATGCTTCACTTTAGGTTTACTGTATCCCTTGCACCTTCTTATTGACGATGAAACACAGAAATTGCAACTGAATGTAATACAAACGGGAGAATGCCGACTTAAGTACAAGAGGACTGACACCTTAACTTTCTATGATTTGAACCTCTCCTGTGAGTCCTGTTTTACATCCCGATGCTTCACTTCAGGTTTACTGTATACCTTGGACCTTCATATTGACGATGAAACACGGAAATTGCATCCGAATTTAATACAAAAGGCACAATGCCGACTTAAGTACAAGAGGACTGACACTCTAACTTTCTATGATTTGAACCTCTCCTGTGAGTACAGTTTTAGATTCCGATGCTTCACTTCAGGTTTACTGTACCCCTTGGACTTTCTTATTGACGACGAAACACAGAAATTGCATCCGAATTTAATACAAAAGGCACAATGCCGACTTAAGTACAAGAGGACTGACACTCTAGCATTGTATGATTTTAACCTCTCCTGTGAGTCCAGTTTTAGATTCCGCTGCTTCACTTCAGGTTTACTGTATCCCTTGGACCTTCTTATTGACGATGAATCACAGAAATAGCATCCGAATTTAATACAAAAGGCACAATGCCGAATTAAGTACATAAGGACTGACACTCTAATATTCTGTGATTTGAACCTCTCCTGTGAGTCCAGTGTTAGGTTCCGTTGCTTCACTTCAGGTTTACTGTATCCCTTGGACCTTCTTATTGACGATGAAACACAGAAATTGCATATGAATTTAATACAAATGGCACAATGCCGACTTAAGTACATGAGGACTGAAACTCTAACTTTCTATGATGTGAACCTCACCTGTGAGTCCAGTTTTAGATTCCGATGCTTCACTTCAGGTTTACAGTATCCCTTGGACCTACTTATTGACGATGAAACACAGAAATTGCAACCGAATTTAATACAATAGGCACAATGCCGACTTAAGTACAAGAGGTCTGACACTCCAACTTTCTATGATTTGAACCTCTCCTCTTAGTCCAGTTTTAGATTCCGATGCTTCACTTCAATTTTACTGTATCCCTTGGACCTTCATATTGACGATGAAGCATAGAAATTGCATCGGAATTAAATTCAAAAGGCACAATGCCGACTTAAGTACAAGAGGACAGACGCTCTAAATTTCTATGATTTGAACTGCTCCTGTAAGTCCAGTTTTAGATTCCGATGCTTCACTTCAGGTTTACTGTATCCCTTGGACCTTCTCATTCACGATGAAGCACAGAAATTGCAACTGAATTTAATACAAACGGCAGAATGCCGACTTAAGTACATGAGGACAGACACTCTAACTTTCTATGATTTGAACGTCTCCTGTGGGTCCAGTTTCAGATTCCGATGTTTCACTTCCGGTTTACTGTATCCCTTGAACCTTCTTATTGACGATGAAACACAGAAATCGCATCCGTATTTAATACAAAAGGCACAATGCCGACTGAAGTACAGGAGGACTGACACTCTAACTTTCTATAATTTGAACCATTCCTCTGAGTCCAGTTTCAGATTCCGAAACTTCACTTTTGGTTTACTGTATCCCTTGCACCTTCTTATTGACGATGAAACACAGAAATTGCAACTGAATGTAATACAAACGGCAGAATGCCGACTTAAGTACAAGAGGACTGACACCTTAACTTTCTATGATTTGAACCTCTCCTGTGAGTCCAGTTTTACATCCCGATGCTTCACTTCAGGTTTACTGTATACCTTGGACCTTCTTATAGACGATGAAACACAGAAATTGCATCCGAATTTTATACAAAAGGCACAATGCCGCCTTAAGTACAAGAGGACTGACACAATAACTTTCTATTATTTGAACCTCTCCTGTGAGTCCAACTTTACATTCCGATGCTACACTTCCGGTGTACTTTATCCCTTGGACCTTCTTATTGACGATGAAACACAGATATTCCATCCGAATTTAATACAAAAGCACTACGCCGACTTAAGTAATAGAGGACTGACACACTAACTTTCTATGATTTGAACCTCTCCTGTGAGTCCAGTTTTAGATTCCAATGCTTCACTTCAGGTTTACTGTACCCCTTGCACCTTCTTATTGACGATGAAACACAGAAATTGCAACTGAATGTAATACAAACGGCAGAATGCCGACTTAAGTACAAGAGGACTGACACTCTAATTTTCTAAGATTTGAACCCCTCCTGTGAGTGCAGTTTTAGATCCCGATGCTTCACTTCAGGTTTACTGTATCCCTTGGACCTTCTTATTGACGATGAAACACAGAAATTGCTTCCGAATTTAATACAAAAGGCACAATGCCGACTTAAGTACAAGAGGACTGACACTCTAACTTTCTATGATTTGAACCCTTGCTGTGAGTCCAGTTTTAGATTCCGATGCTTCACTTCAGGTTTACTGTATCCCTTGGACCTTCTTATTGACGATGAAACAAAGAAATTGCATCCGAATTTCATACAAAAGGCACAATGCCGACTTAGGTACAAGAGGACTGCCACTCTAACTTTCTATGATTTGAATCTCTCCTCTGAGTCCAGTTTTAGATTCCGATGCTTCACTTCAGGTTTACTGTATCCCTTGGACCTTCTTATTGACGATGAAACACAGAAATTGAATCCGAATTTAATACAAAAGGCACAATGCCGACTGAAGTACAAGAGGACTGACACTCTAACTTTCTATGATTTGAACGTCTCCTGTGGGTCCAGTTTCAGATTCCGATGTTTCACTTCCGGTTTACTGTATCCCTTGAACCTTCTTATTGATGATGAAACACAGAAATCGCATCCGTATGCATTACAAAAGGCACAATGTCGACTGAAGTACAGGAGGACTGACACTCTAACATTCTATAATTTGAACCATTCCTCTAAGTCCAGTTTAAGATTCCGATGCTTCACTTTAGGTTTACTGTATCCCTTGCACCATCTTATTGACGATGAAACACAGAAATTTCAACTGAATGTAATACAAACGGCAGAATGCCGACTTAAGTACAAGAGGACTGACACCTTAACTTTCTATGATTTGAACCTCTCCTGTGAGTCCAGTTTTACATCCCGATGCTTCACTTCAGGTTTACTGTATACCTTGGACCTTCTTATTGACGATGAAACACAGAAATTGCATCCGAATTTTATACAAAAGGCACAATGCCGCCTTAAGTACAAGAGGACTGATACAATAACTTTCTATTATTTGAACCTCTCCTGTGAGTCCAGCTTTACATTCCGATGCTACACTTCCGGTGTACTTTATCCCTTGGACCTTCTTATTGACGACGAAACACAGATATTCCATCCGAATTTAATACAAAAGCACAACGCCGACTTAAGTAATAGAGGACTGACACTCTAACTTTCTATGATTTGAACCTCTCCTGTGAGTCCAGTTTTGGATTCCAATGCTTCACTTCAGGTTTACTGTATCCCTTGGACCTTCTTATTGACGATGTAACACAGATATTGCATCCGAATTTAATACAAAAGGCACAATGCCGACTTACGTACAAGAGGACTGACACTCTAACTTTCTATGATTTGAACATCTCCTGTGAGTCCAGTTTTACATTCCAATGCTTCACCTCAGGTTTACTGTACCCCTTGCACCTTCTTATTGACGATGAAACACAGAAATTGCAACTGAATGTAATACAAACGGCAGAATGCCGACTTAAGTACAAGAGGACTGACACTCTAATTTTCTATGATTTCAACCTCTCCTGTGAGTGCAGTTTTAGATCCCGATGCTTCACTTCAGGTTTACTGTATCCCTTGGACCTTCTTATTGACGATGAAACACAGAAATTGCTTCCGAATTTAATACAAAAGGCACAATGCCGACTTAAGTACAAGAGGACTGACACTCTAACTTTCTATGATTTGAACCCTTGCTGTGAGTCCAGTTTTAGATTCCGATGCTTCACTTCAGGTTTACTGTATCCCTTGGACCTTCTTATTGACGATGAAACACAGAAATTGCATCCGAATTTCATACAAAAGGCACAATGCCGACTTAAGTACAAGAGGACTGACACTCTAACTTTCTATGATTTGAACCTCTCCTCTGAGTCCAGTTTTAGATTCCGATGCTTCACTTCAGGTTTACAGTATCCCTTGGACCTACTTATTGACGATGAAACACAGAAATTGCAACCGAATTTAATACAATAGGCACAATGCCGACTTAAGTACAAGAGGTCTGACACTCCAACTTTCTATGATTTGAACCTCTCCTCTGAGTCCAGTTTTAGATTCCGATGCTTCACTTCAATTTTACTGTATCCCTTGGACCTTCTTATTGACGATGAAGCATAGAAATTGCATCGGAATTAAATTCAAAAGGCACAATGCCGACTTAAGTACAAGAGGACAGACGCTCTAACTTTCTATGATTTGAACTGCTCCTGTAAGTCCAGTTTTAGATTCCGATGCTTCACTTCAGGTTTACTGTATCCCTTGGACCTTCTTATTCACGATGAAGCACAGAAATTGCAACTGAATTTAATACAAACGGCAGAATGCCGACTTAAGTACATGAGGACAGACACTCTAACTTTCTATGATTTGAACCGCTCCTGTGAGGCCAGTTTTCGATTCCGATGCTTTACATCAGGTTTACTGTATCCCTTGGACTTTCTTATTGACGACGAAACACAGAAATTGCATCGGAATTTAATACAAAAGGCACAATGCCGCCATAAGTACAAGAGGACTGACACTCTTACTTTATATGATTTGAACCTCTCCTGTGAGTCCAGTTTTAGATTCCGATGCTACACTTCAGGTTTACTGTATCCCTTGGACCTTCTTATTGACGATGAAACACAGATATTCCATCCGAATTTAATACAAAAGCACAATGCCGACTTAGGTACAAGAGGACTGAAACTCTAACTTTCTATGATTTGAACCTCTACTGTGAGTCCAGTTTTAGATTCCGATGCTTCACTTCAGGTTTACTGTATCCCTTGGACCTTCTTATTGATGATGAAACACAGAAATTGCATCCGAATTTTATACAAAAGGCACAATGCCGACTTAAGTACAAGAGGACTGACACTCTAACTTTCTATGGTTTGAACCTCTCCTCTGAGTCCAGTTTTAGATTCCGATGCTTCACTTCAGGTTTACTGTATCCCTCGGACCTTCTTATTGACGATGAAACACAGAAATTGCATCCGAATTTAATACTAAAGGCACAATGCCGACTTAAGTACAAGAGGACTGACACTCTAACTTTCTATGATTTGAACGTCTCCTGTGGGTCCAGTTTCAGATTCCGATGTTTCACTTCCGGTTTACTGTATCCCTTGAACCTTCTTATTGACGATGAAACACAGAAATCGCATCCGTATTTAATACAAAAGGCACAATGCCGACTGAAGTACAGGAGGACTGACACACTAACTTTCTATAATTTGAACCATTCCTCTGAGTCCAGTTTCAGATTCCGAAACTTCACTTTTGGTTTACTGTATCCCTTGCACCTTCTTATTGACGATGAAACACAGAAATTGCAACTGAATGTAATACAAACGGCAGAATGCCGACTTAAGTACAAGAGGACTGACACCTTAACTTTCTATGATTTGAACCTCTCCTGTGAGTCAAGTTTTACATCCCGATGCTTCACTTCAGGTTTACTGTATACCTTGGACCTTCTTATTGACGATGAAACACAGAAATTGCATCCGAATTTTATACAAAAGGCACAATGCCGCCTTAAGTACAAGAGGACTGATACAATAACTTTCTATTATTTGAACCTCTCCTGTGAGTCCAGCTTTACATTCCGATGCTACACTTCCGGTGTACTTTATCCCTTGGACCTTCTTATTGACGACGAAACACAGATATTCCATCCGAATTTAATACAAAAGCACAACGCCGACTTAAGTAATAGAGGACTGACACTCTAACTTTCTATGATTTGAACCTCTCCTGTGAGTCCAGTTTTGGATTCCAATGCTTCACTTCAGGTTTACTGTATCCCTTGAACCTTCTTATTGACGATGTAACACAGATATTGCATCCGAATTTAATACAAAAGGCACAATGCCGACTTACGTACAAGAGGACTGACACTCTAACTTTCTATGATTTGAACATCTCCTGTGAGTCCAGTTTTACATTCCAATGCTTCACCTCAGGTTTACTGTACCCCTTGCACCTTCTTATTGACGATGAAACACAGAAATTGCAACTGAATGTAATACAAACGGCAGAATGCCGACTTAAGTACAAGAGGACTGACACTCTAATTTTCTATGATTTCAACCTCTCCTGTGAGTGCAGTTTTAGATCCCGATGCTTCACTTCAGGTTTACTGTATCCCTTGGACCTTCTTATTGACGATGAAACACAGAAATTGCTTCCGAATTTAATACAAAAGGCACAATGCCGACTTAAGTACAAGAGGACTGACACTCTAACTTTCTATGATTTGAACCCTTGCTGTGAGTCCAGTTTTAGATTCCGATGCTTCACTTCAGGTTTACTGTATCCCTTGGACCTTCTTATTGACGATGAAACACAGAAATTGCATCCGAATTTCATACAAAAGGCACAATGCCGACTTAAGTACAAGAGGACTGACACTCTAACTTTCTATGATTTGAACCTCTCCTCTGAGTCCAGTTTTAGATTCCGATGCTTCACTTCAGGTTTACAGTATCCCTTGGACCTACTTATTGACGATGAAACACAGAAATTGCAACCGAATTTAATACAATAGGCACAATGCCGACTTAAGTACAAGAGGTCTGACACTCCAACTTTCTATGATTTGAACCTCTCCTCTGAGTCCAGTTTTAGATTCCGATGCTTCACTTCAATTTTACTGTATCCCTTGGACCTTCTTATTGACGATGAAGCATAGAAATTGCATCGGAATTAAATTCAAAAGGCACAATGCCGACTTAAGTACAAGAGGACAGACGCTCTAACTTTCTATGATTTGAACTGCTCCTGTAAGTCCAGTTTTAGATTCCGATGCTTCACTTCAGGTTTACTGTATCCCTTGGACCTTCTTATTCACGATGAAGCACAGAAATTGCAACTGAATTTAATACAAACGGCAGAATGCCGACTTAAGTACATGAGGACAGACACTCTAACTTTCTATGATTTGAACCGCTCCTGTGAGGCCAGTTTTCGATTCCGATGCTTTACATCAGGTTTACTGTATCCCTTGGACTTTCTTATTGACGACGAAACACAGAAATTGCATCGGAATTTAATACAAAAGGCACAATGCCGCCATAAGTACAAGAGGACTGACACTCTTACTTTATATGATTTGAACCTCTCCTGTGAGTCCAGTTTTAGATTCCGATGCTACACTTCAGGTTTACTGTATCCCTTGGACCTTCTTATTGACGATGAAACACAGATATTCCATCCGAATTTAATACAAAAGCACAATGCCGACTTAGGTACAAGAGGACTGAAACCTTAACTTTCTATGATTTGAACCTCTACTGTGAGTCCAGTTTTAGATTCCGATGCTTCACTTCAGGTTTACTGTATCCCTTGGACCTTCTTATTGATGATGAAACACAGAAATTGCATCCGAATTTTATACAAAAGGCACAATGCCGACTTAAGTACAAGAGGACTGACACTCTAACTTTCTATGATTTGAACCTCTCCTCTGAGTCCAGTTTTAGATTCCGATGCTTCACTTCAGGTTTACTGTATCGCTCGGACCTTCTTATTGACGATGAAACACAGAAATTGCATCCGAATTTAATACTAAAGGCACAATGCCGACTTAAGTACAAGAGGACTGACACTCTAACTTTCTATGATTTCAACGTCTCCTGTGGGTCCAGTTTCAGATTCCGATGTTTCACTTCCGGTTTACTGTATCCCTTGAACCTTCTTATTGACGATGAAACACAGAAATCGCATCCGTATTTAATACAAAAGGCACAATGCCGACTGAAGTACAGGAGGACTGACACACTAACTTTCTATAATTTGAACCATTCCTCTGAGTCCAGTTTCAGATTCCGAAACTTCACTTTTGGTTTACTGTATCCCTTGCACCTTCTTATTGACGATGAAACACAGAAATTGCAACTGAATGTAATACAAACGGCAGAATGCCGACTTAAGTACAAGAGGACTGACACCTTAACTTTCTATGATTTGAACCTCTCCTGTGAGTCCAGTTTTACATCCCGATGCTTCACTTCAGGTTTACTGTATACCTTGGACCTTCTTATTGACGATGAAACACAGAAATTGCATCCGAATTTTATACAAAAGGCACAATGCCGCCTTAAGTACAAGAGGACTGACACAATAACTTTCTATTATTTGAACCTCTCCTGTGAGTCCAACTTTACATTCCGATGCTACACTTCCGGTGTACTTTATCCCTTGGACCTTCTTATTGACGATGAAACACAGATATTCCATCCGAATTTAATACAAAAGCACTACGCCGACTTAAGTAATAGAGGACTGACACACTAACTTTCTATGATTTGTACCTCTCCTGTGAGTCCAGTTTTAGATTCCAATGCTTCACTTCAGGTTTACTGTATCCCTTGGACCTTCTTATTGACGATGTAACACAGATATTGCATCCGAATTTAATACAAAAGGCACAATGCCGACTTACGTACAAGAGGACTGACACTCTAACTTTCTATGATTTGAACATCTCCTGTGAGTCCAGTTTTACATTCCAATGCTTCACCTCAGGTTTACTGTACCCCTTGCACCTTCTTATTGACGATGAAACACAGAAATTGCAACTGAATGTAATACAAACGGCAGAATGCCGACTTAAGTACAAGAGGACTGACACTCTAATTTTGTAAGATTTGAACCCCTCCTGTGTGTGCAGTTTTAGATCCCGATGCTTCACTTCAGGTTTACTGTATCCCTTGGACCTTCTTATTGACGATGAAACACAGAAATTGCTTCCGAATTTAATACAAAAGGCACAATGCCGACTTAAGTACAAGAGGACTGACACTCTAACTTTCTATGATTTGAACCCTTGCTGTGAGTCCAGTTTTAGATTCCGATGCTTCACTTCAGGTTTACTGTATCCCTTGGACCTTCTTATTGACGATGAAACAAAGAAATTGCATCCGAATGTCATACAAAAGGCACAACGCCGACTTAGGTACAAGAGGACTGCCACTCTAACTTTCTATGATTTGAACCTCTCCTCTGAGTCCAGTTTTAGATTCCGATGCTTCACTTCAGGTTTACTGTATCCCTTGGACCTTCTTATTGACGATGAAACACAGAAATTGAATCCGAATTTAATACAAAAGGCACAATGCCGACTGAAGTACAAGAGGACTGACACTCTAACTTTCTATGATTTGAACCTCTCCTGTGAGTCCAGTTTCAGATTCCGATGCTTCACTTCCGGTTTACTGTATCCCTTGAACCTTCATATTGATGATGAAACACAGAAATCGCATCCGTATGCATTACAAAAGGCACAATGCCGACTGAAGTACAGGAGGACTGACACTCTAACATTCTATAATTTGAACCATTCCTCTGAGTCCAGTTTAAGATTCCGATGCTTCACTTTAGGTTTACTGTATCCCTTGCACCATCTTATTGACGATGAAACACAGAAATTTCAACTGAATGTAATACAAACGGCAGAATGCCGACTTAAGTACAAGAGGACTGACACCTTAACTTTCTATGATTTGAACCTCTCCTGTGAGTCCAGTTTTACATCCCGATGCTTCACTTCAGGTTTACTGTATACCTTGGACCTTCTTATTGACGATGAAACACAGATATTCCATCCGAATTTAATACAAAAGCACAACGCCGACTTAAGTAATAGAGGACTGACACTCTAACTTTCTATGATTTGAACCTCTCCTGTGAGTCCAGTTTTGGATTCCAATGCTTCACTTCAGGTTTACTGTATCCCTTGGACCTTCTTATTGACGATGTAACACAGATATTGCATCCGAATTTAATACAAAAGGCACAATGCCGACTTACGTACAAGAGGACTGACACTCTAACTTTCTATGATTTGAACATCTCCTGTGAGTCCAGTTTTACATTCCAATGCTTCACCTCAGGTTTACTGTACCCCTTGCACCTTCTTATTGACGATGAAACACAGAAATTGCTTCCGAATTTAATACAAAAGGCACAATGCCGACTTAAGTACAAGAGGACTGACACTCTAACTTTCTATGATTTGAACCCTTGCTGTGAGTCCAGTTTTAGATTCCGATGCTTCACTTCAGGTTTACTGTATCCCTTGGACCTTCTTATTGACGATGAAACACAGAAATTGCATCCGAATTTCATACAAAAGGCACAATGCCGACTTAAGTACAAGAGGACTGACACTCTAACTTTCTATGATTTGAACCTCTCCTCTGAGTCAAGTTTTAGATTCCGATGCTTCACTTCAGGTTTACTGTATCCCTTGGACCTTCTTATTGACGATGAAACACAGAAATTGAATCCGAATTTAATACAAAAGGCACAATGCCGACTAAAGTACAAGAGGACTGACACTCTAACATTCTATGATTTGAACCACTCCTGTGAGTCCAGTTTCAGATTCCGATGCTTCACTTCCGGTTTACTGTATCCCTTGAACCTTCTTATTGATGATGAAACACAGAAATCGCATCCGTATGTAATACAAAAGGCACAATGCCGACTGAAGTACAGGAGGACTGACACAATAACTTTCTATTATTTGAACCTCTCCTGTGAGTCCAGCTTTACATTCCGATGCTACACTTCCGGTGTACTTTATCCCTTGGACCTTCTTATTGACGACGAAACACAGATATTCCATCCGAATTTAATACAAAAGCACAACGCCGACTTAAGTAATAGAGGACTGACACTCTAACTTTCTATGATTTGAACCTCTCCTGTGAGTCCAGTTTTAGATTCCAATGCTTCACTTCTGGTTTACTGTATCCTTTGGACCTTCTTATTGACGATGTAACACAGATATTGCATCCGAATTTAATACAAAAGGCACAATTCCGACTTACGTACAAGAGGACTGACACTCTAACTTTCTTTGATTTGAACCTCTCCTGTGAGTCCAGTTTTAGATTCCGATGCTTCACTTCAGGTTTACTGTACCCCTTGGACCTTCTTATTGACGTTGGGACACTGAAATTGCATCCGAATTTAATACAAAAGTCACAATGCCGACTTAACTACAGGAGGACTGACACTCTAACTTTCTATAATTTGAACCATTCCTCTGAGTCCAGTTTTAGATTCCGATGCTTTACTTCAGGTTTACTGTATCCCTTGCACCTTCTTATTGACGATGAAACACGGAAATTGCATCCGAATTTAATACAAAAGGCACAATGCCGACTTAAGTACAAGAGGACTGACACTCTAAATTTCTATGATTTGAACCTCTCCTGTGAGTCCAGTTTTAGATTCAGAAGCTTCAATTCAGGTCTACTGTATCCCTTGGACAATCTTATTGACGATGAAACACAAAAATTGCATCCAAATATAGTACAAAAGGCACAATGCTGACTTAAGTACGAGAGGACTGACACTCTAATTTCTATGATTTGAACCTCTCCTGTGAGTCCAGTTTTTGATTCCGATGCTTCCCTTTCGGTTTACTGTATCCCTTGGAACTTCTTATTGACGATGAAACACAGAAATTGCATCCGAATTTAATACAAAAGGCACAATGCCGACTTAAGTACAAGAGGACTGACACTCTAACTTTCTATAATTTGAACCATTCCTCTGAGTCCAGTTTAAGATTCCGATGCTTCACTTTAGGTTTACTGTATCCCTTGCACCTTCTTATTGACGATGAAACACAGATACTGCAACTGAATGTAATGCAAACGGCAGAATGCCGACTTAAGTACAAGAGGACTGACACCTTAACTTTCTATGATTTGAACCAATCCTGTAAGTCCAGTTTTAGATCCCGATGCTTCACTTCAGGTTTACTGTATCCCTTGCACCTTCTTATTGACGATGAAACACGAAAATTGCATCCGAATTTAATACAAAAGGCACAATGCCGACTTAAGTACAAGAGGACTGACACTCTAAATTTCTATGATTTGAACCTCTCCTGTGAGTCCAGTTTTAGATTCAGAAGCTTCAATTCAGGTCTACTGTATCCCTTGGACAATCTTATTGACGATGAAACACAAAAATTGCATCCAAATATAGTACAAAAGGCACAATGCCGACTTAGGTACAAGAGGACTGACACTCTAACTTCCTATGATTTGAACCTCTCCTGTGAGTCCACTTTAAGATTCCAATGTTTCACTTCAGGTTTACTGTAACCCATGGACCTTCTTATTGACGATGAAACACAGATATTGCATCCGAATTTAATACAAAATTCCCAATGCCACCTTCAGTACAAGAGGACTGAAACTCTAACTTTCTATGATTTGAGCGTCTACTGTGAGTCCAGTTTTAGATTCCGATGCTTCACTTCAGGTTTACTGTATCCCTTGGACCTTCTTATTGACGATGAAACACAGAAATTGCATCCGAATTTCATACAAAAGGCACAATGCCGACTTAAGTACAAGAGGACTGACACTCTAACTTTCTATGATTTGAACCTCTCCTCTGAGTCCAGTTTTAGATTCCGATGCTTCACTTCAGGTTTACTGTATCCCTTGGACCTTCTTATTGACGATGAAACACAGAAATTGCATCCGAATTTAATACTAAAGGCACAATGCCGACTTAAGTACAAGAGGACTAGCACTCTAACTTTCTATGATTTGAACGTCTCCTGTGAGTCCAGTTTCAGATTCCGATGCTTCACTTCCGGTTTACTGTATCCCTTGAACCTTCTTATTGACGTTGAAACACAGAAATCGCATCCGTATTTAATACAAAAGGCACAATGCCGACTGAAGTACAGGAGGACTGACACTCTAACTTTCTGTAATTTGAACCATTCCTCTGAGTCCAGATTTAGATTCCGATTCTTCACTTTAGGTTTACTGTATCCCTTGCACCTTCTTATTGACGATGAAACACAGATATTGCAACTGAATGTAATACAAACGGCAGAATGCCGACTTAAGTACAAGAGGACTGACACCTTAACTTTCTATGATTTGAACCAATCCTGTAAGTCCAGTTTTAGATCCCGATGCTTCACTTCAGGTTTACTGTATACCTTGGACCTTCTTATTGACGATGAAACACAGAAATTGCATCCGAATTTTATACAAAAGGCACAATGCCGCCTCAATAACTTTCTATTATTTGAACCTCTCCTGTGAGTCCAGCTTTACATTCCGATGCTACACTTCCGGTGTACTTTATCCCTTGGACCTTCTTATTGACGATGAATCACAAATATTCCATCCGTATTTAATACAAAAGCACTACGCCGACTTAAGTAATAGAGGACTGACACACTAACTTTCTATGATTTGAACCTCTCCTGTGAGTCCAGTTTTAGATTCCAATGCTTCACTTCAGGTTTACTGTATCCCTTGGACCTTCTTATTGACGATGTAACACAGAAATTGCAACTGAATGTAATACAAGCGGCAGAATGCCGACTTAAGTACAAGAGGACTGACACTCTAATTTTCTATGATTTGAACCTCTCCTGTGAGTGCAGTTTTAGATCCCGATGCTTCACTTCAGGTTTACTGTATCCCTTGGACCTTCTTATTGACAATGAAACACAGAAATTGAATCCGAATTTAATACAAAAGGCACAATGCCGACTAAAGTACAAGAGGACTGACACACTAACTTTCTATGATTTGAACCTCTCCTGTGAGTCCAGTTTCACATTCCGATGCTTCACTTCCGGTTTACTGTATCCCTTGAACCTTCTTATTGACGATGAAACACAGAAATCGCATCCGTATTTAATACAAAAGGCACAATGCCGACTGAAGTACAGGAGGACTGACACTCTAACTTTCTATAATTTGAACCATTCCTCTGAGTCCAGTTTAAGATTCCGATGCTTCACTTTAGGTTTACTGTATCCCTTGCACCTTCTTATTGACGATGAAACACAGAAATTTCAACTGAATGTAATACAAACGGCAGAATGCCGACTTAAGTACAAGAGGACTGACAACTTAACTTTCTATGATTTGAACCTGTCCTGTGAGTCCAGTTTTACATCCCGATGCTTCACTTCAGGTTTACTGTATACCTCGGACCTTCTTATTGACGATGAAACACAGAAATTGCATCCGAATTTTATACAAAAATGCACAATGCCGCCTTAAGTACAAGAGGACTGACACAATTACTTTCTATTATTTGAACCTCTCCTGTGCGTCCAGCTTTACATTCCGATGCTACACTTCTGGTGTACTTTATCCCTTGGACCTTCTTATTGACGACGAAACACAGATATTCCATCCGAATTTAATACAAAAGCACAACGCCGACTTAAGTAATAGAGGACTGACACTCTAACTTTCTATGATTTGAACCTCTCCTGTGAGTCCAGTTTTAGATTCCAATGCTTCACTTCAGGTTTACTGTATCCCTTGGACCTTCTTATTGACGATGTAACACAGATATTGCATCCGAATTTAATACAAAAGGCACAATGCCGACTTACGTACAAGAGGACTCACACTCTAACTTTCTATGATTTGAACCTCTCCTGTGAGTCCAGTTTTAGATTCCGATGCTTCACTTCAGGTTTACTGTACCCCTTGGACCTTCTTATTGACGTTGGGACACTGAAATTGCATCCGAATTTAATACAAAAGTCACAATGCCGACTTAAGTACAGGAGGACTGACACTCTAACTTTCTATAATTTGAACCATTCCCCTGAGTCCAGTTTTAGATTCCGATGCTTTACTTCAGGTTTACTGTATCCCTTGCACCTTCTTATTGACGATGAAACACGGAAATTGCATCCGAATTTAATACAAAAGGCACAATGCCGACTTAAGTACAAGAGGACTGACACTCTAAATTTCTATGATTTGAACCTCTCCTGTGGGTCCAGTTTTAGATTCCGAAGCTTCAATTCAGGTCTACTGTATCCCTTGGACAATCTTATTGACGATGAAACACAAAAATTGCATCCAAATATAGTACAAAAGGCACAATGCTGACTTAAGTACAAGAGGACTGATACTCTAATTTCAATGATTTGAAGCTCTCCTGTGAGTCCAGTTTTAGATTCCGATGCTTCCCTTTCGGTTAACTGTATCCCTTGGAACTTCTTATTGACGATGAAACACAGAAATTGCATCCGAATTTAATACAAAAGGCACAATGCCGACTTAAGTACAAGAGGACTGACACTCTAACTTTCTATGATTTGAACCTCTCCTGTGAGTCCAGTTTTAGATTCCGATGCTTCACTTCAGGTTTACAGTATCCCTTGGACCTTCTTATTGACGATGAATCACAGAAATAGCATCCGAATTTAATACAAAAGCCACAATGCCGACTTAAGTACAAGAGGACTGACACTCTAGCATTGTATGATTTTAACCTCTCCTGTGAGTCCAGTTTTAGATTCCGCTGCTTCACCTCAGGTTTACTGTATCCCTTGGACCTTCTTATTGACGATGAAACACAGATATTGCATATGAATTTAATACAAAAGGCACAATGCCGACTTAAGTACATGAGGACGGACACTCTAACTTTCTATGATTTGAACCTCTCCTGTGAGTCCAGTTTTAGATTCCGATGCTTCACTTCAGGTTTACTGTATCCCTTGGACCTACTTATTGACGATGAAACACAGAATTTGCATCCGAATTTAATACAAAATGCAAAATGCCGACTTAAGTACAAGAGGTCTGACGCTCTAACTTTCTATGATTTGAACCTCTCCTCTGAGTCCAGTTTTAGATTCCGATGCTTCACTTCAATTTTACTGTATCCCTTGGACCTTCTTATTGACGATGAAGCACAGAAATTGCATCGGAATTAAATTCAAAAGGCACAATGCCGACTTAAGTACAAGAGGACTGACCCTCTAACTTTCTATGATTTGAACCGCTCCTGTGAGACCAGTTTTAGATTCCGATGCTTCACTTCAGGTTTACTGTATCCCTTGGACCTTCTTATTCACGATGAAGCACAGAAATTGCAACTGAATTTAACAGAAACGGCAGAATGCAGACTTAAGTACATGAGGACTGACACTCTAACTTTCTATGATTTGAACCTCTCCTGTGAGTCCAGTTTTAGATTCCGATGCTTTACTTCAGGTTTACTGTATCCCTTGGACTTTCTTATTGACGACGAAACACAGAAATTGCATCCGAATTTAATACAAAAGTCACAATGCCGCCATTAGTACAAGAGGACTGACACTCTTACTTTATATGATTTGAACCTCTCCTGTGAGTCCAGTTTTAGATTCCAATGCTTCACTTCAGGTTTACTGTATCCCTTGGACCTTCTTATTGACGATGTAACACAGATATTGCATCCGAATTTAATACAAAAGGCACAGTGCCGACTTACGTACAAGAGGACTGACACTCTAACTTTCTATGATTTGAACATCTCCTGTGAGTCCAGTTTTACATTCCAATGCTTCTTTTCAGGTTTACTGTATCCCTTGCACCTTCTTATTGACGATGAAACACAGAAATAGCAACTGAATGTAATACAAACGGCAGAATGCCGACTTAAGTACAAGAGGACTGACACTCTTATTTTCTATGATTTGAACCTCTCCTGTGAGTCCAGTGTTAGGTTCCGATGCTTCACTTCAGGTTTACTGTATCCCTTGGACCTTCTAATTGACGATGAAACACAGAAATTGCATATGAATTTAATACAAAAGGCACAATGCCGCTATAAGTACAAGAGGACTGACACTCTTACTTTATATGATTTGAACCGCTCCTCTGAGTCCAGTTTTACATCCCGATGCTTCACTTCAGGTTTACTGTAGACCTTGGACCTTCTTATTGACGATGAAACACAGAAATCGCATCCGTATTTAATACAAAAGGCACAATGCCGACTGAAGTACAGGAGGCCTGACACTCTATCTTTCTATAATTTGAACCATTCCTCTGAGTCCAGTTTTAGATTCCGATGCTTTACTTCAGGTTTACTGTATCCCTTGCACCTTCTTATTGACGATGAAACACGGAAATTGCATCCGAATTTAATACAAAAAGCACAATGCCGACTTAAGTACAAGAGGACTGACACTCTAAATTTCAATGTTTCGAACCCCTCCTATGAGTCCAGTTTTAGATTCCGAAGCTTCAATTCAGGTCTACTGTATCCCGTGGACAATCTTATTGACGATGAAACACAAAAATTGCATCCGAATATAGTACAAAAGGCACAATGCTGACTTACATACAAGAGGACTGACTCTCTAACATTCTATGATTTGAACCTCTCCTGTGAGTCCAGTTTTTGATTCCGATGCTTCACTTCAGGTTTACTGTACCCCTTGGATCTTCTTATTGACGTTGGAACACTGAAATTGCATCCGAATTTAATACAAAAGTCACAATGCCGACTTAAGTACAGGAGGACTGACACTCTAACTTTCTATAATTTGAACCATTCCTCTGAGTCCAGTTTTAGATTCCGATGCTTTACTTCAGGTTTACTGTATCCCTTGCACCTTCTTATTGACGGTGAAACACGGAAATTGCATCCGAATTTAATACAAAAGGCACAATGCAGACTGAAGTACAGGAGGACTGACACTCTAACTTTCTATAATTTGAACCATTCCTCTGAGTCCAGTTTTAGATTCCGATGCTTCACTTTAGGTTTACTGTATCCCTTGCACCTTCTTATTGACGATGTAACACAGATATTGCATCCGAATTTAATACAAAGGGCACAATGCCGACTTACGTACAAGAGGACTGACACTCTAACTTTCTATGATTTGAACCTCTCCTGTGAGTCCAGTTTTAGATTCCGATGCTTCTCTTCAGGTTTACTGTACCCCTTGGACCTTCTTATTGACGTTGGAACACTGAAATTGCATCCGAATTTAATACAAAAGTCACAATGCCGACTTAAGTACAGGAGGACTGACACTCTATCTTTCTATAATTTGAACCATTCCTCTGAGTCCAGTTTTAGATTCCGATGCTTTACTTCAGCTTTACTGTATCCCTTGCACCTTCTTATTGACGATGAAACACGGAAATTGCATCCGAATTTAATACAAAAGGCACAATGCCGCCATAAGTACAAGAGGACTGACACTCTTACTTTATATGATTTGAACCGCTCCTCTGAGTCCAGTTTTAGATTCCGATGCTTCACTTCAATATTACTGTATCCCTTGGACCTTCTTATTGACGATGAAGCACAGATATTGCATCGGAATTAAATTCAAAAGGCATAATGCCGACTTAAGTACAAGAGGACTGACACCTTCACTTTCTATGATTTGAACCTCTCCTGTGAGTCCAGTTTTACATCCCGATGCTTCACTTCAGGTTTACTGTAGACCTTGGACCTTCTTATTGACGATGAAACACAGAAATTGCATCCGAATTTTATACAAAAGGCACAATGCCGACTTAAGTACAAGAGGACTGACACAATAACTTTCTATTATTTGAACCTCTCCTGTGAGTCCAGCTTTACATTCCGATGCTACACTTCCGGTGTACTTTATCCCTTGGACATTCTTATTGACGATGAAACACAGATATTCCATCCGAATTTAATACAAAAGCACAACGCCGACTTAAGTAATAGAGGACTGACACACTAACTTCCTATGAATTGAACCTCTCCTGTTAGTCCAGTTTTAGATTCCAATGCTTCACTTCAGGTTTACTGTATCCCTTGCACCTTCTTATTGACGATGAAACACGGAAATTGCATCCGAATTTAATACAAAAGGCACAATGCCGACTTAAGTACAAGAGGACTGACACTCTAAATTTCTATGATTTGACCCTCTCCTATGAGTCCAGTTTTAGATTCCGAAGCTTCAATTCAGGTCTACTGTATCCCTTGGACAATCTTATTGACGATGAAACACAAAAATTGCATCCGAATGAAGTACAAAAGGCACAATGCTGACTTAAGTACAAGAGGACTGACACTCTAATTTCTATGATTGGAACCACTCCTGTCAGTCCAGTTTTAGATTCCGATGCTTCCCTTTCGGTTTACTGTATCAATTGGAACTTCTTATTGACGATGAAACACAGAAATTGCATCCGAATTTAATACAAAAGGCACAATGCCGACTTAAGTACAAGAGGACTGACACTCTAACTTTCTATGATTTGAACCTCTCCTGTGAGTCCAGTTTTAGATTCCGCTTCTTCACTTCAGGATTACAGTATCCCTTGGACCTTCTTATTGACGATGAAACACAGTAATAGCATGCGAATTTAATACAAATGCCACAAAGCCGACTTAAGTACGAGAGGACTGGCACTCTAACTTTCTATGATTTGAACCTCTCCTGTGAGTCCAGTTTTACATTCCGATGCTTCACTTCCGGTTTACTGTATCCCTTGGACCTTCTTATTGACGATGAATCACAGAAATAGCATCCGAATTTAATACAAAAGGCACAATGCCGACTTAAGTACAAGAGGACTGACACTCTAGCATTGTATGATTTTCACCTCTCCTGTGAGTCCAGTTTTAGATTCCGCTGCTTCACTTCAGGTTTACTGTATCCCTTGGACCTTCTTGTTGACGATGAAACACAGAAATTGCATACGAATTTAATACATAAGGCACAATGCCGACTTAAGTACATAAGGAGTGACACTCTAATATTCTGTGATTTGAACCTGTCCTGTGAGTCCAGTTTTAGATTCCGATGTTTCACTTCAGGTTTACTGTATCCCTTGGACCTACTTATTGACGCTGAAACACAGAAATTGCATCCGAATTTAATACAAAATGCACAATGCCGACTTAAGTACAAGAGGTCTGACACTCTAACTTTCTATGATTTGAACCTCTCCTCTGAGTCCAGCTTTAGATTTCGATGCTTCACTTCAATTTTACTGTATCCCTTGGACCTTCTTATTGACGATGAAGCACAGAAATTGCATTGGAATTAAATTCAAAAGGCACAATGCCGACTTAAGTACAAGAGGACTGACACTCTAACTTTCTATGATTTGAACCGCTCCTGTGAGTCCAGTTTTAGATTCCGATGCTACACTTCAGGCTTACTGTATCCCTTGGACCTTCTTATTGACGATGATACACAGATATTCCATCCGAATTTAATACAAAAGCACAATGCCGACTTAAGTACAAGAGGACTGACACTCTAACTTCCTATGATTTGAACCTCTCCTGTGAGTCCACTTTTAGATTCCAATGCTTCACTTCAGGTTTACTGTATCCCTTGCACCTTCTTATTGACGATGAAACACGGAAATTGCATCCGAATTTAATACAAAAGGCACAATGCCGCCATAAGTGCAAGAGGACTGACACTCTTACTTTATATGATTTGAACCTCTCCTCTGAGTCCAGTTTTAGATTCCGATGCTTCACTTCAATTTTACTGTATCCCTTGGACCTTCTTATTGACGATGAAGCACAGAAATTGCATCGGAATTAAATTCAAAAGGCATAATGCCGACTTAAGTACAAGAGGACTGATACTCTAACTTTCTATGATTTGAATCGCTCCTGTGAGTCCATTTTTAGATTCCGATGCTTCACTTCAGGTTTACTGTATCCCTTGGACCTTCTTATTCACGATGAAGCACAGAAATTCCAACTGAATTTAATACAAACGGCAGAGTGCCGACTTAAGTACATGAGGACTGACACTCTAACTTTCTATGATTTGAACCTCTCCTCTGAGTCCAGTTTCAGATTCCGATGCTTCACTTCAATTTCTGTATCCCTTGGACCTTCTTATTGACGATGAAGCACAGAAATTGCATCGGAATTAAATTCAAAAGGCATAATGCCGACTTAAGTACAAGAGGACTGATACTCTAACTTTCTATGATTTGAATCGCTCCTGTGAGTCCAGTTTTAGATCCCAATGCTTCACTTCAGGTTTACTGTATCCCTTGGACCTTCTTATTGACGATGAAACACAGAAATTGCATCCGAATTTTATACAAAAGGCACAATGCCGCCTTAAGTACAAGAGGACTGACACAATAACTTTCTATTATTTGAACCTCTCCTGTGAGTCCAGCTTTACATTCCGATGCTACACTTCCGGTGTACTTTATCCCTTGGACATTCTTATTGACGATGAAACACAGATATTCCGTCCGAATTTAATACAAAAGCACAACGCCGACTTAAGTAATAGAGGACTGACACACTAACTTCCTATGAATTGAACCTCTCCTGTGAGTCCAGTTTTAGATTCCAATGCTTCACTTCAGGTTTACTGTATCCCTTGCACCTTCTTATTGACGATGAAACACGGGAATTGCATCCGAATTTAATACAAAAGGCACAATGCCGACTTAAGTACAAGAGGACTGACACTCTAAATTTCTATGATTTGAACCTCTCCTATGAGTCCAGTTTTAGATTCCGAAGCTTCAATTCAGGTCTACTGTATCCCTTGGACAATCTTATTGACGATGAAACACAAAAATTGCATCCGAATAAAGTACAAAAGGCACAATGCTGACTTAAGTACAAGAGGACTGACACTCTAATTTCTATGATTTGAACCTCCCCTGTGAGTCCAGTTTTAGATTCCGCTTCTTCACTTCAGGTTTACAGTATCCCTTGGACCTTCTTATTGACGATGAAACACAAAAATTGCATCCGAATAAAGTACAAAAGGCACAATGCTGACTTAAGTACAAGAGGACTGACACTCTAATTTCTATGATTGGAACCTCTCCTGTCAGTCCAGTTTTAGATTCCGATGCTTCCCTTTCGGTTTACTGTATCCCTTGGAACTTCTTATTGACGATGAAACACAGAAATTGCATCCGAATTTAATACAAAAGGCACAATGCCGACTTAAGTACAAGAGGACTGACACTCTAACTTTCTATGATTTGAACCTCTCCTGTGAGTCCAGTTTTAGATTCCGCTTCTTCACTTCAGGTTTACAGTATCCCTTGGACCTTCTTATTGACGATGAAACACAAAAATTGCATCCGAATAAAGTACAAAAGGCACAATGCTGACTTAAGTACAAGAGGACTGACACTCTAATTTCTATGATTGGAACCTCTCCTGTCAGTCCAGTTTTAGATTCCGATGCTTCCCTTCGGTTTACTGTATCCCTTGGAACTTCTTATTGACGATGAAACACAGAAATTGCATCCGAATTTAATACAAAAGGCACAATGCCGACTTAAGTACAAGAGGACTGACACTCTAACTTTCTATGATTTGAACCTCTCCTGTGAGTCCAGTTTTAGATTCCGCTTCTTCACTTCAGGATTACAGTATCCCTTGGACCTTCTTATTGACGATGAAACACAGTAATAGCATGCGAATTTAATACAAATGCCACAAAGCCGACTTAAGTACGAGAGGACTGGCACTCTAACTTTCTATGATTTGAACCTCTCCTGTGAGTCCAGTTTTACATTCCGATGCTTCACTTCCGGTTTACTGTATCCCTTGGACCTTCTTATTGACGATGAATCACAGAAATAGCATCCGAATTTAATACAAAAGGCACAATGCCGACTTAAGTACAAGAGGACTGACACTCTAGCATTGTATGATTTTCACCTCTCCTGTGAGTCCAGTTTTAGATTCCGCTGCTTCACTTCAGGTTTACTGTATCCCTTGGACCTTCTTGTTGACGATGAAACACAGAAATTGCATACGAATTTAATACATAAGGCACAATGCCGACTTAAGTACATAAGGAGTGACACTCTAATATTCTGTGATTTGAACCTGTCCTGTGAGTCCAGTTTTAGATTCCGATGTTTCACTTCAGGTTTACTGTATCCCTTGGACCTACTTATTGACGCTGAAACACAGAAATTGCATCCGAATTTAATACAAAATGCACAATGCCGACTTAAGTACAAGAGGTCTGACACTCTAACTTTCTATGATTTGAACCTCTCCTCTGAGTCCAGCTTTAGATTTCGATGCTTCACTTCAATTTTACTGTATCCCTTGGACCTTCTTATTGACGATGAAGCACAGAAATTGCATTGGAATTAAATTCAAAAGGCACAATGCCGACTTAAGTACAAGAGGACTGACACTCTAACTTTCTATGATTTGAACCGCTCCTGTGAGTCCAGTTTTAGATTCCGATGCTACACTTCAGGCTTACTGTATCCCTTGGACCTTCTTATTGACGATGATACACAGATATTCCATCCGAATTTAATACAAAAGCACAATGCCGACTTAAGTACAAGAGGACTGACACTCTAACTTCCTATGATTTGAACCTCTCCTGTGAGTCCACTTTTAGATTCCAATGCTTCACTTCAGGTTTACTGTATCCCTTGGACCTTCTTATTGACGATGAAACACAGATATTGCATCCGAATTTAATACAAAATTCACAATGCCACCTTAAGTACAAGCGGACTCACACTCTAACTTTCTATGATTTGAACCTCTCCTGTGAGTCCAGTTTTAGATTCCGATGCTTCTCTTCAGGTTTACTGTACCCCTTGGACCTTCTTATTGACGTTGGAACACTGAAATTGCATCCGAATTTAATACAAAAGTCACAATGCCGACTTAAGTACAGGAGGACTGACACTCTATCTTTCTATAATTTGAACCATTCCTCTGAGTCCAGTTTTAGATTCCGATGCTTTACTTCAGCTTTACTGTATCCCTTGCACCTTCTTATTGACGATGAAACACGGAAATTGCATCCGAATTTAATACAAAAGGCACAATGCCGCCATAAGTGCAAGAGGACTGACACTCTTACTTTATATGATTTGAACCTCTCCTCTGAGTCCAGTTTTAGATTCCGATGCTTCACTTCAATTTTACTGTATCCCTTGGACCTTCTTATTGACGATGAAGCACAGAAATTGCATCGGAATTAAATTCAAAAGGCATAATGCCGACTTAAGTACAAGAGGACTGATACTCTAACTTTCTATGATTTGAATCGCTCCTGTGAGTCCAGTTTTAGATTCCAATGCTTCACTTCAGGTTTACTGTATCCCTTGGACCTTCTTATTGACGATGAAACACAGAAATTGCATCCGAATTTTATACAAAAGGCACAATGCCGCCTTAAGTACAAGAGGACTGACACAATAACTTTCTATTATTTGAACCTCTCCTGTGAGTCCAGCTTTACATTCCGATGCTACACTTCCGGTGTACTTTATCCCTTGGACATTCTTATTGACGATGAAACACAGATATTCCGTCCGAATTTAATACAAAAGCACAACGCCGACTTAAGTAATAGAGGACTGACACACTAACTTCCTATGAATTGAACCTCTCCTGTGAGTCCAGTTTTAGATTCCAATGCTTCACTTCAGGTTTACTGTATCCCTTGCACCTTCTTATTGACGATGAAACACGGAAATTGCATCCGAATTTAATACAAAAGGCACAATGCCGACTTAAGTACAAGAGGACTGACACTCTAAATTTCTATGATTTGAACCTCTCCTATGAGTCCAGTTTTAGATTCCGAAGCTTCAATTCAGGTCTACTGTATCCCTTGGACAATCTTATTGACGATGAAACACAAAAATTGCATCCGAATAAAGTACAAAAGGCACAATGCTGACTTAAGTACAAGAGGACTGACACTCTAATTTCTATGATTTGAACCTCCCCTGTGAGTCCAGTTTTAGATTCCGATGCTTCCCTTTCGGTTTACTGTATCCCTTGGAACTTCTTATTGACGATGAAACACAGAAATTGCATCCGAATGTAATACAAAAGGCACAATGCCGACTTAAGTACAAGAGGACTGACACTCTAACTTTCTATGATTTGAACCTCTCCTGTGAGTCCAGTTTTAGATTCCGCTTCTTCACTTCAGGTTTACAGTATCCCTTGGACCTTCTTATTGACGATGAAACACAGTAATAGCATGCGAATTTAATACAAATGCCACAAAGCCGACTTAAGTACGAGAGGACTGGCACTCTAACTTTCTATGATTTGAACCTCTCCTGTGAGTCCAGTTTTACATTCCGATGCTTCACTTCCGGTTTACTGTATCCCTTGGACCTTCTTATTGACGATGAATCACAGAAGTAGCATCCGAATTTAATACAAAAGGCACAATGCCGACTTAAGTACAAGAGGACTGACACTCTAGCATTGTATGATTTTCACCTCTCCTGTGAGTCCAGTTTTAGATTCCGCTGCTTCACTTCAGGTTTACTGTATCCCTTGGACCTTCTTGTTGACGATGAAACACAGAAATTGCATACGAATTTAATACATAAGGCACAATGCCGACTTAAGTACATAAGGACTGACACTCTAATATTCTGTGATTTGAACCTGTCCTGTGGGTCCAGTTTTAGATTCCGATGTTTCACTTCAGGTTTACTGTATCCCTTGGACCTACTTATTGACGCTGAAACACAGAAATTGCATCCGAATTTAATACAAAATGCACAATGCCGACTTAAGTACAAGAGGTCTGACACTCTAACTTTCTATGATTTGAACCTCTCCTCTGAGTCCAGCTTTAGATTTCGATGCTTCACTTCAATTTTACTGTATCCCTTGGACCTTCTTATTGACGATGAAGCACAGAAATTGCATTGGAATTAAATTCAAAAGGCACAATGCCGACTTAAGTACAAGAGGACTGACACTCTAACTTTCTATGATTTGAACCGCTCCTGTGAGTCCAGTTTTAGATTCCGATGCTACACTTCAGGCTTACTGTATCCCTTGGACCTTCTTATTGACGATGATACACAGATATTCCATCCGAATTTAATACAAAAGCACAATGCCGACTTAAGTACAAGAGGACTGACACTCTAACTTCCTATGATTTGAACCTCTCCTGTGAGTCCACTTTTAGATTCCAATGCTTCACTTCAGGTTTACTGTACCCCTTGGACCTTCTTATTGACGATGAAACACAGATATTGCATCCGAATTTAATACAAAATTCACAATGCCACCTTAAGTACAAGAGGACTCACACTCTAACTTTCTATGATTTGAACCTCTCCTGTGAGTCCAGTTTTAGATTCCGATGCTTCTCTTCAGGTTTACTGTACCCCTTGGACCTTCTTATTGACGTTGGAACACTGAAATTGCATCCGAATTTAATACAAAAGTCACAATGCCGACTTAAGTACAGGAGGACTGACACTCTATCTTTCTATAATTTGAACCATTCCTCTGAGTCCAGTTTTAGATTCCGATGCTTTACTTCAGCTTTACTGTATCCCTTGCACCTTCTTATTGACGATGAAACACGGAAATTGCATCCGAATTTAATACAAAAGGCACAATGCCGCCATAAGTGCAAGAGGACTGACACTCTTACTTTATATGATTTGAACCTCTCCTCTGAGTCCAGTTTTAGATTCCGATGCTTCACTTCAATTTTACTGTATCCCTTGGACCTTCTTATTGACGATGAAGCACAGAAATTGCATCGGAATTAAATTCAAAAGGCATAATGCCGACTTAAGTACAAGAGGACTGATACTCTAACTTTCTATGATTTGAATCGCTCCTGTGAGTCCATTTTTAGATTCCGATGCTTCACTTCAGGTTTACTGTATCCCTTGGACCTTCTTATTCACGATGAAGCACAGAAATTGCAACTGAATTTAATACAAACGGCAGAGTGCCGACTTAAGTACATGAGGACTGACACTCTAACTTTCTATGATTTGAACCTCTCCTCTGAGTCCAGTTTCAGATTCCGATGCTTCACTTCAATTTCTGTATCCCTTGGACCTTCTTATTGACGATGAAGCACAGAAATTGCATCGGAATTAAATTCAAAAGGCATAATGCCGACTTAAGTACAAGAGGACTGATACTCTAACTTTCTATGATTTGAATCGCTCCTGTGAGTCCAGTTTTAGATTCCAATGCTTCACTTCAGGTTTACTGTATCTCTTGGACCTTCTTATTGACGATGAAACACAGAAATTGCATCCGAATTTTATACAAAAGGCACAATGCCGCCTTAAGTACAAGAGGACTGACACAATAACTTTCTATTATTTGAACCTCTCCTGTGAGTCCAGCTTTACATTCCGATGCTACACTTCCGGTGTACTTTATCCCTTGGACATTCTTATTGACGATGAAACACAGATATTCCGTCCGAATTTAATACAAAAGCACAACGCCGACTTAAGTAATAGAGGACTGACACACTAACTTCCTATGAATTGAACCTCTCCTGTGAGTCCAGTTTTAGATTCCAATGCTTCACTTCAGGTTTACTGTATCCCTTGCACCTTCTTATTGACGATGAAACACGGAAATTGCATCCGAATTTAATACAAAAGGCACAATGCCGACTTAAGTACAAGAGGACTGACACTCTAAATTTCTATGATTTGAACCTCTCCTATGAGTCCAGTTTTAGATTCCGAAGCTTCAATTCAGGTCTACTGTATCCCTTGGACAATCTTATTGACGATGAAACACAAAAATTGCATCCGAATAAAGTACAAAAGGCACAATGCTGACTTAAGTACAAGAGGACTGACACTCTAATTTCTATGATTTGAACCTCCCCTGTGAGTCCAGTTTTAGATTCCGATGCTTCCCTTTCGGTTTACTGTATCCCTTGGAACTTCTTATTGACGATGAAACACAGAAATTGCATCCGAATGTAATACAAAAGGCACAATGCCGACTTAAGTACAAGAGGACTGACACTCTAACTTTCTATGATTTGAACCTCTCCTGTGAGTCCAGTTTTAGATTCCGCTTCTTCACTTCAGGTTTACAGTATCCCTTGGACCTTCTTATTGACGATGAAACACAGTAATAGCATGCGAATTTAATACAAATGCCACAAAGCCGACTTAAGTACGAGAGGACTGGCACTCTAACTTTCTATGATTTGAACCTCTCCTGTGAGTCCAGTTTTACATTCCGATGCTTCACTTCCGGTTTACTGTATCCCTTGGACCTTCTTATTGACGATGAATCACAGAAATAGCATCCGAATTTAATACAAAAGGCACAATGCCGACTTAAGTACAAGAGGACTGACACTCTAGCATTGTATGATTTTCACCTCTCCTGTGAGTCCAGTTTTAGATTCCGCTGCTTCACTTCAGGTTTACTGTATCCCTTGGACCTTCTTGTTGACGATGAAACACAGAAATTGCATACGAATTTAATACATAAGGCACAATGCCGACTTAAGTACATAAGGACTGACACTCTAATATTCTGTGATTTGAACCTGTCCTGTGGGTCCAGTTTTAGATTCCGATGTTTCACTTCAGGTTTACTGTATCCCTTGGACCTACTTATTGACGCTGAAACACAGAAATTGCATCCGAATTTAATACAAAAGGCACAATGCCGCCATAAGTGCAAGAGGACTGACACTCTTACTTTATATGATTTGAACCTCTCCTCTGAGTCCAGTTTTAGATTCCGATGCTTCACTTCAATTTTACTGTATCCCTTGGACCTTCTTATTGACGATGAAGCACAGAAATTGCATCGGAATTAAATTCAAAAGGCATAATGCCGACTTAAGTACAAGAGGACTGATACTCTAACTTTCTATGATTTGAATCGCTCCTGTGAGTCCAGTTTTAGATTCCAATGCTTCACTTCAGGTTTACTGTATCCCTTGGACCTTCTTATTGACGATGAAACACAGAAATTGCATCCGAATTTAATACAAAAGGCACAATGCCGACTTTAGTACAAGAGGACTGACGCTCTAACTTTCTATGATTTGAACCTCTCCTGTGAGTCCAGTTTCAGATTCCGATGCTTCACTTCCGGTTTACTGTATCCCTTGAACCTTCTTATTGACGATGAAACACAGAAATCGCATCCGTATTTAATACAAAAGGCACAATGCCGACTGAAGTACAGGAGGACTGACACTCTAACTTTCTATAATTTGAAAAATTCCTCTGAGTCCAGTTTTAGATTCCGATGCTTCACTTTAGGTTTACTGTATCCCTTGCACCTTCTTATTGACGATGAAACACAGAAATTGCAACTGAGTTTAATACAAACGGCAGAATGCCGACTTAAGTACAAGAGGACTGACACCTTCACTTTCTATGATTTGAACCTCTCCTGTGAGTCCAGTTTTACATCCCGATGCTACACTTCAGGTTTACTGTATACCTTGGACCTTCTTATTGACGATGAAACACAGAAATTGCATCCGAATCTTATACAAAAGGCACAATGCCGCCTTAGGTACAAGAGGACTGACACAATAACTTTCTATTATTTGAACCTCTCCTGTGAGTCCAGCTTTACATTCCGATGCTACACTTCTGGTGTACTTTATCCCTTGGACATTCTTATTGACGATGAAACACAGATATTCCATCTGAATTTAATACAAAAGCACAACGCCGACTTAAGTAATAGAGGACTGACACACTAACTTCCTATGAATTGAACCTCTCCTGTGAGTCCAGTTTTAGATTCCGCTGCTTCACTTCAGGTTTACTGTATCCGTTGGACCTTCTTGTTGACGATGAAACACAGAAATTGCATACGAATTTAATACATAAGGCGCAATGCCGACTTAAGTACATAAGGACTGACACTCTAATATTCTGTGATTTGAACCTGTCCTGTGAGTCCAGTTTTAGATTCCGATGCTTCACTTCAGGTTTACTGTATCCCTTGGACCTACTTATTGACGCTGAAACACAGAAATTGCATCCGAATTTAATACAAAATGCACAATGCCGACTTAAGTACAAGAGGTCTGACACTCTAACTTTCTATGATTTGAACCTCTCCTCTGAGTCCAGCTTTAGATATCGATGCTTCACTTCAATTTTACTGTATCCCTTGGACCTTCTTGTTGACGATGAAGCACAGAAATTGCATTGGAATTAAATTCAAAAGGCACAATGCCGACTTAAGTACAAGAGGACTGACACTCTAACTTTCTATGATTTGAACCGCTCCTGTGAGTCCAGTTTTAGATTCCGATGCTACACTTCAGGCTTACTGTATCCCTTGGACCTTCTTATTGACGATGGTACACAGATAGTCCATCCGAATTTAATACAAAAGCACAATGCCGACTTAAGTACAAGAGGACTGACACTCTAACTTCCTATGATTTGAACCTCTCCTGTGAGTCCACTTTTAGATTCCAATGCTTCACTTCAGGTTTACTGTATCCCTTGGACCTTCCTATTGACGATGAAACACAGATATTGCATCCGAATTTAATACAAAAGGCACAATGCCGACTTAAGTACAAGAGGACTGACACTCTAACTTTCTATGATTTGAACCTCTCCTGTGAGTCCAGTTTTAGATTCCGATGCTTCACTTCAGGTTTACTGTATCCCTTGGACCTACTTATTGACGATGAAAAACAGAAATTGCATCCGAATTTAATACAAAATGCACAATGCCGACTTAAGTACAAGAGGTCTGACACTCTAACTTTCTATGATTTGAACCTCTCCTCTGAGTCCAGCTTTAGATTCCGATGCTTCACTTCAATTTCACTGTATCCCTTGGACCTTCTTATTGACGATGAAGCACAGAAATTGCATCGGAATTAAATTCAAAAGGCACAATGCCGACTTAAGTACAAGAGGACTGACTCTCTAACTTTCTATGATTTGGGTCTCTCCTGTGAGTCCAGTTTTAGATTCCGATGCTTCACTTCGGGTTTACTGTATCCCTTGGACCTTCTAATTCACGATGAAGCACAGAACTTGCAACTGAATGTAATACAAACGGCAGAATGCCGACTTAAGTACATGAGGACTGACACTCTAACTTTCTATGATTTTAACCTCTCCTGTGAGTCCAGTTTTAGATTCCGATGCTTTACTTCAGGTTTACTGTATCCCTTGGACTTTCTTATTGACGACGAAATACAGAAATTGCATCCGAATTTAATACAAAAGGCACAATGCCGCCATAAGTACAAGAGGACTGACACTCTTACTTTATATGATTTGAACCTCTCCTGTGAGTCCAGTTTTAGATTCCGATGCTACACTTCAGGTTTACTGTATCCCTTGGACCTTCTTATTGACGATGAAACACAGATATTCCATCCGAATTTATTACAAAAGCACAATGCCGACTTAAGTACAAGAGGACTGACACTCTAACTTCCTATGATTTGAACCTCTCCTGTGAGTCCACTTTTAGATTCCAATGCTTCACTTCAGGTTTACTGTATCCTTTGGACCTTCTTATTGACGATGAAATACAGATATTGCATCCGAATTTAATACAAAATTCACAATGCCACCTTAAGTGCAAGAGGACTGAAACTCTAACTTTCTATGATTTGAACCTCTACTGTGAGTCCAGTTTTAGATTCCGATGCTTCACTTCAGGTTTACTGTATCCCTTGGACCTTCTTATTGACGATGAAACACAGAAACTGCATCCGAATCTCATACAAAAGGCACAATGCCGACTTAAGTACAAGAGGACTGACACTCTAACATTCTATGATTTGAACCTCTCCTCTGAGTCCAGTTTTAGATTCCGATGCTTCACTTCAGGTTTACTGTATCCCATGGACCTTCTTATTGACGATGAAACACAGAAATTGCATCCGAATTTAATACAAAAGGCACAATGCCGACTGAAGTATTAGAGGACTGACACTCTAACTTTCTATGATTTGAACCTCTCCTGTGAGTCCAGTTTTAGATTCCAATGCTTCACTTCAGGTTTACTGTATCCCTTGGACCTTCTTATTGACGATGTAACACAGATATTGCATCCGAATTTAATACAAAAGGCACAATGCCGACTTACGTACAAGAGGACTGACACTCTACCTTTCTATAATTTGAACCTCTGCTGTGAGTCCAGTTTTAGATTCCGATGCTTCACTTAAGGTTTACTGTATCCCTTGGACCTTCTTATTGACGTTGGAATACTGAAATTGCATCCGAATTTAATACAAAAGTCACAATGCCGACTTAAGTACAGCAGGACTGACACTCTAACTTTCTATATTTTGAACCATTCCTCTGAGTCCGGTTTTAGATTCCGATGCTTTACTTCAGGTTTACTGTATCCCTTGCACCTTCTTATTGACGATTAAACACGGAAATTGCATCCGAATTTAATACAAGAGGCACAATGCCGCCTTAAGTACAAGAGGACTGACACTCTAAATTTCTATGATTTGAACCTCTCCTGTGAGTCCAGTTTTAGATTCCGAAGCTTCACTTCAGGTCTACTGTATCCCTTGGACAATCTTATTGACCATGAAACACAAAAATTGCATCCGAATATAGTACAAAAGTCACAATGCCGACTTAAGTACAGCAGGACTGACACTCTAACTTTCTATAATTTGAACCATTCCTCTGAGTCCAGTTTTAGATTCCGATGCTTTACTTCAGGTTTACTGTATCCCTTGCACCATCTTATTGACGATGAAACACGGAAATTGCATCCGAATTTAATACAAAAGGCACAATGCCGATTTAAGTACAAGAGGACTGACACTCTAAATTTCTATGATTTGAACCTCTAATGTGAGTCCAGTTTTAGATTCCGAAGCTTCACTTCAGGTCTACTGTATCCCTTGGACAATCTTATTGACCATGAAACACAAAAATTGCATCCGAATATAGTACAAAAGGCACAATGCTGACTTAAGTACAAGAGGACTGACACTCTAACTTTCTATGATTTGTACCTTTCCTGTGAGTCCAGTTTTAGATTCCGATGCTTCACTTTAGGTTTACTGTATACCTTGGTCCTACTTATTGACGATGAAACACAGAAATTGCATCCGAATTTAATACAAAAGGCACAATGCCGACTTAAGTACAAGAGGTCTGACACTCTAACTTTCTATGATTTGAACCTCTCCTCTGAGTCCAGTTTTAGATTCCGATGCTTCACTTCAGGTTTACTGTATCCCTTGGACCTTCTCATTGACGATGAAGCACAGAAATTGCATCGGAATTAAATTCAAAAGGCACAATGCCGACTTAAGTACAAGAAGACTGACACTCTAACTTACTATGATTTGAACCGCTCCAGTGAGTCAAGTTTTGATTCCGATGCTTCACTTCAGGTTTACTGTATACCTTGTACCTTCTTATTCACGATGAAGCACAGAAATTGCAACTTAATTTAATACTAACGGCAGAATGCCGACTTCAGTACATGAGGACTGACACTTTAACTTTCTATGATTTTAACCTCTACTCTGAGTCCAGTTTTAGATTCCGATGCTTCACTTCAGGTTTACTGTATCCCTTGGACCTTCTTATTGACGATGAAACACGGAAATTGCATCCGAATTTAATAGAAAAGACACAATGCCGACTTAAGTACAACAGTACTGACACTCTACCTTTCTATGATTTGGGTCTCTCCGGTGAGTCCAGTTTTAGATGACGATGCTTCACCTCAGGTTTACTGTATCCCTTGGACCTTCTTATTGACGATGAATCACAGAAATAGCATTCGAATTTAATAGAAAAGGCACAAAGCCGACATAAGTACAAAAGGACTGACTCTCTAACTTTCTATGATCTGAACCTCTCCTCAGAGTCCAGTTTTAGATTCCGATGCTTCACTTCAGGTTTACTGTATCCCATGGACCTTCTTATTGTCGATGAAACACAGAAATTGCATCCAAATGTAATACACAAGGCACAATGCCGACTTAAGTACAAGAGGACTGACACTCTAACTTTCTATGATTTGAACCTCTCCTGTGAGTCCAGTTTTAGATTCCGATGCTTCACTTCAGGATTACTGTATCCCTTGGACCTTCTCATTGACGATGAAACACAGAAATTGCATCCAAATGTAATACAAAATGCACAATGCCGACTTAAGTACAAGAGGACTGACACTCTAACTTTCTATTATTTGAACCTCTCCTGTGAGTCCAGTTTTAGATTCCGATGCTTCACTTCCGGTTTACTGTATCCCTTGGACCGTCTTATTGACGATGAAACACAGAAATTGCATCCGAATTTAATACAAATGGCACAATGCCGCCTTAAGTACAAGAGGACTGATACAATAACTTTCTATGATTTGAACCACTCCTGTGAGTCCAGTTTTAGATTCCGATGCTACACTTCAGGTTTACTGTATCCCTTGGACCTTCTTATTGACAATGAAACACAGAAATTCCATCCGAATTTATTACAAAAGCATTATGCCGACTTAAGTACAAGAGGACTGACACTCTAACTTTCTATGATTTGAACCTCTCCTGTAAGCCCAGTTTCAGATTCCGATGCTTCACTTCCGGTTTACTGTATCCCTTGGACCTTCTTATTGACGATGAAACACAGAAATTGCATCCGAATTTAATACAAAAGGCACAATGCCGACTTAAGTACAGGAGGACTGACACTCTAACTTTCTATAATTTGAACCTTTCCTGTGAGTCCTGTTTTAGATTCCGATGCTTCACTTCAGGTTTACTGTATCAATTGCACCTTCTTATTGACGATGAAACACAGAAATTGCAACTGAATGTAATACAAACGGCAGAATGCCGACTTAAGTATAAGAGGACTGACACTCTAATTTTCTATGATTTGAACCTCTCCTGTGAGTCCAGTTTTAGATCCCGATGCTTCACTTGAGGTTTACTGTATCCCTTGGACGTTCTTATTGACGATGAAACACAGAAATTGCATCCAAATTTAATACAAAAGGCACAATGTCGCCTTAAGTACAAGAGGACTGACACTCTAACTTTCTATGATTTGAACCTCTCCTGTGAGTCCAGTTTAAGATTCCGATGCTTCACTTCAGGTTTACTGTATCCCTTGGACCTTTTTATTGACGATGAATCACAGAAATTGCATCCGAATTTAATACAAAAGGCACAATGCCGACTTAAGTACAAGAGGACTGACACTCTAACTTTCTATGATTTGAACCTCTCCTGTGAGTCCAGGTTTAGATTCCGATGCTTGGCTTCCGGTTTACTGTATCCCTTGGACGTTCTTATTGACGATGAAACACAGAAATTGTAACTTAATTTAATACAAACGGCAGAATGCCGACTTAAGTACAAGAGCACCAACACTCTAACTTTCTATGATTTGAGCCTCTCCTGTGAGTCCAGTTTTAGATTCCGATGCTTCACTTCAGGTTTACTGTATCCCTTGGACCTTCTTATTGCCGATGAAACACAGAAATAGCATTCGAATTTAATACAAAAGGCACAAAGCCGACTTAAGTACAAGAGGACTGACACTCTGACTTTCTATGATTTGAACCTCTCCTCTAAGTCCAGTTTTAGATTCCGATGCTTCACTTCAGGTTTACTGTATCCCATGGACCTTCTTATTGACGATGAAACACAGAAATTGCATCCAAATGTAATACACAAGGCACAATGCCGACTTAAGTACAAGAGGACTGACACTCTAACTTTCTATGATTTGAACCTCTCCTGTGAGTCCAGTTTTAGATTCCGATGCTACACTTCATGTTTACTGTCTCCCTTGGACCTTCTTATTAACGATGAAACACAGAAACTGCATCCGAATTTAATACAAAAGGCACAATGCCGACTTAAGTACAAGAGGACTGACACTCTAGCTTTCTATGATTTGAACCTCTCCTGTGAGTCCAGTTTTAGATTCCGATGCTTCACTTCAGGATTACTGTATCCCTTGGACCTTCTTATTGACGATGAAACACAGAAATTGCAACCGATTGTAATACAAACGGCAGAAAGCCGACTTAAGTACAAGAGGGCTGACACTCTAACTTTCTATGATTTGAACCTCTCCTGTGAGTCCAGTTTTAGATTCCGATGCTTCACTTCAGGTTTACTGTATCCCTTGGACCTTTTTATTGACGATGAAACACAGAAATTGCATCCGAATTTAATACAAAAGGCACAATGCCGACTTAAGTACAAGAGGACTGACACTCTAACTTTCTATGATTTGAACCTCTCCTGTGAGTCCAGTTTTAGATTCCATTGCTTCACTTCAGGTTTACTGTATCCCTTGGACCTTCTTATTGACGATGAAACACAGATATTGCATCCGAATGTAATACAAAAGGCACAATGCCGACTTAAGTTCATGACGACTGACACTCTAACTTTCTATGATTTGAACCTCTGCTGTGAGTCCAGTTTTAGATTCCGATGCTTCACTTTAGGTTTACTGTATCCCTTGGACCTTCTTATTGACGATAGAACACTGAAATAGCATCCGAATTTAATACAAAAGGCACAAAGCCGACTTAAGTTCAAGAGGACTGACACTCTAACTTTCTATGATTTGAACCTCTCCTGTGAGTCCAGTTTAAGATTCCGATGCTTCACTTCAGGTTTACTGTATCCCTTGGACCTTTTTATTGACGATGAAACACAGAAATTGCATCCGAATTTAATACAAAAGGCACAATGCCGACTTAAGTACAAGAGGACTGACACTCTAACTTTCTATGATTTGAACCTCTCCTGTGAGTCCAGGTTTAGATTCCGATGCTTGGCTTCCGGTTTACTGTATCCCTTGGACGTTCTTATTGACGATGAAACACAGAAATTGTAACTGAATTTAATACAAACGGCAGAATGCCGACTTAAGTACAAGAGCACTAACACTCTAACTTTCTATGATTTGAGCCTCTCCTGTGAGTCCAGTTTTAGATTCCGATGCTTCACTTCAGGTTTACTGTATCCCTTGGACCTTCTTATTGCCGATGAAACACAGAAATAGCATTCGAATTTAATACAAAAGGCACAAAGCCGACTTAAGTACAAGAGGACTGACACTCTGACTTTCTATGATTTGAACCTCTCCTCTAAGTCCAGTTTTTGATTCCGATGCTTCACTTCAGGTTTACTGTATCCCATGGACCTTCTTATTGACGATGAAACACAGAAATTGCATCCAAATGTAATACGCAAGGCACAATGCCGACTTAAGTACAGGAGGACTGACACTCTAACTTTCTATGATTTGAACCTCTCCTGTGAGTCCAGTTTTAGATTCCGATGCTACACTTCAGGATTACTGTATCCCTTGGACCTTCTTATTGACGATGAAACACAGAAATTGCAACCGATTGTAATACAAACGGCAGAAAGCCGACTTAAGTACAAGAGGGCTGACACTCTAACTTTCTATGATTTGAACCTCTCCTGTGAGTCCAGTTTTAGATTCCGATGCTTCACTTCAGGATTACTGAATCCCTTGGACCTTCTTATTGACAATGAAACACAGAAATTGCATCCGAATTTAATACAAAAGCACAATTCCGACATAAGTACAAGAGGACAGACAGTCTAACTTTCTATGATTTGAAACCCTCCTGTGAGTCCAGTTTTACATTCCAATGCTTCACTTCAGGTTTACTGTATCCCTTGGACCTTCTTATTGACGATGAAACACAGAAATTGCATCCGAATTTAATACAAAAGGCACAATGCCGACTTAAGTACAAGAGGACTGTTACCCTAACTTTCTATGATTTCAACCTCTCCTGTGAGTTCAGTTTCAGATTCCGATGCTTCACTTCAGGATTACTGTATCCCTTGGACCTTCTTATTGGCGATGAAACACAGAAATTGCATCGAAATTTAATACAAAGGGCACAATGCCGGCTTAAGTACAAGAGGACTGACACTCTAACTTTCCATGATTTGAACCTCTTCTGTGCGTCCAGTTTCAGATTCCGATGCGTCACTTCCGGTTTACTGTATCCCTTGACCTTCTTATTGACGATGAAACACAGAAATTGCATCCGAATTTAATACAAAAGCCACAATGCCGACTTAACTACAGGAGGACTGACACTATAATTTTCTATGATTTGAACCTTTCCTGTGAGTCCAGTTTTAGATTCCGATGCTTCACTTCAGGATTACTGTATCCCTTGCACCTTCTTATTGACGATGAAACACACATATTGCAACTGAATGTAATACAAACAACAGAATGCCGACTTATGTACAAAAGGACTGACACAATAACTTTCTATGACTTGAACCTCTCCTGTGAGTCCAGTTTTAGATTCCGATGCTGCACTTCCGGTTTACTGTATCCCTTGGACCTTCTTATTGACGATGAAACACAGAAATTCCATCCGAATTTAATACAAATGCACAATGCCGACTAAAGTGCAAGAGGACTGACACTCTACCTTTCTATGGTTTTAACCTCTCCAGTGAGTCCAGTTTTAGATTCCGATGCTTCACATCCGGTTTACTGTATCCCTTGGACCTTCGTTTTGACGATGAAACACAGAAATTGTAACTGAATTTAATACAAACGGCAGAATGCCGACTTAAGTACAAAAGGACTGACACTCTAACTCTCTATGATTTGAACCTCTCCTGTGAGTCCAGTTTTAGATTCCGATGCTTCACTTCAGGTTTACTGTATGCCTTGGACCTTCATATTGACGACGATACACAGAAATTCCATCCGAATTTAATACAAAAGCACAATGCCGACTTAAGTTCAAGAGGACTGACACTCTATTTATCTATGAATTGAACCTCTCCTGTGAGTCCAGTTTTAGATTCCAATGCTTCACTTCAGGTTTACTGTATCCCTTGGACCTTCTTATTGACGATGAAACACAGATATTGCATCCGAATTTTATACAAAATTCACAATGCCGACTTAAGTACAAGAGGACTGACACTCTAACTTTCTATGATTTGAACCTCTCCTGTGAGTCCACTTTAAGATTCCGATGCTTCACTGCAGGTTTACTGTATCCATTGGACCTTTTTATTGACGATGAAACACAGAAATTGCATCCGAATTTCATACAAAAGGCACAATGCCGACTTAAGTACAAGAGGACTGACACTCTAACTTTCTATGATTTGAGCCTGTCCTGTGAGTCCAGTTATAGATTCCGATGCCTCACTTCTGGTTTACTGTATCCCTTGGACCTTCTTATTGTAGATGAAACACAGAAATAGCATTCGAATTTAATACAAAGGGCACAAAGCCGACTAAAGTACAAGAGGACTAACACTCTAACTTTCTATGATTTGAACCTCTCCTGTGGGTCCAGTTTTAGATTCCGATGCTTCACTTCAGGTTTACTGCATCCCATGGCCCTTCTTATTGACGATGAAACACAGAAATTGCATCCAAATGTAATACACAAGGCACAATGCCGACTTAAGTACAAGAGGACTGACACTCTAACTTTCTATGATTTGAACCTCTCCTGTGTGTCCAGTTTTAGATTCCGATGCTTCACTTCAGGTTTACTGTATACCTTTGACCATCTTATTGACGATGAAACACAGAAATTGCATCCGAATTTAATACAAAATTCTCAATGCCAACTTAAGTAGAAGAGGACTGAAACTCTAACTTTCTATGATTTGAACCTCTGCTGTGAGTCCAAATATAGATTCCGATGCTTCACTACAGGTTTACTGTATGCCTTGGACCTTCTTATTGACGATGAAACACTGAAATTGCAACCGAATTTAATACAAATGGCACAATGCCGACTTAAGTACAAGAGGACAGACATTCTAACTTTCTATGATTTGAACCTCTCCTGTGAGTCCACTTTAAGATTCCGATGCTTCACTGCAGGTTTACTGTATCCCTTGGACCTTCTTATTCTAGATGAAACACAGAAATGGCATTCGAATTTAATACAAAAGGCACAAAGCCGACTAAAGTACAAGAGGACTGACACTATAACTTTCTATGATTTGAACCTCTCCTGTGGGTCCAGTTTTAGATTCCGATGCTTCACTTCAGGTTTACTGCATCCCATGGACCATCTTATTGAGGATGAAACACAGAAATTGCATCCAAATGTAATACACAAGGCACAATACCGACTTAAGTACAAGAGGACTGACACTCTAACTTTCTATGATTTGAACCTCTCCTGTGAGTCCAGTTTTAGATTCCGATGCTTCACTTCAGGTTTACTGTATACCTTCGACCATCTTATTGACGATGAAACACAGAAATTGCATCCGAATTTGATACAAAAGGCACAATGCCAACTTATGTACAAGAGGACTGACACTCTAACTTTCTTTCATTTGTACCTCTCCTGTGAGTCCAGTTTTAGATGTCGATGCTTCACTTCAGGATTACTGTATCCCTTGGACTTTCTTATTGACGATGAAACACAGAAATTGCATCCAAATGTAATACAAAATTCACAATGCCGACTTAAGTACAAGAGGGCTGACACTCTAACTTTCTATGATTTGAACCTCTCCTGTGAGTGGAGTTTCAGATTCCGATGCTTCACTTGCGGTTTACCGTATCCCTTGCACCTTCTTATTGACGACGAAACACAGAAATTGCATCCGAATTTAATACGAAAGACACATTGCCGCCTTAAGTACAAGAGGACTGACACTCTAACTTTCTATGATTTGAACCTCTCCTGTGAGTCCAGTTTTAGATTCCGATGCTACACTTCAGGTTTACTGAATCCCTTGGACCTTCTCATTAACGATAAGTCACAGAAATTCCATCCGAATTTAATACAAAAGCACAAAGACGACTTAAGTACAAGAGGACTGACACTCTATCTTTCTATGATTTGAACCTCTCCTGTGAGTCCAGTTTCAGATTCCGATGCTTCACTTCGGGTTTACTGTATCCCATGGACCTTCTTATTGACGATGAAACACAGATTTGGCATCCAAATGTAATACACAAGGTACAATGCCGACTTAAGTACAAGAGGACTGACTCTCTAACTTTCTGTGATTTCAACCTCTCCTTTGAGTCCAGTTTTAGACTCCGATGCTTCACTTCAGGTTTACTGTATCCCATCGACCATCTTATTGACGATGAAACACAGAAATTGCATCCGAATTTAATACAAAAGGCACAATGCCAACTTAAGTACAAGACGACTGACACTCTAACTTTCTATGATTTGAACTTCTCCTGTGAGTGGAGTTTCAGATTCCGATGCTTCACTTCAGGTTTATTGTATCCCTTGCACCTTCATATTGACGATGAAACACAGAAATTGCAACTGAATGTAATACAAACGGCAGAATGCCGACTTAAGTACAAGAGGACTGACACTCTAACTTACTATGATTTGAACCTCTCGTGTGAGTCCAGTTTTAGATTCCGATGCTTCACTTCAGGTTTACTGTATACCTTGGACCTTCTTATTGACGATGAAACACAGAAATTGCATCCGAATTTAATACAAAAGGCACAATGCCGACTTAAGTACAAGAGGACTGAGACTCTAACTTTCTACGATTTGAACCTCTCCTCTGAGTCCAGTTTTAGATTTCGAAGCTTCACTTCAGGTTTACTGTATCCCTTGGCCCTTCTTATTGACGATGAAACACAGAAATTGCATTCGAATTTAATCCAAAAGGCACAATGCCGACTTAAGTACAAGTGGACTGACAATGTAACTTTCTATGACTTGAACCTCTCCTCTGAGTCCAGTTTTAGATTCCGCTGCTTCACTTCAGGTTTACTGTATCCCTTGGACCTCCTTATTGACGATGAAACACAGAAATTGCATCCGAATTTAATACAAAAGGCACAATGCCGACGTAAGTACAAGAGTACTGACACTCTAACTTTCAATGATTTGAACTGCTCCTGAGTCCAGTTTTAAATTCCGATGCTTCACTTCAGGTTTACTGTATACCTTAGACCTTCTTATTGATGGTGAAACACAAAAATTGCATCCGAATTTAATACAAAAGACACAATGCCGACTTAAGTACAAGAGGACTGACACTCTAACTTTCTATGATTTGAACCTCTCCTGTGAGTCCAGGTTTAGATTCCGATGCATCACTTCAGGTTTACTGTATCCCTTGGACCTTCTTATTGACGATGAAGCACAGAATTTGCATCCGAATTAAATACAAAAAGCAAAATGCCGACTTGAGTACAAGAGGACTGACACTCTGACTCTCTATGATTTGAACCTCTCCTGTGAGTCCAGTTTTAGATTCCGATGCTTCACTTCAGGTTTACTGTATACCTTGGACCTTCTTATTGACGGTGAAACACAGAAATTCCATCCGAATTTAATACAAAAGACACAATGCCGACTTAAGTACAAGAGGACTGACACTCTAACTTTCTATGATTTGAACCTCTCCTGTGAGTCCAGTTTTAGATTGCAATGCTTCACTTCAGGATTACTGTATCCCTTGGACCTTCTTGTTGACGATGAAACACAGAAATTACATCCGAATTTAATACAAAAGGCACAATGCCGCCTTAAGTACAAGAGGACTGACACAATAACTTTCTATGATTTCAACCTCTACTGTGAGTCCAGTTTTAGATTCCGATGCTTCACTTCAGGTTTACTGTATCCCTTGGACCTTCTTATTGACGATGAAACACTGAAATTGCATCCAAATGTAATACAAAAGGCATAATGCCGACTTAAGTACAAGAGGACTGACACTCTAACTTTCTATGATTTGAGCCACTCCTGTGAGTCCAGTTTAAGATTCCGATGCTTCACTTCAGGTTTACTGTATCCTTGGACATTTTTATTGACGGTGAAACACAGAAGTTGCATCCGAATTTAATACAAAAGGCACAATGCCGACTTAGGTACAAGAGGACTGACGCTCTGACTTCCTATGATTTGAACGTCTCCTTTGAATCCAGTTTTAGATTCCGATGCTTCACTTCAGGTCTACTGTATCCCTTGGACAATCTTATTGACGATGAAACACAGAAATTGCATCCGAATCTAATACAAAAGGCACAATGCCTACTTAAGTACAAACGGATTGACACTCTAACTTTCTATGATTTGAACCTCTCCTGTGAGTCCAGTTTTAGATTCCGATGCTTCACTTCAGGATTACTGTATCCCTTGGACCCTCTTATTAACGATGAAACACAGAAATTGCATCCAAATGTAATACAAAAGGCACAATGCCGACTTAAGTACAAGAGGACTGACACTCTAACTTTATATGATTTGAACCTCTGCTGTGAGTCCAGTTCCAGATTCCGATGCTTCACTTCCGGTTTACTGTATCCCTTGGACCTTCTTATTGACGATGAAACACAGAAATAGCTTCCGAATTTAATAAAAAAGGCACAATGCCGACATAAGTACAGGAGGACTGACACTCTAACTTTCTATGATTTGAACCTTTCCTGTGAGTCCACTTTTTGATTCCGATGCTTCACTTCAGGTTTACTGTATCCCTTGCTCATTCTTATTGGCGATGAAACACAGAAATAGCATCCAAAATAAATACAAAAGGCACAAAGCCGACTTAAGTACAAGAGGACTGACACTCTAACTTTCTATGATTTGAACCTCTCCTGTGAGTCCAGTCTTAGATTCCAATGCTTCACTTCAGGTTTACTGTTTCCCTTGCACCTTCTTATTGACGATGAAACACAGAAATTGCAACTGAATGTAATACAAACAGCACAATGCCGACTTAAGTACAGGAGGTATGACACTCTAACGTTCTATGATTTGAACCTCTCATGTGAGTCCAGTTTTAGATTCCGATGCTACACTTCAGGTTTACTGTATCCCTTGGACCTTCTTATTGACGAAGAAACACAGATATTGTATCCGAATTTAATACAAAAGCACAATGCTGACAAAAGTACAGGAGGACTGACTCTCAAACTTTTTATGATTTGAACCTCTCCTGTGAGTCCACTTTAAGATTCTGATGCTTCACTTCAGGTTTACTGTATCCCTTGGACCTTTTTATTCACGAAGAAACACAGAAGTTGCATCGGAATTTAATACAAAAGGCACAATGCCGACTTAAGTACAGGAGGACTGACACTCTAACCTTCTATCATTTGAACCTCTCCTTTGATTCCAGTTTTAGATTCCGATGCTTCACTTCAGGTCTACTGTATACCTTGGACCTTCTTATTGACGATGAAACACAGAAATTGCATCCGAATTAAATACAAAAGGCACAATGCCGACTTGAGTACAAGAGGACTGACACTCTGACTCACTATGATTTGAACCTCTCCCGTGAGTCCAGTTTTAGATTCCGATGCTTCAGTTCAGGTTTACTGTGTACCTTGGACCTTCTTATTGACGGTGAAACACAGAAATTGCATCCGAATTTAATACAAAAGACACAATGCCGACTTAAGTACAAGAGGACTGACACTCTAACTTTCTATGATTTGAACCTCTCCTGTGAGTCCAGTTTTAGATTGCAATGCTTCACTTCAGGTTTACTGTATCCCTTGGACCTTCTTGTTGACGATGAAACACAGAAATTACATCCGAATTTAATACAAAAGGCACAAGTCCGACTTAAGTACAAGAGGACTGACACTCTAACTTTCTATGATTTGAACCTTTCCTGTGAGTCCAGTTTTAGATTCCGATGCTTCACTTCAGGTTTACTGTATCCCTTGCACCTTCTTATTGACGATGAAACACAGAAATTGCAACTGAATGTAATACAAACGGCAGAATACAGACTTAAGTACAAGAGGACTGACACTCTAACTTTCTATGATTTGAACCTCTCCTGTGAGTCCAGTTTTAGATCCCGATGCTTCACATCAGGTTTACTCACTCCCTTGGACCTTCTTATTGACGATGAAACACAGAAATTGCATCCGAATTTAATACAAAAGGCACAATGCCGCCTTAAGTACAAGAGGACTGACACAATAACTTTCTATGATTTCAACCTCTGCTGTGAGTCCAGTTTTAGATTCCGATGCTTCACTTCAGGTTTACTGTATCCCTTGGACCTTCTTATTGACGATGAAACACTGAAATTGCATCCGAATGTAATACAAAAGGCACAATGCCGACTTAAGTACAAGAGGACTGACACTCTAACTTTCTATGATTTGAACCTCTCCTGTGAGTCCAGTTTAAGATTCTGATGCTTCACTTCAGGTTTTCTGTATCCCTTGGACATTTTTATTGACGATGAAACACAGAGGTTGCATCCGAATTTAATACAAAAGGCACAATGCCGACTTAAGTACAAGAGGACTGACGCTCTAACTTCCTATGATTTGAACGTCTCCTTTGATTCCAGTTTTAGATTCCGATGTCTCACTTCAGGTCTACTGTATCCCTTGGACAATCCTATTGACGATGAAACACAGAAATTGCATCCGAATCTAATACAAAAGGCACAATGCCTACTAAAGTACAAGAGGACTGACACTCTAACTTTCTATGATTTGAACCTCTCCTGTGAGTCCAGTTTTAGATTCCGATGCTTCACTTCAGGATTACTGTATCCCTTGGACCCTCTTATTAACGATGAAACACAGAAATTGCATCCAAATGTAATACAAAAGGCACAATGCCGACTTAAGTACAACAGGACTGACACTCTAACTTTATATCATTTGAACCTCTGCTGTGAGTCCAGTTTCAGATTCCGATGCTTCACTTCCGGTTTACTGTATCCCTTGGACCTTCTTATTGACGATGAAACACAGAAATTGCATCCGAATTTAATAAAATAGGCACAATGCCGACATAAGTACAGGAGGACTGACACTCTAACTTTCTATGATCTGAACCTTTCCTGTGAGTACACTTTTAGATTCCGATGCTTCACTTCAGGTTTACTGTATCCCTTGCTCATTCTTATTGGCGATGAAACACAGAAATAGCATCCACAATTAATACAAAAGGCACAAAGCCGACTTAAGTACAAGAGGACTGACACTCTAACTTTCTATGATTTGAACCTCTGCTGTGAGTCCAGTTTTAGATTCCGATGCTTCACGTCAGGTTAACTGTATCCCTTGGTCCTTCTTATTGACGATGAAACACTATAATTGCATCCGAATTTAATACAAAAGACACAATGCCGACTTAAGTACAACAGGACTGTCACTCTAACTTTCTATGATTCGGACCTCTCCTGTGAGTCCAGTTTAAGATTCCCATGCTTCACTTCAGGTTTACTGTATCCCTTGGACCTTTTTATTGACGATGAAACACAGAAATAGCATCCGAATTTAATAAAAAAGGCAAAATGCCGACTTAAGTACAAGAGGACTGACACAATAAATTTCGATGATTTTAACCTCTCCTGTGAGTCCAGTTTCAGTTTCCGATGCTTCACTTCAGGTTTACTGTATACCTTGGTCCTTCTTATTGACGATGAAACACGGAAATTGCATCCGAATTTAATACAAAAGGCACAATGCCGACTTAAGTACAAGAGGACTGAGACTCTAACTTTCTATGATTTGAACCTTTCTTGTGATTTCAGTTTTAGATTCCGATGCTTCACTTCAGGTTTACTGTATCCCTTGCTCCTTCTTATTGACGATGAACACAGAAATAGCATCCGAATTTAATACAAAAGGCACAAAGCCGACTTAAGTACAAGAGGACTGACACTCTAACTTTCTATGATTTGAACCTCTCCTGTGAGTCCAGTTTTAGATTCCGATGCTTCACTTAAGGTTTACTGTATCCCTTGGACCTTCTTATTGACGATGAAACACAGACATTGCACCCAAATTTAATACAAAAGGCACAATGCCGACTTAAGTACAAGAGGACTGACACTCTAACTTCCTATGATTTGAACCTCCCCTGTGAGTCCACTTTTAGATTCCGATGCTTCCCTTCAGGTTTACTGGATACCTTGGACCTTCTTATTGACGATGAAACACAGAAATAGCATCCGAATTTAATACAAATGGCACAATGCCGACTTAAGTACAAGACGACTGACACTCTAACTTTCTATGACTTGGACCTCTCCTGTGAGTCCAGTTTTAGATTCCGATGCTTCACTTCAGGTTTACTGTATCCCTTGGACCTTCTTATTGACGATGAAACACAGTAATTACATCCGAATGTAATCCAAAAGGCACAATGCCGACTTAAGCACAAGAGGACTGACAATGTAACTTTCTATGATTTCAACCTCTCCTGTGAGTCCAGTTTTAGATTCCGTTGCGTCACTTCAGGTTTACTGTATCCCTTGGACCTTCTTATTGACGATGAAACACAGAAATTGCATCCGAATTTAATACAAAAGGCACAATGCCGATTTAAGTACGAGAGCACTGACACTCTAACTTTCTATGATTTGAACCTCTCCTGAGTCCAGTTTTAGATTCCGATGCTTCACTTCAAGTTTACTGTATCCCTTGGACCTTCTTATTGACGATGAAACACAGAAATAGCATCCGAATTTAATACAAAAGGCACAAAGTCGACTTAAGTACAAGAGGACTGACACTCTAACTTTCTATGATTTGAACCTCTTCTGTGAGTCCAGTTTTAGATTCCAATGCCTCACTTCAGATCTACTGAATCCCTTGGACCTTCTTATTGACGATGAAACATAGAAATTGCATCCGAATTTAATACAAAAGGCACAATGCCGACTTAAGTACAAGAGGACTGACACTCTAACTTTCTTTGATTTGAAACTCTCCTGTGGGTCAAGTTTTAGATTCTGATGGTTCACTTCAGGTTTACTGTATACCTTGGACCTTTTTATTGGCGATGAAACACAGAAATTGCATCCGAATTTAATACACAAGGCACAGTGCCGACTTAAGTACAAGAGGACTGACACTCTAACTTTCTATGATTTGAACTTCTCCTGTGAGTCCAGATTTAGATTCCGATGCTTCAGTTCAGGTTTACTGTATCCCTTGGACCTTCTTATTGACGATGAAACACAGTAATTGCATCCGAATTTAAAAAAAAAGGCACAAGTCCAACTTAAGTACAAGAGGACCGACAATCTAACTTTCTATGATTTTATCCCCTCCTGTGAGTCCAGTTTTAGATTCCGTTGCTTCACTTCAGGTTTACTGTATCCCTTGGACCTTCTTATTGACGATGAAGCACAGAAATTCCATCCGAATTTAAAAAAAAATGCACAAGTCCGACTTAACTACAAGAGGAGTGACAATCTAACTTTCTATTATTTAATCCTCTCCTGTGAGTCCAGTTTTAGATTCCGCTGCTTCACTTCAGGTTTACTGTATCCCTTGGACCCTCTTATTGACGATGAAACACAGAAATTGCATCCGAATTTAATACATAAGGCACAATGCCGACTTAAGTACATGAGGACTGTCACTGTAATATTCTGTGATTTGAACCTCTCCTGTGAGTCCAGTGTTAGGTTACGATGCTTCACTTCAGGTTTACTGTATCCCTTGGACCTTCTTATTGACGATGAAACACAGAAATTGCATCCGAATATAATACAAAAGGCACAATGCCGACTTAAGTACATGAGGACTGACACTCTAACTTTCTATGATTTGAACCTCTCCTGTGAGTCCAGTTTTAGATTCCGATGCTTCACTTCAGGTTTACTGTATCCCTTGGACCTACTTATTGACGATGAAACACAGAAATTGCATCCGAATTTAATACAAAATGCACAATGCCGACTTAAGTACAAGAGGTCTGACACTCTAACTTTCTATGATTTGAACCTCTCCTCTGAGTCCAGTTTTAGATTCCGATGCTTCACTTCAGGTTTACTGTATCTTTCGGACTTTCTTATTGACGATGAAGCACAGAAATTGCATCGGAATTAAATTCAAAAGGCACAATGCCGACTTAAGTACAAGAGGACTGACACTCTAACTTTCTATGATTTGAACCGCTCCTGTGAGTCCAGTTTCAGATTCCGATGCTTCACTTCATGTTTACTGTATCCCTTGGAGCTTCTTATTCACGATGAAGCACAGAAATTGCAACTGAATGTAATACAAACGGCAGAATGCCGACTTAAGTACAAGAGGACTGACACTCTAACTTTCTATGATTTGAACCTCTCCTGTGAGTCCAGTTTTAGATTCCGATGCTTTACTTCAGGTTTACTGTATCCCTTGGACTTTCTTATTGACGACGGAACACAGAAATTGCATCCGAATTTAATACAAAAGGCACAATGCCGCCATAAGTACAAGAGAACTGACACTCTAACTTTTTATGATTTGAACCTCTCCTGTGAGTCCAGTTTTAGATTCCGATGCTACACTTCAGGTTTACTGTATCCCTTGGACCTTCTTATTGACGATGAAACACAGAAATAGCATCCGAATTTAATACAAAAGGCACAAAGTCGACTTAAGTACAAGAGGACTGACACTCTAACTTTCTATGATTTGAACCTCTTCTGTGAGTCCAGTTTTAGATTCCAATGCCTCACTTCAGATCTACTGAATCCCTTGGACCTTCTTATTGACGATGAAACATAGAAATTGCATCCGAATTTAATACAAAAGGCACAATGCCGACTTAAGTACAAGAGGACTGACACTCTAACTTTCTTTGATTTGAAACTCTCCTGTGAGTCAAGTTTTAGATTCTGATGGTTCACTTCAGGTTTACTGTATACCTTGGACCTTTTTATTGGCGATGAAACACAGAAATTGCATCCGAATTTAATACAAAAGGCACAGTGCCGACTTAAGTACAAGAGGACTGACACTCTAACTTTCTATGATTTGAACCTCTCCTGTGAGTCCAGTTTTAGATTCCGATGCTTCACTTAAGGTTTACTGTATCCCTTGGACCTTCTTATTGACGATGAAACACAGACATTGCACCCAAATTTAAAAAAAAAGGCACAATGCCGACTTAAGTACAAGAGGACTGACACTCTAACTTCCTATGATTTGAACCTCCCCTGTGAGTCCACTTTTAGATTCCGATGCTTCCCTTCAGGTTTACTGTATACCTTGGACCTTCTTATTGACGATGAAACACAGAAATAGCATCCGAATTTAATACAAATGGCACAATGCCGACTTAAGTACAAGACGACTGACACTCTAACTTTCTATGACTTGGACCTCTCCTGTGAGTCCAGTTTTAGATTCCGATGCTTCACTTCAGGTTTACTGTATCCCTTGGACCTTCTTATTGACGATGAAACACAGTAATTACATCCGAATGTAATCCAAAAGGCACAATGCCGACTTAAGCACAAGAGGACTGACAATGTAACTTTCTATGATTTCAACCTCTCCTGTGAGTCCAGTTTTAGATTCCGTTGCGTCACTTCAGGTTTACTGTATCCCTTGGACCTTCTTATTGACGATGAAACACAGAAATTGCATCCGAATTTAATACAAAAGGCACAATGCCGACTTACGTACGAGAGCACTGACACTCTAACTTTCTATGATTTTAACCTCTCCTGAGTCCAGTTTTAGATTCCGATGCTTCACTTCAAGTTTACTGTATCCCTTGGACCTTCTTATTGACGATGAAACACAGAAATAGCATCCGAATTTAATACAAAAGGCACAAAGTCGACTTAAGTACAAGAGGACTGACACTCTAACTTTCTATGATTTGAACCTCTTCTGTGAGTCCAGTTTTAGATTCCAATGCCTCACTTCAGATCTACTGAATCCCTTGGACCTTCTTATTGACGATGAAACATAGAAATTGCATCCGAATTTAATACAAAAGGCACAATGCCGACTTAAGTACAAGAGGACTGACACTCTAACTTTCTTTGATTTGAAACTCTCCTGTGAGTCAAGTTTTAGATTCTGATGGTTCACTTCAGGTTTACTGTATACCTTGGACCTTTTTATTGGCGATGAAACACAGAAATTGCATCCGAATTTAATACAAAAGGCACAGTGCCGACTTAAGTACAAGAGGACTGACACTCTAACTTTCTATGATTTGAACTTCTCCTGTGAGTCCAGATTTAGATTCCGATGCTTCAGTTCAGGTTTACTGTATCCTTTGGACCTTCTTATTGACGATGAAACACAGTAATTGCATCCGAATTTAAAAAAAAAGGCACAAGTCCAACTTAAGTACAAGAGGACCGACAATCTAACTTTCTATGATTTGATCCCCTCCTGTGAGTCCAGTTTTAGATTCCGTTGCTTCACTTCAGGTTTACTGTATCCCTTGGACCTTCTTATTAACGATGAAGCACAGAAATTCCATCCGAATTTTAAAAAAAATGCACAAGTCCGACTTAACTACAAGAGGAGTGACAATCTAACTTTCTATTATTTAATCCTCTCCTGTGAGTCCAGTTTTAGATTCCGCTGCTTCACTTCAGGTTTACTGTATCCCTTGGACCCTCTTATTGACGATGAAACACAGAAATTGCATCCGAATTTAATACATAAGGCACAATGCCGACTTAAGTACGTGAGGACTGTCACTCTAATATTCTGTGATTTGAACCTCTCCTGTGAGTCCAGTGTTAGGTTACGATGCTTCACTTCAGGTTTACTGTATCCCTTGGACCTTCTTATTGACGATGAAACACAGAAATTGCATCCGAATATAATACAAAAGGCACAATGCCGACTTAAGTACATGAGGACTGACACTCTAACTTTCTATGATTTGAACCTCTCCTGTGAGTCCAGTTTTAGATTCCGATGCTTCACTTCAGGTTTACTGTATCCCTTGGACCTACTTATTGACGATGAAACACAGAAATTGCATCCGAATTTAATACAAAATGCACAATGCCGACTTAAGTACAAGAGGTCTGACACTCTAACTTTCTATGATTTGAACCTCTCCTCTGAGTCCAGTTTTAGATTCCGATGCTTCACTTCAGGTTTACTGTATCTTTCGGACCTTCTTATTGACGATGAAGCACAGAAATTGCATCGGAATTAAATTCAAAAGGCACAATGCCGACTTAAGTACAAGAGGACTGACACTCTAACTTTCTATGATTTGAACCGCTCCTGTGAGTCCAGTTTCAGATTCCGATGCTTCACTTCAGGTTTACTGTATCCCTTGGAGCTTCTTATTCACGATGAAGCACAGAAATTGCAACTGAATGTAATACAAACGGCAGAATGCCGACTTAAGTACAAGAGGACTGACACTCTAACTTTCTATGATTTGAACCTCTCCTGTGAGTCCAGTTTAGATTCCGATGCTTTACTTCAGGTTTACTGTATCCCTTGGACATTCTTATTGACGACGGAACACAGAAATTGCATCCGAATTTAATACAAAAGGCACAATGCCGCCATAAGTACAAGAGAACTGACACTCTAACTTTATATGATTTGAACCTCTCCTGTGAGTCCAGTTTTAGATTCCGATGCTACACTTCAGGTTTACTGTATCCCTTGGACCTTCTTATTGACGATGAAACACAGACATTGCACCCAAATTTAAAAAAAAATGCACAATGCCGACTTAAGTACAAGAGGACTGACACTCTAACTTCCTATGATTTGAACCTCCCCTGTGAGTCCACTTTTAGATTCCGATGCTTCCCTAAAGGCTTACTGTATACCTTGGACCTTCTTATTGACGATGAAACACAGAAATAGCATCCGAATTTAATACAAATGGCACATTGCCGACTTAAGTACAAGACGACTGACACTCTAACTTTCTATGACTTGGACCTCTCCTGTGAGTCCAGTTTTAGATTCCGATGCTTCACTTCAGGTTTACTGTATCCCTTGGACATTCTTATCGACGATGAAACACAGTAATTACATCCGAATGTAATCCAAAAGGCACAATGCCGACTTAAGCACAAGAGGACTGACAATGTAACTTTCTATGATTTCAACCTCTCCTGTGAGTCCAGTTTTAGATTCCGTTGCGTCACTTCAGGTTTACTGTATCCCTTGGACCTTCTTATTGACGATGAAACACAGAAATTGCATCCGAATTTAATACAAAAGGCACAATGCCGACTTACGTACGAGAGCACTGACACTCTAACTTTCTATGATTTTAACCTCTCCTGAGTCCAGTTTTAGATTCCAAAGCTTCACTTCAAGTTTACTGTATCCCTTGGACCTTCTTATTGACGATGAAACACAGAAATAGCAGCCGAATTTAATACAAAAGGCACAAAGTCGACTTAAGTACAAGAGGACTGACACTCTAACTTTCTATGATTTGAACCTCTTCTGTGAGTCCAGTTTTAGATTCCAATGCCTCACTTCAGATCTACTGAATCCCTTGGACCTTCTTATTGACGATGAAACATAGAAATTGCATCCGAATTTAATACAAAAGGCACAATGCCGACTTAAGTACAAGAGGACTGACACTCTAACTTTCTTTGATTTGAAACTCTCCTGTGAGTCAAGTTTTAGATTCTGATGGTTCACTTCAGGTTTACTGTATACCTTGGACCTTTTTATTGGCGATGAAACACAGAAATTGCATCCGAATTTAATACAAAAGGCACAGTGCCGACTTAAGTACAAGAGGACTGACACTCTAACTTTCTATGATTTGAACTTCTCCTGTGAGTCCAGATTTAGATTCCGAAGCTTCAGTTCAGGTTTACTGTATCCCTTGGACCTTCTTATTGACGATGAAACTCAGTAATTGCATCCGAATTTAAAAAAAATGGCACAAGTCCAACTTAAGTACAAGAGGACCGACAATCTAACTTTCTATGATTTGATCCCCTCCTGTGAGTCCAGTTTTAGATTCCGTTGCTTCACTTCAGGTTTACTGTATCCCTTGGACCTTCTTATTGACGATGAAGCACAGAAATTCCATCCGAATTTTAAAAAAAATGCACAAGTCCGACTTAACTACAAGAGGAGTGACAATCTAACTTTCTATTATTTAATCCTCTCCTGTGAGTCCAGTTTTAGATTCCGCTGCTTCACTTCAGGTTTACTGTATCCCTTGGACCCTCTTATTGACGATGAAACACAGAAATTGCATCCGAATTTAATACATAAGGCACAATGCCGACTTAAGTACATGAGGACTGTCACTCTAATATTCTGTGATATGAACCTCTCCTGTGAGTCCAGTGTTAGGTTACGATGCTTCACTTCAGGTTTACTGTATCCCTTGGACCTTCTTATTGACGATGAAACACAGAAATTGCATCCGAATATAATACAAAAGGCACAATGCCGACTTAAGTACATGAGGACTGACACTCTAACTTTCTATGATTTGAACCTCTCCTGTGAGTCCAGTTTTAGATTCCGATGCTTCACTTCAGGTTTACTGTATCCCTTGGACCTACTTATTGACGATGAAACACAGAAATTGCATCCGAATTTAATACAAAATGCACAATGCCGACTTAAGTACAAGAGGTCTGACACTCTAACTTTCTATGATTTGAACCTCTCCTCTGAGTCCAGTTTTAGATTCCGATGCTTCACTTCAGGTTTACTGTATCTTTCGGACCTTCTTATTGACGATGAAGCACAGAAATTGCATCGGAATTAAATTCAAAAGGCACAATGCCGACTTAAGTACAAGAGGACTGACACTCTAACTTTCTATGATTTGAACCGCTCCTGTGAGTCCAGTTTCAGATTCCGATGCTTCACTTCAGGTTTACTGTATCCCTTGGAGCTTCTTATTCACGATGAAGCACAGAAATTGCAACTGAATGTAATACAAACGGCAGAATGCCGACTTAAGTACAAGAGGACTGACACTCTAACTTTCTATGATTTAAACCTCTCCTGTGAGTCCAGTTTTAGATTCCGATGCTTTACTTCAGGTTTACTGTATCCCTTGGACATTCTTATTGACGACGGAACACAGAAATTGCATCCGAATTTAATACAAAAGGCACAATGCCGCCATAAGTACAAGAGAACTGACACTCTAACTTTATATGATTTGAACCTCTCCTGTGAGTCCAGTTTTAGATTCCGATGCTACACTTCAGGTTTACTGTATCCCTTGGACCTTCTTATTGACGATGAAACACAGAAATAGCATCCGAATTTAATACAAAAGGCACAAAGTCGACTTAAGTACAAGAGGACTGACACTCTAACTTTCTATGATTTGAACCTCTTCTGTGAGTCCAGTTTTAGACTCCAATGCCTCACTTCAGATCTACTGAATCCCTTGGACCTTCTTATTGACGATGAAACATAGAAATTGCATCCGAATTTAATACAAAAGGCACAATGCCGTCTTAAGTACAAGAGGACTGACACTCTAACTTTCTTTGATTTGAAACTCTCCTGTGAGTCAAGTTTTAGATTCTGATGGTTCACTTCAGGTTTACTGTATACCTTGGACCTTTTTATTGGCGATGAAACACAGACATTGCATCCGAATTTAATGCAAAAGGCACAGTGCCGACTTAAGTACAAGAGGACTGACACTCTAACTTTCTATGATTTGAACTTCTCCTGTGAGTTCAGTTTTAGATTCCGATGCTTCAGTTCAGGTTTACTGTATCCCTTGGACCTTCTTATTGACGATGAAACACAGTAATTGCATCCGAATTTTAAAAAAAATGCACACGTCCGACTTAACTACAAGAGGACTGACAATCTAACTTTCTATTATTTAATCCTCTCCTGTGAGTCCAGTTTTAGATTCCGCTGCTTCACTTCAGGTTTACTGTATCCCTTGGACCCTCTTATTGATGATGAAACACAGAAATTGCATCCCAATTTAATACATAAGGCACAATGCCGACTTAAGTACATGAGGACTGTCACTCTAATATTCTGTGATTTGAACCTCTCCTGTGAGTCTAGTGTTAGGTTACGATGCTTCACTTCAGGTTTACTGTATCCCTTGGACCTTCTTACTGACGATGAAACACAGAAATTGCATCCGAATTTAATACAAAAGGCACAATGCCGACTTAAGTATATGAGGACTGACACTCTAACTTTCTATGATTTGAACCTCTTCTGTGAGTCCAGTTTTAGATTCATATGCTTCACTTCAGGTTTACTGTATCCCTTGGACCTACTTATTGACGATGAAACACAGAAATTGCATCCGAATTTAATACAAAAAGCACAATGCCGACTTAAGTACAAGAGGTCTGACACTCTAACTTTCTATGATTTGAACCTCTCCTCTGAGTCCAGTTTTAGATTCCGATGCTTCACTTCAGGTTTACTGTATCTTTCGGACCTTCTTATTGACGATTAAGCACAGAAATTGCATCGGAATTAAATTCAAAAGGCACAATGCCGACTTAAGTACAAGAGGACTGACACTCTAACTTTCTATGATTTGAACCTCTCCTGTGAGTCCAGTTTCAGATTCCGATGCTTCACTTCAGGTTTACTGTATCCCTTGGAGCTTCTTATTCACGATGAAGCACAGAAATTGCAACTGAATGTAATACAAACGGCAGAATGCCGACTTAGGTACAAGAGGACTGACACTCTAACTTTCTATGATTTGAACCTCTCCTGTGAGTCCAGTTTTAGATTCCGATGCTTTACTTCAGGTTTACTGTATCCCTTGGACTTTCTTATTGACGACGAAACACAGAAATTGCATCCGAATTTAATACAAAAGGCACAATGCCGCCATAAGTACAAGAGGACTGACACTCTAACTTTATATGATTTGAACCTCTCCTGTGAGTCCAGTTTTAGATTCCGATGCTACACTTCAGGTTTACTGTATCCCTTGGACCTTCTTATTGACGATGAAACACAGAAATTCCATCCGAATTTAATACAAAAGCTCAATGCCGACTTAAGTACAAGAGGACTGACACTCTAACTTTCTATGATTTGAACCTCTCCTGTGAGTCCACTTTTAGATTCCAATGCTTCACTTCAGGTTTACTGCATCCCTTGGACCTTCTTATTGACGATGAAACACAGATATTGCATCCGAATTTAATAAAAAATTCACAATGCTACCTTAAGTACCAGAGGACTGAAACTCTAACTTTCTATGATTTGAGCCTCTACTGTGAGTCCAGTTTTAGATTCCGATGCTTCACTTCAGGTTTACTGTATCCCTTGGACCTTCTTATTAACGATGAAACACCGAAATTGCATCCGAATTTAATACAAAAGGCACAATGCCGACTTAAGTACAAGAGGACTGATACAGTAACTTTCTATGATTTGAACCACTCCTGTGAGTCCAGTTTTAGATTCCGATGCTACACTTCAGGTTTACTGTATCCCTTGGACCTTCTTATTGACAATGAAACACAGAAATTCCATCCGAATTTATTACAAAAGCACAATGCCGACTTAAGTACAAGAGGACTGACACTCTAACTTTCTATGAGTTGAACCTCTCCTGTAAGTCCACTTTCAGATTCCGATGCTTCACTTCCGGTTTACTGTATCCCTTAGACCTTCTTATTGACGATGAAACACAGAAATTGCATCCGAATTTAATACAAAAGGCACAATGCCGACTTAAGTATAGGAGGTCTGACACTCTAACTTTCTATGATTTGAACCTCTCCTCTGAGTCCAGTTTTAGATTCCGATGCTTCACTTCAGGTTTACTGTATCTTTCGGACCTTCTTATTGACGATTAAGCACAGAAATTGCATCGGAATTAAATTCAAAAGGCACAATGCCGACTTAAGTACAAGAGGACTGACACTCTAACTTTCTATGATTTGAACCTCTCCTGTGAGTCCAGTTTCAGATTCCGATGCTTCACTTCAGGTTTACTGTATCCCTTGGAGCTTCTTATTCACGATGAAGCACAGAAATTGCAACTGAATGTAATACAAACGGCAGAATGCCGACTTAGGTACAAGAGGACTGACACTCTAACTTTCTATGATTTGAACCTCTCCTGTGAGTCCAGTTTTAGATTCCGATGCTTTACTTCAGGTTTACTGTATCCCTTGGACTTTCTTATTGACGACGAAACACAGAAATTGCATCCGAATTTAATACAAAAGGCACAATGCCGCCATAAGTACAAGAGGACTGACACTCTAACTTTATATGATTTGAACCTCTCCTGTGAGTCCAGTTTTAGATTCCGATGCTACACTTCAGGTTTACTGTATCCCTTGGACCTTCTTATTGACGATGAAACACAGAAATTCCATCCGAATTTAATACAAAAGCTCAATGCCGACTTAAGTACAAGAGGACTGACACTCTAACTTTCTATGATTTGAACCTCTCCTGTGAGTCCACTTTTAGATTCCAATGCTTCACTTCAGGTTTACTGCATCCCTTGGACCTTCTTATTGACGATGAAACACAGATATTGCATCCGAATTTAATAAAAAATTCACAATGCTACCTTAAGTACCAGAGGACTGAAACTCTAACTTTCTATGATTTGAGCCTCTACTGTGAGTCCAGTTTTAGATTCCGATGCTTCACTTCAGGTTTACTGTATCCCTTGGACCTTCTTATTAACGATGAAACACCGAAATTGCATCCGAATTTAATACAAAAGGCACAATGCCGACTTAAGTACAAGAGGACTGATACAGTAACTTTCTATGATTTGAACCACTCCTGTGAGTCCAGTTTTAGATTCCGATGCTACACTTCAGGTTTACTGTATCCCTTGGACCTTCTTATTGACAATGAAACACAGAAATTCCATCCGAATTTATTACAAAAGCACAATGCCGACTTAAGTACAAGAGGACTGACACTCTAACTTTCTATGAGTTGAACCTCTCCTGTAAGTCCACTTTCAGATTCCGATGCTTCACTTCCGGTTTACTGTATCCCTTAGACCTTCTTATTGACGATGAAACACAGAAATTGCATCCGAATTTAATACAAAAGGCACAATGCCGACTTAAGTATAGGAGGACTGACACTCAAACTTTCTATAATTTGAACCTTTCCTGTGAGACCAGTATTAGATTCCGATGCTTCACTTCAGGTTTACTGTATCAATTGCACCTTCTTATTGACGATGAAACACAGAAATTGCATCCGAATTTTATACAAAAGGCACAATGCCGCCTTAAGTACAAGAGGACTGACACTCAAACTTTCTATGATTTGAACCTCTCCTGTGAGTCCAGTTTTAGATCCCGATGCTTCACTTCAGGTTTATTGTATCCCTTGGACCTCCTTATTGACGATGAAACACAGAAATTGCATCCGAATTTTATACAAAAGGCACAATGCCGCCTTAAGTACAAGAGGACTGACACTCTAACTTTCTATAATTTGAACTTTCCTGTGAGTCCAGTTTTAGATTCTGATGCTTCACTTCAGGTTTACTGTATCCCTCGGACCTTTTTATTAACGATGAAACACTGAAATTGGATCCGAATTTAATACAAAAGACACAATGCCGACTTTTAAGTTCAAGACGACTGACACTCTAACTTTCTATGATTTGAACCTCTGCTGTGAGTCCAGTTTTAGATACGGATGCTTCACTCCAGGTTTACTATATCCCTTGGACCTTCTTATTGACGATAGAACACTGAAATAGCATCCGAATTTAATACAAAAGGCACAATGCCGACTTAAGTACAAGAGGACTGACACTCTAACTTTCTATGATTTGAACCTCTCCTGTGAGTCCAGTTTAATATTCCGATGCTTCACTTCAGGTTTACTGTATCCCTTGGACCTTTTTATTGACGATGAAACACAGAAATTGCATCCGAATTGAATACAAAAGGCACAATGCCGACTTAAGTACAACAGGACTGACACTCTAACCTTCTATGATTTGAACCTCTCCTGTGAGTCCACGTTTAGATTCCGATGCTTCACTTCCGGTTTACTGTATCCCTTTTACCTTCTTATTGACGATGAAACACAGAAATTGTAACTGAATTGAATACAAACGGCAGAATGCCGACTTAAGTACAAGAGGACTAACACTCTAACTTTCTATAATTTGAGCCTCTCCTGTGAGTCCAGTTTTAGATTCTGATGCATCACTTCAGGTTTACTGTATCCCTTGGACATTTTTATTGCCAATGAAACACAGAAATAGCATTCGAATTTAATACAAAAGGCACAAAGCCGACTTAAGTACAAGAGGACTGACAGTCTAACTTTCTATGATTTGAACCACTCCTCTGAGTCCAGTTTTAGATTCCGATGCTTCACTTCAGGTTTACTGTTTCCCATGGACCTTCTTATTGACGATGAAACACAGAAATTGCATCCAAATGTAATACACAAGGCACAATGCCGACTTAAGTACAAGAGGACTGACTCTCTAACTTTCTATGATTTGAACCTCTCCTGTGAGTCCAGTTTTAGATTCCGATGCTTCACTTCAGGTTTACTGTATCCCTTGGACCTTCTTATTGACGACGAAACACAGAAATTGCATCCGAATTTAATACAAAAGGCACAATGCCGCCTTAAGTACAACAATACTGACACTCAAATTTTCTATGATTTGAACCTCTCCTGTGAGTCCAGTTTTAGATTCCGATGCTACACTTCAGGTTTACTGTATCCCTTGGACCTTCTTATTGACGATGAAACGCAGAAATTGCATCCGAATTTAATACAAAACGCACAATGCCGACTTAAGCACAAGAGGACTGACACTCTAACTTTCTATGATTTGAACCTCTCCTGTGAGTCCAGTTTTAGATTTCGATGCTTCACTTCAGGATTACTCTATCCCTTGGACCTTCTTATTGGCGATGACACACAGAAATTGCATCGAAATGTAATACAAAAGGCACAATGCCGACTTAAGTTTAAGACGACTGACACTCTAACTTTCTATGATTTGAACCTCTGCTGTGAGTCCAGTTTTAGATTCCGATGCTTCACTTCAGGTTTACTGTATCCCTTGGACCTTCTTATTGACGATAGAACACTGAAATAGCATCCGAATTTAATACAAAAGGCACAATGCCGACTTAAGTACTAGAGGACTGACACTCTATCTTTCTATGATTTGAACCTCTCCTGTGAGTCCAGTTTAAGATTCCGATGCTTCACTTCAGGTTTACTGTATCCTTGGACCTTTTTATTAACGATGAAGCACTGAAATTGCATCCGAATGTAATACAAAAGGCACAATGCCGACTTAAGTACAAGAGGACTGACACTCTAACTTTCTATGATTTGAACCTCTCCTGTGAGTCCAGGTTTAGATTCCGATGCGTCACTTCAAGTTTACTGTATCCCTTGGAACTTCTTATTGACGATGAAACACAGAAATTGTAACTGAATTTAATACAAACGGCAGAATGCCGACTTAAGTACAAGAAGACTAACACTCTAACTTTCTATGATTTGAGCCTCTCCTGTGAGTCCAGTTTTAGATTCCGATGCTTCACTTCAGGTTTACTGCATCCCTTGGACCTTCTTATTGCCGATGAAACACAGAAATAGCATTCGAATTTAATACAAAAGGCACAAAGCCGACTTAAGATCAAGAGACTGACACTCTAACTTTCTATGATTTGAACCTCTCCTCTGAGTCCAGTTTTAGATTCCGATGCTTCACTTCAGGTTTACTGTATCCCATGGACCTTCTTATTGACGATGAAACACATAAATTGCATCCAAATGTAATACTCAAGGCACAATGCCGACTTAAGTACAAGAGGACTGACACTCTAACTTTCTATGATTTGAACCTTTCCTGTGGGTCCAGTTTTAGATTCCGATGCTTCACTTCAGGTTTACTGTATCCCTTGGACCTTCTTATTGACGACGAAACTCAGAAATTGCATCCGAATTTAATACAAAAGGCACAATGCCGCCTTAGGTACAAGAGGACTGACACTCTAATTTTCTATGATTTGAACCTCTCCTGTGAGTCCAGTTTTAGATTCCGATGCCACACTTCAGGTTTACTGTATCCCTTGGACCTTCTTATTGACGATGAAACACAGAAATTGCATCCGAATTTAATACAAAAGGCACAATGCCGACTTAAGTACAAGAGGACTGACACTCTAACTTTCTATGATTTGAACCTCTCTTGTGAGTCCAGTTTTAGATTCCGATGCTACACGTCAGGTTTACTGAATCCCTTGGACCTTCTTATAGACAATGAAACACAGAAATTGCATCCGAATTTAATACAAAAGCACATTTCCGACATAAGTACAAGAGGACAGACACTCTAACTTTCTATGATTTGAACCTCTCCTGTGAGTCTAGTTTTAGATTCCAATGCTTCACTTCAGGTTTACTGTATCCCTTGGACCTTCTTATTGACGATGAAACACAGAAATTGCATCCGAATTTAATACAAAAGGCACAATGCCGACTTAAGTACAAGAGGACTGACACTCTAACTTTCTATGATTTGAACCTCTCCTGTGAGTCCAGTTTAAGATTCCGATGTTTCACTTCAGGTTTACTTTATCCCTTGGACCTTTTTATTGACGATGAAACACAGAAATTGCATCCGAATTTAATACAAAAGGCACAATGCCGACTTAAGTACAAGAGGACTGACACTCTAACTTTCTATGATTTGAACCTCTCCTGTGAGTCCAGTTTCAGATTCCGATGCATCACTTCAGGTTTACTGTATCCCTTGGACCTTGTTATTGACGATGAAACACAGAAATTGCATCCGAATATAATACAAAAGGCACAATGCCGCCTTAAGTACAAGAGGACTGACGCAATAACTTTCTATGATTTGAACCTATTATGTGAGTCCAGTTTTAGATTCCGATGCTGCACTTCGGTTTACTGTATCCCTTGGACCTTCTTATTGACGATGAAACACAGAAATTCCATCCGAATTTAATACAATAGGCACAATGCCGACTTAAGTTCAAGAGGACTGACACTCTAACTTTCTATGATTTGAACCTCTCCTGTGAGTCCAGTTTAAGATTCCGATGTTTCACTTCAGGTTTACTGTATCCCTTGGACCTTTTTATTGACGACGAAACACAGAAATTGCATCCGAATTTAATACAAAAGGCACAATGCCGCCTTGAGTACAAGAGGACTGACACTCTAATTTTCTATGATTTGAACCTCTCCTGTGAGTCCAGTTTTAGATTCCGATGCTTCACTTCAGGTTTACTGCATCCCTTGGACCTTCTTATTGACGATGAAACACAGAAATTGCATCCGAATTTAATACAAAAGGCATGATGCCGACTTAAGTACAAGAGGACTGTTACCCTAACTTTCTATGATATGCACCTCTCCTGTGAGTCCAGTTTTAGATTCCGATGCTTCACTTCAGGATTACTGTATCCCTTGGACCTTCTTATTGGCGATGAAACACAGAAATTGCATCGAAATGTAATATAAAAGGCACAATGCCGACTTAAGTTCAAGACGGATGACACTCTAACTTTCTGCGATTTGAACCTCTGCTGTGAGTCCAGTTTTAGATTCCGATGCTTCACTTCAGGTTTACTGTATCCCTTGGACCTTCTTATTGACGATAGAACACTGAAATAGCATCCGAATTTAATACAAAAGGCACAATGCCGACCTAAGTACAAGAGGACAGACACTCTAACTCTCTATGATTTGAACCTCTCCTGTGAGTCCTGTTTAAGATTCCGATGCTTCACTTCAGGTTTACTGTATCCCTTGGACCTTTTTATTAACGATGAAACACTGAAATTGCATCCGAATTTAATACAAAAGGCACAATGCCGACTTAAGTACAAGAGGACTGACACTCTAACTTTCTATGATTTGAACCTCTCCTGTGAGTCCAGGTTTAGATTCCGATGCTTCACTTCAAGTTTACTGTATCCCTTGGACCTTCTTATTGACGATGAAACACAGAAATTGTAACTGAATTTAATACAAACGGCAGAATGCCGACTTAAGTACAAGAGGACTAACACTCTAACTTTCTATGATTTGAGCCTCTCCTGTGAGTCCAGTTTTAGATTCCGATGCTTCACTTCAGGTTTACTGTATCCCTTGGACCTTCTTATTGCCGATGAAACACAGAAATAGCATTCGAATTTAATACAAAAGGCACAATGCCGACTTAAGTACAAGAGGACTGACACTCTAACTTTCTATGATTTGAACCTCTCTTGTGAGTCCAGTTTTAGATTCCGATGCTACACGTCAGGTTTACTGAATCCCTTGGACCTTCTTATAGACAATGAAACACAGAAATTGCATCCGAATTTAATACAAAAGCACATTTCCGACATAAGTACAAGAGGACAGACACTCTAACTTTCTATGATTTGAACCTCTCCTGTGAGTCTAGTTTTAGATTCCAATGCTTCACTTCAGGTTTACTGTATCCCTTGGACCTTCTTATTGACGATGAAACACAGAAATTGCATCCGAATTTAATACAAAAGGCACAATGCCGACTTAAGTACAAGAGGACTGACACTCTAACTTTCTATGATTTGAACCTCTCCTGTGAGTCCAGTTTAAGATTCCGATGTTTCACTTCAGGTTTACTTTATCCCTTGGACCTTTTTATTGACGATGAAACACAGAAATTGCATCCGAATTTAATACAAAAGGCACAATGCCGACTTAAGTACAAGAGGACTGACACTCTAACTTTCTATGATTTGAACCTCTCCTGTGAGTCCAGTTTCAGATTCCGATGCATCACTTCAGGTTTACTGTATCCCTTGGACCTTGTTATTGACGATGAAACACAGAAATTGCATCCGAATATAATACAAAAGGCACAATGCCGCCTTAAGTACAAGAGGACTGACGCAATAACTTTCTATGATTTGAACCTATTATGTGAGTCCAGTTTTAGATTCCGATGCTGCACTTCGGTTTACTGTATCCCTTGGACCTTCTTATTGACGATGAAACACAGAAATTCCATCCGAATTTAATACAATAGGCACAATGCCGACTTAAGTTCAAGAGGACTGACACTCTAACTTTCTATGATTTGAACCTCTCCTGTGAGTCCAGTTTAAGATTCCGATGTTTCACTTCAGGTTTACTGTATCCCTTGGACCTTTTTATTGACGACGAAACACAGAAATTGCATCCGAATTTAATACAAAAGGCACAATGCCGCCTTGAGTACAAGAGGACTGACACTCTAATTTTCTATGATTTGAACCTCTCCTGTGAGTCCAGTTTTAGATTCCGATGCTTCACTTCAGGTTTACTGCATCCCTTGGACCTTCTTATTGACGATGAAACACAGAAATTGCATCCGAATTTAATACAAAAGGCATGATGCCGACTTAAGTACAAGAGGACTGTTACCCTAACTTTCTATGATATGCACCTCTCCTGTGAGTCCAGTTTTAGATTCCGATGCTTCACTTCAGGATTACTGTATCCCTTGGACCTTCTTATTGGCGATGAAACACAGAAATTGCATCGAAATGTAATATAAAAGGCACAATGCCGACTTAAGTTCAAGACGGATGACACTCTAACTTTCTGCGATTTGAACCTCTGCTGTGAGTCCAGTTTTAGATTCCGATGCTTCACTTCAGGTTTACTGTATCCCTTGGACCTTCTTATTGACGATAGAACACTGAAATAGCATCCGAATTTAATACAAAAGGCACAATGCCGACCTAAGTACAAGAGGACAGACACTCTAACTCTCTATGATTTGAACCTCTCCTGTGAGTCCTGTTTAAGATTCCGATGCTTCACTTCAGGTTTACTGTATCCCTTGGACCTTTTTATTAACGATGAAACACTGAAATTGCATCCGAATTTAATACAAAAGGCACAATGCCGACTTAAGTACAAGAGGACTGACACTCTAACTTTCTATGATTTGAACCTCTCCTGTGAGTCCAGGTTTAGATTCCGATGCTTCACTTCAAGTTTACTGTATCCCTTGGACCTTCTTATTGACGATGAAACACAGAAATTGTAACTGAATTTAATACAAACGGCAGAATGCCGACTTAAGTACAAGAGGACTAACACTCTAACTTTCTATGATTTGAGCCTCTCCTGTGAGTCCAGTTTTAGATTCCGATGCTTCACTTCAGGTTTACTGTATCCCTTGGACCTTCTTATTGCCGATGAAACACAGAAATAGCATTCGAATTTAATACGAAAGGCACAAAGCCGACTTAAGTACAAGAGGACTGACACTCTAACTTTCTATGATTTGAACCTCTCCTCTGAGTCCAGTTTTAGATTCCGATGCTTCACTTCAGGTTTACTGTATCCCATGGACCTCCTTGTTGACGATGAAACACAGAAATTGCATCCAAATGTAATACACAAGGCACAATGCCGACTTAAGTACAAGAGGAGTGACACTCTAACTTTCTATGATTTGAACCTTTCCTGTGAGTCCAGTTTTCGATTCCGATGCTTCACTTCAGGTTTACTGTATCCCTTGGACCTTCTTATTGACGACGAAACACAGAAATTGCATCCGAATTTAATACAAAAGGCATAATGCCGCCTTAAGTACAAGAGGACGGACACTCTAATTTTCTATGATTTGAACCTCTCCTGTGAGTCCAGTTTTAGATTCCGATGCTACACTTCAGGTTTACTGTATCCCTTGGACCTTCTTATTGACGATGAAACACAGAAATTGCATCCGAAATTAATACAAAAGGCACAATGCCGACTTAAGTACAAGAGGACTGACACTCTAACTTTCTATGATTTGAACCTCTCCTGTGAGTCCAGTTTTAGATTCCGATGCTACACTTGAGGTTTACTGAATCCCTTGGACCTTCTTATTGACAATGAAACACAGAAATTGCATCCGAATTTAATACAAAAGCACAATTCCGACATAAGTACAAGAGGACAGACACTCTAACTTTCTATGATTTGAACCTCTCCTGTGAGTCCAGTTTTAGATTCCAATGCTTCACTTCAGGTTTACTGTAGCCCTTGGACCTTCTTATTGACGATGAAACACAGAAATTGCATCCGAATTTAATTCAAAAGGCACAATGCCGACTTAAGTACAAGAGGACTGACACTCTAACTTTCTATGATTTGAACCTCTCCTGTGAGTGCAGTTTAAGATTCCGATGTTTCACTTCAGGTTTACTGTATCCCTTGGACCTTTTTATTGACGATGAAACACAGAAATTGCATCCGAATTTAATACAAAAGACACAATGCCGACTTAAGTACAAGAGGACTGACACTCTAACTTTCTATGATTTGAACCTCTCCTGTGAGTCCAGTTTCAGATTCCGATGCATCACTTCCGGTTTACTGTATCCCTTGACCTTCTTATTGACGATGAAACACAGAAATTGCATCGGAATTTAATACAAAAGGCACAATGCCGACTTAACTACAGGAGGACTGACACTATAATTTTCTATGATTTGAACCTTTCCTGTGAGTCCAGTTTTAGATTCCGATGCTTCACTTCAGGATTACTGTATCCCTTGCACCTTCTTATTGACGATGAAACACAGATATTGCAACTGAATGTAATACAAACGGCAGAATGCCGACATAAGTACAAGAGGACTGACACACTAACTTTCTATGATTTGAACCTCTCCTGTGAGTCCAGTTTTAGATCCCGATGCTTCACTTCAGGTATACTGTATCCCTTGGACCTTGTTATTGACGATGAAACCCAGAAATTGCATCCGAATATAATACAAAAGGCACAATGCCGCCTTAAGTACAAGAGGACTGACACAATAACTTTCTATGATTTGAACCTCTTATGTGAGTCCAGTTTTTGATTCCGATGCTGCACTGCGGTTTACTGTATCCCTTGGACCTTCTTATTGACGATGAAACACAGAAATTCCATCCGAATTTAATACAAAAGCACAATGCTGACTAAAGTACAAGAGGACTGACACTCTGACTTTCTATGATTTGAACCTCTCCAGTGAGTCCAGTTTTAGATTCCAATGCTTCACTTCAGGTTTACTGTATCCCTTGGACCTTCTTATTGACGATGAAACACAGATATTGCATCCGAATTTAATACAATAGGCACAATGCAGACTTAAGTTCAAGAGGACTGACACTCTAACTTTCTATGATTTGAACCTCTGCTGTGAGTCCAGTTTTATATTCCGATGCTTCACTTCAGGTTTACTGTATCTCTTAAACCTTCTTAACGATGGATCACTGAAATTGCATCCGAATTTAATACAAAAGGCACAATGCCGGCTTAAGTACAAGAGGACTGACACTCTATCTTTCTATCATTTGAACCTCTCCTGTAAGTTAAGTTTAAGTTTCCGATGCTTCACTTCAGGTTTACTGTATCCCTTGGACCTTTTTATTGACGATGAAACACAGAAATTGCATCCGAATTTAATACAAATGCACAATGCCGACTTAAGTACAAGAGGACTGACACTCTAACTTTCTATGATTTGAACCTCTCCGGTGAGTCCAGTTTTAGATTCCAATGCTTCACTTCAGGTTTACTGTATCCCTTGGACCTTCTTATTGACGATGAAACAAAGAAATTGCATCCGAATTTAATACAAAATCCACAATGCCGACTTAAGTACAAGAGGACTGTTACCCTAACTTTCTATGATTTCAACCTCTCCTGTGAGTCCAGTTTTAGATTCCGATGCTTCACTTCAGGATTACTGTATCCCTTGGACCTTCTTATTGGCGATGAAACACAGAAATTGCATCGAAATGTAATACAAAGGGCACAATGCCGACTTATGTTCAAGACGACTGACACTCTAACTTTCTATGATTTGAACCTCTGCTGTGAGTCCAGATTTAGATTCCGATGCTTCACTTCAGGTTTACTGTACACCTTGGACCTTCTTATTGACGATAGAACACTGAAATAGCATCCGAATTTAATACAAAAGGCACAATGCCGACTTGAGTACAAGAGGACTGACACTCTAACTTTCTATGATTTGAAGCTCTCCTGTGAGTCTAGTTTAAGATTCCGATACTTCACTTCAGGTTTACTGTATCCCTTGGACTTTTTTATTGACGATGAAACACAGAAATTGCATCCGAATTTAATACAAAAGGCACAATGCCGACTTAAGTACAAGAGGACTGACACTCTAACTTTCTATGATTTGAACCTCTCCTGTGAGTCCAGGTTTAGATTCCGATGCTTCACTTCCGGTTTACTGTATCCCTTGGACCTCCTTATTGACGATGAAACACAGAAATTGTAACTGAATTTAATACAAACGGCAGAATGCCGACTTAAGTACAAGAGGACTAACAACTTAACTTTCTATGATTTCAGCCTCTCCTGTGAGTCCAGTTTTAGATTCCGATGCTTCACTTCAGGTTTACTGTATCCCTTGGACCTTCTTATTGCCGATGAAACACAGAAATAGCATTCGAATTTAATACAAAAGGCACAAAGCCGACTTAAGTACAAGAGGACTAACACTCTAATTTTCTATGATTTGAAGCTTTCCTGTGAGTCCAGTTTTAGATTCCGATGCTTCACTTCAGGATTACTGTATACCTTGCACCTTCTTATTGACGATGAAAAACAGATATTGCAACTGAATGTAATACAAACGGCAGAATGCCGACTTAAGTACAAGAGGACTGACACACTAACTTTCTATGATTTGAACCTCTCCTGTGAGTCCAGTTTTGGATCCCGGTGCTTCACTTCAGGTTTACTCTATCCCTTGGACCTTGTTATTGACGATGAAACACAGATATTGCATCCGAATTTAATCCGATAAGCACAATGCCGACTTAAGTTCAAGAGGACTGACACTCTAACTTTCTATGATTTGAACCTCTGCTGTCAGTCCAGTTTTAGATTCCGATGCTTCACTTCAGGTTTACTGTATCTCTTGGACCTTCTTATTGACGATGGATCACTGAAATGGCATCCGAATTTAATACAAAAGGCACAATGCCGACTTAAGTACAAGAGGACTGACACACTATCTTTCTATGATTTGAACCCCTCCTGTAAGTCCAGTTTAAGATTCCAATGCTTCACTTCGGGTTTACTGTATACCTTGGACCTTTTTATTGACGATGAAACACAGAAATTGCATCCGAATTTAATACAAAAGGCACAATGCCGACTTAAGTACAAGAGGACTGACACTCTAACTTTCTATGATTTTAACCTCTCCTGTGAGTCCAGTTCTAGATTCCAATGCTTCACTTCAGGTTTACTGTATCCCTTGGACCTTCATATTGACGATGAAACACAGAAATTGCATCCGAATTTAATACAAAAGGCACAATGCCGACTTAAGTTCAAGACGACTGACACTCTAACTTTCTATGATTTGAACCTCTGCTGTGAGTCCAGATTTAGATTCCGATGCTTCACTTCAGGTTTACTGTATCCCTTGGACCTTTTTACTGACGATAGAACACTGAAATAGCATCGGAATTTAATACAAAAGGCACAATGCCGACTTAAGTACAAGAGGACTGACACTCTAACTTTCTATGATTTGAACCTCTCCTGTGAGTCCACATTAAGATTCCGATGCTTCACTTCAGGTTTACTGTATCCCTTGGACTTTTTTATTGACGATGAAACACAGAAATTGCATCCGAATTTAATACAAAAGGCACAATGCCGACTTAAGTACAAGAGGACTGTTACCCTAACTTTCTATGATTTCAACCTCTCCTGTGAGTCCAGTTTTAGATTCCGATGCTTCACTTCAGGATTACTGTATCCCTTGGACCTTCTTATTGGCGATGAAACACAGAAATTGTATCGAAATGTAATACAAAAGGCACAATGCCGACTTAAGTACAAGAGGACTGACACTCTAACTTTCTATGATTTGAACCTCTTCTGTGAGTCCAGTTTCAGATTCCGATGCATCACTTCCGGTTTACTGTATCCCTTGGACCTTCTTATTGACGACGAAACACAGAAATTGCATCCGAATTTAATACAAAAGGCACAATGCCGCCTTAAGTACAGGAGGACTGACACTCTAATTTTCTACGATTTGAACCTCTCCTGTGAGTCCAGTATTTGATTCCGATGCTACACTTCAGGTTTGCTGTATCCCTTGGACCTACTCATTGACGACGAAACACAGAAATTGCATCCGAATTTAATACAAAAGGCACAATGCCGACTTAAGTACAAGACGACTGACACTCTAACTTCCTATGATTTGAACCTCTCCTGTGAGTCCAGTTTTAGATTCCAATGCTTCACTTCATGATTACTGTATCCCTTGGACCTTCTTATTGACGATGAAACACAGAAATTGCATCCGAACTTAATACAAAAGGCACAATGCCGACTTAAGTACAAGAGGACTGTTACCCTAACTTTCTATGATATCAACCTCTCCTGTGAGTCCAGTTTTAGATTCCGATGCTTCACTTCAGGATTACTGTATCCCTTGGACCTTCTTATTTGCGATGAAACACAGAAACTGCATCGGAATTTAATACAAAAGGCACAATGCCGACTTAAGTACAGGAGGACTGACACTATAATTTTCTACGATTTGAAACTTTCCTGTAAGCCCAGTTTTAGATTCCGATGCTTCACTTCAGGATTACTGTATCCCTTGCACCTTCTTATTGACGATGAAACACAGATATTGGAACTGAATGTAATACAAACGGCAGAATGCCGACTTAAGTACAAGAGGACTGACACTCTAACTTTCTATGATTTGAACCTCCCCTGTGAGTCCAGTTTTAGATCCCGATGCTTCACTTCAGGTTTACTGTATCCCTTGGACTTGTTATTGACGATGAAACACAGAAATTGCATCCGAATTTAATACAAAAGGCACAATGACGCCTTAAGTACAAGAGGATTGTCACACTAACTTTCTATGATTTGAACCTCTCCTGTGAGTCAAGTTTTAGATTCCGATGCTTCACATCCGGTTTACTGTATCCCTTGGACCTTCGTTGTGACGATGAAACACAGAAATTGTAACTGAATGTAATACAAACGGCAGAATGCCGACTAAAGTACAAAAGGACTGACACTCTAACTTTCTATGATTTGAACCTCTCCTGTGAGTCCAGGTTTAGATTCCGATGCTTCACTTCCGGTTTACTGTATCCCTTGGACCTCCTTATTGACGATGAAACACAGAAATTGTAACTGAATTTAATACAAACGGCAGAATGCCGACTTAAGTACAAGAGGACTAACAACTTAACTTTCTATGATTTCAGCCTCTCCTGTGAGTCCAGTTTTAGATTCCGATGCTTCACATCAGGTTTACTGTATCCCTTGGACCTTCTTATTGCCGATGAAACACAGAAATAGCATTCGAATTTAATACAAAAGGCACAAAGCCGACTTAAGTACAAGAGGACTAACACTCTAATTTTCTATGATTTGAAGCTTTCCTGTGAGTCCAGTTTTAGATTCCGATGCTTCACTTCAGGATTACTGTATCCCTTGCACCTTCTTATTGACGATGAAAAACAGATATTGCAACTGAATGTAATACAAACGGCAGAATGCCGACTTAAGTACAAGAGGACTGACACACTAACTTTCTATGATTTGAACCTCTCCTGTGAGTCCAGTTTTAGATCCCGATGCTTCACTTCAGGTTTACTCTATCCCTTGGACCTTGTTATTGACGATGAAACACAGATATTGCATCCGAATTTAATCCGATAAGCACAATGCCGACTTAAGTTCAAGAGGACTGACACTCTAACTTTCTATGATTTGAACCTCTGCTGTCAGTCCAGTTTTAGATTCCGATGCTTCACTTCAGGTTTACTGTATCTCTTGGACCTTCTTATTGACGATGGATCACTGAAATGGCATCCAATTTAATACAAAAGGCACAATGCCGACTTAAGTACAAGAGGACTGACACACTATCTTTCTATGATTTGAACCCCTCCTGTAAGTCCAGTTTAAGATTCCAATGCTTCACTTCGGGTTTACTGTATACCTTGGACCTTTTTATTGACGATGACACACAGAAATTGCATCCGAATTTAATACAAAAGGCACAATGCCGACTTAAGTACAAGAGGACTGACACTCTAACTTTCTATGATTTTAACCTCTCCTGTGAGTCCAGTTCTAGATTCCAATGCTTCACTTCAGGTTTACTGTATCCCTTGGACCTTCATATTGACGATGAAACACAGAAATTGCATCCGAATTTAATACAAAAGGCACAATGCCGACTTAAGTTCAAGACGACTGACACTCTAACTTTCTATGATTTGAACCTCTGCTGTGAGTCCAGATTTAGATTCCGATGCTTCACTTCAGGTTTACTGTATCCCTTGGACCTTTTTACTGACGATAGAACACTGAAATAGCATCGGAATTTAATACAAAAGGCACAATGCCGACTTAAGTACAAGAGGACTGACACTCTAACTTTCTATGATTTGAACCTCTCCTGTGAGTCCACATTAAGATTCCGATGCTTCACTTCAGGTTTACTGTATCCCTTGGACTTTTTTATTGACGATGAAACACAGAAATTGCATCCGAATTTAATACAAAAGGCACAATGCCGACTTAAGTACAAGAGGACTGTTACCCTAACTTTCTATGATTTCAACCTCTCCTGTGAGTCCAGTTTTAGATTCCGATGCTTCACTTCAGGATTACTGTATCCCTTGGACCTTCTTATTGGCGATGAAACACAGAAATTGTATCGAAATGTAATACAAAAGGCACAATGCCGACTTAAGTACAAGAGGACTGACACTCTAATTTTCTATGATTTGAACCTCTTCTGTGAGTCCAGTTTCAGATTCCGATGCATCACTTCCGGTTTACTGTATCCCTTGGACCTTCTTATTGACGACGAAACACAGAAATTGCATCCGAATTTAATACAAAAGGCACAATGCCGCCTTAAGTACAGGAGGACTGACACTCTAATTTTCTACGATTTGAACCTCTCCTGTGAGTCCAGTATTTGATTCCGATGCTACACTTCAGGTTTGCTGTATCCCTTGGACCTACTCATTGACGACGAAACACAGAAATTGCATCCGAATTTAATACAAAAGGCACAATGCCGACTTAAGTACAGGAGGACTGACACTATAATTTTCTACGATTTGAAACTTACCTGTAAGCCCAGTTTTAGATTCCGATGCTTCACTTCAGGATTACTGTATCCCTTGCACCTTCTTATTGACGATGAAACACAGATATTGGAACTGAATGTAATACAAACGGCAGAATGCCGACTTAAGTACAAGAGGACTGACACTCTAACTTTCTATGATTTGAACCTCCCCTGTGAGTCCAGTTTTAGATCCCGATGCTTCACTTCAGGTTTACTGTATCCCTTGGACTTGTTATTGTCGATGAAACACAGAAATTGCATCCGAATTTAATACAAAAGGCACAATGACGCCTTAAGTACAAGAGGATTGTCACACTAACTTTCTATGATTTGAACCTCTCCTGTGAGTCTAGTTTTAGATTCCGATGCTGCACTTCCGGTTTACTGTATCCCTTGGACCTTCTTATTGACGATGAAACACAGAAATTCCATCCGAATTTAATACAAAAGCACAATGCCGACTAAAGTACAAGACGACTGACACACTAACTTTCTATGATTTGAACGTCTCCAGTGAGTCCAGTTTTAGATTCCAATGCTTCACTTCAGGTTTACTGTGTCCCTTGGACCTTCTTATTGGCGATAAAACACAGATACTGCATCCGAATTTAATACAATTGCACAATGCCGACTTAAGTTCAAGAGGACTGACACTCTAACTTTCTATGATTTGAACCTCTCCTGTGGGTCCAGTTTTAGATTCCGAAGCTTCAGTTCAGGTCTACTGTATCCCTTGGACCATCTTATTGACGATGAAACACAGAAATTGCATCCGAATATAATACAAAAGGCACAATGCCGACTTAAGTACAAGAGGACTGACACTCTAACTTTCAATGATTTGAACCTCTCCTGTGAGTCAAGTTTTAGATTCCGATGCTTCACATCCGGTTTACTGTATCCCTTGGACCTTCGTTGTGACGATGAAACACAGAAATTGTAACTGAATGTAATACAAACGGAGGAATGCCGACTAAAGTACAAGAGGACTGACACTCTAACTTTCTATGATTTGAACCTCTCCTGTGAGTCCAGTTTTAGATTCCGATGCTTCACTTCAGGTTTACTGTATGCCTTGGGCCTTCTTATTGACGGCGATACACAGAAATTCCATCCGAATTTAATACAAAAGCACAATTCCGACTTAGGTACAAGAGGACTGACACTCTAACTATCTATGATTTGAACCTCTCCTGTGGGTCCAGTTTTAGATTCCAATGCTTCACTTCAGGTTTACTGTATCCCTTGGACGTTCTTATTGACGATGAAACACTGATATTGCATCCGAATTTAATACAAAATTCACAATGCCGACTTAAGTACAAGAGGACTGAAACTCTATCTTTCTATTATTTGAACCTCTGCTGTGAGTCCAGTTTTAGACTCCGATGCTTCACTACAGGTTTATTGTATCCCTTGGACCTTCTTATTGACGATGAAACGCTGAAATTGCATCCGAAGCTAATACAAATGGCAAAATGCCGACTTAAGTACAAGAGGACTGACACTCTAACTTTCTATTATTTGAACCTTTCCTGTGAGTCCACTTTAAGATTCCGATGCTTCACTGCATTTTTACTGTATCCCTTGGACCTTTTTATCGACGATGAAACACAGAAATTGCATCCGAATTTCATACAAAAGGCACAATGCCGACTTAAGTACAAGAGGACTGACACTCTAACTTTCTATGATTTGAGCCTCTCCTGTGAGTCCAGTTATAGATTCCGATGCTTCACTTCAGGTTTACTGTACCCCTTGGACCTTCTTATTGTAGATGAAACACAGAAATAGCATTCGAATTTAATACAAAAGGCTCCAAGCCGACTAAAGTACAAGAGGTCTGACACTCTAACTTTCAATGATTTGAACCTCTCCTGTGGGTCCAGTTTTAGATTCCGATGCTTCACTTCAGGTTTACTGCATCCCATGGACCTTCTTATTGACGATGAAACACAGAAATTGCATCCAAATGTAATACACAAGGCACAATGCCGACTTAAGTACAAGAGGACTGAAACTCTAACTTTCTATGATTTGAACCTCTCCTGTGAGTCCAGTTTTAGATTCCGATGCTTCACTTCAGGTTTACTGTATACCTTCGACCATCTTATTGACGATGAAACACAGAAATTGCATCCGAATTTAATACAAATTTCCCAATGCCGACTTAAGTAGAAGAGGACTGAAACTCTAACTTTCTATGATTTGAACCTCTGCTGTGAGTCCAAATTTAGATTCCGTTGTTTCACTTCTGGTTTACTGTATCCCTTGCACCTTCTTATTGACGATGAAACACTGAAATTGCATCCGAATTTAATACAGAAGGCTCAATGCCGACTTAAGTACAAGAGGACTGACACTCTAACTTTCTATGATTTGTACCTATCCTGTGAGACCACTTTAAGATTACGATGCTTCACTTCAGGTTTACTGTACCCCTTGGACCTTCTTATTGACGAAGAAACACATAAAATTGCATCTGAATGTAATACAAAAGGCACAATGCCGACTTAAGTACAAGAGGGCTGACACTCTAACTTTCTATGATTTGAACCTCTCCTGTGAGTGGAGTTTCAGATTCCGATGCTTCACTTACGGTTTACTGTATACCTTGCACCTTCTTATTGACGACGAAACACAGAAATTGCATCCGAATTTAATACAAAAGGCACAATGCTGCCTTAAGTACAAGAGGACTGACACTCTAATTTTCTATGATTTGAACCTCTCCTGTGAGTCCAGTTTTAGATTCCGATGCTACACTTCAGGTTTACTAAATCCCTTGGACCTTCTTATTAACGATGGAACACAGAAATTCCATCCGAATTTAATACAAAAGCACAAAGCCGACTTAAGTAGAAGAGGACTGAAACTCTAACTTTCTATGATTTGAACCTCTGCTGTGAGTCCAAATTTCGATTCCGATGCTTCACTTCAGGTTTACTGTATCCCTTGGACCTTCTTATTGACGATGAAACACTGAAATTGCATCCGAATTTAATACAGAAGGCACAATGCCGACTTAAGTACAAGAGTACTGACACTCTAACTTCCTATGATTTGAACCTCTCCTATGAGTCCACTTTACGATTCCGCTGCTTCACTGCAGGTTTACTGTATCCCTTGGACCTTCTTATTGACGATGAAACACAGAAATTGCATCCGAATTTAATACAAAAATCACAATGCCGACTTAAGTACAAGAGGACTGACACTTTAACATTCTATGATTTGAGCCTCTCCTGTGAGTCCAGTTATAGATTCCGATGCTTCACTTCAGGTTTACTGTATCCCCTGGACCTTCTTATTGACGATGAAACACTGAAATTGAATCCGAATTTAATACAAATGGCACAATACCGACTTAAGTACAAGAGTACTGACACTCTAACTTTCTATGATTTGAACCTCTCCTGTGAGTCCACTTTCAGATTCCGATGCTTCACTGCAGGTTTACTGTATCCCTTGGACCTTTTTATTGACGATGAAACACAGAAATTGCATCCGAATTTAATACAAAAGGCACAATGCCAACTTAACTACAAGAGGACTGACACTCTAACTTTCTTTGATTTGTACCTCTCCTGTGAGTCCAGTTTTAGATTCCGATGCTTCACTTCAGGATTACTGTATCCCTTGGACTTTCTTATTGACGATGAAACACAGAAATTGCATCCAAATGTAATACAAAAGGCACAATGCCGACTTAAGTAGAAGAGGGCTGACACTCTAAGTTTCTATGATTTGAACCTCTCCTGTGAGTCCAATTTTAGATTCCGATGCTACACTTCAGGTTTACTGAATCCCTTGGACCTTCTTATTAACGATGAAACACAGAAATTCCATCTGAATTTAACACAAAAGCACAAAGCCGACTTAAGTACAAGAGGACTGACACTCTAACTTTCTATGATTTGAACCTCTCCTGTGAGTCCAGTTTCAGATTCCGATGCTTCACTTCAGGTTTACTGTATCCCATCGACCATCTTATTGACGATGAAACACAGAAATGGCATCCGAATTTAATACAAAAGGCACAATGCCAACTTAAGTACAAGAGGACTGACACTCTAACTTTCTATGATTTCAACCTCACCTGTGAGTGGAGTTTCAGATTCAGATGCTTCACTTCAGGTTTACTATATCCCTTGCACCTTCATATTGACGATGAAACACAGAAATTGCAATTGAATGTAATACAAACGGCAGAATGCCGAGTTTAGTACAAGAGGACTGACACTCTAATTTACTATGGTTCGAACCTCTCGTGTGAGTCCAGTTTTAGATTCCGATGCTTCACTTCAGGTTTACTGTATACCTTGGACCTTCTAATTGACGATGAAACACAGAAATTGCATCCGAATTTAATAAGACAGCCACAATGCCGACTTAACTACAAGAGGACTGACATTCTAACTTTCTACGATTTGAACCTATCCTGTGAGTCCAGTTTTAGATTTCGATGCTTCACTTCTGGTTTACTGTCTCCCTTGACCCTTCTTATTGACGATGAAACACAGAAATTGCATTCGAATGTAATACAAAAGGCACAATGCCGACTTAAGTACAAGAGGACTGACAATGTAACTTTCTATGTATTGAACCTCTCCTCTGAGTCCAGTTTTAGATTCCGTTGCTTCACTTCAGGTTTACTGTATGCCTTGGACCTTCCTATTGACGATGAAACACAGAAATTGCATCCGAATTTAATACAAAAGGCACAATGCCGACTTAAGTACAAGAGTACTGACACTCTAACTTTCAATGATTTGAACCTCTCCTGAGTCCAGTTTTAGATTCCGATGCTTCCCTTCAGGTTTACTGTATCCCTTGGACCTTATTATTGACGCTGAAACACAGAAATAGCATCCGAATTTGATACAAAAGGCACAGAGCCGACTTAAGTACAAGTGGACTGACACTCTAACTTTCTATGATTTGAACCTCTCCTGTGAGTCCAGGTTTAGATTCCGATGCATCACTTCAGGATTACTGTATCCCTTGGACCTTCTTATTGACGATGAAACACAGAAATTGCATCCGAATTTAATACAAAAGGCACAATGCCGACTTGAGTACAAGAGGACTGACACTCTGACCCTCTATGATTTGAACCGCTGCTGTGAGTCCAGTTTTAGATTCCGATGTTTCACTTCAGGTTTACTGTATACCTTGGACCTTCCTATTGACGGTGAAACACAGAAATTGCATCCGAATTTAATACAAAAGACACAATGCCGACTTAAGCACAAGAGGACTGACACTCTAACTTTCTATGATTTGAACCTCTCCTGTGAGTCCAGTTTTAGATTGCAATGCTTCACTTCAGGTTTACTGTGTCCCTTGGACCTTCTTATTGACGATGAAACACAGAAATTACATCCGAATTTAATACAAAAGGCACAAGTCCGACTTAAGTACAAGAGGACTGACACTCTAACTTTCTATGATTGAACCTTTCCTGTGAGTCCAGTTTTAGATTTCGATGCTTCACTTCGGGTTTACTGTATCCCTTGCACCTTCTAATTGACGATGAAACACAGAAATTGCAACTGAATGTAATACAAACGGCAGATTGCCGACTTAAGTACAAGAGGACTGACACTCTAACTTTCTATGATTTGAACCTCTCCTGTGAGTCCAGTTTTAGATCCCGATGCTTCACATCAGGTTACTGACTCCCTTGGACCTTCTTATTGACGATGAAACACAGTAATTGCATCCGAATTTTATGCAAAAGGCACAATGCCGCCTTAAGTACAAGAGAACTGACACAATAAGTTTCTATGATTTCAACCTCTACTGTGAGTCCAGTTTTAGATTCCGATGCTTCACTTCAGGTTTACTCTATCCCTTGGACCTTCTTATTGACGATGAAACACTGAAATTGCATCCGAATGTAATACAAAATTCACAATTCCGACATAAGTACAAGAGGACAGACACTCTAAGTTTCTATCATTTGAACCTCTCCTATGAGTCCAGTTTTAGATTCCAATGCTTCACTTCAGGTTTACTGTATCCCTTGGACCTTCTTATTGACGATGAAACACAGAAATTGCATCCGAATTTAATACAAAAGGCACAATGCCGACTTAAGTACAAGAGGACTGTTACCCTAACTTTCTATAATTTCAACCTCTCCTGTGAGTCCAGTTTTAGATTCCGATGCTTCACTTCAGGATTACTGTATCCCTTGGACCTTCTTATTGGCGATGAAACACAGAAATTGCATCGAAATGTAATACAAAAGGAACAATGCCGACTTAAGTACAAGAGTTCTGACACTCTAACTTTCTATGATTTGAACCTCTTCTGTGAGTCCAGTTTCAGATTCCGATACATTACTTCCGGTTTACTGTATCCCTTGGACCTTCTTATTGACGACGAAACACAGAAATTGCATCCGAATTTAATAGAAAAGGCACAATGCCGCCTTAAGTACAAGAGGACTGACACTCTAATTTTCTACGATTTGAACCTCTCCTGTGAGTCCAGTTTTAGATTCCGATGCTACACTTCAGGTTTGCTGTATCCCTTGGACCTTCTTATTGACGATGAAACACAGAAATTGCATCCGAATTTAATACAAAAGGCACAATGCCGACTTAAGTACAAGAATACTGACACTCTAACTTCCTATGATTTGAACCTCTCTTGTGAGTCCAGTTTTAGTTTCCAATGCTTCACTTCAGGATTACTGTCTCCCTTGGACCTTCTTATTGACGATGAAACACAGAAATTGCATCCGAATTTAATACAAAAGCCACAATGCCGACTTAAGTAGAAGAGGACTGAAACTCTAACTTTCTATGATTTGTACCTATCCTGTGAGACCACTTTAAGATTTCGATGCTTCACTTCAGGTTTACTGTACCCCTTGGACCTTCTTATTGACGAAGATACACATAAAATTGCATCTGAATGTAATACAAAAGGCACAATGCCGACTTAAGTACAAGAGGGCTGACACTCTAACTTTCTATGATTTGAACCTCTCCTGTGAGTGGAGTTTCAGATTCCGATGCTTCACTTACGGTTTACTGTATACCTTGCACCTTCTTATTGACGACGAAACACAGAAATTGCATCCGAATTTAATACAAAAGGCACAATGCTGCCTTAAGTACAAGAGGACTGACACTCTAATTTTCTATGATTTGAACCTCTCCTGTGAGTCCAGTTTTAGATTCCGATGCTACACTTCAGGTTTACTAAATCCCTTGGACCTTCTTATTAACGATGGAACACAGAAATTCCATCCGAATTTAATACAAAAGCACAAAGCCGACTTAAGTAGAAGAGGACTGAAACTCTAACTTTCTATGATTTGAACCTCTGCTGTGAGTCCAAATTTCGATTCCGATGCTTCACTTCAGGTTTACTGTATCCCTTGGACCTTCTTATTGACGATGAAACACTGAAATTGCATCCGAATTTAATACAGAAGGCACAATGCCGACTTAAGTACAAGTGGACTGACACTCTAACTTCCTATGATTTGAACCTCTCCTATGAGTCCACTTTAAGATTCCGCTGCTTCACTGCAGGTTTACTGTATCCCTTGGACCTTCTTATTGACGATGAAACACAGAAATTGCATCCGAATTTAATACAAAAATCACAATGCCGACTTAAGTACGAGAGGACTGACACTTTAACATTCTATGATTTGAGCCTCTCCTGTGAGTCCAGTTATAGATTCCGATGCTTCACTTCAGGTTTACTGTATCCCCTGGACCTTCTTATTGACGATGAAACACTGAAATTGCATCCGAATTTAATACAAATGGCACAATACCGACTTAAGTACAAGAGTACTGACACTCTAACTTTCTATGATTTGAACCTCTCCTGTGAGTCCACTTTAAGATTCCGATGCTTCACTGCAGGTTTACTGTATCCCTTGGACCTTTTTATTGACGATGAAACACAGAAATTGCATCCGAATTTAATACAAAAGGCACAATGCCAACTTAACTACAAGAGGACTGACACTCTAACTTTCTTTGATTTGTACCTCTCCTGTGAGTCCAGTTTTAGATTCCGATGCTTCACTTCAGGATTACTGTATCCCTTGGACTTTCTTATTGACGATGAAACACAGAAATTGCATCCAAATGTAATACAAAAGGCACAATGCCGACTTAAGTAGAAGAGGGCTGACACTCTAAGTTTCTATGATTTGAACCTCTCCTGTGAGTGGAGTTTAAGATTCCGATGCTTCACTTACGGTTTACTGTATCCCTTACACCTTCGTATTGACGACGCAACACAGAAATTGCATCCGAATTTAATACAAAAGGCACAATGCCGCCTTAAGTACAAGAGGACTGACACTCTAACTTTCTATAATTTGAACCTCTCCTGTGAGTCCAATTTTAGATTCCGATGCTACACTTCAGGTTTAGTGAATCCCTTGGACCTTCTTATTAACGATGAAACACAGAAATTCCATCCGAATTTAACACAAAAGCACAAAGCCGACTTAAGTACAAGAGGACTGACACTCTAACTTTCTATGATTTGAACCTCTCCTGTGAGTCCAGTTTCAGATTCCGATGCTTCACTTCAGGTTTACTGTATCCCATCGACCATCTTATTGACGATGAAACACAGAAATGGCATCCGAATTTAATACAAAAGGCACAATGCCAACTTAAGTACAAGAGGACTGACACTCTAACTTTCTATGATTTCAACCTCACCTGTGAGTGTAGTTTCAGATTCAGATGCTTCACTTCAGGTTTACTATATCCCTTGCACCTTCATATTGACGATGAAACACAGAAATTGCAATTGAATGTAATACAAACGGCAGAATGCCGAGTTTAGTACAAGAGGACTGACACTCTAATTTACTATGGTTCGAACCTCTCGTGTGAGTCCAGTTTTAGATTCCGATGCTTCACTTCAGGTTTACTGTATACCTTGGACCTTCTAATTGACGATGAAACACAGAAATTGCATCCGAATTTAATAAGACAGCCACAATGCCGACTTAACTACAAGAGGACTGACATTCTAACTTTCTACGATTTGAACCTATCCTGTGAGTCCAGTTTTAGATTTCGATGCTTCACTTCTGGTTTACTGTATCCCTTGGCCCTTCTTATTGACGATGAAACACAGAAATTGCATTCGAATGTAATACAAAAGGCACAATGCCGACTTAAGTACAAGAGGACTGACAATGTAACTTTCTATGTATTGAATCTCTCCTCTGAGTCCAGTTTTAGATTCCGTTGCTTCACTTCAGGTTTACTGTATGCCTTGGACCTTCCTATTGACGATGAAACACAGAAATTGCATCCGAATTTAATACAAAATGCACAATGCCGACTTAAGTACAAGAGTACTGACACTCTAACTTTCAATGATTTGAACCTCTCCTGAGTCCAGTTTTAGATTCCGATGCTTCCCTTCAGGTTTACTGTATCCCTTGGACCTTATTATTGACGCTGAAACACAGAAATAGCATCCGAATTTGATACAAAAGGCACAGAGCCGACTTAAGTACAAGTGGACTGACACTCTAACTTTCTATGATTTGAACCTCTCCTGTGAGTCCAGGTTTAGATTCCGATGCATCACTTCAGGATTACTGTATCCCTTGGACCTTCTTATTGACGATGAAACACAGAAATTGCATCCGAATTTAATACAAAAGGCACAATGCCGACTTGATGACAAGAGGACTGACACTCTGACCCTCTATGATTTGAACCGCTCCTGTGAGTCCAGTTTTAGATTCCGATGCTTCACTTCAGGTTTACTGTATACCTTGGACCTTCCTATTGACGGTGAAACACAGAAATTGCATCCGAATTTAATACAAAAGACACAATGCCGACTTAAGCACAAGAGGACTGACACTCTAACTTTCTATGATTTGAACCTCTCCTGTGAGTCCAGTTTTAGATTGCAATGCTTCACTTCAGGTTTACTGTGTCCCTTGGACCTTCTTATTGACGATGAAACACAGAAATTACATCCGAATTTAATACAAAAGGCACAAGTCCGACTTAAGTACAAGAGGACTGACACTCTAACTTTCTATGATTGAACCTTTCCTGTGAGTCCAGTTTTAGATTTCGATGCTTCACTTCGGGTTTACTGTGTCCCTTGGACCCTTCTTATTGACGATGAAACACAGAAATTACATCCGAATTTAATACAAAAGGCACAAGTCCGACTTAAGTACAAGAGGACTGACACTCTAACTTTCTATGATTGAACCTTTCCTGTGAGTCCAGTTTTAGATTTCGATGCTTCACTTCGGGTTTACTGTATCCCTTGCACCTTCTTATTGACGATGAAACACAGAAATTGCAACTGAATGTAATACAAACGGCAGATTGCCGACTTAAGTACAAGAGGACTGACACTCTAACTTTCTATGATTTGAACCTCTCCTGTGAGTCCAGTTTTTAGATCCCGATGCTTCACATCAGGTTTACTGACTCCCTTGGACCTTCTTATTGACGATGAAACACAGTAATTGCATCCGAATTTTATACAAAAGGCACAATGCCGCCTTAAGTACAAGAGAACTGACACAATAACTTTCTATGATTTCAACCTCTACTGTGAGTCCAGTTTTAGATTCCGATGCTTCACTTCAGGTTTACTCTATCCCTTGGACCTTCTTATTGACGATGAAACACTGAAATTGCATCCGAATTTAATACAAAATTCACAATTCCGACATAAGTACAAGAGGACAGACACTCTAAGTTTCTATCATTTGAACCTCTCCTATGAGTCCAGTTTTAGGTTCCAATGCTTCACTTCAGGTTTACTGTATCCCTTGGACCTTCTTATTGACGATGGAAACACAGAAATTGCATCCGAATTTAATACAAAAGGCACAATGCCGACTTAAGTACAAGAGGACTGTTACCCTAACTTTCTATAATTTCAACCTCTCCTGTGAGTCCAGTTTTAGATTCCGATGCTTCACTTCAGGATTACTGTATCCCTTGGACCTTCTTATTGGCGATGAAACACAGAAATTGCATCGAAATGTAATACAAAAGGAACAATGCCGACTTAAGTACAAGAGTTCTGACACTCTAACTTTCTATGATTTTGAACCTCTTCTGTGAGTCCAGTTTCAGATTCCGATACATTACTTCCGGTTTACTGTATCCCTTGGACCTTCTTATTGACGACGAAACACAGAAATTGCATCCGAATTTAATAGAAAAGGCACAATGCCGCCTTAAGTACAAGAGGACTGACACTCTAATTTTCTACGATTTGAACCTCTCCTGTGAGTCCAGTTTTAGATTCCGATGCTACACTTCAGGTTTGCTGTATCCCTTGGACCTTCTTATTGACGATGAAACACAGAAATTGCATCCGAATTTAATACAAAAGGCACAATGCCGACTTAAGTACAAGAATACTGACACTCTAACTTCCTATGATTTGAACCTCTCTTGTGAGTCCAGTTTTAGTTTCCAATGCTTCACTTCAGGATTACTGTCTCCCTTGGACCTTCTTATTGACGATGAAACACAGAAATTGCATCCGAATTTAATACAAAAGCCACAATGCCGACTTAAGTAGAAGAGGACTGAAACTCTAACTTTCTATGATTTGTACCTATCCTGTGAGACCACTTTAAGATTTCGATGCTTCACTTCAGGTTTACTGTACCCCTTGGACCTTCTTATTGACGAAGATACACATAAAATTGCATCTGAATGTAATACAAAAGGCACAATGCCGACTTAAGTACAAGAGGGCTGACACTCTAACTTTCTATGATTTGAACCTCTCCTGTGAGTGGAGTTTCAGATTCCGATGCTTCACTTACGGTTTACTGTATACCTTGCACCTTCTTATTGACGACGAAACACAGAAATTGCATCCGAATTTAATACAAAAGGCACAATGCTGCCTTAAGTACAAGAGGACTGACACTGCTAATTTTCTATGATTTGAACCTCTCCTGTGAGTTCAGTTTTAGATTCCGATGCTACACTTCAGGTTTACTAAATCCCTTGGACCTTCTTATTAACGATGGAACACAGAAATTCCATCCGAATTTAATACAAAAGCACAAAGCCGACTTAAGTAGAAGAGGACTGAAACTCTAACTTTCTATGATTTGAACCTCTGCTGTGAGTCCAAATTTCGATTCCGATGCTTCACTTCAGGTTTACTGTATCCCTTGGACCTTCTTATTGACGATGAAACACTGAAATTGCATCCGAATTTAATACAGAAGGCACAATGCCGACTTAAGTACAAGTGGACTGACACTCTAACTTCCTATGATTTGAACCTCTCCTATGAGTCCACTTTAAGATTCCGCTGCTTCACTGCAGGTTTACTGTATCCCTTGGACCTTCTTATTGACGATGAAACACAGAAATTGCATCCGAATTTAATACAAAAATCACAATGCCGACTTAAGTACAAGAGGACTGACACTTTAACATTCTATGATTTGAGCCTCTCCTGTGAGTCCAGTTATAGATTCCGATGCTTCACTTCAGGTTTACTGTATCCCCTGGACCTTCTTATTGACGATGAAACACTGAAATTGCATCCGAATTTAATACAAATGGCACAATACCGACTTAAGTACAAGAGTACTGACACTCTAACTTTCTATGATTTGAACCTCTCCTGTGAGTCCACTTTAAGATTCCGATGCTTCACTGCAGGTTTACTGTATCCCTTGGACCTTTTTATTGACGATGAAACACAGAAATTGCATCCGAATTTAATACAAAAGGCACAATGCCAACTTAACTACAAGAGGACTGACACTCTAACTTTCTTTGATTTGTACCTCTACTGTGAGTCCAGTTTTAGATTCCGATGCTTCACTTCAGGATTACTGTATCCCTTGGACTTTCTTATTGACGATGAAACACAGAAATTGCATCCAAATGTAATACAAAAGGCACAATGCCGACTTAAGTAGAAGAGGGCTGACACTCTAAGTTTCTATGATTTGAACCTCTCCTGTGAGTGGAGTTTAAGATTCCGATGCTTCACTTACGGTTTACTGTATCCCTTACACCTTCTTATTGACGACGCAACACAGAAATTGCATCCGAATTTAATACAAAAGGCACAATGCCGCCTTAAGTACAAGAGGACTGACACTCTAACTTTCTATAATTTGAACCTCTCCTGTGAGTCCAATTTTAGATTCCGATGCTACACTTCAGGTTTAGTGAATCCCTTGGACCTTCTTATTAACGATGAAACACAGAAATTCCATCCGAATTTAACACAAAAGCACAAAGCCGACTTAAGTACAAGAGGACTGACACTCTAACTTTCTATGATTTGAACCTCTCCTGTGAGTCCAGTTTCAGATTCCGATGCTTCACTTCAGGTTTACTGTATCCCATCGACCATCTTATTGACGATGAAACACAGAAATGGCATCCGAATTTAATACAAAAGGCACAATGCCAACTTAAGTACAAGAGGACTGACACTCTAACTTTCTATGATTTCAACCTCACCTGTGAGTGTAGTTTCAGATTCAGATGCTTCACTTCAGGTTTACTATATCCCTTGCACCTTCATATTGACGATGAAACACAGAAATTGCAATTGAATGTAATACAAACGGCAGAATGCCGAATTTAGTACAAGAGGACTTACACTCTAATTTACTATGGTTCGAACCTCTCGTGTGAGTCCAGTTTTAGATTCCGATGCTTCACTTCAGGTTTACTGTATACCTTGGACCTTCTAATTGACGATGAAACACAGAAATTGCATCCGAATTTAATAAGACAGCCACAATGCCGACTTAACTACAAGAGGACTGACATTCTAACTTTCTACGATTTGAACCTATCCTGTGAGTCCAGTTTTAGATTTCGATGCTTCACTTCTGGTTTACTGTATCCCTTGGCCCTTCTTATTGACGATGAAACACAGAAATTGCATTCGAATGTAATACAAAAGGCACAATGCCGACTTAAGTACAAGAGGACTGACAATGTAACTTTCTATGTATTGAACCTCTCCTCTGAGTCCAGTTTTAGATTCCGTTGCTTCACTTCAGGTTTACTGTATGCCTTGGACCTTCCTATTGACGATGAAACACAGAAATTGCATCCGAATTTAATACAAAAGGCACAATGCCGACTTAAGTACAAGAGTACTGACACTCTAACTTTCAATGATTTGAACCTCTCCTGAGTCCAGTTTTAGATTCCGATGCTTCCCTTCAGGTTTACTGTATCCCTTGGACCTTATTATTGACGCTGAAACACAGAAATAGCATCCGAATTTGATACAAAAGGCACAGAGCCGACTTAAGTACAAGTGGACTGACACTCTAACTTTCTATGATTTGAACCTCTCCTGTGAGTCCAGGTTTAGATTCCGAAGCATCACTTCAGGATTACTGTATCCCTTGGACCTTCTTATTGACGATGAAACACAGAAATTGCATCCGAATTTAATACAAAAGGCACAATGCCGACTTGAGTACAAGAGGACTGACACTCTGACCCTCTATGATTTGAACCGCTCCTGTGAGTCCAGTTTTAGATTCCGATGCTTCACTTCAGGTTTACTGTATACCTTGGACCTTCCTATTGACGGTGAAACACAGAAATTGCATCCGAATTTAATACAAAAGACACAATGCCGACTTAAGCACAAGAGGACTGACACTCTAACTTTCTATGATTTGAACCTCTCCTGTGAGTCCAGTTTTAGATTGCAATGCTTCACTTCTGGTTTACTGTGTCCCTTGGACCTTCTTATTGACGATGAAACACAGAAATTACATCCGAATTTAATACAAAAGGCACAAGTCCGACTTAAGTACAAGAGGACTGACACTCTAACTTTCTATGATTGAACCTTTCCTGTGAGTCCAGTTTTAGATTTCGATGCTTCACTTCGGGTTTACTGTGTCCCTTGGACCTTCTTATTGACGATGAAACACAGAAATTACATCCGAATTTAATACAAAAGGCACAAGTCCGACTTAAGTACAAGAGGACTGACACTCTAACTTTCTATGATTGAACCTTTCCTGTGAGTCCAGTTTTAGATTTCGATGCTTCACTTCGGGTTTACTGTATCCCTTGCACCTTCTTATTGACGATGAAACACAGAAATTGCAACTGAATGTAATACAAACGGCAGATTGCCGACTTAAGTACAAGAGGACTGACACTCTAACTTTCTATGATTTGAACCTCTCCTGTGAGTCCAGTTTTAGATCCCGATGCTTCACATCAGGTTTACTGACTCCCTTGGACCTTCTTATTGACGATGAAACACAGTAATTGCATCCGAATTTTATACAAAAGGCACAATGCCGCCTTAAGTACAAGAGAACTGACACAATAACTTTCTATGATTTCAACCTCTACTGTGAGTCCAGTTTTAGATTCCGATGCTTCACTTCAGGTTTACTCTATCCCTTGGACCTTCTTATTGACGATGAAACACTGAAATTGCATCCGAATGTAATACAAAAGGCACAATGCCGACATAAGTACAAGAGGACTGACACTCTAACTTTCTATGATTTGAACCTCTCCTGTGAGTACAGTTTAAGATTCCGACGCTTCACTTCAGGTGTACTGTATCCCTTGGACCTTTTTATTGACAATGAAACACAGAAGTTGCATCCGAATTTAATACAAAATTCACAATTCCGACATAAGTACAAGAGGACAGACACTCTAAGTTTCTATCATTTGAACCTCTCCTATGAGTCCAGTTTTAGATTCCAATGCTTCACTTCAGGTTTACTGTATCCCTTGGACCTTCTTATTGACGATGAAACACAGAAATTGCATCCGAATTTAATACAAAAGGCACAATGCCGACTTAAGTACAAGAGGACTGTTACCCTAACTTTCTATAATTTCAACCTCTCCTGTGAGTCCAGTTTTAGATTCCGATGCTTCACTTCAGGATTACTGTATCCCTTGGACCTTCTTATTGGCGATGAAACACAGAAATTGCATCGAAATGTAATACAAAAGGAACAATGCCGACTTAAGTACAAGAGTTCTGACACTCTAACTTTCTATGATTTGAACCTCTTCTGTGAGTCCAGTTTCAGATTCCGATACATTACTTCCGGTTTACTGTATCCCTTGGACCTTCTTATTGACGACGAAACACAGAAATTGCATCCGAATTTAATACAAAAGGCACAATGCCGCCTTAAGTACAAGAGGACTGACACTCTAATTTTCTACGATTTGAACCTCTCCTGTGAGTCCAGTTTTAGATTCCGATGCCACACTTCAGGTTTGCTGTATCCCTTGGACCTTCTTATTGACGATGAAACACAGAAATTGCATCCGAATTTAATACAAAAGGCACAATGCCGACTTAAGTACAAGAGGACTGACACTCTAACTTCCTATGATTTGAACCTCTCTTGTGAGTCCAGTTTTAGTTTCCAATGCTTCACTTCAGGATTACTGTCTCCCTTGGACCTTCTTATTGACGATGAAACACAGATATTGGAACTGAATGTAATACAAACGGCAGAATGCCGACTTAAGTACAAGAGGACTGACACTCTAACTTTCTATGATTTGAACCTCTCCTGTGAGTCCATTTTTAGATTCCGATGCTACACTTCAGGTTTACTGTATCCCTTTGGACCCTTTATTGACGATGAAACACAGAAATTGCATCCGAATTTAATACAAAAGGCACAATGCCGCCTTAAGTACAAGAGGACTGTCACAATAACTTTCTATGATTTGAACCTCTCCTGTGAGTCCAGTTTTAGATTCCGATGCTGCACTTCCGGTTTACTGTATCCCTTGGACCTTCTTATTGACGATGAAACACAGAAATTCCATCCGATTTTTATACAAAAGCACAATGCCGACTAAAGTACAAGAGGACTGACACTCTAACTTTCTATGATTTGAACCTCTCCAGTGAGTCCAGTTTTAGATTCCAACGCTTCACTTCTGGTTTACTGTATCCCTTGCACCTTCTTATTGACGATGAAACACAGGTATTGCATCCGAATTTAATACAATAGGCACAATGCCGACTTAAGTTCAAGAGGACTGACACTCTAACTGTCTATGATTTAACCCTCTGCTGTGAACCAGTTTTAGATTCCGACGCTTCACTTCAGGTTTACTGTATCTCTTGGACCTTCTTATTGACGATGAAACACAGAAATTGCATTCGATAGTAATACAAAAGGCACAATGCCGACTTAAGTACAAGAGGACTGACAATGTAACTTTCTATGTATTAAACCTCTCCTCTGAGTCCAGTTTTAGATTCCGTTGCTTCACTTCAGGTTTACTGTATGCCTTGGACCTTCCTATTGACGATGAAACACAGAAATTGCATCCGAATTTAATACAAAAGGCACGATGCCGACTTAAGTACAAGAGTACTGACACTCTAACTTTCAATGATTTGAACCTCTCCTGAGTCCAGTTTTAGATTCCGATGCTTCCCTTCAGGTTTACTGTATCCCTTGGACCTTATTATTGAGGCTGAAACACAGAAATAGCATCCGAATTTGATACAAAAGGCACAAAGCCGACTTAAGTACAAGAGGACTGACACTCTAACTTTCTATGATTTGAACCTCCCCTGTGAGTCCAGGTTTAGATTCCGATGCATCACTCCAGGTTTACTGTATCCCTTGGACCTTGTTATTGACGATGAAACACAGAAATTGCATCCGAATTTAACACAAAAGACACAATGCCGACATAAGTACAAGAGGACTGACACTCTAACTTTCTATGATTTGAACCTCTCCTGTGAGTCCAGTTTTAGATTGCAATGCTTCACTTCAGGTTTACTGTGTCCCTTGGACCTTCTTATTGACGATGAAACACAGAAATTATATCCGAATTTAATACAAAAGGCACAAGTCCGACTTAAGTACAAGAGGACTGACACTCTAACTTTCTATGATTTGAATCTTTCCTGTGAGTCCAGTTTTAGATTTCGATGCTTAACTTTAGGTTTACTGTATCCCTTGCACCTTCCCATTGACTATGAAACACAGAAATTGCAACTGAATGTAATACAAACGGCAGATTGCCGACTTAAGTAGAAGAGGACTGACACTCTAACTTTCTATGATTTGAACCTCTCCTGTGAGTCCAGTTTTAGATCCCGATGCTTCACATCAGGTTTACTGACTCCCTTGGACCTTCTTATTGACGATGAAACACAGAAATTGCATCCGAATTTTATACAAAAGGCACAATGCCGCCTTAAGTACAATAGGACTGACACAATAACTTTCTATGATTTCAACCTCTACTGTGAGTCCAGTTTTAGATTCCGATGCATCACTTCAGGTTTACTCTATCCCTTGGACCTTCTTATTGACGATGAAACACTGAAATTGCATCCAAATGTAATACAAAAGGCACAATGCCGACATAAGTACAAGAGGACTGACACTCTAACTTACTATGATTTGAACCTCTCCTGTGAGTACAGTTTAAGATTCCGACGCTTCACTTCAGGTGTACTGTATCCCTTGGACCTTTTTATTGACAATGAAACACAGAAGTTGCATCCGAATTTAATACAAAATTCACAATTCCGACATAAGTACAAGAGGACAGACACTCTAAGTTTCTATCATTTGAACCTCTCCTGTGAGTCCAGTTTTAGATTCCAATGCTTCACTTCAGGTTTACTGTAACCCCTTGGACCTTCTTATTGACGATGAAACACAGAAATTGCATCCGAATTTAATACAAAAGGGTCAATGCCGACTTAAGTACAAGAGGACTGTTACCCTAACTTTCTATACTTTCAACCTCTCCTGTGAGTCCAGTTTTAGATTCCGATGCTTTACTTCAGGAATACTGTATCCCTTGGACCTTCTTATTGACGATGAAACACAGAAATTGCATCCGAATTTAATACAAAAGCCACATTGCCGACTTAAGTACAAGAGGACTGTTACCCTAACTTTCTATGATATCAACCTCTCCTGTGAGTCCAGTTTTAGATTCCGATGCTTCACTTCAGGATTACTGTATCCCTTTGACCTACTTATTGGCGATGAAACACAGAAATTGCATCGAAATGTAATACAAAAGGCACAATGCCGACTTAAGTACATGAGGACTGACACTCTAACTTTCTATTATTTGAACCTCTCCTGTGAGTCCAGTTTCAGATTCCGATGCATCACTTCCGGTTTGCTGTATCCCTTGACCTTCTTATTGACGATGAAACACAGAAATTGCATCGGAATTTAATACAAAAGGCACAATGCCGACTTAAGTACATGAGGACTGACACTATAATTTTCTATGATTTGAACCTTTCCTGTGAGTCCAGTTTTAGATTCCGATGCTTCACTTCTGGATTACTGTATTCCTTGCACCTTCTTATTGACGATGAAACACAGATATTGGAACTGAATGTAATACAAACGGCAGAATGCCGACTTAAGTACAAGAGGACTGACACTCTAACTTTCTATGATTTGAACCCCTCCTGTGAGTCCAGTTTTAGATCCCGCTGCTACACTTCAGGTTTACTGTATCCCTTGGACTAGTTACTGACGATGAAACACAGAAATTGCATCCGAATTTAATACAAAAGGCACAATGCCGCCTTAAGTACAAGAGGACTGTCACAATAACTTTCTATGATTTGAACCTCTCCTGTGAGTCCAGTTTTAGATTCCGATGCTGCACTTCCGGTTTACTGTATCCCTTGGACCTTCTTATTGACGATGAAACACAGAAATTCCATCCGATTTTTATACAAAAGCACAATGCCGACTAAAGTACAAGAGGACTGACACCCTAACTTTCTATGATTTGAACCTCTCCAGTGAGTCCAGTTTTAGATTCCAACGCTTCACTTCAGGTTTACTGTATCCCTTGGACCTTCTTATTGACGATGAAACACAGGTATTCCATCCGAATTTAATACAATAGGCACAATGCCGACTTAAGTTCAAGAGGACTGACACTCTAACTTTCTATAGTTTAACCCTCTGCTGTGAGTCCAGTTTTAGATTCCGACGCTTCACTTCAGGTTTACTGTATCTCTTGGACCTTCTTATTGACGATGGATCACTGAAATTGCATCCGAATTTAATACAAAAGGCACAATGCCGACTTATGTACAAGAGGACTGACACTCTATCTTTCTATGATTTGAACCTCTCCTGTAAGTCCAGTTTAAGATTCCTATGCTTCACTTCAGGTTTACTGTATCCCTTGGACCTTTTTATTGACGATGAAACACAGAAATTGCATCCGAATTTAATACAAATGGCACAATGCCGACTTAAGTACAAGAGGACTGACACTCTATCTTTCAATGATATGAACCTCTCCTGTGAGTCCAGTTTTAGATTCCGAAGCTTCACTTCAGGTCTACTGTATCCCTTGGACCATCTTATTGACGATGAAACACAGAAATTGCATCCGAATATAATACAAAAGGCACAATGCCGACTTAAGTACAAGAGGACTGACACTCTAACTTTCAATGATTTGAACCTCTCCTGTGAGTCCAGTTTTAGATTCTGATGCTTCACATCCGGTTTACTGTATCCCTTGGACCTTCGTTTTGACGATGAAACACAGAAATTGTAACTGAATTTAATACAAACGGCAGAATGCCGACTAAAGTACAAGAGGACTGACACTCTAACTTTCTATGATTTGAACCTCTCCTGTGAGTCCAGTTTTAGATTCCGATGCTACACTTTAGGTTTACTGTATGCCTGGGGCCTTCTTATTGACGGCGGTACACAGAAATTCCATCCGAAATTAATACAAAAGCACAATTCCGACTTAAGTACAAGAGGACTGACACTCTAACTATCTATGATTTGAACCTCTCCTGTGGGTCCAGTTTTAGATTCCAATGCTTCACTTCAGGTTTACTGCATCCCTTGGACCTTCTTATTGACGATGAAACACAGATATTGCATCCGAATTTAATACAAAATTCACAATGCCGACTTAAGTACAAGAGGACTGAAACTCTAACTTTCTATTATTTGAACCTCTGCTGTGGGTCCAGTTTTGGACTCCGATGCTTCACTACAGGTTCATTGTATCCCTTGGACCTTCTTATTGACGATGAAACGCTGAAATTGCATCCGAATTTAATACAAATGGCAAAATGCCGACTTAAGTACAAGAGGACTGACACTCTAACTTTCTATTATTTGAACCTTTCCTGTGAGTCCACTTTAAGATTCCGATGCTTCACTGCATTTTTACTGTATCCCTTGGACCTTTTTATCGACGATGAAACACAGAAATTGCATCCGAATTTAATACAAATTTCTCAATGCCGACTTAAGTAGAAGAGGACTGAAACTCTAACTTTCTATGATTTGAACCTCTGCTGTGAGTCCAAATTTAGATTCCGTTGCTTCACTTCTGGTTTACTGTATCCCTTGGACCTTCTTATTGACGATGAAACACTGAAATTGCATCCAAATTTAATACAGAGGGCACAATGCCGACTTAAGTACAAGAGGACTGACACTCTAACTTTCTATGATTTGAACCTCTCCTGTGAGTCCAGTTTTAGATTCCGATGCTACACTTCAGGTTTACTAAATCCCTTGGACCTTCTTATTAACGATTGAACACAGAAATTCCATCCGAATTTAATACAAAAGCACAAAGCCGACTTAAGTACAAGAGGACTCACACTCTAACTTTCTATGATTTGAACCTCTCCTGTGAGTCAAGTTTTAAATTCCGATGCTTCATTTCAGGTTTACTGTACCCCTTGGACCTTCTTATTGTAGATGAAACACAGAAATAGCATTCGAATTTAATACAAAAGGCTCAAAGCCGACTTAAGTACAAGAGGACTGACACTCTAACTTTCTATGATTTGAACCTCTCCTGTGGGTCCAGTTTTAGATTCCGATGCTTCACTTCAGGTTTACTGCATCCCATGGACCTTCTTATTGACGATGAAACACAGAAATTGCATCCAAATGTAATACACAAGGCACAATGCCGACTTAAGTACAAGAGGACTGACACTCTAACTTTCTATGATTTGAACCTCTCCTGTGAGTCCAGTTTTAGATTCCGATGCTTCACTTCAGGTTTACTGTATACCTTCGACCATCTTATTGACGATGAAACACAGAAATTGCATCCGAATTTAATACAAATTTCTCAATGCCGACTTAAGTAGAAGAGGACTGAAACTCTAACTTTCTATGATTTGAACCTCTCCTGTGAGTCACGTTTTAGATTCCAATGCTTCACTTCAGGTTTACTGTATCCCTTGGACCTTCTTATTGACGATGAAACACAGAAATTGCATCCAAATGTAATACACAAGGCACAATGCCGACTTAAGTACAAGAGGACTGAAACTCTAACTTTCTATGATTTGAACCTCTGCTGTGAGTCCAAATTTAGATTCCGTTGCTTCACTTCTGGTTTACTGTATCCCTTGGACCTTCTTATTGACGATGAAACACTGAAATTGCATCCGAATTTAATACAGAGGGCACAATGCCGATTTAAGTACAAGAGGACTGACACTCTAACTTTCAATGATTTGAACCTATCCTGTGAGACCACTTTAAGATTCCGATGCTTCACCTCAGGTTTACTGTACCCCTTGGACCTTCTTATTGACGAAGAAACACAGAAATTGCATCCGAATGTAATACAAGAGGCACAATGCCGACTTAAGTACAAGAGGGCTGACACTCTAACTTTCTATATTTCAACCTCTCCTGAGAGTGGAGTTTCACATTCCGATGCTTCACTTACGGTTTACTGTATTCCTTGCACCTTCTTATTGACGACGAAACACAGAAATTGCATCCGAATTTAATACAAAAGGCACAATGCTGCCTCAAGTACAAGAGGACTGACACTCTAACTTTCTATGATTTGAACCTCTCCTGTGAGTCCAGTTTAAGATTCCGATGCTTCACTTCAGGTTTACTGTATCCCTTGGACTTTTTTTTATTGACGATGAAACACAGAAATAGGATCCGAATTTAATAGAAAAGGCAAAATGCCGACTCAAGTACAAGAGGACTGTCACTCTAACTTTCTATGATTCGGACCTCTCCTGTGAGTCCAGTTTAAGATTCCGATGCTTCACTTCAGGTTTACTGTATCCCTTGGACTTTTTTTTATTGACGATGAAACACAGAAATAGGATCCGAATTTAATAGAAAAGGCAAAATGCCGACTCAAGTACAAGAGGACTGTCACTCTAACTTTCTATGATTTGAACCTCTCCTGTGAGTCAAGTTTTAGATTCCAATGCTTCACTTCAGGTTTACTGTATCCCTTGGACCTTCTTATTGACGATGAAACACAGATATTGCATCCGAATTTAATACAAAATTCTCAAAGCCGACTTAAGTAGAAGAGGACTGAAACTCTAACTTTCTATGATTTGAACCTCTGCTGTGAGTCCAAATTTAGATTCCGATGCTTCACTTCAGGTTTACTGTATCCCTTGGACCTTCTTATTGACGATGAAACACTGAAATTGCATCCGAATTTAATACAGAAGACACAATGCCGACTTAAGTACACGAGGACTGACACTCTAACTTTCTATGATTTGAACCTCTCCTGTGAGTCCACTTTAAGATTCCGATGCTTCACTGCAGGTTTACTGTATCCCTTGGACCTTCTTATTGACGATGAAACACAGAAATTGCATCCGAATTTAATACAAAAATCACAATGCCGACTTAAGTACAAGAGGACTGACACTCTAAGATTCTATGATTTGAGCCTCTCCTGTGAGTCCAGTTATAGATTCCGATGCTTCACTTCAGGTTTACTGTATCCCTTGGACCTTCTTATTGTAGATGAAACACAGAAATAGCATTCGAATTTAATACAAAAGGCACAAAGCCGACTAAAGTACAAGAGGACTGACACTATAACTTTCTGTGATTTGAACCTCTCCTGTGAGTCCAGTTTAAGATTCCGATGCTTCACTTAAGGTTTACTGTATCCCTTGGACCTTTTTATTGACGATGAAACACAGAAATAGCATCCGAATTTAATAGAAAAGGAAAAATGCCGACTCAAGTACAAGAGGACCGACACTCTAACTTTCTATGATTTGAACCTCTCCTGTGAGACCAGTTTTTGATTCCGATGCTTCACTTAAGGTTTACTGTATCCCTTGGACCTTATTATTGACGATGAAATACAGAAATTGCATCCGAATTTAATACAAAAGGCACGATGCCGACTTAAGTACAAGAGGACTGACACTCTAACTTTCTATGACTTGAACCTCTGCTGTGTGTCCAGTTTTAGATTCCGATGCTTCACTTCAAGTTTCCTGTATCCCTTGGACCTTCTTATTGACGATGAAACACTGAAATTGCATCCGAATTTAATACAAAAAGCACAATGCCGACTTAAGTACAAGAGGACTGACACTCTAACTTTCTATGATTTGAACCTCTCCTGTGAGCCCAGTTTAAGATTCCGCAGCTTCACTCCAGGTTTACTGTATCCCTTGGACCTTCTTATTGACGATGGAACACAGAAATTGCATCCCAATGTAATACAAAAGTACAATGCCGACTTAATTACAAGATGACTGACACTCTAACTTTCTATGATTTCAACCTCTCCTGTGAGTACAGTCTTAGATTCCAATGCTTCACTTCAGGTTTAATGTATCCCTTGCACCTTCTTATTGACGATGAAACACAGAAATTGCAACTGAATGTAATACAAACGGCACAATGCCGACTTAAGTACAAGAGGACTGACACTCTAAAGTTCTATGATTTGAACCTCTCCTGTGAGTCCAGTTTTAGATTCCGATGCTTCACTTAAGGTTTACTGTATCCCTTGGACCTTCTTATTGACGATGAAACACAGAAATTGCATCCGAATTTAATATAAAAGGCACAATGCCGCCTTAAGTACAAGAGGACTGACACAATAACTTTCTATGATTTGAACCTCTACTGTGAGTCCAGTTTTAGTTTCCGATGCTACACTTCAGGTTTACTGTATCCCATGGACCTTCTTATTGACGATGAAACACAGAAATTCCATCCGAATTTAATACAAAAGCACAATGCCGACTTAAGTAATAGAGGACTGACACTCTAACTTGCATCCGAGTTTAATACAAAAGGCACAATGCCGACTTAAATACAAGAGGACTGACACTCTAACTTTCTATGATTTGAACCTCTGCTGTGAGTCCAGTATTAGATTCCGATGCTTCACTTAAGGTTTACTGTATCCCTTGGACCTTCTTATTGACGATGAAACACAGAAATTGTATCCGAATTTAATACAAAAGCACAATGCTGACAAATGTACAGGAAGACTGACTCTCAAAGTTTTTATGATTTGAACCTCTCCTGTGAGTCCAGTTTTAGATCCCGATGCTTCACTTCAGGTTTACTGTATCCCTTGGACCTTCTTATTGACGATGAAACACAGAAATTGCATCCGAATTTAATATAAAAGGCACAATGCCGCCTTAAGTACAAGAGGACTGACACAATAACATTCTATGATTTGAACCTCTACTGTGAGTCCAGTTTTAGTTTCCGATGCTACACTTCAGGTTTACTGTAACCCATGGACCTTCTTATTGACGATGAAACACAGAAATTCCATCCGAATTTAATACAAAAGCACAATGCCGACTTAAGTAAAAGAGGACTGACACTCTAACTTGCATCCGAGTTTAATACAAAAGGCACAATGCCGACTTAAATACAAGAGGACTGACACTCTAACTTTCTATGATTTGAACCTCTGCTGTGAGTCCAGTTTTAGATTCCGATGCTTCACTTCAGGTTTACTGTATCCCTTGGACCTTTTTATTCACGATGAAACACAGAAGTTGCATCGGAATTTAATACAAAAGGTTCAATGCCGACTTAAGTACAAGAGGACTGACACTCTAACCTTCTATCATTTGAACCTCTCCTTTGATTCCAGTTTTAGATTCCGATGCTTCACTTCAGGTCTACTGTATCCCTTGGACCATCGTATTGACGATGAAGCACAGAAATTGCACCCAAATTTAATACAAGAGGCACAATGCCGACTTAAGTGCAGGAGGACTGACACAATAACTTTCTATGATTTGAACCTCTACTGAGAGTCCAGTTTTAGTTTCCGAAGCTACACTTCAGGTTTACTGTATCCCTTGGACCTTCTTATTGACGATGAAACACAGACATTGCATCCGAATTTAATACAAAAGGCACAATGCCGACTTAAGTACAAGAGGACTGACACCCTAACTTCCTATAATTTGAACCCCTCCTGTGAGTCCACTTTTATATTCCGATGCTTCCCTTCAGGTTTACTGTATACCTTGGACCTTCTTATTGACGATGAAACACAGAAATAGCATCCGAATTTAATACAAATGGCACAATGTCGACTTAAGCACAAGACGACTGACACTCTAACTTTCTATGATTTGGACCTCTCCTGTGAGTCCAGTTTTAGATTCCGATGCTTCACTTCAGGTTTACTGTATCCCTTGGACCTTCGTATTGACGATGAAACACAGAAATTGCATCCGAATTTAATACAAAAGGCACAATGCCGCCTTAAGTACAAGAGGACTGACACAATAACTTTCTATGATTTCAACCTCTACTGTGAGTCCAGTTTTAGATTCCGATGCTTCACTTCAGGTTTACTGTATCCCTTGGACCTTCTTATTGACGATGAAACACTGAAATTGCATCCGAATGTAATACAAAAGGCACAATGCCGACTTAAGTACAAGAGGACTGACACTCTAACTTTCTATGATTTGAACCTCTCCTGTGAGTCCAGTTTAAGATTCCGATGCTTCACTTCAGGTTTACTGTATCCCTTGGACCTTTTTATTGACGATGAAACACAGAAGTTACATCCGAATTTAAGACAAAAGGCACAATGCCGACTTAAGTACAAGAGGACTGACGCTCTAACTTCCTATGATTTGAACCTCTCCTTTGATTCCAGTTTTAGATTCCGATGCTTCACTTCAGTTCTACTGTATCCCTTGGACCATCTTATTAACGATGAAACACTGAAATTGCATCCAAATGTAATACAAAAGGCACAATGCCGACTTAAGTACAAGAGGACTGACACTCTAAATTTCTATGATTTGAACCTCTCCTGTGAGTCCAGTTTCAGATTCCAATGCTTCACTTCCGGTTTACTGTATCTTTTGGACCTTCTTATTGACGTTGAAACACAGAAATTGCATCCGAATATAATAAAAAAGGCACAATGCCGACTTAAGTACAGGAGGACTGACACTCTAACTTTCTATGATTTGAACCTTTCCTGTGAGTCCACTTTTAGATTCCGATGCTTCACTTCAGGTTTACTGTATCCCTAGCACATTCTTATTGACGATGAAACACAGAAATAGCATCCAAAATTAATACAAAAGGCACAAAGCCGACTTAAGTACAAGAGGACTGACACTCTAACTTTCTATGATTTGAACCTCTGCTGTGAGTCCAGTTTTAGATTCCGATGCTTCACGTCAGGTATACTGTATCCCTTGGTCCTTCTTATTGACGATGAAACACTGAAATTGCATCCGAATTTAATACAAAAGACACAATGCCGACTTAAGTACAAGAGGACTGTCACTCTAACTTTCTATGATTCGGACCTCTCCTGTGAGTCCAGTTTAAGATTCCGATGCTTCACTTCAGGTTTACTGTATCCCTTGGACTTTTTTTTATTGACGATGAAACACAGAAATAGGATCCGAATTTAATAGAAAAGGCAAAATGCCGACTCAAGTACAAGAGGACTGACACTCTATCTTTCTATGATTTGAACCTCTCCTGTGAGACCAGTTTTCGATTCCGATGTTTCACTTAAGGTTTACTGTATCCCTTGGACCTTATTATTGACGATGAAATACAGAAATTGCATCCGAATTTAATACAAAAGGCACAATGCCGACTTAAGTACAAGAGGACTGACACTCTAACTTTCTATGATTTGAACCTCTCCTGTGAGCCCAGTTTAAGATTCCGCAGCTTCACTTCAGGTTTACAGTATCCCTTAGACCTTCTTATTGACGATGAAACACAGAAATTGCATCCGAATTTAATATAAAAGGCACAATGGCGCCTTAAGTACAAGATGACTGACACTCTAACTTTCTATGATTTGAACCTCTCCTGTGAGACCAGTCTTAGATTCCAATGCTTCACTTCAGGTTTACTGTATCCCTTGCACCTTCTTATTGACGATGAAACACAGAAATTGCAACTGAATGTAATACAAACGGCACAATGCCGACTTAAGTAAAAGAGGACTAAAACTCTAACGTTCTATGATTTGAACCTCTCCTATGAGTCCAGTTTTAGATTCCGATGCTACACTTCAGGTTTACTGTATCCCTTGGACCTTCTTATTGACGATGAAACACAGAAATTGTATCCGAATTTAATACAAAAGCACAATGCTGACAAAAGTACAGGAGGACTGACTCTCAAAGTTTTTATGATTTGAACCTCTCCTGTGAGTCCAGTTTTAGATCCCGATGCTTCACTTCGGGTTTACTGTATCCCTTGGTCCTTCTTATTGACGATGAAACACAGAAATTGCATCCGAATTTAATATAAAAGGCACAATGGCGCCTTAAGTACAAGAGGACTGACACAATAACTTTCTATGATCTGAACCTCTACTGTGAGTCCAGTTTTAGTTTCCGGTGCTACACTTCAGGTTTAATGTATCCCATGGACCTTCTTATTGACGATGAAACACAGAAATTCCATCCGAATTTAATACAAAAGCCCAATGCCGACTTAAGTAAAGGAGGACTGAGACTCTAACTTGCATGCGAGTTTAATACAAAAGGCACAATGCCGACTTAAATACAAGAGGACTGACAGTCTAACTTTCTATGATTTGAACCTCTGCTGTGAGTCCAGTTTTAGATTCCGATGCTTCACTTCAGGTTTACTGTATCCCTTGGACCTTCTTATTGACGATGAAACACTGAAATTGCATCCGAATTTAATACAAGAGGCACAATGCCGACTAAAGCATAAGAGGACTGACATTCTAACTTTCTATGATTTGAACCGCTCCTGTGAGTCCACTTTAAGATTCCGATGCTTCACTTCAGGATTACTGTATCCCTTGGATCTTTTTATTCACGATGAAACACAGAAGTTGCATCGGAATTTAATACAAAAGGCACAATGCCGACTTAAGTACAAGAGGACTGACACTCTAACCTTCTATCATTTGAACCTCTCCTTTGATTCCAGTTTTACATTACGATGCTTCACTTCAGGTCTACTGTATCCCTTGGACCATCGTATTGACGATGAAACACAGAAATTGCACCCAAATTTAATACAAGAGGCACAATGCCGACTTTAGTGCGGCAGGACTGACACTCTAACTTTCTATGATTTGAACCTCTCCTGTGAGTACAGTTTTAGATTCCGATGCTTCACTTCAGGATTACTGTATCCCTTGGACCTTCCTATTGACGAGGAAACACAGAAGTTGCATTCAAATGTAATACAGAAGGCACAACGCCGACTTAAGTACAAGAGGACTGACACTCTAACTTTCTATGATTTGAACCTCTCTTGTGGGTCCAGTTTCAGATTCCGATGCTTCACTTCCGGTTTACTGTATCCCTTGGACCTTCTTGTTGACGATGAAACACAGAAATTGCATCCGAATTTAATACAAAAGGCACAATGTCGACATAAGTACAGGAGGACTGAGACTCTAACTTTCTATGATTTGAACCTTTCCTGTGAATCCAGTTTTAGATTCCGATGCTTCACTTCAGGTTTACTGTATCCCTTGCACTTTCTTATTGACGATGAACACAGAGATAGCATCCGAATTTAATACAAAAGGCACAAAGCCGACTTAAGTACGAGAGGACTGACACTCTAACTTTCTATGATTTGAACCTCTCCTTTGAGTCCAGTTTTAGATTCCGATGCTTCACTTCAGGTTTACTGTATCCCTTGGACCTTCTTATTGACGATGAAACACAGTAATTACATCAGAATTTAATCCAAAAGGCACAATGCCGACTTAAGCACAAGAGGACTGACAATGTTACTTTCTATGATTTGAACCTCTCCTGTGAGTCCAGTTTTAGATTCCGTTGCGTCACTTCAGGTTTACTGTATCCCTTGGACCTTCTTATTGACGATGAAACAATGAAATTGCATCCGAATTTAATACAAAAGGCACAATGCCGACTTAAGTACAAGAGCACCGACACTCTAACTCTCTATGATTTGAACCTCTCCTGAGTCCAGTTTTAGATTCCGATGCTTCACTTCAAGTTTACTGTATCCCTTGGACCTTCTTATTGACGATGAAACACAGAAATAGCATCCGAATTTAATACAAAAGGCACAAAGCCGACTTAAGTACAAGAGGACTGACACTCTAACTTTCTATGATTTGAACTTCTCCTGCGAGTCCAGTTTTAGATTCCGATGCCTCACTTCAGATTTACTGAATCCCTTGGACCTTCTTATTGACGATGAAACATAGAAACAGCATCCGAATTTAATACAAAAGGCACAATGCCGACTTAAGTACAAGAGGACTGACACTCCAACTTTCTATGATTTGAAACTCTCCTGTGAGTCAAGTTTTAGATTCTGATGGTTCACTTCAGGTTTACTGTATGCCTTGGACCTTTTTATTGGCGATGAAACACAGAAATTGCATCCAAATTTAATACAAGAGGCACAGTGCCGACTTAAGTACAAGAGGACTGACACTCTAACTTTCTATGATTTGAACCTCTCCTGTGAGTCCAGTTTTAGATTCCGATGCTTCAGTTCAGGTTTACTGTATTCCTTGGACCTTCTTATTGACGATGAAACACAGAAATTGCATCCGAATTTTAAAAAAAAGGCACAAGTCCGACTTAAGTACAAGAGGACTGACAATCTAACTTTCTATGATTTGATCCTCTCCTGTGAGTCCAGTTTTAGATTCCGTTGCTTCACTTCAGGTTTACTGTATCCCTTGGACCTTCTTATTGACGATGAGACACAGAAATTGCATCCAAATGTAATACAAAAGGCACAATGCCGACTTAAGTACAAGAGGACTGACACTCTAGCTTTCTATGATTTGAACCCCTCCTGTGTGTCCAGTTTTAGATTCCGATGCTTCACTTCCGGTTTAGTGTATACCTTGGACCTTCTTATTGACGATTAAACACAGAAATTCCATCCGAATTTTTAAAAAAAGGCACAAGTCCGACTTAACTACAAGAGGACTGACAATCTAACTTTCTATTATTTAATCCTCTCCTGTGAGTCCAGTTTTAGATTCCGTTGCTTCACCTCAGGTTTACTGTATCCCTTGGACCTTCTTATTGACGATGAGACACAGAAATTGCATCCAAATGTAATACAAAAGGCACAATGCCGACTTAAGTACAAGAGGACTGACACTCTAACTTTCTATGATTTGAACCTCTCCTGTGAGTCCAGTTTTAGATTCCGATGCTTCACTTCAGGATTACTGTATCCCTTGGACCTTCTTATTGACGATGAAACACAGAAATTGCATCCAAATGTAATACAAAAGGCACAATGCCGACTTAAGTACAAGAGGACTGACACTCTAACTTTCTATGATTTGAACTTTTCCTGTGAGTCCAGTTTTAGATTCCGATGCTTCACTTCAGGTTTACTGTATACCTTGAACCTTCTTATTGACGATTAACGCAGAAATAGCATCCGAATTTAATACAAAAGGCACAGAGCCGACTTAAGTACAAGTGGACTGACACTCTAACTATCTATGATTTGAACCTCTCCTGTGTGTCCAATTTTAGATTCCGATGCATCACTTCAGGTTTACTGTATCCCTTGGACCTTCTTATTGACGATGAAACACAGACATTGCATCCGAATTTAATACAAACGGCACAATGCCGACTTAAGTACAAGAGGTCTGACACTCTAACATTCTATGATTTGAACCTCTCCTGTGAGTCCAGTTTTAGATTCCGATGCTTCCCTTCAGGTTTACTGTATACCTTGGACCTTCTTAATGACGATGAAACGCAGAAATTGCATCCGAATTTAATACAAATGGCACAATGCCGACTTAAGTACAAGACGACCGACACTCTAACTTTCATGATTTGATTCTCTCCTGTGAGTCCAGTTTTAGATTCCGATGCTTCACTTCAGGTTTACTGTATCCCTTGGACCTTCTTATTGACGATGAAACACAGAAATTGCATCCGAATTTAATATAAAAGGCACAATGGCGCCTTAAGTACAAGAGGACTGACACAATAACTTTCTATGATCTGAACCTCTACTGTGAGTCCAGTTTTAGTTTCCGGTGCTACACTTCAGGTTTAATGTATCCCATGGACCTTCTTATTGACGATGAAACACAGAAATTCCATCCGAATTTAATACAAAAGCCCAATGCCGACTTAAGTAAAGGAGGACTGACTCTCTAACTTGCATGCGAGTTTAATACAAAAGGCACAATGCCGACTTAAATACAAGAGGACTGACAGTCTAACTTTCTATGATTTGAACCTCTGCTGTGAGTCCAGTTTTAGATTCCGATGCTTCACTTCAGGTTTACTGTATCCCTTGGACCTTCTTATTGACGATGAAACACTGAAATTGCATCCGAATTTAATACAAGAGGCACAATGCCGACTAAAGCATAAGAGGACTGACACTCTAACTTTCTATGATTTGAACCGCTCCTGTGAGTCCACTTTAAGATTCCGATGCTTCACTTCAGGATTACTGTATCCCTTGGTTCTTTTTATTCGCGATGAAACACAGAAGTTGCATCGGAATTTAATACAAAAGGCACAATGCCGACTTAAGTACAAGAGGACTGCCACTCTAACCTTCTATCATTTGAACCTCACCTTTGATTCCAGTTTTACATTACGATGCTTCACTTCAGGTCTACTGTATCCCTCGGACCATCGTATTGACGATGAAACACAGAAATTGCACCCAAATTTAATACAAGAGGCACAATGCCGACTTTAGTGCGGGAGGACTGACACTCTAACTTTCTATGATTTGAACCTCTCCTGTGAGTACAGTTTTTGATTCCGATGCTTCACTTCAGGATTACTGTATCCCTTGGACCTTCCTATTGACGAGGAAACACAGAAGTTGCATTCAAATGTAATACAGAAGGCACAACGCCGACTTAAGTACAAGAGGACTGACACTCTAAATTTCTATGATTTGAACCTCTCTTGTGGGTCCAGTTTCAGATTCCGATGCTTCACTTCCGGTTTACTGTATCCCTTGGACCTTCTAGTTGACGATGTAACACAGAAATTGCATCCGAATTTTAAAAAAAAGGCACAAGTCCGACTTAAGTACAAGAGGACTGACAATCTAACTTTCTATGATTTGATCCTCTCCTGTGAGTCCAGTTTTAGATTCCGTTGCTTCACTTCAGGTTTACTGTATCCCTTGGACCTTCTTATTGACGATGAGACACAGAAATTGCATCCAAATGTAATACAAAAGGCACAATGCCGACTTAAGTACAAGAGGACTGACACTCTAACTTTCTATGATTTGAACCCCTCCTGTGTGTCCAGTTTTAGATTCCGATGCTTCACTTCCGGTTTGGTGTATACCTTGGACCTTCTTATTGACGATTAAACACAGAAATTCCATCCGAATTTTTAAAAAAAGGCACAAGTCCGACTTAACTACAAGAGGACTGACAATCTAACTTTCTATTATTTAATCCTCTCCTGTGAGTCCAGTTTTAGATTCCGTTGCTTCACCTCATGTTTACTGTATCCCTTGGACCTTCTTATTGACGATGAGACACAGAAATTGCATCCAAATGTAATACAAAAGGCACAATGCCGACTTAAGTACAAGAGGACTGACACTCTAACTTTCTATGATTTGAACCTCTCCTGTGAGTCCAGTTTTAGATTCCGATGCTTCACTTCAGGATTACTGTATCCCTTGGACCTTCTTATTGACGATGAAACACAGAAATTGCATCCAAATGTAATACAAAAGGCACAATGCCGACTTAAGTACAAGAGGACTGACACTCTAACTTTCTATGATTTGAACTTTTCCTGTGAGTCCAGTTTTAGATTCCGATGCTTCACTTCAGGTTTACTGTATCCCTTGAACCTTCTTATTGACGATTAACGCAGAAATAGCATCCGAATTTAATACAAAAGGCACAGAGCCGACTTAAGTACAAGAGGACTGACACTCTAACTTTCTATGATTTGAACCTCTCCTTTGAGTCCAGTTTTAGATTCCGATGCTTCACTTCAGGTTTACTGTATCCCTTGGACCTTCTTATTGACGAAGAAACACAGACATTGCATCCGAATTCAATACAAAAGGCACAATGCCGACTTAAGTACAAGAGGACTGACATTCTAACTTCCTATGATTTGAACCTCTCCTGTGAGTCCACTTTTATATTCCGATGCTTCCCTTCAGGTTTACTGTATACCTTGGACCTTCTTATTGACGATGAAACACAGAAATAGCATCCGAATTTAACACAAATGGCACAATGCCGACATAAGTACAAGACGACTGACACTCTAACTTTCTGTGATTTGGACCTCTCCTGTGAGTCCAGTTTTAGATTCCGATGCTTCACTTCAGGTTTACTGTATCCCTTGGACCTTCTTATTGACGATGAAACACAGTAATTACATCCGAATGTAATCCAAAAGGCACAATGCCGACTTAAGCACAAGAGGACTGACAATGTTACTTTCTATGATTTGAACCTCTCCTGTGAGTCCAGTTTTAGATTCCGTTGCGTCACTTCAGGTTTACTGTATCCCTTGGACCTTCTTATTGACGATGAAACAATGAAATTGCATCCGAATTTAATACAAAAGGCACAATGCCGACTTAAGTACAAGAGCAATGACACTCTAACTCTCTATGATTTGAACCTCTCCTGAGTCCAGTTTTAGATTCCGATGCTTCACTTCTAGTTTACTGTATCCCTTGGACCTTCTTATTGACGATGAAACACAGAAATAGCATCCGAATTTAATACAAAAGGCACAAAGCCGACTTAAGTACAAGAGGACTGACACTCTAACTTTCTATGATTTGAACCTCTCCTGCGAGTCCAGTTTTAGATTCCGATGCCTCACTTCAGATTTACTGAATCCCTTGGACCTTCTTATTGACGATGAAACATAGAAACAGCATCCGAATTTAATACAAAAGGCACAATGCCGACTTAAGTACAAGAGGACTGACACTCCAACTTTCTATGATTTGAAACTCTCCTGTGAGTCAAGTTTTAGATTCTGATGGTTCACTTCAGGTTTGCTGTATACCTTGGACCTTTTTATTGGCGATGAAACACAGAAATTGCATCCAAATTTAATACAAAAGGCACAGTGCCGACTTAAGTACAAGAGGACTGACACTCTAACTTTCTATGATTTGAACCTCTCCTGTGAGTCCAGTTTTAGATTCCGATGCTTCAGTTCAGGTTTACTGTATTCCTTGGACCTTCTTATTGACGATGAAACACAGAAATTGCATCCGAATTTTAAAAAAAAGGCACAAGTCCGACTTAAGTACAAGAGGACTGACAATCTAACTTTCTATGATTTGATCCTCTCCTGTGAGTCCAGTTTTAGATTCCGTTGCTTCACTTCAGGTTTACTGTATCCCTTGGACCTTCTTATTGACGATGAGACACAGAAATTGCATCCAAATGTAATACAAAAGGCACAATGCCGACTTAAGTACAAGAGGACTGACACTCTAACTTTCTATGATTTGAACCCCTCCTGTGTGTCCAGTTTTAGATTCCGATGCTTCACTTCCGGTTTAGTGTATACCTTGGACCTTCTTATTGACGATTAAACACAGAAATTCCATCCGAATTTTTAAAAAAAGGCACAAGTCCGACTTAACTACAAGAGGACTGACAATCTAACTTTCTATTATTTAATCCTCTCCTGTGAGTCCAGTTTTAGATTCCGTTGCTTCACCTCAGGTTTACTGTATCCCTTGGACCTTCTTATTGACGATGAGACACAGAAATTGCATCCAAATGTAATACAAAAGGCACAATGCCGACTTAAGTACAAGAGGACTGACACTCTAACTTTCTATGATTTGTACCTCTCCTGTGAGTCCAGTTTTAGATTCCGATGCTTCACTTCAGGATTACTGTATCCCTTGGACCTTCTTATTGACGATGAAACACAGAAATTGCATCCAAATGTAATACAAAAGGCACAATGCCGACTTAAGTACAAGAGGACTGACACTCTAACTTTCTATGATTTGAACTTTTCCTGTGAGTCCAGTTTTAGATTCCGATGCTTCACTTCAGGTTTACTGTATCCCTTGAACCTTCTTATTGACGATTAACGCAGAAATAGCATCCGAATTTAATACAAAAGGCACAGAGCCGACTTAAGTACAAGTGGACTGACACTCTAACTATCTATGATTTGAACCTCTCCTGTGTGTCCAATTTTAGATTCCGATGCATCATTTCAGGTTTACTGTATCCCTTGGACCTTCTTATTGACGATGAAACACAGACATTGCATCCGAATTTAATACAGACGGCACAATGCCGACTTAAGTACAAGAGGTCTGACACTCTAACATCCTATGATTTGAACCTCTCCTGTGAGTCCAGTTTTAGATTCCGATGCTTCCCTTCAGGTTTACTGTATACCTTGGACCTTCTTAATGACGATGAAACGCAGAAATTGCATCCGAATTTAATACAAATGGCACAATGCCGACTTAAGTACAAGACGACCGACACTCTAACTTTCATGATTTGATTCTCTCCTGTGAGTCCAGTTTTAGATTCCGATGCTTCACTTCAGGTTTGCTGTATCCCTTGGACCTTCTTATTGACGATGAAACACAGAAATTGCATCCGAATTTTTAAAAAAAGGCACAAGTCCGACTTAAGTACTAGAGGACTGACAATCTAACTTTCTATGATTTGATCCTCTCCTGTGAGTCCAGTTTTAGATTCCGTTGCTTCACTTCAGGTTTACTGTATCCCTTGGACCTTCTTATTGACGATGAGACACAGAAATTGCATCCAAATGTAATACAAAAGGCACAATGCTGACTTAAGTACAAGAGGACTGACACTCTAACTTTCTATGATTTGAACCTCTCCTGTGAGTCCAGTTTCAGATTCCAATGCTTCACTTCAGGTTTACTGTATCCCTTGCACCTTCTTATTGACGATGAAACACAGAAATTGCAACTGAATGTAACACATACGGCACAATGCCGACTTAAGTACAAGAGGACTGACACTCTAACGTTTATGATTTGAACCTCTCCTGTGAGTCCAGTTTTAGATTCCGATGCTTCACTTCGGGTTTACTGTATCCCTTGGTCTTTCTTATTGACGATGAAACACAGAAATTGCATCCGAATTTTATATAAAAGGCACAATGGCGCCTTAAGTACATGAGGACTGACACTCTAACTTTCTATGATTTGAACCTCTGCTGTGAGTCCAGTTTTAGATTCCGATGCTTCACGTCAGGTATACTGTATCCCTTGGTCCTTCTTATTGACGATGAAACACTGAAATTGCATCCGAATTTAATACAAAAGACACAATGCCGACTTAAGTACAAGAGGACTGTCACTCTAACTTTCTATGATTCGGACCTCTCCTGTGAGTCCAGTTTAAGATTCCGATGCTTCACTTCAGGTTTACTGTATCCCTTGGACTTTTTTTTATTGACGATGAAACACAGAAATAGGATCCGAATTTAATAGAAAAGGCAAAATGCCGACTCAAGTACAAGAGGACTGACACTCTATCTTTCTATGATTTGAACCTCTCCTGTGAGACCAGTTTTCGATTCCGATGTTTCACTTAAGGTTTACTGTATCCCTTGGACCTTATTATTGACGATGAAATACAGAAATTGCATCCGAATTTAATACAAAAGGCACAATGCCGACTTAAGTACAAGAGGACTGACACTCTAACTTTCTATGATTTGAACCTCTCCTGTGAGCCCAGTTTAAGATTCCGCAGCTTCACTTCAGGTTTACTGTATCCCTTAGACCTTCTTATTGACGATGAAACACAGAAATTGCATCCGAATTTAATATAAAAGGCACAATGGCGCCTTAAGTACAAATGACTGACACTCTAACTTTCTATGATTTGAACCTCTCCTGTGAGACCAGTCTTAGATTCCAATGCTTCACTTCAGGTTTACTGTATCCCTTGCACCTTCTTATTGACGATGAAACACAGAAATTGCAACTGAATGTAATACAAACGGCACAATGCCGACTTAAGTAAAAGAGGTCTGACACTCTAACGTTCTATGATTTGAACCTCTCCTATGAGTCCAGTTTTAGATTCCGATGCTACACTTCAGGTTTACTGTATCCCTTGGACCTTCTCATTGACGATGAAACACAGAAATTGTATCCGAATTTAATACAAAAGCACAATGCTGACAAAAGTACAGGAGGACTGAGACTCTAACTTTCTATGATTTGAACCTTTCCTGTGAATCCAGTTTTAGATTCCGATGCTTCACTTCAGGTTTACTGTGTCCCTTGCACCTTCTTATTGACGATGAACACAGAGATAGCATCCGAATTTAATACAAAAGGCACAAAGCCGACTTAAGTTCAAGAGGACTGACACTCTAACTTTCTATGATTTGAACCTCTCCTTTGAGTCCAGTTTTAGATTCCGATGCTTCACTTCAGGTTTACTGTATCCCTTGGACCTTCTTATTGACGAAGAAACACAGACATTGCATCCGAATTCAATACAAAAGGCACAATGCCGACTTAAGTACAAGAGGACTGACATTCTAACTTCCTATGATTTGAACCTCTCCTGTGAGTCCACTTTTATATTCCGATGCTTCCCTTCAGGTTTACTGTATACCTTGGACCTTCTTATTGACGATGAAACACGGAAATAGCATCCGAATTTAACACAAATGGCACAATGCCGACATAAGTACAAGACGACTGACACTCTAACTTTCTATGATTTGGACCTCTCCTGTGAGTCCAGTTTTAGATTCCGATGCTTCACTTCAGGTTTACTGTATCCCTTGGACCTTCTTATTGACGATGAAACACAGTAATTACATCCGAATGTAATCCAAAAGGCACAATGCCGACTTAAGCACAAGAGGACTGACAATGTTACTTTCTATGATTTGAACCTCTCCTGTGAGTCCAGTTTTAGATTCCGTTGCGTCACTTCAGGTTTACTGTATCCCTTGGACCTTCTTATTGACGATGAAACAATGAAATTGCATCCGAATTTAATACAAAAGGCACAATGCCTACTTAAGTACAAGAGCACAGACACTCTAACTCTCTATGATTTGAACCTCTCCTGAGTCCAGTTTTAGATTCCGATGCTTCACTTCAAGTTTACTGTATCCCTTGGACCTTCTTATTGACGATGAAACACAGAAATAGCATCCGAATTTGATACAAAAGGCACAAAGCCGACTTAAGTACAAGAGGACTGACACTCTAACTTTCTATGATTTGAACCTCTCCTGCGAGTCCAGTTTTAGATTCCGATGCCTCACTTCAGATTTACTGAATCCCTTGGACCTTCTTATTGACGATGAAACATAGAAACAGCATCCGAATTTAATACAAAAGGCACAATGCCGACTTAAGTACAAGAGGACTGACACTCCAACTTTCTATGATTTGAAACTCTCCTGTGAGTCAAGTTTTAGATTCTGATGGTTCACTTCAGGTTTACTGTATACCTTGGACCTTTTTATTGGCGATGAAACACAGAAATTGCATCCAAATTTAATACAAAAGGCACAGTGCCGACTTAAGTACAAGAGGACTGACACTCTAACTTTCTATGATTTGAACCTCTCCTGTGAGTCCAGTTTTAGATTCCGATGCTTCAGTTCAGGTTTACTGTATTCCTTGGACCTTCTTATTGACGATGAAACACAGAAATTGCATCCGAATTTTAAAAAAAAGGCACAAGTCCGACTTAAGTACAAGAGGACTGACAATCTAACTTTCTATGATTTGATCCTCTCCTGTGAGTCCAGTTTTAGATTCCGTTGCTTCACTTCAGGTTTACTGTATCCCTTGGACCTTCTTATTGACGATGAGACACAGAAATTGCATCCAAATGTAATACAAAAGGCACAATGCCGACTTAAGTACAAGAGGACTGACACTCTAACTTTCTATGATTTGAACCCCTCCTGTGTGTCCAGTTTTAGATTCCGATGCTTCACTTCCGGTTTAGTGTATACCTTGGACCTTCTTATTGACGATTAAACACAGAAATTCCATCCGAATTTTTAAAAAAAGGCACAAGTCCGACTTAACTACAAGAGGACTGACAATCTAACTTTCTATTATTTAATCCTCTCCTGTGAGTCCAGTTTTAGATTCCGTTGCTTCACCTCAGGTTTACTGTATCCCTTGGACCCTCTTATTGACGATGAGACACAGAAATTGCATCCAAATGTAATACAAAAGGCACAATGCCGACTTAAGTACAAGAGGACTGACACTCTAACTTTCTATGATTTGAACCTCTCCTGTGAGTCCAGTTTTAGATTCCGATGCTTCACTTCAGGATTACTGTATCCCTTGGACCTTCTTATTGACGATGAAACACAGAAATTGCATCCAAATGTAATACAAAAGGCACAATGCCGACTTAAGTACAAGAGGACTGACACTCTAACTCTCTATGAATTGAACTTTTCCTGTGAGTCCAGTTTTAGATTCCGATGCTTCACTTCAGGTTTACTGTATCCCTTGAACCTTCTTATTGACGATTAACGCAGAAATAGCATCCGAATTTAATACAAAAGGCACAGAGCCGACTTAAGTACAAGTGGACTGACACTCTAACTATCTATGATTTGAACCTCTCCTGTGTGTCCAATTTTAGATTCCGATGCATCACTTCAGGTTTACTGTATCCCTTGGACCTTCTTATTGACGATGAAACACAGACATTGCATCCGAATTTAATACAAACGGCACAATGCCGACTTAAGTACAAGAGGTCTGACACTCTAACATCCTATGATTTGAACCTCTCCTGTGAGTCCAGTTTTAGATTCCGATGCTTCCCTTCAGGTTTACTGTATACCTTGGACCTTCTTAATGACGATGAAACGCAGAAATTGCATCCGAATTTAATACAAATGGCACAATGCCGACTTAAGTACAAGACGACCGACACTCTAACTTTCATGATTTGATTCTCTCCTGTGAGTCCAGTTTTAGATTCCGATGCTTCACTTCAGGTTTACTGTATCCCTTGGACCTTCTTATTGACGATGAAACACAGAAATTGCATCCGAATTTAATATAAAAGGCACAATGGCGCCTTAAGTACAAGAGGACTGACACAATAACTTTCTATGATCTGAACCTCTACTGTGAGTCCAGTTTTAGTTTCCGGTGCTACACTTCAGGTTTAATGTATCCCATGGACCTTCTTATTGACGATGAAACACAGAAATTCCATCCGAATTTAATACAAAAGCCCAATGCCGACTTAAGTAAAGGAGGACTTACACTCTAACTTGCATGCGAGTTTAATACAAAAGGCACAATGCCGACTTAAATACAAGAGGACTGACAGTCTAACTTTCTATGATTTGAACCTCTGCTGTGAGTCCAGTTTTAGATTCCGATGCTTCACTTCAGGTTTACTGTATCCCTTGGTTCTTCTTATTGACGATGAAACACTGAAATTGCATCCGAATTTAATACAAGAGGCACAATGCCGACTAAAGCATAAGAGGACTGACACTCTAACTTTCTATGATTTGAACCGCTCCTGTGAGTCCACTTTAAGATTCCGATGCTTCACTTCAGAATTACTGTATCCCTTGGATCTTTTTATTCACGATGAAACACAGAAGTTGCATCGGAATTTAATACAAAAGGCACAATGCCGACTTAAGTACAAGAGGACTGCCACTCTAACCTTCTATCATTTGAACCTCTCCTTTGATTCCAGTTTTACATTACGATGCTTCACTTCAGGTCTACTGTATCCCTTGGACCATCGTATTGACGATGAAACACAGAAATTGCACCCAAATTTAATACAAGAGGCACAATGCCGACTTTAGTGCGGGAGGACTGACACTCTAACTTTCTATGATTTGAACCTCTCCTGTGAGTACAGTTTTAGATTCCGATGCTTCACTTCAGGATTACTGTATCCCTTGGACCTTCCTATTGACGAGGAAACACAGAAGTTGCATTCAAATGTAATACAGAAGGCACAACGCCGACTTAAGTACAAGAGGACTGACACTCTAAATTTCTATGATTTGAACCTCTCTTGTGGGTCCAGTTTCAGATTCCGATGCTTCACTTCCGGTTTACTGTATCCCTTGGACCTTCTTGTTGACGATGAAACACAGAAATTGCATCCGAATTTAATACAAAAGGCACAATGCCGACATAAGTACAGGAGGACTGAGACTCTAACTTTCTATGATTTGAACCTTTCCTGTGAATCCAGTTTTAGATTCCGATGCTTCACTTCAGGTTTACTGTATCCCTTGCACCTTCTTATTGACGATGAACACAGAGATAGCATCCGAATTTAATACAAAAGGCACAAAGCCGACATAAGTACAAGAGGACTGACACTCTAACTTTCTATGATTTGAACCTCTCCTTTGAGTCCAGTTTTAGATTCCGATGCTTCACTTCAGGTTTACTGTATCAATTGGACCTTCTTATTGACGAAGAAGTACAGACATTGCATCCGAATTCAATACAAAAGGCACAATGCCGACTTAAGTACAAGAGGACTGACATTCTAACTTCCTATGATTTGAACCTCTCCTGTGAGTCCACTTTTATATTCCGATGCTTCCCTTCAGGTTTACTGTATACCTTGGACCTTCTTATTGACGATGAAACACAGAAATAGCATCCGAATTTAACACAAATGGCACAATGCCGACATAAGTACAAGACGACTGACACTCTAACTTTCTATGATTTGGACCTCTCCTGTGAGTCCAGTTTTAGATTCCGATGCTTCACTTCAGGTTTACTGTATCCCTTGGACCTTCTTATTGACGATGAAACACAGTAATTACATCCGAATGTAATCCAAAAGGCACAATGCCGACTTAAGCACAAGAGGACTGACAATGTTACTTTCTATGATTTGAACCTCTCCTGTGAGTCCAGTTTTAGATTCCGTTGCGTCACTTCAGGTTTACTGTATCCCTTGGACCTTCTTATTGACGATGAAACAATGATATTGCATCCGAATTTAATACAAAAGGCACAATGCCGACTTAGGTACAAGAGCAATGACACTCTAACTCTCTATGATTTGAACCTCTCCTGAGTCCAGTGTTAGATTCCGATGCCTCACTTCAGATTTACTGAATCCCTTGGACCTTCTTATTGACGATGAAACATAGAAACAGCATCCGAATTTAAAAAAAAGGCACAATGCCGACTTAAGTACAAGAGGACTGACACTCCAACTTTCTATGATTTGAAACTCTCCTGTGAGTCAAGTTTTAGATTCTGATGGTTCACTAAAGGTTTACTGTATACCTTGGACCTTTTTATTGGCGATGAAACACAGATATTGCATCCAAATTTAATACAAAAGGCACAGTGCCGACTTAAGTACAAGAGGACTGACACTCTAACTTTCTATGATTTGAACCTCTCCTGTGAGTCCAGTATTAGATTCCGATGCTTCAGTTCAGGTTTACTGTATTCCTTGGACCTTCTTATTGACGATGAAACACAGAAATTGCATCCGAATTTTAAAAAAAAGGCACAAGTCCGACTTAAGTACAAGAGGACTGACAATCTAACTTTCTATGATTTGATCCTCTCCTGTGAGTCCAGTTTTAGATTCCGTTGCATCACTTCAGGTTTACTGTATCCCTTGGACCTTCTTATTGACGATGAGACACAGAAATTGCATCCAAATGTAATACAAAAGGCACAATGCCGACTTAAGTACAAGAGGACTGACACTCTAACTTTCTATGATTTGAACCCCTCCTGTGTGTCCAGTTTTAGATTCCGATGCTTCACTTCCGGTTTAGTGTATACCTTGGACCTTCTTATTGACGATTAAACACAGAAATTCCATCCGAATTTTTAAAAAAAGGCACAAGTCCGACTTAACTACAAGAGGACTGACAATCTAACTTTCTATTATTTAATCCTCTCCTGTGAGTCCAGTTTTAGATTCCGTTGCTTCACCTCAGGTTTACTGTATCCCTTGGACCTTCTTATTGACGATGAGACACAGAAATTGCATCCAAATGTAATACAAAAGGCACAATGCCGACTTAAGTACAAGAGGACTGACACTCTAACTTTCTATGATTTGTACCTCTCCTGTGAGTCCAGTTTTAGATTCCGATGCTTCACTTCAGGATTACTGTATCCCTTGGACCTTCTTATTGACGATGAAACACAGAAATTGCATCCAAATGTAATACAAAAGGCACAATGCCGACTTAAGTTCAAGAGGACTGACATCTAACTTTCTATGATTTAAACTTTTCCTGTGAGTTCAGTTTTAGATTCCGATGCTTCACTTCAGGTTTACTGTATCCCTTGAACCTTCTTATTGACGATTAACGCAGAAATAGCATCCGAATTTAATACAAAAGGCACAGAGCCGACTTAAGTACAAGTGGACTGACACTCTAACTATCTATGATTTGAACCTCTCCTGTGTGTCCAATTTTAGATTCCGATGCATCACTTCAGGTTTACTGTATCCCTTGGACCTTCTTATTGACGATGAAACACAGACATTGCATCCGAATTTAATACAGACGGCACAATGCCGACTTAAGTACAAGAGGTCTGACACTCTAACATCCTATGATTTGAACCTCTCCTGTGAGTCCAGTTTTAGATTCCGATGCTTCCCTTCAGGTTTACTGTATACCTTGGACCTTCTTAATGACGATGAAACGCAGAAATTGCATCCGAATTTAATACAAATGGCACAATGCCGACTTAAGTACAAGACGACCGACACTCTAACTTTCATGATTTGATTCTCTCCTGTGAGTCCAGTTTTAGATTCCGATGCTTCACTTCAGGTTTGCTGTATCCCTTGGACCTTCTTATTGACGATGAAACACAGAAATTGCATCCGAATTTTTAAAAAAAGGCACAAGTCCGACTTAAGTACTAGAGGACTGACAATCTAACTTTCTATGATTTGATCCTCTCCTGTGAGTCCAGTTTTAGATTCCGTTGCTTCACTTCAGGTTTACTGTATCCCTTGGACCTTCTTATTGACGATGAGACACAGAAATTGCATCCAAATGTAATACAAAAGGCACAATGCTGACTTAAGTACAAGAGGACTGACACTCTAACTTTCTATGATTTGAACCTCTCCTGTGAGTCCAGTTTCAGATTCCAATGCTTCACTTCAGGTTTACTGTATCCCTTGCACCTTCTTATTGACGATGAAACACAGAAATTGCAACTGAATGTAATACATACGGCACAATGCCGACTTAAGTACAAGAGGACTGACACTCTAACGTTTATGATTTGAACCTCTCCTGTGAGTCCAGTTTTAGATTCCGATGCTTCACTTCGGGTTTACTGTATCCCTTGGTCTTTCTTATTGACGATGAAACACAGAAATTGCATCCGAATTTTATATAAAAGGCACAATGGCGCCTTAAGTACATGAGGACTGACACTCTAACTTTCTATGATTTGAACCTCTGCTGTGAGTCCAGTTTTAGATTCCGATGCTTCACGTCAGGTATACTGTATCCCTTGGTCCTTCTTATTGACGATGAAACACTGAAATTGCATCCGAATTTAATACAAAAGACACAATGCCGACTTAAGTACAAGAGGACTGTCACTCTAACTTTCTATGATTCGGACCTCTCCTGTGAGTCCAGTTTAAGATTCCGATGCTTCACTTCTGGTTTACTGTATCCCTTGGACTTTTTTTTATTGACGATGAAACACAGAAATAGGATCCGAATTTAATAGAAAAGGCAAAATGCCGACTCAAGTACAAGAGGACTGACACTCTATCTTTCTATGATTTGAACCTCTCCTGTGAGACCAGTTTTCGATTCCGATGTTTCACTTAAGGTTTACTGTATCCCTTGGACCTTATTATTGACGATGAAATACAGAAATTGCATCCGAATTTAATACAAAAGGCACAATGCCGACTTAAGTACAAGAGGACTGACACTCTAACTTTCTATGATTTGAACCTCTCCTGTGAGCCCAGTTTAAGATTCCGCAGCTTCACTTCAGGTTTACTGTATCCCTTAGACCTTCTTATTGACGATGAAACACAGAAATTGCATCCGAATTTAATATAAAAGGCACAATGGCGCCTTAAGTACAAATGACTGACACTCTAACTTTCTATGATTTGAACCTCTCCTGTGAATCCACTTTTATATTCCGATGCTTCCCTTCAGGTTTACTGTATACCTTGGACCTTCTTATTGACGATGAAACACGGAAATAGCATCCGAATTTAACACAAATGGCACAATGCCGACATAAGTACAAGACGACTGACACTCTAACTTTCTATGATTTGGACCTCTCCTGTGAGTCCAGTTTTAGATTCCGATGCTTCACTTCAGGTTTACTGTATCCCTTGGACCTTCTTATTGACGATGAAACACAGTAATTACATCCGAATGTAATCCAAAAGGCACAATGCCGACTTAAGCACAAGAGGACTGACAATGTTACTTTCTATGATTTGAACCTCTCCTGTGAGTCCAGTTTTAGATTCCGTTGCGTCACTTCAGGTTTACTGTATCCCTTGGACCTTCTTATTGACGATGAAACAATGAAATTGCATCCGAATTTAATACAAAAGGCACAATGCCTACTTAAGTACAAGAGCACAGACACTCTAACTCTCTATGATTTGAACCTCTCCTGAGTCCAGTTTTAGATTCCGATGCTTCACTTCAAGTTTACTGTATCCCTTGGACCTTCTTATTGACGATGAAACACAGAAATAGCATCCGAATTTGATACAAAAGGCACAAAGCCGACTTAAGTACAAGAGGACTGACACTCTAACTTTCTATGATTTGAACCTCTCCTGCGAGTCCAGTTTTAGATTCCGATGCCTCACTTCAGATTTACTGAATCCCTTGGACCTTCTTATTGACGATGAAACATAGAAACAGCATCCGAATTTAATACAAAAGGCACAATGCCGACTTAAGTACAAGAGGACTGACACTCCAACTTTCTATGATTTGAAACTCTCCTGTGAGTCAAGTTTTAGATTCTGATGGTTCACTTCAGGTTTACTGTATACCTTGGACCTTTTTATTGGCGATGAAACACAGAAATTGCATCCAAATTTAATACAAAAGGCACAGTGCCGACTTAAGTACAAGAGGACTGACACTCTAACTTTCTATGATTTGAACCTCTCCTGTGAGTCCAGTTTTAGATTCCGATGCTTCACTTCAGGTTTACTGTATCCCTTGGTTCTTCTTATTGACGATGAAACACAGAAATTGCATCCGAATTTTAAAAAAAAGGCACAAGTCCGACTTAAGTACAAGAGGACTGACAATCTAACTTTCTATGATTTGATCCTCTCCTGTGAGTCCAGTTTTAGATTCCGTTGCTTCACTTCAGGTTTACTGTATCCCTTGGACCTTCTTATTGACGATGAGACACAGAAATTGCATCCAAATGTAATACAAAAGGCACAATGCCGACTTAAGTACAAGAGGACTGACACTCTAACTTTCTATGATTTGAACCCCTCCTGTGTGTCCAGTTTTAGATTCCGATGCTTCACTTCCGGTTTAGTGTATACCTTGGACCTTCTTATTGACGATTAAACACAGAAATTCCATCCGAATTTTTAAAAAAAGGCACAAGTCCGACTTAACTACAAGAGGACTGACAATCTAACTTTCTATTATTTAATCCTCTCCTGTGAGTCCAGTTTTAGATTCCGTTGCTTCACCTCAGGTTTACTGTATCCCTTGGACCCTCTTATTGACGATGAGACACAGAAATTGCATCCAAATGTAATACAAAAGGCACAATGCCGACTTAAGTACAAGAGGACTGACACTCTAACTTTCTATGATTTGAACCTCTCCTGTGAGTCCAGTTTTAGATTCCGATGCTTCACTTCAGGATTACTGTATCCCTTGGACCTTCTTATTGACGATGAAACACAGAAATTGCATCCAAATGTAATACAAAAGGCACAAAGCCGACTTAAGTACAAGAGGACTGACACTCTAACTCTCTATGAATTGAACTTTTCCTGTGAGTCCAGTTTTAGATTCCGATGCTTCACTTCAGGTTTACTGTATCCCTTGAACCTTCTTATTGACGATTAACGCAGAAATAGCATCCGAATTTAATACAAAAGGCACAGAGCCGACTTAAGTACAAGTGGACTGACACTCTAACTATCTATGATTTGAACCTCTCCTGTGTGTCCAATTTTAGATTCCGATGCATCACTTCAGGTTTACTGTATCCCTTGGACCTTCTTATTGACGATGAAACACAGACATTGCATCCGAATTTAATACAAACGGCACAATGCCGACTTAAGTACAAGAGGTCTGACACTCTAACATCCTATGATTTGAACCTCTCCTGTGAGTCCAGTTTTAGATTCCGATGCTTCCCTTCAGGTTTACTGTACACCTTGGACCTTCTTAATGACGATGAAACGCAGAAATTGCATCCGAATTTAATACAAATGGCACAATGCCGACTTAAGTACAAGACGACCGACACTCTAACTTTCATGATTTGATTCTCTCCTGTGAGTCCAGTTTTAGATTCCGATGCTTCACTTCAGGTTTACTGTATCCCTTGGACCTTCTTATTGACGATGAAACACAGAAATTGCATCCGAATTTAATATAAAAGGCACAATGGCGCCTTAAGTACAAGAGGACTGACACAATAACTTTCTATGATCTGAACCTCTACTGTGAGTCCAGTTTTAGTTTCCGGTGCTACACTTCAGGTTTAATGTATCCCATGGACCTTCTTATTGACGATGAAACACAGAAATTCCATCCGAATTTAATACAAAAGCCCAATGCCGACTTAAGTAAAGGAGGACTTACACTCTAACTTGCATGCGAGTTTAATACAAAAGGCACAATGCCGACTTAAATACAAGAGGACTGACAGTCTAACTTTCTATGATTTGAACCTCTGCTGTGAGTCCAGTTTTAGATTCCGATGCTTCACTTCAGGTTTACTGTATCCCTTGGTTCTTCTTATTGACGATGAAACACTGAAATTGCATCCGAATTTAATACAAGAGGCACAATGCCGACTAAAGCATAAGAGGACTGACACTCTAACTTTCTATGATTTGAACCGCTCCTGTGAGTCCACTTTAAGATTCCGATGCTTCACTTCAGAATTACTGTATCCCTTGGATCTTTTTATTCACGATGAAACACAGAAGTTGCATCGGAATTTAATACAAAAGGCACAATGCCGACTTAAGTACAAGAGGACTGCCACTCTAACCTTCTATCATTTGAACCTCTCCTTTGATTCCAGTTTTACATTACGATGCTTCACTTCAGGTCTACTGTATCCCTTGGACCATCGTATTGACGATGAAACACAGAAATTGCACCCAAATTTAATACAAGAGGCACAATGCCGACTTTAGTGCGGGAGGACTGACACTCTAACTTTCTATGATTTGAACCTCTCCTGTGAGTACAGTTTTAGATTCCGATGCTTCACTTCAGGATTACTGTATCCCTTGGACCTTCCTATTGACGAGGAAACACAGAAGTTGCATTCAAATGTAATACAGAAGGCACAACGCCGACTTAAGTACAAGAGGACTGACACTCTAAATTTCTATGATTTGAACCTCTCTTGTGGGTCCAGTTTCAGATTCCGATGCTTCACTTCCGGTTTACTGTATCCCTTGGACCTTCTTGTTGACGATGAAACACAGAAATTGCATCCGAATTTAATACAAAAGGCACAATGCCGACATAAGTACAGGAGGACTGAGACTCTAACTTTCTATGATTTGAACCTTTCCTGTGAATCCAGTTTTAGATTCCGATGCTTCACTTCAGGTTTACTGTATCCCTTGCACCTTCTTATTGACGATGAACACAGAGATAGCATCCGAATTTAATACAAAAGGCACAAAGCCGACATAAGTACAAGAGGACTGACACTCTAACTTTCTATGATTTGAACCTCTCCTTTGAGTCCAGTTTTAGATTCCGATGCTTCACTTCAGGTTTACTGTATCAATTGGACCTTCTTATTGACGAAGAAGTACAGACATTGCATCCGAATTCAATACAAAAGGCACAATGCCGACTTAAGTACAAGAAGACTGACATTCTAACTTCCTATGATTTGAACCTCACCTGTGAGTCCACTTTTATATTCCGATGCTTCCCTTCAGGTTTACTGTATACCTTGGACCTTCTTATTGACGATGAAACACAGAAATAGCATCCGAATTTAACACAAATGGCACAATGCCGACATAAGTACAAGACGACTGACACTCTAACTTTCTATGATTTGGACCTCTCCTGTGAGTCCAGTTTTAGATTCCGATGCTTCACTTCAGGTTTACTGTATCCCTTGGACCTTCTTATTGACGATGAAACACAGTAATTACATCCGAATGTAATCCAAAAGGCACAATGCCGACTTAAGCACAAGAGGACTGACAATGTTACTTTCTATGATTTGAACCTCTCCTGTGAGTCCAGTTTTAGATTCCGTTGCGTCACTTCAGGTTTACTGTATCCCTTGGACCTTCTTATTGACGATGAAACAATGAAATTGCATCCGAATTTAATACAAAAGGCACAATGCCGACTTAAGTACAAGAGCAATGACACTCTAACTCTCTATGATTTGAACCTCTCCTGAGTCCAGTTTTAGATTCCGATGCTTCACTTCAAGTTTACTGTATCCCTTGGACCTTCTTATTGAAGATGAAACACAGAAATAGCATCCGAATTTAATACAAAAGGCACAAAGCCGACTTAAGTACAAGAGGACTGACACTCTAACTTTCTATGATTTGAACCTCTCCTGCGAGTCCAGTTTTAGATTCCGATGCCTCACTTCAGATTTACTGAATCCCTTGGACCTTCTTATTGACGATGAAACATAGAAACAGCATCCGAATTTAATACAAAAGGCACAATGCCGACTTAAGTACAAGAGGACTGACACTCCAACTTTCTATGATTTGAAACTCTCCTGTGAGTCAAGTTTTAGATTCTGATGGTTCACTAAAGGTTTACTGTATACCTTGGACCTTTTTATTGGCGATGAAACACAGATATTGCATCCAAATTTAATACAAAAGGCACAGTGCCGACTTAAGTACAAGAGGACTGACACTCTAACTTTCTATGATTTGAACCTCTCCTGTGAGTCCAGTATTAGATTCCGATGCTTCAGTTCAGGTTTACTGTATTCCTTGGACCTTCTTATTGACGATGAAACACAGAAATTGCATCCGAATTTTAAAAAAAAGGCACAAGTCCGACTTAAGTACAAGAGGACTGACAATCTAACTTTCTATGATTTGATCCTCTCCTGTGAGTCCAGTTTTAGATTCCGTTGCATCACTTCAGGTTTACTGTATCCCTTGGACCTTCTTATTGACGATGAGACACAGAAATTGCATCCAAATGTAATACAAAAGGCACAATGCCGACTTAAGTACAAGAAGACTGACACTCTAACTTTCTATGATTTGAACCCCTCCTGTGTGTCCAGTTTTAGATTCCGATGCTTCACTTCCGGTTTAGTGTATACCTTGGACCTTCTTATTGACGATTAAACACAGAAATTCCATCCGAATTTTTAAAAAAAGGCACAAGTCCGACTTAACTACAAGAGGACTGACAATCTAACTTTCTATTATTTAATCCTCTCCTGTGAGTCCAGTTTTAGATTCCGTTGCTTCACCTCAGGTTTACTGTATCCCTTGGACCTTCTTATTGACGATGAGACACAGAAATTGCATCCAAATGTAATACAAAAGGCACAATGCCGACTTAAGTACAAGAGGACTGACACTCTAACTTTCTATGATTTGTACCTCTCCTGTGAGTCCAGTTTTAGATTCCGATGCTTCACTTCAGGATTACTGTATCCCTTGGACCTTCTTATTGACGATGAAACACAGAAATTGCATCCAAATGTAATACAAAAGGCACAATGCCGACTTAAGTTCAAGAGGACTGACATCTAACTTTCTATGATTTAAACTTTTCCTGTGAGTTCAGTTTTAGATTCCGATGCTTCACTTCAGGTTTACTGTAACCCTTGAACCTTCTTATTGACGATTAACGCAGAAATAGCATCCGAATTTAATACAAAAGGCACAGAGCCGACTTAAGTACAAGTGGACTGACACTCTAACTATCTATGATTTGAACCTCTCCTGTGTGTCCAATTTTAGATTCCGATGCATCACTTCAGGTTTACTGTATCCCTTGGACCTTCTTATTGACGATGAAACACAGACATTGCATCCGAATTTAATACAGACGGCACAATGCCGACTTAAGTACAAGAGGTCTGACACTCTAACATCCTATGATTTGAACCTCTCCTGTGAGTCCAGTTTTAGATTCCGATGCTTCCCTTCAGGTTTACTGTATACCTTGGACCTTCTTAATGACGATGAAACGCAGAAATTGCATCCGAATTTAATACAAATGGCACAATGCCGACTTAAGTACAAGACGACCGACACTCTAACTTTCATGATTTGATTCTCTCCTGTGAGTCCAGTTTTAGATTCCGATGCTTCACTTCAGGTTTACTGTATCCCTTGTACCTTCTTATTGACGATGAAACACAGAAATTGCATCCGAATTTAATACAAATGGCACAATGCCGACTTAAGTACAAGACGACCGACACTCTAACTTTCATGATTTGATTCTCTCCTGTGAGTCCAGTTTTAGATTCCGATGCTTCACTTCAGGTTTACTGTATCCCTTGTACCTTCTTATTGACGATGAAACACAGAAATTGCATCCGAATTTTTAAAAAAAGGCACAAGTCCGACTTAAGTACTAGAGGACTGACAATCTAACTTTCTATGATTTGAACCTCTCCTGTGAGTCCAGTTACAGATTCCAATGCTTCACTTCAGGTTTACTGTATCCCTTGCACCTTCTTATTGACGATGAAACACAGAAATTGCAACTGAATGTAATACAAACGGCACAATGCCGACTTGGGTACAAGAGGACTGACACTCTAACGTTTATGATTTGAACCTCTCCTGTGAGTCCAGTTTTAGATTCCGATGCTACGCTTCAGGTTTACTGTATCCCTTGGACCTTCTTATTGACGATGAAACACAGAAATTGTATCCGAATTTAATACAAAAGCACAATGAAAACTTAAGTACTAGAGGACTGACACTCTAACTTGCGTCCGAGTTTAATACAAAGGCACAATGCCGACTTAAATACAAGAGGACTGACACTCTAACTTTCTATGATTTGAACTTCTGCTGTGAGTCTAGTTTTAGATTCCGATGCTTCACTTTAGGTTTACTGTATCCCTTGGACATTCTTATTGACGATGAAACACTGAAATTGCATCCGAATTTAATACAAGAGCACAATGCCGACTTAAGTACAAGAGGATTGACACTCTAACTTTCTATGATTTGAACCGCTCCTGTGAGTCCACTTTAAGATTCCGATGCTTCACTTCAGGTTTACTGTATCCCTAGGACCTTTTTATTGACGATGAAACACTGAAGTTGCATCGGAATTTAATACAAAAGGCACTGACACTCTAACCTTCTATCAATTGAACCTCTCCTTTGATTCCAGTTTTAGATTCCGATGCTTCACTTCAGGTCTACTGTATCCCTTGGACCATCGTATTGACGATGAAACATAGAAATGGCATCCGAACTTAATACAAAAGGCACAAAGCCGACTTAAGTACAAGAGGACTGACACTCTAACTTTCTATGATTTGAACCTATCCTGTGAGTCCAGTTTTAGATTCTGATGCTTCACTTCAGGTTTACTGTATCCTTTGGACCTTCTTATTGACCATGAATCACAGAAATTGCATCCGAATTTAATACAAAAGGCACAATGCCGACTTAAGTACAAGAGGACTGACAATCTAACTTTCTATGATTTGAACCTCTCCTGTGAGTCCAGTTTTAGATTCTGTTGCTTCACTTCAGGTTGACTGTATCCCTTGGACATTCTTATTGACGATGATACACAGAAATTGCATCCGAATTTAATACAAAAAGACAATGCCGACATTAGTACAAGATGACTGACACTCTAACTTTCTATGATTTGAACCTCTCCTCTGAGTCCAGTTTTAGATTCCAATGCTTCACTTCAGGTTTACTGTATCCCTTGGACCTTCTTATTGACGATGAAACACAGAAATTCCATCCGAATTTATTACAAAAGCACAATGCCGACTTAACTAAAAGAGGACTGACACTCTAACTTGCATCCGAGTTTAATACAAAAGGCACAATGCCGACTTAAATACAAGAGGACGGACACTCTAACATTTTATGATTTGAACCTCTGCTGTGAGTCCAGTTTTAGATTCCGATGCTTCACTTCAGGTTTACTGTAACCCTTGGACCTTCTCATTGACGATGAAACACTGAAATTGCATACGAATGTAGTACAAAAGCACAATGCCGACTTAAGTACAAGAGGACTGACACTCTAACTTTCTATGATTTGAACCTCTCCTGTGAGTCCAGTTTTAGATTCCGATGCTTCACTTCAGGATTACTGTATCCCTTGGACCTTCTTATTGACGATGAAACACAGAAATAGCATCCAAATGTAATACAAAAGGCACATTGCCGACTTAAGTACAAGAGGACTGACACTCTAACTTTCTATGATTTGAACCTCTCCTGTGAGTCCAGTTTCAGATTCCGATGCTTCACTTCCGGTTTACTGTATCCCTTGGACCTTCTTATTGACGATGAAACACAGAAATTGCATCCGAGTTTAATACAAAAGGCACAATGCCGACTTAAGTACAGGAGGACTGACACTCTAACTTTCTATGATTTGACCCTTTCCTGTGAGTCCAGTTTTAGATTCCGATGCTTCACTTCAGGTTTACTGTATCCCTTGCACCTTCATATTGACGATTAACGCAGAAATAGCATCCGAATTTAATACAAAAGGCACAGAGCCGACTTAAGTACAAAAGGACTGACACTCTAACTTTCTATGATTTGAACCTCTCCTGTGTGTCCAATTTTAGGTCCGATGCATCACTTCAGGTTTACTGTATCCCTTGGACCTTCTTATTGACGATGAAACACAGACATTGCATCCGAATTTAATACAAACGGCACAATGCCGACTTAAGTACAAGAGGACTGACACTCTAACTTCCTATGATTTGAACCTCTCCTGTGAGTCCAGTTTTAGATTCCGATGCTTCCCTTCAGGTTTACTGTATACCTTGGACCTTCTTATAGACGATGAAACACAGAAATTGCATCCGAATTTAATACAAATGACACAATACCGACTTAAGTACAAGACGACCGACACTCTAACTTTCCATGATTTGAACCGCTCCTGTGAGTCCAGTTTTAGATTCCGATGCTTCACTTCAGGTTTACTGTATCCCTTGGACCTTCTTATTGACGATGAAACACAGAAGTTGCATCCGAATTTTAAAAAAAAGGCACAAGTCCGACTTAAGTACAAGAGGACTGACAATCTACCTTTCTATGATTAGATCCTCTCCTGTGAGTCCAGTTTTAGATTCCGTTGCTTCACTTCAGGTTTACTGTATCCCTTGGACCTTCTTATTGACGATGAGACACAGAAATTGCATCCAAATGTAGTACAAAAGGCACAATGCTGACTTAAGTACAAGAGGACTGACACTCTAACTTTCTATGATTTGAACCTCTCCTGTGAGTCCAGTTTTAGATTCCAATGCTTCACTTCAGGTTTACTGTATCCCTTGCTCCTTCTTATTGACGATGAAACACAGAAATTGCAACTGAATGTAATACAAACGGCAAAATGCCGACTTAAGTACAAGAGGACTGACACTCTATCGTTCTATGATTTGAACCTCTCCTGTGAGTCCAGTTTTAGATTCCGATGCTACACTTCAGGTTTACTGTATTCCTTGGACCTTCTTATTGACGATGAAGCACAGAAATTGTATCCGAATTTAATACAAAAGCACAATGCCAACTTAAGTACAAGAGGACTGACACTCTAACTTGCGTCCGAGTTTAATACAAAAGGCACAATGCCGACTTAAATACAAGAGGACTGACACTCTAACTTTCTATGATTTGAACCTCTGCTGTGAGTCCAGTTTTAGATTCAGATGCTTCACTTTAGGTTTACTGTATCCCTTGGACCTTCTTATTGACGATGAAACACTGAAATTGCATCCGAATTTAATACAAAAGGCACAATGCCGACTTAAGTATAAGAGGTCTGACACTCTAACCTTCTATGATTTGAACCTCTCCTGTGAGTCCAGTTTTAGATTCCGATGCTTCTCTTCTGGTTTACTGTATCCCTTGAACCATCTTATTGACGATGAAACACAGAAATTCCATCCGAATTTTAAAAAAAATTCACAAGTCCGACATAAGTACAAGAGGACTGACAATCTAACTTTCTATGATTTGATCCTCTCCTGTGAGTCCAGTTTTAGATTCCGATGCTTCACTTCAGGTTTACTGTATACCTTGGACCTTCTTATTGACGATGAAACACAGAAATTGCATCCGAATTTAATACAAAAGGCACAAAGCCGACTTAAGTACAAGAGGACTGACACTCTAACTTTCTATGATTTGAACCTATCCTGTGAGTCCAGTTTTAGATTCTGATGCTTCACTTCAGGTTTACTGTATCCTTTGGACCTCCTTATTGACGATGAATCACAGAAATTGCATCCGAATTTAATACAAAAGGCACAATGCCGACTTAAGTACAAGAGGACTGACAATCTAACTTTCTATGATTTGAACCTCTCCTGTGAGTTTTTTAAAACAAAGGGCACAATGCTGACTTAAGTACAAGAGGACTGTCACTCTGACTTTCTATTATTTGAACCTCTGCTGTGAGTCCAGTTTTAGATTCCGATGCTTCACTTCAGGTTTACTGTAACCCTTGGTCCTTCTTATTGACGACTAAACACTGAAATTGCATCCGAATTTAATACAAAAGGCACAATGCCGACTTAAGTACAAGAGGACTGACACTCTAACTTTCTAATATTCGAACCTCACCTGTGAGGCCAGTATAAGATTCCGATGCTCACTTCAGGTTTACTGTATCCCTTGCACCTTTTTATTGACGATGAAACACAGAAATTGCATCCGAATTTAATACAAAAGGCACAATGCCGCCTTAAGTACAAGAGGAGTGACACAATAACTTTCTATGATTTGAACCTCTCCTGTGAGTCCAGTTTTAGATTCCGATGCTACACTTCAGGTTTACTGTATACCTTGGACCTCTTTTTTGACGGTGAAACAGTTAAGTTGCATCCCAATTAAATACAAAAGGCACAATGCCGACTTCAGTACAAGAGGACTGACACTCTAATATTTTATGATTTGGACCTCTCCTGTGAGTCCAGTTTTCGATTCCGATGCTACACTTAAGGTTTACTGTATCCCTTGGACCTTCTTATTGACGATGAAACACAGAAATTGCATCCGAATTTAATACAAAAGGCACAATGCCGACTTAAGTACAAGAGGACTGGCACACTAACTTTCTATGATTTGAACCTCTGCTGTGAGACCAGTTTTAGATTCCGATGCTTCACTTCAGGTTTCCTGTATCCCTTGGCCCTTCTTATTGACGATGAAACACTGAAATTGCTTCCGAATTTAATACAAAAGGCACAATGCCGACTTAAGTACAAGAGGACTGTCACTTTAACTTTCTATGATTTGAACCTCTCCTGTGAGTCCAGTTTAAGATTCCGATGCTTCACTTCAGGATTACTGTATCCCTTGGACCTTCTTATTGACGATGAAACACAGGAATTGCATCCGAATTTAATACAAAAGGCACAATGCCGACTTAAGTACAAGAGGACTGACACTCTAACTTACTATGATTTGAACCTCTCCTGTGAGTCCAGTTTTAGATTCTGACTCTTCACTTCAGGTATACTGTATCCCATAAATTTTCTTATTGACGATGAAACACAGAAATTGCAACCGAATTTAATACAAAAAGCACAATGCCAACTTAAGTACAAGAGGACTGACAATCTAACTTTCTATGATTTGAACTTCTCCTGTGAGTCCAGTTTTAGATTCTGTTGCTTCACTTCAGGTTTACTGTATGCCTTGTACGTAATTATTGACGTTGAAACACAGAAATTGCATCCGAATTTAATACAAATACACAATGCCGACTTAAGTACAAGATGACTGACACTCTAACTTTCTATGATTTGAACCTCTCCTGTGAGTCCAGTTTTAGATTCAAATGCTTCACTTCAGGTTTACTGTATCCCTTGCACCTTCTTTTTGACGATGAAACACAGGAATTGCAACTGAATGTAATACAAACGGCAGAATGCCGACTTCAGTACAAGAGGACTGACACTCTAACTTTCTATGATTTGAACCTCTCCTGTGAGTCCAGTTTTCGATTCCGATGCTTCACTTCATGTTTACTGTATCCTCTGGACCTTCTTATTGACGATGAAACACAGAAATTGCATCCGAATTTAATACAAAAGGCACAATGCCGCCTTAAGTACAAGAGGGCTGACACAATAACTTTCTATGATTTGAACCGCTCCTGTGAGTCCAGTTTTAGATTCCGATGCTGCACTTCAGGTTTACTGTATCCCTTGGACCTTCTTATAGACGATGTAACACAGAAATGGCATCCAAATTCAATACAAAAGCACAATGCCGACTTAAGCCCAAGAGGACTAACTCTCAAACTTTTTATGATTTGAACCTCTCCTGTGAGTCCAGTTTTTGATTCCAATGCTTCACTTCAGGTTTACTGTATCCCTTGCACCTTCTTATTGGCGATGAAACACTGAAATTGCATCCGAATTTAATACAAAAGGCACGATGCCGACTTAACTACAAGAGGACTGCATTTCTAACTTTCTATGATTCGAACCTCACCTGTGTGTCCAGTTTAAGATTCCGATGCTTCACTTCAGGTTTAGTGTCTCCCTTGGACCTTTTTATTGACGATGAACCACAGAAATTGCATCCGATGTTAGTACAAAAGGCACATTGCCGATTAAGGTACAAGATAACTGACACTCTAACTTTCTATGATTTGAACCTCTCCTGTGAGTCCAGTTATAGATTCTAATGCTTCACTTCAGGTTTACTGTATCACTTGCACCTTCTTATTGACGATGAAACACAGAAATTGCAACTGAATGTAATACAAACGGCAGAATGCCGACTTAAGTACAAGAGGACTGACACTCTAACTTTCTATGATTTGAACCTCTCCTGTGAGTCCAGTTTTAAATTCCGAAGCTTCACTTCAGGTTTACTGTATCCCTTGGACCTTCTTATTGACGATGAAACACAGAAATTGCATCCGAATTTAATACAAAAGGCACAATGCCGGCTTAAGTACATGAGGACTGACACAATAACTTTCTATGATTTGAACCTCTCCTGTGAGTCCAGTTTTAGTATCCGATGCCACACTTCAGGTTTACTGTATCCCTTGGACCTTCTTATTGACGATGAAACACAGAAATTGCATCCGAGTTTAATACAAAAGGCCCAATGCCGCCTTAAGTACAAGAGGACTGACACAATAACTTTCTATGATTTGAACCTCTCCTGTGAGTCCAGTTTTAGAATCCGATGCTATACTTCAGGTTTACTGTATCCCTTGGACCTTTTTATTGACGATGAAACACAGAAATTGCATCCGAATTTAATACAAAAGCACAATGCTGACTTAAATACAAGTGGACTGACTCTCTAACTTTTTATGATTTGAACCCTTCCTGTGAGTCCAGTTTTAGATTCCAATGCTACACTTCAGGTTTACTGTATCCCGTGCACCTTCTTATTGACGATGAAACACTGAAATTGCATCAGAATTTAATACAAAAGGCACAAGGCCGACTTAACTACAAGAGGACTGACTCTCTAACTTTCTATGAATCGAACCTCTCCTGTGAGTCCAGTTTAAGATTCCGATGCTTAACTTCAGGTTTACTTTACCCCTTGGACCTTTTTATTGCCGATGAACCACAGAAATTGCATCCGATTTTAATACAAGAGGTACAATGCCGATTTAAGTACAAGAGGACTGACACTCTAACTTCCTATGATTTGAACCTCTCCTGTGAGTCCAGTTTTAGATTCCGATGCTACACTTCAGGTTTACTAATCCCTTGGACCTTCTTATTGACGATGAAACACAGAAATTGCATCCAAATGTAATACAAAAGGCACATTGCCGACTTAAGTACAAGAGGACTGACACTCTAACTTTCTATGATTTGAACCTCTCCTGTGTGTCCAATTTTAGATTCCGATGCATCACTTCAGGTTTACTGTATCCCTTGGACCTTCTTATTGACGATGAAACACAGACATTGCATCCGAATTTAATACAAACGGCACAATGCCGACTTAAGTACAAGAGGACTGACACTCTAACTTCCTATGATTTGAACCTCTCCTGTGAGTCCAGTTTTAGATTCCTATGCTTCCCTTCAGGTTTACTGTATACCTTGGACCTTCTTATAGACGATGAAACACAGAAATTGCATCCGAATTTAATACAAATGACACAATACCGACTTAAGTACAAGACGACCGACACTCTAACTTTCCATGATTTGAACCGCTCCTGTGAGTCCAGTTTTAGATTCCGATGCTTCACTTCAGGTTTACTGTATCCCTTGGACCTTCTTATTGACGATGAAACACAGAAGTTGCATCCGAATTTTAAAAAAAAGGCACAAGTCCGACTTAAGTACAAGAGGACTGACAATCTACCTTTCTATGATTAGATCCTCTCCTGTGAGTCCAGTTTTAGATTCCGTTGCTTCACTTCAGGTTTAATGTATCCCTTGGACCTTCTTATTGACGATGAGACACAGAAATTGCATCCAAATGTAGTACAAAAGGCACAATGCTGACTTAAGTACAAGAGGACTGACACTCTAACTTTCTATGATTTGAACCTCTCCTGTGAGTCCAGTTTTAGATTCCAATGCTTCACTTCAGGTTTACTGTATCCCTTGCTCCTTCTTATTGACGATGAAACACAGAAATTGCAACTGAATGTAATACAAACGGCAAAATGCCGACTTAAGTACAAGAGGACTGACACTCTATCGTTCTATGATTTGAACCTCTCCTGTGAGTCCAGTTTTAGATTCCGATGCTACACTTCAGGTTTACTGTATTCCTTGGACCTTCTTATTGACGATGAAGCACAGAAATTGTATCCGAATTTAATACAAAAGCACAATGCCAACTTAAGTACAAGAGGACTGACACTCTAACTTGCGTCCGAGTTTAATACAAAAGGCACAATGCCGACTATAATACAAGAGGACTGACACTCTAACTTTCTATGATTTGAACCTCTGCTGTGAGTCCAGTTTTAGATTCAGATGCTTCACTTTAGGTTTACTGTATCCCTTGGACCTTCTTATTGACGATGAAACACTGAAATTGCATCCGAATTTAATACAAAAGGCACAATGCCGACTTAAGTATAAGAGGACTGACACTCTAACCTTCTATGATTTGAACCTCTTCTGTGAGTCCAGTTTTAGATTCCGATGCTTCTCTTCTGGTTTACTGTATCCCTTGAACCATCTTATTGACGATGAAACACAGAAATTCCATTCGAATTTTAAAAAAAATTCACAAGTCCGACATAAGTACAAGAGGACTGACAATCTAACTTTCTATGATTTGATCCTCTCCTGTGAGTCCAGTTTTAGATTCCGATGCTTCACTTCAGGTTTACTGTATACCTTGGACCTTCTTATTGACGATGAAACACAGAAATTGCATCCGAATTTAATACAAAAAGCACAAAGCCGACTTAAGTACAAGAGGACTGACACTCTAACTTTCTATGATTTGAACCTATCCTGTGAGTCCAGTTTTAGATTCTGATGCTTCACTTCAGGTTTACTGTATCCTTTGGACCTCCTTATTGACGATGAATCACAGAAATTGCATCCGAATTTAATACAAAAGGCACAATGCCGACTTAAGTACAAGAGGACTGACAATCTAACTTTCTATGATTTGAACCTCTCCTGTGAGTTTTTTAAAACAAAGGGCACAATGCTGACTTAAGTACAAGAGGACTGTCACTCTGACTTTCTATGATTTGAACCTCTGCTGTGAGTCCAGTTTTAGATTCCGATGCTTCACTTCAGGTTTACTGTAACCCTTGGTCCTTCTTATTGACGACGAAAGACTGAAATTGTATCCGAATTTAATACAAAAGGCACAATGCCGACTTAAGTACAAGAGGACTGACACTCTAACTTTCTAATATTCGAACCTCACCTGTGAGGCCAGTATAAGATTCCGATGCTCACTTCAGGTTTACTGTATCCCTTGCACCTTTTTATTGACGATGAAACACAGAAATTGCATCCGAATTTAATACAAAAGGCACAATGCCGCCTTAAGTACAAGAGGAGTGACACAATAACTTTCTATGATTTGAACCTCTCCTGTGAGTCCAGTTTTAGATTCCGATGCTACACTTCAGGTTTACTGTATACCTTGGACCTCTTTTTTGACGGTGAAACACTTAAGTTGCATCCCAATTAAATACAAAAGGCACAATGCCGACTTCAGTACAAGAGGACTGACACTCTAATATTTTATGATTTGGACCTCTCCTGTGAGTCCAGTTTTCGATTCCGATGCTACACTTAAGGTTTACTGTATCCCTTGGACCTTCTTATTGACGATGAAACACAGAAATTGCATCCGAATTTAATACAAAAGGCACAATGCCGACTTAAGTACAAGAGGACTGGCACACTAACTTTCTATGATTTGAACCGCTGCTGTGAGACCAGTTTTAGATTCCGATGCTTCACTTCAGGTTTCCTGTATCCCTTGGCCCTTCTTATTGACGATGAAACACTGAAATTGCTTCCGAATTTAATACAAAAGGCACAATGCCGACTTAAGTACAAGAATACTGTCACTTTAACTTTCTATGATTTGAACCTCTCCTGTCAGTCCAGTTTAAGATTCCGATGCTTCACTTCAGGATTACTGTATCCCTTGGACCTTCTTATTGACGATGAAACACAGGAATTGCATCCGAATTTAATACAAAAGGCACAATGCCGACTTAAGTACAAGAGGACTGACACTCTAACTTACTATGATTTGAACCTCTCCTGTGAGTCCAGTTTTAGATTCTGACTCTTCGCTTCAGGTATACTGTATCCCATAAATCTTCTTATTGACGATGAAACACAGAAATTGCAACCGAATTTAATACAAAAAGCACAATGCCAACTTAAGTACAAGAGGACTGACAATCTAACTTTCTATGATTTGAACTTCTCCTGTGAGTCCAGTTTTAGATTCTGTTGCTTCACTTCAGGTTTACTGTATGCCTTGTACGTAATTATTGACGTTGAAACACAGAAATTGCATCCGAATTTAATACAAATACACAATGCCGACTTAAGTACAAGATGACTGACACTCTAACTTTCTATGATTTGAACCTCTCCTGTGAGTCCAGTTTTAGATTCAAATGCTTCACTTCAGGTTTACTGTATCCCTTGCACCTTCTTTTTGACGATGAAACACAGGAATTGCAACTGAATGTAATACAAACGGCAGAATGCCGACTTCAGTACAAGAGGACTGACACTCTAACTTTCTATGATTTGAACCTCTCCTGTGAGTCCAGTTTTCGATTCCGATGCTTCACTTCATGTTTACTGTATCCTCTGGACCTTCTTATTGACGATGAAACACAGAAATTGCATCCGAATTTAATACAAAAGGCACAATGCCGCCTTAAGTACAAGAGGGCTGACACAATAACTTTCTATGATTTGAACCGCTCCTGTGAGTCCAGTTTTAGATTCCGATGCTGCACTTCAGGTTTACTGTATCCCTTGGACCTTCTTATAGACGATGTAACACAGAAATTGCATCCAAATTCAATACAAAAGCACAATGCCGACTTAAGCCCAAGAGGACTAACTCTCAAACTTTTTATGATTTGAACCTCTCCTGTGAGTCCAGTTTTTGATTCCAATGCTTCACTTCAGGTTTACTGTATCCCTTGCACCTTCTTATTGGCGATGAAACACTGAAATTGCATCCGAATTTAATACAAAAGGCACGATGCCGACTTAACTACAAGAGGACTGCATTTCTAACTTTCTATGATTCGAACCTCACCTGTGTGTCCAGTTTAAGATTCCGATGCTTCACTTCAGGTTTAGTGTCTCCCTTGGACCTTTTTATTGACGATGAACCACAGAAATTGCATCCGATGTTAGTACAAAAGGCACACTGCCGATTAAGGTACAAGATAACTGACACTCTAACTTTCTATGATTTGAACCTCTCCTGTGAGTCCAGTTATAGATTCTAATGCTTCACTTCAGGTTTACTGTATCCCTTGCACCTTCTTATTGACGATGAAACACAGAAATTGCAACTGAATGTAATACAAACGGCAGAATGCCGACTTAAGTACAAGAGGACTGACACTCTAACTTTCTATGATTTGAACCTCTCCTTTGAGTCCGGTTTTAAATTCCGAAGCTTCACTTCAGGTTTACTGTATCCCTTGGACCTTCTTATTGACGATGAAACACAGAAATTGCATCCAAATCTAATACAAAAGGCACAATGCCGGCTTAAGTACATGAGGACTGACACAATAACTTTCTATGATTTGAACCTCTCCTGTGAGTCCAGTTTTAGTATCCGATGCCACACTTCAGGTTTACTGTATCCCTTGGACCTTCTTATTGACGATGAAACACAGAAATTGCATCCGAGTTTAATACAAAAGGCCCAATGCCGCCTTAAGTACAAGAGGACTGACACAATAACTTTCTATGATTTGAACCTCTCCTGTGAGTCCAGTTTTAGAATCCGATGCTATACTTCAGGTTTACTGTATCCCTTGGACCTTTTTATTGACGATGAAACACAGAAATTGCATCCGAATTTAATACAAAAGCACAATGCTGACTTAAGTACAAGTGGACTGACTCTCTAACTTTTTATGATTTGAACCCTTCCTGTGAGTCCAGTTTTAGATTCCAATGCTACACTTCAGGTTTACTGTATCCCGTGCACCTTCTTATTGACGATGAAACACTGAAATTGCATCAGAATTTAATACAAAAGGCACAAGGCCGACTTAACTACCAGAGGACTGACTCTCTAACTTTCTATGAATCGAACCTCTCCTGTGAGTCCAGTTTAAGATTCCGATGCTTAACTTCAGGTTTACTTTACCCCTTGGACCTTTTTATTGCCGATGAACCACAGAAATTGCATCCGATTTTAATACAAGAGGTACAATGCCTATTTAAGTACAAGAGGACTGACACTCTAACTTCCTATGATTTGAACCTCTCCTGTGAGTCCAGTTTTAGATTCCGATGCTTCACTTCAGGTCTACTGTATAGCCTGGACCATCTTATTGACGATGAAACACAGAAATAGCATCCGAATTTAATACAAAAGGCACAATGCCGCCTTAAGTACAAGAGGGCTGACACAATAACTTTCTATGATTTGAACCGCTCCTGTGAGTCCAGTTTTAGATTCCGATGCTGCACTTCAGGTTTACTGTATCCCTTGGACCTTCTTATAGACGATGTAACACAGAAATTGCATCCAAATTCAATACAAAAGCACAATGCCGACTTAAGCCCAAGAGGACTAACTCTCAAACTTTTTATGATTTGAACCTCTCCTGTGAGTCCAGTTTTTGATTCCAATGCTTCACTTCAGGTTTACTGTATCCCTTGCACCTTCTTATTGGCGATGAAACACTGAAATTGCATCCGAATTTAATACAAAAGGCACGATGCCGACTTAACTACAAGAGGACTGCATTTCTAACTTTCTATGATTCGAACCTCACCTGTGTGTCCAGTTTAAGATTCCGATGCTTCACTTCAGGTTTAGTGTCTCCCTTGGACCTTTTTATTGACGATGAACCACAGAAATTGCATCCGATGTTAGTACAAAAGGCACATTGCCGATTAAGGTACAAGATAACTGACACTCTAACTTTCTATGATTTGAACCTCTCCTGTGAGTCCAGTTATAGATTCTAATGCTTCACTTCAGGTTTACTGTATCCCTTGCACCTTCTTATTGACGATGAAACACAGAAATTGCAACTGAATGTAATACAAACGGCAGAATGCCGACTTAAGTACAAGAGGACTGACACTCTAACTTTCTATGATTTGAACCTCTCCTGTGAGTCCAGTTTTAAATTCCGAAGCTTCACTTCAGGTTTACTGTATCCCTTGGACCTTCTTATTGACGATGAAACACAGAAATTGCATCCGAATTTAATACAAAAGGCACAATGCCGGCTTAAGTACATGAGGACTGACACAATAACTTTCTATGATTTGAACCTCTCCTGTGAGTCCAGTTTTAGTATCCGATGCCACACTTCAGGTTTACTGTATCCCTTGGACCTTCTTATTGACGATGAAACACAGAAATTGCATCCGAGTTTAATACAAAAGGCCCAATGCCGCCTTAAGTACAAGAGGACTGACACAATAACTTTCTATGATTTGAACCTCTCCTGTGAGTCCAGTTTTAGAATCCGATGCTATACTTCAGGTTTACTGTATCCCTTGGACCTTTTTATTGACGATGAAACACAGAAATTGCATCCGAATTTAATACAAAAGCACAATGCTGACTTAAATACAAGTGGACTGACTCTCTAACTTTTTATGATTTGAACCCTTCCTGTGAGTCCAGTTTTAGATTCCAATGCTAAACTTCAGGTTTACTGTATCCCGTGCACCTTCTTATTGACGATGAAACACTGAAATTGCATCAGAATTTAATACAAAAGGCACAAGGCCGACTTAACTACAAGAGGACTGACTCTCTAACTTTCTATGAATCGAACCTCTCCTGTGAGTCCAGTTTAAGATTCCGATGCTTAACTTCAGGTTTACTTTACCCCTTGGACCTTTTTATTGCCGATGAACCACAGAAATTGCATCCGATTTTAATACAAGAGGTACAATGCCGATTTAAGTACAAGAGGACTGACACTCTAACTTCCTATGATTTGAACCTCTCCTGTGAGTCCAGTTTTAGATTCCGATGCTACACTTCAGGTTTACTAATCCCTTGGACCTTCTTATTGACGATGAAACACAGAAATTGCATCCAAATGTAATACAAAAGGCTCATTGCCGACTTAAGTACAAGAGGACTGACACTCTAACTTTCTATGATTTGAACCTCTCCTGTGAGTCCAGTTTCAGATTCCGATGCTTCACTTCCGGTTTACTGTATCCCTTGGACCTTCTTATTGACGATGAAACACAGAAATTGCATCCGAGTTTAATACAAAAGGCACAATGCCGACTTAAGTACAGGAGGACTGACACTCTAACTTTCTATGATTTGACCCTTTCCTGTGAGTCCAGTTTTAGATTCCGATGCTTCACTTCAGGTTTACTGTATCCCTTGCACCTTCATATTGACGATTAACGCAGAAATAGCATCCGAATTTAATACAAAAGGCACAGAGCCGACTTAAGTACAAGAGGACTGACACTCTAACTTTCTATGATTTGAACCTCTCCTGTGTGTCCAATTTTAGATTCCGATGCATCACTTCAGGTTTACTGTATCCCTTGGACCTTCTTATTGACGATGAAACACAGACATTGCATCCGAATTTAATACAAACGGCACAATGCCGACTTAAGTACAAGAGGACTGACACTCTAACTTCCTATGATTTGAACCTCTCCTGTGAGTCCAGTTTTAGATTCCGATGCTTCCCTTCAGGTTTACTGTATACCTTGGACCTTCTTATAGACGATGAAACACAGAAATTGCATCCGAATTTAATACAAATGACACAATACCGACTTAAGTACAAGACGACCGACACTCTAACTTTCCATGATTTGAACCGCTCCTGTGAGTCCAGTTTTAGATTCCGATGCTTCACTTCAGGTTTACTGTATCCCTTGGACCTTCTTATTGACGATGAAACACAGAAGTTGCATCCGAATTTTAAAAAAAAGGCACAAGTCCGACTTAAGTACAAGAGGACTGACAATCTACCTTACTATGATTAGATCCTCTCCTGTGAGTCCAGTTTTAGATTCCGTTGCTTCACTTCAGGTTTACTGTATCCCTTGGACCTTCTTATTGACGATGAGACACAGAAATTGCATCCAAATGTAGTACAAAAGGCACAATGCTGACTTAAGTACAAGAGGACTGACACTCTAACTTTCTATGATTTGAACCTCTCCTGTGAGTCCAGTTTTAGATTCCAATGCTTCACTTCAGGTTTACTGTATCCCTTGCTCCTTCTTATTGACGATGAAACACAGAAATTGCAACTGAATGTAATACAAACGGCAAAATGCCGACTTAAGTACAAGAGGACTGACACTCTATCGTTCTATGATTTGAACCTCTCCTGTGAGTCCAGTTTTAGATTCCGATGCTACACTTCAGGTTTACTGTATTCCTTGGACCTTCTTATTGACGATGAAGCACAGAAATTGTATCCGAATTTAATACAAAAGCACAATGCCAACTTAAGTACAAGAGGACTGACACTCTAACTTGCGTCCGAGTTTAATACAAAAGGCACAATGCCGACTTAAATACAAGAGGACTGACACTCTAACTTTCTATGATTTGAACCTCTGCTGTGAGTCCAGTTTTAGATTCAGATGCTTCACTTTAGGTTTACTGTATCCCTTGGACCTTCTTATTGACGATGAAACACTGAAATTGCATCCGAATTTAATACAAAAGGCACAATGCCGACTTAAGTATAAGAGGACTGACACTCTAACCTTCTATGATTTGAACCTCTCCTGTGAGTCCAGTTTTAGATTCCGATGCTTCTCTTCTGGTTTACTGTATCCCTTGAACCATCTTATTGACGATGAAACTCAGAAATTCCATTCGAATTTTAAAAAAAATTCACAAGTCCGACATAAGTACAAGAGGACTGACAATCTAACTTTCTATGATTTGATCCTCTCCTGTGAGTCCAGTTTTAGATTCCGATGCTTCACTTCAGGTTTACTGTATACCTTGGACCTTCTTATTGACGATGAAACACAGAAATTGCATCCGAATTTAATACAAAAAGCACAAAGCCGACTTAAGTACAAGAGGACTGACACTCTAACTTTCTATGATTTGAACCTATCCTGTGAGTCCAGTTTTAGATTCTGATGCTTCACTTCAGGTTTACTGTATCCTTTGGACCTCCTTATTGACGATGAATCACAGAAATTGCATCCGAATTTAATACAAAAGGCACAATGCCGACTTAAGTACAAGAGGACTGACAATCTAACTTTCTATGATTTGAACCTCTCCTGTGAGTTTTTTAAAACAAAGGGCACAATGCTGACTTAAGTACAAGAGGACTGTCACTCTGACTTTCTATGATTTGAACCTCTGCTGTGAGTCCAGTTTTAGATTCCGATGCTTCACTTCAGGTTTACTGTAACCCTTGGTCCTTCTTATTGACGACGAAACACTGAAATTGTATCCGAATTTAATACAAAAGGCACAATGCCGACTTAAGTACAAGAGGACTGACACTCTAACTTGCTAATATTCGAACCTCACCTGTGAGGCCAGTATAAGATTCCGATGCTCACTTCAGGTTTACTGTATCCCTTGCACCTTTTTATTGACGATGAAACACAGAAATTGCATCCGAATTTAATACAAAAGGCACAATGCCGCCTTAAGTACAAGAGGAGTGACACAATAACTTTCTATGATTTGAACCTCTCCTGTGAGTCCAGTTTTAGATTCCGATGCTACACTTCAGGTTTACTGTATACCTTGGACCTCTTTTTTGACGGTGAAACACTTAAGTTGCATCCCAATTAAATACAAAAGGCACAATGCCGACTTCAGTACAAGAGGACTGACACTCTAATATTTTATGATTTGGACCTCTCCTGTGAGTCCAGTTTTCGATTCCGATGCTACACTTAAGGTTTACTGTATCCCTTGGACCTTCTTATTGACGATGAAACACAGTAATTGCATCCGAATTTAATACAAAAGGCACAATGCCGACTTAAGTACAAGAGGACTGGCACACTAACTTTCTATGATTTGAACCTCTGCTGTGAGACCAGTTTTAGATTCCGATGCTTCACTTCAGGTTTCCTGTATCCCTTGGCCCTTCTTATTGACGATGAAACACCGAAATTGCTTCCGAATTTAATACAAAAGGCACAATGCCGACTTAAGTACAAGAGGACTGTCACTTTAACTTTCTATGATTTGAACCTCTCCTGTGAGTCCAGTTTAAGATTCCGATGCTTCACTTCAGGATTACTGTATCCCTTGGACCTTCTTATTGACGATGAAACACAGGAATTGCATCCGAATTTAATACAAAAGGCACAATGCCGACTTAAGTACAAGAGGACTGACACTCTAACTTACTATGATTTGAACCTCTCCTGTGAGTCCAGTTTTAGATTCTGACTCTTCACTTCAGGTATACTGTATCCCATAAATCTTCTTATTGACGATGAAACACAGAAATTGCAACCGAATTTAATACAAAAAGCACAATGCCAACTTAAGTACAAGAGGACTGACAATCTAACTTTCTATGATTTGAACTTCTCCTGTGAGTCCAGTTTTAGATTCTGTTGCTTCACTTCAGGTTTACTGTATGCCTTGTACGTAATTATTGACGTTGAAACACAGAAATTGCATCCGAATTTAATACAAATACACAATGCCGACTTAAGTACAAGATGACTGACACTCTAACTTTCTATGATTTGAACCTCTCCTGTGAGTCCAGTTTTAGATTCAAATGCTTCACTTCAGGTTTACTGTATCCCTTGCACCTTCTTTTTGACGATGAAACACAGGAATTGCAACTGAATGTAATACAAACGGCAGAATGCCGACTTCAGTACAAGAGGACTGACACTCTAACTTTCTATGATTTGAACCTCTCCTGTGAGTCCAGTTTTCGATTCCGATGCTTCACTTCATGTTTACTGTATCCTCTGGACCTTCTTATTGACGATGAAACACAGAAATTGCATCCGAATTTAATACAAAAGGCACAATGCCGCCTTAAGTACAAGAGGGCTGACACAATAACTTTCTATGATTTGAACCGCTCCTGTGAGTCCAGTTTTAGATTCCGATGCTGCACTTCAGGTTTACTGTATCCCTTGGACCTTCTTATAGACGATGTAACACAGAAATTGCATCCAAATTCAATACAAAAGCACAATGCCGACTTAAGCCCAAGAGGACTAACTCTCAAACTTTTTATGATTTGAACCTCTCCTGTGAGTCCAGTTTTTGATTCCAATGCTTCACTTCAGGTTTACTGTATCCCTTGCACCTTCTTATTGGCGATGAAACACTGAAATTGCATCCGAATTTAATACAAAAGGCACGATGCCGACTTAACTACAAGAGGACTGCATTTCTAACTTTCTATGATTCGAACCTCACCTGTGTGTCCAGTTTAAGATTCCGATGCTTCACTTCAGGTTTAGTGTCTCCCTTGGACCTTTTTATTGACGATGAACCACAGAAATTGCATCCGATGTTAGTACAAAAGGCACACTGCCGATTAAGGTACAAGATAACTGACACTCTAACTTTCTATGATTTGAACCTCTCCTGTGAGTCCAGTTATAGATTCTAATGCTTCACTTCAGGTTTACTGTATCCCTTGCACCTTCTTATTGACGATGAAACACAGAAATTGCAACTGAATGTAATACAAACGGCAGAATGCCGACTTAAGTACAAGAGGACTGACACTCTAACATTCTATGATTTCAACCTCTCCTTTGAGTCCAGTTTTAAATTCCGAAGCTTCACTTCAGGTTTACTGTATCCCTTGGACCTTCTTATTGACGATGAAACACAGAAATTGCATCCGAATTTAATACAAAAGGCACAATGCCGGCTTAAGTACATGAGGACTGACACAATAACTTTCTATGATTTGAACCTCTCCTGTGAGTCCAGTTTTAGTATCCGATGCCACACTTCAGGTTTACTGTATCCCTTGGACCTTCTTATTGACGATGAAACACAGAAATTGCATCCGAGTTTAATACAAAAGGCCCAATGCCGCCTTAAGTACAAGAGGACTGACACAATAACTTTCTATGATTTGAACCTCTCCTGTGAGTCCAGTTTTAGAATCCGATGCTATACTTCAGGTTTACTGTATCCCTTGGACCTTTTTATTGACGATGAAACACAGAAATTGCATCCGAATTTAATACAAAAGCACAATGCTGACTTAAGTACAAGTGGACTGACTCTCTAACTTTTTATGATTTGAACCCTTCCTGTGAGTCCAGTTTTAGATTCCAATGCTACACTTCAGGTTTACTGTATCCCGTGCACCTTCTTATTGACGATGAAACACTGAAATTGCATCAGAATTTAATACAAAAGGCACAAGGCCGACTTAACTACAAGAGGACTGACTCTCTAACTTTCTATGAATCGAACCTCTCCTGTGAGTCCAGTTTAAGATTCCGATGCTTAACTTCAGGTTTACTTTACCCCTTGGACCTTTTTATTGCCGATGAACCACAGAAATTGCATCCGATTTTAATACAAGAGGTACAATGCCGATTTAAGTACAAGAGGACTGACACTCTAACTTCCTATGATTTGAACCTCTCCTGTGAGTCCAGTTTTAGATTCCGATGCTTCACTTCAGGTCTACTGTATAGCCTGGACCATCTTATTGACGATGAAACACAGAAATAGCATCTGAATTCAATACAAAAGGCACAATTCCGACTTAAGTACAAGAGGACTGAAAATCTAACTTTCTATGATTTGAACCTCTCCTGTGAGTCCAGTTTTAGATTCCGTTGCTTCACTTCAGGTTTACCGTATCCCTTGGACCTTCTTATTGACGATGAAACACAGAAATTGCATCCGAATTTAATACAAAAGGCACAATGCCGCCTTAAGTACATGAGGACTGACACAATAACTTTCTATGATTTGAACCTCTCCTGTGAGTCCAGTTTTAGAATCCGATGCCACACTTCAGGTTTACTATATCCCTTGGACCTTCTTATTGACGATGAAACACAGAAATTGCATCCGAATTTAATACAAAAGGCACAATGCCGCCTTAAGTACAAGAGGACTGACACAATAACTTTCTATGATTTGAACCTCTCCTGTGAGTCCAGTTTTAGATTCTGATGCTGCACTTCAGGTTTACTGTATCCCTTGGACATTCTTATAGACGATGTAACACAGATATTGCATCCGAATTTAATACAAAAGGCACAATGCCGCCTTAAGTACATGAGGACTGACACAATAACTTTCTATGTTTTGAACCTCTCCTGTGAGTCCACTTTTAGAATCCGATGCCACACTTCAGGTTTACTGTATCCCTTGGACCTTCTTATTGACGATGAAACACAGAAATTGCATCCGAATTTAATACAAAAGGCACAATGCCGCCTTAAGTACAAGAGGACTGACAGAATAACTTTCTATGATTTGAACCTCTCCTGTGAGTCCAGTTCTAGAATCCGATGCTACACTTCAGGTTTACTGTATCCCTTGGACCTTCTTATTGACGATGAAACACAGAAATTGCATCCGAATTTAGTACAAAAGCACAATGCTGACTTAAGTACAAGAGGACTGACTCTCGAACTCTTTACGATTTGAACCCCTCCTGTGAGTCCAGTTTTAGATTCCAATGCTACACTTCAGGTTTACTGTATCCCGTGCACCTTCTTATTGACGATGGAACACGGAAATTGCATCCGAATTTAATACAAAAGCACAATGCCGACTTAAGCCCAAGAGGACTAACTCTCAAACTTTTTATGATTTGAACCTCACCTGTGAGTCCAGTTTTTGATTCCAATGCTTCACTTCAGGTTTACTGTATCCCTTGCACCTTCTTATTGGCGATGAAACACTGAAATTGCATCCGAATTTAATACAAAAGGCACGATGCCGACTTAACTACAAGAGGACTGCAACTCTAACTTTCTACGATTCGAACCTCTCCTGTGAGTCCAGTTTTCGATTCCGATGCTTCACTTCATGTTTACTGTATCCTCTGGACCTTCTTATTGACGATGAAACACAGAAATTGCATCCGAATTTAATACAAAGGGCACAATGCCGCCTTAAGTACAAGAGGACTGACACAATAACTTTCTATGATTTGAACCGCTCCTGTGAGTCCAGTTTTAGATTCCGATGCTGCACTTCAGGTTCACTGTATCCCTTGGACCTTCTTATAGACGATGTAACACAGAAATTGCATCCAAATTTAATACAAAAGCACAATGCCGACTTAAGCCCAAGAGGACTAACTCTCAAACATTTTATGATTTGAACCTCTCCTGTGAGTCCAGTTTTTGATTCCAATGCTTCACTTCAGGTTTACTGTATCCCTTGCACCTTCTTATTGGCGATGAAACACTGAAATTGCATCCGAATTTAATACAAAAGGCACGATGCCGACTTAACTACAAGAGGACTGACTCTCTAACTTTCTATGATTCGAACCTCTCCTGAGAGTCCAGTTTAAGATTCCGATGCTTCACTTCAGGTTTACTGTACCCCTTGGACCTTTTTATTGCCGATGAACCACAGAAATTGCATCCGATTTTAATACAAGAGGTACAATGCCGATTTAAGTACAAGAGGACTGACACTCTAACTTTCTATGATTTGAACCTCTCCTATGAATCCAGTTTTAGATTCCGGTGATTCACTTCCGGTTTACTGTATCCCTTGGACCTTCTTATTGACGATGAAACACAGAAATTGCATCCGAATTTAATACAAAAGGCACAATGCCGCCTTAAGTACATGAGGACTGACACAATAACTTTCTATGATTTGAACCTCTCCTGTGAGTCCAGTTTTAGAATCCGATGCCACACTTCAGGTTTACTGTATCCCTTGGACCTTCTTATTGACGATGAAACACAGAAATTGCATCCGAATTTAATACAAAAGGCACAATGCCGCCTTAAGTACAAGAGGAGTGACACAATAACTTTCTATGATTTGAACCTCTCCTGTGAGTCCAGTTCTAGAATCCGATGCTACACTTCAGGTTTACTGTATCCCTTGGACCTTCTTATTGACGATGAAACACAGAAATTGCATCCGAATTTAGTACAAAAGCACAATGCTGACTTAAGTACAAGAGGACTGACTCTCGAACTTTTTACGATTTGAACCCCTCCTGTGAGTCCAGTTTTAGATTCCAATGCTACACTTCAGGTTTACTGTATCCCGTGCACCTTCTTATTGACGATGAAACACGGAAATAGCATCCGAATTTAGTACAAAAAGCACAATGCCGACTTAACTACAAGAGGACTGACTCTCTAACTTTCTATGATTCGAACCTCTCCTGAGAGTCCAGTTTAGGATTCCGATGCTTCACTTCAGGTTTACTGTACCCCTTGGACCTTTTTATTGCCGATGAACCACAGAAATTGCATCCGATTTTAATACAAGAGGTACAATGCCGATTTAAGTACAAGAGGACTGACACTCTAACTTTCTATGATTTGAACCTCTCCTATGAGTCCAGTTTTAGATTCCGATGCTTCACTTCAGGTCTACTGTATAGCCTGGACCATCTTATTGACGATGAAACACAGAAATTGCATCCGAATTCAATACAAAAGGCACAATGCCGACTTAAGTATAAGAGGACCGAAAATCTAACTTTCTATGATTTGAACCTCTCCTGTGAGTCCAGTTTTAGATTCCGTTTCTTCACTTCAGGTTTACTGTATCCCTTGGACCTTCTTATTGACGATGAAACACAGAAATAGCATCCGAATTTAATACAAACGGCACAAAGCCGACTTAAGTACAAGAGGACTGACACTCTAACTTTCTATGATTTGAACCTCTCCTATGAGTCCAGTTTTAGATTCCGATGATTCACTTCCGGTTTACTGTATCCCTTGGACCTTCTTATTGACGATGAAACACAGAAATTGCATCCGAATTTAATACAAAAGGCACAATGCCGCCTTAAGTACATCAGGACTGACACAATAACTTTCTATGATTTGAACCTCTCCTGTGAGTGCAGTTTTAGAATCCGATGCCACACTTCAGGATTACTGTATCCCTTGGACCTTCTTATTGACGATGAAACACAGAAATTGCATCCGAATTTAATACAAAAGGCACAATGCCGCCTTAAGTACAAGAGGACTGACACAATAACTTTCTATGATTTGAACCTCTCCTGTGAGTCCAGTTTTAGATTCTGATGCTGCACTTCAGGTTTACTGTATCCCTTGGACATTCTTATAGACGATGAAACACAGAAATTGCATCCAATTTTAATACAAAAGGCACAATGCCGACTTAACTACAAGAGGACTGACTCTCTAACTTTCTATGATTCGAACCTCTCCTGAGAGTCCAGTTTAGGATTCCGATGCTTCACTTCAGGTTTACTGTACCCCTTGGACCTTTTTATTGCCGATGAACCACAGAAATTGCATCCGATTTTAATACAAGAGGTACAATGCCGATTTAAGTACAAGAGGACTGACACTCTAACTTTCTATGATTTGAACCTCTCCTATGAGTCCAGTTTTAGATTCCGATGCTTCACTTCAGGTCTACTGTATAGCCTGGACCATCTTATTGACGATGAAACACAGAAATTGCATCCGAATTCAATACAAAAGGCACAATGCCGACTTAAGTATAAGAGGACTGAAAATCTAACTTTCTATGATTTGAACCTCTCCTGTGAGTCCAGTTTTAGATTCCGTTTCTTCACTTCAGGTTTACTGTATCCCTTGGACCTTCTTATTGACGATGAAACACAGAAATAGCATCCGAATTTAATACAAAAGGCACAAAGCCGACTTAAGTACAAGAGGACTGACACTCTAACTTTCTATGATTTGAACCTCTCCTATGAGTCCAGTTTTAGATTCCGATGATTCACTTCCGGTTTACTGTATCCCTTGGACCTTCTTATTGACGATGAAACACAGAAATTGCATCCGAATTTAATACAAAAGGCACAATGCCGCCTTAAGTACATCAGGACTGACACAATAACTTTCTATGATTTGAACCTGTCCTGTGAGTCCAGTTTTAGAATCCGATGCCAGACTTCAGATTTACTGTATCCCTTGGACCTTCTTATTGACGATGAAACACAGAAATTGCATCCGAATTTAATACAAAAGGCACAATGCCGCCTTAAGTACAAGAGGACTGACACAATAACTTTCTATGATTTGAACCTCTCCTGTGAGTCCAGTTTTAAATTCTGATGCTGCACTTCAGGTTTACTGTATCCCTTGGACATTCTTATAGACGATGAAACACAGAAATTGCATCCAATTTTAATACAAAAGGCACAATGCCGACTTAAGTACAAGAGGACTGACAATCTAACTTTCTATGGTTTGAACCCCTCCTGTGAGTCCAGTTTTAGATTCTGTTGTTTCACTTCAGAATTACTGTACCCTTGTACATAATTATTGACGTTGAAACACAGAAATTGCATCCGAGGTTATTACAAAAAGCACAATGCCGACTTAAGTACAAGAGGACGGACACTCTAACTTTCTATGAGTCGAACCTCTCCTGTGAGTCCAGTTTTAAATCCCGATGCTTCACTTCGTTTGTACTGTATCCCTTGGACCTTCTAATTGACGATGAAACACAGATATTGCATCCGAATTTAATACAAAAGGCACAATGCCGCCTTAAGTACAAGAGGACTGACACAATAACTTTCTATGATTTGAAGCTCTCCTGTGAGTCCAGTTTTAGATTCTAACTCTTCACTTCAGGTTTACTGTACCCTTGTACATAATTATTGACGTTGAAACACAGAAATTGCATCCGAATTTAATACAAAAGGCACAATGCCGACTTAAGAACAAGAGGACTGACACAATAACTTTCTATGATTTGAACCTCTCCTGTGAGTCCAGTTTTAGATTCCGATGCTACACTTCAGGTTTGCTGTATCCCTTGGACCTTCTTATAGACGATGAAACACAGAAATTGCATCCGAATTTAATACAAAAGCACAATGCCGACTTAAGTACAAGAGGACTCACTCTCTAAGTTTTTATGATTTGAACCTCTCCTGTGAGTCCAGTTTTAGATTCCAATGTTACACTTCAGGTTTACTGTATCCGTTGCTCCTTCTTATTGACGATGAAACACTGAAATTGCATCCGAATTTAATACAAAAGGCACAATGCCGACTTAACTACAAAGGGACTGACACTCTAACTTTCTATGATGCGAACTTCTCCTGTGAGTCCAGTTTAAGACTCCGATGCTTCAGGTTTACTGTATCCCATGGACCTTTTTATTGACGATGAAATACAGAAATTGCATCCGATTTTAATACAAACGGTTCAATGCCGATTTAAGTACAAAAGGACTGACACTCTAACTTTCTATGATTTGAACCTCTCCTGTGAGTCCAGTTTTAGATTCCGATGCTTCACTTCAGGTCTACTGTATAGCCTGGACCATCTTATTGACGAAAAAACACAGAAATTGCATCCGAATTTAAAGAAAAAAGGCACAATGCCGACTTAAAAAGAAGAGGACTGAAAATCTAACTTTCTATGATTTGAACCTCTCCTGTGAGTCCAGTTTTAGATTCCGTTGCTTCACTTCAGGTTTACTGTATCCCTTGGACATTCTTATTGACGATGAAACACAGAAATTGCATCCGAATTTAATACAAGAACACAATCCCGACTTAAGTACAAGATGACTGACACTCTAACTTTCTATGATTTCAACCTCTCCTGTGAGTCCAGTTTCAGATTCAAATGCTTCACTTCAGGTTTACTGTATCCCTTGCGCCTTCTTATTGACGATGAAACACAGAAGTTGCAACTGAATGTAATACAAACGGCAGAATGCCGACTTAAGTACAAGATGACTGATACTCTAACTTTCTATGAGTTGAACCTCTAATGTGAGTCCAGTTTTAAATCCCGATGCTTCACTTCATGTTTACTGTATCCCTTGGACCTTCTTATTGACGATGAAACACAGATATTGCATCCAAATTTAATACAAAAGGCACAATGCCGCCTTAAGTACAAGAGGACTGACACAATAACTTTCTATGATTTGAACCTCTCCTGTGAGTCCAGTTTTAGATTCCGATGCTACACTTCAGGTTTACTGTATACCTTGGACCTTCTTATAGACGATGAAGCACAGATATTGCATCCGAATTTAATACAAAAGCACAATGCCGACTTAAGTACAAGAGGACTGACTCTCTAACTTTTTATGATTTGAACCTCTCCTGTGAGTCCAGTTTTAGATTCCAATGCTACACTTCAGGTTTACTGTATCCCTTGCACCTTCTTATTGACGTTGAAACACTGAAATTGCATCCGAATTTAATACAAAAGGCACAATGCCGACTTAACTACAAGAGAACTGACACTCTAACTTTCTATGATTCGAACCTCTCCTGTGAGTCCAGTTTAAGATTCCGACGCTTCAATTCAGGTTTACTGTATCCCTTGGACCTTTTTATTGACGATGAACTACAGAAATTGCATCCGATTTTAATACAAACGGTACAATGTCGATTTAAGTACAAGAGGACTGACACTCTAATTTTTTCTATGATTTGAACCTCTCCTGTGAGTCCAGTTTTAGATTCCGATGCTTCACTTCAGGTCTACTGTATAGCCTGGACCATCTTATTGACGATGAAACACAGAAATTGCATCCGAATTTAATACAACAGGCACAATGCCGACTTAAGTACAAGAGGACTGATACTCTAACATTCTATGATTTGAACCTCTCCTGTGAGGCCAGTTTTGGATTCCGATACTTCACTTCAGGTTTACTGTATCCCTTGGACCTTCTTATCGACGATGAAACACAGAAATTGCATCCGAATTTATTACAAAAGGCACAATGCTGACTTAAGTACAAGAGGGCTTAAAATCTAACTTTCTATGATTTGAACCTCTCCTGTGAGTCCAGTTTAAGATTCTGATGCTTCACTTCAGGTTTACTGTATCCCTTGGACCTCCTTATTGATGATGAAACACAGAAATAGCATCCGAATTGAATACAAAAGGCACAAAGCCGACTTAAGTACAAGAGGACTGACACTCTAACTTTCTATGATTTGAACCTCTCCTGTGAGTCCAGTTTTAGATTCTAACTCTTCACTTCAGGTTTACTGTATCCTTTGGACCTCCTTATTGATGATGAAACACAGAAATAGCATCCGAATTGAATACAAAAGGCACAAAGCCAACTTAAGTACAAGAGGACTGACAATCTAACTTTCTATGGTTTGAACCCCTCCTGTGAGTCCAGTTTTAGATTCTGTTGCTTCACTTCAGGTTTACTGTACCCTTGTACATAATTATTGACGTTGAAACACAGACATTGAATCCGAATTTAATACAAAAGGCACAATGCCGACTTAAGTACAAGAGGACTGACACAATAACTTTCTATGATTTGAACCTCTCCTGTGAGTCCAGTTTTAGATTCCGATGCTACACTTCAGGTTTACTGTATCCCTTGGACCTTCTTATAGACGATGAAACACAGAAATTGCATCCGAATTTAATACAAAAGCACAATGCCGACTTAAGTACAAGAGGACTGACTCTCAAACTTTTTATGATTTGAACCTCTCCTGTGAGTCCAGTTTTAGATTCCAATGCTACACTTCAGGTTTACTGTATCCGTTGCTATTTCTTATTGACGATGAAACACTGAAATTGCATCCGAATTTAATACAAAAGGCGCAATGCCGACTTAACTACAAGAGGACTGACACTCTAACTTTCAATGATTCGAACTTCTCCTGTGAGTCCAGTTTAAGATTCCGATGCTTCACTTCAGGTTTACTGTATCCCTTGGACCCTCTTATTGAAGATGAAACACAGAGATTGCATCCGAATTTCATACAAAAGGCACAATGCCGACTTAAGTACAAGAGGACTGACACTCTATTTTTCTATGATTTGAACCTCTCCTGTGAGTCCAGCTTTGGATTCCGATGCCTCACTTCAGGTTTACTGTATACCTTGGACCTTCTTATTGACGATGAAACACAGAAATTGCGTCCGAATTTAATACAAAAGGCACAATGCCGACTTAAGTACAAGAGGACTGACACTCTAACTTTCTATGATTTGAACCTCTCCTGTGAGTCCAGTTTTAGATTCTGACTCTTCACTTCAGGTTTACTGTATCCCTTAGATCTTCTTATTGACGATGAAACACAGAAATTGCATCCGATTTTAATACAAAAAGCACAATGCCGACTTAAGTACAAGGGGACTGACAATCTAACTTTCTATGGTTTGAACCTCTCCTGTGAGTCCAGTTTTAGATTCTGTTGTTTCACTTCAGGTTTACTGTACCCTTGTACATAATTATTGACGTTGAAACACAGAAATTGCATCCGAATTTAATACAAAAACACAATGCCGACTTAAGTACAAGATGACTGACACTCTAACTTTCTATGATTTGAACCTCTCCTGTGAGTCCAGTTTCAGATTCAAATGCTTCACTTCGGGTTTACTGTATCCCTTGCACCTTCTTATTGACGATGAAACACAGAAGTTGCAACTGAATGTAATACAAACGGCAGAATGGCGACCTAAGTACAAGAGGACGGACACTCTAACTTTCTATGAGTTGAACCTCTCCTGTGAGTCCAGTTTTAAATCCCGAATCTTCACTTCGTGTGTACTGTATCCCTTGGACCTTCTTATTGACGATGAAACACAGATATTGCATCCGAATTTAATACAAAAGGCACAATGCCACCTTAAGTACAAGAGGACTGACACAATAACTTTCTATGATTTGAACCTCTCCTGTGAGTCCAGTTTTAGATTCCGATGCTACACTTCAGGTTTACTGTATCCCTTGGACCTTCTTATAGACGATGAAACACAGATATTGCATTCGAATTTAATGCAAAAGCACATTGCCGACTTAAGTAGAAGAGGACTGACTCTCTAACTATTTATGATTTGAACCTCTCCTGTGAGTCCAGTTTTAGATTCCAATGCTACACTTCAGGTTTACTGTATCCCTTGCACCTTGTTATTGACGATGAAACACTGAAATTGCATCCGAATTTAATACAAAAGGCACAATGCCGACTTAACTACAAGAGAACTGACACTCTAACTTTCTATGATTCGAACCTCTCCTGTGAGTCCAGTTTAAGATTCCGACGCTTCACTTCAGGTTTACTGTATCCCTTGGACCTTTTTATTAACGATGAACTACAGAAATTGCATCCGATTTTAATACAAACGGTACAATGTCGATTTAAGTACAAGAGGACTGACACTCTAATTTTTTCTATGATTTGAACCTCTCCTGTGAGTCCAGTTTTAGATTCCGATGCTTCACTTCAGGTCTACTGTATAGCCTGGACCATCTTATTGACGATGAAACACAGAAATTGCATCCGAATTTAATACAACAGGCACAATGCCGACTTAAGTACAAGAGGACTGATACTCCAACATTCTATGATTTGAACCTCTCCTGTGAGGCCAGTTTTGGATTCCGATACTTCACTTCAGGTTTACTGTATCCCTTGGACCTTCTTATCGACGATGAAACACAGAAATTGCATCCGAATTTATTACAAAAGGCACAATGCTGACTTAAGTACAAGAGGGCTTAAAATCTAACTTTCTATGATTTGAACCTCTCCTGTGAGTCCAGTTTAAGATTCTGATGCTTCACTTCAGGTTTACTGTATCCCTTGGACCTCCTTATTGATGATGAAACACAGAAATAGCATCCGAATTGAATACAAAAGGCACAAAGCCGACTTAAGTACAAGAGGACTGACACTCTAACTTTCAAAGATTTGAACCTCTCCTGTGAGTCCAGTTTTAGATTCTAACTCTTCACTTCAGGTTTACTGTATCCTTTGGACCTCCTTATTGATGATGAAACACAGAAATAGCATCCGAATTGAATACAAAAGGCACAAAGCCAACTTAAGTACAAGAGGACTGACAATCTAACTTTCTATGGTTTGAACCCCTCCTGTGAGTCCAGTTTTAGATTCTGTTGCTTCACTTCAGGTTTACTGTACCCTTGTACATAATTATTGACGTTGAAACACAGAAATTGCATCCGAATTTAATACAAAAGGCACAATGCCGACTTAAGTACAAGAGGACTGACACAATAACTTTCTATGATTTGAACCTCTCCTGTGAGTCCAGTTTTAGATTCCGATGCTACACTTCAGGTTTACTGTATCCCTTGGACCTTCTTATAGACGATGAAACACAGAAATTGCATCCGAATTTAATACAAAAGCACAGTGCCGACTTAAGTACAAGAGGACTGACTCTCAAACTTTTTATGATTTGAACCTCTCCTGTGAGTCCAGTTTTAGATTCCAATGCTACACTTCAGGTTTACTGTATCCGTTGCTCCTTCTTATTGACGATGAAACACTGAAATTGCATCCGAATTTAATACAAAAGGCGCAATGCCGACTTAACTACAAGAGGACTGACACTCTAACTTTCAATGATTCGAACTTCTCCTGTGAGTCCAGTTTAAGATTCCGATGCTTCACTTCAGGTTTACTGTATCCCTTGGACCCTCTTATTGAAGATGAAACACAGAGATTGCATCCGAATTTCATACAAAAGGCACAATGCCGTCTTAAGTACAAGAGGACTGACACTCTATTTTTGTATGATTTGAACCTCTCCTGTGAGTCCAGCTTTGGATTCCGATGCCTCACTTCAGGTTTACTGTATACCTTGGACCTTCTTATTGACGATGAAACACAGAAATTGCGTCCGAATTTAATACAAAAGGCACAATGCCGACTTAAGTACAAGAGGACTGACACTCTAACTTTCTATGATTTGAACCTCTCCTGTGAGTCCAGTTTTAGATTCTGACTCTTCACTTCAGGTTTACTGTATCCCTTAGATCTTCTTATTGACGATGAAACACAGAAATTGCATCCGATTTTAATACAAAAAGCACAATGCCGACTTAAGTACAAGGGGACTGACAATCTAACTTTCTATGGTTTGAACCTCTCCTGTGAGTCCAGTTTTAGATTCTGTTGTTTCACTTCAGGTTTACTGTACCCTTGTACATAATTATTGACGTTGAAACACAGAAATTGCATCCGAATTTAATACAAAAACACAATGCCGACTTAAGTACAAGATGACTGACACTCTAACTTTCTATGATTTGAACCTCTCCTGTGAGTCCAGTTTCAGATTCAAATGCTTCACTTCGGGTTTACTGTATCCCTTGCACCTTCTTATTGACGATGAAACACAGAAGCTGCAACTGAATGTAATACAAAAGGCACAATGCCACCTTAAGTACAAGAGGACTGACACAATAACTTTCTATGATTTGAACCTCTCCTGTGAGTCCAGTTTTAGATTCCGATGCTACACTTCAGGTTTACTGTATCCCTTGGACCTTCTTATAGACGATGAAACACAGATATTGCATTCGAATTTAATGCAAAAGCACATTGCCGACTTAAGTAGAAGAGGACTGACTCTCTAACTATTTATGATTTGAACCTCTCCTGTGAGTCCAGTTTTAGATTCCAATGCTACACTTCAGGTTTACTGTATCCCTTGCACCTTGTTATTGACGATGAAACACTGAAATTGCATCCGAATTTAATACAAAAGGCACAATGCCGACTTAACTACAAGAGAACTGACACTCTAACTTTCTATGATTCGAACCTCTCCTGTGAGTCCAGTTTAAGATTCCGACGCTTCACTTCAGGTTTACTGTATCCCTTGGACCTTTTTATTGACGATGAACTACAGAAATTGCATCCGATTTTAATACAAACGGTACAATGCCGATTTAAGTACAAGAGGACTGACACTCTAATTTTTTCTATGATTTGAACCTCTCCTGTGAGTCCAGTTTTAGATTCCGATGCTTCACTTCAGGTCTACTGTATAGCCTGGGCCATCTTATTGACGATGAAACACAGAAATTGCATCCGAATTTAATACAAGAGGCACAATGCCGACTTAAGTACAAGAGGACTGACACTCTAACATTCTATGATTTGAACCTCTCCTGTGAGGCCAGTTTATGATTCCGATACTTCACTTCAGGTTTACTGTATCCCTTGGACCTTCTTATCGACGATGAAACACAGAAATTGCATCCGAATTTAATACAAAAGGCACAATGCTGACTTAAGTACAAGAGGGCTTAAAATCTAACTTTCTATGATTTGAACCTCTCCTGTGAGTCCAGTTTAAGATTCCGATGCTTCACTTCATGTTTACTGTATCCCTTGGACCTCCTTATTGATGATGAAAACAGAAATAGCATCCGAATTGAATACAAAAGGCACAAAGCCAACTTAAGTACAAGAGGACTGACACTCTAACTTTCTATGATTTGAACCTCTCCTGTGAGTCCAGTTTTAGATTCTGTTGCTTCACTTCAGGTTTACTGTACCCTTGTACATAATTATTGACGTTGAAACACAGAAATTGCATCCGAATTTAAGGCACAATGCCGACTTAAGTACCAGAGGACTGACACAATAACTTTCTATGATTTGAACCTCTCCAGTGAGTACAGTTTTAGATTCCGATGCTACACTTCAGGTTTACTGTATCCCTTGGACCTTCTTATAGACGATGAAACACAGAAATTGCATCCGAATTTAATACAAAAGCACAATGCCGACTTAAGTACAAGAGGACTGACTCTCAAACTTTTTATGATTTGAACCTCTCCTGTGAGTCCAGTTTAAGATTCCAATGCTTCACTTCAGGTTTACTGTATCCCTTGCACATTCTTATTGACGATGAAACACAGAAGTTGCGTCCGAATTTAATACAAAAGGCACAATGCCGACTTAAGTACAAGAGGACTGACACTCTAACTTTCTATGATTTGAACCTCTCCTGTGAGTCCAGTTTTAGATTCTGACTCTGCACTTCAGGTTTACTGTATCCCTTAGATCTTCTTATTGACGATGAAACACAGAAATTGCATCCGATTTTAATACAAAAAGCACAATGCCGACTTAAGTACAAGATGACTGACACTCTAACTTTCTATGATTTGAACCTCTCCTGTGAGTCCAGTTTCAGATTCAAATGCTTCACTTCAGGTTTACTGTATCCCTTGCACATTCTTATTGACGATGAAACACAGAAGTTGCAACTGAATGTAATACAAACGGCAGAATGCCGACCTAAGTACAAGTGGACGGACACTCTAACTTTCTATGAGTTGAACCTCTCCTGTGAGTCCAGTTTTAAATCCCGAATCTTCACTTCGTGTGTACTGTATCCCTTGGACCTTCTTATTGACGATGAAACACAGATATTGCATCCGAATTTAATACAAAAGGCACAATGCCGACTTAACTACAAGAGAACTGACACTCTAACATTCTATGATTCGAACCTCTCCTGTGAGTCCAGTGTATGATTCCGATGCTTGACTTCAGGGTTACTGTTTCCCTTGGACCTTTTTACTAACGATGAACTACAGAAATTGCATCCGATTTTAATACAAACGGTACAATGCCAATTTAAGTACAAGAGGACTGACACTCTAATTTTTTCTATGATTTGAACCTCTCCTGTGAGTCCAGTTTTAGATTCCGATGCAACACTTCAGGTTTACTGTATCCCTTGTACCTTCTTATAGACGATGAAACACAGAAATTGCATCCGAATTTTAAAAAAAAGGCACAATGCCGACTCAAGTAGAAGAGGACTGAAAATCTAACTTTCTATGGATTGAACCTCTCCTGTGAGTCCAGTTTTAGATTCTGTTTTTTCACTTCAGGTTTACTGTATCCTTGTACATTATTATTGACGTTGAAGCACTGAAATTGCATCCGAATTTAAAACAAAAACACAATGCCGACTTAAGTACAAGATGACTGACACTCTAACTTTCTATGATTTGAACCTCTCCTATGAGTCCAGTTTTAGATTCCGATGCTTCACTTCAGGTTTACTGTATCCCTTGGACCCTCTTATTGACGATGAAACACAGAAATTGCATCCGAATTTAATACAAAAGGCACAATGCCGACTTAAGTACAAGAGGACTGACACTCTAACTTTCTATGATTTGAACCTCTCCTGTGAGTCCAGTTTTAGATTCTAACTCTTCACTTCAGGTTTACTGTACCCTTGTACATAATTATTGACGTTGAAACTCAGAAATTGCATCCGAATTTAATACAAAACGCACAATGCCGACTTAAGAACAAGAGGACTGACACAATAACTTTCTATGATTTGAACGTCTCCTGTGAGTCCAGTTTTAGATTCCGATGCTACACCTCAGGTTTACTGTATCCCTTGGACCTTCTTATAGACGATGGAACACAGAAATTGCATCCGAATTTAATACAAATGCACAATGCCGACTTAAGTACAAGAGGACTGACTCTCTAACTTTTTATGATTTGAACCTCTCCTGTGAGTCCAGTTTTAGATTCCAATGTTACACTTCAGGTTTACTGTATCCGTTGCTCCTTCTTATTGGCGATGAAACACTGAAATTGCATCCGAATTTAATACAAAAGGCACAATGCCGACTTAACTACAAGAGGACGGACACTCTAACATTCTATGATGCGAACTTCTCCTGTGAGTCCAGTTTAAGATTCCGATGCTTCACTTCAGGTTTACTGTATCCCTTGGACCTTTTTATGGACGGTGAAATACAGAACTTGCATCCGAATTTAATACAAACGGTTCAATGCCGATTTAAGTACAAGAGGACTAACACTCTAACTTCCTATGATTTGAACCTCTCCTGTGAGTCCAGTTTTAGATTCCGATGCTTCACTTCAGGTCTACTGTATAGCCTGGACCATCTTATTGACGATGAAACACAGAAATTGCATCCGAATTTAAAAAAAAAAGGCACAATGTCGACTAAAGAAGAAGAGGACTGAAAATCTAACTTTCTTTGATTTGAACCTCTCCTGTGAGTCCAGTTTTAGATTCCGTTGCTTCACTTCAGGTTTACTGTATCCCTTGGACATTCTTATTGACGATGAAACACAGAAATTGCATTCGAATTTAATACAAAAACACAATGCCGACTTAAGTACAAGATGACTGACACTCTAACTTTCTGTGATTTCAACCTCTCCTGTGAGTCCAGTTTCAGATTCAAATGCTTCACTTCAGGTTTACTGTATCCCTTGCGCCTTCTTATTGACGATGAAAAACAGAAGTTGCAACTGAATGTAATACAAACGGCAGAATGCCGACTTAAGTACAAGAGGACTGACACTCTAACTTTTTATGAGTTGAACCTCTAATGTGAGTCCAGTTTTAAATCCCGATGCTTCACTTCTTGTTTACTGTATCCCTTGGACCTTCTTATTGACGATGAAACACAGATATTGCATCCAAATTTAATACAAAAGGCACAATGCCGCCTTAAGTACAAGAGGACTGACACAATAACTTTCTATGATTTTAACCTCTCCTGTGAGTCCAGTTTTAGATTCCGATGCTACACTTCAGGTTTAGTGTATGCCTTGGACCTTCTTATAGACGATGAAACACAGATATTGCATCCGAATTTAATACAAAAGCACAATGCCGACTTAAGTACAAGATGACTGACCCTCTAACTTTTTATGATTTGAACCTCTCCTGTGAGTCCAGTTTTAGATTCCAATGCTACACTTCAGGTTTACTGTATCCCTTGCACCTTCTTATTGACGTTGAAACACTGAAATTGCATCCGAACTTAATACAAAATGCACAATGCCGACTTAACTACAAGAGAACTGACACTCTAACTTTCTATGATTCGAACCTCTCCTGTGAGTCCAGTTTAAGATTCCGACGCTTAACTTCAGGTTTACTGTATCCCTTGGACCTTTTTATTGACGATGAACTACAGAAATTGCATCCGATTTTAATACAAACATTACAATGCCGATTTAAGTACAAGAGGACTGACACTCAAATTTTTTCTATGATTTGAACCTCTCCTGTGAGTCCAGTTTTAGATTCCGATGCAACACTTCAGGTTTACTGTATCCCTTGTACCTTCTTATAGACGATGAAACACAGAAATTGCATCCGAATTTTAAAAAAAAGGCACAATGCCGACTCAAGTAGAAGAGGACTGAAAATCTAACTTTCTATGGATTGAACCTCTCCTGTGAGTCCAGTTTTAGATTCTGTTTTTCACTTCAGGTTTACTGTATCCTTGTACATTATTATTGACGTTGAAGCACAGAAATTGCATCCGAATTTAAAACAAAAACACAATGCCGACTTAAGTACAAGATGACTGACACTCCAACTTTCTATGATTTCAACCTCTCCTATGAGTCCAGTTTTAGATTCCGATGCTTCACTTCAGGTTTACTGTATCCCTTGGACCCTCTTATTGACGATGAAACACAGAAATTGCATCCGAATTTAATACAAAAGGCACAATGCCGACTTAAGTACAAGAGGACTGACACTCTAACTCTCTATGATTTGAACCTCTCCTGTGAGTCCAGTTTTAGATTCTAACTCTTCACTTCAGGTTTACTGTACCCTTGTACATAATTATTGACGTTGAAACTCAGAAATTGCATACGAATTTAATACAAAAGGCACAATGCCGACTTAAGAACAAGAGGACTGACACAATAACTTTCTATGATTTGAACGTCTCCTGTGAGTCCAGTTTTAGATTCCGATGCTACACCTCAGGTTTACTGTATCCCTTGGACCTTCTTATAGACGATGGAACACAGAAATTGCATCCGAATTTAATACAAATGCACAATGCCGACTTAAGTACAAGAGGACTGACTCTCTAACTTTTTATGATTTGAACCTCTCCTGTGAGTCCAGTTTTAGATTCCAATGTTACACTTCAGGTTTACTGTATCCGTTGCTCCTTCTTATTGGCGATGAAACACTGAAATTGCATCCGAATTTAATACAAAAGGCACAATGCCGACTTAACTACAAGAGGACGGACACTCTAACATTCTATGATGCGAACTTCTCCTGTGAGTCCAGTTTAAGATTGCGATGCTTCACTTCAGGTTTACTGTATCCCTTGGACCTTTTTATTGACGATGAAATACAGAAATTGCATCCGAATTTAATACAAACGGTTCAATGCCGATTTAAGTACAAGAGGACTAACACTCTAACTTCCTATGATTTGAACCTCTCCTGTGAGTCCAGTTTTAGATTCCGATGCTTCACTTCAGGTCTACTGTATAGCCTGGACCATCTTATTGACGATGAAACACAGAAATTGCATCCGAATTTTAAAAAAAAGGCACAATGTCGACTAAAGAAGAAGAGGACTGAAAATCTAACTTTCTTTGATTTGAACCTCTCCTGTGAGTCCAGTTTTAGATTCCGTTGCTTCACTTCAGGTTTACTGTATCCCTTGGACATTCTTATTGACGATGAAACACAGAAATTGCATTCGAATTTAATACAAAAACACAATGCCGACTTAAGTACAAGATGACTAACACTCTAACTTTCTATGATTTCAACCTCTCCTGTGAGTCCAGTTTCAGATTCAAATGCTTCACTTCAGGTTTACTGTATCCCTTGCGCCTTCTTATTGACGATGAAAAACAGAAGTTGCAACTGAATGTATTACAAACGGCAGAATGCCGACTTAAGTACAAGAGGACTGACACTCTAAATTTTTATGAGTTGAACCTCTAATGTGAGTCCAGTTTTAAATTCTGATGCTTCACTTCTTGTTTACTGTATCCCTTGGACCTTCTTATTGACGATGAAACACAGATATTGCATCCAAATTTAATACAAAAGGCACAATGCCGCCTTAAGTAAAAGAGGACTGACACAATAACTTTCTATGATTTTAACCTCTCCTGTGAGTCCAGTTTTAGATTCCGATGCTACACTTCAGGTTTACTGTATACCTTGGACCTTCTTATAGACGATGAAACACAGATATTGCATCCGAATTTAATACAAAAGCACAATGCCGACTTAAGTACAAGATGACTGACTCTCTAACTTTTTATGATTTGAACCTCTCCTGTGAGTCCAGTTTTAGATTCCAATGCTACACTTCAGGTTTACTGTATCCCTTGCACCTTCTTATTGACGTTGAAACACTGAAATTGCATCCGAACTTAATACAAAATGCACAATGCCGACTTAACTACAAGAGAACTGACACTCTAACTTTCTATGATTCGAACCTCTCCTGTGAGTCCAGTTTAAGATTCCGACGCTTAACTTCAGGTTTACTGTATCCCTTGGACCTTTTTATTGACGATGAACTACAGAAATTGCATCCGATTTCAATACAAACATTACAATGCCGATTTAAGTACAAGAGGACTGACACTCAAATTTTTTCTATGATTTGAACCTCTCCTGTGAGTCCAGTTTTAGATTCCGATGCTTCACTTCAGGTCTACTGTATAGCCTGGACCATCTTATTGACGATGAAACACAGAAATTGCATACGAATTTAATACAAAAGGCACAATGCTGACTTAAGTACAAGAGGACTTAAAATCTAACTTTCTATGATTTGAACCTCTCCTGTGAGTCCAGTTTAAGATTCCGATGCTTCACTTCAGGTTTACTGTATCCCTTGGACCTTTTTATTGACGATGAAACACAGAAATTGCATCCGAATTTAATATAAAAGGCACAATGTAGACTTAAGTACAAGAGGACTGACACTCTATTTTTCTATGATTTGAACCTCTCCTGTGAGTCCAGTTTTAGATCCCGATGCATCACTTCAGGTTTACTGTATCCCTTGGACCTTCTTATTGACGATGAAACACAGAAATTGCATCCGAATTTAATACAAAAGGCACAATGCCGCCTTAAGTACAAGAGGACTGACACAATAACTTTCTATGATTTGAACCTCTCCTGTGAGTCCAGTTTTAGATTCCGATGCTACACTTCAGGTTTACTGTATCCCTTGGACCTTTTTATTGACGATGAAACACTGAAATTGCATCCGAATTTAATACAAAAGGCACAATGCCGACTTAAGTAGAAGTGGACTGACACTCTAAGATTCTATGATTTGAACCTCTCCTGTGAGTCCAGTTTTCGATTCCGATGCTTCACTTAAGGTTTACTGTATCCCTTGGATCTTCTTATTGACGTTCAAACACAGAAATTGCATCCGAATTTAATACAAAAGGCACAATGCCGACTTAAGTACAAGAGGACTGACACTCTAACTTTCTATGATTTGAACCTCTGCTGTGAGTTCAGTTTTAGATTCCGATGCTTCACATCAGGTTTCCTGTATCCCTTGGACCTTCTTATTGACAATGAAACACTGAAATTGCATCCGAATTTAATACAAAAGGCACAATGCCGACTTAAGTACAAGAGGACTGACACTCTCACCTTCTATGATTTCAACCTCTCCTGTGAGTCCAGTTTAAGATTCCGATGCTTCAATTCAGGTTTACTGTATCCCTTGGACCTCCTTATTGATGATGAAACACAGAAATAGCATCCGAATTGAATACAAAAGGCACAAAGCCGACTTAAGTACAAGAGGACTGACACTCTAACTTTCTATGATTTGAACCTCTCCTATGAGTCCAGTTTTAGATTCCGATGCTTCACTTCAGGTTTACTGTATCCCTTGGACCCTCTTATTGACGATGAAACACAGAAATTGCATCCGAATTTAATACAAAAGGCACAATGCCGACTTAAGTACAAGAAGACTGACACTCTAACTTTCTATGATTTGAACCTCTCCTGTGAGTTCAGTTTTAGATTCTAACTCTTCACTTCAGGTTTACTGTATGCCTTGGATGTTCCTATTGACGATGAAACACAGAAATTGCATCCGAATTTAATACAAAAAGCACAATGCCGACTTAAGTACAAGAGGACTGACAATCTAACTTTCTATGGTTTGAACCTCTCCTGTGAGTCCAGTTTTAGATTCTGTTGCTTCACTTCAGGTTTACTGTACCCTTGTACATAATTATTGACGTTGAAACACAGAAATTGCATCCGAATTTAATTCAAAAGGCACAATGCCGACTTAAGTACAAGGGGACTGTCACAATAACTTTCTATGATTTGAACCTCTCCTGTGAGTCCAGTTTAAGATTCCGATGCTTCACTTCAGGTTTACTGTATCCCTTGGACCCTCTTATTGACGATGAAACACAGAAATTGCATCCGAAATTAATACAAAAGGCACAATGCCGACTTAAGTACAAGAGGACTGACAATCTAACTTTCTATGATTTGAATTTCTCCTGTGAGTCCAGTTTTAGATTCCGATGCTTCACTTCAGGTTTACTGTATCCCTTGAACCTTTTTATTGACGATGAAACACAGAAATTGCATCCGAATTTAATACAAAAGGCACAATGCCGACTTAAGTACAAGAGGACTGACTCTCTAACTTTTTATGGTTTGAACCTCTCCTGTGAGTCCAGTTTTAGATTCCAATGCCACACTTCAGGTTTACTGTGTCCCTTGCACCTTCTTATTGACGATGAAATACTGAAATTGCATCCGAATTTAATACAAAAGGCACAATGCCGACTGAACTACAAGAGGACTGACACTCTAACTTTCTATGATTCGAACCTCTCCTGTGAGTCCAGTTTAAGATTCCGATGCTTCACTTCAGGTTTACTGTATCCCTTGGACCTTTTTATTGACGATGAAACACAGAAATTGCCTCCGATTTTAATACAAAAGGTACAATGCCGATTTAAGTAGAAGAGGACTGACACTCTAACTTTCTATGATTTGAACCTCTCCTGTGAGTCCAGTTTTAGATTCCGATGCTTCACTTCAGGGCTACTGTATAGCCTGGACCATCTTATTGACGATGAAACAGAGAAATTGCATCCGGATTTAATACAAAAAGCACAATGCCGACTTAAGTACAAGAGGACTGAAAATCTAACTTTCTATGATCTGAACCTCTCCTGTTAGTCCAGTTTTAGATTCCGTTGCTTCACTTCAGGTTTACTGTATCCCTTGGACCTTTTTATTGACGATGAAACACTGAAATTGCATCCGAATTTAATACAAAAGGCACAATGCCGACTTAAGTAGAAGTGGACTGACACTCTAAGATTCTATGATTTGAACCTCTCCTGTGAGTCCAGTTTTCGATTCCGATGCTTCACTTAAGGTTTACTGTATCCCTTGGATCTTCTTATTGACGTTCAAACACAGAAATTGCATCCGAATTTAATACAAAAGGCACAATGCCGACTTAAGTACAAGAGGACTGACACTCTAACTTTCTATGATTTGAACCTCTGCTGTGAGTTCAGTTTTAGATTCCGATGCTTCACATCAGGTTTCCTGTATCCCTTGGACCTTCTTATTGACAATGAAACACTGAAATTGCATCCGAATTTAATACAAAAGGCACAATGCCGACATAAGTACAAGAGGACTGACACTCTCACCTTCTATGATTTCAACCTCTCCTGTGAGTCCAGTTTAAGATTCCGATGCTTCAATTCAGGTTTACTGTATCCCTTGGACCTCCTTATTGATGATGAAACACAGAAATAGCATCCGAATTGAATACAAAAGGCACAAAGCCGACTTAAGTACAAGAGGACTGACACTCTAACTTTCTATGATTTGAACCTCTCCTATGAGTCCAGTTTTAGATTCCGATGCTTCACTTCAGGTTTACTGTATCCCTTGGACCCTCTTATTGACGATGAAACACAGAAATTGCATCCGAATTTAATACAAAAGGCACAATGCCGACTTAAGTACAAGAAGACTGACACTCTAACTTTCTATGATTTGAACCTCTCCTGTGAGTTCAGTTTTAGATTCTAACTCTTCACTTCAGGTTTACTGTATGCCTTGGATGTTCCTATTGACGATGAAACACAGAAATTGCATCCGAATTTAATACAAAAAGCACAATGCCGACTTAAGTACAAGAGGACTGACAATCTAACTTTCTATGGTTTGAACCTCTCCTGTGAGTCCAGTTTTAGATTCTGTTGCTTCACTTCAGGTTTACTGTACCCTTGTACATAATTATTGACGTTGAAACACAGAAATTGCATCCGAATTTAATTCAAAAGGCACAATGCCGACTTAAGTACAAGGGGACTGTCACAATAACTTTCTATGATTTGAACCTCTCCTGTGAGTCCAGTTTAAGATTCCGATGCTTCACTTCAGGTTTACTGTATCCCTTGGACCCTCTTATTGACGATGAAACACAGAAATTGCATCCGAAATTAATACAAAAGGCACAATGCCGACTTAAGTACAAGAGGACTGACAATCTAACTTTCTATGATTTGAATTTCTCCTGTGAGTCCAGTTTTAGATTCCGATGCTTCACTTCAGGTTTACTGTATCCCTTGAACCTTTTTATTGACGATGAAACACAGAAATTGCATCCGAATTTAATACAAAAGGCACAATGCCGACTTAAGTACAAGAGGACTGACTCTCTAACTTTTTATGGTTTGAACCTCTCCTGTGAGTCCAGTTTTAGATTCCAATGCCACACTTCAGGTTTACTGTGTCCCTTGCACCTTCTTATTGACGATGAAATACTGAAATTGCATCCGAATTTAATACAAAAGGCACAATGCCGACTGAACTACAAGAGGACTGACACTCTAACTTTCTATGATTCGAACCTCTCCTGTGAGTCCAGTTTAAGATTCCGATGCTTCACTTCAGGTTTACTGTATCCCTTGGACCTTTTTATTGACGATGAAACACAGAAATTGCCTCCGATTTTAATACAAAAGGTACAATGCCGATTTAAGTAGAAGAGGACTGACACTCTAACTTTCTATGATTTGAACCTCTCCTGTGAGTCCAGTTTTAGATTCCGATGCTTCACTTCAGGGCTACTGTAGAGCCTGGACCATCTTATTGACGATGAAACAGAGAAATTGCATCCGGATTTAATACAAAAAGCACAATGCCGACTTAAGTACAAGAGGACTGAAAATCTAACTTTCTATGATCTGAACCTCTCCTGTTAGTCCAGTTTTAGATTCCGTTGCTTCACTTCAGGTTTACTGTATCCCTTGGACCTTCGTATTGACGATGAAACACAGAAATTGCATCCGAATTTAATACAAAAGGCTCAATGCTGACTTAAGTACAAGAGGACTGACACTCTAACTTTCTATGATTCGAACCTCTCCTGTGAGTCCAGTTTAAGACTCTGATGCTTCACTTCAGGTTTACTGTACCCCTTGGACCTTTTATTTTAAGATGAAACACAGAAATTGCATCCGAATTTAATACAAAAGGCACAATGCCGACTTAAGTACAAGAGGACTGACACTCTAACTCTCTATGATTTGAACCTCTCCAGTGAGTTAAGTTTTAGATTCCGATGCTTCACTTCAGGTCTACTGTATAACTTGGACCTTCTTATTGACGATGAAACACAGAAATTGCATCCGAATTTAATACAAAAGGCACAATGCCGACTTAAGTACAAGAGGACTGACACTCTAACTTTCAATGATTTGAACCTCTCCTGTGAGTCCAGTTTTAGAATCTGACTCTTCACTTCAGGTTTACTGTATCCCTTGGACCCTTTTATTGACGATGAAGCACAGAAATTGCATCCGATTTTAATACAAAAGGCACAATGCCGATTTAAGTTCAACGGGACTGACACTCTAACTTTCTATGATTTGAACCTCTCCTGTGAGTCCAGTTTTAGATTCCGATGCTTCACTTCAGGTCTACTGTATCCCTTGGACCATCTTATTGACAATGAAACACAGAAATTGCATCCGAATTTAATACAAAGGGCACAATGCCGACTTAAGTACAAGAGGACTGAAAATCTAACTTTCTATGATTTGAACCTCTCCTGTGAGTCCAGTTTTAGATTCCGTTGCTTCACTTCAGGTTTACTGTATCCCTTGGACCTTCTTATTGACGATGAAACACAGAAATTGCATCCGAATTTAATACAAAAGGCACAATGCCGACTTAAGTACAAGAGGACTGACACTCTAACTTTCTATGATTCGAACCTCTCCTGTGGGTCCAGTTTAAGTCTCCGATGCTTCACTTCAGGTTTATTGTATCCCTTGGACCTTTTTATTGACGATGAAACACAGAAATTGCATCCGAATTTAATACAAAAGGCACAATGCCGACTTAAGTACAAGAGGACTGACACTCTAATTTTCTATGGTTTGAAACTCTCCTGTGAGTCCAGTTTTAGAATCCGATGCTACACTTCAGGTTTACTGTATACCTTGGACCTTCTTATTGACGATGAAACACAGAAATTGCAACCGAATTTAATACAAAAGCACAATGCCGACTTAAGTACAAGAGGACTGACTCTCTAACTTTCTATGATTTGAACCTCTCCTGTGAGTCCAGTTTTAGATTCCAATGCTTCACTTCAGGTTTACTGTATCCCTTGGACCTTCTTATTGACGATGAAACACTGAAATTGCATCCGAATTTAATACAAAAGGCACAATGCCGACTTAAGTACAGGAGGACTGAAAATCTAACTTTCTATGATTCGAACATCGACTGTGAGTCCAGTTGAAGACTCCGATGCTTCACTTCAGGGTTACTGTATCCCTTGGACCTTTTTATTGACGATGAAACACAGAAATTGCATCCGAATTTAATACGAAAGGCACAATGCCGACTTAAGTACAAGAGGACTGACACTCTAACTTTCTGTGATTTGAACCTATCCTGTGAGTCCAGTTTTAGATTCCGATGCTTCACTTCAGGTCTACTGTATACCTTGGACCTTCTTATTGACGATGAAACACAGAAATTGCATCCGAATTTAATACAAAAGGCACAATGCCGACTTATGTACAAGAGGACTGACACTATAACTTTCTATGATTTGAAACTCTCCTGTGAGACCAGTTTTAGATTCTGACACTTCACTTCATGTTTACTGTATCCCTTGGATCTTCTTATTGACGATGAAACACAGAAATTGCATCCGAATTTAATACAAAAGGGACAATGCCGACTTAAGTGCAAGAGGACTGACAATCTAACTTTCTACGATTTGAACCTCTCCTGTGAGTCCAGTTTTAGATTCTGTTGCTTCACTTCAGGTTTACTGTATCACTTGGACATTCTTATTGACGTTGAAACACAGAAATTGAATCCGAATTTAATACAAAAACACAATGCCGACTTAAGTACAAGTTGACTGACACTCTAACTTTCTATGATTTCAGCCTCTCCTGTGAGTCCAGTTTTAGACTCAAATGCTTCACTTCAGGTTTACTGTATCCCATGGACCATCTTATTGACGATGAAACACAGAAATTGCATCCGAATTTAATACAAAAGTCACATTGCCGACTTAACTACAAGAGGACTGACACTGTAACTTTCTATGATTCGAACCTCTCCTGTGAGTCTAGTTTAAGATTCCGATGCTTCACGTCAGGTTTACTGTATCCCTTGGACCTTTTTGTTGACGATGAACCACAGAAATTGCATCCGATTTTAATACAAAAGGCACAATGCCGATTTAAGTTAAAGAGGACTGACACTCTAACTTTCTATGATTTGAACCTCTCCTGTGAGTCCAGTTTTATATTCCGTTGCTTCACTTCAGGTTTACTGTATCCCTTGGACAATCTTATTGACGATGAAACACAGAAATTGCATCCGAATTTAATACAAAAACACAATGCCGACTTAAGTACAAGATAACTGACACTCTAGCATTCTATGATTTGAACCTCTCCTGTGAGTCCAGTTTTAGATTCTGATGCTTCACTTCAGGTTTACTGTATCACTTGGACCTTCCTATTGACGATGAAACACAGAAATTGCATCCGAATTTAATACATAACGCACAATGCCGCCTTAAGTACAAGAGGACTGTCACAATAAGTTTCTATGAATTGAACCTCTCCTGTGAGTCCAGTTTTAGAATCCGATGGTACACTACAGGTTTACTGTATCCCTTGGACCTTCTTACTGACGATGAAACACAGAAATTGCATCCGAATTTAATACAAAAGGCACAATGCCGCCTTAAGTACAAGAGGACTGACACAATAACTTTCTATTATATGAACCTCTACTGTGAGTCCAGTTTTAGAATCGGATGCTACACTTCAGGTTTACTGTATCCCTTGGACCTTCTTATTGACTATGAATCACAGATATTGCATCCGAATTTAATACAATAGCACAATGCCGACTTAAGTACAAGAGGATTGACTCTCTAACTTTCTATGATTTGAACCTCTCTTGTGAGTCCAGTTTTAGATTCCAATGCTTCACTTCAGGTTTACTGTATCCCTTGGACCATCTTATTGCCGATGAAGCACTGAAATTGCATCCGAATTTATTACAAAAGGCACAATGCCGACTTAAGTACAAGAGGACTGACACTCTAACTTTCTATGATTCGAACCTCTCCTGTGAGTCTAGTTAAAGGTTCCGATGCTTCACTTCAGGTTTACTGTATCCCTTGGACCTTTTTATTGACGATGAAACACAGAAATTGCATCCGAATTTAATACAAAAGGCACAATGCCGACTTAAGTACAAGGGGACTGACACTCTAACAATCAATGATTTGAACCCCTCCTGTGAGTCCAGTTTTAGACTCCGCTGCTACACTTCAGGTTTACTGTATCCCTTGGACCTTCTTATTGACGATGAAACAAAGAAATTGCATCCGAATTTAATACAAAAGGCACAATGCCGCCTTAAGTACAAGAGGACTGACACTCTGACTTTCTATGATTTGATTCTCTCCTGTGAGTCCAGTTTTAGATTCCAATGCTTCACTTCAGGTTTACTGTATCCCTTGGACCTTCTTATTGACGATGAAACACTGAAATTGCATCCGAATTTGATACAAAAGGCACAATGCCGACTTAAGTACAAGAGGACTGACACTCTAACTTTCTTTGATTCGAACCTCTCCTGTGAGTCCAGTTTAAGATTACGATGCTTCACTTCAGGTTTACTCTATCCCTTGGACCTTCTTATTGACGATGAAACACAGAAATTGCATCCGAATTTAATACAAAAGTCACAATGCCAACTTAGGTACAAGAGGACTGACACTCTAACTTTCTATGATTCGACCCTCTCCTGTGAGTCCAGTACAAGATTCCGATGCTTCACTTCAGGATTACTGTGTCCCTTGGACCTTTTTATTGACGATGAAACACAGAAATAGCATCCAAATTTAATACAAAAGGCACAATGCCGGCTTAAGTACAAGAGGACTGACACTCTAACTTTCTATGATTTGATCCTCTCCTGTGAGTCCAGTTCAAATTTCCGATGCTTCACTTCAGGTTTACTGTATCCCTTGGACCTTGTTATTGACGAAGAAACACGGTATTTGTACAAGAGGACTAACACTCTAACTTTCTACAATTTGAACCTCTCCTGTGAGTCCAGTTTGAGATTCCGATGCTTCACTTCAGGTTAACTGTATCCCTTGGCCCTTCTTATTGACGATGAAACACAGAAATTGCATCCGATGCTTATACAAAAGGCACAATGCCGACTTAAGTACAAGAGGACTGACACTCTAACTTTCTATGATTTGAACCTCTCGTGTGAGTCCAGTTTTTGATTCCGATGCGTCATTACAAGTTTACTGTATACCTTGGACCTTCTTATTGACGATGAAACACAGAAATTGCACCCGAATTTAATACAAAAGGCACAATGCCGACTTAAGTACAAGAGGACTGACACATTAATTTTCTATTATTTTAACCTCTCCTGTGAGTCCAGTTTTAGATTCCGATGCTTCACTTCAGGTTTACTGTATCCCTTGGACCTTCTTATTGACGATGAAACACAGAAATTGCATCCGAATTTAATACAAAGGGCACAATGCTGACTTAAGTACTGGAGGACGGTCTCTCTAACATTCTATGATTTGAACCTCTAATGTGAGTCCAGTTTTAGATTCCGATGCTTCACTTCAGGTTAACTGTATCCCTTGGACCTTCTTATTGACAAAGAAACACAGAAATTGCATCCGAATTTAATACAAAAGGCACAATGCCGACTTAAGTACAAGAGGACTTACATTTTAACTTTCTATGATTTGAACCTCTCCTGTGAGTCCAGTTTTAATTTCCGATGCTTCACTTCAGGTTTACTGTATCCCTTGGACCTTCTTATTGACGATGAAACACAGATATTGCATCCGAATCTAATAGAAAAGGCATAATGCCGACTTAAGTACAAGAGGACTTACATTCTAAATTTCTATGATTTGAAACTCTCCTCTGAGTCCAGTTTTAATTTCCGACGCTTCACTTCAGGTTTACTGTATCCCTTGGACCTTCTTATTGGCGATGAAACACAGATATTGCATCCGAATTTAATACAAAAGGCAGAATGCCGACTTAAGTACAAGAGGACTTACATTCTAACGTTCTATGATTTGAACCTCTCCTGTGAGTCCAGTTTAAATTTCCGATGCTTTACATCAGGTTTACTGTATCCCTGGGACCTTCTTATTGACGCTGAAACACAGAATTAGCATTCGAATTTAATACAAAAGGCACAATGCCGACTTAAGTACAAGAGGACTGACACTCTAACTTTCTATGATTTGATCCTCTCTTTTAAGTCCAGTTTAAATTTCCGATGCTTCACTTCAGGTTTACTGTATCCCTTGGACCTTCTTATTGTCGAAGAAACACTAATATTGCATCCGAATTTAATACAAAAGGCACAATGCCGACTTAAGTACAAGAGGACTGACACAATATCTTTCTATGATTTGAACCTCTCCTGTGAGTCCAGTTTTAGACTCCGCTGCTACACTTCAGGTTTACAGTATCCCTTGGACCTTCTTATTGACGATGAAACAAAGAAATTGCATCCGAATTTAATACAAAAAAGCACAATGCCGACTTAAGTACAAGAGGACTCACTCTCTAACTTTCTATGATTTGATTCTCTCCTGTGAGTCCAGTTTTAGATTCCAATGCTTCACTTCAGGTTTACTGTATCCCTTGGACCTTCTTATTGGCGATGAAACACTGAAATTGCATCCGAATTTGATACAAAAGGCACAATGCCGACTTAAGTACAAGAGGACTGACACTCTAACTTTCTTTGATTCGAACCTCTCCTGTGAGTCCAGTTTAAGATTACGATGCTTCACTTCAGGTTTACTCTATCCCTTGGACCTTCTTATTGACGATGAAACACAGAAATTGCATCCGAATTTAATACAAAAGTCACAATGCCAACTTAGGTACAAGAGGACTGACACTCTAACTTTCTATGATTCGACCCTCTCCTGTGAGTCCAGTACAAGATTCCGATGCTTCACTTCAGGATTACTGTGTCCCTTGGACCTTTTTATTGACGATGAAACACAGAAATTGCATCCGAATTTAATACAAAAGGCACAATGCCGACTTAAGTACAAGGGGACTGACACTCTAACATTCAATGATTTGAACCTCTCCTGTGAGTCCAGTTTTAGACTCCGCTGCTACACTTCAGGTTAACTGTATCCCTTGGGCCTTCTTATTGACGATGAAACACAGAAATTGCATCTGAATTTCATACAAAAGGCACAATGCCGACTTAAGTACAACAGGACTGACACTCTAAGTTTCTATGATTTGAACCTCTCCTGTGAGTCCAGTTTTAAATTCCGATGCTTCAGTTCAGGTTTACTGAATACCTTGGACCTTCTTATTGATGATGAAACACAGAAATTGCATCCGAATTTAATACAAAAGGCACAATGCCGACTTAAGTACAAGAGGACTAACACTCTAACTTTCTATGATTTCAACCTCTCCTGTGAGTCCACTTTTAGATTCCGGCGCTTTACTTCAGGATCACTGTATCCCTTGGACCTTCTTAATGACGATGAAACACAGATATAGCATCCGAATTTAATACAAAGGGCACAATGCCGACTTAAGTACAAGAGGACTGACACACTAACTTTCTATAATTTCAACCTCTCCTGTGAGTATAGTTTTAGATTCCGATGCTTCACTTCAGGTTAACTCTCTCCCTTGGACTTTCTTATTGACGATGGAACACAAAAATTGCATCTGATTTTTATACAAAAGGCACAATGCCGACTTAGGTACAAGAGGACAGACACTCTAACTTTCTGTTATTTGAACCTCTCCTGTGAGTCCAGTTTTAGATTCCGGTGCTTCACTTCAAGTTTACTGTATACCTTGGACCTTCTTATTGACGATGAAACACAGAAATTGCACCCGAATTTAATACAAAAGGTACAATGCCGACTTAAGTACAAGAGGACTGACACATTAATTATCTATTATTTTAACCTCTCCTGTGAGTCCAGTTTTAGATTCCGATGCTTCACTTCAGGTTTACTGTATCCCTTGGACCTTCGTATTGACGATGAAACACAGAAATTGCATCCGAATTTAATACAAAAGGCACAATGCCGACATAAGTACAAGAGGACTGACAGTCTAACTTTCAATGATTTGAACCTCACCTGTGAGTCCAGTCTTAGATTCCGATGCTCCACTTCAGATTTACTGTGTACCTTGGATCTTCTTATTGACGATGAAACACAGAAATAGCATCCAAATTTAATACAAAAGGCACAATGCCGGCTTAAGTACAAGAGGACTGACACTCTAACTTTCTATGATTTGATCCTCTCCTGTGAGTCCAGTTCAAATTTCCGATGCTTCACTTCAGGTTTACTGTATCCCTTGGACCTTGTTATTGACGAAGAAACACGGTATTTGTACAAGAGGACTAACACTCTAACTTTCTACAATGTGAACCTCTCCTGTGAGTCCAGTTTGAGATTCCGATGCTTCACTTCAGGTTAACTGTATCCCTTGGCCCTTCTTATTGACGATGAAACACAGAAATTGCATCCGATGCTTATACAAAAGGCACAATGCCGACTTAAGTACAAGAGGACTGACACTCTAACTTTCTATGATTTGAACCTCTCGTGTGAGTCCAGTTTTTGATTCCGATGCGTCATTTCAAGTTTACTGTATACCTTGGACCTTCTTATTGACGATGAAACACAGAAATTGCACCCGAATTTAATACAAAAGGCACAATGCCGACTTAAGTACAAGAGGACTGACACATTAATTTTCTATTATTTTAACCTCTCCTGTGAGTCCAGTTTTAGATTCCGATGCTTCACTTCAGGTTTACTGTATCCCTTGGACCTTCTTATTGACGATGAAACACAGAAATTGCATCCGAATTTAATACAAAGGGCACAATGCTGACTTAAGTACTGGAGGACGGTCTCTCTAACATTCTATGATTTGAACCTCTAATGTGAGTCCAGTTTTAGATTCCGATGCTTCACTTCAGGTTAACTGTATCCCTTGGACCTTCTTATTGACAAAGAAACACAGAAATTGCATCCGAATTTAATACAAAAGGCACAATGCCGACTTAAGTACAAGAGGACTTACATTTTAACTTTCTATGATTTGAACCTCTCCTGTGAGTCCAGTTTTAATTTCCGATGCTTCACTTCAGGTTTACTGTATCCCTTGGACCTTCTTATTGACGATGAAACACAGATATTGCATCCGAATCTAATAGAAAAGGCATAATGCCGACTTAAGTACAAGAGGACTTACATTCTAAATTTCTATGATTTGAACCTCTCCTCTGAGTCCAGTTTTAATTTCCGACGCTTCACTTCAGGTTTACTGTATCCCTTGGACCTTCTTATTGGCGATGAAACACAGATATTGCATCCGAATTTAATACAAAAGGCAGAATGCCGACTTAAGTACAAGAGGACTTACATTCTAACGTTCTATGATTTGAACCTCTCCTGTGAGTCCAGTTTAAATTTCCGATGCTTCACATCAGGTTTACTGTATCCCTGGGACCTTCTTATTGACGCTGAAACACAGAATTAGCATTCGAATTTAATACAAAAGGCACAATGCCGACTTAAGTACAAGAGGACTGACACTCTAACTTTCTATGATTTGATCCTCTCTTTTAAGTCCAGTTTAAATTTCCGATGCTTCACTTCAGGTTTACTGTATCCCTTGGACCTTCTTATTGACGAAGAAACACGGATATTGCATCCGAATTTAATACAAAAGGCACAATGCCGACTTAAGTACAAGATGACTGACACTCTAATTTTCAATGATTTGAACTTCCCCAGTGAGTCCAGTTTTAGATTCCAATGCTTCACTTCACGTTTACTGAATACCTTGGACCTTTTTATTGACGATGAAACATAGAAATTGCATCCGAATTTAATACAAAAGGCACAATGCCGACTTAACTACAAGAGGACTGACACTCTAATTTTCTATGATTTAAACCTCTCCTGTGAGTCCAGTTTTAGATTCCGATGCTTCACTTCAGGTTTACTGTATACTTTGGACCTTCTTATTGACGATGAAACACAGAAATTGCATCCGAATTTAATACAACAGGCACAATGCCGACTTAAGTACAAGAGGACTGACACTCTAACATTCTATGATTTGAACCTCTCCTGTGAGGCCAGTTTTGGATTCCGATACTTCACTTCAGGTTTACTGTATCCCTTGGACCTTCTTATCGACGATGAAACACAGAAATTGCATCCGAATTTAATACAAAAGGCACAATGCAGACTTAAGTACAAGAGGACTGACACATTAATTTTCAATTATTTTAACCTCTCCTGTGAGTCCAGTTTTAGATTCCGATGCTTCACTTCAGGTTTACTGTATCCCTTGGACCTTCGTATTGACGATGAAACACAGAAATTGCATCCGAATTTAATACAAAAGGCACAATGCCGACATAAGTACAAGAGGACTGACACTCTAACATTCTATGATTTGAACCTCTCCTGTGGGTCCAGTTTTCGATTCCGATGTTTCACATAAGGTTTACTGTATCCCTTAGACCTTCTTATTGACGATGTAACACAGAAATTGCATCCGAATTTAATACAAAAGGCACAATGCCGACTTAAGTACAAGAGGACTGACACTCTAACTTTCTATGATTTGAACCTCTCCTGTGAGTCAGGTTTTAGATTCCGATGCTTCACTTCAGGTTTACTGAACAGCTTGGACCTTCTTATTGACGATGAAACACAGAAATCGCATCCGAATTTAATACAAAACGCACGATGCCGACATAAGTACAAGGGGACTGACAATCTAACTTTCTATGATTTGAACCTCACCTGTGAGTCCAGTCTTAGATTCCGATGCTTCACTTCAGATTTACTGTATACCTTGGATCTGCTTATTGACGATGAAACACAGAAATAGCATCCGAATTTAATACAAAAAGCACAATGCCGACTTAAGTACAAGAGGACTGACACTCTAACTTTCTATGATTTGATCCTCTCCTGTGAGTCCAGTTTAAATTTCCGATGCTTCACTTCAGGTTTACTGTATCCCTTGGACCTTCTTATTGACGAAGAAACACGGATATTGCATCCGAATTTAATACAAAAGGCACAATGCCGACTTAAGTACAAGATGACTGACACTCTAATTTTCTTTGATTTGAACTTCCCCAGTGAGTCCAGTTTTAGATTCCGATGCTTCACTTCAGGTTTACTGAATACCTTGGACCTTTTTATTGACGATGAAACACAGAAATTGCATCCGAATTTAATACAAAAGGCAGAATGCCGACTTAAGTACAAGAGGACTGACACTCTAATTATTTATGATTTGAACCTCTCCTGTGAGCCTAGTTTTAGATTCCGATGCTTCACTTCAGGTTAACTGTATCCCTTGGACCTTCTTATTGACAATGAAACACAGAAATTGCATCTGAATTTCATACAAAAGGCACAATGCCGACTTAAGTACAACAGGACTGACACTCTAAGTTTCTATGATTTGAACCTCTCCTGTGAGTCCAGTTTTAGATTCCGATGCTTCAGATTCACTATATCCCTAGGACCTTCTTATTGACGATGAAATACAGAAATTGCATCCGAATTTTATACAAAAGGCACAATGCCGACTTAAGTACAAGAGGACTGACACTCTAAAATTCTATGATTTTAACCTATACTGTGGGTCCAGTTTTGGATTCGGATGCTTCACTTCAGGTTTACTGTATCCCTGGGACCTTCTTATGGACGATGCAACACAGATATTGCATCTGAATTTAATACAAAAGGCACAATGCAGACTTAAGTACTGGAGGACGGACTGTCTAACATTCTATGATTTGAACCTCTAATGTGAGTCCAGTTTTAGATTCCGATGCTTCACTTCAGATTAACTGTATCCCTTGGACCTTCTTATTGACGAAGAAACACAGAAATTGCATCCGAATTTAATACAAAGGGCACAATGCCGACTTAAGTACAAGAGGACTAACATTCCAACTTTCTATGATTTGAACCTCTCCTGTGAGTCCAGTTTTAATTTCCGATGCTTCACTTCAGGTTTACTGTATCCCTTGGACCTTGTTATTGACGATGAAACACAGAAATTGCATCCGAATTTAATAGAAAAGGCACAATGCCGACTTAAGTACAAGAGGACTTACATTCTAAATTTCTATGATTTGAACCTCTCCTTTGAGTCCAGTTTTAATTTCCGATGCTTCACTTCAGGTTTACTGTATCCCTTGGACCTTCTTATTGACGATGAAACACAGAAATTGCATCCGAATTTAATGCAAAAGGCAGAATGCCGACTTAAGTACAAGAGGACTTACATTCTAACGTTCTATGATTTGAACCTCTCCTGTGAGTCCAGTTTTAAATTCCGATGCTTCACATCAGGTTTACTGTATCCCTTGCACCTTCTTATTGACGATGAAACACATATATTGCATCCGAATTTAAAAAAAAGGCCCAATGCCGACTTAAGTACAAGAGGACTGACAGTCTAACTTTCTATGATTTGAACCTCACCAGTGAGTGCAGTTTTAGATTCCGATGCTTCACTTCAGATTTACAGTATACCTTGGATCTTTTTATTGACGATGAAACACAGAAATAGCATCCGAATTTAATACAAAAGGCACAATGCCGACTTAAGTACAAGAGGACTGACACTCTAACTTTCTATGATTTGATCCTCTCCTGTGAGTCCAGTTTATATTTCCGATGCTTCACTTCAGGTTTACCGTATCCCTTGGACCTTCTTATTGACGAAGAAACACGGATATTGCATCCGAATATAATACAAAAAGCACAATGCCGACTTAAGTACAAGATGACTGACACCCTAATTTTCTATGATTTGAACTTTCCCAGTGAGTCCAGTTTTAGATTCCGATGCTTCACTTCAGGTTTACTGAATACCTTGGACCTTTTTATTGACGATGAAACACAGAAATTGCATCCGAATTTAATACAAAAGGCAGAATGCCGACTTAAGTACAAGAGGACTGACACTCTAATTTTCTATGATTTGAACCTCTCCTGTGAGTCCAGTTTTAGATTCCGATGCTTCACTTCATGTTTACTGTATCCCTTGGACCTTCTTATTGACGATGAAACACAGAAATTGCATCCGAATTTAATACAAATGGCACAATGCCGCTTAAGTACAAGAGGACTGGCACTCTAACATTCTATGATTTGAACCTCGCCTGTGAGTGCACTTTAGATTCCGATGCTTCACTTCAGGTTTACTGTATCCCTTGGACCTTCTTATTGACGATGAAACACAGATATTGCATCCGAATTTAATACAAAAGGCACAATGCCGACTTAAGTGCAAGAGGACTAACACTCTAATTTTCTATGATTTGAACCTCTCCTGTGAGTCCAGCTTTAGATTCCGGTGCTTTACTTCAGGATCACTGTATCCCTTGGACCTTCTTAATTACGATGAAACACAGAAATTGCATCTCAAATTCATACAAAAGGCACAATGCCGACTTAAGTACAACGGGACTGACACACTAACATTCTATAATTTAAACCTCTCCTGTGAGTCCAGTTTGAGATTCCGATGCTTCACTTCAGGTTAACTCTATCTCTTGGACTTTCTTATTGACGATGGAACACAGAAATTGCATCCGATTTTTATACAAAAGGCACAATGCCGACTTAAGTACAAAAGGACTGACACTCTAACTTTCTATGATTTGAACCTCTCCTGTGAGTCCAGTTTTAGATTACGATGCTTCACTTCAAGTTTACTGTATACCTTGGACCTTCTTATTGACGATGAAACACAGAAATTGCACCCGAATTTAATACAAAAGGCACAATGCCGACTTAAGTACAAGAGGACTGACACATTAATTATCTATTATTTTAACCTCTCCTGTGAGTCCAGTTTTAGATTCCGATGCTTCACTTCAGGTTTACTGTATCCCTTGGACCTTCGTATTGACGATAAAACAAAGAAATTGCATCCGAATTTAATACAAAAGGCACAATGCCGACATAAGTACAAGAGGACTGACACTCTAACATTCTATGATTTGAACGTCTCCTGTGGGTCCAGTTTTCGATTCCGATGCTTCAGTTAAGGTTTACTGTATCCCTTAGACCTTCTTATTGACGATGAAACACAGAAATTGCATCCGAATTTAATACAAAAGGCATAATGCCGACATAAGTACAAGAGGACTTACACTCTAACTGTCTATGATTTGAACCTCACCTGTGAGTCCAGTTTTAGATTCCGATGCTTCACTTCAGATTTACTGTATACCTTGGACCTTCTTATTGATGATGAAACTCAGAAATTGCATACGAATTTAATACAAAAGGCACAATGCCGACTTAAGTACAAGAGGACTGACACTCTAACTTTCTATGATTTGAACCTCTCCTGTGAGTCCAGTTTTAGATTCCGATGCTTCACTTCAGGTTTACTGAACAGTTTGGACCTTCTTATTGACGATGATACAGAAATCGCATCCGAATTTAATACAAAACGCACAATGCCGACTTAAGTACAAGAGGACTGACAGTCTAACTTCCTATGATTTGAACATCACCTGTGAGTCCAGTCTTGGATTCCGATGCTTCACTTCAGATTTACTGTATACCTTGGATCTTCTTATTGACGATGAAACACAGAAATAGCATCCGAATATAATACAAAAGGCACAATGCTGACTTAAGTACAAGAGGACTGACACTCTAACTTTCTATGATTTGATCCTCTCCTGTGAGTCCAGTTCAAATTTCCTATGCTTCACTTCAGGTTAACTGTATCCCTTGGACCTTGTCATTGACGAAGAAACACGGATATTGAACAAGAGGACTAACACTCTAACTTTCTATGATTTGAACCTCTCCTGTGAGTCCAGTTTTAGATTCCGGTGCTTTACTTCAGGATCACTGTATCCCTTGGACCTTCTTATTGACGATGAAACACAGATATTGCATCCGAATTTAATGCAAAAGGCACAATGCAGACTTAAGTACAGGAGGACTGACACTCTAACATTCTATAATTTCAACCTCTCCTGTGAGTCCAGTTTGAGATTCCGATGCTTCACTTCAGGTTAACTCTATCTCTTGGACTTTCTTATTGACGATGGAACACAGAAATTGCATCCGATTTTTATACAAAAGGCACAATGACGACTTAAGTACAAGAGGACTGACACTAACTTTCTATGATTTGAACCTCTCCTGTGAGTCCAGTTTTAGATTACGATGCTTCACTTCAAGTTTACTGTATACCTTGGACCTTCTTATTGACGATGAAACACAGAAATTGCACCCGAATTTAATACAAAAGGCACAATGCCGACTTAAGTACAGGAGGACTGACACATTAATTATCTATTATTTTAACCTCTCCTGTGAGTCCAGTTTTAGATTCCGATGCTTCACTTCAGGTTTACTGTATCCCTTGGACCTTCATATTGACGATAAAACAAAGAAATTGCATCCGAATTTAATACAAAAGGCACAATGCCGACATAAGTACAAGAGGACTGACACTCTAACATTCTATGAGTTGAACGTCTCCTGTGGGTCCAGTTTTCGATTCCGATGCTTCACTTAAGGTTTACTGCATTCCCTTAGACCTTCTTATTGACGATGAAACACAGAAATTGCATCCGAATTTAATACAAAAGGCATAATGCCGACATAAGTACAAGAGGACTTACACTCTAACTTTCTATGATTTGAACGTCACCTGTGAGTCCAGTTTTAGATTCCGATGCTTCACTTCAGATTTACTGTATACCTTGGACCTTCTTATTGATGATGAAACTCAGAAATTGCATACGAATTTAATACAAAAGGCACAATGCCGACTTAAGTACAAGAGGACTGACACTCTAACTTTCTATGATTTGTACCTCTCCTGTGAGTCCAGTTTTAGATTCCGATGCTTCACTTCAGGTTTACTGAACAGTTTGGACCTTCTTCTTGATGATGAAACACAGAAATTGCATCCGAATCTAATACAACAGGCACAATGCCGACTAAAGTACAAGAGGACTGACACTCTAACATTCTATGATTTGAACCTCTCCTGTGAGGCCAGTTTTGGATTCCGATACTTCACTTCAGGTTTACTGTACCCCTTGGACCTTCTTATCGACGATGAAACACAGAAATTGCATCCGAATTTAATACAAAAGGCACAATGCAGACTTAAGTACAGGAGGACTGACACTCTAACATTCTATGATTTGAACGTCTCCTGTGAGTCCAGTTTAAGATTCCGATGCTTCACTTCAGGTTAACAGTATCCCTTGGACCTTCTTATTGACGATGAAACACAGAAATTGCATCTGAATTTCATACAAAAGGCACAATGCCGACTTAAGTACAACAGGACTGACACTCTAAGTTTCTATGATTTGAACCTCTCCTGTGAGTCCAGTTTTAGATTCCGATGCTTCAGTTCAGGTTTACTGAATACCTTGGACCTTCTTATTGATGATGAAACACAGAAATTGCATCCGAATTTTATACAAAAGGCACAATGCCGACTTAAGTACAAGAGGACTAACACTTTAACTTTCTATGATTTCAACCTCTCCTGTGAGTCCAGTTTTAGATTCCGGTGCTTTACTTCAGGATCACTGTATCCCTTAGACCTTCTTATTGACGATGAAACACAGAAATTGCATCCGAATTTAATACAAAAGGCATAATGCCGACATAAGTACAAGAGGACTTACACTCTAACTTTCTATGATTTGAACCTCACCTGTGAGTCCAGTTTTAGATTCCGATGCTTCACTTCAGATTTACCGTATACCTTGGACCTTCTTATTGATGATGAAACTCAGAAATTGCATACGAATTTAATACAAAAGGCACAATGCCGACTTAAGTACAAGAGGACTGACACTCTAACTTTCTAAGATTTGAACCTCTCCTGTGAGTCCAGTTTTAGATTCCGATGCTTCACTTCAGGTTTACTGAACAGTTTGGACCTTCTTATTGACGATGAAACACAGAAATCGCATCCGAATTTAATACAAAACGCACAATGCCGACTTAAGTACAAGAGGACTGACAGTCTAACTTTCTATGATTTGAACCTCACCTGTGAGTCCAGTCTTAGATTCCGATGCTTCACTTCAGATTTACTGTATACCTTGGATCTTCTTATTGACGATGAAACACAGAAATAGCATCCGAATATAATACAAAAGGCACAATGCTGACTTAAGTACAAGAGGACTGACACTCTAACTATCTATGATTTGATCCTCTCCTGTGAGTCCAGTCAAATTTCCTATGCTTCACTTCAGGTTTACTGTATCCCTTGGACCTTGTCATTGACGAAGAAACACGGATATTGAACAAGAGGACTAACACTCTAACTTTCTATGATTTGAACCTTTCCTGTGAGTCCAGTTTTAGATTCCGGTGCTTTACTTCAGGATCACTGTATCCCTTGGACCTTCTTATTGACGATGAAACACAGATATTGCATCCGAATTTAATGCAAAAGGCACAATGCAGACTTAAGTACAGGAGGACTGACACTCTAACTTTCTATAATTTCAACCTCTCCTGTGAGTCCAGTTTGAGATTCCGATGCTTCACTTCAGGTTAACTCTATCTCTTGGACTTTCTTATTGACGATGGAACACAGAAATTGCATCCGATTTTTATACAAAAGGCACAATGCCGACTTAAGTACAAGAGGACTGACACTAACTTTCTATGATTTGAACCTCTCCTGTGAGTCCAGTTTTAGATTACGATGCTTCACTTCAAGTTTACTGTATACCTTGGACCTTCTTATTGACGATGAAACACAGAAATTGCACCCGAATTTAATACAAAAGGCACAATGCCGACTTAAGTACAGGAGTACTGACACATTAATTATCTATTATTTTAACCTCTCCTGTGAGTCCAGTTTTAGATTCCGATGCTTCACTTCAGGTTTACTGTATCCCTTGGACCTTCGTATTGACGATAAAACAAAGAAATTGCATCCGAATTTAATACAAAAGGCACAATGCCGACATAAGTACAAGAGGACTGACACTCTAACATTCTATGATTTGAACGTCTCCTGTGGGTCCAGTTTTCGATTCCGATGCTTCACTTAAGGTTTACTGTATCCCTTAGACCTTCTTGTTGACGATGAAACACAGAAATTGCATCCGAATTTAATACAAAAGGCTTAATGCCGACATATGTACAAGAGGACTTACACTCTAACTTTCTATGATTTGAACCTCACCTGTGAGTCCAGTTTTAGATTCCGATGCTTCACTTCAGATTTACTGTATACCTTGGACCTTCTTATTGATGATGAAACTCAGAAATTGCATACGAATTTAATACAAAAGGCACAATGCCGACTTAAGTACAAGAGGACTGACACTCTAACTTTCTATGATTTGAACCTCTCCTGTGAGTCCAGTTTTAGATTCTGATGCTTCACTTCAGGTTTACTGAACAGTTTGGACCTTCTTATTGATGATGAAACACAGAAATTGCATCCGAATCTAATACAACAGGCACAATGCCGACTAAAGTACAAGAGGACTGACACTCTAACATTCTATGATTTGAACCTATCCTGTGGATTCCAGTTTTGGATTCCGATACTTCACTTCAGGTTTACTGTACCCCTTGGACCTTCTTATCGACGATGAAACACAGAAATTGCATCCGAATTTAATACAAAAGGCACAATGCAGACTTAAGTACAGGAGGACTGACACTCTAACATTCTACGATTTGAACCTCTCCTGTGAGTCCAGTTTAAGATTCCGATGCTTCACTTCAGGTTAACAGTATCCCTTGGACCTTCTTATTGACGATGAAACACAGAAATTGCATCTGAATTTCATACAAAAGGCACAATGCCGACTTAAGTACAACAGGACTGACACTCTAAGTTTCTATGATTTGAACCTCTCCTGTGAGTCCAGTTTTAGATTCCGATGCTTCAGTTCAGGTTTACTGAATACCTTGGAACTTCTTATTGATGATGAAACACAGAAATTGCATCCGAATTTTATACAAAAGGCACAATGCCGACTTAAGTACAAGAGGACTAACACTTTAACTTTCTATGATTTCAACCTCTCCTGTGAGTCCAGTTTTAGATTCCGGTGCTTTACTTCAGGATCACTGTATCCCTTGGACCTTCTTATTGACGATGAAACACAGATATTGCATCCGAATTTGATACAAAAGGCACAATACCGACTTAAGTACAAGAGGACTGACACACTAACTTTCTATAATTTAAACCTCTCCTGTGAGTCCAGTTTGAGATTCCGATGCTTCACTTCAGGTTAACTCTATCTCTTGGACTTTCTTATTGACGATGGAACACAGAAATTGCATCCGATTTTTATACAAAAGGCACAATGCCGACTTAAGTACAAGAGGACTGACACTCTAACTTTCTATGATTTGAACCTCTCCTGTGAGTCCAGTTTTAGATTACGATGCTTCACTTCAAGTTTACTGTATACCTTGGACCTTCTTATTGACGATGAAACACAGAAATTGCACCCGAATTTAATACAAAAGGCACAATGCCGACTTAAGTACAAGAGGACTGACACATTAATTATCTATTGTTTTAACCTCTCCTGTGAGTCCAGTTTTAGATTCCGATGCTTCACTTCAGGTTTACTGTATCCCTTGGACCTTCGTATTGACGATAAAACAAAGAAATTGCATCCGAATTTAATACAAAAGGCACAATGCCGACATAAGTACAAGAGGACTGACACTCTAACATTCTATGATTTGAACGTCTCCTGTGGGTCCAGTTTTCGATTCCGATGCTTCACTTAAGGTTTACTGTATCCCTTAGACCTTCTTATTGACGATGAAACACAAAAATTGCATCCGAATTTAATACAAAAGGCATAATGCCGACATAAGTACAAGAGGACTTACACTTTAACTTTCTATGATTTGAACCTCACCTGTGAGTCCAGTTTTAGATTCCGATGCTTCACTTCAGATTTACTGTATACCTTGGACCTTCTTATTGATGATGAAACTCAGAAATTGCATACGAATTTAATACAAAAGGCACAATGCCGACTTAAGTACAAGAGGACTGACACTCTAACTTTCTATGATTTGAACCTCTCCTGTGAGTCCAGTTTTAGATTCCGATTCTTCACTTCAGGTTTACTGAACAGTTTGGACCTTCTTATTGACGATGAAACACAGAAATCGCATCCGAATTTAATACAAAACGCACAATGCCGACTTAAGTACAAGAGGACTGACAGTCTAACTTTCTATGATTTGAACCTCACCTGTGAGTCCAGTCTTAGATTCCGATGCTTCACTTCAGATTTACTGTATACCTTGGATCTTCTTATTGACGATGAAACACAGAAATAGCATCCGAATATAATACAAAAGGCACAATGCTGACTTAAGTACAAGAGGACTGACACTCTAACTATCTATGATTTGATCCTCTCCTGTGAGTCCAGTCAAATTTCCTATGCTTCACTTCAGGTTTACTGTATCCCTTGGACCTTGTCATTGACGAAGAAACACGGATATTGAACAAGAGGACTAACACTCTAACTTTCTATGATTTGAACCTCTCCTGTGAGTCCAGTTTTAGATTCCGGTGCTTTACTTCAGGATCACTGTATCCCTTGGACCTTCTTATTGACGATGAAACACAGATATTGCATCCGAATTTAATGCAAAAGGCACAATGCAGACTTAAGTACAGGAGGACTGACACTCTAACATTCTATAATTTCAACCTCTCCTGTGAGTCCAGTTTGAGATTCCGATGCTTCACTTCAGGTTAACTCTATCTCTTGGACTTTCTTATTGACGATGGAACACAGAAATTGCATCCGATTTTTATACAAAAGGCACAATGCCGACTTAAGTACAAGAGGACTGACACTAACTTTCTATGATTTGAACCTCTCCTGTGAGTCCAGTTTTAGATTACGATGCTTCACTTCAAGTTTACTGTATACCTTGGACCTTCTTATTGACGATGAAACACAGAAATTGCACCCGAATTTAATACAAAAGGCACAATGCCGACTTAAGTACAGGAGTACTGACACATTAATTATCTATTATTTTAACCTCTCCTGTGAGTCCAGTTTTAGATTCCGATGCTTCACTTCAGGTTTACTGTATCCCTTGGACCTTCGTATTGACGATAAAACAAAGAAATTGCATCCGAATTTAATACAAAAGGCACAATGCCGACATAAGTACAAGAGGACTGACACTCTAACATTCTATGATTTGAACGTCTCCTGTGGGTCCAGTTTTCGATTCCGATGCTTCACTTAAGGTTTACTGTATCCCTTAGACCTTCTTGTTGACGATGAAACACAGAAATTGCATCCGAATTTAATACAAAAGGCATAATGCCGACATATGTACAAGAGGACTTACACTCTAACTTTCTATGATTTGAACCTCACCTGTGAGTCCAGTTTTAGATTCCGATCCTTCACTTCAGATTTACTGTATACCTTGGACCTTCTTATTGATGATGAAACTCAGAAATTGCATACGAATTTAATACAAAAGGCACAATGCCGACTTAAGTACAAGAGGACTGACACTCTAACTTTCTATGATTTGAACCTCTCCTGTGAGTCCAGTTTTAGATTCTGATGCTTCACTTCAGGTTTACTGAACAGTTTGGACCTTCTTATTGATGATGAAACACAGAAATTGCATCCGAATCTAATACAACAGGCACAATGCCGACTAAAGTACAAGAGGACTGACACTCTAACATTCTATGATTTGAACCTATCCTGTGGATTCCAGTTTTGGATTCCGATACTTCACTTCAGGTTTACTGTACCCCTTGGACCTTCTTATCGACGATGAAACACAGAAATTGCATCCGAATTTAATACAAAAGGCACAATGCAGACTTAAGTACAGGAGGACTGACACTCTAACATTCTACGATTTGAACCTCTCCTGTGAGTCCAGTTTAAGATTCCGATGCTTCACTTCAGGTTAACAGTATCCCTTGGACCTTCTTATTGACGATGAAACACAGAAATTGCATCTGAATTTCATACAAAAGGCACAATGCCGACTTAAGTACAACAGGACTGACACTCTAAGTTTCTATGATTTGAACCTCTCCTGTGAGTCCAGTTTTAGATTCCGATGCTTCAGTTCAGGTTTACTGAATACCTTGGAACTTCTTATTGATGATGAAACACAGAAATTGCATCCGAATTTTATACAAAAGGCACAATGCCGACTTAAGTACAAGAGGACTAACACTTTAACTTTCTATGATTTCAACCTCTCCTGTGAGTCCAGTTTTAGATTCCGGTGCTTTACTTCAGGATCACTGTATCCCTTGGACCTTCTTATTGACGATGAAACACAGATATTGCATCCGAATTTGATACAAAAGGCACAATACCGACTTAAGTACAAGAGGACTGACACACTAACTTTCTATAATTTAAACCTCTCCTGTGAGTCCAGTTTGAGATTCCGATGCTTCACTTCAGGTTAACTCTATCTCTTGGACTTTCTTATTGACGATGGAACACAGAAATTGCATCCGATTTTTATACAAAAGGCACAATGCCGACTTAAGTACAAGAGGACTGACACTCTAACTTTCTATGATTTGAACCTCTCCTGTGAGTCCAGTTTTAGATTACGATGCTTCACTTCAAGTTTACTGTATACCTTGGACCTTCTTATTGACGATGAAACACAGAAATTGCACCCGAATTTAATACAAAAGGCACAATGCCGACTTAAGTACAAGAGGACTGACACATTAATTATCTATTGTTTTAACCTCTCCTGTGAGTCCAGTTTTAGATTCCGATGCTTCACTTCAGGTTTACTGTATCCCTTGGACCTTCGTATTGACGATAAAACAAAGAACTTGCATCCGAATTTAATACAAAAGGCACAATGCCGACATAAGTACAAGAGGACTGACACTCTAACATTCTATGATTTGAACGTCTCCTGTGGGTCCAGTTTTCGATTCCGATGCTTCACTTAAGGTTTACTGTATCCCTTAGACCTTCTTATTGACGATGAAACACAAAAATTGCATCCGAATTTAATACAAAAGGCATAATGCCGACATAAGTACAAGAGGACTTACACTTTAACTTTCTATGATTTGAACCTCACCTGTGAGTCCAGTTTTAGATTCCGATGCTTCACTTCAGATTTACTGTATACCTTGGACCTTCTTATTGATGATGAAACTCAGAAATTGCATACGAATTTAATACAAAAGGCACAATGCCGACTTAAGTACAAGAGGACTGACACTCTAACTTTCTATGATTTGAACCTCTCCTGTGAGTCCAGTTTTAGATTCCGATTCTTCACTTCAGGTTTACTGAACAGTTTGGACCTTCTTATTGACGATGAAACACAGAAATCGCATCCGAATTTAATACAAAACGCACAATGCCGACTTAAGTACAAGAGGACTGACAGTCTAACTTTCTATGATTTGAACCTCACCTGTGAGTCCAGTCTTAGATTCCGATGCTTCACTTCAGATTTACTGTATACCTTGGATCTTCTTATTGACGATGAAACACAGAAATAGCATCCGAATTTAATACAAAAGGCACAATGCTGACTTAAGTACAAGAGGACTGACACTCTAACTTTCTATGATTTGATGCTCTCCTGTGAGTCCAGTTCAAATTTCCTATGCTTCACTTCAGGTTTACTGTATCCCTTGGACTTTGTCATTGACGAAGAAACACGGATATTGTACAAGAGGACTAACACTCTAACCTTTTATGATTTGAACCTCTCCTGTGAGTCCAGTTTTAGATTCCGGTGCTTTACTTCAGGATCACTGTATCCCTTGGTCCTTCATATTGACGATGAAACACAGATATTGCATCCGAATTTAATGCAAAAGGCACAATGCCGACTTAAGTACAAGAGGACTGACACACTAACTTTCTATAATTTGAACCTCTCCTGTGAGTCCAGTTTGAGATTCCGATGCTTCACTTCAGGTTAACTGTATCCCTTGGCCTTTCTTATTGACGATGAAACACAGAAATCGCATCCGATTTTTATACAAAAGGCACAAAGCCGACTTAAGTACAAGAGGACTGACACTCTAACTTTCTATGATTTGAACCTCTCCTGTGAGTCCAGTTTTTGATTCCGATGCGTCATTTCAAGTTTACTGTATACCTTGGACCTTCTTATTGACGATGAAACACAGAAATTGCACCCGAATTTAGTACAAAAGGCACAATGCCGACTTTAGTACAAGAGGACTGACACATTAATTTTATATTATTTTAACCTCTCCTGTGAGTCCAGTTTTAGATTCCGATGCTGCACTTCAGGTTTACTGTATCCCTTGGACCTTCTTATTGACGATGCAACACAGATATTGCATCCGAATTTAATACAAAAGGCACAATGCAGACTTAAGTACTGGAGGACGGACTCTCTAACATTCTATGATTTGAACCTCTAATGTGAGTCCAGTTTTAGATTTTGATGCTTCACTTCAGGTTAACTGTATCCCTTGGACCTTCTTATTGACGAAGAAAGACAGAAATTGCATCCGAATTTAATACAAAAGGCACAATGCCGACTTAAGTACAAGAGGACTTACATTCTAACTTTCTATGATTTGAACCACTCCTGTGAGTCCAGTTTTAATTTCCGATGCTTCACTTCAGGTTTACTGTATCCCTTGGACCTTCTTATTGACGATGAAACACAAAATTTGCATCCGAATTTAATAGAAAAGGCAGAATGCCGACTTAAGTACAAGAGGACTTACATTCTAAATTTCTATGATTTGAACCTCTCCTTTGAGTCCAGTTTTAATTTCCGATGCTTCACTTCAGGTTTACTGTATCCCTTGGACCTTCTTACTGACGATGAAACACAGAAATTGCATCCGAATTTAATACAAAAGGCAGAATGCCGACTTAAGTACAAGAGGACTTACAGTCTTACGTTCTATGATTTGAACCTCTCCTGTGAGTCCAGTTTTAATTTCCGATGCTTCACATCAGGTTTACTGTATCCCTTGGACCTTCTTATTGACGATGAAACACAGAAATTGCATCCGAATTTAATACAAAAGGCCCAATGGCGACTTACGAACAGGAGGACTGACACTGTAATTTACTATGATTTGAACCTGCCCTGTGAGTCCTCTTTTAGATTCTGATGCTTCACTTCTGGTACACTGTATCCCTTGGACCTTCTTGTTGACGATGAAACACAGAAATTGCATCCGAATTTTATACAAATGGCACAATGCCGACTTAAGAACAAGAGGACTGACAGTCTAACTTTCTATGATTTGAACCTCACCTGTGAGTCCAGTTTTAGATTCCGATGCTTCACTTCAGATTTACTGTATACCTTGGATCTTCTTATTGACGATGAAACACAGAAATAGCATCCGAATTTAATACAAAAGGCACAATGCCGACTTAAGTACAAGAGGACTGACACTCTAACTTTCTATGATTTGATCCCCTCCTGTGAGTCCAGTTTAAATTTCCGATGCTTCACTTCTGGTTTACTGTATCCCCTGGACCTTCTTATTGACGAAGAAACACGGATATTGCATCCGAATTTAATACAAAAGGCACAATGCCGACTTAAGTACAGGAGGACTGACACTCTAACATTCTATGATTTGAACCTCTCCTGTGAGTCCAGTTTTAGATTCCGATGCTTCACTTCGAGTTAACTGTATCCCTTGGACCTTCTTATTGACGATGAAACACAGAAATTGCATCTGAATTTCATACAAAAGGCACAATGCTGACTTAAGTACAACGGGACTGACACTCTAAGTTTCTATGATTTGAACCTCTCCTGTGAGTCCAGTTTTAGATTCCGATGCTTCAGTTCAGGTTTACTGAATACCTTGGACCTTCTTATTGATGATGAAACACAGAAATTGCATCCGAATTTAGTACAAAACTCACAATGCCGACTTAAGTACAAGAGGACTAACACTCTAACTTTCTATGATTTGAACCTCTCCTGTGAGTCCAGTTTCAGATTCCGGTGCTTTACTTCAGGATCACTGTATCCCTTGGACCTTCTTATTGACGATGAAACACAGATATTGCATCCGAATTTAATACAAAAGGCACAATGCCGTCTTAAGTACAAGATGACTGACACACTAACTTTCTATAATTTCAACCTCTCCTGTGAGTCCAGTTTGAGATTCCGATGCTTCACTACAGGTTAACTCTATCCCTTGGACTTTCTTATTGACGATGGAACACAGAGATTGCATCCGATTTTTATACAAAAGGCACAATGCCGACTTAAGTACAAGAGGACTGACACATTAACTTTCTATTATTTTAACCTCTCCTGTGTGTCCAGTTTTAGATTCCGATGCTTCACTTCAGGTCTACTGTATCCCTTGGACCTTCGTATTGACGATGAAACACAGAAATAGCATCCGAATTTAATACAAAAGGCACAATGCCGACATAAGTACAAGAGGACTGACACTCTAACATTCTATGATTTGAAGCTCTCCTGTGGGTCCAGTTTTCGGTTATGATGCTTCATTTAAAGTTTACTGTATCCCTTAGACCTTCTTATTGACGATGAAACACAGAAATTGCATCCGAATTTAATACAAAAGGCATAATGCCGACTTAAGTACAAGAGGACTGACACTCTAACTTTCTATGATTTGAACCTCACCTGTGAGTCCAGTTTTAGATTCCGATGCTTCACTTCAGATTTACTGTATACATTGGACCTTCTTATTGACGATGGAACACAGATATTGCATACGAATTTAATACAAAAGGCACAATGCCGACATAAGTACAAGAGGACTGACACTCTAACTTTCTATGATCTGAACCTCTCCTGTGAGTCCAGTTTTAGATTCCGATGCTTCACTTCAGGTTTACTGAACAGCTTGGACCTTCTTATTGACGATGAAACACAGAAATCGCATCCGAATTTAATACAAAACGCACAATGCCGACTTAAGTATAAGTGGACTGACAGTCTAACTTTCTATGATTTGAACCTCACCTGTGAGTCCAGTCTTAGTTTCCGATGCTTCACTTCAGATTTACTGTATACCTTGGATCTTCTTATTGACGATGAAACACAGAAATAGCTTCCGAATTTAATACAAAAGGCACCATGCCGACTTAAGTACAAGAGGACTGACACTCTAACTTTCTATCATTTGATCCTCTCCTGTGAGTTCAGTTTAAATTTCCGATGCTTCACTTCATGTTTACTGTATCCCTTGGACCTTGTTATTGACGAAGAAACGCGGATATTGTATCAGAATTTAATACAAAAGGCACAATGCTGACTTAAGTACAACAGGACTGACACTCTAAGTTTCTATGATTTGAACCTCTCCTGTGAGTCCAGTTTTAGATTCCGATGCTTCACTTCAGATTTACTGTATACCTTGGATCTTCTTATTGACGATGAAACACAGAAACAGCATCCGAATTTAATACAAAAGGCACAATGCCGACTTAAGTACAAGAGGACTGACACTCTAACTTTCTATGATTTGATCCTCTCCTGTGAGTCCAGTTTAAATTTCCGATGCTTCACTTCAGGTTTACTGTATCCCTTGGACCTTGTTATTGACGAAGAAACACGGATATTGTATCCGAATTTAATACAAAAGGCACAATGCCGACTTAAGTACAACAGGACTGACACTCTAAGTTTCTATGATTTGAACCTCTCCTGTGAGTCCAGTTTTAGATTCCGATGCTTCCGTTCAGGTTTACTGAATACCTTGGACCTTCTTATTGACGATGAAACACAGGAATTGCATCCGAATTTAATACAAAAGGCACAATGCCGACTTAAGTACAAGAGGACTGACACACAAACTTTCTATAATTTGAACCTCTCCTGTGAGTCCAGTTTGAGATTCCGATGCTTCACTTCAGGTTAACTGTATCCCTTGGACCTTCTTATTGACGATGGAACACAGAAATTGCATCCGATTTTTATACAAAAGGCACAATGCCGACTTATGTACAAGAGGGCTGACACTCTAACTTTCTATGATTTGAACCTATCCTGTGAGTCCAGTTTTAGATTCCGATGCGTCATTTCAAGTTTACTGTATACCTTGGACCTTCTTATTGACGATGAAACACAGAAATTGCACCCGAATTTAATACAAAAGGCACAATGCCGACTTAAGTACAAGAGGACTGACACATTAATTTTCTATTATTTAAACCTCTCCTGTGAGTCCAGTTTTAGATTCCGATGCTTCACTTCAGGTTTACTGTATCCCTTGGACCTTCGTATTGACGATGAAACACAGACATTGCATAAGAATTTTATACAAAAGGCACAATGCCGACATAAGTACAAGAGGACTGACACTGTAACATTCTATGATTTGAACCTCTCCTGTGCTTCCAGTTTTCGATTCCGATGTTCCACATAAGGTTTACTGTATCCCTTAGACCTTCTTATTGACGATGTAACACAGAAATTGCATCCGAATTTGATACAAAAGGCACAATGCCGACTTAAGTACAAGAGGACTGACACTCCAACTTTCTATGATTTGAACCTCTCCTGTGAGTCAGGTTTTAGATTCCGATGCTTCACTTCAGGTTTACTGAACAGCTTGGACCTTCTTATTGACGATGAAACACAGAAATCGCATCCGAATTTAATACAAAACGCACAATGCCGACATAAGTACAAGAGGACTGACAGTCTAACTTTCTATGATTTGAACCTCACCTGTGAGTCCAGTCTTAGATTCCGATTCTTCACTTCAGATTTACTGTATACCTTGGATCTGCTTATTGACGATGAAACACAGAAATAGCATCCGAATATAATACAAAAGGCACATTGCCGACTTAAGTACAAGCGGACTGACACTCTAACTTTCTATGATTTGATCCTCTCCTGTGAGTCCAGTTTAAATTTCCGATGCTTCACTTCAGCTTTACTGTATCCCTTGGATCTTCTTATTGACGAAGAAACACGGATATTGCATCCGAATTTAATACAAAAGGCAGAATGCCGACTTAAGTACAAGATGACTGACACTCTAATTTTCTTTGATTTGAACTTCCCCAGTGAGTCCAGTTTTAGATTCCGATGCTTCACTTCAGATTTACTGTATACCTTGGATCTTCTTATTGACGATGAAACACAGAAACAGCATCCGAATTTAATACAAAAGGCACAATGCCGACTTAAGTACAAGAGGACTGACACTCTAACTTTCTATGATTTGATCCTCTCCTGTGAGTCCAGTTTAAATTTCCGATGCTTCACTTCAGGTTTACTGTATCCCTTGGACCTTGTTATTGACGAAGAAACACGGATATTGTATCCGAATTTAATACAAAAGGCACAATGCCGACTTAAGTACAACAGGACTGACACTCTAAGTTTCTATGATTTGAACCTCTCCTGTGAGTCCAGTTTTAGATTCCGATGCTTCCGTTCAGGTTTACTGAATACCTTGGACCTTCTTATTGACGATGAAACACAGGAATTGCATCCGAATTTAATACAAAAGGCACAATGCCGACTTAAGTACAAGAGGACTGACACACAAACTTTCTATAATTTGAACCTCTCCTGTGAGTCCAGTTTGAGATTCCGATGCTTCACTTCAGGTTAACTGTATCCCTTGGACCTTCTTATTGACGATGGAACACAGAAATTGCATCCGATTTTTATACAAAAGGCACAATGCCGACTTATGTACAAGAGGGCTGACACTCTAACTTTCTATGATTTGAACCTCTCCTGTGAGTCCAGTTTTAGATTCCGATGCGTCATTTCAAGTTTACTGTATACCTTGGACCTTCTTATTGACGATGAAACACAGAAATTGCACCCGAATTTAATACAAAAGGCACAATGCCGACTTAAGTACAAGAGGACTGACACATTAATTTTCTATTATTTAAACCTCTCCTGTGAGTCCAGTTTTAGATTCCGATGCTTCACTTCAGGTTTACTGTATCCCCTGGACCTTCTTATTGACGAAGAAACACGGATATTGCATCCGAATTTAATACAAAAGGCACAATGCCGACTTAAGTACAGGAGGACTGACACTCTAACATTCTATGATTTGAACCTCTCCTGTGAGTCCAGTTTTAGATTCCGATGCTTCACTTCGAGTTAACTGTATCCCTTGGACCTTCTTATTGACGATGAAACACAGAAATTGCATCTGAATTTCATACAAAAGGCACAATGCTGACTTAAGTACAACGGGACTGACACTCTAAGTTTCTATGATTTGAACCTCTCCTGTGAGTCCAGTTTTAGATTCCGATGCTTCAGTTCAGGTTTACTGAATACCTTGGACCTTCTTATTGATGATGAAACACAGAAATTGCATCCGAATTTAGTACAAAACTCACAATGCCGACTTAAGTACAAGAGGACTAACACTCTAACTTTCTATGATTTGAACCTCTCCTGTGAGTCCAGTTTCAGATTCCGGTGCTTTACTTCAGGATCACTGTATCCCTTGGACCTTCTTATTGACGATGAAACACAGATATTGCATCCGAATTTAATACAAAAGGCACAATGCCGTCTTAAGTACAAGATGACTGACACACTAACTTTCTATAATTTCAACCTCTCCTGTGAGTCCAGTTTGAGATTCCGATGCTTCACTACAGGTTAACTCTATCCCTTGGACTTTCTTATTGACGATGGAACACAGAGATTGCATCCGATTTTTATACAAAAGGCACAATGCCGACTTAAGTACAAGAGGACTGACACATTAACTTTCTATTATTTTAACCTCTCCTGTGTGTCCAGTTTTAGATTCCGATGCTTCACTTCAGGTCTACTGTATCCCTTGGACCTTCGTATTGACGATGAAACACAGAAATAGCATCCGAATTTAATACAAAAGGCACAATGCCGACATAAGTACAAGAGGACTGACACTCTAACATTCTATGATTTGAAGCTCTCCTGTGGGTCCAGTTTTCGGTTATGATGCTTCATTTAAAGTTTACTGTATCCCTTAGACCTTCTTATTGACGATGAAACACAGAAATTGCATCCGAATTTAATACAAAAGGCATAATGCCGACTTAAGTACAAGAGGACTGACACTCTAACTTTCTATGATTTGAACCTCACCTGTGAGTCCAGTTTTAGATTCCGATGCTTCACTTCAGATTTACTGTATACATTGGACCTTCTTATTGACGATGGAACACAGATATTGCATACGAATTTAATACAAAAGGCACAATGCCGACATAAGTACAAGAGGACTGACACTCTAACTTTCTATGATCTGAACCTCTCCTGTGAGTCCAGTTTTAGATTCCGATGCTTCACTTCAGGTTTACTGAACAGCTTGGACCTTCTTATTGACGATGAAACACAGAAATCGCATCCGAATTTAATACAAAACGCACAATGCCGACTTAAGTATAAGTGGACTGACAGTCTAACTTTCTATGATTTGAACCTCACCTGTGAGTCCAGTCTTAGTTTCCGATGCTTCACTTCAGATTTACTGTATACCTTGGATCTTCTTATTGACGATGAAACACAGAAATAGCTTCCGAATTTAATACAAAAGGCACCATGCCGACTTAAGTACAAGAGGACTGACACTCTAACTTTCTATCATTTGATCCTCTCCTGTGAGTTCAGTTTAAATTTCCGATGCTTCACTTCATGTTTACTGTATCCCTTGGACCTTGTTATTGACGAAGAAACGCGGATATTGTATCAGAATTTAATACAAAAGGCACAATGCTGACTTAAGTACAACAGGACTGACACTCTAAGTTTCTATGATTTGAACCTCTCCTGTGAGTCCAGTTTTAGATTCCGATGCTTCACTTCAGATTTACTGTATACCTTGGATCTTCTTATTGACGATGAAACACAGAAACAGCATCCGAATTTAATACAAAAGGCACAATGCCGACTTAAGTACAAGAGGACTGACACTCTAACTTTCTATGATTTGATCCTCTCCTGTGAGTCCAGTTTAAATTTCCGATGCTTCACTTCAGGTTTACTGTATCCCTTGGACCTTGTTATTGACGAAGAAACACGGATATTGTATCCGAATTTAATACAAAAGGCACAATGCCGACTTAAGTACAACAGGACTGACACTCTAAGTTTCTATGATTTGAACCTCTCCTGTGAGTCCAGTTTTAGATTCCGATGCTTCCGTTCAGGTTTACTGAATACCTTGGACCTTCTTATTGACGATGAAACACAGGAATTGCATCCGAATTTAATACAAAAGGCACAATGCCGACTTAAGTACAAGAGGACTGACACACAAACTTTCTATAATTTGAACCTCTCCTGTGAGTCCAGTTTGAGATTCCGATGCTTCACTTCAGGTTAACTGTATCCCTTGGACCTTCTTATTGACGATGGAACACAGAAATTGCATCCGATTTTTATACAAAAGGCACAATGCCGACTTATGTACAAGAGGGCTGACACTCTAACTTTCTATGATTTGAACCTATCCTGTGAGTCCAGTTTTAGATTCCGATGCGTCATTTCAAGTTTACTGTATACCTTGGACCTTCTTATTGACGATGAAACACAGAAATTGCACCCGAATTTAATACAAAAGGCACAATGCCGACTTAAGTACAAGAGGACTGACACATTAATTTTCTATTATTTAAACCTCTCCTGTGAGTCCAGTTTTAGATTCCGATGCTTCACTTCAGGTTTACTGTATCCCTTGGACCTTCGTATTGACGATGAAACACAGACATTGCATAAGAATTTTATACAAAAGGCACAATGCCGACATAAGTACAAGAGGACTGACACTGTAACATTCTATGATTTGAACCTCTCCTGTGCTTCCAGTTTTCGATTCCGATGTTCCACATAAGGTTTACTGTATCCCTTAGACCTTCTTATTGACGATGTAACACAGAAATTGCATCCGAATTTGATACAAAAGGCACAATGCCGACTTAAGTACAAGAGGACTGACACTCCAACTTTCTATGATTTGAACCTCTCCTGTGAGTCAGGTTTTAGATTCCGATGCTTCACTTCAGGTTTACTGAACAGCTTGGACCTTCTTATTGACGATGAAACACAGAAATCGCATCCGAATTTAATACAAAACGCACAATGCCGACATAAGTACAAGAGGACTGACAGTCTAACTTTCTATGATTTGAACCTCACCTGTGAGTCCAGTCTTAGATTCCGATTCTTCACTTCAGATTTACTGTATACCTTGGATCTGCTTATTGACGATGAAACACAGAAATAGCATCCGAATATAATACAAAAGGCACATTGCCGACTTAAGTACAAGCGGACTGACACTCTAACTTTCTATGATTTGATCCTCTCCTGTGAGTCCAGTTTAAATTTCCGATGCTTCACTTCAGCTTTACTGTATCCCTTGGATCTTCTTATTGACGAAGAAACACGGATATTGCATCCGAATTTAATACAAAAGGCAGAATGCCGACTTAAGTACAAGATGACTGACACTCTAATTTTCTTTGATTTGAACTTCCCCAGTGAGTCCAGTTTTAGATTCCGATGCTTCACTTCAGATTTACTGTATACCTTGGATCTTCTTATTGACGATGAAACACAGAAACAGCATCCGAATTTAATACAAAAGGCACAATGCCGACTTAAGTACAAGAGGACTGACACTCTAACTTTCTATGATTTGATCCTCTCCTGTGAGTCCAGTTTAAATTTCCGATGCTTCACTTCAGGTTTACTGTATCCCTTGGACCTTGTTATTGACGAAGAAACACGGATATTGTATCCGAATTTAATACAAAAGGCACAATGCCGACTTAAGTACAACAGGACTGACACTCTAAGTTTCTATGATTTGAACCTCTCCTGTGAGTCCAGTTTTAGATTCCGATGCTTCCGTTCAGGTTTACTGAATACCTTGGACCTTCTTATTGACGATGAAACACAGGAATTGCATCCGAATTTAATACAAAAGGCACAATGCCGACTTAAGTACAAGAGGACTGACACACAAACTTTCTATAATTTGAACCTCTCCTGTGAGTCCAGTTTGAGATTCCGATGCTTCACTTCAGGTTAACTGTATCCCTTGGACCTTCTTATTGACGATGGAACACAGAAATTGCATCCGATTTTTATACAAAAGGCACAATGCCGACTTATGTACAAGAGGGCTGACACTCTAACTTTCTATGATTTGAACCTCTCCTGTGAGTCCAGTTTTAGATTCCGATGCGTCATTTCAAGTTTACTGTATACCTTGGACCTTCTTATTGACGATGAAACACAGAAATTGCACCCGAATTTAATACAAAAGGCACAATGCCGACTTAAGTACAAGAGGACTGACACATTAATTTTCTATTATTTAAACCTCTCCTGTGAGTCCAGTTTTAGATTCCGATGCTTCACTTCAGGTTTACTGTATCCCTTGGACCTTCGTATTGACGATGAAACACAGACATTGCATAAGAATTTTATACAAAAGGCACAATGCCGACATAAGTACAAGAGGACTGACACTGTAACATTCTATGATTTGAACCTCTCCTGTGCTTCCAGTTTTCGATTCCGATGTTCCACATAAGGTTTACTGTATCCCTTAGACCTTCTTATTGACGATGTAACACAGAAATTGCATCCGAATTTGATACAAAAGGCACAATGCCGACTTAAGTACAAGAGGACTGACACTCCAACTTTCTATGATTTGAACCTCTCCTGTGAGTCAGGTTTTAGATTCCGATGCTTCACTTCAGGTTTACTGAACAGCTTGGACCTTCTTATTGACGATGAAACACAGAAATCGCATCCGAATTTAATACAAAACGCACAATGCCGACATAAGTACAAGAGGACTGACAGTCTAACTTTCTATGATTTGAACCTCACCTGTGAGTCCAGTCTTAGATTCCGATTCTTCACTTCAGATTTACTGTATACCTTGGATCTGCTTATTGACGATGAAACACAGAAATAGCATCCGAATATAATACAAAAGTCACATTGCCGACTTAAGTACAAGCGGACTGACACTCTAACTTTCTATGATTTGATCCTCTCCTGTGAGTCCAGTTTAAATTTCCGATGCTTCACTTCAGCTTTACTGTATCCCTTGGATCTTCTTATTGACGAAGAAACACGGATATTGCATCCGAATTTAATACAAAAGGCAGAATGCCGACTTAAGTACAAGATGACTGACACTCTAATTTTCTTTGATTTGAACTTCCCCAGTGAGTCCAGTTTTAGATTTCGATGCTTCACTTCAGGTTTACTGAATACCTTGGACCTTTTTATTGACGATGAAACACAGAAATTGCATCCGAATTTAATACAAAAGGTAGAATGCCGACTTAAGTAGAAGAGGACTGACACTCTAATGTTCTATGATTTGAACCTCTCCTGTGCGTCCAGTATTAGATTCCGATGCTTCACTTCAGGGTTACTGTATACCTTGGACCTTCTTATTGACGATGAAACACAGAAATTGCATCCGTATTTAATACAACAGGCACAATGCCGACTTAAGTACAAGAGGACTGACACTCTAACATTCTATGATTTGAACCTCTCCAGTGAGGCCAGTTTTGGATTCCGATACTTCACTTCAGGTTTACTGTATCCCTTGGACCTTCTTATCGACGATGAAACACAGAAATTGCATCCGAATTTAATACAAAAGGCAGAATGCAGACTTAAGTACAGGAGGACTGACACTCTAACATTCTATGATTTGAACCTCTCCTGTGAGCCCAGTTTTAGATTCCGATGCTTCACTTCAGGTTAACTGTATCCCTTGGACCTTCTTATTGACGATGAAACACAGAAATTGCATCTGAATTTCATACAAAAGGCACAATGCCGACTTAAGTACAACAGGACTGACACTCTAAGTGTCTATGATTTGAACCTCTCCTGTGGGTCCAGTTTTAGATTCCGATGCCTCACTCCAGATTTACTATATCCCCAGGACCTTCTTATTGACGATGAAATACAGAAATTGCATCCGAATTTTATACAAAAGGCACAATGCCGACTTAAGTACAAGAGGACTGACACTGTAAATTTCTATGATTTTAACCTATACTGTGGGTCCAGATTTAGATTCGGATGCTTCACTTCAGGTTTACTGTACCCCCGGGACCTTCTTATTGACGATGCAACATAGATATTGCGTCTGAATTTAATACAAAAGGCACAATGCCGACTTAAGTACAAGAGGACTTACATTCTAACTTTCTATGATTTGAACCTCTCCTGTGAGTCCAGTTTTAATTTCCGATGCTTCACTTCAGGTTTACTGTATCCCTTGGACCTTGTTATTGACGATGAAACACAGAAATTGCATCCGAATTTAATAGAAAAGGCACAATGCCGACTTAAGTACAAGAGGACTTACATTCTAAATTTCTATGATTTGAACCTCTCCTTTGAGTCCAGTTTTAATTTCCGATGCTTCACTTTAGGTTTACTGTATCCCTTGGACCTTCTTATTGACGATGAAACACAGAAATTGCATACGAATTTAATACAAAAGGCAGAATGCCGACTTAAGTACAAGAGGACTTACATTCTAACTTTCTATGATTTGAACCTCTCCTGTGAGTCCAGTTTTAATTTCCGATAATTCACTTCAGGTTTACAGTATCCCTTGGACCTTCTTATTGACGAAGAAAAACGGATATTGCATCCGAATATAATACAAAAAGCACAACGCCGACTTAAGTACAAGATGACTGACACCCTAATTTTCTATGATTTGAACTTCCCCATTGAGTCCAGTTTTAGATTCCGATGCTTCACTTCAGGTTTACTGAATACCTTGGACCTTTTTATTGACGATGAAACACAGAAATTGCATCCGAATTTAATACAAAAGGCAGAATGCCGACTTAAGTACAAGAGGACTGACACTCTAATTTTCTATGATTTGAACCTCTCCTGTGAGTCCAGTTTTAGATTCCGATGCTTCACTTTAGGTTTACTGTATCCCTTGGACCTTCTTATTGACGATGAAACACAGAAATAGCATCCGAATTTAATACAAATGGCACAATGCCGACTTAAGTGCAAGAGGACTAACACTCTAACTTTCTATGATTTGAACCTCTCCTGTGAGTCCAGTTTTAGATTCCGGTGCTTTACTTCAGGATCACTGTATCCCTTGGAACTTCTTAATTACGATGAAACACAGAAATTGCATCTCAATTTCATACAAAAGGCACAATGCCGACTTAAGTACAACGGGACTGACACTCTAAGTTTCTATGATTTGAACCTCTCCTGTGAGTCCAGTTTTAGATTCCGATGCTTCAGTTCAGGTTTACTGAATACCTTGGACCTTCTTATTGACGATGAAACACAGAAATTGCATCCGAATTTAATACAAAAGGCACAATGCCGACTTAAGTACAAGAGGACCAACACTCTAACTTTCTATGATTTGAACCTCTCCTGTGAGTCCAGTTTTAGATTCCGTTGCTTTACTTCAGGTTCACTGTATCCCTTGGACCTTCTTATTGACGATGAAACACAGATATTGCATCCGAATTTAATACAAAAGGCACAATGCCGCCCTAAGTACAAGCGGACTGACACAGTAACTTTCTATAATTTGAACCTCTCCTGTGAGTCCAGTTGTTGATTCCGATGCGTCATTTCAAGTTTACTGTATACCTTGGACCTTCTTATTGACGATGAAACACAGAAATTGCACCCGAATTTAATACAAAAGGCAGAATGCCGACTTAAGTACAACAGGACTGACACTCTAAGTTTCTATGATTTCAACCTCTCCTGTGAGTCCAGTTTTAGATTCCGATGCTTCACTTCAGGTTTACTGTATCCCTTGGACCTTCTTATTGACGATGAAACACAGAAGTTGCATCCGAATTTGATACAAAAGGCTTAATGCCGACTGAAGTACAAGAGGGCTGACACTCTAACTTTCTATGACTTTAACATCTCCTGTGAGTCCAGTTTTAGATTCCGATGCTTCACTTCACTTTAACTGTATCCCTTGGACCTTCTTATTGACGAAGAAACACAGAAATGGCATCCGAATTTAATACAAAAGGCACAATGACGACTTAAGTACAAGAGGACTTACATTCTAACTTTCTATCATTTGAACCTCTCCTGTGAGTCCAGTTTTAATTTCCGATGCTTCACTTAAGGTTTACTGTATCCCTTGGACCTTCTTATTGACGATGAAACACAGAAACTGCATACGAATTTAATACAAAAGGTACCATGCCGACTTAAGTACAAGAGGACAGACACTCTAACATTCTATGATTTAAACCTCTCCTGTGAGTCCAGTTTTAGATTCCGATGCTTCACTTCAGGTTTACTGTATCCCTTGGACCTTCTTATTGACGATGAAACACAGAAATTGCATCCGAATTTAATACAAAAGGCACAATGCCGACTTAAGTACATGAGGACTGACACTCTAACTTTCTATGATTTGATTCTCTCCTGTGAGTCCAGTTTTAGATTCCGATGCTTCACTTCAGGTTAACTGTATCCCTTGGACCTTCTTAATTACGATGAAACACAGAAATTGCATCCGAATTTCATACAAAAGGCACAATGCCGACTTAAGTACAAAAGGACTTACATTCTAAATTTCTATGATTTGAACCTCTCCTTTGAGTCCAGTTTTAATTTCCGATGCCTCACTTCAGGTTTACTGTATCCCTTGGACCTTCTTATTGACGATGAAACACAGAAATTGCATACGAATTTAATACAAAAGGCAGAATGCCGACTTAACTACAAGAGGTCTTACATTCTAACGTTCTATGATTTGAACCTCTCCTGTGAATCCAGTTTTAATTTCCGATGCTTCACATCATGTTTACTGTATCCCTTGGACCTTCTTATTGACAATGAAACACAGAAATTGCATCCGAATTTAATACAAAAGGCCCAATGCCGACTTACGAACAGGAGGACTGACACTCTAACTTACTATGATTTGAATCTATCCTGTGAGACCTCTTTTAGATTCCGATGCTTCACTTCAGGTACACTGTATCCCTTGGACCTTCTTGTTGACGATGAAACACAGAAATTGCATCCGAATTTTATACAAATGGCACAATGCCGACTTAAGAACAAGAGGACTGCCACTCTAACATTCTATTATTTGAACCTCGCCTGTGAGTGCACTTTAGATTCCGATGCTTCACTTCAGGTTTACTGTATCCCTTGGACCTTCTTATTGACGATGAAACACAGAAATTGCATCCGAATTTAATACAAAAGGCACAATGCCGACTTAAGTACAAGAGGACTGACAGTCTAACTTTCTATGATTTGAACCTCACCTGTGAGTCCAGTTTTAGATTCCGATGCTTCACTTCAGATTTACTGTATACCTTGGACCTTCTTATTGACGATGCAACACAGATATTGCATCCGAACTTAATACAAAAGGCACAATGCAGACTTAAGTACTGGAGGACGGACTCTCTAACATTCTATGATTTGAACCTCTCCTGTGAGTCCAGTTTTTGATTCCGATGCGTCATTTCAAGTTTACTGTATACCTTGGACCTTCTTATTGACGATGAAACACAGAAATTGCACCCGAATTTAATACAAAAGGCACAATGCCGACTTAAGTACAAGAGGACTGACACATTAATTTTCTATTATTTTAACCTCTCCTGTGAGTCCAGTTTTAGATTCCGATGCTTCACTTCAGGTTTACTGTATCCCTTGGACCTTCTTATTGACGATGCAACACAGATATTGCATCCGAATTTAATACAAAAGGCACAATGCAGACTTAAGTACTGGAGGACGGACTCTCTAACATTCTATGATTTGAACCTCTAATGTGAGTCCAGTTTTAGATTACGATGCTTCACTTCAGGTTAACTGTATCCCTTGGAGCTTCTTATTGACGAAGAAACACAGAAATTGCATCCGAATTTAATACAAAAGGCACAATGCCGACTTAAGTACAAGAGGACTTACATTCTAACTTTCTATGATTTGAACCACTCCTGTGAGTCCAGTTTTAATTTCCGATGCTTCACTTCAGGTTCACTGTATCCCTTGGACCTTCTTATTGACGATGAAACACAGAAATTGCATCCGAATTTAATAGAAAAGGCAGAATGCCGACTTAAGTACAAGAGGACTCACATTCTAAATTTCTATGATTTGAACCTCTCCTTTGAGTCCAGTTTTAATTTCCGATGCTTCACTTCAGGTTTACTGTATCCCTTGGACCTTCTTACTGACGATGAAACACAGAAATTGCATCCGAATTTAATACAAAATGCAGAATGCCGACTTAAGTACAAGAGGACTTACATTCTAACGTTCTATGATTTGAACCTCTCCTGTGAGTCCAGTTTTAATTTCCGATGCTTCACATCAGGTTTACTGTATCCCTTGGACCTTCTTATTGACGATGAAACACAGAAATTGCATCCGAATTTATTACAAAAGGCCGAATGCCGACTTACGAACAGGAGGACTGACACTCTAACTTACTATCATTTGAACGTGCCCTGTGAGTCCTCGTTTAGATTCTGATGCTTCACTTCTGGTACACTGTATCTCTTGGACCTTCTTGTTGACGATGAAACACAGAAATTGCATCCAAATTTTATACAAATGGCACAATGCCGACTTAAGAACAAGAGGACTGACAGTCTAACTTTCTATGATTTGAACCTCACCTGTGAGTCCAGTTTTAGATTCCGATGCTTCACTTCAGATTTACTGTATACCTTGGATCTTCTTATTGACGATGAAACACAGAAATAGCATCCGAATTTAATACAAAAGGTTCAATGCCGACTTAAGTACAAGAGGACTGACACTCTAACTTTCTATGATTTGAACCTCACCTGTGAGTCCAGTTTTAGATTCCGATGCTTCACTTCAGATTTACTGTATACCTTGGATCTTCTTATTGACGATGAAACACAGAAATAGCATCCGAATTTAATACAAAAGGTTCAATGCCGACTTAAGTACAAGATGACTGACACCCTAATTTTCAATGATTTGAACTTCCCCAGTGAGTCCAGTTTTAGATTCCGATGCTTCACTTCACGTTTACTGAATACCTTGGAACTTTTTATTGACGATGAAACACAGAAATGGCATCCGAATTTAATACAAAAGGCACAATGCCGACTTAAGTACAAGAGGACTGACACTCTTATTTTCTATGATTTGAACCTCTCCTGTGAGTCCAGTTTTAGATTCCGATGCTTCACTTCAGATTTACTGTATACATTGGACCTTCTTATTGACGATGGAAAACAGAAATTGCATACGAATTTAATACAAAAGGCACAATGCCGACATAAGTACAAGAGGACTGACACTCTAACTTTCTATGATTTGAACCTCTCCTGTGAGTCCAGTTCTAGATTCCGATGCTTCACTTCAGGTTTACTAAACAGCTTGGACCTTCTTATTGACGATGAAACACAGAAATCGCATCCGAATTTAATACAAAACGCACAATGCCGACTTAAGTACAAGTGGACTGACAGTCTAACTTTCTATGAGTTGAACCTCACCTGTGAGTCCAGTCTTAGATTCCGATGCTTCACTTCAGATTTACTGTATACCTTGGAGCTTCTTAATGACGATGAAACACAGAAATTGCATCCCAATTTAATACAACGGGCACAATGCCGACTAAAGTACAAGAGGACTGACACTCTAATTTTCTATGATTTGAACCTCTCCTGTGAGTCCAGTTTTAGATTCCGATGCTTCACTTCAGGTCTACTGTATCCCTTGGAGCTTCTTAATGACGATGAAACACAGAAATTGCATCCCAATTTAATACAACAGGCACAATGCCGACTAAAGTACAAGAGGACTGACACTCTAACATTCTATGATTTGAACCTCTCCTGTGAGGCCAGTTTTGGATTCCGATACTTCACTTCAGGTTTACTGTATCCCTTGGACCTTCTTATCGACGATGAAACACAGAAATTGAATCCGAATTTAATACAAAAGGCACAATGCAGACTTAAGTACAGGAGGACTGACACTCTAACATTCTATGATTTGAACCTCTCCTGTGAGTCCAGTTTAAGATTGCGATGCTTCACTTCAGGTTAACAGTATCCCTTGGACCTTCTTATTGACGATGAAACACAGAAATTGCATCTGAATTTCGAACAAAAGGCACAATGCCGACTTAAGTACAACAGGACTGACACTCCTAAGTTTCTATGATTTGAACCTCTCATGTGAGTCCAGTTTTAGATTCCGATGCTTCAGTTCAGGTTTACTGAATACCTTGGACCTTCTTATTGATGATGAAACACAGAAATTGCATCCGGATTTTATACAAAAGGCACAATGCCGACTTAAGTACAAGAGGACTAACACTTTAACTTTCTATGATTTCAACCTCTCCTGTGAGTCCAGTTTTAGATTCCGGTGCTTTACCTCAGGATCACTGTATCCCATGGACCTTCTTATTGACGATGAAACACAGATATTGCATCCGAATTTAATACAAAAGGCACAATGCCGACTTAAGTACAAGAGGTCTGACACACTAACTTTCTATAATTTCAACCTCTCCTGTGAATCCAGTTTGAGATTCCGATGCTTCACTTCAGGTTAACTCTATCTCTTGGACTTTCTTATTGACGATGGAACACAGAAATTGCATCCGATTTTTATACAAAAGGCACAATGACGACTTAATGACAAGAGGACTGACACTCTAATTTTCTATGATTTGAACCCCTCCTGTGAGTCCAGTTTTAGATTACGATGCTTCACTTCAAGTTTACTGTATACCTTGGACCTTCTTATTGACGATGAAACACAGAAATTGCGCCCGAATTTAATACAAAAGGCACAATGCCGACTTAAGTACAAGAGGACTGACACATTAATTATCTATTATTTTAACCTCTCCTGTGAGTCCAGTTATAGATTCCGATGCTTCACTTCAGGTTTACTGTATCCCTTGGACCTTCGTATTGACGATGAAACACAGAAATTGCATCCGAATTTAATACAAAAGGCACAATGCCGACATAAGTACAAGAGGACTGACACTCTAACATTCTATGATTTGAACCTCTCCTGTGGGTCCAGTTTTCGATTCCGATGCTTCATTTAAGGTTTACTGTATCCCTTAGACCTTCTTATTGACGATGAAACACAGAAATTGCATCCAAATTTAATACAAAAGGCATAATGCCGACTTAAGTACAAGAGGACTGACACTCTAACTTTCTATGATTTGAACCTCACCTGTGAGTCCAGTTTTAGATTCCGATGCTACACTTCAGATTTACTGTATACATTGGACCTTCTTATTGACGATGGAAAACAGAAATTGCATACGAATTTAATACAAAAGGCACAATGCCGACATAAGTACAAGAGGACTGACACTCTAACTTTCTATGATTTGAACCTCTCCTGTGAGTCCAGTTCTAGATTCCGATGCTTCACTTCAGGTTTACTAAACAGCTTGGACCTTCTTATTGACGATGAAACAGAGAAATAGCATCCGAATTTAATACAAAAGGCACAATGCTGACTTAAGTACAAGAGGACTGACACTCTAACTTTCTATGATTTGATCCTCTCCTGTGAGTCCAGTTCAAATTTCCGATGCTTCACTTCAGGTTTACTGTATCCCTTGGACCTTGTTATTGACGAAGAAACACGGATATTGTACAAGAGGACTAACACTCTAACTTTCTATGATTTGAACCTCTCCTGTGAGTCCAGTTTTAGATTCCGGTGCTTTACTACAGGATCACTGTATCCCTTGGACCTTCTTATTGACGATGAAACACAGATATTGCATCCGAATTTAATACAAAAGGCACAATGACGACTTAAGTACAAGAGGGCTGACACACTAACTTTCTATAATTTGAACCTCTCCTGTGAGTCCAGTTTGAGATTCCGATGCTTCACTTCAGGTTAACTGTATCCCTTGGCCCTTCTTATTGACGATGAAACACAGAAATCGCATCCGATTTTTATACAAAAGGCACAAAGCCGACTTAAGTACAAGAGGACTTACATTCTAACTTTCTATGATTGGAACCACTCCTGTGAGTCCAGTTTTAATTTCCGATGCTTCACTTCAGGTTTACTGTATCCCTTGGACCTTCTTATTGACGATGAAACACAGAAATTGCATCCGAATTTAATAGAAAAGGCAGAATGCCGACTTAAGTACAAGAGGACTGACACATTAATTTTCTATTATTTTAACCTCTCCTGTGAGTCCAGTTTTAGATTCCGATGCTTCACTTCAGGTTTACTGTATCCCTTGGACCTTCTTATTGACGATGCAACACAGATATTGCATCCGAATTTAATACAAAAGGCACAATGCAGACTTAAGTACTGGAGGACGGACTCTAAAACATTCTATGATTTGAACCTCTAATGTGAGTCCAGTTTTAGATTACGATGCTTCACTTCAGGTTAACTGTATCCCTTGGACCTTCTTATAGACGAAGAAACACAGAAATTGCATCGGAATTCAATACAAAAGGCACAATGCCGACTTAAGTACAAGAGGACTTACATTCTAACTTTCTATGATTTGAACCACTCCTGTGAGTCCAGTTTTAATTTCCGATGCTTCACTTCAGGTTTACTGTATCCCTTGGACCTTCTTATTGACGATGAAACACAGAAATTGCATCCGAATTTAATAGAAAAGGCAGAATGCCGACTTAAGTACAAGAGGACTTACATTCTAAATTTCTATGATATGAACCTCTCCTTTGAGACCAGTTTTAATTTCCGATGCTTCACTTCAGGTTTACTGTATCCCTTGGACCTTCTTACTGACGATGAAACACAGAAATTGCATCCGAATTTAATACAAAAGGCAGAATGCCGACTTAAGTACAAGAGGACTTACATTCTAACGTTCTATGATTTGAACCTCTCCTGTGAGTCCAGTTTTAATTTCCGATGCTTCACATCAGGTATACTGTATCCCTTGGACCTTCTTATTGACGATGAAACACAGAAATTGCATCCGAATTTAATACAAAAGGCCGAATGCCGACTTACGAACAGGAGGACTGACACTCTAACTTACTATGATTTGAACGTGCCCTGTGAGTCCTCTTTTAGATTCTGATGCTTCACTTCTGGTACACTGTATCTCTTGGACCTTCTTGTTGACGATGAAACACAGAAATTGCATCCGAATTTTATACAAATGGCACAATGCCGACTTAAGAACAAGAGGACTGACAGTCTAACTTTCTATGATTTGAACCTCACCTGTGAGTCCAGTTTTAGATTCCGATGCTTCACTTCAGATTTACTGTATACCTTGGATCTTCTTATTGACGATGAAACACAGAAATAGCATCCGAAATTAATACAAAAGGTTCAATGCCGACTTAAGTACAAGAGGACTGACACTCTAACTTTCTATGATTTGATCCTCTCCTGTGAGTCCAGTTTAAATTTCCGATGCTTCACTTCAGGTTTACTGTATCCCCTGGACCTTATTATTGACGAAGAAACACGGATATTGCATCCGAATTTAATACAAAAGGCACAATGCCGACTTAAGTACAAGAGGACTGACACATTAATTATCTATTATTTTAACCTCTCCTGTGAGTCCAGTTTTAGATTCCGATGCTTCACTTCAGGTTCACTGTATCCCTTGGACCTTCGTATTGACGATGAAACACAGAAATTGCATCCGAATTTAATACAAAAGGCACAATGCCGACATAAGTACAAGAGGACTGACACTCTAACATTCTATGATTTGAACCTCTCCTGTGGGTCCAGTTTTCGATTCCGATGCTTCACGTAAGGTTTACTGTATCCCTTAGTCCTTCTTATTGACGATGAAACACAGAAATTGCATCCGAATTTAATACAAAAGGCATAATGCCGACATAAGTACAAGAGGACTGACACTCTAACTTTCTATGATTTGAACCTCACCTGTGAGTCCAGTTTTAGATTCCGATGCTTCACTTCAGATTTACTGTATACCTGGACCTTCATATTAACGATGAAACTCAGAAATTGCATACGAATTTAATACAAAAGGCACAATGCCGACATAAGTACAAGAGGACTGACACACTAACTTTCTATAATTTCAACCTCTCCTGTGAGTCCAGTTTGAGATTCCGATGCTTCACTTCAGGTTAACTCTATCTCTTGGACTTTCTTATTGACGATGGAACACAGAAATTGCATCCGATTTTTATACAAAAGGCACAATGCCGATTTAAGTACAAGAGGACTGACACTCTAATTTTCTATGATTTGAACCTCTCCTGTGAGTCCAGTTTTGGATTACGATGCTTCACTTCAAGTTTACTGTATACCTTGGACCTTCTTATTGACGATGAAACACAGAAATTGCGCCCGAATTTAATACAAAAGGCACAATGCCGACTTAAGTACAAGAGGACTGACACATTAATTATCTATTATTTTAACCTCTCCTGTGAGTCCAGTTTTAGATTCCGATGCTTCACTTCAGGTTTACTGTATCCCTTGGACCTTCGTATTGACGATGAAACACAGAAATTGCATCCGAATTTAATACAAAAGGCACAATGCCGACATAAGTAAAAGAGGACTGACACTCTAACATTCTATGATTTGAACCTCTCCTGTGGGTCCAGTTTTCGATTCCGATGCTTCACTTAAGGTTTACTGTATCCCTTAGTCCTTCTTATTGACGATGAAACACAGAAATTGCATCCGAATTTAATACAAAAGGCATAATGCCGACATATGTACAAGAGGACTGACACTCTAACTTTCTATGATTTGAACCTCACCTGTGAGTCCAGTTTTAGATTCCGATGCTTCACTTCAGATTTACTGTATACCTTGGACCTTCTTATTAACGATGAAACTCAGAAATTGCATACGAATTTAATACAAAAGGCACAATGCCGACTTAAAGACAAGAGGACTGACACTCTAACTTTCTATGATTTGAACCTCTCCTGTGAGTCCGGTTTTAGATTCCGATGCTTCACTTCAGGTTTACTGAACAGTTTGGACCTTCTTATTGACGATGAACTACAGAAATCGCATCCGAATTTAATACAAAACGCTAATGCCGACTTAAGTACAAGAGGACTGACAGTCTAACTTTCTATGATTTGAACCTCACCTGTGAGCCCAGTCTTAGATTCCGATGCTTCACTTCAGATTTAATGTATACCTTGGATCTTCTTATTGACGATGAAACACAGAAATAGCATCCGAATTTAATACAAAAGGCACAATGCTGACTTAAGTACAAGAGGACTGACACTCTAACTTTCTATGATTTGATCCTCTCCTGTGAGTCCAGTTCAAATTTCCGATGCTTCACTTCAGGTTTACTGTATCCCTTGGACCTTGTTATTGACGAAGAAACACGGATATTGTACAAGAGGACTAACACTCTAACTTTCTATGATTTGAACCTCTCCTGTGAGTCCAGTTTTAGATTCCGGTGCTTTACTTCAGGATCACTGTATCCCTTGGACCTTCTTATTGATGATGAAACACAGATATTGCATCCGAATTTAATACAAAAGGCACAATGCCGACTTAAGTACAAGAGGACTGACACACTAACTTTCTATAATTTGAACCTCTCCTGTGAGTCCAGTTTGAGATTCCGATGCTTCACTTCAGGTTAACTGTATCCCTTGGCCCTTCTTATTGACGATGAAACACAGAAATCGCATCCGATTTTTATACAAAAGGCACAAAGCCGACTTAAGTACAAGAGGACTTACATTCTATCTTTCTATGATTGGAACCACTCCTGTGAGTCCAGTTTTAATTTCCGATGCTTCACTTCAGGTTTACTGTATCCCTTGGACCTTCTTATTGACGATGAAACACAGAAATTGCATCCGAATTTAATAGAAAAGGCAGAATGCCGACTTAAGTACAAGAGGACTGACACATTAATTTTCTATTATTTTAACCTCTCCTGTGAGTCCAGTTTTAGATTCCGATGCTTCACTTCAGGTTTACTGTATCCCTTGGACCTTCTTATTGACGATGCAACACAGATATTGCATCCGAATTTAATACAAAAGGCACAATGCAGACTTAAGTACTGGAGGACGGACTCTAAAACATTCTATGATTTGAACCTCTAATGTGAGTCCAGTTTTAGATTACGATGCTTCACTTCAGGTTAACTGTATCCCTTGGACCTTCTTATAGACGAAGAAACACAGAAATTGCATCCGAATTCAATACAAAAGGCACAATGCCGACTTAAGTACAAGAGGACTTACATTCTAACTTTCTATGATTTGAACCACTCCTGTGAGTCCAGTTTTAATTTCCGATGCTTCACTTCAGGTTTACTGTATCCCTTGGACCTTCTTATTGACGATGAAACACAGAAATTGCATCCGAATTTAATAGAAAAGGCAGAATGCCGACTTAAGTACAAGAGGACTTACATTCTAAATTTCTATCATTTGAACCTCTCCTTTGAGTCCAGTTTTAATTTCCGATGCTTCACTTTAGGTTTACTGTATCCCTTGGACCCTCTTACTGACGATGAAACACAGAAATTGCATCCGAATTTAATACAAAAGGCAGAATGCCGACTTAAGTACAAGAGGACTTATATTCTAACGTTCTATGATTTGAACCTCTCCTGTGAGTCCAGTTTTAATTTCCGATGCTTCACATCAGGTCTACTGTATCCCTTGGACCTTCTTATTGACGATGAAACACAGAAATTGCATCCGAATTTAATACAAAAGGCCGAATGCCTACTTACGAACAGGAGGACTGACACTCTAACTTACTATGATTTGAACGTGCCCTGTGAGTCCTCTTTTAGATTCTGATGCTTCACTTCTGGTACACTGTATCTCTTGGACCTTCTTGTTGACGATGAAACACAGAAATTGCATCCGAATTTTATACAAATGGCACAATGCCGACTTAAGAACAAGAGGACTGACAGTCTAACTTTCTATGATTTGAACCTCACCTGTGAGTCCAGTTTTAGATTCCGATGCTTCACTTCAGATTTACTGAATACCTTGGATCTTCTTATTGACGATGAAACACAGAAATAGCATCCGAAATTAATACAAAAGGTTCAATGCCGACTTAAGTACAAGAGGACTGACAGTCTAACTTTCTATGATTTGAACCTCACCTGTGAGTCCAGTTTTAGATTCCGATGCTTCACTTCAGATTTACTGAATACCTTGGATCTTCTTATTGACGATGAAACACAGAAATAGCATCCGAAATTAATACAAAAGGTTCAATGCCGACTTAAGTACAGGAGGACTGACACTCTAACTTTCTATGATTTGATCCTCTCCTGTGAGTCCAGTTTAAATTTCCGATGCTTCACTTCAGGTTTACTGTATCCCCTAGACCTTATTATTGACGAAGAAACACGGATATTGCATCCAAATTTAATACAAAAGGCACAATGCCGACTTAAGTACAAGACGACAGACACGCTGATTTTCAATGATTTGAACTTCCCCAGTGAGTCCAGTTTTAGATTCCGATGCTTCACTTCACGTTTACTGAATACCTTGGAACTTTTTATTGACGATTAAACACAGAAATGGCATCCGAATTTAATACAAAAGGCACAATGCCGACTTAAGTACAAGAGGACTGACACTCTAATTTTCTATGATTTGAACCTCTCCTGTGAGTCCAGTTTTAGATTCCGATGCTTCACTTCAGGTTTACTGTATCTCTTGGACCTTCTTATTGACGATGAAGCACAGAAATTGCATCCGAATTTAATACAACAGGCACAATGCCGACTTAAGTACAAGAGGACTGGCACTCTAACATTCTATGATTTGAACCTCTCCTGTGAGGCCAGTTTTGGATTCCGATACTTCACTTCAGGTTTACTGTATCCCTTGGACCTTCTTATCGACGATGAAACACAGAAATTGCAACCGAATTTAATACAAAAGGCACAATGCAGACTTAAGTACAGGAGGACTGACACTCTAACATTCTATGATTTGAACCTCTCCTGTGAGTCCAGTTTTAGATTCCGATGCTTCACTTCTAGTTAACTGTATCCCTTGGACCTTCTTATTGACGATGAAACACAGAAATTGCATCTGAATTTCATACAAAAGGCACAATGCCGACTTAAGTGCAACAGGACTGACACTCTAAGTTTCTATGATTTGAACCTCTCCTGTGAGTCCAGTTTTAGATTCCGATGCTTCAGTTCAGGTTTACTGAATACCTTGGACCTTCTTATTGATGATGAAGCACGGATATTGCATCCGAATTTAATACAAAAGGCACAATGCCGACTTAAGTACAAGAGGACTAACACTCTAACTTTCTATGAGTAAAACCTCTCCTGTGAGTCCAGTTTTAGATTCCGGTGCTTTACTTCAGGATCACTGTATCCCTTGGACCTTCTTTTTGACGATGAAACACAGATATTGCATCCGAATTTAATACAAAAGGCACAATGCCGTCTTAAGTACAAGAGGACTGACACACTAACTTTCTATAATTTCAACCTCTCCTGTGAGTCCAGTTTGAGATTCCGATGCTTCACTTCAGGTTAACTCTTTCCCTTGGACTTTCTTATTGACGATGGAACACAGAAATTGCATCCGATTTTTATACAAAAGGCACAATGCCGACTTAAGTACAAGAGGACTGACACATTAACTTTCTATTATTTTAACCTCTCCTGTGAGTCCAGTTTTAGATTCTGATGCCTCACTTCAGGTCTACTGTATCCCTTGGACCTTCGTATTGACGATGAAACACAGAAATTGCATCCGAATTTAATACAAAAGGCACAATGCCGACATAAGTACAAGAGGACTGACACTCTAACATTCTATGATTTGAACCTCTCCTGTGGGTCCAGTTTTCGATTCCGATGCTTCATTTAAGGTTTACTGTATCCCTTAGACCTTCTTATTGACGATAAAACACAGAAATTGCATCCGAATTTAATACAAAAGGCATAATGCCGACTTAAGTACAAGAGGACTGACACTCTAACTTTCTATGATTTGAACCTCACCTGTGAGTCCAGTTTTAGATTACGATGCTTCACTTCCGATTTACTGTATACATTGGACCTTCTTATTGACGATGGAACACAGAAATTGCATACGAATTTAATACAAAAGGCACAATGCCGACATAAGTACAAGAGGACTGACACTCTAACTTTCTATGATTTGAACCTCTCCTGTGAGTCCAGTTTTAGATTCCGATGCTTCACTTCAGGTTTACTAAACAGCTTGGACCTTCTTATTGACGATGAAACACAGAAATCGCATCCGAATTTAATACAAAACGCACAATGCCGACTTATGTACAAGTGGACTGACAGTCTAACTTTCTATGATTTGAACCTCACCTGTGTGTCCAGTCTTAGATTCCGATGCTTCACTTCAGTTTTACTGTATACCTTGGATCTTCTTATTGACGATGAAACACAGAAATAGCATCCGAATTTAATACAAAGGGCACAATGCCGACTTAAGTACAAGAGGACTGACACTCTAACTTTCTATGATTTTATCCTCTCCTGTGAGTTCAGTTTAAATTTCCGATGCTTCACTTCAGGTTTACTGTATTCCTTGGACCTTGTTATTGTCGAAGAAACACGGATATTGTATCCGAATTTAATACAAAAGGCACAATGCCGACTTAAGTACAACAGGATTGACACTTTAAGTTTCTATGATTTGAACCTCTCCTGTGAGTCCAGTTTTAGATTCCGATGCTTCAGTTTCGGTTTACTGAATACCTTGGACCTTCTTATTGACGATGAAACACAGGAATTGCATCCGAATTTAATACAAAAAGCACAATGCCGACTTAAGTACAAGAGGACTAACACTCTAACTTTCTATGATTTGAACCTCACCTGTGAGTCTAGTCTTAGATTCCGATGCTTCACTTCAGATTTACTGTATACCTTGGATCTTCTTATTGACGATGAAACACAGAAATAGCATTCGAATTTACTACAAAAGGCACAATGCCGACTTAAGTACAAGAGGACTGACACTCTAACTTTCTATGATTTGATCCTCTCCTGTGAGGCCAGTTTAAATTTCCGATGCTGCACTTCAGGTTTACTGTATCCCTTGGACCTTGTTATTGACGAAGAAACGCGGATATTGTATCCGAATTTAATACAAAAGGCACAAAGCCGACTTAAGTACAACAGGACTGACACTCTAAGTTTCTATGATTTGAACCTCTCCTGTGAGTCCAGTTTTAGATTCCGATGCTTCAGTTCAGGTTTACTGATTACCTTGGACCTTCTTATTGACGATGAAACACAGGAATTGCATCCGAATTTAATACAAAAGGCACAATGCCGACTTAAGTACAAGAGGACTGACACACTAACTTTCTATAATTTGAACCTCTCCTGTGAGTCCAGTTTGAGATTCCGATGCTTCACTTCAGGTTAACTGTATCCCTTGGACCTTCTTATTGACAATGGAACACAGAAATTGCATCCGATTTTTATACAAAAGGCACAATGCCGATTTAAGTACAAGAGGACTGACACTCTAACTTTCTATAAGTTGAACCTCTCCTGTGAGTCCAGTTTTAGATTCCGATGCGTCATTTCAAGGTTACTGTATACCTTGGACCTTCTTATTGACGATGAAACACAGAAATTGCACCCGAATTTAATACAAAAGGCACAATGCCGACTCAAGTACAAGAGGAATGACACATTAATTTTCTATTATTTTAACCTCCCCTGTGAGTCCAGGTTTAGATTCCGATGCTTCACTTCAGGTTTACTGTATCCCTTGGACCTTCGTATTGACGATGAAACACAGAAATTGCATCCGAATTTAATACAAAAGGCACAATGCCGACATAAGTACAAGAGGACTGACACTCTAACATTCTATGATTTGAACCTCTCCTGTGGGTCCAGTTTTCGATTCCGATGTTTCACTCAAGGTTTACTGTATCCCTGAGACCTTCTTATTGACGATGAAACACAGAAATTGCATCTGAATTTAATACAAAAGGCACAATGCCGAATTAAGTACAAGAGGACTGACACTCTAACTTTCTATGATTTGAACCTCTCCTGTGAGTTAGGTTTTAGATTCCGATGCTTCACTTAAGGTTTACTGAACAGCTTGGACCTTTTAATTGACGATGAAACACAGAAATTGCATCCGAATTTAATACAAGAGGCACAATGCCGACTTAAGTACAAGATGACAGACACTCTAACTGTCTATGATTTGAACCTCTCCTGTGGGTCCAGTTTTAGATTCCGATGCTTCTCTTGAGGTTCACTGTATACCTTGGACCTTCTTATTGACGATGAAACACAGAAATTGCATCCGAATTGAATACAAAAATCACAATGCAGACTTAAGTACAAGCGGACTGACACTCTAACTTTCTATGATTTGAATCCCTCCTGTGAGTCCAGTTTTAGAATCCGGTGTTTCACTTCAGGTTTACTGTATACCTAAGGCCTGCTTATTGACGATGAAACACAGAAATTGCATCTGAATTTAATACAAAAGGCACAATGCCTACCTAAGTATAAGAGGACTGACACTCTAACTTTGTATGATTTGAACCTCTCCTGTGAGTTGAGTTTTAGATTCCGATGCTTCACTTCAGGTTTACTGTATCCCTTGGACCTTCTTATTGACGATGAAACACAGAAATTGCATCCGAATTTAATACAGAAGGCACAATGCCGAACTAAGTACAGGAGGACTGATAATCCAATTTTCTATGATTTGAACCTCTCCTGTGAGTTGAGTTTTAGATTCCGATGCTTCAATTCAGGTTTACCGTATCCCTTGGATCTTCTTATTGACGATAAAACACAAAAATTGCATCCGTATTTAATACAAAAGGCACAATGCCTACTTAAGTACAAGAGGACTGACACTCTAACTTTCTATGATTTGAACCTCTCCTGTGAGTCCAGTTTTAGATTCCGATGCTTCACTTCAGGTTTACTGTATCCCTTGGACCTTCTTATTGACGATGAAACACAGAAATTGCATCCAAATTGAATACAAAAATCACAATGCAGACTTAAGTACAAGCGGACTGACACTCTAACTTTCTATGATTTGAATCCCTCCTGTGAGTCCAGTTTTAGAATCCGGTGTTTCACTTCAGGTTTACTGTATACCTTGGACCTTCCTATTGACGATGAAACACAGAAACTGCATCCGAATTAAATACAAAAGGCACAATGCAGACTTAAGTACAAGAGGACTTAACTCTAACTTTCTGTGATTTGAACCTCTCCTGTGAGTGCAGCTTTAGATTCCGATGCTTCACTTTCTGGTCTACTGTATACCTTGGACATTATTATTGACGATGAAACACAGAATTTGCATCCTAATTTAAAACAAAACGCACGATGCCGACTTAAGTACAAGAGGACAGACACTCTAACTTTCTGTGGTTTGATCCTCTCCTGTGAGTCCAGTTTTAGATTCCGATGCTTCACTTCAGGTTTACTGTATACCTAAGGCCTGCTTATTGACGATGAAACACAGAAATTGCATCTGAATTTAATACAAAAGGCACAATGCCTACCTAAGTATAAGAGGACTGACACTCTAACTTTGTATGATTTGAACCTCTCCTGTGAGTTGAGTTTTAGATTCCGATGCTTCACTTCAGGTTTACTGTATCCCTTGGACCTTCTTATTGACGATGAAACACAGAAATTGCATCCGAATTTAATACAGAAGGCACAATGCCGAACTAAGTAAAGGAGGACTGATAATCCAATTTTCTATGATTTGAACCTCTCCTGTGAGTTGAGTATTAGATTCCGATGCTTCACTTGAGGTTTACCGTATCCCTTGGATCTTCTTATTGACGATAAAACACAAAAATTGCATCCGTATTTAATACAAAAGGCAAAATGCCGACTTAAGTACAAGAGGACTGACACTCTAACTTTCTATTATTTGAACCTCTCCTGTGAGTCCAGTTTTAGATTCCGATGCTTCACTTCATGTTTAGTGTATGCCTTGGAACATCTTATTGACGATAAGACACAGAAATTGCATCCAAATTTAATACAAAAGGCACAATGATGACTTAAGTACAAGAGGACAGACATTCTAACATTCTTTGATTTAAACCAATCCTGTGAGTCCAGTTTAAGATTCCGATACTTTACTTCAGGTTATTTGTGTCCCATGGACCTTCTTATTGACGATGAAACACAGAAATTCAATCGGAATTTAATACAAAAGGCACAATGCCGTCTTAAGTACAAGCGGACAGACACTCTCACTTTCTTTGATTTAAACCTCTCCTGTGAGTCCAGTTTTAGATTCCGATGTTTCACTTCAGGTTTACTGTATCCCTTGGACCTTCTTATTGACGATGAAATACGGAAATTGCATCCGAATTTAATACAAAAGGCACAATGCCGACTAAAGTAGAAGAGGACTGACACTGTAACTTTCTGTGATTTGAACCTCTCCTGTGAGTCCTCTTTTAGATTCCGATGCTTCTCTTCAGGTTTACTGTATACCCTGGACCTTCTTATTGACGATGAAACACAGAAATGGCATCCGAATGTATTACAAAAGGCACAATGCAGACTTAAGTACATGAGGACTGACACTCTAACTTTCTATGATTTGAACCTCTCCTGTGAGTCAAGTTTTAGATTCCGATGCTTCACTTCAGGTTTACTGTATACCCAAGGCCTGCTTATTGACGATGAAACACAGAAATTGCATCCGAATTTAATACAGAAGGCACAATGCCGAACTAAGTACAGGAGGACTGATAATCCAATTTGCTATGATTTGAACCTCTCCTGTGAGTTGAGTTTTAGATTCCGATGCTTCACTTCAGGTTTACCGTATCCCTTGGACCTTCTTATTGACGATGAAACACAGAAATTGCATCCAAATTTAATACAAAAGGCACAATGCAGACTTAAGTACAAGCGGACTGAAACTCTAACTTTCTATGATTTGTACCTCTTCTGTGAGTCCAGTTTTAGATTCCGATGCTTCACTTCAGTTATACTGTATACCTTGGACCTTCTTATTGACGTTAAAACACAGAAATTGCATCCGAATTTAATACAAAATGTACAATGCCGACTGAAGTACAAGAGGACAGACACTCTACCTTTCTTTGATTTAAACCTCTCCTATGAGTCCAGTCTTAGATTTCGATGCTTCACTTCAGGTTTACTGTATACCTTGGACCTTCTTATTGACGATGAAACAAAAAATTGCATCCAAATTGAATACAAAAGGCACAATGCAGACTTAAGTACAAGAGGACTGACACTCTAACTTTCTATGATTTGAATCTCTCCTGTGAGTCCAGTTTTAGAATCCGATGTTTCACTTCAGGTTTACTGTATACCTTGGACCTTCTTATTGATGATCAAACACAGATATTGCATCCGAATTTAATACAAAAGGCACAATGCCGACTTAAGTACAAGAGGACTGACACTCTAACTTTCTATGATTTGATCCTCTCCTGTGAGTCCAGTTTTAGATTCCGATGCTTCACCTCAGGTTTACTTTATCCCTTGGACCTTCTTATTGACGATGAAACACAGAAATTGCATCCGAATTTAGTATAAAAGGCTCAATGCCGACTTAAGTACAAGAGGACAGACACTCTAACTTTCTGTGATTTAAAACTCTCCTGTGAGTCCAGTCTTCGATTCCGATGCTTCACTTCAGGTTTACTGTATACCTTGGACCTGCTTATTGACGATGAAACACAGATGTTGCATCCGAATTTAATACAAAAGGCACAATGAAGACCTAAGTACAAGAGGACTGACACACTAACTTTCTATGATTTGAACCTCTCCTGTGAGTTGAGTTTTAGATTCCGATGCTTCACTTCAGGTTTACTGTATCCCTTGGACCTTCTTATTGACGATGAAATACAGAAATTGCATCCGAATTTAATACAAAAGGCACAATGCCGACTTATGTAGAAGAGGACTGACACTCTAACATTGTATGATTTGAACCTCTCCTGTGAGTCCAGTTATTGATTCCAATGCTTCTCTTCAGGTTTACTGTATACCTTGGACCTTCTTATTGACGATGAAACACAGAAATTGCATCCGAAATTAATACAAAAAGCACAATGCAGACATAAGTACAAGCGGACAGACACTCTAACTTTCTTTGGTTTAAACCTCTCCTGTGATTTGAGTTTTAGATTATGACGCTTCACTTCAGGTTTACTGCATACCTTGGACCTTCTTATTGATGATCAAACACAGATATTGCATCCGAAATTAATACTAAAGGCACAATGCCGACTTAAGTATAAGAGGATTGACACACTAACTTTCTATGATTTAAACCTCTCCTGTGAGTATAGTTTTAGTTTCCGATGCTTCCCTTCAGGTTTACTGTATCCCTTGGACCTTCATATTGACGATGAAACACAGAAATTGCATCCGAATTTAATACAAAAGGCACAATGCCGACTTAAGTACAAGAGGACTGACACTCTAACTTTCTATGATTTGAACCTCTCCTGTGAGTCCAGTTTTAGATTCCGATGCTTCACCTCTTGTTTACTTTATCCCTTGGACCGTCGTATTGACGATGAAAGACAGAAATTGCATCCGAATTTAATACAAAAGGCACAATGCCGACTTAAGTACACGAGGACTGATACTCTAACTTCCTATGATTTGAGCCTCTCCTGTGATTTGAGTTTTAGATTATGATGCTTCACTTCAGGTTTACTGTATGCCTTGGACCTTCTTACTGATGATCAAACACAGATGTTGCATCCGAATTTAATACAAAATGCACAATGCCGACTTAAGTACAAGAGGACTGACACTCTAACTTTCTATGGTTTGAACCTCTCCAGTGAGTCCAGTTTTAGATTCCGATGCTACACCTCAGGTTTACTTTATCCCTTGGACCTTCTTATTGACGATGAAACACAGAAATTGGATCCGAATTTAGTACATAAGGCACAATGCCGACTTAAGTACAAGAGGACTGACACTCTAACTTTCTATTATTTGAACCTCTCCTGTGAGTCCAGTTTCAGATTTCGATGCTTCACTTCAGGTTTACTGTATACCTTGGACCTTCCTATTGACGATGAAACACAGAAATTGCATCCGAATTTAATCCAAAAGGCACAATGCAGACTTAAGTACAAGAGGACTGACACTCTAACTTTCTATGATTTGAATTTCTCCTGTGAGTGCAGTTTTAGATTCCGATGCTTCACTTCTGGTTCACTGAATATCTTGGACCTTATTATTGACGATGAAACACAGAAATTGCATCCGAATGTAACACAAAAGGTACAATGCCGACTTAAGTACAAGAAGACAGACACTCTAATTTTCTATGATTTAAACCTCTCCTGAGAGTCCAGTTTTAGGTTCCGATGATTCACTTCAGTTTTACTGTATACCTTGGACCTGCTTATTGACGATGAAACACAGATATTTCATCCGAATTTAATACAAAAGGCACAATGAAGTCCTAAGTACAAGAGGACAGACACTCTAACTTTCTATGATTTGAACCTCTCCTGTGAGTTGAGTTTTAGATTCCGATGCTTCAATTCAGGTTTACTGTATCCCTTGGACCTTCTTATTGACGGTGGAATACAGAAATTGCATCCGAATTTAATACAAAAGGCACAATGCCGACTTAAGTAGAAGAGGACTTACACTCTAACTTTCTATGATTTGAACCTCTCCTGTGAGTCAAGTTTTAGATTCCGATGCTTCTCTTCAGGTTTACTGTATACCTTGGAGCTTCTTATTGACGAAGATACACAGATATTGCATCCAAATTTAATACAAAAATCATAATGCCGACTTAAGTACAAGAGGACTGACAGTCTAACATTCTATGATTTGAATCTCTCCAGTGAGTCCAGTTTTAAAATCCGATGTTTCACTTCAGGTTTACTGTATACCTTGGACCTTCTTATTGACGATGAAACACCGAAATGGCATCCGAATTTAATACAAAAGGCACAATTCCGACTAAAGTACAAGAGGACTGACACTCTAACTTTCTATGATTTGAACCTCTCCTGTGAGTCAAGTTTTAGATTTCGATGCTTAACTTCAGGTTTACTGTATACCTTGGACCTTCTTATTGACGATGAAACACAGAAATTGCATCCGAATTTAATACAAAAGGCACAATGCAGACATAAGTACAAGAGGACTGACACTCTAACTTTCTATGATTTGAACCTCTCCTGTGTGTCCAGTTTTAGATTCCGATGCTTCACTTCAGGTTGACTGTATACCTTGGAGCTTCTTATTGACGATGAAACACAGAAATTGCATCCGAATTTAATACAAAAGGCACAATGCAGACTTAAGTACAAGAGAACTGACGCTCTAACTTTCTATGATGTGAACCTCTCCTGTGAGTCCAGTTTTAGATTCCGATGCTTCACTTCAGGTTTACTGTATACCTTGGACCTCCTTATTGACGATGAAACACAGAAATTGCATCCGATTTTAATATGAAAGGCACAATGCCGACCTAAGTACAAAAGGACTGACACTCTAACTTTCTATGATTTGAACGTCTCCTGTAAGTTGAGTGTTAGATTCCGATGCTTCACTTCAGGTTTACTGTATCCCTTGGACCTTCTTATTGACGATGAAATACAGATATTGCATCCGAATTTAAGTCAAAAGGCGCAATGCCGACTTAAGTAGAACAGGACTGCTACTCTAACTTTCTATGATTTGAACCTCTCCTGTGAGTCCAGTTTTAGACTCCGATGCTTCACTTCAGGTTTACTGTTTACCTTGGACCTTCTTATTGACGATGAAAGACAGAAATGGCATCCAAATTTAATACAAAAGGCACAATGCAGACTTAAGTACAAGAGGAGTGACACTCTAACTTTCTATGATTTGAACCTCTCCTGTGAGTGCAGTTTAGGTTCCGATGCTGCACTTCAGGTTTACTGTATACCTTGGACCTTATTATTGACGATGAAACACAGATTTTGCATCCGAATTTAATACAAAAGGCACAATGCCGACTTAAGTACAAGAAGACAGACACTCTAATTTTCTATGATTTAAACCTCTCCTGTGAGTCCAGTTTTAGATTCCGATGCATCACTTCAGGTTTACTGTATCCCTTGGACCTTCTTATTGACGATGAAATACAGAAATTGCATCCGAATTTAATACAAAAGGCACAATGCCGACTTAAGTAGAAGAGGACTGACATTCTAACTTTCTATGATTTGAACCTCTCCTGTGAGTAAAGTTTTAGATTCCAATGCTTCTCTTCAGGTTTACTGTATACCTTGGACCTTCTTATTGACGACGAAACACAGAAATTGCATCCGAATTTAATACAAAAGGCACAATGCAGACATATGTACATAAGGGCTGACACTCTAACTTTCTATGATTTGAACCTCTCCTGTGAGTCCAGTTTTAGATTCCGATGTTTCGCTTCAGGTTAACTGTATACCTTGGAGCTTCTTATTGACGATGAAACACAGATATGGCGTCCAAATTTGATACAAAAGGCTCAATGCAGACTTAAGTACAAGAGGACTGACACTATAACATTCTATGATTTGAATATCTCCAGTGAGTCCAGTTTTAGAATCCGATGTTTCACTTCAGGTTTACTGAATAGCTTGGACCTTCTTATTGATGATGAAACACCGAAATGGCATCCGAATTTTATACAAAAGGCACAATGCCGACACAAGTAAAAGAGGACTGACGCTCTAACTTTCTATGATTTGAAACTCTCCTGTGAGTGCAGTTTTAGATTCCGATGCTTCACTTCAGGTTTACAGTATACCATTGGACCTTCTTATTGATGATCAAACACAGATATTGCATCCGTATTTAATACAAAAGGCACAATGCCGACTTAAGTACAAGAGGACTGACACTCTAACTTTCTATGATTTGAACCTTTCCTGTGAGTCCAGTTTTAGATTCCGATTCTTCACTTCAGGTTTACAGTATACCTTGGACCTTCTTATTGACGCTGAAAGACAGAAATTGCATCCGAATTTAATACAAAAGGCACAATGCAGACTTAAGTACAAGAGGACTGACGCTCTAACTTTCTATGATGTGAACCTCTCCTGTGGGTCCAGTTTTAGATTCCGATGCTTCACTTCAGGTTTACTGTATACCTTGGACCTGCTTATTGACGATGAAACACAGAAATTGCATCCCAATTTAATATGAAATGCACGATGCCGACCTAAGTACAAGAGGACTGACACTCTAACTTTCTATGATTTGAACGTCTCCTGTAAGTTGAGTGTTAGTTTCCGATGCTTCACTTCAGGTTTACTGTATCCCTTGGACCTTCTTATTGACGATGAAATACAGATATTGCATCCGAATTTAAGTCAAAAGGCACAATGCAGACTTAAGTACAAGAGGACTGAAACTCTAACTTTCTATGATTTGAATCTCTACTGTGAGTCCAGTTTTAGAATCCGATGTTTCACTTCAGGTTTACTGTATACCTTTGGCCCCTCGTATTGACGATGAAACACTGAAATTGCATCCGAATTTAATACAAAAGTCACAATGCAGAACTAAGTACAAGAGGACTGACACTCTAACTTTCTATGATTTGAACCTCTCCTGTGGGTGCAGTTTTAGATTCCGATGCTTCACTTCAGGTTTACTGTATACCTTGGACCTTATTATTGACGATGAAATACAGAATTTGCATACGAATTTAATACAAAAAGCACAATGCCGACTTAAGTACAAGACGACAGACACTCTAACTTTCTGTGATTTAAAACTCTCCTGTGAGTCCAGTTTTAGATTCCGATGCTGCACTTCAGTTTTACTGTATACCTTGGACCTGCCTCTTGACGATGAAACACAGATATTGCATCCGAATTTAATACAAAAGGCACAATGAAGACCTAAGTACAAGAGGACTGACACTCCAACTTTCTATGATTTGAACCTCTCCTGCGAGTTGAGTTTTAGATTCCGATGCTTCACTTCAGGTTTACTGTATCCCTTGGACCTTCTTATTGACGATGAAATACAGAAATTGCATCCGAATTTAATACAAAAGGCACAATGCCGACTTAAGTAGAAGAGGACTGACACTCTAACTTTCTATGATTTGAACCTCTCCTGTGAGTCCAGTTTTAGATTCCAATGCTTATCTTCAGGTTTACTGTATACCTTGGACCTTCTTATTGACGATGAAACACAGATATTGCATCCGAATGTAATACAAAAGGCACAATGCAGAATTAAGTACAAGAGGACTGACACTCTAACATTCTATGATTTGATCCTCTCCTGTGAGTCCAGTTTTAGATTCCGATGCTTCACCTCAGGTTTACTTTATCCCATGGACATTTTTATTGACGATGAAACACAGAAATTGCATCCGAATTTAACACAAAAGGCACAATGCAGACTTAAGTACAAGAGGACTGACGCTCTAACTTTCTATGATGTGAACCTCTCCTGTGAGTCCAGTTTCAGATTCCTATGCTTCACTTCAGGTTTACTGTATACCTTGGACCTGCTTATTGACGATGAAACACAGAAATTGCATCCGAATATAATACAAAAGGCACAATGCACACTTAAGTACAAGAGGACTGACACTCTAACTTTCTATGATTTGAACCTCTCCTGTGAGTCCAGTTTTAGATTCCGATGCTTCACTTCAGGTTTACTGTATACCTTGGACCTTCTTATTGACGATGAAGTACAGAAATTGCATCCGAATTGAATACAAAAGGCACAATGCCGACTTAAGTACAAGAGGACTGACACTCTAACATTCTGTGATTTGAATCTCTCCAGTGAGTTCAGTTTTAGAATCCGATGTTTCACTTCAGGTTTACTGTATACCTTGGACCTTCTTATTGACGATGAAGTACAGAAATTGTATCCGAATTGAATACAAAAGGCACAATGCCGACTTAAGTAGAAGAAGACTGACACTCTAACTGTCTATGATTTGAACCTCTCCTGTGAGTCCAGTTTTTGATTCCAATGCTTCTCTTCAGGTTTACTGTATACCTTGGACCTTCTTATTGACGATGAAACACCGAAATTGCATCCGAATTTAATACAAAAGGCACAATGCAGACATAAGTACAAGAGGACTGACACTCTAACTTTCTATGATTTGAACCTCACCTGTGAGTCCAGTTTTAGATTGCGATGCTTTACGTCAGGTTTACTGTATACCTTTTCAGCTTTTTATTGACGATGAAACAAAGATATTGCATAAAATTTAATACAAAAGGCACAATGCCGACTTAAGTACAAGAGGACTGACACTCTAACATTCTGTGATTTGAATCTCTCCAGTGAGTCCAGTTTTAGAATCCGATGTTTCACTTCAGGTTTACTGTATACCTTGGACCTTCTTATTGACGATGAAACACCGAAATGGCATCCGAATTTAATACAAAAGGCACAATGCCGACTTAAGTACAAGAGGACTGACGCTCTACCTTTCTATGATTTTAAACTCTCTTGTGAGTGCAGTTTTAGATTCTGATGCTTCACTTCAGGTTTACTGTATACCTTGGACCTTCTTATTGACGATGAAACACAGAAATTGCATCCGAATTTAATACAAAAGGCACAATGCCGACTTAAGTACAAGAGGACAGACACTCTAACTTTCTTTGATTTAAACCTCTCCTGTGAGTTGAGTTTTAGATCCCGATGCTTCACTTCAGGTTTACTGTATACCTTGGACTATCTTATTGACGATAAAACACAGAAATTGCATCCGTATTTAATACAAAAAGCACAATGCCGACTTAAGTACACGATGACTGAGACTCTAACTGTCTATGATTTGAACATCTCCTGTGATTTGAGTTTTGGATTATGATGCTTCACTTCAGGTTTACTGTATACCTTGGACCTTCTTATTGATGATCAAACACAGATATTGCATCCGAATTTAATACTAAAGGCACAATGCCGACTTAAGTATAAGAGGACTGACACACTAAGTTTCTATGATTAAAACCTCTCCTGTGAGTCCAGTTTTAGATTCCGATGCTTCACTTCAGGTTTACTGTATCCTTTGAACCTTCATATTGACGATGAAACACAGAAATTGCATCCGAATTTAATACAAATGCACAATGCCGACTTAAGTACAAGAGGACTGACACTCTAAATTTCTATGATTTGAACCTCTCCTGTGAGTCCAGTTTTAGATTCCGATGCTTCACCTCAGGTTTACTTTATCCCTTGGACCGTCTTATTGACGATGAAACACAGAAATTGCACCCGAATTTAATACAAAAGGCACAATGCCGACTTAAGTGCAAGAGGACTGACACTCTAACTTTCTATGATTTGAAACTCTCCCGTGAGTCCAGTTTTACATTCCGATGCTTCACTTCAGGTTTACTGTTACCTTGGACCTTCTTATTGACGATGAAACACAGAAATTCCATCCGAATTTAGTACAAAAGGCACAATGCCGACTTAAGTACTCGACGACTGACACTCTAACTTTCTATGATTTGAACCTCTCCTGAGATATGAGTTTTAGATGATGATGCTTCACTTCAGGTTTACTGTATGCCTTGGACCTTCTTAATGATGATCAAACGCAGATATTGCATCCGAATTTAATACAAAAGGCACAATGCCGACTTATGTACAAGAGGACTGACACTCTAACTTTCTATGATTTGAACCTCTCCAGTGAGTCCAGTTTTAGATTCCGATGCTTCACCTCAGGTATACTTTATCCCTTGCACCTTCTTATTGACGATGAAACACAGAATTTGCATCCGAATTTAGTACTAAAGGCACAATGCCGACTAAAGTACAAGAGGACTGACACTCTAACTTTCTATGATTTGAACCTCTCCTGTGAGGCCAGTTTTAGATTCTGATGTTTCTCTTCAGGTTTACTGTATACCTTGGACCTTCTTATTGACAATGAAACACAGAAATTGCATCCGAAATTAATCCAAAAGGCACAATGCAGACTTAAGTACAAGAGGACTGACACTCTAACTTTCTATGATTTGAACCTCTACAGTGAGTCCAGTTTTAGATTCCGATGCTTCACTTCAGGTTTACTGTATACCTTGGAGCTTCTTATTGACGATGAAACACAGATACTGCGTCCAAATGTAATACAAAAGGCACAATGCAGACTTAAGTACAAGAGGACTGACACTCTAACTTTCTATGATTTGAACCTCTCCTGTGAGTCCAGTTTTAGATTCCGATGCTTCACCTCAGGTTTACTTTATCTCTTGGACCTTCTTATTGACGATGAAACACAGAATGTCCATCCGAATTTAATACAAAAGGCACGATGCCGACTTAAGTACAAGAGGACTGACAGTCTAACTTTCTATGATGTGAACCTCTCCTGTGAGTCCAGTTATAGATTCCGATGATTCACTTCAGGTTTACTGTATACCTTGAACCTTCTTATTGACGATGAAACACAGAAATTGCATTCGAATTTAATACAAAAGGCACAATGCCGACTTGAGTACAAGAGGACTGACACTCTAACTTTCTAGGATTTGAACCTCTCCTGTGAGTCCAGTTTTAGATTCCGATGCTTCACCTCAGGTAATCTTTATCCCTTCGACCGTCTTATTGACGATGAAACACAGAAATTGCATGCGAATTTAATACAAAAGGCACAATGCCGACTTAAGTACAAGAGGACTGACACTCTAACTTTCTATGAGGTGAACCTCTCCTCTGAGTCCAGTTTTAGATTCCGATGCTTCACTTCAGATTTACTGTATACCCTGGACCTACTTATTGACGATGAAACACAGAAATTGCATCCGAATTTAATACAAAAGGCACAATGCCGACTTAAATACACGAGGACAGATACTCTAACTTTCTATGATTTGAACCTCTCCTGTGATTTGAGTTTTAGATTATGATGCTTCACTTCAGGTTTACTCTATGCCTTAGACCTTCTTATTGATAATCAAACACAGATATTGCATCCGAATTTAATACAAAATGCACAATGCCGACTTAAGTACAAGGGGTCTGACACTCTAACTTTCAATGATTTGAACCTCTCCTGTGAGTCCAGTTTCAGATTCCGATGCTTCACCTCAGGTTTTACTTTATCCCTTGGACCGTCTTATTGACGATGAAACACAGAAATTGCATCCGAATTTAATACAAAAGGCACAATGCCGACTTACGTACAAGAGGACTGACACTCTAACTTTCTATGATTTGAACCTCTCCTGTGAGTCCAGTTTTAGATTCCGATGCTTCACTTCAGGTTTACTGTATACCTTGGACCTGCTTATTGACGATGAAACACAGATATTGCATCCGAATTTAATACAAAATTCACAATGAAGACCTAAGTACAAGAGGACTGACACTCTAACTTTCTATGATTTCAACCTCTCCTGTGAGTTGAGTTTTAGATTCCGATGATTCACTTCAGGTATTCTGTATCCCTTGGACATTCTTATTGACAATGAAATACAGAAATTGCATCCACATTTAATACAAAAGGCACAACGCCGACTTAAGTAGAAGAGGACTGACACTCTAACTTTCTATGATTTGAACCTCTCCTGAGAGACCAGTTTTAGATTCAAATGCTTCTCTTTAGGTTTACTGTATACCTTGGACCTTCTTATTGACGATGAAACACAGAAATTGCATCCGAATTTAATACAAAAGGCACAATGAAGACATAAGTACATAAGGACTGACACTCTAACTTTCTATGATTTGAACCTCTCCTGGGAGTCCAGTTTTAGAATCCGATGCTTCACTTCAGGTTTACTGTATACCTTGGAGCTTCTTATTGACGATGAAACACAGATATTGCATCCAAATTTAATACAAAAGGCACAATGCCGACTTAAGTACAAGAGGTCTGACACTCTAACTTTCTATGATTTGAACCTCTCCTGTGAGTCCAGTTTTAGATTCCGATGCTTCACCTCAGGTTTACTTTATCCCTTGGACCGTCTTATTGACGATGAAACACAGAAATTGCATCCGAATGTAATACAAAAGGCACAATGCCGACTTAAGTACAAAAGGACTGACACTCTAACTTTCTATGATTTGAACCTCTCCTGTCAGTACAGTTTTAGATTCCGATGTTCAACTTCAGGTTTACTGTATACCTTGGACCTTCTTATTGACGATGAAACACAGAAATTGCATCCGAATTTAATATAAAAGGCACAATGCCGACTTAAGTACAAGAGGACTGACACTCTAACATCCTATGATTTGAACCTCTCCTGTGAGTCCAGTTTTAGATTACGATGCTTCACCTCGGGTTTACTTTATCCTTGGACCTTGCTATTGACGATGAAACACAGAAATTGCATCCGAATTTAATACAAAAGGCACAATGCCGACTTAAGTACAAGAGGACTGACACTCTAACATTCTATGATTTGAACCTCTCCTGTGAGTCCAGTTTTAGATTCCGATGCTTCACTTCAGGTTTACTGTATACCTTGGACCTTCTTATTGACGATGAAACACAGAAATTGCATCGGAATTTAATACAAAAGGCACAATGCAGACTTAAATACACGAGGACTGACACTCTAACTTTCTATGATTTGAACCTCTCCTGTGATTTGAGTTTTAGATTATGTTGCTTCACTTCAGGTTTACTGTATGCCGTGCACCTTCTCATTGATGATCAAACACAGATATTGCATCCGAATTTAATACAAAAGGCCCAATGCCGACTTAAGTACAATAGGACTGACACTCTAACATTCTATGATTTGAACCTCTCCTGTGAGTTGAGTTTTAGATTCCGATGCTTCACTTCAGGTTTACTGTATCCCTTGGACCTTCTTATTGGCGATGAAATACTGAAATTGCATCCAAATTTAATACAAAAGTCACAATGCCTTCTTAAGAAGAAGAGGACTGACACTCTAACTTTCTATGATTTGCACCTCACCAGTGAGTCCAGTTTTAGATTCCGATGCTTCAGGTTTACTGTATACCTTGGACCTTCTTATTGACGATGAAACACAGAATTTGCATCCAAATCTAATACAAAAGGCACAATGCAGACTTAAGTACAAGAGGACTGACACTCTAACTTTCTATGATTTGAATCTCACCTGTGAGTCCAGTTTTAGAATCCCATGTTTCACTTAAGGTTTACTGTATACCTTGGACCTTCTTATTGACGATGAAACACAGAAATTGCATCAGAAATTAATACAAAAGGCACAATGCAGACTTAAGTACAAGAGGACTGACTCTCAAACTTTCTATGATTTGAACCTCTCCTGTGAGTGCAGTTTTAGATTCCGATGCTTCACTTCAGGTTTACTGTATTCCTTGGACCTTATTATTGACGATGAAAGACAGAAATTTCATCCGAATTTAATACAAAAGGCACAATGCCGACTTAAGTACAAGAGGACAGACACTCTAACTTTCTTTGTTTTAAACAGCTCCTGTGGGTCCAGTTTCAGATTCCGATGCTTCACTTCAGGTTTACTGTATACCTTGGACCTTCTTATTGACGATGAAACACGGAATTTGCATCCGCATTTAATACAAAATGCACAACGCAGACTTAAGTACAAGAGGACAGACACTCTAACTTTCTGTGATTTAAAATTCACCTGTGAATCCAGTCTTCGATTCCGATGCTTCACTTGAGCTTTACTGTATACCTTAGACCTTCTTATGGACGATGAAACACAGAAATTGCATCCGTATTTAATACAAATGGCACAATGCCGACTTAAGTACAAGAGGACTGACACTCTAACTTTCTATGATTTGAACCTCTCCTGTGAGTCCAATTTTTAGATTCCGATGCTTCACTTCAGGTTTACTGTATACCTTGGACCTTCTTATTGACGATGAAACACAGAAATAGCATCCAAATCTAATACAAAAGGCACAATGCAGACTTAAGTACAAGAGGACTGACACTCTAACTTTCTATGATTTGAATCTCACCTGTGAGTCCAGTTTTCGAATCCGATGTTTCACTTAAGGTTTACTGTATACCTTGGACCTTCTTATTGACGATGAAACACAGCAATTGCATCAGAAATTTATACAATAGGCACAATGCAGACTTAAGTACAAGAGGACTGACACTCAAACTTTCTATGATTTGAACCTCTCCTGTGAGTGCAGTTTTAGATTCCGATGCTTCACTTGAGGTTTACTGTATACCTTGGACCTTCTTATTGACGATGAAACACAGAAATTGCATCCGAATTTAATACAAAATGCACAATGCCGACTTAAGTACAAGAGGACAGACACTATAACTTACTTTGATTTAAACCTCTCCTGTGAGTTGAGTTTTAGATCCCGATGCTTCACTTCAGGGTTACTGTAAACCTTGGACTTTCTTATTGACGATGAAACACAGATATTGCATCCGAATTTAATACAAAAGGCACAATGCCGACTTAAGTACAAGAGGACTGACACTCTAACTTTCTATGATTTGAACCTCTATTGTGAGTCCAGTTTTAGATTACGATGCTTCACCTCAGGTTTACTTTATCCTTGCACCTTGTTATTGACGATGAAACACAGAAATTGCATCCGAAATTAATACAAAAGGCACAATGCCGACTTAAGTACAAGAGGACTGACACTCTAACATTCTATGATTTGAACCTCTCCTGTGAGTCCAGTTTTAGATTCCGATGCTTCACTTCAGATTTACTGTATACCTTGGACCTTCTTATTGACGATGAAACACAGAAATTGCATCCGAATTTAATACAAAAGGCACAATGCAGACTTAAATACACGAGGACTGACACTCTAACTTTCTATGATTTGAACCTCTCCTGTGATTTGAGTTTTAGATTATGTTGCTTCACTTCAGGTTTACTGTATGCCGTGCACCTTCTCATTGACGATCAAACACAGATATTGCAATCGAATTTAATACAAAAGGCCCAATGCCGAATTAAGTACAAGAGGACTGACACTCTAACATTCTATGATTTGAACCTCTCCAGTGAGTCCAGTTTTAGATTCCGATGCTTCACCTCAGGTTTACTTTATCCGGTGGACCTTCTTATTGACGATGAAACACAGAAATTGCATCCGAATTTAGTACAAAGGTCACAGTACCGACTTAAGTACAAGAGGACTGACACTCTAATTTTCTACGATTTGAACCTCTCCAGTGAGTCCAGTTTTAGATTCCGATTCCTCACTTCGGGTTTACTGTATACCTTGGACCTTCTTATTGACGATGAAACACAAAAATTGCATCCGAATTGAATCCGAAAGGCACAATGCAGACTTATGTACAAGAGGACTGACACTCTAACATTCTATGATTTGCACCTCACCAGTGAGTCCAGTTTTAGATACCCATGCTTCACTTCAGGTTTACTGTATACCTTGGACCTGCTTATTGACGATGCAACACAGAAATTGCATCCGAATTTAATATAAAAGCACAATGCCGACCTAAGTACAAGAGGGCTGACACTCTAACTTTCTATGATTTGAACCTCTCCTGTGAGTTGAGTTTTAGATTCCGACGCTTCACTTCAGGTTTACTGTATCCCTTGGACCTTCTTATTGGCGATGAAATACTGAAATTGCATCCGAATTTAATACAAAAGTCACAATGCCTTCTTAAGTAGAAGAGGACTGAAACTCTACCTTTCTATGATTTGCACCTCACCAGTGAGTCCAGTTTTAGATTCCGATGCTTCAGGTTTACTGTATACCTTGGACCTTCTTATTGACGATGAAACACAGAATTTGCATCCAAATCTAATACAAAAGGCACAATGCAGACTTAACTACAAGAGGACTGACACTCTAACTTTCTATGATTTGAATCTCACCTGTGAGTCCAGTTTTAGAATCCCATGTTTCACTTAAGGTTTACTGTATACCTTGGACCTTCTTATTGACGATGAAACACAGAAATTGCATCAGAAATTAATACAAAAGGCACAATGCAGACTTAAGTACAAGAGGACTGACACTCAAACTTTCTATGATTTGAACCTCTCCTGTGAGTGCAGTCGTAGATTCCGATGCCTCACTTCAGGTTTACTGTATTCCTTGGACCTTGTTATTGACGATGAAACACAGAAATTTCTTCCGAATTTAATACAAAAGGCACAATGCCGACTTAAGCACAAGAGGACAGACACTCTAACTTTCTTAGTTTTAAACCTCTCCTGTGAGTCCAGTTTTAGATTCCGATGCTTCACTTCAGGTTTACTGTATACCTTGGACCTTCTTATTGACGATGAAACACGGAATTTGCATCCGCATTTAATACAAAAGGCACAATGCTGACTTAAGTACAAGTGGACAGACACTCTAACTTTCTGTGATTTAAAATTCTCCTGTGAATCCAGTCTTCGATTCCGATGCTTCACTTGAGCTTTACTGTATACCTTAGACCTTCTTATGGACGATGAATTACAGAAATTGCATCCGAATTTAATACAAACAGCACAATGCCGACTTAAGTACAAGAGCACTGACACTCTAACTTTCTATGATTTGAACCTCTCCTGTGAGTCCAGTTTTAGATTCCGATGCTTCACTTCAGGTTTACTGTACACCTTGGACCATCTTATGACGATGAAAAACAGAAATTGCATCGGAATTTAATACAAAAGGCACAATGCAGACTTAAGTACAAGAGGACTGACACTCTAACTTTCTATTATTTGAACCTCTCCTGTAAGTCCAATATTAGATTCCGATGCTTCTCTTCAGTTTTACTGTATACTTTGGACCTTCTAATTGACGATGAAACACAGATATTGCATCCAAATTTAATACAAAAGGCACAATGCAGACATAAGTACAAGAGGACTGACACTCTAACCTTCTATGATTTGAATCTCTCCTGTGAGTCCAGTTTTAGATTCCGATGCTTCACCTCAGGTTTACTTTATCCCTTGGACCTTCTTATTGACGATGAAACACAGAAATTGCATCCGAATTTAGTACAAAAGTCACAGTGCCGACTTAAGTACAAGAGGACTGACCCTCTAACTTTCTATGTTTTGAACCTCTCCTGTGAGTCCAGTTTTAGATTCCGATGCCTCACTTCGGGTTTACTGTATACCTTGGACCTTCTTATTGACGATGAAACACAGAAATTGCATACGAATTTAATCCGAAAGGCACAATGCAGACTTAAGTACAAGAGGACTGACACTCTAACTTACTATGATTTGAACCTCTCCTGAGAGTTGAGTTTTAGATTCCGATGATTCACTTCAGGTTTACTGTATACCTTGGACCTTGTAATTGACGAGGAAACACAGAAATTTCATCCGAATTTAATACAAAAGGCACAATGCCGACTTAAGTAGAAGAGGACTGACACTCTAACTTTCAATGATTTGAACCTCTCCAGTGAGTCTAGTTTTAGATTCCGATGCTTCACCTCAGGTTTACTTTATCCCTTGGACCTTCTTACTGACGATGAAACACAGAAATTGCATCTGAATTTAGTACAAAAGTCACAGTGCCGACTTAAGTACAAGAGGACTGACCCTCTAACTTTCTATGATTTGAACCTCTCCTGTGAGTCCAGTTTTAGATTCCGATGCCTCACTTCGGGTTTACTGTATACCTTGGACCTTCTTATTGACGATGAAACACAGAAATTGCATACGAATTTAATCCGAAAGGCACAATGCAGACTTAAGTACAAGAGGACTGACACTCTAAATTTCTATGATTTGAACCGCTCCTGTGAGTCCAGTTTTAGATTCCCATGCTTCACTTCAGGTTTACTGTATACCTTGGACCTGCTTATTGACGATGCAACACAGAAATTGCATCCGAATTTAATATAAAAGGCACAATGCCGACCTAAGTACAAGAGGGCTGACGCTCTAACTTTCTATGATTTGAACCTCTCCTTTGAGTTGAGTTTTAGATTCCGATGCTTCACTTAAGGTTTACTGTATCCCTTGGACCTTCATATTGGCGATGAATTAATGAAATTGCATCCGAATTTAATACAAAAGGCACAATGCCTTCTTAAGTAGAAGAGGACAGACACTATAACTTACTTTGATTTAAACCTCTCCTGTGAGTTGAGTTTTAGATCCCGATGCTTCACTTCAGGTTTACTGTATACCTTGGACTTTCTTATTGACGATGAAACACAGATATTGCATCCGAATTTAATACAAAAGGCACAATGCCGACTTAAGTACAAGAGGACTGACGCTCTAACTTTCTATGATTTGAACCTCTCCAATGAGTCCAGTTTTAGACTCCGGTGCTTTACTTCAGGTTTACTGTATACCTCGGACCTTCTTTTTGACGATGAAACACAGAAATTGCTTCCGAATTTAATACAAAAGGCACAATGTGGACTTAAGTACAAGAGGACTGACACTCTAACTTTCTATGATTTGAACCTCTCCTGTGAGTCCAGTTTTAGATTCCGATGCTTCACCTCAGGTTTACTTTCTCCCTTGGACCGTCTTATTGAGGATGAAACACAGAAATTGCATCCGAATTTAGTACTAAAAGCACAATGCCGACTTAAGTACAAGAGGACTGACACTCTAACTTTCTATGATTTGAACCTCTCCTGTGAGTCCAGTTTTAGATTCCGATGCTTCACTTCAGGTTTACTGTATACCTTGGACCTTCTTATTGACGACGAAACACAGAAATTGCATCCGAATTTAATACAAAAGGCACAATGCCGACTTAAATACACGAGGACTGACACTCTAACTTTCTATGATTTGAACCTCTCCTGTGATTTGAGTTTTAGATGACGATACTTCACTTCAGGTTTATTGTATGCCGTGCACCTTCTCATTGTTTAACAAACACAGATATTGCATCCGAATTTAATACAAAAAGCACAATGCCGACTTAAGTACAAGAGGACTGACACTCTAACTTTCTGTGATTTGAACCTCTCCAGTGAGTCCAGTTTTAGATTCCGATGCTTCTCCTCAGGTTTACTTTATCCCTTGGACCTTTTTATTGACGATGAGACACAGAAATTGCATCCGAATTTAGTACAAAAGTCACAGTGCCGACATAAGTACAAGAGGACTGACACTCTAACTTTCTATGATTTGAACCTCTCCTGTGAGTCCAGTTTTAGATTCCGACGCCTCACTTCGGGTTTACTGTATACCTTGGACCTTCTTATTGACGATGAAACACTGAAATTGCATCCGAATTTAATCCGAAAGGCACAATGCAGACTTAAGTACAAGAGGACTGACACTCTAACTTTCTATGATTTGAACCCCTCCTGTGAGTCCGGTTTTAGATTCGCATGCATCACTTCAGGTTTACTGTATACCTTGGACCTGCTTATTGACGATGCAACACTGAAATTGCATCCGAATTTAATACAAAAGGCAACAATGCCTTCTTAAGTAGAAAAGGACTGACACTCTAACTTTCTATGATTTGCACCTCTGCTGTGAGTCCAGTTTTAGATTCCGATGCTTCAGGTTTACTGTATAGCTTGGACCTTCTTATTGACGATGAAACACAGAAATTGCATCCAAATCTAATACAAAAGGCACAATGCAGACTTAAGTACAAGAGGACTGACACTCTAACTTTGTATGATTTGAGTCTCACCTGTGAGTCAAGTTTTAGAATCCGATGTTTTACTTAAGGTTTACTGTATATCTTGGACCTTCTTATTGACGATGAAACACAGAAATTGCTTCAGAAATTAATACAATAGGCACAATGCAGACTTAAGTACAAGAGGGCTGACACTCAAACTTTCTATGATTTGAACCTCTCCGGTGAGTGCAGTTTTAGATTCCGATGCTTCACTTCAGGTTTACCGTATTCCTTGGACCTTATTATTGACGATGAAACACAGAAACTTCATCCTAATTTAATACAAAAGGCACAATGCCGACTTAAGTACAGGAGGACAGACACTCTAACTTTCTTTGATTTAAACCTCTCCTGTGAGTCCAGTTTTAGATTCCGATGCTTCACTTCAGGTTTACTGTATACCTTGGACCTTCTTATTGACGATGAAACACGGAATTTGCATCCGCATTTAATACAAAATGCACAATGCTGACTTAAGTACAAGAGGACTGACACTCTAACTTTCTATGATTTGAACCTCTCCTGTGAGACCAGTTTTAGATTCCGATGCTTCACCTCAGGTTTACTTTCTCCCTTGGACCGTCTTATTGACGATGTAAAACTGAAATTGCATCCGAATTTAATACAAAAGCCACAATGCCTTCTTAAGTAGAAGAGGACTAACACTCTAACTTTCTATGATTTGCACCTCTCCTGTGAGTCCAGTTTTAGATTCCGATGCTTCAGGTTCACTCTATACCTTGGACCTTCTTATTGACGATGAAACACAGAAATTGCATCCAAATCTAATACAAAAGGCACAATGCCGACTTAAATACACGAGGACTGACACTCTAACTTTCTATGATTTGAACCTCACCTGTGATTTGAGTTTTAGATTACGATGCTTCACTTCAGGTTTACTGTATGCCGTGCACCTTCTCATTGATTATCAAACACAGATATTGCATCCGAATTTAATACAAAAAGCACAATGCCGACTGAAGTACAAGAGGACTGACACTCTAACTTTCTATGATTTGAACCTCTCCAGTGAGTCCAGTTTTAGATTCCGATGCTTCTCCTCAGGTTTACTTTATCCCTTGGACCTTTTTTATTGACGATGAAACACAGAAATTGCATCCGAATTTAGTACAAAAGTCACAGTGCCGACTTAAGTACAAGGGGACTGACACTCTAACTTTCTATGATTTGAACCTCTCCTGTGAGTCCAGTTTTTGATTCCGATGCCTCCCTTAGGGTTTACTGTATACCTTGGACCTTCTTATTGACGATGAAACACAGAAATTGCATCCGAATTTAATACAAAAGGCACAACGCCGACTTAAGTACAGGAGGACAGACACTCTAACTTACTTTGATTTAAACCTCTCCTATGAGTCCAGTTTTAGATTCCGATGCTTCACTTCAGGTTTACTGTATACCTTGGACCTTCATATTGACGATGAAACACGGAATTTGCATCCGCATTTAATACAAAAGGCACAATGCTGACTTAAGTACAAGAGGACAGACACTCTAACTTTCTGTGATTTAAAACTCTCCTGTGAGTCCAGTCTTCGATTTCGACGCTTCACTTCAGCTTTACTGTATACCTTGGACCTTCGTATGGACGATGAAACACAGAAATTGCATCAGAATTTAATACAAAAGGCACAATGCCGACTTAAGTACAAGAGGACTGACACTCTAACTATCTATGATTTGAACCTCTCCTATGACTCCAGTTTTAGATTCCGATGCTTCACATCAGGTTTACTGTATACCTTGGACCTTCTTATTGACGATGAAACACAGATATTGCATCCGAATTTAATACAAATGGCACAATGTCGACTTCAGTACAAGAGGACTGACACTCTAACTTTCTATGATTTGAACCTCTCCTGAGTGTTGAGTTTTAGATTCCGATGCTTCACTTTAGGTTTACTGTATCCCTTGGACCTTATTAAGGACGATGAAATACAGAAATTGCATCCGAATTTAATACAAAAGGCACAATGAGACTTAAGTAAGAGAGGACTGACAGACTAACTTTCTATGATTTGAACCTCTCCTGAGGGTTGAATTTTAGATTCCGATGCTTCACTTCAGGTTTACTGTATACCTTGGACCTTCTAATTGACGATGAAACACAGATATTGCATCCAAATTTAATACAAAAGGCACAACGCAGACATAAGTACAAGAGGACTGACACTCTAACTTTCTGTGATTTGAATCTCTCCTGTGAGTCCAGTTTTAGTATTCGATTTTTCACTTCAGGTTTACTGTATACCTTGGACCTTCTTATTGACGATGAAACACAGAAATTTTATCCGAATTTAATACAAAAGGCACAATGCCGACTTAAGTACAAGAGGACTGACACTCTAACTTTCTATGATTTGAACCTCAGCAGTGGGTCCAGTTTTAGATTCCGATGCTTCACTTCAGGTCTACTGTATAACTTGGACCTTCTTATTGACGATGCAACACAGAAATTGCATCCGAATTTAATATAAAATTCACAATGCCGACCTAAGTACAAGAGGACTGACACTCTAACTTTCTATGATTTGAATCTCACCTGTGAGTCCAGTTTTAGAATCCGATGTTTCACTTAAGGTCTACTGTATACCTTGGACCTTCTTATTGACGATGAATTACAGAAATTGCATCAGAAATTATTACAAAAGGCACAATGCAGACTTAAGTACTAGAGGAAAGACACTCTAACTTTCTTTGATTTAAACCTCTCCTGTGAGTCCAGTTTTAGAATCCGATGCTTCACTTCAGGTTTATTGTATACCTTGGACCTTCTTATTGACGGTGATACACGGAATTTGCATCCGCATTTAATACAAAAGGCACAATGCTGACTTAAGTACAAGAGGACAGACACTCTAACTTTCTGTGATTTAAAACTCTCCTGTGAGTCTAGTCTCCGATTAAGATGCTTCACTTCAGCTTTACTGTATACCATGGACCTTCCTATGGACGATGAAACACAGAAATTGCATCGGAATTTAATACAAAAGGCACATTGCCGACTTAAGTACAAGAGAACTGACACTCTAACTTTCTATGATTTGAACCTCTCCCGTGAGTCTAGTTTTAGATTCCGATGCTTCACTTCAGGTTTACTGTATACCTTGGACCATCTTATTGACGATGAAACACAGAAATTGCATCCGAATTTAATACAAATGGCACAATGCCTTCTTAAGTAGAAGAGGACTGACACACTAACTTTCTATGATTTGCACCTCTCCTGTGAGTCCAGTTTTAGATTCGGATGCTTCAGGTTTACTGTATACCTTGGACCTTCTTATTGACGATTAAACACAGAAATTGCATCCAAATCTAATACAAAAGGCACAATGCAGACTTAAGTACAAGAAGACTGACACTCTAACTTTCTATGATTTGATCCTCTCCTGTGAGTCCAGTTTTAGGATCCGATGTTTCACTTAAGGTTTACTGTATACCTTGGACCTTCTTATTGACGATGAAACACAGAAATTGCATCAGAAATTAATACAAAAGGCACAATGCAGACTTAAGTACAAGAGGACTGACACTCAAACTTTCTATGATTTGAACCTCTCCTGTGAGTGCAGTTTTAGATTCCGATGCTTCACTTCAGGTTTACTGTATTCCTTGGACCTTATTATTGACGATGAAACACAGAAATTTCATCCGAATTTAATACAAAAGGCTCAATGCCGACTTAAGTACAGGAGGACAGACACTCTAACTTTCTTTGATTTAAACCTCTCCTGTGAGTCCAGTTTTTGATTCCGATGCTTCACTTCAGGTTTACTGTATACCTTGGATCTTCTTATTGACGATGAAACACGGAATTTGCATCCGCATTTAATACAAAAGGCACAATGCTGACTTAAGTACAAGAGGACAGTCACTCTAATTTTCTGTGATTTAAAACTCTCCTGTGAGTCCAGTCTTCGATTCCGATGCTTCACTTCAGCTTTACTGTATACCTTGGCCCTTCTTATGGACGATGAAACACAGAAATTGCATCAGAATTTAATACAAAAGGCACAATGCCGACTTAAGTACAAGAGGACTGACACTCTAAACTTCTATGATTTGAACCTCTCCTGTGAGTCCAGTTTAAGATTCCGATGCTTCACTTCAGGTTATTGTATACCTTGGACCATCTTATTGACGATGAAACACAGAAATTGCATCCGAATTTAATACAAAAGGCACAATGCAGACTTAAGTACAAGAGGACTGACACACTACTTTTCTATGATTTGAACCTCTCCTGTGAGTCCAGTATTAGATTCCGATGCTTCACTTCAGTTTTACTGTATACCTTGGATCTTCTTATTGATGATGAAACACAGAAATTGCATCCGAATTTATTACAAAAGGCACAATGCCGACCTAAGTACAAGAGGACTGACACTCTAACTTTCTATGATTTGAACCTCTCCTGAGAGTTGAGTTTTAGATTCCGATGCTTCACTTCAGGTTTACTGTATCCCTTGGACCTTCTTATTGATGATGAAATACAGAAATTGCATCCGAATTTAATACAAAAGGCACAATGTCGACTTAAGTAAGAGAGGACTGACACTCTAACTTTCTATGATTTGAACCTCTCCTGAGAGTTGAGTTTTAGATTCCGATGCTTCACTTCAGGTTTACTGTATACCTTGAACCTTCTAATTGACGATGAAACACAGATATTGCATCCAAATTTAATACAAAATGCACAACGCAGACATAAGTACAAGAGGACTGACACTCTAACTTTCTGTGATTTGAATCTCTCCTGTGAGTCCAGTTTTAGTATTCGATTTTTCACTTCAGGTTTACTGTATACCTTGGACTTTCTTATTGACGGTGAAACACAGAAATTTCATCCGAATTTAATACAAAAGGCACAATGCCGACTTAAGTACAAGAGGACTGACACTCTAACTTTCTATTATTTGAACCTCTCCAATGAGTCCAGTTTTAGACTCCGATGCTTCACTTCAGGTTTACTGTATACCTTGGACCTTCTTTTTGACGATGAAACACAGAAATTGCATCCGAATTTAATACAAAAGGCACAATGCCGACTTAAGTACGAGAGGAGTGACACTGTAACTTTCTATGATTTGAACCTCTCCAGTGAGTCCAGTTTTAGATTCCGATGCTTCTCCTCAGGTTTACTTTATCCCTTGAACCTCTTTATTGACGATGAGACACAGAAATTGCATCCGCATTTAGTACAAAAGTCACAGTGCCGACTTCAGTACAAGAGGACTGACACTCTAACTTTCTGTGTATTGAACCTCTCCTGTGAGTTGAGTTTTAGATTCCGATGCTTCACTTCAGGTTTACTGTATCCCTTGGACCTTCTTATTGGCGATGAAATACTGAAATTGCATCCGAATTGAATACAAAAGGCACGACGCCGACTTAAGTACAGGAGGACAGACACTCTAACTTTCTTTGATTTAAACCTCTCCTATGGGTCCAGTTTTAGATTCCGATGCTTCACTTCAGGTTTACTGTATACCTTGGACCTTCTTATTGACGATGAAACACGGAATTTGCATACGCATTTAATACAAAAGGCACAATGCTGACTTAAGTACAAGAGGACAGACACTCTAACTTTCTGTGATTTAAAACTCTCCTGTGAGTCCAGTCTTCGATTTCGACGCTTCACTTCAGCTTTACTGTATACCTTGGACCTTCGTATGGACGATGAAACACAGAAATTGCATCAGAATTTAATACAAAAGGCACAATGCCGACTTAAGTACAAGAGGACTGACACTCTAACTTTCTATGATTTAAACCCCTCCTGTGAGTCCAGTTTTAGATTCCGATGCTTCACTTCAGGTTTACTGTATACCTTGGACCATCTTATTCACGATGAAACACAGAAATTGCATCCGAATTTAATACAAAAGGCACAATGCAGACTTAAGTACAAGAGGACTGACACACTATTTTTCTATGATTTGAACCTCTCCTGTGAGTCTAGTATTAGATTCTGATGCTTCACTTCAGTTTTACTGTATACCTTGGACCTTCTTATTGATGATGAAACACAGAAATTGCATCCGAATTTAATACAAAAGGCACAATGCCGACCTAACTACAAGAGGACTGACACTCTAACTTTCTATGATTTGAACCTCTCCTGAGTGTTGAGTTTTAGATTCCGATGCTTCACTTTAGGTTTACTGTATCCCTTGGACCTTATTATTGAGGATGAAATACAGAAATTGCATCCGAATTTAATACAAAAGGCACAATGAGACTTAAGTAAGAGAGGACTGACACACTAACTTTCTATGATTTGAACCTCTCCTGAGGGTTGAATTTTAGATTCCGATGCTTCACTTCAGGTTTACTGTATACCTTGGACCTTCTAATTGACGATGAAACACAGATATTGCATCCAAATTTAATACAAAAGGCACAACGCAGACATAAGTACAAGAGGACTGACACTCTAACTTTCTATGATTTGAATCTCTCCTGTGAGTCCAGTTTTAGTATTCGATTTTTCACTTCAGGTTTACTGTATACCTTGGACCTTCTTATTGACGATGAAACACAGAAATTTTATCCGAATTTAATACAAAAATGCACAATGCCGACTTTAGTACAAGAGGACTGACACTCTAACTCTCTATGATTTGAACCTCTCCTGTGAGTCCAGTTTTAGATTCCGATGCTTCACTTCAGGTTTGCTGTATACCTTGGACCTCCTTATTGACGATGAAACACAGAGATTGCATCCGAATTTAATACAAAAGGCACAATGCCGACTTAAATACACGAGGACTGACACTCTAACTTTCCATGATTTGAACCTCTCCTGTGATTTGAGTTGTAGATTATGATGCTTCACTTCAGGTTTACTGTATGCCGTGCACCTTCTCATTGATGATCAAACACAGATATTGCATCCAAATTTAATACAAAAGGCACAATGCCGACTTAAGTACAAGAGGACTGACACTCTAACTTTCTATGATTTGAACCTCTCCTGTGAGTCCAGTTTTAGATTCCGATGCTTCACCTCAGGTTTACTTTCTCCCTTGGACCGTCTTATTGACGATGAAACACAGAAATTGCATCCGAATTTAATACAAAAGGCACAATGCCGACTTACGTACAAGAGGACTGACACTCTAACTTTCTATGATTTGAACCTCTCCTGTGAGTCCAGTTCAAGATTCCGATGCTTCACTTCAGGTTTACTGTATACCTTGGACCTTCTTATTGACGATGAAACACAGAAATTTTATCCGAATTTAATACAAAAATGCACAATGCCGACTTTAGTACAAGAGGACTGACACTCTAACTCTCTATGATTTGAACCTCTCCTGTGAGTCCAGTTTTAGATTCCGATGCTTCACTTCAGGTTTGCTGTATACCTTGGACCTCCTTATTGACGATGAAACACAGAGATTGCATCCGAATTTAATACAAAAGGCACAATGCCGACTTAAATACACGAGGACTGACACTCTAACTTTCCATGATTTGAACCTCTCCTGTGATTTGAGTTGTAGATTATGATGCTTCACTTCAGGTTTACTGTATGCCGTGCACCTTCTCATTGATGATCAAACACAGATATTGCATCCAAATTTAATACAAAAGGCACAATGCCGACTTAAGTACAAGAGGACTGACACTCTAACTTTCTATGATTTGAACCTCTCCTGTGAGTCCAGTTTTAGATTCCGATGCTTCACCTCAGGTTTACTTTCTCCCTTGGACCGTCTTATTGACGATGAAACACAGAAATTGCATCCGAATTTAATACAAAAGGCACAATGCCGACTTACGTACAAGAGGACTGACACTCTAACTTTCTATGATTTGAACCTCTCCTGTGAGTCCAGTTCTAGATTCCGATGCTTCACTTCAGGTTTACTGTATACCTTGGACCTTCTTATTGACGATGAAACACAGAAATTGCATCCGAATTTAATACAAAAGGCACAATGCCGACTTAAATACACGAGGACTGACACTCTAATTTTCTATGATTTGAACCTCTCCTGTGATTTGAGTTTTAGATTACGATGCTTTACTTCAGGTTTACTGTATGCCGTGCACCTAGTCATTGATTATCAAACACAGATATTGGATCCGAATTTAATACATAAAGCACAATGCCGACTTAAGTACGAGAGGAGTGACACTCTAACTTTCTATGATTTGAACCTCTCCAGTGAGTACAGTTTTAGATTCCGATGCTTCTCCTCAGGTTTACTTTATCCCTTGGACCTCTTTATTGACGATGAGACACAGAAATTGCATCCGCATTTAGTACAAAAGTCACAGTGCCGACTTAAGTACAAGAGGACTGACACTCTAACTTTCTGTGATTTGAACCTCTCCTGTGAGTTGAGTTTTAGATTCCGATGCTTCACTTCAGGTTTACTGTATCCCTTGGACCTTCTTATTGCCGATTAAATACTGAAATTGCATCCGAATTTAATACAAAAGGCACAACGCCGACTTAAGTACAGGAGGACAGACACTCTAACTTTCTTTGATTTAAACCTCTCCTATGAGTCCAGTTTTAGATTCCGATGCTTCACTTCAGGTTTACTGTATACCTTGGACCTTCTTATTGACGATGAAACACGGAATTTGCATCCGCATTTAATACAAAAGGCACAATGCTGACTTAAGTACAAGAGGACAGACACTCTTACTTTCTGTGATTTAAAACTCTCCTGTGAGTCCAGTCTTCGATTTCGACGCTTCACTTCAGCTTTAGTGTATACCTTGGACCTTCGTATGGACGATGAAACACAGAAATTGCATCAGAATTTAATACAAAAGGCACAATGCCGACTTAAGTACAAGAGGACTGACACTCTAATTTTCTATGATTTAAACCCCTCCTGTGAGTCCAGTTTTAGATTCCGATGCTTCACTTCAGGTTTACTGTATACCTTGGACCATCTTATTCACGATGAAACACAGAAATTGCATCCGAATTTAATACAAAAGGCACAATGCAGACTTAAGTACAAGAGGACTGACACACTATTTTTCTATGATTTGAACCTCTCCTGTGAGTCCAGTATTAGATTCTGATGCTTCACTTCAGTTTTACTGTATACCTTGGACCTTGTTATTGATGATGAAACACAGAAATTGCATCCGAATTTAATACAAAAGGCACAATGCCGACCTAAGTACAAGAGGACTGACACTCTAACTTTTTTTGATTTGAACCTCTCCTGAGTGTTGAGTTTTCGATTCCGATGCTTCACTTCAGGTTTACTGTATCCCTTGGACCTTATTATTGACGATGAAATACAGAAATTGCATCCGAATTTAATACAAAAGGCACAATGAGACTCAAGTAAGAGAGGACTGACACACTAACGTTCTATGATTTGAACCTCTCCTGAGGGTTGAATTTTAGATTCCGATGCTTCACTTCAGGTTTACTGTATACCTTGGACCTTCTAATTGACGATGAAACACAGATATTGCATCCAAATTTAATACAAAAGGCACAACGCAGACATAAGTACAAGAGGACTGACACTCTAACTTTCTATGATTTGAATCTCTGCTGTGAGTCCAGTTTTAGTATTCGATTTTTCACTTCAGGTTTACTGTATACCTTGGACCTTCTTATTGACGATGAAACACAGAAATTCTATCCGAATTTAATACAAAAGGCACAATGCCGACTTAAGTACAAGAGGACTGACACTCTAATTTTCTATGATTTGAACCTCTCCTGTGATTTGAGTTTTAGATTACGATGCTTTACTTCAGGTTTACTGTATGCCGTGCACCTTGTCATTGATTATCAAACAGAGATATTGGATCCGAATTTAATACATAAAGCACAATGCCGACTTAAGTACGAGAGGAGTGACACCCTAACTTTCTATGATTTGAACCTCTCCAGTGAGTCCAGTTTTAGATTCCGATGCTTCTCCTCAGGTTTACTTTATCCCTTGGACCTCTTTATTGACGATGAGACACAGAAATTGCATCCGCATTTAGTACAAAAGTCACAGTGCCGACTTAAGTACAAGAGGACTGACACTCTAACTTTCTGGGATTTGAACCTCTCCTGTGAGTTGAGTTTTAGATTCCGATGCTTCACTTCAGGTTTACTGTATCCCTTGGACCTTCTTATTGGCGATGAAATACTGAAATTGCATCCGAATTTAATACAAAAGGCACAACGCCGACTTAAGTACAGGAGGACAGACACTCTAACTTTCTTTGATTTAAACCTCTCCTATGAGTCCAGTTTTAGATTCCGATGCTTCACTTCAGGTTTACTGTATACCTTGGACCTTGTTATTGACGATGAAACACGGAATTTGCATCCGCATTTAATACGAAAGGCACAATGCTGACTTAAGTACAAGAGGACAGACACTCTAACTTTCTGTGATTTAAAACTCTCCTGTGAGTCCAGTCTTCGATTTCGACGCTTCACTTCAGCATTACTGTATACCTTGGACCTTCGTATGGACGATGAAACACAGAAATTGCATCAGAATTTAATACAAAAGGCACAATGCCGACTTAAGTACAAGAGGACTGACACTCTAACTTTCTATGATTTAAACCCCTCCTGTGAGTCCAGTTTTAGATTCCGATGCTTCACTTCAGGTTTACTGTATACCTTGGACCATCTTATTCACGATGAAACACAGAAATTGCATCCGAATTTAATACAAAAGGCACAATGCAGACTTAAGTACAAGAGGACTGACACACTATTTTTCTATGATTTGTACCTCTCCTGTGAGTCCAGTATTAGATTCTGATGCTTCACTTCAGTTTTACTGTATACCTTGGACCTTCTTATTGATGATGAAACACAGAAATTGCATCCGAATTTAATACAAAAGGCACAATGCCGACCTAAGTACAAGAGGACTGACACTCTAAGTTTTTTTGATTTGAACCTCTCCTGAGTGTTGAGTTTTTGATTCCGATGCTTCACTTTAGGTTTACTGTATCCCTTGGACCTTATTATTGACGATGAAATACAGAAATTGCATCCGAATTTAATACAAAAGGCACAATGAGACTTAAGTAAGAGGGGACTGACACACTAACTTTCTATGATTTGAACCTCTCCTGAGGGTTGAATTTTAGATTCCTTGCTTCACTTCAGGTTTACTGTATACCTTGGACCTTCTAATTGACGATGAAACACAGATATTGCATCCAAATTTAATACAAAAGTCACAACGCAGACATAAGTACAAGAGGACTGACACTCTAACTTTCTATGATTTGAATCTCTCCTGTGAGTCCAGTTTTAGTATTCGATTTTTCACTTCAGGTTTACTGTATACCTTGGACCTTCTTATTGACGATGAAACACAGAAATTTTATCCGAATTTAATACAAAAGGCACAATGCCGACTTAAGTACAAGAGGACTGACACTCTAACTTTCTATGATTTGAACCTCTCCTGTGAGTCCAGTTTTAGATTCCGATGCTTCACTTCAGGTTTGCTGTATACCTTGGACCTCCTTATTGACGATGAAACACAGAGATTGCATCCGAATTTAATACAAAAGGCACAATGCCGACTTAAATACACGAGGACTGACAGTCTAACTTTCCATGATTTGAACCTCTCCTGTGATTTGAGTTGTAGATTATGATGCTTCACTTCAGGTTTACTGTATGCCGTGCACCTTCTCATTGATGATCAAACACAGATATTGCATCCAAATTTAATACAAAAGGCACAATGCCGACTTAAGTACAAGAGGACTGACACTCTAACTTTCTATGATTTGAACCTCTCCAGTGAGTCCAGTTTTAGATTCCGATGCTTCACCTCAGGTTTACTTTATCCCTTGGACCTTCTTATTGACAACGAAACACAGAAATTGCATCCGAATTTAGTACAAAAGTCACAGTGCCGACTTAAGTACAAGAGGACTGACACTCTAACTTTCTATGATTTGAACCTCTCCAGTGGGTCCAGTTTTAGATTCCGATGCTTCACTTCAGGTCTACTGTATAACTTGGACCTTCTTATTGACGATGCAACACAGAAATTGCATCCGAATTTAATATAAAATTCACAATGCCGACCTAAGTACAAGAGGACTCACACTCTAACTTTCTATGATTTGAATCTCACCTGTGAGTCCAGTTTTAGAATCCGATGTTTCACTTAAGGTCTACTGTATACCTTGGACCTTCTTATTGACGATGAATTACAGAAATTGCATCAGAAATTATTACAAAAGGCACAATGCAGACTTAAGCACTAGAGGAAAGACACTCTAACTTTCTTTGATTTAAACCTCTCCTGTGAGTCCAGTTTTAGAATCCGATGCTTCACTTCAGGTTTACTGTATACCTTGGACCTTCTTATTGACGATGATACACGGAATTTGCATCCGCATTTAATACAAAAGGCACAATGCTGACTTAAGTACAAGAGGACAGACACTCTAACTTTCTGTGATTTAAAACTCTCCTGTGAGTCCAGTCTTCGATTAAGATGCTTCACTTCAGCTTTACTGTATACCATGGACCTTCTTATGGACGATGAAACACAGAAATTGCATCCGAATTTAATACAAAAGGCACATTGCCGACTTAAGTACAAGAGAACTGACACTCTAACTTTCTATGATTTGAACCTCTCCTGTGAGTCTAGTTTTAGATTCCGATGCTTCACTTCAGGTTTACTGTATACCTTGGACCATCTTATTGACGATGAAACACAGAAATTGCATCCGAATTTAATACAAAAGGCACAATGCAGACTTAAGTACAAGAGGACTGACACACTGACTTTCTATGATTTGAACCTCTCCTGTGAGTCCAGTATTAGATTCCGATGCTTCACTTCAGTTTTACTGTATACCTTGGACCTTCTTATTGATGATGAAACACAGAAATTGCATCCGAATTTAATACAAAAGGCACAATGCCGACCTAAGTACAAGAGGACTGACACTCTAACTTTCTATGATTTGAACCTCTCCTGAGAGTTGAGTTTTAGATTCCGATGCTTCACTTCAGGTTCACTGTATCCCTTGGACCTTCTGATTGACGATGAAATACAGAAATTGCATCGGAATTTGATACAAAAGGCACAATGCCGACTTAAGTAAAAGAGGACTGACACACTAACTTTCTATGATTTGAACCTCTCCTGAGAGTTGAGTTTTAGATGCCGATGCTTCACTTCAGGTTTACTATATACCTTGGACTTTCTAATCGACGATGAAACACAGATATTGCATCCAAATTTAATACAAAAAGCACAGTGCAGACATAAGTACAAGAGGACTGACACTCTAACTTTCTATTATTTGAATCTCTCCTGTGAGTCCAGTTTTAGTATTCGATTTTTCACTTCAGGTTTACTGTATACCTTGGACCTTCTTATTGACGATGAAACACAGAAATTGCATCCGAATTTAATACAAAAGGCACAATGCCGACTTAAGTACAAGAGGACTGACTCTCTAACTTTCTATGATTTGAACCTCTCCTGTGAGTGCAGTTTTAGATTCCGATGCTTCACTTCAGGTTTACTGTATACCTTGGACCTTCTTATTGACGATGAAACACAGAAATTGCATCCGAATTTTATACAAAATGCACAATGCCGGCTTAAGTACAAGAGGGCAGACACTCTAACTTTCTTTGATTTAAACCTCTCCAGTGAGTTGAGTTTTAGACCCCGATGCTCCTCTTCGGGTTTACTGAATACCTTGGACTTTCTTATTGACGATAAAACACAAAAATGGCATCCGTATGTAATACAAAGGGCACAATGCCGACTTAAGTACACGATGACTGACACTCTAACTTCCTATGATTTGAACCTCTCCTGTGATTTGAGTTTTAGATTCCGATGCTTCACTTCAGGTTTACTGTATACCTTGGACCTGCTTATTGACGATGAAACACAGAAATTGCATCCGAATTTAATACAAAAGGCACAATGCCGACCTAAGTACAAGAGGACTGACACTCTAACTTAATATGCTTTGAACCTCTCCTGTGAGTTGACGTTTAGATTCCGATGCTTCACTTCAGGTTTACTGTATCTCTTGGACCTTCTCATTGTCGATGAAATACAGAAATTGCACCGGAATCTAATACAAAAGGCACAATGCCGACTTATGTAGAAGAGGACTGACACTCTAACTTTCTATGATTTGAACCTCTCCTGTGAGTCCAGTTTTAGATTCCGATGCTACTCTTCAGGTTTACTGTATACCTTGGACTAACTTATTGACGATGAAACACAGAAATTGCATCCGAATTTAATACAAAAGGCACAATGCCGACTTAAGTACAAGAGGACTGACTCTCTAACTTTCTATGGTTTGAACCTCTCCTGTGAGTCCAGTTTTAGATACCGATGCTTCACTTCAGGTTTTTTGTATACCTTGGACCTTCTTATTGACGATGAAACACAGACTTTGCATCCGAATTTAATACAAAAGGCACAATGCCGAGTTGAGTACAAGAGGACTGACACTCTAACTTTCTATGATTTGAACCTCTCCTGTGATTCCAGTTTTAGATTCCGATGCTTCACTTCAGGTTTACTGTATACCTTGGACCTGCTTATTGACGATGAAACACAGAAATTGCATCCGAATTTAATACAAAAGGCACAATGCCGACCTAAGTACAAGAGGACTCACACTCTAACTAAATATGCTTTGAACCTCTCCTGTGAGTTGAGGTTTAGATTCCGATGCTTCACTTCAGGTTTACTGTATCTCTTGGACCTTCTTATTGTCGATGAAATACAGAAACTGCACCGGAATCTAATACAAAAATCACAATGCCGACTTATGTAGAAGAGGACTGACACTCTAACTTTCTATGATTTGAACCTCTCCTGTGAGTCCAGTTTTAGATTCCGATGCTACTCTTCAGGTTTACTGTATACCTTGGACCTTCTTATTAACGATGAAATACAGAAATTGCATCCGAATTTAATACAAAAGGCACAATGAGACTTAAGTAAGAGGGGACTGACACACTAACTTTCTATGATTTGAACCTCTCCTGAGGGTTGAATTTCAGATTCCGATGCTTCACTTCAGGTTTACTGTATACCTTGGACCTTCTAATTGACGATGAAACACAGATATTGCATCCAAATTTAATACAAAAGGCACAACGCAGACATAAGTACAAGAGGACTGACACTCTAACTTTCTATGATTTGAATCTCTCCTGTGATTTGAGTTGTAGATTATGATGCTTCACTTCAGGTTTACTGTATGCCGTGCACCTTCTCATTGATGATCAAACACAGATATTGCATCCAAATTTAATACAAAAGGCACAATGCCGACTTAAGTACAAGAGGACTGACACTCTAACTTTCTATGATTTGAACCTCTCCAGTGAGTCCAGTTTTAGATTCCGATGCTTCACCTCAGGTTTACTTTATCCCTTGGACCTTCTTATTGACAACGAAACACAGAAATTGCATCCGAATTTAGTACAAAAGTCACAGTGCCGACTTAAGTACAAGAGGACTGACACTCTAACTTTCTATGATTTGAACCTCTCCTGTGAGTCCAGTATTAGATTCCGATGCTTCACTTCAGTTTTACTGTATACCTTGGACCTTCTTATTGACGATGCAACACAGAAATTGCATCCGAATTTAATATAAAATTCACAATGCCGACCTAAGTACAAGAGGACTGACACAATAACTTTCTATGATTTGAATCTCACCTGTGAGTCCAGTTTTAGAATCCGATGTTTCACTTAAGGTCTACTGTATACCTTGGACCTTCTTATTGACGATGAATTACAGAAATTGCATCAGAAATTATTACAAAAGGCACAATGCAGACTTAAGTACTAGAGGAAAGACACTCTAACTTTCTTTGATTTAAACCTCTCCTGTGAGTCCAGTTTTAGAATCCGATGCTTCACTTCAGGTTTACTGTATACCTTGGACCTTCTTATTGACGATGATACACGGAATTTGCATCCGCATTTAATACAAAAGGCACAATGCTGACTTAAGTACAAGAGGACAGACACTCTAACTTTCTGTGATTTAAAACTCTCCTGTGAGTCCAGTCTTCGATTAAGATGCTTCACTTCAGCTTTACTGTATACCATGGACCTTCTTATGGACGATGAAACACAGAAATTGCATCCGAATTTAATACAAAAGGCACATTGCCGACTTAAGTACAAGAGAACTGACACTCTAACTTTCTATGATTTCAACCTCTCCTGTGAGTCTAGTTTTAGATTCCGATGCTTCACTTCAGGTTTACTGTATACCTTGGACCATCTTATTGACGATGAAACACAGAAATTGCATCCGAATTTAATACAAAAGGCACAATGCAGACTTAAGTACAAGAGGACTGACACACTAACTTTCTATGATTTGAACCTCTCCTGTGAGTCCAGTATTAGATTCCGATGCTTCACTTCAGTTTTACTGTATACCTTGGACCTTCTTATTGATGATGAAACACAGAAATTGCATCCGAATTTAATACAAAAGGCACAATGCCGACCTAAGTACAAGAGGACTGACACTCTAACTTTCTATGATTTGAACCTCTCCTGAGAGTTGAGTTTTAGATTCCGATGCTTCACTTCACGTTTACTGTATCCCTTGGACCTTCTGATTGACGATGAAATACAGAAATTGCATCCGAATTTGATACAAAAGGCACAATGCCGACTTAAGTAAACGAGGACTGACACACTAACTTTCTATGATTTGAACCTCTCCTGAGAGTTGAGTTTTAGATGCCGATGCTTCACTTCAGGTTTACTGTATACCTTGGACTTTCTAATCGACGATGAAACACAGATATTGCATCCAAATTTAATACAAAAAGCACAGTGCAGACATAAGTACAAGAGGACTGACACTCTAACTTTCTATTATTTGAATCTCTCCTGTGAGTCCAGTTTTAGTATTCGATTTTTCACTTCAGGTTTACTGTATACCTTGGACCTTCTTATTGACGATGAAACACAGAAATTGCATCCGAATTTAATACAAAAGGCACAATGCCGACTTAAGTACAAGAGGACTGACTCTCTAACTTTCTATGATTTGAACCTCTCCTGTGAGTGCAGTTTTAGATTCCGATGCTTCACTTCAGGTTTACTGTATACCTTGGACCTTCTTATTGACGATGAAACACAGAAATTGCATCCGAATTTTATACAAAATGCACAATGCCGGCTTAAGTACAAGAGGGCAGACACTCTAACTTTCTTTGATTTAAACCTCTCCAGTGAGTTGAGTTTTAGACCCCGATGCTCCTCTTCAGGTTTACTGAATACCTTGGACTTTCTTATTGACGATAAAACACAAAAATGGCATCCGTATGTAATACAAAGGGCACAATGCCGACTTAAGTACACGATGACTGACACTCTAACTTCCTATGATTTGAACCTCTCCTGTGATTTGAGTTTTAGATTCCGATGCTTCACTTCAGGTTTACTGTATACCTTGGACCTGCTTATTGACGATGAAACACAGAAATTGCATCCGAATTTAATACAAAAGGCACAATGCCGACCTAAGTACAAGAGGACTGACACTCTAACTTAATATGCTTTGAACCTCTCCTGTGAGTTGAGGTTTAGATTCCGATGCTTCACTTCAGGTTTACTGTATCTCTTGGACCTTCTCATTGTCGATGAAATACAGAAATTGCACCGGAATCTAATACAAAAGGCACAATGCCGACTTATGTAGAAGAGGACTGACTCTCTAACTTTCTATGGTTTGAACCTCTCCTGTGAGTCCAGTTTTAGATACCGACGCTTCACTTCAGGTTTACTGTATACCTTGGACCTTCTTATTGACGATGAAACACAGACTTTGCATCCGAATTTAATACAAAAGGCACAATGCCGAGTTGAGTACAAGAGGACTGACACTCTAACTTTCTATGATTTGAACCTCTCCTGTGATTCCAGTTTTAGATTCCGATGCTTCACTTCAGGTTTACTGTATACCTTGGACCTGCTTATTGACGATGAAACACAGAAATTGCATCCGAATTTAATACAAAAGGCACAATGCCGACCTAAGTACAAGAGGACTCACACTCTAACTAAATATGCTTTGAACCTCTCCTGTGAGTTGAGGTTTAGATTCCGATGCTTCACTTCAGGTTTACTGTATCTCTTGGACCTTCTTATTGTCGATGAAATACAGAAACTGCACCGGAATCTAATACAAAAGGCACAATGCCGACTTATGTAGAAGAGGACTGACGCTCTAACTTTCTATGATTTGAACCTCTCCTGTGAGTCCAGTTTTAGATTCCGATGCTACTCTTCAGGTTTACTGTATACCTTGGACCTTCTTATTAACGATGAAACACAGAAATTGCATCCGAATGTGATACAAAAGGCACAATGCAGACATAAGTACAAGAGGACTGACACTCTAACTTTCTATGATTTGAACCTCTCCTGTGGGTCCAGTTTTAGATTCCGATGCTTCACTTCAGGCTTACTGTATACTTTGGACCTTGTAATTGACGATGAAACACAGAAATTGCATCCAAATTTAATACAAAAGGCACAATGCAGGCTTTAGTACAAGAGGACTGACACTCTAACTTTCTATAATTTCAATCTCTCCTGTGAGTCCAGTTTTAGATTCCGATGCTTCACTTCAGGTTTACTGTATACCTTGGACCTGCTTATTGACGATGAAACACAGAAATTGCATCCGAATTTAATACAAAAGGCACATTGCCGACTTAAGTACAAGAGGACAGACACTCTAACTTTCTTTGATTTAAACCTCTCCTGTGAGTTCAGTTTTAGTTCTCGATGCTTCAGTTCAGGCTTACTGTATACCTTGGACTTTCTTATTGACGATAAAACACAGAAATTGCATCCGTATTTAATACAAACGCACAATGCCGACTTAAGTACACGATGACTGACACTCTAACTGTCTATGAATAGAACCTCTCCTGTGATTTGAGTTTTAGATTATGATGCTTCACTTCAGGTTTACTGTATACCTTGGACCTTCTTATTGATGATCAAACACAGATATTGCATCCGAATTTAATACAAAAGGCACAATGCCGACTTAAGTGCAAGAGGACAGACACTCTAAGTTTCTATGATTAGAACATCTCCTGTGAGTCCAGTTTTAGATTCCGATGCTTTACCTCAGGTTTACTTTACCCCTTGGACCTTCTTATTGACGATGAAACACAGAATTTGCATCCGAATTTAATACAAAAGGCACAATGCCGACTTAAGTACAAGAGGAATGACACTCTAACTTTCTATGATTTGAAACTCTCCTGTGAGTCCAGTTATAGATTCCGATGCTACACTTCAGGTTTACTGTATACCTTGGACCTTCTCATTGACGATGAAACACAGAAATTGCATCCGAATTTAATAAAAAAGGCACAATGCCGACTTAAGTACATGAGGACTGACACTCTAACTTTCTATGATTTGAACTTCTCCTGTGAGTCCAGTTATAGATTCCGATGCTTCACTTCAGGTTTACTGTATCCCTTGGACCTTCTTATTGACGATGAAACACAGACTTTGCATCCGAATTTAATACAAAAGGCACAATGCCGACTTAAGTACAAGAGGACTCACACTCTAACTTTCTATGATTTGAACCTCTCCTGTGAGTCCAATTCTCGATTCCGATTATTCACTTTAGGTTTACTGTATCCCTTGGACCTTCTTATCGACGATGAAACACAGAAATTGCATCCGAATTTAATACAAAAGGCACAATGCCGACTTAAGTACAAGAGTACTGACTCTCTAACTTTCTATGATTTGAACCTCTCCTGTGAGTGCAGTTTTAGATTCCGATGCTTCACTTCAGGTTTACTGTATACCTTGGACCTTCTTATTGACGATGAAACACAGAAATTGCATCCGAATTTTATACAAAATGCACAATGCCGGCTTAAGTACAAGAGGGGAGACACTTTAACTTTCTTTGATTTAAACCTCTCCAGTGAGTTGAGTTTTAGACCCCGATGCTCCTCTTCAGGTTTACTGAATACCTTGGACTTTCTTATTGACGATAAAACACAAAAATGGCATCCGTATGTAATACAAAGGGCACAATGCCGACTTAAGTACACGATGACTGACACTCTAACTTCCTATGATTTGAACCTCTCCTGTGATTTGAGTTTTAGATTCCGATGCTTCACTTCAGGTTTACTGTATACCTTGGACCTGCTTATTGACGATGAAACACAGAAATTGCATCCGAATTTAATACAAAAGGCACAATGCCGACCTAAGTACAAGAGGACTGACACTCTAACTTAATATGCTTTGAACCTCTCCTGTGAGTTGAGGTTTAGATTCCGATGCTTCACTTCAGGTTTACTGTATCTCTTGGACCTTCTCATTGTCGATGAAATACAGAAATTGCACCGGAATCTAATACAAAAGGCACAAAGCCGACTTATGTAGAAGAGGACTGACACTCTAACTTTCTATGATTTGAACCTCTCCTGTGAGTCCAGTTTTAGATTCCGATGCTACTCTTCAGGTTTACTGTATACCTTGGACCAACTTATTGACGATGAAACACAGAAATTGCATCCGAATTAAATACAAAAGGCACAATGCCGACTTAAGTACAAGAGGACTGACTCTCTAACTTTCTATGGTTTGAACCTCTCCTGTGAGTCCAGTTTTAGATACCGATGCTTCACTTCAGGTTTACTGTATACCTTGGACCTTCTTATTGACGATGAAACACAGACTTTGCATCCGAATTTAATACAAAAGGCACAATGCCGAGTTGAGTACAAGAGGACTGACACTCTAACGTTCTATGATTTGAACCTCTCCTGTGATTCCAGTTTTAGATTCCGATGCTTCACTTCAGGTTTACTGTATACCTTGGACCTGCTTATTGACGATGAAACACAGAAATTGCATCCGAATTTAATACAAAAGGCACAATGCCGACCTAAGTACAAGAGGACTCACACTCTAACTAAATATGCTTTGAACCTCTCCTGTGAGTTGAGGTTTAGATTCCGATGCTTCACTTCAGGATTACTGTATCTCTTGGACCTTCTTATTGTCGATGAAATACAGAAACTGCACCGGAATCTAATACAAAAGGCACAATGCCGACTTATGTAGAAGAGGACTGACACTCTAACTTTCTATGATTTAAACCTCTCCTGTGAGTCCAGTTTTAGATTCCGATGCTACTCTTCAGGTTTACTGTATACCTTGGACCTTCTTATTAACGATTAAACACAGAAATTGCATCCGAATGTGATACAAAAGGCACAATGCAGACATAAGTACAAGAGGACTGACACTCTAACTTTCTATGATTTGAACCTCTCCTGTGGGTCCAGTTTTAGATTCCGATGCTTCACTTCAGGCTTACTGTATACTTTGGAGCTTGTAATTGACGATGAAACACAGAAATTGCATCCAAATTTAATACAAAAGGCACAATGCAGGCTTTAGTACAAGAGGACTGACACTCTAACTTTCTATGATTTCAATCTCTCCTGTGAGTCCAGTTTTAGATTCCGATGCTTCACTTCAGGTTTACTGTATACCTTGGACCTGCTTATTGACGATGAAACACAGAAATTGCATCCGAATTTAATACAAAAGGCACATTGCCGACTTAAGTACAAGAGGACAGACACTCTAACTTTCTTTGATTTAAACCTCTCCTGTGAGTTCAGTTTTAGTTCCCGATGCTTCAGTTCAGGCTTACTGTATACCTTGGACTTTCTTATTGACGATAAAACACAGAAATTGCATCCGTATTTAATACAAATGCACAATGCCGACTTAAGTACACGATGACTGACACTCTAACTGTCTATGAATAGAACCTCTCCTGTGATTTGAGTTTTAGATTATGATGCTTCACTTCAGGTTTACTGTATACCTTGGACCTTCTTATTGATGATCAAACACAGATATTGCATCCGAATTTAATACAAAAGGCACAATGCCGACTTAAGTGCAAGAGGACAGACACTCTAAGTTTCTATGATTAGAACATCTCCTGTGAGTCCAGTTTTAGATTCCGATGCTTTACCTCAGGTTTACTTTACCCCTTGGACCTTCTTATTGACGATGAAACACAGAATTTGCATCCGAATTTAATACAAAAGGCACAATGCCGACTTAAGTACAAGAGGACTGACACTCTAATTTTCTATGATTTGAAACTCTCCTGTGAGTCCAGTTATAGATTCCGATGCTACACTTCAGGTTTACTGTATACCTTGGACCTTCTCATTGACGATGAAACACAGAAATTGCATCCGAATTTAATACAAAAGGCACAATGCCGACTTAAGTACAAGAGGACTGACACTCTAACTTTCTATGATTTGAACTTCTCCTGTGAGTCCAGTTATAGATTCCGATGCTTCACTTCAGGTTTACTGTATCCCTTGGACCTTCTTATTGACGATGAAACACAGAAATTGCATCCGAATTTAATACAAATGGCACAATGCCGACTTAAGTACAAGAGGACTCACACTCTAACTTTCTATGATTTGAACCTCTCCTGTGAGTCCAATTCTCGATTCCGATTATTCACTTTAGGTTTACTGTATCCCTTGGACCTTCTTATCGACGATGAAACACAGAAATTGCATCCGAATTTAATACAAAAGGCACAATGCCGACTTAAGTACAAGAGGACTCACACTCTAACTTTCTATGATTTGAACCTCTCCTGTGAGTCCAGTTTTCATTTCCGATGACTCTCTTTAGGTTTACTGTATCCCATGGACCATCTTATTGACGATGAAACACAGAAATTGCATCCGAATTTAATACAAAAGGCACAATGCCGACTTAAGTACAAGAGGACAGACACTCTAACATTCTTTGATTTAAACCTCTCCTGTGAGTCCAGTTTTAGATTCCGATGCTTCACTTCAGGTTTACCGTATACCTTGGAACTTCTTATTGACGATGAAACACAGAAATTGCATTTATAATTAATACAAAAGGCACAATGCCGACTTAAGTACGAGAGGACTGACACTCTAACTTTCTATGATTTGAATCTCTCCTGTGGATCCAGGTTTAGATTCCGATGCTTCACTTCAGGTTTACTGTATACCTTGGACACTCTTGTTGACGATGAAACACGGAAATTGCATCTGAATTTAATACAAAAGGCACAATGCCGACTTAAGTACAAGAGGACTGACACTCAAACTTTCGATGATTTGAACATCTCCTGTGAGTCCGGTTTTAGATTTCGATGCTTCACTTCAGGTTTACTGTATTTCTTGGACCTTCTTATTGACGATGAAACACAGAAATTGCATTCAAATTTAATACAAAACACACAATGCCGACTTAAGTACAAGAGGACAGACACTCTAACTTTCTTTGATTTAAACCTCTCCTGTGAGTCCAGCTTTTGATTCCGATGCTTCACTTCAGGTTTACTGTATCCCTTGGACCCTGTTAATGATGATGAGACACAGAAATTGCATCCGAACGTAATACAAAAGGCACAATGCAGACTCAAGTACAAGAGGGCTGACACTCTAACTTTCTATGATTTGAATCCCTCCTGTGTGTCCAGTTTTAGTATTCGATGTTTCACTTAAGGTTTACTGTATACCTTGGACCTTCTTATTGACGATGAAACGCAGAAATTGCATCCGTATGTAAAACAAAAGGCAGAATGCCGACTTAAGTACACGATGACTGACACTCTAACTGTCTATGATTTGAACCTCTCCTGTGATTTGAGATTTAGATTATGATGCTTCACTTCAGGTTGACTGTATACCTTGGACCCTCTTATTGATGATCAAACACAGATATTGCATCCGAATTTAATACAAAAGGCACAATGCCGAGTTAAGTACAAGAGGACTGACACTCTTACTTTCTATGATTTGAACCTCTCCAGTGAGTCCACTTTTAGATTCCGATGCTTCACCTCAGGTTTACTTTATCCCTTACACCTTCTTATTGACGATGAAACACAGAAATTGCATCCGAATGTAATACAAAAGGCACAATGCCGACTTAAGTACAAGAGGACTGACACTCTATTTTTCTATGATTTGAACCTCTCCTTTTAGTCCAGTTTTAGATTCCGATGCTTTACTTCAGATTTACTGTATACCTTGCACCTTCTCGTTGACGATGAAACACAGAAATTGCATCCGAATTTAATACAAAAGGCACAATGGCGACTTAAGTACAAGATTACTGACACTCGAACTTTCTATGATTTGAACCTCTCCTGTGAGTCCAGTTTTAGATTCCGATGCTTCACATCAGGTTTACTGTATCTCTTGGACCTTCTTATTGTCGATGAAATACAGAAACTGCACCGGAATCTAATACAAAAGGCACAATGCCGACATAAGTAGAAGAGGACTGACACTCTAACTTTCTATAATTTGAACCTCTCCTGTGAGTCCAGTTTTAGATTCCGATGCTACTCTTCAGGTTTACTGTATACCTTGGACCTTCTTACTAACGATGAAACACAGAAATTGCATCCGAGTGTAATACAAAAGGCACAATGCAGACATAAGTTCAAGTGGACTGACACTCTAACTTTCTATGATTTGAACCTCTCCTGTGGGTCCAGTTTTAAATTCCGATGCTTCACTTCAGGTTTACTGTATACTTTGGACCTTGAAATTGACGATGAAACACAGAAATTGCATCCAAATTCAATACAAAAGGCACAATGCAGGCTTAAGTACAAGAGGACTGACACTCTAACTTTCTATGATTTGAATCCCTCCTGTGAGTCCAGTTTTAGATTCCGATGCTTCACATCAGGTTTAATGTATACTTTGGACCTTCTTGTTGACGATGAAACACAGAAATTGCATCCGAATTTAATACAAAAGGCACAAATCCAACTTAAGTACAAGAGGACAGACACTCTAACTTTCTTTGATTTAAACCTCTCCTGTGAGTTCAGTTTTAGTTCCCGATGCTTCAGTTCAGGCCTACTGTATACCTTGGACTTTCTTATTGACGATAAAACACAGAAATTGCATCCGTATTTAATACAAACGCACAATGCCGACTTAAGTACACGATGACTGACATTCTAACTGTCTATGATTTGAACGCCTCCTGTGATTTGAGTTTTAGATTATGATGCTTCACTTCAGGATTACTGTATACCTTGGACCTTCTTACTGATGATCAAACACAGATATTGCATCCGAATTTAATACAAAAGGCACAATGCCGACTTAAGTGCAAGAGGACAGACACTCTAAGTTTCTTTGATTAGAACATCTGCTGTGAGTCCAGTTTTAGATTCCGATGCTTCACCTCAGGTTTACTTTACCCCTTGGACCTTCATATTGACGATGAAACACAGAATTTGCATCCGAATTTAATACAAAAGGCACAATGCCGACTTAAGTACAAGAGGACTGACACTCTAACTTTCTATGATTTGAACCTCTCCTTTGAGTCCAGTTATAGATTCCGATGCTACACTTCAGGTTTACTGTATACCTTGGACCTTCTCATTGACGATGAAACACAGAAATTGCATCCGAATTTAATACAAAAGACACAATGCCGACATAAGTACAAGAGGACTGACACTCTAACTTTCTATGATTTGAACTTCTCCTGTGAGTCCAGTTTTAGATTCCGATGCTTCACTTCAGGTTTACTGTATCCCCTGGACCTTCTTATTGACGATGAAACACAGAAATTGCATCCGAATGTAATACAAATGGCACAATGCCGACTTAAGTACAAGTGGACTCACACTCTAACTTTCTATGATTTGAACCTCTCCTGTGAGTCCAGTTTTCATTTCCGAAGACTCACTTTAGGTTTACTGTATCCCTTGGACATTCTTATTGACGATGAAATACAGAAATTGCATCCGAATTTAATACAAAAGGCACAATGCGGACTTAAGTACAAGAGGACTGACACTCTAACTTTCTATGATTTGAACTTCTCCTGTGAGTACAGTTTTAGATTCCGATGCTTCACCTCAGGTTTACTTTATCCCTTGGACCTTCTTAGTGACGATGAAACACAGAAATTGCATCCAAATTTAATACAAAAGGCACAATGCCGACTTAAGTACAAGAGGACTGACACTCTAACTTACTATGATTTGAACCTCTCCTGTGAGTCCAGTTTTAGATTCCGATGCTTCACTTCATGTTTACTGTATATCTTGGACCTTATTATTGACGATGAAAAACAGAAATTGCATTCAAATTTAACACAAAAGACACAATGCCGACTTAAGTACAAGAGGACAGACACTCTAACTTTCTTTGATTAAAACCTCTCCTGTGGTCCAGTTTTTGATTCCGATGCTTCACTTCAGGTTTACTTTATCCCTTGGACCTTGTTAATGACGATGAGACACAGAAATTGCATTCGAACGTAATACAAAAGGCACAATGCAGCTTCAAGTACAAGAGGACTAACACTCTAACTTTCTATGATTTGACTCCCTCCTGTGTGTCCAGTTTTAGTATTCGATGTTTCACTTAAGGTTTACTGTATTTCTTGGACCTTCTTAATGACGATGAAACACAGAAATTGCATCCCAATTTAATACAAAAGGCACAATGCGGACTTAAGTACAAGAGGACTGACTCTCTAACTTTCTATGATTTGATCCTCTCCTGTGAGTGCAGTTTTAGATTCCGATGCTTCACTTCAGGTTTACTGTATACCTTGGACCTACTTATTGACGATGAAACACAGAAATTGCATCCGAATTTAATACAAAAGGCACAATGCCGGCTTAAGTACAAGAGGACAGACACTCTAACTTTCTTTGATTTAAACCTCTCCTGTGAGTTGAGTTTTAGATCCCGATGCTTCACTTCAGGTTTACTGTATCACTTGGACCTTCTTGTTGACGATGAAGCACAGAAACTGCATCCGTATGTAAAACAAAAGGCAGAATGCCGACTTAAGTACACGATGACTGACACTCTAACTGTCTGTGATTTGGACCTCTCCTGTGATTTGAGATTTAGATTATGATGCTTCACTTCAGGTTGACTGTATACCTTGGACCTTCTTATTGATGATGAAACACAGATATTGCATCCGAATTTAACACAAAAGGCACAATGCCGAGTTAAGTACAAGAGGACTGACACTATTACTTTCTATGATTTCAACCTCTCCAGTGAGTCCACTTTTAGATTCCGATGCTTCACCTCAGGTTTACTTTATCCCTTGGACCTTCTTATTGACAATGAAACACAGAAATTGCATCCGAATTTAATACAAAAGGCACAATGGCGACTTAAGTACAAGAGGACTGACACTCGAACTTTCTATGATTTGAACCTCTCCTGTGAGTCCAGTTTTCGATTCCGATGATTCACTTAAGGTTTACTGTATCCCTTGGACATTCTTATTGACGATGAAACACAGAAATTGAATCCGAATTTAATACAAAATGCACAATGCCGACTTAAGTACAAGAGGACAGACACGCTAAGTTTCTTTGATTTAAACCTCTCCTGTGAGTCCAGTCTTAGATTCCGATGCCTCTCTTCAGGTTTACTGTATACCTTGGACCATCTTATTGACGATGAAACACAAAAATTGCATCCGAATTTAATACAAAAGGCACAATGCCGACTTAAGTACAGGAGGACTGACACTCAAACTTTCTATGGTTTGAACCTCTCCTGTGAGTCCAGTTTTAGATTCCGATGCTTCACTTCAAGTTTACTGAATACCGTGGACATTCTTATTGACGATGAAACACAGAAATTGCATCCGAATTTAATACAAAAGGCACAATGCCGACTTAAGTAGAAGAGGACAGACACTCTAACTTTCATTCATTTAAACCTCTCCTGTGAGTCCAGTTTTAGATTCCGATGCTTCACTTCAGGTTTACTGTATCCCTTGGACCTTGTTATCGACGATGAAACACAGAAATTGCATCCGAATTTCATACAAAAGGCACAATGCCGACTTAAGTACAAGAGGACTCACACTCTAACTTTCTATGATTTGAACCTCTCCTGTGAGTCCAGTTTTCATTACCGATGACTCACTTTAGGTTTACTGTATCCCTTGGACCATCTTATTGACGATGAAACACAGAAATTGCATCCGAATTTAATGCAGAAGGCACAATGCCGACTTAAGTACAAGAGGACAGACACTCTAACATTCTTTGATTTAAACCTCTCCTGTGAGTCCAGTTTTAGATTCCGATGCTTCACTTCAAGTTTACTGTATCCCTTGGACCTTCTTATTGACGATGAAACACAGAAATTGCATCCGAAATTATTACAAAAGGCACAATGCCGACTTAAGTAGAAGAGGACAGACACTCTAACTTTCTTTCATTTAAACCTCTCCTGTGAGTCCAGTTTTAGATTCCGATGCTTCACTTCAGGTTTACTGTATCCCTTGGACATTCTTATTGACGATGAAATACAGAAATTGCATCCGAATTTAATACAAAAGGCACAATGCGGACTTAAGTACAAGAGGACTGACACTCTAACATTCTATGATTTGAACCTCTCCTGTGAGTACAGTTTTAGATTCCGATGCTTCACCTCAGGTTTACTTTATCCCTTGGACCTTCTTATTGACGATGAAACACAGAAATTGCATCCCAATTTAATACAAAAGGCACAATGCCGACTTAAGTACAAGAGGACTGACACTCTAACTTTCTATGATTTGAACCTCTCCTGTGAGTCCAGTTTTAGATTCCGATGCTTCACTTCAGGTTTACTGTATACCTTGGACCTTATTATTGACGATGAAACACAGAAATTGCATCCGAATTTAATACAAAAGGCACAATGCCGACTTAAGTACAAGAGGACTGACACTCTAACTATCTATGATTTGAACCTCTCCTGTGAGTCCAGTTTTAGATTCCGATGCTTCATTTCAGGTTTACTGTATACCTTGGACCTTCTTATTGACGATGAAACACAGAAATTGCATCCAAATTTAATAAAAAAGGCACAATGCCGACTTAAGTACAAGAGGACTGACACTCTAACTTTCTATGATTTGAACCTCTCCTGTGGATCCAGTTTTAGATTCCGATGCTTCACTTCAGGTTTACTGTATACCTTGGACACTCTTGCTGACGATGAAACACAGAAATTGCATCCGAATTTAATACAAAAGGCACAATGCCGAATTAAGTACAAGAGGACTGACACTCTAACTTTCGATGGTTTGAACATCTTCTGTGAGTCAGGTTTTAGATTTCGATGCTTCACTTCAGGTTTACTGTATTTCTTGGACCTTCTTATTGACGATGAAACACAGAAATTGCATTCAAATTTAATACAAAAGGCAGAATGCCGAATTAAGTACACGATGACTGACACTCTAACTGTCTATGATTTGAACCTCTCCTGTGATTTGAGATTTAGATTATGATGCTTCACTTCAGGTTGACTGTATACCTTGGACCTTCTTATTGATGATCAAACACAGATATTGCATCCGAATTTAATACAAAAGGCACAATGCCGAGTTAAGTACAAGAGGACTGACACTATTACTTTCTATGATTTGAACCTCTAAAGTGAGTCCACTTTTAGATTCCGATGCTTCACCTCAGGTTTACTTTATCCCTTGGACCCTCTTATTGACGATGAAACACAGAAATTGCATCCGAATGTAATACAAAAGGCACAATGCCGACTTAAGTGCAAGAGGACTGACACTCTAACTTTCTATGATTTGAACCTCTCCTGTGAGTCCAGTTTTAGATTCCGATGCTTCACTTCAGGTTTACTGTATACCTTGGACATTCTTATTGACGATGAAACACAGAAATTGCATCCGAATTTAATACAAAAGGCACAATGCCGACTTAAGTACAAGTGGACTCACAATCTAACTTTCTATGATTTGAACCTCTCCTGTGAGTCCAGTTTTCGATTCCGTTGATTCACTTAAGGTTTACTGTATCCCTTGGACCTTCTTATTGACGATGAAACACAGAAATTGCATCCGAATTTAATACAAAAGGCACAATGCCGACTTAAGTACAAGAATACAGACACTCTAAATTTCTTTGATTTAAACCTCTCCTGTGAGTCCAGTCTTAGATTCCGATGCTCCTCTTCAGGTTTACTGTGTACCTTGGACCATATTATTGACGATGAAACACACAAATTGCATCCGAATTTAATACAAAAGGCACAATGCCGACTTAAGTACAAGAGGACTGACACTCTAACTTTCTATGGTTTGAACCTTTTCTGTGAGTCCAGTTTTAGATCCCGATGCTTCACTTCAGGTTTTCTGTATCACTTGGACCTTCTTGTTGACGATGAAGCACAGAAATTGCATCCGTATGTAAAACAAAAGGCACAATGCCGACTTAAGTACAAGTGGACTCACAATCTAACTTTCTATGATTTGAACCTCTCCTGTGAGTCCAGTTTTCGATTCCGTTGATTCACTTAAGGTTTACTGTATCCCTTGGACCTTCTTATTGACGATGAAACACAGAAATTGCATCCCAATTTAATACAAATGGCACAATGCCGACTTAAGTACAAGAGGACTGACACTATTACTTTCTATGATTTGAACCTCTCCAGTGAGTCCACTTTTAGATTCCGATGCTTCACCTCAGGTTTACTTTATCCCTTGGACCTTCTTATTGACAATGAGACACAGAAATTGCATCCGAATTTAATACAAAAGGCACAATGGCGACTTAAGTACAAGAGGACTGACACTCGAACTTTCTATGATTTGAACCTCTCCTGTGAGTCCAGTTTTAGATTCCGATGCTTCACTTCGGGTTTACTGTATACCTTGGACATTCTTATTGACGATGAAACACAGAAATTGCATCCGAATGTAATACAAAAGGCACAATGCCGACTTAAGTACAAGTGGACTCACAATCTAACTTTCTATGATTTGAACCTCTCCTGTGAGTCCAGTTATCGATTCCGTTGATTCACTTAAGGTTTACTGTATCCCTTGGACCTTCTTATGGACGATGAAACACAGAAATTGCATCCCAATTTAATACAAAAGGCACAATGCCGACTTAAGTACAAGAGGACAGACACTCTAATTTTCTTTGATTTAAACCTCTCCTGTGAGTCCAGTCTTAGATTCCGATGCCTCTCTTGAGGTTTACTGTGTACCTTGGACCATCTTATTGACGATGAAACACAAAAATTGCATCCGAATTTAATACAAAAGGCACAATGCCGACTTAAGTACAGGAGGACTGACACTCAAACTTTCTATGGTTTGAACCTCTCCTGTGAGTCCAGTTTTAGATTCCGATGCTTCACTTCAAGTTTACTGTATACCGTGGACATTCTTATTGACGATGAAACACAGAAATTGCATCCGATATTAATACAAAAGGCACAATGCCGACATAAGTACAAGAGGACTGACACTCTAACTTTCTATGATTTGAACCTCTCCTGTGATTTGAGTTTTAGATTATGATGCTTCACTTCAGGTTTTCTGTATACCTTGGACCTTCTTATTGATGATCAAACACAGATATTGCATTCGAATTTAATACAAAAGGCACAATGCCGACTTAAGTGCAAGTGGACAGACACTCTAAGTTTCTATGATTAGAACATCTCCTGTGAGTCCAGTTTTAGATTCCGATGCTTCACCTCAGGTTTACTTTACCCCTTGGACCTTCTTATTGACGATGAAACACACAATTTGCATCCGAATTTAATACAAAAGGCACAATGCCGACTTAAGTACAAGAGGACTGACACTCTAACTTTCTATGATTTGAACCTCTCCTGTGAGTCCAGTTATAGATTCCGATGCTACACTTCAGGTTTACTGTATACCTTGGACCTTCTCATTGACGATGAAACACAGAAATTGCATCCGAATTTAATACAAAAGGCACAATGCCGACTTAAGTACAAGAGGACTGACACTCTAACTTTCTATGATTTGAACTTCTCCTGTGAGTCCAGTTTCAGATTCCGATGCTTCACTTCAGGTTTACTGTATCCCTTGGACCTTCTTATTGACGATGAAACACAGAAATTGCATCCGAATTTAATACAAATGGCACAATGCCGACTTAAGTACAAGAGGACTCACACTCTAACTTTCAATGATTTGAACCTCTCCTGTGAGTAAAATTCTCGATTCCGATTATTCACTTTAGGTTTACTGTATCCCTTGGACCTTCTTATCGACGATGAAACACAGAAATTGCATCCGAATTTAATACAAAAGGCACAATGCCGACTTTAGTACAAGAGGACTCACACTCTAACTTTCTATGATTTGAACCTCTCCTGTGAGTCCAGTTTTCATATCCGATGACTCACTTTAGGTTTACTGTATCCCTTGGACCATCTTATTGACGATGAAACACAGAAATTGCATCCAAATTTAATACAAAAGGCACAATGCCGACTTAAGTACAAGAGGACAGACACTCTAACATTCTTTGATTTAAACCGCTCTTGTGAGTGCAGTTTTAGATTCCGATGCTTCACTTCAGGTTTACTGTATCCCTTGGACCTTCTTATTGACGATGAAACACAGAAATTGCATCCGATTTTTATACAAAAGGCACAATGCCGGCTTAAGTAGAAGAGGACAGACACTCTAACTTTCTTTCATTTAAACCCCTCCTGTGAGTCCAGTTTTAGATTCCGATGCTTCACTTCAGGTTTACTGTATCCCTTGGACATTCTTATTGACGATGAAATACAGAAATTGCATCCGAATTTAATACAAAAGGCACAATGCGGACTTAAGTACAAGAGGACTGACACTGTAACATTCTATGATTTGAACCTCTCCTGTGAGTACAGTTTTAGATTCCGATGCTTCACCTCAGGTTTACTTTATCCCTTGGACCTTCTTATTGACGATGAAACACAGAAATTGCATCCAAATTTAATACAAAAGGCACAATGCCGACTTAAATACAAGAGGACTGTCACTCTAACTTTCTATGATTTGAACCTCTCCTGTGAGTCCAGTTTTAGATTCCGATGCTTCACTTCAGGATTACTGTATACCTTGGACCTTATTATTGACGATGAAACACAGAAATTGCATCCGAATTTAATACAAAAGGCACAATGCCGACTTAAGTACAAGAGGACTGACACTCTAACTATCTATGATTTGAACCTCTCCTGTGAGTCCAGTTTTAGATTCCGATGCTTCACTTCAGGTTTACTGTATACCTTGGACCTTCTTATTGACGATGAAACACAGAAATTGCATCCAAATTTAATACAAAAGGCACAATGCCGACGTAAGTACAAGTGGACTGACACTCTAACTTTCTATGATATGAACCTCTCCTGTGGATCCAGTTTTAGATTCCGATGCTTCACTTCAGGTTTACTGTATACCTTGGACACTCTTGTTGACGATGAAACACAGAAATTGCATCCGAATTTAATACAAAAGGCACAATGCCGACTTAAGTACAAGAGGACTGACACTCTAACTTTCGGTGGTTTGAACATCTTCTGTGAGTCCGGTTTTAGATTTCGATGCTTCACTTCAGGTTTACTGTATTTCTTGGACCTTCTTATTGACGATGACACACAGAAATTGCATTCAAATTTAATACAAAAGGCAGAATGCCGAATTAAGTACACGATGACTGACATTCTAACTGTCTATGATTTGAACCTCTCCTGTGATTTGAGATTTAGATTATGATGCTTCACTTCAGGTTGACTGTATACCTTGGACCTTCTTATTGATGATCAAACACAGATATTGCATCCGAATTTAATACAAAAGGCACAATGCCGAGTTAAGTACAAGAGGACTGACACTATTACTTTCTATGATTTGAACCTCTCCAGTGAGTCCACTTTTAGATTCCGATGCTTCACCTCAGGTTTACTTTATCCCTTGGACCTTCTTATTGACGATGAAACACAGAAATTGCACCCGAATGTAGTACAAAAGGCACAATGCCGACTTAAGTGCAAGTGGACTGACACTCTAACTTTCTATGATATGAACCTCTCCTGTGAGTCCAGTTTTAAATTCCGATGCTTTACTTCAGATTTACTGTATACCTTGGACCTTCTCATTGACGATGAAACACAGAAATTGCATCCGAATTTAATACAAAAGGCACATTGGCGACTTAAGTACAAGAGGACTGACACTCGAACTTTCTATGATTTGAACCTCTCCTGTGAGTCCAGTTTTAGATTCCGATGCTTCACTTCAGGTTTACTGTATACCTTGGACATTCTTATTGACGATGAAACACAGAAATTGCATCCGAATTTAATACAAAAGGCACAATGCCGACTTAAGTACAAGTGGACTCACAATCTAACTTTCTATGATTTGAACCTCTCCTGTGAGTCCAGTTTTCGATTCCGTTGATTACCTTAAGGTTTACTGTATCCCTTGGACCTTCTTATTGACGATGAAACACAGAAATTGCATCCGAATTTCATACAAAAGGCACAATGCCTACTTAAGTACAAGAATACAGACACTCTAATTTTCTTTGATTTAAACCTCTCCTGTGAGTCCAGTCTTAGATTCCGATGCTCCTCTTCAGGTTTACTGTGTACCTTGGACCATATTATTGACGATGAAACACAGAAATTGCATCCGAATTTAATACAAAAGGCACAATGCCGACTTAAGTACAAGAGGACTGACACTCTAACTTTCTATGGTTTGAACCTCTCCTGTGAGTCCAGTTTTAGATAACGATGCTTCACTTCAGGTTTACTGTATACCTTGGAACGTCGCATTGACGATGAAACACAGACATTGCATCCGAATTTAATACAAAAGGCACAATGCAGACTTAAGTACAAGAGGACTGACACTCTAACTTTCTATGATATGAATCTTTCCTGTGAGTCCAGTTTTAGTATTCGATGTTTCACTTCAGGTTTACTGTATACCTTGGAGCTTCTTATTGACGATGAAACACAGAAATTGAATCCGAATTTAATACAAAAGGCACAATGCGGACTTAAGTACAAGAGGACTGACTCTCTAATTTTCTATGATTTGAACCTCTCCTGTTAGTGCAGTTTTAGATTCGGATGCTTCACTTCAGGTTTACTGTATCCCTTGGACCTTCTTATTGACGATGAAACACAGAAATTGCATCGGAATTTAATACAAAAGGCGCAATGCCCGCTTACGTACAAGAGGACAGACACTCTAACTTTAGTTGATTTAAACCTCTCCTGTGAGTTGAGTTTTAGATCCCGATGCTTCACATCAGGTTTACTGTATCCCTTGGACCTTCTTGTTGACGATGAAGCACAGAAATTGCATCCGTATGTAATACAAAAGGCAGAATGCCGACTTAAGTACACGATGACTGACACTCTAACTGTCTATGATTTGAACCTCTCCTGTGATTTGAGATTTAGATTATGATGCTTCTCTTCAGGTTGACTGTATACCTTGGACCTTCTTATTGATGATCAAACACAGATATTGCATCCGAATGTAATACAAAAGGCACAATGCCGAGTTAAGTACAAGAGGACTGACACTCTTACTTTCTATGATTTGAACCTCTCCAGTGAGTCCAGTTTTAGATTCCGATGCTTCACCTCAGGTTCACTTTATCCCTTGGACCTTCTTATTGACGATGAAACACAGAAATTGCATCCGAATTTAATACAAAAGGCACAATGCCGACTTAAGTACAAGAGGACAGACACTCTAACTTTCTTTGATTTAAACCTCTCCTGTGAGTCCGGTCTTAGATTCCGATGCTTCTCTTCAGGTTTACTGTATACCTTGGACCATCTTATCGACGATGAAACACAGAAATTGCATCCGAATTTAATACAAAAGACACAATGCCGACTTAAGTACAGGAGGACTGGCAATCAAACTTTCTATGGTTTGAACCTCTCCTGTGAGTCCAGTTTTAAAATCCGATGCTTCACTTCAGGTTTACTGTATACCTTGGACATTCTTATTGACGATGAAACACAGAAATTGCATCCGAATTTGATACAAAAGGCACAATGCCGACTTAAGTACAAGAGGACTGACACTCTAACTTTCTATGATTTGAATCTCTCCTGTGAGTCCAGTTTTCGATTACGTTGATTCACTTAAGGTTTACTGTAACCCTTGGACCTTGTTATTGACGATGAAACACAGAAATTGCATCCGAATTTAATATAAAAGGCACAATACCGACTTAAGTACAAGAGGACTGGCACTCTTACTTTCTATGATTTGAACGTCTCCAGTGAGTCCACTTTTAGATTCAGATGCTTCACCTCAGGTTTACTTTATCCCTTGGACCTTCTTATTGACGATGAAACACAGAAATTGCATCCGAATGTAATACAAAAGGCACAATGCCGACTTAAGTACAAGAGGACTGACACTCTAACTTTCTATGATTTGAACCTCTCCTGTGAGTCCAGTTTTAGATTCCGATGCTTTACTTCAGGTTTACTGTATACCTTGGACCTTCTCATTGACGATGAAACACAGAAATTGCATCCGAATTTAATACAAAAGGCACAATGGCGACTTAAGTACAAGAGGACTGACACTCTAACTTTCTATGATTTGAACCTCTCCTGTGAGTCCAGTTTTAGATTCCGATGCTTCACTTAAGGTTTACTGTATACCTTGGACATTCTTATTGACGATGAAACACAGAAATTGCATCCGAATTTAATACAAAAGGCACAATGCCGACTTAAGTACAAGTGGACTCACAATCTAACTTCTATGATTTGAACCTCTCCTGTGAGTCCAGTTTTCGATTCCGTTGATTCACTTAAGGTTTACTGTATCCCTTGGACCTTCTTATTGACGATGAAACACAGAAATTGCATCCGAATTTAATACAAAAGGCACAATGCCGACTTAAGTACAAGAGGACAGACACTCTACTTTTCTTTGATTTAAACCTCTCCTGTGAGTCCTGTCTTTGATTCCGATGCCTCTCTTCAGGATTACTGTATACCTTGGACCATCTTATTGACGATGAAACACAAAAATTGCATCCGAATTTAATACAAAAGGCACAATGCCGACTTAAGTACAGGAGGACTGACACTCAAACTTTCTATGGTTTGAACCTCTCCTGTGAGTCCAGTTTTAGATTCCGATGCTTCAGTTCAGGTTTACTGTATACCTTGGACATTCTTATTGACGATGAAACACAGAAATTGCATCCGAATTTAATACAAAAGGCACAATGCCGACTTAAGCACAAGAGGACTGACACTCTAACTTTCTATGATTTGAACCTCTCCTGTGAGTCCAGTTTTCGATTACGTTGATTCACTTAAGGTTTACTGTATCCCTTGGACCATATTATTGACGATGAAACACAGAAATTGCATCCGAATTTAATACAAAAGGCACAATGCCGACTTAAAAACAAGAGGACTGACACTCTAACATTTTATGGTTTGAACCTCTCCTGTGAGTTAAGTATTAGATTCCGATGCTTCACTTCAGGTTTACTGTATACCTTGGACCTTCTTATTGACGATGAAACACAGAAAATGCATCCGAATTTAATACAAAAGGCACAATGCCGACTTAAGCACAAGAGGACTGACACTCTAACTTTCTATGACTTGAACCTCTCCTGTGAGTCCAGTTTTCGATTACGTTGATTCACTTAAGGTTTACTATATATCCCTTGGACCTTGTTATTGACGATGAAACACAGAAATTGCATCCGAATTTAATACAAAAGGCACAATGCCGACATAAGTACAAGAGGACTGACACTCTTACTTTCTATGATTTGAACCTCTCCAGTGAGTCCACTTTTAGATTCCGATGCTTCACCTCAGGTTTACTTTATCCCTTGGACCTTCTTATTGACGATGAAACATAGAAATTGCATCCGAATGTAATACAAAAGGCACAATGCCGACTTAAGTACAAGAGGACTGACACTCTAAATGTCTATGATTTTAACCTCTCCTGTGAGTCCAGTTTTAGATTCCGATGCTTCACTTCAGGTTTACTGTATACCTTGGACATTCTTATTGACGATGAAACACAGAAATTGCATCCGAATTTAATACAAAAGGCACAATGCCGACTTAAGTACAAGAGGACTGACACTCTAACTTTTTATTGTTTGAACCTCTCCTGTGAGTTAAGTTTTAGATTCCGATGCTTCACTTCAGGTTTACTGTATACCTTGGACCTTCTTATTGACGATGAAACACAGACATTGCATCCGAATTTAATACAAAAGGCACAATGCAGACTTAAGTACAAGGGGACTGATACTCTAACTTTCTATGATTTGAACCTCTCCTGTGAGTCCAGTTTTCGATTCCGATGATTCACTTTAGGTTTACTGTATCCCTTGGACCTTCTCAATGACGATGAAACACAGAAATTGCATCCGAATTTAATACAAAAGGCACAATGCCGACTTAAGTACAAGAGGACAGACACTCTAACTTTCGTTGATTTAAACCTCTCCTGTGAGTTGAGTTTTAGATCCCGATGCTTCACTTCAGGTTTACTGTATCCCTTGGACCTTCTTGTTGACGATGAAGCACAGATATTGCATCCGTATGTAATACAAAAGGCAGAATGCGGACTTAAGTACACGATGACTGACACTCTAACTGTCTATGATTTGAACCTCTCCTGTGATTTGAGATTTAGATTATGATGCTTTACTTCAGGTTGACTGTATACCTTGGACCTTCTTATTGATGATCAAACACAGATATTGCATCCGAATTTAATACAAAAGGCACAATGCCGAGTTAAGTACAAGAGGACTGACACTCTTACTTTCTATGATTTGAACCTCTCCAGTGAGTCCAGTTTTAGATTCCGATGCTTCACCTCAGGTTTACTTTATCCCTTGGACCTTCTTATTGACGATGAAACACAGAAATTGCATCCGAATGTAATACAAAAGGCACAATGCCAACTTAAGTACAAGAGGACTGACACTCTAACTTACTATGATTTGAAAATCTCCTGTGAGTCCAGTTTTAGATTCCGATTCTTTACTTCAGGATTACTGTATACCTTGGGCCTTCTCATTGACGATGCAACACAGAAATTGCATCCGCATTTAATACAAAAGGCACAATGGCGACTTAAGTACAAGAGGACTGACAATCTAACTTTCTATGATTTGAACCTCTCCTGTGAGTCCAGTTTTAGATTCCGATGCTTCACTTGAGGTTTACTGTATACCTTGGACATTCTTATTGACGATGAAACACAGAAATTTAATCCGAATTAAATACAAAAGGTACAATGCCGACTTAAGTACAAGCGGACTGACACTCTAACTTTCTATGATTTGAACCTCTCCTGTCAGTCCAGTTTTCGATTCCGTTGAATCACTTAAGGTTTACTGTATCCCTTGGACCTTCTTATTGACGATGAAACACAGAAATTGCATCCGAATTTAATACAAAAGGCACAATGCCAACTTAAGTACAAGAGGACAGACACTCCAACTTTCTTTGATTTAAACCTCTCCTGTGAGTCCAGTCTTAGATTCCGATGCTTCTTTTCAGGTTTACTGTATACCTTGGACCATCTTATTGATGATGAAACACAGAAATTGCATCCGAATTTAATACAAAAGGCACAATGCCGACTTAAGTACAGGACGACTGACACTCAAACTTTCTATGGTTTGAACCTCTCCTGTGAGTCCAGTTTTAGATTCCGATGCTTCACTTCAGGTTTACTGTATACCTTGGACATTCTTACTGGCGATGAAACACAGAAATTGCATCCGAATTTAATACAAAAGGCACAATGCCGACTTAAGTACAACAGGACTGACACTCTAACTTTCTATGATTTGAATCTCTCCTGTGAGTCCAGTTTTCGATTACGTTGATTCACTTAAGGTTTACTGTATCCCTTGGACCTTGTTATTGACGATGAAACACAGAAATTGCATCCGAATTTAATACAAAAGGCACAATGCCGACTTAAGTACAAGAGGACTGACACTCTTACTTTCTATGATTTGAACCTCTCCAGTGAGTCCACTTTTAGATTCCGATGCTTCACCTCAGGTTTACTTTATCACTTGGACCCTCTTATTGACGATGAAACACAGAAATTGCATCCGAATGTACTACAAAAGGCACAATGCCGACTTAAGTACAAGACGTCTGACACTCTAACTTTCTATGATTTGAACCTCTCCTGTGAGTCCAGTTTTAGGCTCCGATGCTTTACTTCAGGTTTACTGTATACCTTGGACCTTCTCATTGACGATGAAACACAGAAATGGCATCCGAATTTAATACAAAAGGCACAATGGCGACTTAAGAACAAGAGGACTGACACTCTAACTTTCTATGATTTGAACCTCTCCTGTGAGTCCAGTTTTAGATTGCGATGCTTCACTTCATTTTTACTGTATACCTTGGACATTCTTATTGACGATGAAACACAGAAATTGCATCCGAATTTAATACAAAAGGCACAATGCCGACTGAAGTACAAGAGGACTGACACTGTAACTTTCTTTGATTTAAACCTCTCCTGTGAGTCCAGTCTTAGATTCCGATGCCTCTCTTCAGGTTTACTGTATACCTTGGACCATATTATTAACGATGAATCTCAGAAATTGCATCCGAATTTAATACAAAAGGCACAATGCCGACTTAAGTACAAGAGGACTGACACTCTAACTTTTAATGGTTTGAGCCTCTCCTGTGAGTTAAGTTTTAGATTCCGATGCTTCACTTCAGGTTTACTGTATACCTTGGACCTTCTTATTGACGATGAAACACAGACATTGCATCCGAATTTAATACAAAAGGCACAACTCAGACTTAAGTACAAGAGGACTGACACTCTAACTTTCTATGATTTGAACCTCTCCTGTGAGTCCAGTTTTCGATTCCGATGATTCACTTTAGGTTTACTGTATCCCTTGGACCTTCTTAATGACGATGAAACACAGAAATTGCATCCGAATTTAATACAAAAGGCACAATGCCGACTTAAGTACAAGAGGACTGACACTCTAACTTTCTATGATTTGAATCTCTCCTGTGAGTCCAGTTTTAGTATTCGATGTTTCACTTCAGATTTACTGTATACCTTGGAGCTTCTTATTAACTATTAAAAACAGAAATTGCATCCGAATTTAATACAAAAGGCACAATGCGGACTTAAGTACAAGAGGACTGACTCTCTAACTTTCTATGATTTGAACCTCTCCTGTGAGTGCAGTTTTAGATTCCGATGGTTCACTTCAGGTTTACTGTATACCTTGGACCTTCTTATTGACGATGAAACACAGAAATTGTATCCGAATTTAATACAAAAGGCACAATGCCGGCTTAAGTACAAGAGGACAGACCCTCTTACTTTCGTTGATTTAAACCTCTATTGTGAGTTGAGTTTTAGATCCCGATGCTTCACTTCAGGTTTACTGTATCCCATGGACCTTCTTGTTGACGATGAAGCACAGAAATTGCATCCGTATGTAATACAAAAGGCAGAATGCCGACTTAAGTACACGATGACTGACACTTTAACTGTCTATGTTTTGAACCCCTCCTGTGATTTGAGATTTAGATTATGATGCTTCACTTCCGGTTGACTGTATACCTTGGACCTTCTTATTGATGATCAAACACAGATATTGCATCCGAATGAAATACAAAAGGCACATAGCCAAGTTAAGTACAAGAGGACTGACACTCTTACTTTCTATGATTTGAAAATCTCCAGTGAGTCCAGTTGTAGATTCCGATGCTTCACCTCAGGTTTACTTTATCCCTTGGACCTTCTTATTGACGATGAAACACGGAAATTGCATCCGAATGTAATACAAAAGGCACAATGCCAACATAAGTACAAGAGGACTGACTCTCTAACTTTCTATGATTTGAACCTCTCGTGTCAGTCCAGTTTTCGATTCCGTTGATTCACTTAAGGTTTACTGTATCCCTTGGAACTTCTTATTGACGATGAAACACAGAAATTGCATCCGAATTTAATACAAAAGGCACAATGCCGACTTATGTACAAGAGGACAGACACTCTAACTTTCTTTGATTTAAACCTCTCCTGTGAGTCCAGTTTTAGATTCCGATGCTTCTCCTCAGGTTTACTTTACCCCTTGGACCCTCTTATTGACGATGAAACACAGAATTTGCATCCGAATTTAATACAAAAGGCACAATACCGACTTAAGTACACGATGACTGACACTCTAACTGTCTATGATTTGAACCTCTCCTGTGATTTGAGTTTTAGATTATGATGCTTCACTTCAGGTTTACTGTATACCTTGGACCTTCTAATTGATGATCAAACACAGATATTGCATCCGAATTTAATACAAAAGTCACAATGCCGACTTAAGTACAAGAGGACAGACACTCTAAGTTTCTATGATTTGAACCTCTCCTGTGAGTCCAGTTTTAGGTTCCGATGCTTCACCTCAGGTTTACTTTACCCCTTGGACCCTCTTATTGACGATGAAACACAGAATTTGCATCCGAATTTAATACAAAAGGCATAATGCCGACTTAAGTACAAGAGGACTGACACTCTAACTTTCTATGATTTGAACCTCTCCTGTGAGTCCAGTTGTAGATTCCGATGCTACACTTCAGGTTTACTGTATACCTTGGACCTTCTCATTGACGATGAAACACAGAAATTGCATCCGAATTTTATACAAAAGGCACAATGCCGACTTAAGTACAAGAGGACTGACACTCTAACTTTCTATGATTTGAACCTCTCCTGTGAGTTGAGTTTTAGATTCCGATGCTTCTCTTCAGGCTTACTGTATACCTTGGACCATCTTATTGACGATGAAACACCGAAATTGCATCCGAATTTAATACAAAAGGCACATGCCGACTTAAGCACAGGAGGACTGACACTCAAACTTTCTATGGTTTGAACTTCTCCTGTGAGTCCAGTTTTAGATTCCGATGCTTCACTTCAGGTTTACTGTATACCTTGGACATTCTTATTGACGATGATACACAGAAATTGCATCCCAATTTAATACAAAAGGCACAATGCCGACTTAAGTACAAGAGGACTGACACTCTAACTTTCTATGATTTGAATCTCTCCTGTGAGTCCAGTTTTCGATTACGTTGATTCACTTAAGGTTTACTGTATCCCTTGGACCTTGTTATTGACGATGAAACACAGAAATTGCATCCGAATTTAATACAAAAGGCACAATGCCGACTTAAGTACAAGAGGACTGACACTCTTACTTTCTATGATTTGAATCTCTCCAGTGAGTCCACTTTTAGATTCCGATGCTTCACCTCAGGTTTACTTTATCCCTTGGACCTTCTTATTGACAATGAAACACAGAAATTGCATCCGAATGTGATACAAAAGGCACAATGCCGACTTAAGTACAAGAGGACTGACACTCTAACTTTCTATGATTTGAACCTCTCCTGTGAGTTTAGTTTTAGATTCCGATGCTTTACTTCAGGTTTACTGTATACCTTGAACCTTCTCATTGACGATGAAACACAGAAATGGCATCCGAATTTAATACAAAAGGCACAATGGCGACTTAAGTACAAGAGGACTGACACTCTAACTTTCTATGATTTGAACCTCTCCTGTGAGTCCTGTTTCAGATTCCGATGCTTCACTTCAGGTTTACTGTATACCTTGGACATTCTTATTGACGATGAAACACAGAAATTGCATCCGAATTTAATACAAAAAGCACAATGCCGACTTAAGTACAAGTGGACTGACAATCTAACTTCTATGATTTGAACCTCTCCTGTGAGTCCAGTTTTCGATTCCGTTGATTCACTTAAGGTTTACTGTATCCCTTGGACCTTCTTATTGACGATGAAACACAGAAATTGCATCCGAATTTAATACAAAAGGCACTTTGCCGACGTAAGTACAAGAGGACAGACACTCTAACTTTCTTTGATTTAAACCTCTCCTGTGAGTCCAGTCTTAGATTCCGATGCCTCTCTTCAGGTTTACTGTATACCTTGGACCATCTTATTGACGATGAAACACAAAAATTGCAGCCGAATTTAATACAAAAGGCACAATGCCGACTTTCGTATAGGAGGACTGACACTCAAACTTTCTATGGTTTGAACCTCTCCTGTGAGTCCAGTTTTAGATTCCGATGCTTCACTTCAGGTTTACTGTATACCTTGGACATTCTTATTGACGATGAAACACAGAAATTGCATCCGAATTTAATACAAAAGGCACAATGCCGACTTAAGTACAAGAGGACTGACACTCTAACTTTCTATGATTTGAACCTCTCCTGTGAGTCCAGTTTTCGATTACGTTGATTCACTTAAGGTTTACTGTATCCCTTGAACCATATTATTGACGATGAAACACAGAAATTGCATCCGAATTTAATACAAAAGGCACAATGCCGACTTAAGTACAAGAGGACTGACACTCTAACTTTTTATGGTTTGAACCTCTCCTGTGAGTTAAGTTTTAGATTCCGATGCTTCACTTAAGGTTTACTGTATACCTTGGAGCTTCTTATTGACGATGAAACACAGAAATTGCATCCGAATTTAATACAAAAGGCACAATGCGGACTTAAGTACAAGAGGACTGACTCTCTAACTTTCTATGATTTGAACCTCTCCTGTGAGTGCAGTTTTAGATTCCGATGCTTCACTTCAGGTTTACTGTATACCTTGGACATTCTTATTGATGATGAAACACAGAAATTGCATCCGAATATAATACAAAAGGCACAATGCCGGCTTAAGTACAAGAGGACAGACACTCTAACTTTCGTTGATTTAAACCTCTCCTGTGAGTTGAGTTTTAGATCCCGATGCTTCACTTCAGGTTTACTGTATCCCTTGGACCTTCTTGTTGACGATGAAGCACAGAAATTGCATACGTATGTAATACAAAAGGCAGAATGCCGACTTAAGTACACGATGACTGACACTTTAACTGGCTATGATTTGAACCTGTCCTGTGATTTGAGATTTAGATTATGATGCTTCACTTCCGGTTGACTGTATACCTCGGACCTTCTTATTGATGATCAAACACAGATATTGCATCCGAATTTAATACAAAAGGCACAATGCCGAGTTAAGTACAAGAGGACTGACACTCTTACTTTCTATGATTTGAAAATCTCCAGTGAGTCCAGTTTCAGATTCCGATGCTTCACCTCAGGTTTACTTTATCCCTTGGACCTTCTTATTGACGATGAAACACAGAAATTGCATCCGAATGTAATACAAAAGGCACAATGCCAACTTAAGTACATGAGGACTGACACTCTAACTTTCTATGATTTGAACCTCTCCTGTGAATCCAGTTTTAGATTCCGATGCTTTACTTCAGGTTTACTGTATACCTTGGACCTTCTCGTTGACGATGAAACACAGAAATTGCATCCGCATTTAATACAAAAGGCACAATTGCGACTTAAGTACAAGAGGACTGACACTCTAACTTTCTATGATTTGAACCTCTCCTATGAGTCCAGTTTTACATTCCGATGCTTCACTTCAGGTTTACTGTATACCTTGGACATTCGTATTGACGATGAAACACAGAAATTGCATCCGAATTTAATACAAAAGGCACAATGCCGACTTAAGTACTAGCGGACTGACACTCTAACTTTCTATGATTTGAACCTCTCCTGTGAGTCCAGTTTTAGATTCCGTTGGTTCACTTAAGGTTTACTGTATCCCTTGGACCTTCTTATTGACGTAGAAACACAGAAATTGCATCCGAATTTAATACAAAAGGCACAATGCCGACTTAAGTACAAGAGGACTGACACTCAAACTTTCTGTGGTTTGAACCTCTCCTGTGAGTCCAGTTTTCGATTACGTTGATTCACTTAAGGTTTACAGTATCCCTTGGACCTTGTTATTGACGATGAAACACAGATATTGCATCCGAATTTAATACAAAAGGCACAATGCCGACTTAAGTACAAGAGGACAGACACTCTAACTTTCTTTGATTTAAACCTCTCCGTTGAGACCAGTCTTAGATTCCGATGCTTCTCTTCAGGTTTACTGTATACCTTGGACCATCTTATTGACGATGAAACACAGAAATTGCATCCGAATTTAATACAAAAGGCACAATGCCGACTTAAGTACAAGAGGACTGACACTCAAACTTTCTATGGTTTGAACCTCTCCTGTGAGTCCAGTTTTAGATTCCGATGCTTCACTTCAGGTTTACTGTATACCTTGGACCTTCTTATTGACGATGAAACACAGACATTGCATCCGAATTTAATACAAAAGGCACAATGCAGACTTTAGAACAAGAGGACTGACACTCTAACTTTCTATGATTTCAACCTCTCCTGTGAGTAAAGTTTTAGATTCCGATTCTTCACTTCAGTTTTACTGTATACCTTGGACCTGCTTATTGACAATGAAACACAGAAATTGCAACCGAATTTAATACAAAAGGCACAATGCCGACCTAAGTACAAGAGGACTGACACTCTAACTTAATATGATTTGAACCTCTCCTGTGAGTTGAGTTTTAGATTCCGATGCTTCACTTCAGGTTTACTGTATCTCTTGGAACTTCTTTTGTCGATGAAATACAGAAATTGCAACGGAATCTAATACAAAGAGCACAATGCCGACTTAAGTACAAGAGGCCAGACACTCTAAGTTTGTATGATTTGAACCTCTCCTGTGAGTCCAGTTTTAGATTCCGATGCTTCACCTCAGGTTTACTTTACCCCTTGGACCCTCTTATTGACGATGAAACACAGAATTTGCATCCGAATTTAATACAAAAGGCACAATACCGACTTAAGTACACGTTGACTGACACTCTAACTGTCTATGATTTGAACCTCTCCTGTGATTTGAGTTTTAGATTATGATGCTTCACTTCAGGTTTACTGTATACCTTGGACCTTCTAGTTGATGATCAAACACAGATATTGCTTCCGAATTTAATACAAAAGTCACAATGCCGACTTAAGTACAAGAGGACTGACACTCTAACTTTCTATGATTTGAACCTCTCCTGTGAGTCCAGTTTTAAATTCCGATGCTTCACTTCAGGTTTACTGTATCCCTTGGACCTTCTTATTGACAATGAAACACAGAAATTGCATCCGAATTTAATACAAATGGCACAATGCCGACTTAAGTACATGGGGACTCACACTCTAACTTTTTATGATTTGAACCTCTCCTGTGAGTCCAGTTCTCGATTCCGATTATTCACTTTAGGTTTACTGTATCTCTTGGACCTTCTTATCGACGATGAAACACAGAAACTGCATCCGAATTTAATACAAAAAGCACAATGCCGACTTAAGTACAAGAGGACTGACACTCTAACTTTCTATGATTTGAACCTCTCCTGTGAGTTGAGTTTTAGATTCCGATGCTTCTCTTCAGGTTTACTGTATACCTTGGACCATCTTATAGACGATGAAACACCGAAATTGCATCCGAATTTAATACAAAAGGCACATGCCGACTTAAGTACAGGAGGACTGACACTCAAACTTTCTATGGTTTGAACTTCTCCTGTGAGTCCAGTTTTAGATTCCGATGCTTCACTTCAGGTTTACTGTATACCTTGGACATTCTTATTGACGATGAAACACAGAAATTGCATCCCAATTTAATACAAAAGGCACAATGCCGACTTAAGTACAAGAGGACTGACACTCTTACTTTCTATGATTTGAATCTCTCCAGTGAGTCCACTTTTAGATTCCGATGCTTCACCTCAGGTTTACTTTATCCCTTGGACCTTCTTATTGACAATGAAACACAGAAATTGCATCCGAATTTAATACAAAAGGCACAATGCCGACTTTCGTATAGGAGGACTGACACTCAAACTTTCTATGGTTTGAACCTCTCTTGTGAGTCCAGTTTTAGATTCCGATGCTTCACTTCAGGTTTACTGTATACCTTGGACATTCTTATTGACGATGAAACACAGAAATTGCATCCGAATTTAATACAAAAGGCACAATGCCGACTTAAGTACAAGAGGACTGACACTCTAACTTTCTATGATTTGAACCTCTCCTGTGAGTCCAGTTTTCGATTACGTTGATTCACTTAAGGTTTACTGTATCCCTTGAACCATATTATTGACGATGAAACACAGAAATTGCATCCGAATTTAATACAAAAGGCACAATGCCGACTTAAGTACAAGAGGACTGACACTCTAACTTTTTATGGTTTGAACCTCTCCTGTGAGTTAAGTTTTAGATTCCGATGCTTCACTTCAGGTTTACTGTATACCTTGGAGCTTCTTATTGACGATGAAACACAGAAATTGCAACCGAATTTAATACAAAAGGCACAATGCGGACTTAAGTACAAGAGGACTGACTCTCTAACTTTCTATGATTTGAACCTCTCCTGTGAGTGCAGTTTTAGATTCCGATGCTTCACCTCAGGTTTACTTTATCCCTTGGACCTTCTTATTGACGATGAAACACAGAAATTGCATCCGAATGTAATACAAAAGGCACAATGCCAGCTTAAGTACATGAGGACTGACACTCTAACTTTCTATGATTTGAACCTGTCCTGTGAGTCCAGTTTTAGATTCCGATGCTTTACTTCAGGTTTACTGTATACCTTGGACCTTCTCGTTGACGATGAAACACAGAAATTGCATCCGCATTTAATACAAAACGCACAATTGCGACTTAAGTACAAGAGGACTGACACTCTAACTTTCTATGATTTGAACCTCTCCTATGAGTCCAGTTTTACATTCCGATGCTTCACTTCAGGTTTACTGTATACCTTGGACATTCGTATTGACGATGAAACACAGAAATTGCATCCGAATTTAATACAAAAGGCACAATGCCGACTTAAGTACAAGCGGACTGACACTCTAACTTTCTATGATTTGAACCTCTCCTGTGAGTCCAGTTTTAGATTCCGTTGGTTCACTTAAGGTTTACTGTATCCCTTGGACCTTCTTATTGACGTAGAAACACAGAAATTGCATCCGAATTTAATACAAAAGGCACAATGCCGACTTAAGTACAAGAGGACTGACACTCAAACTTTCTATGGTTTGAACCTCTCCTGTGAGTCATGTTTTCGATTACGTTGATTCACTTAAGGTTTACAGTATCCCTTGGACCTTGTTATTGACGATGAAACACAGATATTGCATCCGAATTTAATACAAAAGGCACAATGCCGACTTAAGTACAAGAGGACAGACACTCTAACTTTCTTTGATTTAAACCTCTCCGTTGCGACCAGTCTTAGATTCCGATGCTTCTCTTCAGGTTTACTGTATACCTTGGACCATCTTATTGACGATGAAACACAGAAATTGCATCCGAATTTAATACAAAAGGCACAATGCCGACTTAAGTACAAGAGGACTGACACTCAAACTTTCTATGGTTTGAACCTCTCCTGTGAGTCCAGTTTTAGGTTCCGATGCTTCACCTCAGGTTTACTTTACCCCTTGGACCCTCTTATTGACGATGAAACACAGAATTTGCATCCGAATTTAATACAAAAGGCATAATGCCGACTTAAGTACAAGAGGACTGACACTCTAACTTTCTATGATTTGAACCTCTCCTGTGAGTCCAGTTATAGATTCCGATGCTACACTTCAGGTTTACTGTATACCTCGGACCTTCTCATTGACGATGAAACACAGAAATTGCATCCGAATTTAATACAAAAGGCACAATGCCGACTTAAGTACAAGAGGACTGACACTCTAACTTTCTATGATTTGAACCTCTCCTGTGAGTCCAGTTTTAAATTCCGATGCTTCACTTCAGGTTTACTGTATCCCTTGGACCATCTTATTGACAATGGAACACAGAAATTGCATCCGAATTTAATACAAATGGCACAATGCCGACTTAAGTACATGGGGACTCACACTCTAACTTTTTATGATTTGAACCTCTCCTGTGAGTCCAGTTCTCGATTCCGATTATTCACTTTAGGTTTACTGTATCTCTTGGACCTTCTTATCGACGATGAAACACAGAAATTGCATCCGAATTTAATACAAAAAGCACAATGCCGACTTAAGTACAAGAGGACTCACACTCTAACTTTCTATGATTTGAACCTCTACTGTGAGTACAGTTTTCGATTCCGATGATTCACTTTAGCATTACTGTATCCCTTGGACCTTGTTATTGACGAAGAAACACAGAAATTGCATCCGCATTTTATACAAAAGGCACAATGCCGACTTAAGTACAAGAGGACAGGCACTCTAACTTTCTTTCATTTAAACCTCTCCTGTGAGTCCAGTTTTAGATTCCGATGCTTCACTTCAGGTTTACTGTATCCCTTGGACATTCTTATTGACGATGAAATACAGAAATTGCATCCGAATTTAATACAAAAGGCACAATGGGGACTTAAGTACAAGAGGACTGACACTCTAACTTTCTATGATTTGAACCTCTCCTGTGAGTACAGTTTTAGATTCCGATGCTTCACCGCAGGTTTACTTTATCCCTTGGACCTTCTTACCGACGATGAAACACAGAAATTGCATCCAAATTTAATACAAAAGGCACAATGCCGACTTAAGTACAAGAGGACTGACACTCTAACTATCTATGATTTGAACCTCTCCTGTGAGTCCAGCTTTAGATTCCGATGCTTCACTTCAGGTTTACTATATACCTTGGACATTCTTGTTGACGATGAAACACAGAAATTGCTTCCGAATTTAATACAAAAGGCACAATGCCGACTTAAGTACAAGAGGACCTCCACTCTAACTTTCTATGATTTGAACCCCTCCTGTGAGTCTGGTTTTAGATTTCGATGCTTCACTTTAGGTTTACTGTATTTCTTGGACCTTCTTATTGACGATGAAACACAGAAATTGCATTCAAATTTAACACAGAAGGCACAATGCCGACTTAAGTACAAGAGGACAGACACTCTAACTTTCTTTGATTTAAACCTCTCCTGTGAGTCCAGTTTTTGATTCCGATGCTTCACTTCAGGTTTACAGTATCCCTTGGACCTTGTTATTGACGATGAAACACAGAAATTGCATCCGAATGTAATACAAAAGGCACAATGCCGACTTAAGTACAAGAGGACAGATACTCTAACTTTCTATGATTTGAACCTCTCCTTTGAGTCCAGTTTTAGATTCCGTTGCTTCACCTCAGGTTTACTTTATCCCTTGGACCTTCTTATTGACGATGAAACACAGAAATTGCATCCAATTTCAAAACAAAAGGCACAATGCCGACTTAAGTACAAGAGGAATGACACTCTAACTTTCTATGATTTGAACCTCTCCTGTGACTAAAGTTTAAGACTCAGATGCTTCACTTCAGGTTACTGTATACCTTGGACCTTCTTATTGACGATCAAACACAGAAATTGCATCCGAATTTCATACAAAAGGCAGAATGCCGACTTAAGTACATGAGGACTGACACTCTAACTTTCATTGATTTGAACCTCTCCTGTGAGTCCAGTTTTAGCTTCCGATGCTTCACTTCAGGTTTACTGTATCCGTGGGACCTTCTTATTGACGATGAGACATAGAAATTGCATCCGAATTCAGTACAAAAACATAATGCCGACTTATGTACAAGAGGACTGACACTCTAACTCTCTATGATTTGAACATCTCCTGTGAGTCCAGTATTAGATTCCGATGCTTCACTTCAGGTTTACTGTAACCCTTGGACCTTCATGTTGACAATGAAACACAGAAATTGCATCCGAATTTAATACAAAAGGCACAATGGGGACTTAAGTACAAGAGGACTGACACTCTAACTTTCTATGATTTGAACCTCTCCTGTGAGTCCAGTTTTAGATTCCGATGCTTTACTTCAGGTTTACTGTATACGTTGGACCTTCTCGTTGACGATGAAACACAGAAATTGCATCCGCATTTAATACACAAGGCACAATTGCGACTTAAGTACAAGAGGACTGACACTCTAACTTTCTATGATTTGAACCTCTCCTATGAGTCCAGTTTTACATTCCGATGCTTCACTTCAGGTTTACTGTATACCTTGGACATTCGTATTGACGATGAAACACAGAAATTGCATCCGAATTTAATACAAAATGCACAATGCCGACTTAAGTACAAGCGGACTGACACTCTAACTTTCTATGATTTGAACCTCTCCCGTGAGACCAGTTTTAGATTCTGTTGGTTCACTTAAGGTTTACTGTATCCCTTGGACCTTCTTATTGACGTAGAAACACAGAAATTGCATCCGAATTTAATACAAAAGGCACAATGCCGACTGAAGTACAAGAGGACTGACACTCAAACTTTCTATGGTTTGAACCTCTCCTGTGAGTCCAGTTTTCGATTACGTTGATTCACTTAAGGTTTACAGTATCCCTTGGACCTTGTTATTGACGATGAAACACAGATATTGCATCCGAATTTAATACAAAAGGCACAATGCCGACTTAAGTACAAGAGGACAGACACTCTAACTTTCTTTGATTTCAACCTCTCCGTTGAGACCAGTCTTAGATTCCGATGCTTCTCTTCAGGTTTACTGTATACCTTGGACCATCTTATTGATGATGAAACACAGAAATTGCATCCGAATTTAATACAAAGGCACAATGCCGACTTAAGTACAAGAGGACTGACACTCAAACTTTCTGTGGTTTGAACCTCTCCTGTGAGTCCAGTTTTAGATTCCGATGCTTCACTTCAGGTTTACTGTATACCTTGGACCTTCTTATTGACGATGAAACACAGACATTGCATCCGAATTTAGTACAAAAGGCACAATGCAGACTTTAGAACAAGAGGACTGACACTCTAACTTTCTATGATTTGAACCTCTCCTGTGAGTCCAGTTTTCGATTCCGATTCTTCACTTCAGTTTTACTGTATACCTTGGACCTGCTTATTGACAATGAAACATAGAAATTGCATCCGAATTTAATACAAAAGGCACAATGCCGACATAAGTACATGGGGACTCACACTCTAACTTTTTATGATTTGAACCTCTCCTGTGAGTCCAGTTCTCGATTCCGATTATTCACTTTAGGTTTACTGTATCTCTTGGACCTTCTTATCGACGATGAAACACAGAAATTGCATCCGAATTTAATACAAAAAGCACAATGCCGACTTAAGTACAAGAGGACTCACACTCTAACTTTCTATGATTTGAACCTCTACTGTGAGTCCAGTTTTCGATTCCGATGATTCACTTTAGCATTACTGTATCCCTTGGACCTTGTTATTGACGAAGAAACACAGAAATTGCATCCTCATTTTATACAAAAGGCACAATGCCGACATAAGTACAAGCGGACAGGCACTCTAACTTTCTTTCATTTAAACCTCTCCTGTGAGTCCAGTTTTAGATTCCGATGCTTCACTTCAGGTTTACTGTATCCCTTGGACCTTCTTATTGACGATGAAATACAGAAATTGCATCCGAATTTAATACAAAAGGCACAATGGGGACTTAAGTACAAGAGGACTGACACTCTAACTTTCTATGATTTGAACCTCTTCTGTGAGTACAGTCTTAGATTCCGATGCTTCACCGCAGGTTTACTTTATCCCTTGGACCTTCTTACCGACGATGAAACACAGAAATTGCATCCAAATTTAATACAAAAGGCACAATGCCGACTTAAGTACAAGAGGACTGACACTCTAACTATCTATGATTTGAACCTCTCCTGTGAGTCCAGTTTTAGATTCCGATGCTTCACTTCAGGTTTACTGTATACCTTGGACATTCTTGTTGACGATGAAACACAGAAATTGCTTCCGAATTTAATACAAAAGGCACAATGCCGACTTAAGTACAAGAGGACCTCCACTCTAACTTTCTATGATTTGAACCCCTCCTGTGAGTCTGGTTTTAGATTTCGATGCTTCACTTTAGGTTTACTGTATTTCTTGGACCTTCTTATTGACGATGAAACACAGAAATTGCATTCAAATTTAACACAGAAGGCACAATGCCGACTTAAGTACAAGAGGACAGACACTCTAACTTTCTTTGATTTAAACCTCTCCTGTGAGTCCAGTTTTTGATTCCGATGCTTCACTTCAGGTTTACAGTATCCCTTGGACCTTGTTATTGACGATGAAACACAGAAATTGCATCCGAATGTAATACAAAAGGCACAATGCCGACTTAAGTACAAGAGGACAGATACTCTAACTTTCTATGATTTGAACCTCTCCTTTGAGTCCAGTTTTAGATTCCGTTGCTTCACCTCAGGTTTACTTTATCCCTGGGACCTTCTTATTGACGATGAAACACAGAAATTGCATCCAAATTTAATACAAAAGGCAGAATGCCGACTTAAGTACACGAGGACTGACGCTCTAACTTTCTATGATTTGAACCTCTCCTGTGAGTCCAGTTTTAGATTCCGATGCTACACTTCAGGTTTACTGTATACCTTGGACCTTCTCATTGACGATGAAACACCGAGATTGCATCCGAATTTAATACAAAAGGCTCAATGCCGACTTAAGTACAAGAGGACTGACACTCTTACTTAATATGATTTGAACCTATCCTGTGAGTCCAGTTTTCGTTTCCGATGATTCACTTTAGGTTTACTGTATCTCTTTTACCTTCTTAATGACGATGAAACACAGAAATTGCATGCGAATTTAATACAAAAGGCACAATGCCGACTTAAGTACAAGAGGACAGACACTCTAACTTTCTTTGATTTAAACCTCTCCTGTGAGTCCAGTCTTAGATTCCGATGCTTCTCTTCAGGTTTACTGTATACCGGTGACCTTGTTATTGACGATGAAACACAGAAATTGCATCTGAATATAATAGAAAAGGCACAATGCCGACTTAAGTACAAGAGGACTGACACTCTAACTTTCTATTATTTGAATCTCTCCTGTGGGTCCAGTTATAGTATTGGATGTTTCACTTCAGGTTTACTGTATACCCTGGACCTTCTTATTGACGATGAAACACAGAAATTGCATCCGAATTTAATACAAAAGGCACAATGCCGACTTAAGTACAAGAGGACAGACACTCTCACTTTCATTGATTTAAACCTCTCCTGTGAGTTGAGTTTTAGATCCCGATGCTTCACTTCAGGTTTACTGTATCCCTTGGACCTTCTTGTTGACGATGAAGCACAGAAATTGCATCCGTATGTAATACAAAAGGCAGAATGCCGACTTAAGTACACGATGACTGACACTCTATCTGTCTATGATTTGAACCTCTCCTGTGATTTGAGATTTAGATTATGATGCTTCATTTCAGGTTGAGAGTATACCTGGGACCTTCTTATTGATGATCAAACACATATATTGCATCCGAATTTAATACAAAAGGCACAATGCCGAGTTAAGTACAAGAGGACTGACACTCTAACTTTCTTTCATTTAAACCTCTCCTGTGAGTCCAGTTTTAGATTCCAATGCTTCACTTCAGGTTTACTGTATACCTTGGACTTTCTTATTGACGATGAAACACAGAAATTGCATCCGAATTTAATACAAAAGGCACAATGCCGACTTAAGTACAAGAGGACAGACACTCTAACTTTCTTTCATTTAAACCTCTCCTGTGAGTCCAGTTGTAGATTCCAATGCTTGACTTCAGGTTTACTGTATCCCTTGGACCTTCTTATTGACGATGAAATACAGAAATTGCATCCGAATTTAATACAAAAGGCACAATGCGGACTTAAGTACAAGAGGACTGACACTCTAACTTTCTATGATTTGAACCTCTCCTGTGAGTACAGTTTTAGATTCCGATGCTTCACCTCAGGTTTACTTTATCCCTTGGACCTTCTTGCCGACGATGAAACACAGAAATTGCATCCAAATTTAATACAAAAGGCACAATGCCGACTTAAGTACAAGAGGACAGACACTCTAACTTTCTATGATTTGAACCTCTCCTGTTAGTCCAGTTTTAGATTCCGATGCTTCACTTCAGGTTTTCTGTATGCCTTGGACCTTCTTAATGACGATGAAACACAGAAATTGCATCCGAATTTAATACAAAAGGCACAATGAGGACATAAGTACAAGTGGACTGACACTCTAACTATCTGTGATTTGGACCTCTCCTATGACTCCAGTTTTAGATTCCGATGCTTCACATCAGGTTTACTGTATACCTTGGAACTTCTTATTGACGATGAAACACAGAAATTGCATCCGAATTTAATACAAATGGCACAATGCCGACTTAAGTACAAGAGGACTGACACTCAAACTTTATGTGATTTGAACCTCTCCTGTGGATCCAGTTTTAGATTCCGATGCTTCACTTCAGGTTTACTGTATACCTTGGACATTCTTGTTGACGATGAAACACAGAAATTGCATCCGAATTTAATACAAAAGGCACAATGCCGACTTAAGTACAAGAGGACTGACACTCTAACTTTCTATGATTTGAACCTCTCCTGTGAGTATGGTTTTAGATTTCGATGCTTCACTTCAGGTTTACTGTATTTCTTGGACATTCTTATTGACGATGAAACACAGAAATTGCATTCAAATTTAATACAAAAGGCACTATGCCGACTTAAGTACAAGAGAACAGACACTCTAACTTTCTTTGATTTAAACCTCTCCTGTGAGTTTAGTTTTTGATTCCGATGCTTCACTTCAGGTTTACTGTTGCCCTTGGACCTTGTTATTGACGATGAAACACAGAAATTGCATCCGAATGTAATACAAAAGGCACAATGCCGACTTAAGTACAAGTGGACAGACACTCTAACTTACTATGATTTGAATCTCTCCTTTGAGTCCAGTTTTAGATTCCGATGCTTCACCTCAGGTTTACTTTATCCCTTGGACCTTCTTATTGACGATGAAACACAGAAATTGCATCCAAATTTAATACAAAAGGCACAATGCCGACTTAAGTACACGAGGACTGACGCTCTAACTTTCTATGATTTGAACCTCTCCTGTGAGTCCAGTTTTAGATTCCGATGCTTCACTTCAGGTTTACTGTATACCTTGGACCTTCTCATTGACGATGAAACACAGAGATTGCATCCGAATTTAATACAAAAGGCTCAATGCCGACTTAAGTACAAGAGGACTGACACTCTAACTTAATATGATTTGAACCTCTCCTGTGAGTCCAGTTTTAGATTCCGATGCTTCACTTCAGGTTTACTGTATCCCTTGAACATTCTTATTGACGATGAAATACAGAAATTGCATCCGAATTTAATACGAGAGGCACAATGGGGACTTAAGTACAAGAGGACTGACACTCTAACTTTCTATGATTTGAACCTCTCCTGTGAGTACAGTTTTAGATTCCGTTGCTTCACCACAGGTTTACATTATCCCTTGGACCTTCTTACCGACGATGAAACACAGAAATTGCATCCAAATTTAATACAAAAGGCACAATGCCGACTTAAGTACAAGAGAACAGACACTCTAACTTTCTTTGATTTAAACCTCTCCTGTGAGTTTAGTTTTTGATTCCGATGCTTCACTTCAGGTTTACTGTATACCTTGGACCTTCTCATTGACGATGAAACACAGAGATTGCATCCGAATTTAATACAAAAGGCACAATGCCGACTTAAGTACAAGTGGACAGACACTCTAACTTTCTATGATTTGAATCTCTCCTTTGAGTCCAGTTTTAGATTCCGATGCTTCACCTCAGGTTTACTTTATCCCTTGGACCTTCTTATTGACGATGAAACACAGAAATTGCATCCAAATTTAATACAAAAGGCACAATGCCGACTTAAGTACAAGAGGACAGATACTCTAACTTTCTATGATTTGAACCTCTCCTTTGAGTCCAGTTTTAGATTCCGTTGCTTCACCTCAGGTTTACTTTATCCCTTGGACCTTCTTATTGACGATGAAACACAGAAATTGCATCCAAATTTAATACAAAAGGCAGAATGCCGACTTAAGTACACGAGGACTGACGCTCTAACTTTCTATGATTTGAACCTCTCCTGTGAGTCCAGTTTTAGATTCCGATGCTTCACTTCAGGTTTACTGTATACCTAGGACCTTCTCATTGACGATGAAACACCGAGATTGCATCCGAATTTAATACAAAAGGCTCAATGCCGACTTAAGTACAAGAGGACTGACACTCTTACTTAATATGATTTGAACCTATCCTGTGAGTCCAGTTTTCGTTTCCGATGATTCACTTTAGGTTTACTGTATCTCTTGGACCTTCTTAATGACGATGAAACACAGAAATTGCATCCGAATTTAATACAAAATGCACAATGCCGACTTAAGTACAAGAGGACAGACACTCTAACTTTCTTTGATTTAAACCTCTCCTGTGAGTCCAGTCTTAGATTCCGATGCTTCTCTTCAGGTTTACTGTATACCGGTGACCTTGTTATTGACGATGAAACACAGAAATTGCATCTGAAATTAATAGAAAAGGCACAATGCCGACTTAAGTACAAGAGGACTGACACTCTAACTTTCTATTATATGAAAATCTCCTGTGGGTCCAGTTATAGTATTGGATGTTTCACTTCAGGTTTACTGTATACCTTGGACCTTCTTATTGACGATGAAACAATGAAATTGCATCCTAACTTAATACAAAAGGCACAATGCCGGCTTAAGTACAAGAGGACAGACACTCTAACTTTCATTGATTTAAACCTCTCCTGTGAGTTGAGTTTTAGATCCCGATGCTTCACTTCAGATTTACTGTATCCCTTGGACCTTCTTGTTGACGATGAAGCACAGAAATTGCATCCGTATGTAATACAAAAGGCAGAATGCCGACTTAAGTACACGATGACTGACACTCTATCTGTCTATGATTTAAACCTCTCCTGTGATTTGAGATTTAGATTATGATGCTTCATTTCAGGTTGAGTGTATACCTGGGACCTTCTTATTGATGATCAAACACATATATTGCATCCGAATTTAATACAAAAGGCACAATGCCGAGTTAAGTACAAGAGGACTGACACTCAAACTTTCTATGATTTGACCCTCTCCAGTGAGTCCTGTTTTAGATTCCGATGCTTCACTTCAGGTTTACTGTATACCTTGGACTTTCTTATTGACGATGAAACACAAAAATTGCATCCGAATTTAATACAAAAGGCACAATGCCGACTTAAGTACAAGAGGACAGACACTCTAACTTTCTTTCATTTAAACCTCTCCTGTGAGTCCAGTTTTAGAGTCCAATGCTTGACTTCAGGTTTACTGTATCCCTTGGACCTTCTTATTGACGATGAAATACAGAAATTGCATCCGAATTTAATACAAAAGGCACAATGCGGACTTAAGTACAAGAGGACTGACACTCTAACTTTCTATGATTTGAACCTCTCCTGTGAGTACAGTTTTAGATTCCGATGCTTCACCTCAGGTTTACTTTATCCCTTGGACCTTCTTGCCGACGATGAAACACAGAAATTGCATCCAAATTTAATACAAAAGGCACAATGCCGACTTAAGTACAAGAGGACTGACACTCTAACTTTCTATGATTTGAACCTCTCCTGTTAGTTCAGTTTTAGATTCCGATGCTTCACTTCAGGTTTTCTGTATGCCTTGGACCTTCTTAATGACGATGAAACACAGAAATTGCATCCGAATTTAATACAAAAGGCACAATGCCGACATAAGTACAAGTGGACTGACACTCTAACTATCTGTGATTTGAACCTCTCCTATGACTCCAGTTTTAGATTCCGATGCTTCACATCAGGTTTACTGTATACCTTGGACCTTCTTATTGACGATGAAACACAGAAATTGCATCCGAATTTAATACAAATGGCACAATGCCGACTTAAGTACAAGAGGACTGACACTCTAACTTTATATGATTTGAACCTCTCCTGTGGATCCAGTTTTAGATTCCGATGCTTCACTTCAGGTTTACTGTATACCTTGGACATTCTTGTTGACGATGAAACACAGAAATTGCATCCGAATTTAATACAAAAGTCACAATGCCGACTTAAGTACAAGAGGACTGACACTCTAACTTTCTATGATTTGAACCTCTCCTGTGAGTATGGTTTTAGATTTCGATGCTTCACTTCAGGTTTACTGTATTTCTTGGACCTTCTTATTGACGATGAAACACAGAAATTGCATTCAAATTTAATACAAAAGGCACTATGCCGACTTAAGTACAAGAGAACAGACACTCTAACTTTCTTTGATTTACACCTCTCCTGTGAGTTTAGTTTTTGATTCCGATGCTTCACTTCAGGTTTACTGTTGCCCTTGGACCTTGTTATTGACGATGAAACACAGAAATTGCATCCGAATGTAATACAAAAGGCACAATGCCGACTTAAGTACAAGTGGACAGACACTCTAACTTTCTATGATTTGAACCTCTCCTTTGAGTCCACTTTTAGATTCCGATGCTTCACCTCAGGTTTACTTTATCCCTTGGACCTTCTTATTGACGATGAAACACAGAAATTGCATCCAAATTTAATACAAAAGGCACAATGCCGAGTTAAGTACACGAGGACTGACGTTCTAACTTTCTATGATTTGAACCTCTCCTGTGAGTCCAGTTTTAGATTCCGATGCTTCACTTCAGGTTTACTGTATACCTTGGACCTTCTCATTGACGATGAAACACAGAGATTGCATCCGAATTTAATACAAAAGGCTCAATGCCGACTTAAGTACAAGAGGACTGACACTCTAACTTAATATGATTTGAACCTCTCCTGTGAGTCCAGTTTTAGATTCCGATGCTTCACTTCAGGTTTACTGTATCCCTTGGACCTTCTTATTGACGATGAAATACAGAAATTGCATCCGAATTTAATACAAAAGGCACAATGGGGACTTAAGTACAAGAGGACTGACACTCTAACTTTCCATGATTTGAACCTCTCCTGTGAGTACAGTTTTAGATTCCGATGCTTCACCTCAGGTTTACTTTATCCCTTGGACCTTCTTACCGACGATGAAACACAGAAATTGCATCCAAATTTAATACAAAAGGCACAATGCCGACTTAAGTACAAGAGGACTGACACTCTAACTTTCTATGATTTGAACCTATCCTGTGAGTCCAGTTTTCGTTTCCGATGATTCACTTTAGGTTTACTGTATCTCTTGGACCTTCTTAATGACGATGAAACACAGAAATTGCATCCGAATTTAATACAAAAGGCACAATGCCGACTTAAGTACAAGAGGACAGACACTCTAACATACTTTGATTTAAACCTCTCCTGTGAGTCCAGTCTTAGTTTCCGAAGCTTCTCTTCAGGTTTACTGTATACCTTTGACCTTGTTATTGACGATGAAACACAGAAATTGCATCTGAAATTAATAGAAAAGGCACAATGCCGACTTAAGTACAAGAGGACTGACACTCTAACTTTCTATTATTTGAATCTCTCCTGTGGGTCCAGTTATAGTATTGGATGTTTCACTTCAGGTTTACTGTATACATTGGACCTTCTTATTGACGATGAAACACAGAAATTGCATCCGAATTTAATACAAAAGGCACAATGCCGACATAAGTACAAGTGGACTGACACTCTAACTATCTGTGATTTGAACCTCTCCTATGACTCCAGTTTTAGATTCCGATGCTTCACATCAGGTTTACTGTATACCTTGGACCTTCTTATTGACGATGAAACACAGAAATTGCATCCGAATTTAATACAAATGGCACAATGCCGACTTAAGTACATGAGGACTGACACTCTAACTTTATATGATTTGAACCTCTCCTGTGGATCCAGTTTTAGATTCCGATGCTTCACTTCAGGTTTACTGTATACCTTGGACATTCTTGTTGGCGATGAAACACAGAAATTGCATCCGAATTTAATACAAAAGGCACAATGCCGACTTAAGTACAAGAGGACTGACACTCTAACTTTCTATGATTTGAACCTCTCCTGTGAGTATGGTTTTAGATTTCGATGCTTCACTTCAGGTTTACTGTATTTCTTGGACCTTCTTATTGACGATGAAACACAGAAATTGCGTTCAAATTTGATACAAAATCCACTATGCCGACTTAAGTACAAGAGGACAGACACTCTAACTTTCTTTGATTTACACCTCTCCTGTGAGTTTAGTTTTTGATTCCGATGCTTCACTTCAGGTTTACTGTATACCTTGGACCTTGTTATTGACGATGAAACACAGAAATTGCATCCGAATGTAATACAAAAGTCACAATGCCGACTAAAGTACAAGTGGACAGACACTCTAACTTTCTATGATTTGAACCTCTCCTTTGAGTCCAGTTTTAGATTCCGATGCTTCACCTCAGGTTTACTTTATCCCTTGGACCTTCTTATTGACGATGAAACACAGAAATTGCATCAAAATTTAATACAAAAGGCACAATGCCGACTTAAGTACACGCGGACTGACGTTCTAACTTTCTATGATTTGAACCTCTCCTGTGAGTCCAGTTTTAGATTCCGATGCTTCACTTCAGGTTTACTGTATACCTTGGACCTTCTCATTGACGATGAAACACAGAGATTGCATCCGAATTTAATACAAAAGGCTCAATGCCGACTTAAGTACAAGAGGACTGACACTCTAAATTAATATGATTTGAACCTCTCCTGTGAGTCCAGTTTTAGATTCCGATGCTTCACTTCAGGTTTACTGTATCCCTTGGACCTTCTTATTGACGATGAAATACAGAAATTGCATCCGAATTTAATACAAAAGGCACAATGGGGACTTAAGTACAAGAGGACTGACACTCTAAATTTCCATGATTTGAACCTCTCCTGTGGATCCAGTTTTAGATTCCGATGCTTCACTTCAGGTTTACTGTATACCTTGGACATTCTTGTTGACGATGAAACACAGAAATTGCATCCGAATTTAATACAAAAGGCACAATGCCGACTTAAGTACAAGAGGACTGACACTCTAACTTTCTATGATTTGAACCTCTCCTGTGAGTATGGTTTTAGATTTCGATGCTTCACTTCAGGTTTACTGTATTTCTTGGACCTTCTTATTGACGATGAAACACAGAAATTGCATTCAAATTTAATACAAAAGGCACTATGCCGACTTAAGTACAAGAGAACAGACACTCTAATTTTCTTTGATTTACACCTCTCCTGTGAGTTTAGTTTTTGATTCCGATGCTTCACTTCAGGTTTACTGTTGCCCTTGGACCTTGTTATTGACGATGAAACACAGAAATTGCATCCGAATGTAATACAAAAGGCACAATGCCGACTTAAGTACAAGTGGACAGACACTCTAACTTTCTATGATTTGAACCTCTCCTTTGAGTCCAGTTTTAGATTCCGATGCTTCACCTCAGGTTTACTTTATCCCTTGGACCTTCTTATTGACGATGAAACACAGAAATTGCATCCAAATTTAATACAAAAGGCACAATGCCGACTTAAGTACACGAGGACTGACGTTCTAACTTTCTATGATTTGAACCTCTCCTGTGAGTCCAGTTTTAGATTCCGATGCTTCACTTCAGGTTTACTGTATACCTTGGACCTTCTCATTGACGATGAAACACAGAGATTGCATCCGAATTTAACACAAAAGGCTCAATGCCGACTTAAGTACAAGAGGACTGACACTCTAACTTAATATGATTTGAACCTCTCCTGTGAGTCCAGTTTTAGATTCCGATGCTTCACTTCAGGTTTACTGTATCCCTTGGACCTTCTTATTGACGATGAAATACAGAAATTGCATCCGAATTTAATACAAAAGGCACAATGGGGACTTAAGTACAAGAGGACTGACACTCTAACTTTCCATGATTTGAACCTCTCCTGTGAGTACAGTTTTAGATTCCGATGCTTCACCTCAGGTTTACTTTATCCCTTGGACCTTCTTACCGACGATGAACCACAGAAATTGCATCCAAATTTAATACAAAAGGCACAATGCCGACTTAAGTACAAGAGGACTGACACACTAACTTTCTATGACTTGAACCTATCCTGTGAGTCCAGTTTTCGTTTCCGATGATTCACTTTAGGTTTACTGTATCTCTTGGACCTTCTTAATGACGATGAAACACAGAAATTGCATCCGAATTTAATACAAAAGGCACAATGCCGACTTAAGTACAAGAGGACAGACACTCTAACTTTCTTTGATTTAAACCTCTCCTGTGAGTCCAGTCTTAGTTTCCGACGCTTCTCTTCAGGTTTACGGTATACCTTTGACCTTGTTATTGACGATGAAACACAGAAATTGCATCTGAAATTAATAGAAAAGGCACAATGCCGACTTAAGTACAAGAGGACTGACACTCTAACTTTCTATGATTTGAACCTCTCCTGTGAGTACAGTTTTAGATTCCGATGCTTCACCTCAGGTTTACTTTATCCCTTGGACCTTCTTGCCGACGATGAAACACAGAAATTGCATCCAAAATTAATACAAAAGGCACAATGCCGACTTAAGTACAAGTGGACTGACACTCTAACTATCTATGATTTGAACCTCTCCTATGACTCCAGTTTTAGATTCCGATGCTTCACATCAGGTTTACTGTATACCTTGGACCTTCTTATTGACGATGAAACACAGAAATTGCATCCGAATTTAATACAAATGGCCCAATGTCCACTTAAGTACAAGAGGACTGACACTCTAACTTTATATGATTTGAACCTCTCCTGTGGATCCAGTTTTAGATTCCGATGCTTCACTTCAGGTTTACTGTATACCTTGGACATTCTTGTTTACGATGAAACACACAAATTGCATCCGAATTTAATACAAAAGGCACAATGCCGACTTAAGTACAAGAGGACTGACACTCTAACTTTCTATGATTTGAACCTCTCCTGTGAGTACAGTTTTAGATTCCGATGCTTCACCTCAGGTTTACTTTATCCCTTGGACCTTCTTGCCGACGATGAAACACAGAAATTGCATTCAAATTTAATACAAAAGGCACTATGCCGACTTAAGTACAAGAGAACAGACACTCTAACTTTCTTTGATTTAAACCTCTCCTTTGAGTTTAGTTTTTGATTCCGATGCTTCACTTCAGGTTTACTGTATCCCTTGGACCTTGTTATTGACGATGAAACACAGAAATTGCATCCGAATGTAATACAAAAGGCACAATGCCGACTTAAGTACAAGTGGACAGACACTCTAACTTTCTATGATTTGAACCTCTGCTTTGAGTCCAGTTTTAGATTCCGATGCTTCACCTCAGGTTTACTTTATCCCTTGGACCTTCTTATTGACGATGAAACACAGAAATTGCATCCAAATTTAATACAAAAGGCACAATGCGGACTTAAGTACACGAGGACTGACGCTCTAACTTTCTATGATTTGAACCTCTCCTGTGAGTCCAGTTTTAGATTCCGATGCTTTACTTCAGGTTTACTGTATACCTTGGACCTTCTCATTGACGATGAAACACAGAGATTGCATCTGAATTTAATACAAAAGGCTCAATGCCGACTTAAGTACAAGAGGACTGACACTCTAACTTAATATGATTTGAACCTCTCCTGTGAGTCCAGTTTTAGATTCCGATGCTTCACTTCAGGTTTACTGTATCCCTTGGACCTTCTTATTGACGATGAAATACAGAAAATTGCATCCGAATTTAATACAAAAGGCACAATGGGGACTTAAGTACAAGAGGACTGACACTCTAACTTTCTATGATTTGAACCTCTCCTGTGAGTACAGTTTTAGATTCCGATGCTTCACCTCAGGTTTACTTTATCCCTTGGACCTTCTTACCGACGATGAAACACAGAAATTGCATCCAAATTTAATACAAAAGGCACAATGCCGACTTAAGTACAAGAGGACACACACTCTAACTTTCTTTGATTTAAACCTCTCCTGTGAGTCCAGTCTTAGATTCCGATGGTTCTCTTCAGGTTTACTGTATACCTTTGACCTTGTTATTGACGATGAAACACAGAAATTGCATCTGAAATTAATAGAAAAGGCACAATGCCGACTTAAGTACAAGAGGACTGACACTCCAACTTTCTATTATTTGAATCTCTCCTGTGGGTCCAGTTATAGTATTGGATGTTTCACTTCAGGTTTACTGTATACCTTGGACCTTCTTATTGACGATGAAACACAGAAATTGCATCCGAAATTAATACAAAAGGCACAATGCGGACTTAAGTACAAGAGGACTGACTCTCTAACTTTCTATGATTTGAATCTCTCCTGTGAGTGCAGTTTTAGATTCCGATGCTTCACTTCAGGTTTACTGAATACCTTGGACCTTCTTATTGACGATGAAACAAAGAAATTGCAACCGAATTTAATACAAATGGCACAATGCCGACTTAAGTACAAGAGGACTGACACTCTAACTTTATATGATTTGAACCTCTCCTGTGGATCCAGTTTGAGATTCCAATGCTTCACTTCAGGTTTACTGTATACCTTGGACATTCTTGTTGACGATGAAACACAGAAATTGCATCCGAATTTAATACAAAAGGCACAATGCCGACTTAAGTACATGAGGACTGACACTCTAACTTTCTATGATTTGAACCTCTCCTGTGAGTCTGGTTTTAGATTTCGATGCTTCACTTCAGGTTTACTGTATTTCTTGGACCTTCTTTTTGACGATGAAACACAGAAATTGCATTCAAATTTAATACAAAAGGCACTATGCCGACTTAAGTACAAGAGGACAGACACTCTAACTTTCTTTCATTTAAACCTCTCCTGTGAGTCCAGTTTTAGATTCCAATGCTTCACTTCAGGTTAACTGTATCCCTTGGACCTTCTTATTGACGATGAAATACAGAAATTGCATCCGAATTTAATACAAAAGGCACAATGCGGACTTAAGTACAAGAGGACTGACACTCTAACTTTCTATGATTTGAACCTCTCCTGTGAGTACAGTTTTAGATTCCGATGCTTCACCTCAGGTTTACTTTATCCCTTGGACCTTCTTGCCGACGATGAAACACAGAAATTGCATTCAAATTTAATACAAAAGGCACTATGCCGACTTAAGTACAAGAGAACAGACACTCTAACTTTCTTTGATTTAAACCTCTCCTGTGAGTTTAGTTTTTGATTCCGATGCTTCACTTCAGGTTTACTGTATCCCTTGGACCTTGTTATTGACGATGAAACACAGAAATTGCATCCGAATGTAATACAAAAGGCACAATGCCGACTTAAGTACAAGTGGACAGACACTCTAACTTTCTATGATTTGAACCTCTCCTTTGAGTCCAGTTTTAGATTCCGATGCTTCACCTCAGGTTTACTTTATCCCTTGGACCTTCTTACCGACGATGAAACACAGAAATTGCATCCAAATTTAATACAAAAGGCACAATGCCGACTTAAGTACAAGAGGACTGACACTCTAACTTTCTATGATTTGAACCTATCCTGTGAGTCCAGTTTTCGTTTCCGATGATTCACTTTAGGTTTACTGTATCTCTTGGACCTTCTTAATGACGATGAAACACAGAAATTGCATCCGAATTTAATACAAAAGGCACAATGCCGACTTAAGTACAAGAGGACAGACACTCTAACTTTCTTTGATTTAAACCTCTCCTGTGGGTCCAGTCTTAGATTCCGATGCTTCTCTTCAGGTTTACTGTATACCTTTGACCTTGTTATTGACGATGAAACACAGAAATTGCATCTGAAATTAATAGAAAAGGCACAATGCCGACTTAAGTACAAGAGGACTGACACTCTAACTTTCTATTATTTGAATCTCTCCTGTGGGTCCAGTTATAGTATTGGATGTTTCACTTCAGGTTTACTGTATACCTTGGACCTTCTTATTGACGATGAAACACAGAAATTGCATCCGAATTTAATACAAAAGGCACAATGCGGACTTAAGTACAAGAGGACTGACTCTCTAACTTTCTATGATTTGAATCTCTCCTGTGAGTGCAGTTTTAGATTCCGATGCTTCACTTCAGGTTTACTGTATACCTTGGACCTTCTTATTGACGATGAAACACAGAAATTGCATCCGAATTTAATACAAATGGCACAATGCCGACTTAAGTACAAGAGGACTGACACTCTAACTTTATATGATTTGAACCTCTCCTGTGGATCCAGTTTTAGATTCCGATGCTTCACTTCAGGTTTACTGTATACCTTGGATATTCTTGTTGACGATGAAACACACAAATTGCATCCGAATTTAATACAAAAGGCACAATGCCGACTTAAGTACAAGAGGACTGCAACTCTAACTTTCTATGATTTGAACCTCTCCTGTGAGTCTGGTTTTAGATTTCGATGCTTCACTTCAGGTTTACTGTATTTCTTTGACCTTCTTTTTGACGATGAAACACAGAAATTGCATTCAAATTTAATAAAAAAGGCACTATGCCGACTTAAGTACAAGAGAACAGACACTTTAACTTTCTTTGATTTAAACCTCTCCTGTGAGTACAGTTTTAAATTCCGATGCTTCACCTCAGGTTTGCTTTATCCCTTGGACCTTCTTATTGACGATGAAACACAGAAATTGCATCCAAATTTAATACAAAAGGCACAATGCCGACTTAAGTACAAGAGGACTGACACTCTAACTTTCTATTATTTGAATCTCTCCTGTGGGTCCAGTTATAGTATTGGATGTTTCACTTCAGGTTTACTGTATACCTTGGACCTTCTTATTGACGATGAAACACAGAAATTGCATCCGAATTTAATACAAAAGGCACAATGCCGGCTTAAGTACAAGAGGACAGACACTCTAACTTTCTTTGATTTAAACCTCTCCTGTGAGTTGAGTTTTAGATCCCGATGCTTCACTTCAGGTTTACTGTATCCCTTGGACCTTCTTGTTGACGATGAAGCACAGAAATTGCATCCGTATGTAATACAAAAGGCAGAATGCCGACTTAAGTAAACGATGACTGACACTCTATCTGTCTATGATTTGAACCTCTCCTGTGATTTGAGATTTAGATTATGATGCTTCACTTCAGGTTGAGTGTATACCTGGGACCTTCTTATTGACGATCAAACACATACATTGCATCCGAATTTAATACAAAAGGCACAATGCCGAGTTAAGTACAAGAGGACTGACACTCTAACTTTCTATGATTTGAACCTCTCCAGTGAGTCCAGTTTTAGATTCCGATGCTTCACTTCAGGTTTACTGTATACCTTGGACTTTCTTATTGACGATGAAACACAGAAATTGCATCCGAATTTAATACAAAAGGCAAAATGCCGTCTTAAGTACAAGAGGACAGACACTCTAACTTTCTTTCATTTAAACCACTCCTGTGAGTCCAGTTTTAGATTCCGATGCTTCACTTCAGGTTTACTGTATCCCTTGGACCTTCTTATTGACGATGAAATACAGAAATTGCATCCGAATTTAATACAAAAGGCACAATGCGGACTTAAGTACAAGAGGACTGACACTCTAACTTTCTATGATTTGAACCTCTCCTGTGAGTACAGTTTTAGATTCCGATGCTTCACCTCAGGATTACTTTATCCCTTGGACCTTCTTGCCGACGATGAAACACAGAAATTGCATCCAAATTTAATACAAAAGGCACAATGCCGACTTAAGTACAAGAGGACTGACACTCTAACTTTCTATGATTTGAACCTCTCCTGTTAGTCCAGTTTTGGATTCCGATGCTTCACTTCAGGTTTTCTGTATACCTTGGACCTTCTTAATGACGATGGAACACAGAAATTGCATCCGAATTTAATACAAAAGGCACAATGCCGACATAAGTACAAGTAGACTGACACTCTAACTATCTATGATTTGAACCTCACCTATGACTCCAGTTTTAGATTCCGATGCTTCACATCAGGTTTACTGTATACCTTGACCTTCTTATTGACGATGAAACACAGAAATTGCATCCGAATTTAATACAAATGGCACAATGCCGACTTAAGTACAAGAGGACTGACACTCTAACTTTATATGATTTGAACCTCTCCTGTGGATCCAGTTTTAGATTCCGATGCTTCACTTCAGGTTTACTGTATACCTTGGACATTCTTGTTGACGATGAAAGACAGAAATTGCATCCGAATTTAATACAAAAGGCACAATGCCGACTTAAGTACAAGAGGACTGACATTCTAACTTTCTATGATTTGAACCTCTCCTGTGAGTCTGGTTTTAGATTTCGATGCTTCACTTCAGGTTTACTGTATTTCTTGGACCTTCTTATTGACGATGAAACACAGAAATTGCATTCAAATTTAATACAAAAGGCACTATGCCGACTTAAGTACAAGAGAACAGACACTCTAACTTTCTTTGATTTAAACCTCTCCTGTGAGTTTAGTTTTTGATTCCGATGCTTCACTTCAGGTTTACTGTATCCCTTGGACCTTGTTATTGACGATGAAACACAGAAATTGCATCCGAATGTAATACAAAAGGCACAATGCCGACTTAAGTACAAGTGGACAGACACTCTAACTTTCTATGATTTGAACCTCTCCTTTGAGTCCAGTTTTAGATTCCGATGCTTCACCTCATGTTTACTTTATCCCTTGGACCTTCTTATTGACGATGAAACACAGAAATTGCATCCAAATTTAATACAAAAGGCACAATGCCGACTTAAGTACACGAGGACTGACGCTCTAACTTTCTATGATTTGAACCTCTCCTGTGAGTCCAGTTTTAGATTCCGATGCTTCACTTCAGGTTTACTGTATACCTTGGACCTTCTCATTGACGATGAAACACAGAGATTGCATCCGAATTTAATACAAAAGGCTCAATGCCGACTTAAGTACAAGAGGACTGACACTCTAACTTAATATGATTTGAACCTCTCCTGTAAGTCCAGTTTTAGATTCCGATGCTACACTTCAGGTTTACTGTATCCCTTGGACCTTCTTATTGACGATGAAATACAGAAATTGCATCCGAATTTAATACAAAAGGCACAATGGGGACTTAAGTACAAGAGGACTGACATTCTAACTTTCTATGATTTGAACCTCTCCTGTGAGTACAGTTTTAGATTCCGATGCTTCACCTCAGGTTTACTTTATCCCTTGGACCTTCTTACCGACGATGAAACACAGAAATTGCATCCAAATTTGATACAAAAGGCACAATGCCGACTTAAGTACAAGAGGACTGACACTCTAACTTTCTATGATTTGAACCTATCCTGTGAGTCCAGTTTTCGTTTCCGATGATTCACTTTAGGTTTACTGTATCTCTTGGACCTTCTTAATGACGATGAAACACAGAAATTGCATCCGAATTTAATACAAAAGGCACAATGCCGACTTAAGTACAAGAGGACAGACACTCTAACTTTCTTTGATTTAAACCTCTCCTGTGAGTCCAGTCTTAGATTCCGATGCTTCTCTTCAGGTTTACTGTATACCTTTGACCTTGTTATTGACGATGAAACACAGAAATTGAATCTGAAATTAATAGAAAAGGCACAATGCCGACTTAAGTACAAGAGGACTGACACTCTAACTTTCTATTATTTGAATCTCTCCTGTGGGTCCAGTTATAGTATTGGATGTTTCACTTCAGGTTTACTGTATACCTTGGACCTTCTTATTGACGATGAAACACAGAAATTGCATCCGAATTTAATACAAAAGGCACAATGCGGACTTAAGTACAAGAGGACTGACTCTCTAACTTTCTATGATTTGAATCTCTCCTGTGAGTGCAGTTTTAGATTCCGATGCTTCACTTCAGGTTTACTGTATACCTTGGACCTTCTTATTGACGATGAAACAAAGAAATTGCATCCTAATTTAATACAAAAGGCACAATGCCGGCTTAAGTACAAGAGGACAGACACTCTAACTTTCTTTGATTTAAACCTGTCTTGTGAGTTGAGTTTTAGATCCCGATGCTTCACTTCAGGTTTACTGTATCCCTTGTACCTTCTTGTTGACGATGAAGCACAGAAATTGCATCCGTATGTAATACAAAAGGCAGAATGCCGACTTAAGTACACGATGACTGACACTCTATCCGTCTACGATTTGAACCTCTCCTGTGATTTGAGATTTAGATTATGATGCTTCACTTCAAGTTGAGTGTATACCTGGGACCTTCTTATTGATGATCAAACACATATATTGCATCCGAATTTAATACAAAAGGCACAATGCCGAGTTAAGTACAAGAGGACTGACACTCTAACTTTCTATGATTTGAACCTCTCCAGTGAGTCCAGTTTTAGATTCCGATGCTTCACTTCAGGTTTACTGTATACCTTGGACTTTCTTATTGACGATGAAACACAGAAATTGCATCCGAATTTAATACTAAAGGCACAATGCCGACTTAAGTACAAGAGGACAGACACTCTAACTTTCTTTCATTTAAACCTCTCCTGTGACTCCAGTTTTAGATTCCGATGCTTCACTTCAGGTTTACTGTATCCCTTGGACCTTCTTATTGACGATGAAATACAGAAATTGCATCCGAATTTAATACAAAAGGCACAATGCGGACTTAAGTACAAGAGGACTGACACTCAAACTTTCTATGATTTGAACCTCTCCTGTGAGTACAGTTTTAGATTCCGATGCTTCACCTCAGGTTTACTTTATCCCTTGGACCTTCTTGCCGACGATGAAACACAGAAATTGCATCCAAATTTAATACAAAAGGCACAATGCCGACTTAAGTACAAGAGGACTGACACTCTAACTTTCTATGATTTGAACCTCTCTTGTTAGTCCAGTTTTAGATTCCGATGCTTCACTTCAGGTTTTCTGTATACCTTGGACCTTCTTAATGACAATGAAACACAGATATTGCATCCGAATTTAATACAAAAGGCACAATGCCGACATAAGTACAAGTGGACTGACACTCTAACTATCTATGATTTGAACCTCTCCTATGACTCCAGTTTTAGATTCCGATGCTTCACATCAGGTTTACTGTATACCTTGGACCTTCTTATTGACGATGAAACACAGAAATTGCATCCGAATTTAATACAAATGGCACAATGCCGACTTAAGTACAAGAGGATTGACACTCTAACTTTATATGATTTGAACCTCTCCTGTGGATCCAGTTTTAGATTCCGATGCTTCATTTCAGGTTTACTGTATACCTTGGACATTCTTGTTGACGATGAAACACAGAAATTGCATCCGAATTTAATACAAAAGGCACAATGCCGACTTAAGTACAAGAGGACTGACACTCTAACTTTCTATGATTTGAACCTCTCCTGTGAGTCTGGTTTTAGATTTCGATGCTTCACTTCAGGTTTACTGTATTTCTTGGACCTTCTTATTGACGATGAAACACAGAAATTGCATCCGAATGTAATACAAAAGGCACAATGCCGACTTAAGTACAAGATTACAGACACTCTAACTTTCTATGATTTGAACCTCTCCTGTGAGTCCAGTTATAGTATTCGATGTTTCACTTCAGGTTTACTATATACCTTGGACCTTGTTATTGACGATGAAACACAGAAATTGCATCCGAATTTAATACAAAAGGCAGAATGCGGACTTAAGTACAAGAGGACTGACTCTCTAACTTTCTATGATTTGGACTTCTCCTGTGAGTGCAGTTTTAGATTACGATGCTTCACTTCAGGTTAACTGTATACCTTGGACCTTCTTATTGACGATGAAACACAGAAATTGCATCCGAATTTAATACAAAAGGCACAATGCCGGCTTAAGTACAAGAGGACAGACACTCTAACTTTCTTTGATTAAACCTCTCCTGTGAGTTGAGTTTTAGATCCCGATGATACACTTCAGGTTTACTGTATCCCTTGGACCTTCTTGTTGACGATGAAGCACAGAAATTGCATCCGTATGTAATACAAAAGGCAGAATGCCGACTTAAGTACACGATGACTGACACTCTAACTGTCAATGATTTGAACCTCTCATGTGATTTGAGATTAAGATTATGATGCTTCACTTCAAGTTGACTGTATACCTTGGACCTTCTTACTGATGATCAAACACAGATATTGCATCCGAATTTAATACAAAAGGCACATTGCCGAGTTAAGTACAAGAGGAATGACACTCTAACTTTCTATGATTTGAACCTCTCCAGTGAGTCCAGTTTTAGATTCCGATGTTTCACCTCAGTTTTACTTTATCCCTTGGACCTTCTTATTGACGATGAAACACAGAAATTGCATCCAAATTTAATACAAAAGGCACAATGCCGACTTAAGTACACGAGGACTGACGCTCTAACTTTCTATGATTTGAACCTCTCCTGTGAGTCCAGTTTTAGATTCCGATGCTTCACTTCAGGTTTACTGTATACCTTGGACCTTCTCATTGACGATGAAACACAGAGATTGCATCCGAATTTAATACAAAAGGCTCAATGCCGACTTAAGTACAAGAGGACTGACACTCTAACTTAATATGATTTGAACCTCTCCTGTAAGTCCAGTTTTAGATTCCGATGCTACACTTCAGGTTTACTGTATCCCTTGGACCTTCTTATTGACGATGAAATACAGAAATTGCATCCGAATTTAATACAAAAGGCACAATGGGGACTTAAGTACAAGAGGACTGACATTCTAACTTTCTATGATTTGAACCTCTCCTGTGAGTACAGTTTTAGATTCCGATGCTTCACCTCAGGTTTACTTTATCCCTTGGACCTTCTTACCGACGATGAAACACAGAAATTGCATCCAAATTTGATACAAAAGGCACAATGCCGACTTAAGTACAAGAGGACTGACACTCTAACTTTCTATGATTTGAACCTATCCTGTGAGTCCAGTTTTCGTTTCCGATGATTCACTTTAGGTTCACTGTATCTCTTGGACCTTCTTAATGACGATGAAACACAGAAATTGCATCCGAATTTAATACAAAAGGCACAATGCCGACTTAAGTACAAGAGGACAGACACTCTAACTTTCTTTGATTTAAACCTCTCCTGTGAGTCCAGTCTTAGATTCCGATGCTTCTCTTCAGGTTTACTGTATACCTTTGACCTTGTTATTGACGATGAAACACAGAAATTGAATCTGAAATTAATAGAAAAGGCACAATGCCGACTTAAGTACAAGAGGACTGACACTCTAACGTTCTATTATTTGAATCTCTCCTGTGGGTCCAGTTATAGTATTGGATGTTTCACTTCAGGTTTCCTGTATACCTTGGACCTTCTTATTGACGATGAAACACAGAAATTGCATCCGAATTTAATACAAAAGGCACAATGCGGACTTAAGTACAAGAGGACTGACTCTCTAACTTTCTATGATTTGAATCTCTCCTGTGAGTGCAGTTTTAGATTCCGATGCTTCACTTCAGGTTTACTGTATACCTTGGACCTTCTTATTGACGATGAAACAAAGAAATTGCATCCTAATTTAATACAAAAGGCACAATGCCGGCTTAAGTACAAGAGGACAGACACTCTAACTTTCTTTGATTTAAACCTCTCTTGTGAGTTGAGTTTTAGATCCCGATGCATCACTTCAGGTTTACTGTATCCCTTGTACCTTCTTGTTGACGATGAAGCACCGAAATTGCATCCGTATGTAATACAAAAGGCAGAATGCCGACTTAAGTACACGATGACTGACACTCTATCTGTCTACGATTTGAACCTCTCCTGTGATTTGAGATTTAGATTATGATGCTTCACTTCAAGTTGAGTGTATACCTGGGACCTTCTTATTGATGATCAAACACATATATTGCATCCGAATTTAATACAAAAGGCACAATGCCGAGTTAAGTACAAGAGGACTGACACTCTAACTTTCTATGATTTGAACCTCTCCAGTGAGTCCAGTTTTAGATTCCGATGCTTCACTTCAGGTTTACTGTATACCTTGGACTTTCTTATTGACGATGAAACACAGAAATTGCATCCGAATTTAATACTAAAGGCACAATGCCGACTTAAGTACAAGAGGACAGACACTCTAACTTTCTGTCATTTAAACCTCTCCTGTGACTCCAGTTTTAGATTCCGATGCTTCACTTCAGGTTTACTGTATCCCTTGGACCTTCTTATTGACGATGAAATACAGAAATTGCATCCGAATTTAATACAAAAGGCACAATGCGGACTTAAGTACAAGAGGACTGACACTCAAACTTTCTATGATTTGAACCTCTCCTGTGAGTACAGTTTTAGATTCCGATGCTTCACCTCAGGTTTACTTTATCCCTTGGACCTTCTTGCCGACGATGAAACACAGAAATTGCATCCAAATTTAATACAAAAGGCACAATGCCGACTTAAGTACAAGAGGACTGACACTCTAACTTTCTATGATTTGAACCTCTCTTGTTAGTCCAGTTTTAGATTCCGATGCTTCACTTCAGGTTTTCTGTATACCTTGGACCTTCTTAATGACAATGAAACACAGATATTGCATCCGAATTTAATACAAAAGGCACAATGCCGACATAAGTACAAGTGGACTGACACTCTAACTATCTATGATTTGAACCTCTCCTATGACTCCAGTTTTAGATTCCGATGCTTCACATCAGGTTTACTGTATACCTTGGACCTTCTTATTGACGATGAAACACAGAAATTGCATCCGAATTTAATACAAATAGCACAATGCCGACTTAAGTACAAGAGGATTGACACTCTAACTTTATATGATTTGAACCTCTCCTGTGGATCCAGTTTTAGAGTCCGATGCTTCATTTCAGGTTTACTGTATACCTTGGACATTCTTGTTAACGATGAAACACAGAAATTGCATCCGAATTTAATACAAAAGGCACAATGCCGACTTAAGTACAAGAGGACTGACACTCTAACTTTCTATGATTTGAACCTCTCCTGTGAGTCTGGTTTTAGATTTCGATGCTTCACTTCAGGTTTACTGTATTTCTTGGACCTTCTTATTGACGATGAAACACAGAAATTGCATCCGAATGTAATACAAAAGGCACAATGCCGACTTAAGTACAAGATTACAGACACTCTAACTTCCTATGATTTGAACCTCTCCTGTGAGTACAGTTTTAGATTCCGATGCTTCACCTCAGGTTTACTTTATCCCTTGGACCTTCTTATTGACGATGAAACACAGAAATTGCATCCAAATTTAATACAAAAGGCACAATGCCGACTTAAGTACAAGAGGACTGACACTCTAACTTTCTATGATTTGAACCTCTCCTGTGAGTCCAGTTTTAGATTCCGATGCTTCACTTCGGGTTTACTGTATACCTTGGACGTTCTTATTGACGATGAAACACAGAAATTGCATCCGAATTTAATACAAAAGGCACAATGCCGACTTAAGTACAAGAGGACTGACACTCTAACTTTCTGTGTTTTGAACCTATCCTGTGAGTCCAGTTTTCGTTTCCGATGATTCACTTTAGGTTTACTGTATCTCTTGGACCTTCTTAATGACGATGAAACACAGATATTGCATCCGAATTTAATACAAAAGGCTCAATGCCGACTTAAGTACAAGAGGACAGACACTCTAACATTCTTTGATTTAAACCTCTCCTGTGAGTCCAGTCTTAGATTCCGATGCTTCTCTTCAGGTTTACTGTATACCTTTGACCTTGTTTTGACAATGAAACACAGAAATTGCATCCGAAATTAATACAAAAGGCACAATGCCGACTTAAGTACAGGATTATTGACACTCTAACTTTCTATGATTTGAATCTCTCCTGTGAGTCCAGTTATAGTATTCGATGTTTCACTTCGGGTTTACTATATACCTTGGACCTTGTTATTGACGATGAAACACAGAAATTGCATCCGAATTTAATACAAAAGGCACAATGCGGACTTAAGTACAAGAGGACTGACTCTCTAACTTTCTATGATTTGGACCTCTCCTGTGAGTGCAGTTTTAGATTACGATGCTTCACTTCAGGTTAACTGTATACCTTGGACCTTCTTATTGACGATGAAACACAGAAATTGCATCCGAATTTAATACAAAAGGCACAATGCCGGCTTAAGTACAAGAGGACAGACACTCTAACTTTCTTTGATTAAACCTCTCCTGTGAGTTGAGTTTTAGATCCCGATGATACACTTCAGGTTTACTGTATCCCTTGGACCTTCTTGTTGACGATGAAGCACAGAAATTGCATCCGTATGTAATACAAAAGGCAGAATGCCGACTTAAGTACACGATGACTGACACTCTAACTGTCAATGATTTGAACCTCTCATGTGATTTGAGATTAAGATTATGATGCTTCACTTCAAGTTGACTGTATACCTTGGACCTTCTTATTGATGATCAAACACAGATATTGCATCCGAATTTAATACAAAAGGCACATTGCCGAGTTAAGTACAAGAGGAATGACACTCTAACTTTCTATGATTTGAACCTCTCCAGTGAGTCCAGTTTTAGATTCCGATGTTTCACCTCAGTTTTACTTTATCCCTTGGACCTTCTTATTGACGATGAAAGACAGATATTGCATCCGAATGTAATACAAAAGGCACAATGCCGACTTAAGTACAAGAGGACTGACACTCTAACTTTCTATGATTCGAACCTCTCCTGTGAGTCCAGTTTTAGATTCCGATGCTTCACTTCGGGTTTACTGTATACCTTGGACGTTCTTATTGACGATGAAACACAGAAATTGCATCCGAATTTAATACAAAAGGCACAATGCCGAGTTAAGTACAAGAGGACTGACACTCTAACTTTCTATGATTTGAACCTCTCCAGTGAGTCCAGTTTTAGATTCCGATGCTTCACTTCAGGTTTACTGTATACCTTGGACTTTCTTATTGACGATGAAACACAGAAATTGCATCCGAATTTAATACTAAAGGCACAATGCCGACTTAAGTACAAGAGGACAGACACTCTAACTTTCTTTCATTTAAACCTCTCCTGTGACTCCAGTTTTAGATTCCGATGCTTCACTTCAGGTTTACTGTATCCCTTGGACCTTCTTATTGACGATGAAATACAGAAATTGCATCCGAATTTAGTACAAAAGGCACAATGCGGACTTAAGTACAAGAGGACTGACACTCAAACTTTCTATGATTTGAACCTCTCCTGTGAGTACAGTTTTAGATTCCGATGCTTCACCTCAGGTTTACTTTATCCCTTGGACCTTCTTGCCGACGATGAAACACAGAAATTGCATCCAAATTTAATACAAAAGGCACAATGCCGACTTAAGTACAAGAGGACTGACACTCTAACTTTCTATGATTTGAACCTCTCTTGTTAGTCCAGTTTTAGATTCCGATGCTTCACTTCAGGTTTTCTGTATACCTTGGACCTTCTTAATGACAATGAAACACAGATATTGCATCCGAATTTAATACAAAAGGCACAATGCCGACATAAGTACAAGTGGACTGACACTCTAACTATCTATGATTTGAACCTCTCCTATGACTCCAGTTTTAGATTCCGATGCTTCACATCAGGTTTACTGTATACCTTGGACCTTCTTATTGACGATGAAACACAGAAATTGCATCCGAATTTAATACAAATGGCACAATGCCGACTTAAGTACAAGAGGATTGACACTCTAACTTTATATGATTTGAACCTCTCCTGTGGATCCAGTTTTAGATTCCGATGCTTCAGGTTTACTGTATACCTTGGACATTCTTGTTGACGATGAAACACAGAAATTGCATCCGAATTTAATACAAAAGGCACAATGCCGACTTAAGTACAAGAGGACTGACACTCTAACTTTCTATGATTTGAACCTCTCCTGTGAGTCTGGTTTTAGATTTCGATGCTTCACTTCAGGTTTACTGTATTTCTTGGACCTTCTTATTGACGATGAAACACAGAAATTGCATCCGAATGTAATACAAAAGGCACAATGCCGACTTAAGTACAAGATTACAGACACTCTAACTTCCTATGATTTGAACCTCTCCTGTGAGTACAGTTTTAGATTCCGATGCTTCACCTCAGGTTTACTTTATCCCTTGGACCTTCTTATTGACGATGAAACACAGAAATTGCATCCAAATTTAATACAAAAGGCACAATGCCGACTTAAGTACAAGAGGACTGACACTCTAACTTTCTATAATTTGAACCTCTCCTGTGAGTCCAGTTTTAGATTCCGATGCTTCACTTCGGGTTTACTGTATACCTTGGACGTTCTTATTGACGATGAAACACAGAAATTGCATCCGAATTTAATACAAAAGGCACAATGCCGACTTAAGTACAAGAGGACTGACACTCTAACTTAATATGCTTTGAACCTCTCCTGTGAGTCCAGTTTTAGATTCCGATGCTTCACTTCCGGTTTACTGTATACCTTGGACTTTCTTGTTGACGATGAAACACAGAAATTGCATCCGAATTTAATACAAAAGGCACAATGCCGACTTAAGTACAAGAGGATTGACACTCTAACTTTCTGTGTTTTGAACCTATCCTGTGAGTCCAGTTTTCGTTTCCGATGATTCACTTTAGGTTTACTGTATCTCTTGGACCTTCTTAATGACGATGAAACACAGATATTGCATCCGAATTTAATACAAAAGGCTCAATGCCGACTTAAGTACAAGAGGACAGACACTCTAACATTCTTTGATTTAAACCTCTCCTGTGAGTCCAGTCTTAGATTCCGATGCTTCTCTTCAGGTTTACTGTATACCTTTGACCTTCTTATTGACGATGAAATACAGAAATTGCATCCGAATTTAATACAAAAGGCACAATGCCGAGTTAAGTACAAGAGGACTGACACTCTAACTTTCTATGATTTGAACCTCTCCAGTGAGTCCAGTTTTAGATTCCGATGCTTCACTTCAGGTTTACTGTATACCTTGGACTTTCTTATTGATGATGAAACACAGAAATTGCATCCGAATTTAATACTAAAGGCACAATGCCGACTTAAGTACAAGAGGACAGACACTCTAACTTTCTTTCATTTAAACCTCTCCTGTGACTCCAGTTTTAGATTCCGATGCTTCACTTCAGGTTTACTGTATCCCTTGGACCTTCTTATTGACGATGAAATACAGAAATTGCATCCGAATTTAGTACAAAAGGCACAATGCGGACTTAAGTACAAGAGGACTGACACTCAAACTTTCTATGATTTGAACCTCTCCTGTGAGTACAGTTTTAGATTCCGATGCTTCACCTCAGGTTTACTTTATCCCTTGGACCTTCTTGCCGACGATGAAACACAGAAATTGCATCCAAATTTAATACAAAAGGCACAATGCCGACTTAAGTACAAGAGGACTGACACTCTAACTTTCTATGATTTGAACCTCTCTTGTTAGTCCAGTTTTAGATTCCGATGCTTCACTTCAGGTTTTCTGTATACCTTGGACCTTCTTAATGACAATGAAACACAGATATTGCATCCGAATTTAATACAAAAGGCACAATGCCGACATAAGTACAAGTGGACTGACACTCTAACTATCTATGATTTGAACCTCTCCTATGACTCCAGTTTTAGATTCCGATGCTTCACATCAGGTTTACTGTATACCTTGGACCTTCTTATTGACGATGAAACACAGAAATTGCATCCGAATTTAATACAAATGGCACAATGCCGACTTAAGTACAAGAGGATTGACACTCTAACTTTATATGATTTGAACCTCTCCTGTGGATCCAGTTTTAGATTCCGATGCTTCAGGTTTACTGTATACCTTGGACATTCTTGTTGACGATGAAACACAGAAATTGCATCCGAATTTAATACAAAAGGCACAATGCCGACTTAAGTACAAGAGGACTGACACTCTAACTTTCTATGATTTGAACCTCTCCTGTGAGTCTGGTTTTAGATTTCGATGCTTCACTTCAGGTTTACTGTATTTCTTGGACCTTCTTATTGACGATGAAACACAGAAATTGCATCCGAATGTAATACAAAAGGCACAATGCCGACTTAAGTACAAGATTACAGACACTCTAACTTCCTATGATTTGAACCTCTCCTGTGAGTACAGTTTTAGATTCCGATGCTTCACCTCAGGTTTACTTTATCCCTTGGACCTTCTTATTGACGATGAAACACAGAAATTGCATCCAAATTTAATACAAAAGGCACAATGCCGACTTAAGTACAAGAGGACTGACACTCTAACTTTCTATAATTTGAACCTCTCCTGTGAGTCCAGTTTTAGATTCCGATGCTTCACTTCGGGTTTACTGTATACCTTGGACGTTCTTATTGACGATGAAACACAAAAATTGCATCCGAATTTAATACAAAAGGCACAATGCCGACTTAAGTACAAGAGGACTGACACTCTAACTTAATATGCTTTGAACCTCTCCTGTGAGTCCAGTTTTAGATTCCGATGCTTCACTTCCGGTTTACTGTATTCCTTGGACTTTCTTGTTGACGATGAAACACAGAAATTGCATCCGAATTTAATACAAAAGGCACAATGCCGACTTAAGTACAAGAGGATTGACACTCTAACTTTCTGTGTTTTGAACCTATCCTGTGAGTCCAGTTTTCGTTTCCGATGATTCACTTTAGGTTTACTGTATCTCTTGGACCTTCTTAATGACGATGAAACACAGATATTGCATCCGAATTTAATACAAAAGGCTCAATGCCGACTTAAGTACAAGAGGACAGACACTCTAACATTCTTTGATTTAAACCTCTCCTGTGAGTCCAGTCTTAGATTCCGATGCTTCTCTTCAGGTTTACTGTATACCTTTGACCTTGTTTTGACAATGAAACACAGAAATTGCATCCGAAATTAATACAAAAGGCACAATGCCGACTTAAGTACAGGATTACTGACACTCTAACTTTCTATGATTTGAATCTCTCCTGTGAGTCCAGTTATAGTATTCGATGTTTCACTTCAGGTTTACTATATACCTTGGACCTTGTTATTGACGATGAAACACAGAAATTGCATCCGAATTTAATACAAAAGGCACAATGCGGACTTAAGTACAAGAGGACTGACTCTCTAACTTTCTATGATTTGGACCTCTCCTGTGAGTGCAGTTTTAGATTACGATGCTTCACTTCAGGTTAACTGTATACCTTGGACCTTCTTATTGACGATGAAACACAGAAATTGCATCCGAATTTAATACAAAAGGCACAATGCCGGCTTAAGTACAAGAGGACAGACACTCTAACTTTCTTTGATTAAACCTCTCCTGTGAGTTGAGTTTTAGATCCCGATGATACACTTCAGGTTTACTGTATCCCTTGGACCTTCTTGTTGACGATGAAGCACAGAAATTGCATCCGTATGTAATACAAAAGGCAGAATGCCGACTTAAGTACACGATGACTGACACTCTAACTGTCAATGATTTGAACCTCTCATGTGATTTGAGATTAAGATTATGATGCTTCACTTCAAGTTGACTGTATACCTTGGACCTTCTTATTGGTGATCAAACACAGATATTGCATCCGAATTTAATACAAAAGGCACATTGCCGAGTTAAGTACAAGAGGAATGACACTCTAACTTTCTATGATTTGAACCTATCCAGTGAGTCCAGTTTTAGATTCCGATGTTTCACCTCAGTTTTACTTAATCCCTTGGACCTTCTTATTGACGATGAAAGACAGATATTGCATCCGAATGTAATACAAAAGGCACAATGCCGACTTAAGTACAAGAGGACTGACACTCTAACTTTCTATGATTCGAACCTCTCCTGTGAGTCCAGTTTTAGATTCCGATGCTTCACTTCGGGTTTACTGTATACCTTGGTCGTTCTTATTGACGATGAAACACAGAAATTGCATCCGAATTTAATACAAAAGGCACAATGCCGACTTAAGTACAAGAGGACTGACACTCTAACTTAATATGCTTTGAACCTCTCCTGTGAGTCCAGTTTTAGATTCCGATGCATCACTTCAGGTTTACTGTATACCTTGGACTTTCTTGTTGACGATGAAACACAGAAATTGCATCCGAATTTAATACAAAAGGCACAATGGGGACTTAAGTACAAGAGGACAGACACTCTAACTTTCTTTGATTTAAACCTCTCCTGTGAGTCCAGTCTTAGATGCCGATGCTTCTCTTCAGGTTTACTGTATACCTTTGACCTTGTTATTGACGATGAAACACAGAAATTGAATCTGAAATTAATAGAAAAGGCACAATGCCGACTTAAGTACAAGAGGACTGACACTCTAACTTTCTATTATTTGAATCTCTCCTGTGGGTCCAGTTATAGTATTGGATGTTTCACTTCAGGTTTACTGTATACCTTGGACCTTCTTATTGACGATGAAACACAGAAATTGCATCCGAATTTAATACAAAAGGCACAATGCGGACTTAAGTACAAGAGGACTGACTCTCTAACTTTCTATGATTTGAATCTCTCCTGTGAGTGCAGTTTTAGATTCCGATGCTTCACTACAGGTTTACTGTATACCTTGGACCTTCTTATTGACGATGAAACAAAGAAATTGCATCCTAATTTAATACAAAAGGCACAATGCCGGCTTAAGTACAAGAGGACAGACACTCTAACTTTCTTTGATTTAAACCTCTCCTGTGAGTTGAGTTTTAGATCCCGATGCTTCACTTCAGGTTTACTGTATCCCTTGTACCTTCTTGTTGACGATGAAGCACAGAAATTGCATCCGTATGTAATACAAAAGGCAGAATGCCGACTTAAGTACACGATGACTGACACTCTATCTGTCTACGATTTGAACCTCTCCTGTGATTTGAGATTTAGATTATGATGCTTCACTTCAAGTTGAGTGTATACCTGGGACCTTCTTATTGATGATCAAACACATATATTGCATCCGAATTTAATACAAAAGGCACAATGCCGACTTAAGTACAAGAGGACTGACACTCTAACTTTCTATGATTTGAACCTCTCCAGTGAGTCCAGTTTTAGATTCCGATGCTTCACTTCAGGTTTACTGTATACCTTGGACTTTCTTATTGACGATGAAACACAGAAATTGCATCCGAATTTAATACTAAAGGCACAATGCTGACTTAAGTACAAGAGGACAGACACTCTAACTTTCTTTCATTTAAACCTCTCCTGTGACTCCAGTTTTAGATTCCGATGCTTCACTTCAGGTTTACAGTATCCCTTGGACCTTCTTTTTGACGATGAAATACAGAAATTGCATCCGAATTTAATACAAAAGGCACAATGCGGACTTAAGTACAAGAGGACTGACACTCAAACTTTCTATGATTTGAACCTCTCCTGTGAGTACAGTTTTAGATTCCGATGCTTCACCTCAGGTTTACTTTATCCCTTGGACCTTCTTGCCGACGATGAAACACAGAAATTGCATCCAAATTTAATACAAAAGGCACATTGCCGACTTAAGTACAAGAGGACTGACACTCTAACTTTCTATGATTTGAACCTCTCCTGTTAGTCCAGTTTTAGATTCCGATGCTTCACTTCAGGTTTTCTGTATACCTTGGACCTTCTTAATGACAATGAAACACAGATATTGCATCCGAATTTAATACAAAAGGCACAATGCCGACATAAGTACAAGTGGACTGACACTCTAACTATCTATGATTTGAACCTCTCCTATGACTCCAGTTTTAGATTCCATTGCTTCACATCAGGTTTACTGTATACCTTGGACCTTCTTATTGACGATGAAACACAGAAATTGCATCCGAATTTAATACAAATGGCACAATGCCGACTTAAGTACAAGAGGACTGACACTCTAACTTTATATGATTTGAACCTCTCCTTTGGATCCAGTTTTAGATTCCGATGCTTCATTTCAGCTTTACTGTATACCTTGGACATTCTTGTTGACGATGAAACACAGAAATTGCATCCGAATTTAATACAAAAGGCACAATGCCGACTTAAGTACAAGAGGACTGACACTCTAACTTTCTATGATTTGAACCTCTCCTGTGAGTCTGGTTTTAGATTTCGATGCTTCACTTCAGGTTTACTGTGTTTCTTGGACCTTCTTATTGACGATGAAACACAGAAATTGCATCCGAATGTAATACAAAAGGCACAATGCCGACTAAAGTACAAGATTACAGACACTCTAACTTTCTATGATTTGAACCTCTCCTGTGGGTACAGTTTTAGATTCCGATGCTTCACCTCAGGTTTACTTTATCCCTTGGACCTTCTTATTGACAATGAAACACAAAAATTGCATCCAAATTTAATACAAAAGGCACAATGCCGACTTAAGTACAAGAGGACTGACACTCTGACTTTCTATGATTTGAACCTCTCCTGTGAGTCCAGTTTTAGATTCCGATGCTTCACTTCGGGTTTACTGTATACCTTGGACGTTCTTATTGACGATGAAACACAGAAATTGCATCCAAATGTAATACAAAAGGCACAATGCCGACTTAAGTACAAGAGGACTGACACTCTAAATTTCTATGATTCGAACCTCTCCTGTGAGTCCAGTTTTAGATTCCGATGCTTCACTTCGGGTTTACTGTATACCTTGGACGTTCTTATTGACGATGAAACACAGAAATTGCATCCGAATTTAATACAAAAGGCACAATGCCGACTTAAGTACTAGAGGACTGACACTCTAACTTAATATGCTTTGAACCTCTCCTGTGAGTCCAGTTTTAGATTCCGATGCTTCACTTCAGGTTTACTGTACACCTTGGACTTTCTTGTTGACGATGAAACACAGAAATTGCATCCGAATTTAATACAAAAGGCACAATGCCGACTTAAGTACAAGAGGATTGACACTCTAACTTTCTGTGTTTTGAACCTATCCTGTGAGTCCAGTTTTCGTTTCTGATGATTCACTTTAGGTTTACTGTATCTCTTGGACCTTCTTAATGACGATGAAACACGGATATTGCATCCGAATTTAATACAAAAGGCTCAATGCCGACTTAAGTACAAGAGGACAGACACTCTAACATTCTTTGATTTAAACCTCTCCTGTGAGTCCAGTCTTAGATTCCGATGCTTCTCTTCAGGTTTACTGTATACCTTTGACCTTGTTATTGACAATGAAACACAGAAATTGCATCCGAAATTAATACAAAAGGCACAATGCCGACATAAGTACAGGAGGACTGACACTCTAACTTTCTATGATTTGAATCTCTCCTGTGAGTCCAGTTATAGTATTCGATGTTTCACTTCAGGTTTACTATATACCTTGGACCTTCTTATTGACGATGAAACACAGAAATTGCATCCGAATTTAATACAAAAGGCACAATGCGGACTTAAGTACAAGAGGACTGACTCTCTAACTTTCTATGATTTGGACCTCTCCTGTGAAAGCAGTTTTAGATTACGATGCTTCACTTCAGGTTTACTGTATACCTTGGACCTTCTTATTGACGATGAAACACAGAAATTGCATCCGAATTTAATACAAAAGGCACAATGCCGGCTTAAGTACAAGAGGACTGACACTCTAACTTTCTTTGATTTAAACCTCTCCTGTGAGTTGAGTTTTAGATCCCGATGATACACTTCAGGTTTACTGTATCCCTTGGACCTTCTTGTTGACGATGAAGCACAGAAATTGCATCCGTATGTAATGCAAAAGGCAGAATGCCGACTTAAGTACACGATCACTGACACTCTAACTGTCTATGATTTGAACCTCTCCTGTGATTTGAGATTTAGATTATGATGCTTCACTTCAGGTTGACTGTATACCTTGGACCTTCTTATTGATGATCAAACACAGATATTGCATCCGAATTTAATACAAAAGGCACATTGCCGAGTTAAGTACAAGAGGAATGACTCTCTAACATTCTATGATTTGAACCTCTCCAGTGAGTCCAGTTTTAGATTCCGATCTTTCACCTCAGTTTTACTTTATCCCTTGGACCTTCTTATTGACGATGAAAGACAGATATTGCATCCGAATGTAATACAAAAGGCACAATGCCGACTTAAGTACAAGAGGACTGACACTCTAACTTTCTATGATTCGAACCTCTCCTGTGAGTCCAGTTTTAGATTCCGATGCTTTACTTCAGGTTTACTGTATACCTTGGACCTTCTCATTGACGATGAAACACAGAAATTGCATCCGAATTTAATACAAAAGGCACAATGGCGACTTAAGTACAAGAGGACTGACACTCTAACTTTCTATGATTTGAACCTCTCCTGTGAGTCCAGTTTTCGATTCCGTTGATTGACTTAAGGTTTGCTGTATCCCTTGGACCTTCTCATTGACGATGAAACACAGAAATTGCATCCGAATTTAATACAAAAGGCTCAATGCCGAATTAAGTACAAGAGGACAGACACTGTAACTTTCTTTGATTTAAACCTCCTGTGAGTCCAGTTTTAGATTCCGATCCTTCACTTCAGTTTTACTGTATACCTTGGTCCTGCTTATTGGCGATGAAACACAGAAATTGCAACCAAATTTAATACAAAGGGCACAATGCCGACCTAAGTACAAGAGGACTGACACTCTAACTTTGTATGATTTGAACCTCTCCTGTGAGTTGAGTTTTAGATTCCGATGCTTCACTTCAGCTTTACTGTATCTCTTGGACCTTCGTATTGACGATGAAATACAGAAATTGCAACGGAATCTAATACAAAAGGCACAATGCCGACTTAAGTAGAAGAGGACTGACACTCTAACTTTCTATGATGTGAACCTATCCTGTGAGTCCAGTTTTAGATTCCGATGCTTCTCTTCAGGTTTACTGTATACCTTGGACATTCTTATTGACGATGAAACACAGAAATTGCATACGAATGTAATACAAAAGGCACAATTCAGACATAAGTACAAGAGGACTGACACTCTAACTTTCTATGATTTGAACCTCTCCTGTGAGTCCAGTTTTAGATTCCGATGCTTCACCTCAGGTTTACTTTATCCGTTGGACCTTCTTATTGACGATGAAACACAGAAATTGCATCCAAATTTAATACAATAGGCACAATGCCAACTTAAGTACAAGAGGACTGACACTCTAACTTTCTATGATTTGAACCTCTCCTGTGAGTCCAGTTTTAGATTCCGATGCTTCACTTCGGGTTTACTGTATACCTTGGACCTTCTTATTGACGATGAAACACAGAAATTGCATCCGAATTTAATACAAAAGGCACAATGCCGACTTAAGTACAAGAGGACTGACACTCTAACTTAATATGTTTTGAACCTCTCCTGTGAGTCCAGTTTTAGATTCCGATGCTTCACTTCAGGTTTACTGTATACCTTGGACTTTCTTGTTGACGATGTAACACAGAAATTGCATCCGAATTTAATACAAAAGGCACAATGCCGACTTAAGTACAAGAGGATTGACACTCTAACTTTCTGTGTTTTGAACCTATCCTGTGAGTCCAGTTTTCGTTTCCGATGATTCACTTTAGGTTTACTGTATCTCTTGTACCTTCTTAATGACGATGAAACACAGATATTGCATCCGAATTTAATACAAAAGGCTCAATGCCGACTTAAGTACAAGAGGACAGACACTCTAACATTCTTTGATTTAAACCTCTCCTGTGAGTGCAGTCTTAGATTCCGATGCTTCTCTTCAGGTTTACTGTATACCTTTGACCTTGTTATTGACAATGAAACACAGAAATTGCATCCGAAATTAATACAAAAGGCACAATGCCGACTTAAGTACAGGAGGACTGACACTCTAACTTTCTATGATTTGAATCTCTCCTGTGAGTCCAGTTATAGTATTCGATGTTTCACTTCAGGTTTACTATATACCTTGGACCTTCTTATTGACGATGAAACAAAGAAATTGCATCCGAATTTAATACCAAATTCACAATGCGGACTTAAGTACAAGAGGACTGACTCTCTAACTTTCTATGATTTGGACCTCACCTGTGAGTGCAGTTTTAGATTACGATGCTTCACTTCAGGTTTACTGTATACCTTGGACCTTCTTATTGACGATGAAACACAGAAATTGCATCCGAATTTAATACAAAAGGCACAATGCCGGCTTAAGTACAAGAGGACAGACACTCTAACTTTCTTTGATTTAAACCTCTCCTGTGAGTTGAGTTTTAGATCCCGATGATACACTTCAGGTTTACTGTATCCCTTGGACCTTCTTGTTGACGATGAAGCACAGAAATTGCATCCGTATGTAATACAAAAGGCAGAATGCCGACTTAAGTACACGATGACTGACACTCTAACTGTCTATGATTTGAACCTCTCCTGTGATTTGAGATTTAGATTATGATGCTTCACTTCAGGTTGACTGTATACCTTGGACCTTCTTATTGATGATCAAACACAGATATTGCATCCGAATTTAATACAAAAGGCACATTGCCGAGTTAAGTACAAGAGGAATGACACTCTAACTTTCTATGATTTGAACCTCTCCAGTGAGTCCAGTTTTAGATTCCGATCTTTCACCTCATTTTTACTTTATCCCTTGGACCTTCTTATTGACGATGAAAGACAGATATTGCATCCGAATGTAATACAAAAGGCACAATGCCGACTTAAGTACAAGTGGACTGACACTCTAACTTTCTATGATTTGAACCTCTCCTGTGAGTCCTGTTTTCGATTCCGTTGATTGACTTAAGGTTTGCTGTATCCCTTGGACCTTCTCATTGACGATGAAACACAGAAATTGCATCCGAATTTAATACAAAAGGCTCAATGCCGACTTAAGTACAAGAGGACAGACTTTCTAACTTTCTTTGATTTAAACCTCCTGTGAGTCCAGTTTTAGATTCCGATCCTTCACTTCAGTTTTACTGTATACCTTGGTCCTGCTTATTGGCGATGAAACACAGAAATTGCAACAAAATTTAATACAAAAGGCACAATGCCGGCCTAAGTACAAGAGGACTGACACTCTAACTTTGTATGATTTGAACCTCTCCTGTGAGTTGAGTTTTAGATTCCGATGCTTCACTTCAGCTTTACTGTATCTCTTGGACCTTCGTATTGACGATGAAATACAGAAATTGCAACGGAATCTAATACAAAAGGCACAATGCCGACTTAAGTAGAAGAGGACTGACACTCTAACTATCGATGATTTGAACCTCTCCTGTGAGTCCAGTTTTAGATTCCGATGTTTCTCTTCAGGTTTACTGTATACCTTGGACATTCTTATTGACGATGAAACACAGAAATTGCATACGAATGTAATACAAAAGGCACAATTCAGACATAAGTACAAGAGGACTGACACTCTAACTTTCTATGATTTGAACCTCTCCTGTGAGTCCAGTTTTAGATTCCGATGCTTCACTTCAGGCTTGCTGTATCCCTTGGACCTTCTTATTGACGATGAAACACAGAAATTGCATCCGAATTTAATACAAAACGCACAATGTCGACTTAAGTACAAGAGGACTGACACTTTAACTTTCTATGATTTGAACCTCTCCTGTATGTCCAGTTTTAGATTCCGATGCTTCACTTCAGGTTTACTGTATACCTTGGTGATTCTTATTGACGATGAAACACAGAAATTGCATCCGAATTTAATACAAAACGCACAATGTCGACTTAAGTACAAGAGGACTGACACTCTAACTGTCAATGATTTGAACCTCTCCTGTGAGTCCAGTATTAGATTCCGATGCTTCACTTCAGGTTTACTGTATACCTTGGACCTTCTTATTGACGATGAGACACAGAAATTGCATCCGAATTTAATATAAAAGGCACAATGCCGTCTTAAGTACGAGAGGACTGACACTCTAACTTTCTATGATTTGAACCTCTCCTGTCCGTTGAGTTTTAGATTCCGATGCTTCACTTCAGATTTACTGTATCCCTTGGACCTTCTTATTGAAGATAAAACACAGAAATTGCATCCGTATTTAATAGAAAAGGCGCAATGATGATTTAAGTACACGAGGACTGACACTCTAACTTTCTATGATTTGAACCCCTCCTGTGAGTTGAGTTTTAGATTCTGATGCTTCACTTCAGGTTTACTGTATACCCTGGACCATCTTATTGATGATCAAACACAGATATTGCATCCGAATTTAATACGAAACGCAGAATGCCGACTGAAGTACAAGAGGACTGACACTCTAACTTTCTATGATTTGACTCTCTCCTGTGAGCCCAGTTTTAGATTCCGATGCTTCACTTCAGGTTAACTGTATCCCTTGGACCTTCTTATTGACGATGAAACACAGAAATTGCATCCGAATTTAATACAAAAGGCACAATGCCGACTTATGTACAAGAGGACAGACACTCTAACCTTCTATGATTTGAACCTCTCCTGTGGGTCCAGTTTTAGTTTCCGATGTTTCACTTCAGGTTTACTGTATACCTTGGACCTTCTTATTGACGATGATACACAGAAATTGAATCCGAATTTAATACAAAAGTCACAATGCCGACTTAAGTACAAGAGGACTGACACTCTAACTTTCTATGATTTGAACCTCTCCTGGTAGTCTAGTTTTAGATTCCGATGCTTCACTTCAGGCTTACTGTATACCTTGGACGTTCTTATTGATCATGAAACACAGAAATTGCATCTGAATTTAATTCAAAAGGCGCAATGCCGACTTAAGTACAAGAGGACTGACACTCTAACTTTCTATGATTTGAAAATTTCCTGTGAGTCCAGTTTTCGATTCCGATGCTTCACTTCAGGCCTACTGTATCCCTTGGACCTTCTTATTGACGATGAAGCACAGAAATTGCATGCGAATTTAATACAAAAGGCACAATGCCGACTTAAGTACAAGAGGACTGACACTCTAATTTTCTATGATTTGAACCTCTCCTGTGAATCCAGTTTTAGATTCTGATGCTACACTTCAGTTTTACTGTATACCTTGGAGCTTCTTGCTGACTGTGAAACACAGAAATTGCATCCGTATTTAATACAATAGGCACAATGATGATTTCAGTACACGAGGACTGACACTCTAACTTTCTATGATTTGAACCCCTCCTGTGAGTTGAGTTTTAGATTCCGATGCTTCACTTCAGGTTTACTGTATCCCTTGGACCTTCTTATTGAAGATAAAACACAGAAATTGCATCCGTATTTAATACAAAAGGCACAATGATGATTTAAGTACACGAGGACTGACACTCTAACTTTCTATGATTTGAACCCCTCCTGTGACTTGAGTTTTAGATTCCGATGCTTCACTTCAGGTTTACTGTATACCCTGGACCATCTTATTGATGATCAAACACAGATATTGCATCCGAATTTAATACAAAACGCAGAATGCCGACTTAAGTACAAGAGGACTGACACTCTAACTTTCTATGATTTGACTCTCTCCTGTGACCCCAGTTTTAGATTCCGATGCTTCACTTCAGGTTTACTGTATCCCTTGGACCTTCTTATTGACGATGAAACACAGAAATTGCATCTGAATTTAATACAAAACGCAGAATGCCGACTTAAGTACAAGAGGACTGCCACTCTAACTTTCTATGATTTGACTCTCTTCTGTGAGCCCAGTTTTAGATTCCGATGCTTCACTTCAGGTTTACTGTATCCCTTGGACCTTATTATTGACGATGAAACACAGAAATTGCATCCGAATTTAATACAAAAGGCACAATGCCGACTTAAGTACAAGAGGACTGACACTCTAACCTACTATGATTTGAACCTCTCCTGTGAGTCCAGTTTTAGTTTCCGATGTTTCACTTCAGGTTTACTGTATACCTTGGACCTTCTTAATAACGATGAAACACAGAAATTGCATCCGAATTTAATACAAAAGTCACAATGCCGACTTAAGTACAAGAGGACTGACACTCTAACTTTCTATGATTTGAACCTCTCCTGGTAGTCTAGTTTTAGATTCCGATGCTTCACTTCAGGCTTACTGTATACCTTGGACGTTCTTATTGATCATGAAACACAGAAATTGCATCTGAATTTAATTCAAAAGGCGCAATGCCGACTTAAGTACAAGAGGACTGACACTCTAACTTTCTATGATTTGAAAATCTCCTGTGAGTCCAGTTTTCGATTCCGATGCTTCACTTCAGGTCTACTGTATCCCTTGGACCTTCTTATTGACGATGAAGCACAGAAGTTGCATGCGAATTTAATACAAAAGGCACAATGCCGACTTAAGTACAAGAGGACTGACACACTAATTTTCTATGATTTGAACCTCTCCGGTGAATCCAGTTTTAGATTCTGATGCTACACTTCAGGTTTACTGTATACCTTGGAGCTTCTTGCTGACTGTGAAACACAGAAATTACATCCGTATTTAATACAATAGGCACAATGATGATTTAAGTACACGAGGACTGACAATCTAACTTTCTATGATTTGAACCCCTCCTGTGAGTTGTGTTTTAGATTCCGATGCTTCACTTCAGGTTTACTGTATACCCTGGACCATCTTATTGATGATCAAACACAGATATTGCATCCGAATTTAATACAAAACGCAGAATGCCGACTTAAGTACAAGAGGACTGACACTCTAACTTTCTATGATTTGACTCTCTCCTGTGAGCCCAGTTTCAGATTCCAATGCTTCACTTTAGGTTTACTGTATCCGTTGGACCTTCTTATTGACGATGAAACACAGAAATTGCATCCGAATTTATTACAAAAGGCACAATGCCGACTTAAGTACAAGAGGACTGACACTCTAACCTTCTATGATTTGAGCCTCTCCTGTGAGTCCAGTTTTAGTTTCCGATGCTTCACTTCAGGTTTACTGTATACCTTGGACCTTCTTATTGACGATGAAACACAGAAATTGCATCCGAATTTAATACAAAAGTCACAATGCCGATTTAAGTACAAGAGGACTGACACTCTAACTTTCTATGATTTGAACCTCTCCTGGTAGTCCAGTTTTAGATTCCGATGCTTCACTTCAGGCTTACTGTATACCTTGGACGTTCTTATTGATCATGAAACACAGAAATTGCATCTCAATTTAATTCAAAAGGCGCAATGCCGACTTAAGTACAGGAGGACTGACACTCTAACTTTCTATGATTTGAAAATCTCCTGTGAGTCCAGTTTTCGACTCCGATGCTTCACTTCAGGTCTACTGTATCCCTTGGACCTTCTTATTGACGATGAAGCACAGAAATTGCATGTGAATTTAATACAAAAGGCACAATGCCGACTTAAGTACAAGTGGACTGACACACTAATTTTCTATGATTTGAACCTCTCCTGTGAATCCAGTTTTAGATTCCGATGCTACACTTCAGGTTTACTGTATACCTTGGACCTTCTTGTTGACGATGAAACACAGAAATTACATCCAAATTTAATACAAAAGGCACAATGCCGACTAAAGTACAAGAGGACAGACACTCTAACTTTCTATGATTTAAACCTCTCCTGTGAGTCCAGTTTTAGATTCCGATGCTTCACTTCAGTTTACTGTATCCCTTGGATCTTGTTATTTGCACGATGAAACACAGAAATTGCATCCGAATTTAATACAAAAGGCACAATGCTGACTTAAGTACGCGAGGACAGACACTCTAATTTTTCTTTCATTTAAACCTCTCCTGTGAGTCCAGTTTTAGGTTCCGATGCTTCACTTCAGGTTTACTGTATCCCTTGGACCTTCTTATTGACGATGAAAAACAGAAATTGCATCCGAATTTCATACAAAAGGCACAATGCCGACTTAAGTACAAGAGGTCTGACACTCTAACTTTCTATGATTTGAACCTCTCCTGTGAGTCCTGTTTTAGATTCCGATGCTTCACCTCAGGTTTACTTTATCCCTTGGACCTTCTCATTGACGATGAAAAACAGAAATTGCATCCGAATTTCATACAAAAGGCACAATGCCGACTTAAGTACAAGAGGTCTGACACTCTAACTTTCTATGATTTGAACCTCTCCAGTGAGTCCGATTTTAGATTCCGATGCTTCACTTCCGGTTTACTGTATACTTCGGACCTTTTTATTGACGCTGAAACACAGAAATTGGATCCAAATTTAATACAACAGGCACAATGTCGACTTAAGTACAAGAGGACAGACACTCTAACTATCTTTGATGTAAACCTCTCCTGTGTGTCCAGTTTTAGATTCCCATGCTTCACTTCAGTTTACTGTATCCCTTGGACCTTGTTATTGACGGTGAAACACAGAAATTGCATCCGAATTTAATACAAAAGGCACAATGCCGACTTAGGTACGAGAGGACAGACACTCTAACTTTCTTTCATTTAAACCTCTCCTGTGAGTCCAGTTTTAGATTCCGATGCTTCACTTCAGGTTTACTGTGTCCCTTGGACCTTCTCATTGACGATGAAACACAGGAATTTCATCCAAATTCAATACAAAAGGCACAATGCCGACTTAAGTACAAGAGGACAGACACTCTAACTTTCTTTGATTTAAACCTGTCCTGTGATTCACGTTTTACATTCCGATGCTTCACTTCAGATTTACTGTATCCCTTGGACCTTCTTATTGACGATGAAACACAGAAATTGCATCCGAATTTAATACAAAAGGCAGAATGCCGACATAAGTACAAGAGGACAGACACTCTAACTTTCTTTGATTTGAAACCTCTCCTGTGAGTCCAGTTTTAGATTCCGATGCTTCACTTGAGGTTTACTGTTTCCCTTGGACCTTCTTATTCACGATGAAATACAGAAATTGCATCCGAATTCAATACAAAAGGTACAATGCCGACTTAAGTAGAAGAGGACTGATATTCTAACTTTCTATGATTTGAACCTGTCCTGTGAGTCTAGTTTTAGAGTCCGATTCTTCACCTCAGGTTTACTGTATCCCTTGGACCTTCTTCTTGACGATGAAACACAGAAATTGCATCCGAATTTAATACAAAAGGCACAATGCAGACTTACGTACAAGAGGACTGACACTCTAACTTTCTATGATTTGACTCTCTCCTGTGAGTCCAGTTTTAGATTCCGATGCTTCACTTCAGGTTCACTGTATTCCTTGGACCTTCTTATTGACGATGTAACACAGAAATTGCATCCGAATGTAATACAAAAGGCACAATGCCGACTTAAGTACAAGAGGACAGACACTCTAACTTTTTTTGATTTAAACCTCTCCTGTGAGTCCAGTCTTAGATTCCGATGCTTCACTTCAGGTTTACTGTATACCTTGGACCTTCTTATTGACGTAGAAACACAAAAATTGCATCCGAATTTAATACAAAAGGCACAATGCCGACTTAAGTACAAGAGGACTGACACTCTATCTTTCTATGATTTGAACTTCTCCTGTGAGTCCAGTTTTGGATTCCGATGCTTCACTTCAGGTTTACTGAATACCTTGAACCTTCATATTGACGACGAAACACAGAAATTGCATCCGAATTTAATACAAAAGGCAGAATGCAGACTTAAGTACAAGAGGACTGACACTCTAACTTTCTATGATTTGAACCTCTCTTGTGAGTTCAGATTTAGATTCCGTTGCCTCACTTCAGGTTTAGTGTATACCTTGGACCTTCTTATTGACAATGAAACACAGAAATTGCATCCGAATTTAATACAAAAGGCACAATGCCGTCTTAAGTACAAGAGGTCTGACACTCTAACTTTCTTTGATTTAAACCTCTCCTGTGATTCCCGTTTTAGATTCCGATGCTTCACTTCAGATTTACTGTATGCCTTGGACCTTTTTATTGACGATGAAACACAGAAATTGCATCCGAATTTAATACAAAAGGCAGAATGCCGACATAAGTACAAGAGGACAGACACTCTAACTTTCTTTGATTTGAAACCTCTCCTGTGAGTACAGTTTTAGATTCCGATGCTTCACTTGAGGTTTACTGTTTCCCTTGGACCTTCTTATTCACGATGAAATACAGAAATTGCATCCGAATTCAATACAAAAGGTACAATGCCGACTTAAGTAGAAGAGGACTGATATTCTAACTTTCTATGATTTGAACCTGTCCTGTGAGTCTAGTTTTAGAGTCCGATTCTTCACCTCAGGTTTACTGTATCCCTTGGACCATCTTCTTGACGATGAAACACAGAAATTGCATCCGAATTTAATACAAAAGGCACAATGCAGACTTACGTACAAGAGGACTGACACTCTAACTTTCTATGATTTGACTCTCTCCTGTGAGTCCAGTTTTAGATTCCGATGCTTCACCTCAGGTTCACTGTATATCTTGGACCTTCTTATTGACGATGTAACACAGAAATTGCATCCGAATGTAATACAAAAGGCACAATGCCGACTTAAGTACAAGAGGACAGACACTCTAACTTTTTTTGATTTAAACCTCTCCTGTGAGTCCAGTCTTAGATTCCGATGCTTCACTTCAGGTTTACTGTATACCTTGGACCTTCTTATTGACGAAGAAACACAGAAATTGCATCCGAATTTAAAACAAAATGCACAATGCCGACTTAAGTACAAGAGGACTGACACTCTATCTTTCTATGATTTGAACTTCTCCTGTGAGTCCAGTTTTGGATTCCGATGCTTCACTTCAGGTTTACTGTATACCTTGGCCTTCTTATTGACGATGAAACACAGAAATTGCATCCGACTTTAATACAAAAGTCATAATGCCGACTTAAGTACAAGAGGACTGACACTCTAACTTTCTATGATTTGAACCTCTCCTGGTAGTCCAGTTTTAGATTTCGATGCTTCACTTTAGGCTTACTGTATACCTTGGGCGTTCTTATTGATCATGAAACACAGAAATTGCATCTGAATTTAATTCAAAAGGCGCAATGCCGACTTAAGTACACGATGTATGACTCTCTAACTGTCTATGATTTGAACCTCTCCTGTGATTTGAGATTTAGATTATGATGCTTCACTTCAGGTTGACTGTATACCTTGGACCTTCTTATTGATGATCAAACACAGATATTGCATCCGAATTTATTTCAAAAGGCGCAATGCCGACTTAAGCACACTATGACTGACACTCTAACTGTCTATGATTTGAACCTCAAATGTGATTTGAGATTTAGATTCCGATGCTTCACTTCAGGTTTACTGTATACCTTGGACCTTCTTATTGATGATCAAACACAGATATTGCATCCGAATTTATTTCAAAAGGCGCAATGCCGACTTAAGCACACTATGACTGACACTCTAACTGTCTATGATTTGAACCTCTCCTGTGATTTGAGATTTAGATTCCGATGCTTCACTTCAGGTTTACTGTATACCTTGGACCTTCTTACTGACTGTGAAACACAGAAATTGCATCCGAATTTAAACAAAAGGCACAATGCCGACTTAAGTACGAGAGGACAGACACTCTAACTTTCATTCATTTAAACCTCTCCTGTGAGTCCAGTTTTAGATTCCGATGCTTCACTTCAGTTTACTGTATCCCTTAGACCTTGTTATTGACGATGAAACACAGAAATTGCATCCGAATTTAATACAAAAGGCACAATGCAGACTTAAGTACAAGAGGACAGACACTCTTAATTTCTTTGATTTAAACCGTTCCTGTGAGTCCAGTTTTAGATTCCGATGCTTCACTTCAGGTTTACTGAATCCCTTGGACCTTCATATTGACGATGAATCAGGGAAATTGCATCCGAATTTAATACAAAATGCACAATGCCGACTTAAGTAAAAGAGGACTGACACTCTAACTTTCTATGAATTGAATCTCTCCTGTGAGTCCAATTTTACATTCCAATGCTTCCCTTCAGGTTTACTGTATGCCTAGGACCTTCTTATTGATGATGAAACACAGAAATTGCATCCGAATTTAATACAAAAGGCACAATGCAGACTTAAGTACAAGAGGACTGACACTCTAAATTTCTATGATTTGAACCCCTCCTGTGAGTTGAGTTTTAGATTCCGATGCTTCACTTCAGGTTTACTGTATACCTTGGACCTTCTTATTGATGATGAAACACAGAAATTGCATCGGAACTTGATACAAAAGGCACAATGCCGACTTAAGTACAAGGGGACTGACACTCTAATTTTCTATGATTTGAACCTCTCCTGTGAGTCCAGATTTAGATTAAGATGCTTCACTTCAGGTTTACTGTATCCCTTGGACCTCCTTATTGACGATGAAACACAGAAATTGCATCCGAATTTAATTCAAAAGGCACAATGCCGACTTAAGTACAAGAGGAAAGACATTCTAACTTTCTTCTATTACACCACTCTTGCGAGTTCAGTTTTAGATTCCGATGCTTCACTTCAGGTTTACTGTATCACTTGGACCTTCTTATTGACGCTGAAACACAGAAATTGCATCCGAATTTAATACAAAAGTCACAATGCCGACTTATGTACAAGAGGACTGACACACTAACTATCTATGATTTGAAACTCTCCTGTGAGTCCAGTTTTAGATTCCGATGCTTCACTTCAGGTTTACTGTATCACTTGGTCCTTCTTATTGATGATGAAACACAGAAATTGCATCCGAATTTAATACAAAAGGTACAATGCCGACTTAAGTACAAGAGTACTGACACTCTAACTTTCTATGATTCTAACGTCTCCTCTGAGTCTAGTTTTGGATTCCGATGCTTCACTTCAGGTTTACTGTATCCCTTGGACCTTCTTATTGACGATGAAACACAGAAATTCCATCTGAATATAATACAAAAGGCACAATGCCGACTTAAGTACAAGAGGACCGACACTCTAACTTTCTATGATTTGAACCTCTCCTGTGACTCCAGATTTAGATTCCGATGCTTCACTTCAGGTTAACTGTATACCTTGGACCCTCTTATTGACGATGAAACACAGAAATTGCATCCATATTTAATCCATAAGGCACAATGCCGACCTAAGTACAGGAGGGCAGACACTCTAACTTTCTTCGATTTAAACCTCTCCTGTGATTCCAGTTTTAGATCCCGATGCTTCATTTCAGATTTACCGTATCCCTTGGACCTTCTTATTGACGATGAAACACAGAAATTGCATCCAAATTTAATACAAAAGGCACAATGCCGACTTAAGTACAAGAGGACAGACATTCTAACTTTCTTTGGTTTTAAACCTCTCCTGTGAGTCCAGTTTTAGATTCCGATGCTTCACTTCAGGTTTACTGTATCCCTTGGACCTTCTAATTCACGATGAAATACAGAAATTGCATCCGAATTCAATACAATAGGCACAATGCCGACTGAAGTAGAAGAAGAATGACATTCTAACTTTCTATGAGTTGAACCTGTCCTGTGCGTCCAGTTTTAGAGTCCGATGCTTCTCTTCATGTTTACTGTACACCTTGGTCGTTGTTATTGACGATGAAACACAGAAATTACATCCGAATTTAATACAAAAGTCACAATGCAGACTTAAGTACAAGAGGACTGACACTCTAACTATCTATGATTTGAACCTCCCCTGTGAGTCCAGTTTTAGATTCCAATGCTTCACCTCAGGTTTACTGTATCCCTTGGGCCTACTTATTGACGATGAAACACAGTAATTGCATCCGAATTTAATACAAAAGCACAATGCAGACTTAAGTACAAGAGGACAGACACTCTAACTTTCTTTGATTTGAACCTCTGCTGTGAGTCCATTCTTAGATTCCGACGCTTCACATCAGGTTTACTGAATACCTTGTCCTTCTTATTGATGATGAAACACAGAAATTGCATCCGAATTTAATACAAAAGGCACAATGCCGACTTAAGTACAAGACGACTGGCACTCTAACTTTCTTTGATTTGAACCTCTCCTGTGAGTCTAGTTTTGGATTCCAATGCTTCACTTCAGGTTTACTGAATACCTTGGACCTTCTTATTGACGACGAAACACAGAAATTGCATCCGAATTTAATACAAACGGCACAATGCCAACTTAAGTACAAGAGGACTGACACTCTAACTTTCTATGATTTGAACCTCTCCCGTGAGGCCAATTTTCGATTCCGATGCTTCACTTCAGGTTTACTGTATCCCTTGGACCTTCTTATTTACGATGAAACACAGAAATTACATCCGAATTTAATACAAAAGGCACAATGCCGACTTAGGTACAAGAGGACAGACACTCTTAATTTCTTTGATTTAAACCGCTCCTGTGAATCCAGTTTTAGATTCCGATGCTTCACTTCAGGTTTACTGTATCCCTTGGACCCACTTATTGACGATGAAACACAGAAATTGCATCCGAATTTAATACAAAAGTCACAATGCCGACTTATGTACAAGAGGACTGACACTCTAGCTATCTATGATTTGAAACTCTCCTGTGAGTCCAGTTTTAGATTCCGATGCTTCACTTCAGGTTTACTGTATCACTTGGACCTTCTTATTGACGCTGAAACACAGAAATTGCATCGGAATTTAATACAAAAGTCACAATGACGACTTAAGTACAAGAGGACTGACACTCTAACTTTCTATGATTTGAAACTCTCCTGTGAGACCAGATTTAGATTCCGATGCTTCACTTCAGGTTTACTGTATACCTTGGACCTTCTTATTGACGCTGAAACACAGAAGTTGCATCCGAATTTAATATAAAAGTCACAATGCCGACTTATGTACAAGAGGACTGACACTCTAACTATCTATGATTTGAAACTCTCCTGTGAGTCCAGTTTTAGATTCCGATGCTTCACTTCAGGCTTACTGTATCACTTGGACCTTCTTATTGACGCTGAAACACAGAAATTGCATCCGAATTTAATACAAAAGTCACAATGACGACTTAAGTACAGGAGGACTGACACTCTAACTTTCTATGATTTGAAACTCGCCTGTGAGCCCAGATTTAGATTCCGATGCTTCACCTCAGGTTTACTGTATCCCTTGGACCTTCTTATTGACGATGAAACGCAGAAATTCCATCTGAATATAATACAAAAGGCACAATGCCGACTTAAGTACAAAAGGGCTGAAACTCTTACTTTACATGATTAGAACCTCTCTTGTGAGTCCAGTTTTAGAACCCGATGCTTAACTTCAGTTTTACAGTATACGTTAGACCATCTTATTGACGATGAAACACAGAAATTGCATCTGAATTTAATACAAAAGGCACAATGCCGACTTAAGTACAAGAGGACTGACACTCTAACTTTTTATGATTTGAACCTCTCCTGTGAGTCCAGTTTTAGATTCCGATGCTTCACTTCAGGTTTACTGTATACCTTAGACCAACATATTGACGATGAAACACAGAAGTTGCATCTGAATTTAATACAAATGGCACAATGCCGACTTAAGTACAAGAGGAAAGACATTCTAATTTTTTTTGATTTAAACCACTCTTGCGAGTTCAGTTTTAGATTCCGATGCTTCACTTCAGGTTTACTGTATCACTTGGACCTTCTTATTGACGCTGAAACACAGAAATTGCATCCGAATTTAATACAAAAATATCAATGCCGGCTTATGTACAAGAGGACTGACACTCTAACTATCTATGATTTGAAACTCTCCTGTGAGTCCAGTTTTAGATTCCGATGCTTCACTTCAGGTTTACTGTATCCCTTGGACCTTCTTGTTGACGATGAAACACAGAAATTCCATCTGAATATAATACAAAAGGCACAATGCCGACTTAAGTATAACAGGACTGACACTCTAACTTTCTATGATTTGAACCTCTCCTGTGACTCCAGATTTAAATTCCGATGCTTCACTTCAGGTTTACTGTATACCTTGGACCATCTTATTGACGATGAAACACAGAAATTGCATCCGAATTTAATACAAAAGGCACAATGCCGACTTAAGTACTAAAGGGCTGACACTGTAATTTTATATGATTCGAACCTCTCTTGTAAGTCCAGTTTTAGATTCCGATGCTTCACTTCAGGTTTACTGTATACCTTAGACCAACATATTGACGATGAAACACAGAAGTTGCATCTGAATTTAATACAAATGGCACAATGCCGACTTAAGTACAAGAGGACTGACACTCTACCTTTTCATGATTTGACCCTCTCCTGTGAGTCCAGTTTTACATTCCAATGCATCACTTCATGTTTACTGTATACCTTGGACCGTCTTATTGATGATGAAACACAGAAATTGCATCCGAATTTAATACAAAAGGCACAATGCAGATTTAAGTACAAGAGGACTGACACTCTAATTCTCTATGATTTGAACCTCTCCTGTGAGTTGAGTTTTAGATTCCGATGCTACACTACAGGTTTACTGTATACCTTCTACCTTCTTATTGATGATCAAACACAGATATTGCATCCGAATTTAATACAAAAGTCACAATGACGACTTAAGTACAAGAGGACTGACACTCTAACTTTCTATGATTTGAAACTCTCCTGTGAGACCAGATTTAGATTCCGATTCTTCACTTCAGGTTTACTGTATACCTTGGACCTTCTTATTGACGCTGAAACACAGAAATTGCATCCGAATTTAATACAAAAGTCATAATGCCGACTTATGTACAAGAGGACTGACACTCTAACTATCTATGATTTGAAACTCTCCTGTGAGTCCAGTTTTAGATTCCGATGCTTCACTTCAGGTTTACTGTATCACTTGGACCTTCTTATTGACGCTGAAACACAGAAATTGCATCCGAATTTAATACAAAAGTCACAATGACGACTTAAGTACAAGAGGACTGACACTCTAACTTTCTATGATTTGAATCTCTCCTGTGAGTCCAGATTTAGATTCCGATGCTTCACCTCAGGTTTACTGTATACCTTGGACCTTCTTATTGACGCTGAAACACAAAACTTGCATCCGAATTTAATACAAAAGGTACAATGCCGACTTAAGTACAAGAGGACTGACACTCTAACTTGCTATGATTCTAACGTCTCCTGTGCGTCTAGTTTTGGATTCCGATGCTTCACTTTAGGTTTACTGTATCCCTTGGACCTTCTTATTGACGATGAAACGCAGAAATTCCATCTGAATATAATACAAAAGGCACAATGCCGACTTAAGTACAAGAGGACTGACACTTAACTTTCTATGATTTGAACCCCTCCTGTGACTCCAGATTTAGATTCCGATGCTTCACTTCAGGTTTACTGTATACCTTGGACCTTCTTATTGACGATGAAACACAGAAATTGCATGCGAATTTAGTACAAGAGGCACAATGCTGACTTAAGTACAACAGGACAGACACTCTAACTTTCTTTGATTTAAACCTCTCCTGAGAGTCCAGTTTTAGATTCCGATGCTTCACTTCAGGTTTACTGTATACCTTGGACCATCTTATTGACGATGAAACACAGAAATTGCATCCGAATTTAATACAAAAGGCACAATGCCGACTTAAGAACAAAAGGGCTGAAACTCTTACTTTATATGATTAGAACCTCTCTTGTGAGTCCAGTTTTAGAACCCGATGCTTAACTTCAGGTTTACAGTATACCTTAGACCATCTTATTGACGATGAAACACAGAAATTGCATCTGAAATTAATACAAAAGGCACAATGCCGACTTAAGTACAAGAGGACTGACACTCTAACTTTTTATGATTTGAACCTCTCCTGTGAGTCCAGTTTTAGATTCCGATGCTTCACTTCAGGTCTACTGTATACCTAGGACCTTCTTATTAACGCTGAAACACAAAACTTGCATCCGAATTTAATACAAAAGGTACAATGGCGACTTAAGTACAAGAGGACTCACACTCTAAATCTCTATGATTTGAACATTTCCTGTGAGTCCAGTTTTAGATTCCGATGCTTCACTTCAGGTTTACTGTATCCCTTGGACTTTCTTATTGACGATGAAACACAGAAATTGCATCCGAATTTAATACAAAAGGCACAATGCCGACTTAAGTAAATGGGGACTGACACTCTAACTTTCTATGATTTGAATCTCTCCTGTGAGTCCAATTTTACATTCCAATGCTTCCCTTCAGGTTTACTGTATACCTAGGACCTTCTTATTGACGCTGAAACACAAAACTTGCATCCGAATTTAATACAAAAGATACAATGCCGACTTAAGTACAAGAGGACTGACACTCTAACTTTCTATGATTCTAACGTCTCCTGTGCGTCTAGTTTTCGATTCCGATGCTTCACTTCAGGTTTACTGTATCCCTTGGACCTTCTAATTGACGATGAAACACAGAAATTACATCCGAATTTAATACAAAAGGCACAATGCCGATTTAGGTACAAGAGGACAGACACTCTTAATTTCTTTGATTTAAACCGCTCCTGTGGGACCAGTTTTAGATACCGATGCTTCACTTCAGGTTTACTGTATCCCTTGGACCCTCTTACTGACGATGAAACACAGAAATTGCATCCGAATTTAATACAAAAGGCACAATGCCGACTTAAGTACAAGAGGAAAGACATTCTAACTTTCTTTGATTTAAACCACTCTTGCGAGTTCAGTTTTAGATTCCGATGCTTCACTTCAGGTTTACTGTATCACTTGGACCTTCTTATTGACGCTGAAACACAGAAATTGCATCCGAATGTAATACAAAAGTCACAATGCCGACTTATGTACAAGAGGACTGACCCTCTAACTATCTATGATTTGAAACTCTCCTGTGAGTCCAGTTTTAGATTCCGATGCTTCACTTCAGGTTTACTGTATCACTTGGACCTTCTTATTGACGCTGAAACACAGAAATTGCATCCGAATTTAATACAAAAGTCACAATGACGACTTAAGTACAAGAGGACTGACACTCTAACTTTCTATGATTTGAACCCCTCCTGTGAGTCCAGATTTAGATTAAGATGCTTCACTTCAGGTTTACTGTATCCCTTGGACCTTCTTATTGACGATGAAACACAGAAATTGCATCCGAATTTAATTCAAAAGGCACCATGCCGACTTAAGTACAAGAGGAAAGACATTCTAATTTTTTTTGATTTAAACCACTCTTGCGAGTTCAGTTTTAGATTCCGATGCTTCACTTCAGGTTTACTGTATCACTTGGACCTTCTTATTGACGCTGAAACACAGAAATTGCATCCGAATTTAATACAAAAGTATCAATGCCGACTTATGTACAAGAGGACTGACACTCTAACTATCTATGATTTGAAACTCTCCTGTGAGTCCAGTTTTAGATTCCGATGCTTCACTTCAGGTTTACTGTATCCCTTGGACCTTCTTGTTGACGATGAAACGCAGAAATTGCATCCGAATATAATACAAAAGGCACAATGCCGACTTAAGTACAAGAGGACTGACACTCTAACTTTCTATGATTTGAACCTCTCCTGTGAGTCCAGTTTTAGATTCCGATGCTTCCCTTTAGGTTTACTTTATACCTTGGACCATCTTATTGACGATGAAACACAGAAATTGCATCCGAATTTAATACAAAAGGCACAATGCCGACTTAAGTACAAGAGGACTGACACTCTAACATTCTATGATTTGAACCTCTCCTGTGAGTTGAGTTTTAGATTCCGATGCTTCACTTCGGGTTTACTGTATACCTTGGACCTTCTTATTGACAATGCAGCACAGAAGTTGCATCCGAATTTAATACAAAAGGCACAATGCCGACTTAAGCACAAGAGGACTGACACTCTAAATTTCTATGATTTGAACCTCTCCTGTGAGTCCAGTTTTCGATTCGGATGCTACACTTCAGGTTTTCTGTATCCCTTGGAACTTCTTATTGACGATGAAACACAGAAATTGCTTCCGAATTTAATACAAAAAGCACAATGCCGACTTAAGTACAAGAGGACAAACAATCTAACTTTCTTTGATTTAAACCTCTCCTCTGAGTCCAATTTTAGATTCCGATGCTTCACTTCAGGTATACTGTATCCCTAGGACCTTCTTATTGACGATGAAACACAGAAATTGCATCCGAATTTAATACAAAAGGCACAATGCCGACTTAAGTACAAGAGGACTGACACTCAAACTTTCTATGATTTGAACCTCTCCTGTGAGTTGAGTTTTAGATTCTGATGCTTCACTTCAGGTTTACTGTATACCTTGCACCTTCTTATTGATGATCAAACACAGAAATTGCATCCGAATTTAATACAAAAGGCACAATGCCGACTTAAGTACAAGAGGACTGACACTCTAAATTTCTATGATTTGAACCTCTCCTGTAAGTCCTGTTTTACATTCCGATGCTTCACTTCAGGTTTACTGTATCCCTTGGACTTTCTTATTGACGATGAAACACAGAAATTGCATCCGAATTTAATACAAAAGGCACAATGGCGACTTAACTACAAGAGGACAGACTTTCTAACTTTCATTGATTTAAACCTCTCCTGTGAGTCCACTTTTAGATTCCGATGCTACACTTCAGGTTTACTGAATCCCTAGGACCTTCTTATGGACGATGCAACGCAGAAATTGCATCCGAATATAATACAATAGGCACAATGCCGACTTAAGTACAAGAGGACTGACACTCTAACTTTCTATGTTCTGAACCTCTCCTGTGAGTCCAGTTTTAGATTCCGATGCTTCCCTTTAGGTTTACTTTATACCTTGGACCTTCTTATTGACAATGAAACACAGAAATTGCATCCGAATTTAATACAAAAGGCACAATGCCGACTTAAGTACAAGAGGACTGACACTCTAACATTCTATGATTTGAACCTCTCCTGTGAGTTGAGTTTTAGATTCCGATGCTTCACTTTAGGTTTACTGTATACCTTGCACCTTCTTATTGATGATCAAACACAGAAATTGCATCCGAATTTAATACAAAATGCACAATGTCGACTTAAGTACAAGAGGACTGACACTCTAACTTTCTAAGATTTGAACCTCTCCTGTGAGTCCAGATTTAGATTCCGATGCTTCACTTCAGGTTTACTGTATACCTTGGACTTTCTTATTGACGATGAAACACAGATATTGCATCCGAATTTAATACAAAAGGCACAATGCCGACTTAAGTACAGGAGGACAGACACTCTATCTTTCTTTGATTTAAACCTCTCCCATGAGTCCAGTTTTAGATTCCGATGCTTCACTTCGGGTTTACTGTATACCTTGGACCTTCTTATTGACAATGAAGCACAGAAGTTGCATCCGAATTTAATACAAAAGGCACAATGCCGACTTAAGTACAAGAGGACTGACACTCAAACTTTCTATGATTTGAACCTCTCCTGTGAGTTGAGTTTTAGATTCAGATGCTTCACTTTAGGTTTACTGTATACCTTGCACCTTCTTATTGATGATCAAACACAGAAATTGCATCCGAATTTAATACAAAAGGCACAATGACGACTTAAGTACAAGAGGACTGACACTCTAACTTTCTATGATTTGAACCTCTCCTGTGAGTCCAGGTTTAGATTCCGAAGCTACACTTCAGGTTTAATGTATCCCTTGGACTTTCTTATTGACGATGAAACACAGATATTGCATCCGAATTTGATACAAAGTGCACAATGCCGACTCTAGTACAAGAGGACAGACACCCTATCTTTCTTTGATTTCAACCTCTCCCATGAGTCCAGTTTTAGATTCCGATGCTTCACTTCACTTTTACTCTATCCCTTGGACCGTCTTATTGACGATGAAACACAGAAATTGCATCCGAATTTAATACAAAAGTCACAATGCCGATTAAGTACAAGAGGACTGACGCTCAAACTTTCTATGATTTGAAACTCCCCTGTGAGTCCAGTTTTAGATTCCGGTGCTTCACTTCAGGTTTACTGTATACCTTGGACCTTCTTATTGACGCTGAAACACAGAAATGGCATCCGAATTTAATACAAAAGGCACAATTCCGACTTAAGTACAAGAGGACTGACACTCTAACTTTCTATGATTTGAACCTCTCCTGTGAGTCCAGTTTTGGATTCCGATGCTTCACTTCAGGTTTACTGTATCCCTTGGACCTTGTTATTGACGATGAAACACAGAAATTCCATTCGAATATAATACAAAAGGCACAATGCCGACTTAAGTACAAGAGGACAGACACTCTATCTTTCTTTGATTTAAACCTCTCCTGTGAGTCCATTTTAGATTCCGATGCTTCACTTCAGGTTTACTGTATACCTTGGACCATCTTATTGACGATGAAACACAGAAATAGCTTCCGAATTTAATAGAATTGGCACAATGCCGACTTAAGTACAAAAGGACTGACACTCTAACTTTATATGATTAGAACCTCTCCTGTGAGTCCAGATTTAGATTCCGATGCTTCACTTCAGGTTTACTGTATACCTTGGACCTTCTTATTGACGATGAAACACAGAAATTGCATGCGAATTTAATACAAAAGGCACAATGCTGACATAAGTACAAGAGGACAAACACTCTAACTTTCTTTGATTTAAACCTCTCCTGTGAGTCCAGTTTTAGATTCCGATGCTTCACTTCAGGTTTACTGTATCCCTTGGACCATCTTATTGACGATGAAACACAGAAATAGCATCTGAATTTAATACAAAAGGCACAATGCCGACTTAAGGACAAGAGGACTGACACTCAAACTTTCAATGATTTGAACCTCTCCGGTGAGTCCAGTTTTAGATTCTAATGCTTCGCTTCAGGTTTACTGTATACCTTGGACCTTCTTATTGACAATGAAACACAAAAGTTGCATCCGAATTTAATACAAATTGCACAATGCCTACTTAAGTACAAGAGGACTGACACTTTAAATTTCTATAATTCGAACCTCTCCTGTGAGTCCAGTTTTCGATTCGGATGCTTCACTTCAGGTTTACTGTATCCCTTGGACCTTCTTATTGACGATGAAACACAGAAACTGCTTCCGAATTTAATACAAAAGGCACAATGCCGACTTAGGTACAAGAGGACAGACACTCTAACTTTCTTTGATTTAAACCTCCCCCATGAGTCCAGTTTTACATTCCGATGCTTCACTTTGGGTTTACTGTATACCTTGGACCTTCTTATTGACAATGAAACACAGAAGTTGCATCCGAAATTAATACAAAAGGCACAATGCCGACTTAAGTACAAGAGGACTGACACTCTAAATTTCTATGATTTGAACCTCTCCTGTGAGTCCAGTTTTCGATTCGGATGCTTCACTTCAGGTTTACTGTATCCCTTGGACCTTCTTATTGACGATGAAACACAGAAATTGCTTCCGAATTTAATACAAAAGTCACAATGCCGACTTAAGTACAAGAGGACAAAGAATCTAACTTTCTTTGATTTAAAGCTCTCCTGTGAGTCCAATTTTAGATTCCGATGCTTCACTTCACGTATACTGTATCCCTAGGACCTACATATTGACGATGAAACACAGAAATTGCATCTGAATTTAATACAAAAGGCACAATGCCGACATAAGTACAAGAGGACTGACACTCAAACTTTCTATGATTTGAACGTCTCCTGTGAGTTGAGTTTTAGATTCCGATGCTTCACTTCAGGTTTACTGTATACCTTGAACCTTCCTATTGATGATCAAACACAGAAATTGCATCCGAATTTAATACTAAAGGCACAATGACAACCTAAGTACAAGAGGACTGACACTCTAACTTTCTATGATTTGAACCTCTCCTGTGAGTCCAGGTTTAAATGCCGAAGCTACACTACAGGTTTACTGTATCCCTTGGACTTTCTTATTGACGATGAAACACAGATATTGCATCCGAATTTGATACAAAGGGCACAATGCCGACTCTAGTACAAGAGGACAGACACTCTATCTTTCTTTGATTTAAACCTCTCCCATGAGTCCAGTTTTAGATTCCGATGCTTCACTTCAGGTTTACTCTATCCCTTGGACCGTCTTATTGACGATGAAACACAGAAATTGCATCCCAATTTAATACAAAAGGCACAATGCCGACTTAAGTACAAGAAGACTGACACTCTAACTTTCTATGATTTGAACCTCTCCTGTGAGGCGAGTTTTCGATTCCGATGCTTCACTTCAGGTTTACTGTATCCCTTGGACCTTCTTATTGACGATGAAACACAGAAAATATATCCTAATTTAATACAAAAGGCACAATGCCGACTTAAGTACAAGAGGACCGACACTCTAACTTTCTTTGATTTAAACCACTCCTGTGAGTCAGGTTTTAGATTCCGATGCTTCACTTCAGGTTTACTGTATCACTTGGACCCTCTTATTGACGAAGAAACACAGAAATTGCATTCGAATTTAATACAAAGGGCTAAATGCCGACTGAAGGACAAGGAGGCTGACACTCTAACTTTCTATGATTTGACCCTCTCCTGTGAGTCCAGTTTTAGATACCAATGCATCACTTCAGGTTTACTGTATACCTTGGACGTTCTTATTGTTGACGAAACACAGAAATTGCATCCGAATTAAATATAAAAGTCACAATGCAGACTTAAGTACAAGGGGATTGACACTCTAACTTTCTATGGTTTGAACCTCTCCTGTGAGTTGAGTTTTAGATTCCGATGCTTCACTTCAGGTTCACTGTATCACTTGGACCTTCTTACTGACGCCGAAACACAGAAATTGCATCCGAATTTAATACAAAAGACACAATGCCTATTAAGTACAAGAGGACTGACGCTCAAACTTTCTATGATTTGAAACTACCCTGTGAGTCCAGTTTTAGATTCCGGTGCTTCACTTCAGGCTTACTGTATACCTTGGACCTACTTATTGCCGCTGAAACACAGAAATTGCATCCGAATTTAATACAAAAGGCACAATGCCGACTTAAGTACAAGAGGACTGACACTCTAACTTTCTATGATTTGAACCTCTCCTGTGAGTCCGGTTTTGGATTCCGATGCTTCACTTCAGGTTTACTGTATCCCTTGGACCTTCTTATTGACGATGAAACACAGAAATTCCATTCGAATATAATACAAAATGCACAATGCCGACTTAAGTACAAGAGGACAGACACTCTATCTTTCTTTGATTTAAACCTCTCCTGTGAGTCCATTTTAGATTCCGATGCTTCACTTCAGGTTTACTGTATACCTTGGACCATCTTATTGACAATGAAACACAGATATAGCTTCCGAATTTAATAGAATAGGCACAATGCCGACTTAAGTACAAAAGGACTGACACTCTAACTTTATATGATTAGAATCTCTCCTGTGAGTCCAGATTTAGATTCCGATGCTTCACTGCAGGTTTACTGTATACCTTGGACCTTCTTATTGACGATGAAACACAGAAATTGCATGCGAATTTAATACAAAAGGCACAATGCTGACTTAAGTACAAGAGGACAGACACTCTAACTTTCTTTGATTTAAACAACTCCTGTGAGTCCAGTTTTAGATTCCGATGCTTCACTTCAGGTTTACTGTATCCCTTGGACCATCTTATTGACGATGAAACACAGAAATAGCATCTGAATTTAATACAAAAGGCACAATGCCGACTTAAGAACAAGAGGACTGACACTCAAACTTTCTATGATTTGAACCTCTCCGGTGAGTCCAGTTTTAGATTCCAATGCTTCCCTTCAGGTTTACTGTATACCTTGGACCTTCTTATTGACAATGAAACACAAAAGTTGCATCCGAATTTAATACAAAAGGCACAATGCCGACTTAAGTACAAGAGGACTGACACTCTAAATTTCTATAATTTGAACCTCTCCTGTGAGTCCAGTTTTCGATTCGGATGCTTCACTTCAGGTTTACTGTATCCCTTGGATCTTCTTATTGACGATGAAACACAGAAATTGCTTCCGAATTTAATACAAAAGGCACAATGCCGACTTAAGTACAAGAGGTCAGACACTCTAACTTTCTTTGATTTAAACCTCTCCCATGTGTCCAGTTTTAGATTCCGATGCTTGACTTCGGGTTTACTGTATACCTTGGACCTTCTTGTTGACAATGAAACACAGAAGTTGCATCCGAATTTAATACAAAAGGCACAATCCCGACTTAAGTACAAGAGGACTGACACTCTAAATTTCTGTGATTTGAACCTCTCCTGTGAGTCCAGTTTTCGATTCGGATGCTTCACTTCAGGTTTACTGTATCCCTTGGACCTTCTTATTGACGATGAAACACAGAAATTGCTTCCGAATTTAATACAAAAGTCACAATGCCGACTTAAGTACAAGAGAACAAAGAATCTAACTTTCTTTGATTTAAAGCTCTCCTGTGAGTCCAATTTTAGATTCCGATGCTTCACTTCACGTATACTGTATCCCTAGGACCTTCTTATTGACGATGAAACACAGAAATTGCATCTGAATTTAATACAAAAGGCACAATGCCGACTTAAGTACAAGAGGACTGACACTCAAACTTTCTATGATTTGAACCTCTCCTGTGAGTTGAGTTTTAGATTCCGATGCTTCACTTCAGGTTTACTGTATACCTTGCACCTTCTTATTGATGATCAAACACAGAAATTGCATCCGAATTTAATACAAAAGGCACAATGACGACCTAAGTACAAGAGGACTGACACTCTAAATTTCTATGATTTGAACCTCTCCTGTGAGTCCAGGTTTAGATTCCGAAGCTACACTTCAGGTTTACTGTATCCCTTGGATTTTCTTATTGACGATGAAACACAGATATTGCATGCGAATTTGATACAAAGGGCACAATGCCAACTCTAGTACAAGAGGACAGACACTCTATCTTTCTTTGATTTAAACCTCTCCCATGAGTCCAGTTTTAGATTCCGATGCTTCACTTCAGGTTTACTCTATCCCTTGGACCGTCTTATTGACGATGAAACACAGAAATTGCATCCGAATTTAATACAAAAGGCACAATGCCGACTTAAGTACAAGAAGACTGACACTCTAATTTTCTATGATTTGAACCTTTCCTGTGAGGCGAGTTTTCGATTCCGATGCTTCACTTTAGGTTTACTGTATCCCTTGGACCTTCTTATTGACGATGAAACACAGAAATTATATCCTAATTTAATACAAAAGGCACAATGCCGACTTAAGTACAAGAGGACAGACACTCTAACTTTCTTTGATTTAAACCACTCCTGTGAGTCAGGTTTTAGATTCCGATGCTTCACTTCAGGTTTACTGTATCATTTGGACCCTCTTATTGACGACGAAACACAGAAATTGCATCCGAATTTAATACAAAGGGCTAAATGCCGACTGAAGGACAAGGAGGCTGACACTCTAACTTTCTATGATTTGACCCTCTCCTGTGAGTCCAGTTTTAGATTCCAATGCTTCACTTCAGGTTTACTGTATACCTTGGACCTTCTTATTGTTGACGAAACACAGAAATTGCATCCGAATTAAATATAAAAGTCACAATGCAGACTTAAGTACAAGAGGATTGACACTCTAACTTTCTATGATTTGAACCTCTCCTGTGAGTTGAGTTTTAGATTCCGATGCTTCACTTCAGGTTCACTGTATCACTTGGACCTTCTTATTGACGCCGAAACACAGAAATTACATCCGAATTTAATACAAAAGTCACAATACCGATTAAGTACAAGAGGACTGACGCTCAAACTTTCTATGATTTGAAACTACCCTGTGAGTCCAGTTTTAGATTCCGGTGCTACACTTCAGGTTTACCGTATACCTTGGACCTTCTTATTGACGCTGAAACACAGATATTGCATCCGAATTTAATACAAAAGGCACAATGCCGACTTCAGTACAAGAGGACTGACACTCTAACTTTCTATGATTTGAACCTCTCCTGTGAGTCCAGTTATGGATTCCGATGCTTCACTTCAGGTTTACTGTATCCCTTGGACCTTCTTATTGACGATGAAACACAGAAATTCCATTCGAATATAATACAAAAGGCACAATGCCGACTTAAGTACAAGAGGACAGACACTCTATATTTCTTTGATTTAAACCTCTCCTGTGAGTCCATTTTAGATTCCGATGCTTCACTTCAGGTTTACTGTATACCTTGGACGATCTTATTGACGATAAAACACAGAAATAGCTTCCGAATTTAATAGAATAGGCACAATGCCGACTAAAGTACAAAAGGACTGGCACTCTAACTTTATATGATTAGAACCTCTCCTGTGAGTCCAGTTTTAGATTCCGATGCTTCACTTCAGGTTTACTGTATCCCTTGGACCATCTTATTGACGATGAAACACAAAAATAGCATCTGAATTTAATACAAAAGGCACAATGCCGACTTAAGGACAAGAGGACTGACACTCAAACTTTCTATGATTTGAACCTCTCCGGTGAGTCCAGTTTTAGATTCCAATGCTACACTTCAGGTTTACTGTATACCTTGGACCTTCTTATTGACAATGAAACACAAAAGTTGCATCCGAATTTAATACAAAAGGCACAATGCCGACTTAAGTACAAGAGGACTGACACTCTAAATTTCTATAATTTGAACCTCTCCTGTGAGTCTAGTTTTCGATTCGGATGCTTCACTTCAGGTTTACTGTATCACTTGGACCTTCTTATTGACGATGAAACACAGAAATTGCTTCCGAATTTAATACAAAAGGCACAATGCCGACTTTAGTACAAGAGGACAGACACTCTAACTTTCTTTGATTTAAACCTCTCCCATGAGTCCAGTTTTAGATTCCGATGCTTCACTTCAGGTTTACTGTATACCTTGCACCTTCTTATTGATGATCAAACACAGAAATTGCATCCGAATTTAATACAAAAGGCACAATGACGACCTAAGTACAAGAGGACTGACACTCTAAGTTTCTATGATTTGAACCTCTCCTGTGAGTCCAGGTTTAGATTCCGAAGCTACACTTCAGGTTTACTGTATCCCTTGGACTTTCTTATTGACGATGAAACACAGATATTGCATCCGAATTTGATACAAAGGGCACAATGCCGACTCTAGTACAAGAGGACGGACACTCTATCTTTCTTTGATTTAAACCTCTCCCATGACTCCAGTTTTAGATTCCGATGCTTCACTTCAGGTTTACTCTATCCCTTGGACCGTCTTATTGACGATGAAACATAGAAATTGCATCCGAATTTAATACAAAATGCACAATGCCGACTTAAGTACAAGAAGACTGACACTCTAACTTTCTATGATTTGAAACTCTCCTGTGAGGCGAGTTTTCGATTCCGATGCTTCACTTCAGGTTTACTGTATCCCTTGGACCTTCTTATTGACGATGAAACACAGAAATTACATCCGAATTTAATACAAAAGGCTTAATGCCGACTTAAGTGCAAGAGGACAGACACTCTAACTTTCTTTGATTTAAACCACTCCTGTGAGTCAGGTTTTAGATTCCGATGCTTCACTTCAGATTTACTGTATCATTTGGACCCTCTTATTGACGATGAAACACAGAAATTGCATCCGAATTTAATACAAAGGGCTAAATGCCGACTGAAGGACAAGGAGGCTGACACTCTAACTTTCTATGATTTGACCCTCTCCTGTGAGTCCAGTTTTAGATTCCAATGCTTCACTTCAGGTTTACTGTATACCTTGGACCTTCTTATTGTTGACGAAACACAGAAATTGCATCCGAATTAAATATAAAAGTCACAATGCAGACTTAAGTACAAGAGGATTGACACACTAACTTTCTATGATTTGAACCTCTCCTGTGAGTTGAGTTTTAGATTCCGATGCTTCACTTCAGGTTCACTGTATCACTTGGACCTTCTTATTGACGCCGAAACACAGAAATTACATCCGAATTTAATACAAAAGTCACAATGCCGATTAAGTACAAGAGGACTGACGCTCAAACTTTCTATGATTTGAAACTACCCTGTGAGTCCAGTTTTAGATTCCGGTGCTACACTTCAGGTTTACCGTATACCTTGGACCTTCTTATTGACGCTGAAACACAGATATTGCATCCGAATTTAATACAAAAGGCACAATGCCGACTTAAGTACAAGAGGACTGACACTCTAACTTTCTATGATTTGAACCTCTCCTGTGAGTCCAGTTTTGGATTCCGATGCTTCACTTCAGGTTTACTGTATCCCTTGGACCTTCTTATTGACGATGAAACACAGAAATTCCATTCGAATATAATACAAAAGGCACAATGCCGACTTAAGTACAAGAGGACAGACACTCTATATTTCTTTGATTTAAACCTCTCCTGTGAGTCCATTTTAGATTCCGATGCTTCACTTCAGGTTTACTGTATACCTTGGACGATCTTATTGACGATAAAACACAGAAATAGCTTCCGAATTTAATGGAATAAGCACAATGCCGACTAAAGTACAAAAGGACTGGCACTCTAACTTTATATGTTTAGAACCTCTCCTGTGAGTCCAGTTTTAGATTCCGATGCTTCACTTCAGGTTTACTGTATCCCTTGGACCATCTTATTGACGATGAAAGACAAAAATAGCATCCGAATTTAATACAAAAGGCACAATGCCGACTTAAGTACAAGCGGACTGACACTCAAACTTTCTATAATTTGAACCTCTCCTGTGAGTCCAGTTTTCGATTCGGATGCTGCACTTCAGGTTTACTGTATACCTTGGACCTTCTTATTGATGACGAAACACAGAAATTGCATCCGAATTAAATATAAAAGTCACAATGCAGACTTAAGTACAAGAGGACTGACACTCAAACTTTCTATGATTTGAACCTCTCCTGTGAGTTGAGTTTTATATTCCGATGCTTCACTTCAGGTTCACAGTATCACTTGGATCTTCTTATTGACGCCGAAACACAGAAATTGCATCCGAATTTAATAGAAAAGTCACAATGCCGACTTAAGTACAAGAGGACTGACACTCAAACTTTCTATGATTAGAACCTCTCCCGTGAGTCCGGGTTTAGATTCCGAAGCTACGCTTCAGGTTTGCTGTATCCCTTGGACTTTCTTATTGACGATGAAACACAGATATTGCATCCGAATTTGATACAAAGGGCACAATGCCGACTCTAGTACAAGAGGACAGACACTCTATCTTTCTTTGATTTAAACCTCTCCCATGACTCCAGTTTTAGATTCCGATGCTTCACTTCAGGTTTACTCTATCCCTTTGACCGTCTTATTGACGATGAAACACAGAAATTGCATCCGAATTTAATACAAAAGGCACAATGCCGACTTAAGTACAAGAAGACTGACACTCTAACTTTCTATGATTTGAACCTCTCCTGTGAGGCGAGTTTTCGATTCCGATGCTTCACTTCAGGTTTACTGTATCCCTTGGACCTTCTTATTGACGATGAAACACAGAAATTGCATCCGAATTTAATACAAAAGGCTAAACGCCGACTTAAGTACAAGGGGGCTGACACTCTAACTTTCTATGATTTGACCCTCTCCTGTGAGTCCACTTTTAGATTCCAATGCTTCACTTCAGGATTACTGTATACCTTGGTCCTTCTTATTGATGACGAAACACAGAAATTGCATCCGAATTAAATATAAAAGTCACAATGCAGACTTAAGTACAAGAGGACTGACACTCTAACTTTCTATGATTTGAACCTCTCCTGTGAGTTGAGTTTTATATTCCAATGCTTCACTTCAGGTTCACTGTATCACTTGGATCTTCTTATTGTCGCCGAAACACAGAAATTGCATCCGAATTTAATAGAAAAGTCACAATGCCGACTTAAGTACAAGAGGACTGACACTCAAACTTTCTACGATTTGAACCTCTCCTGTGAGTCCGGGTTTAGATTCCGAAGCTACACTTCAGGTTTACTGTATCCCTTGGACTTTCTTATTGACGATGAAACACAGATATTGCATCCGAATTTGATACAAAGGGCACAATGCCGACTCTAGTACAAGAGGACAGACACTCTATCTTTCTTTGATTTAAACCTCTCCCATGACTCCAGTTTTAGATTCCGATGCTTCACTTCAGGTTTACTCTATCCCTTTGACCGTCTTATTGACGATGAAACACAGAAATTGCATCCGAATTTAATACAAAAGTCACAATGCCGACTTAAGTACAAGAGGACTGACACTCTAACTTTCTATGATTAGAACATCTTCTGTGAGTCCAGATTTAGATTCCGATGCTTCACTTCAGGTTTACTGTATACCTTGGACCTTCTTATTGACGATGAAACACAGAAATTGCATGCGAATTTAATACCAAAGGCACAATGCCGACTTAAGTACAAGAGGACTGACACTCTAACATTCTATGATTTGAACCTCTCCTGTGAGTCCAGTTTTGGATTCCGATGCTTCACTTCAGGTTTACTGTATCCCTTGGACCTTCTTATTGACGATGAAACACAGAAATTCCATCCGAATATAATACAAAAGGCACAATGCCGACTTAAGTACAAGAGGACAGACACTCTATCTTTCTTTGATTTAAACCTCTCCTGTGAGTCCAGATTTAGATTCCGATGCTTCACTTCAGGTTTACTGTATACCTTGGACCATCTTATTGACGATGAAACACAGAAATAGCTTCCGAATTTAATAGAAAAGGCACAATGCCGACTTAAGTACAAAAGGACTGACACTCTAACTTTATATGATTAGAACATCTCCTGTGAGTCCAGATTTAGATTCCGATGCTTCACTCCAGGTTTACTGTATACCTTGGACCTTCTTATTGACGATGAAACACAGAAATTTCATGCGAATTTAATACAAAAGGCACAATGCTGACTTAAGTACAAGAGGACAGACACTCTAACTTTCTTTGATTTAAAACTCTCCTGTGAGTCCAGTTTTATATTCCGATGCTTCACTTCAGGTTTACTGTATCCCTTGGACCATCTTATTGACGATGAAACACAGAAATTGCATCCGAATTTAATACAAAAGGCCAAATGCCGACTTAAGTACAAGGGGGCTGACACTCTAACATTCTATGAATTGACCCTCTCCTATGAGTCCACTTTTAGATTCCAATGCTTCACTTCAGGTTTACTGTATACCTTGCACCTTCTTATTGATGACGAAACACAGAAATTGCATCCGAATTAAATATAAAAGTCACAATGCAGACTTAAGTACAAGAGGACTGACACTCTAACTTTCTATGATTTGAACCTCTCCTGTGAGTTGAGTTTTATATTCCGATGCTTCACTTCAGGTTCACTGTATCACTTGGACCTTCTTATTGACGCCGAAACACAGAAATTGCATCCGAATTTAATAGAAAAGTCACAATGTGACTTAAGTACAAGAGGACTGACGCTCTAACTTGCTATGATTTGAAACTCCCCTGTGAGTCCAGTTTTAGATTCCGGTGCTTCACTTCAGGTTTACTCTATCCCTTGGACCGTCTTATTGACGATGAAACACAGAAATTGCATCCGAATTTAATACAAAAGGCACAATGCCGACTTAAGTACAAGAAGACTGACACTCTAACTTTCTATGATTTGAACCTCTCCTGTGAGGCGAGTTTTCGATTCCGATGCTTCACTTCAGGTTTACTGTATCCCTTGGACCTTCTTATTGACGATGAAACACAGAAATTATATCCTAATTTAATACAAAAGGCACAATGCCGACTTAAGTACAAGAGGACAGACACTCTAACTTTCTTTGATTTAAACCACTCCTGTGAGTCAGGTTTTAGATTCCGATGCTTCACTTCAGGTTTACTGTATCATTTGGACCCTCTTATTGACGATGAAACACAGAAATTGCATCCGAATTTAATACAAAGGGCTAAATGCCGACTGAAGGACAAGGAGGCTGACACTCTAACTTTCTATGATTTGACCCTCTCCTGTGAGTCCAGTTTTAGATTCCAATGCTTCACTTCAGGTTTACTGTATACCTTGGACCCTCTTATTGTTGACGAAACACAGAAATTGCATCCGAATTAAATATAAAAGTCACAATGCAGACTTAAGTACAAGAGGATTGACACTCTAACTTTCTATGATTTGAACCTCTCCTGTGAGTTGCGTTTTAGATTCCGATGCTTCACTTCAGGTTCACTGTATCACTTGGACATTCTTATTGACGCCGAAACACAGAAATTACATCCGAATTTAATACAAAAGTCACAATGCCGATTAAGTACAAGAGGACTGACGCTCAAACTTTCTATGATTTGAAACTACCCTGTGAGTCCAGTTTTAGATTCCGGTGCTACACTTCAGGTTTACCGTATACCTTGGACCTTCTTATTGACGCTGAAACACAGATATTGCATCCGAATTTAATACAAAAGGCACAATGCCGACTTAAGTACAAGAGGACTGACACTCTAACTTTCTATGATTTGAACCTCTCCTGTGAGTCCAGTTTTGGATTCCGATGCTTCACTTCAGGTTTACTGTATCCCTTGGACCTTCTTATTGACGATGAAACACAGAAATTCCATTCGAATATAATACAAAAGGCACAATGCCGACTTAAGTACAAGAGGACAGACACTCTATATTTCTTTGATTTAAACCTCTCCTGTGAGTCCATTTTAGATTCCGATGCTTCACTTCAGGTTTACTGTATACCTTGGACGATCTTATTGACGATAAAACACAGAAATAGCTTCCGAATTTAATAGAATAGGCACAATGCCGACTAAAGTACAAAAGGACTGGCACTCTAACTTTATATGATTAGAACCTCTCCTGTGAGTCCAGTTTTAGATTCCGATGCTTCACTTCAGGTTTACTGTATCCCTTGGACCATCTTATTGACGATGAAACACAAAAATAGCATCTGAATTTAATACAAAAGGCACAATGCCGACTTAAGGACAAGAGGACTGACACTCAAACTTTCTATGATTTGAACCTCTCCGGCGATTCCAGTTTTAGATTCCAATGCATCACTTCAGGTTTACTGTATACCTTGGACCTTCTTATTGACAATGAAACACAAAAGTTGCATCCGAATTTAATACAAAAGGCACAATGCCGACTTAAGTACAAGAGGACTGACACTCTAAATTTCTATAATTTGAACCTCTCCTGTGAGTCTAGTTTTCGATTCGGATGCTTCACTTCAGGTTTACTGTATCACTTGGACCTTCTTATTGACGATGAAACACAGAAATTGCTTCCGAATTTAATACAAAAGGCACAATGCCGACTTTAGTACAAGAGGACAGACACTCTAACTTTCTTTGATTTAAACCTCTCCCATGAGTCCAGTTTTAGATTCCGATGCTTTACTTCGGGTTTACTGTATACCTTGGACCTTCTTATTGACAATGAAACACAGAAGTTGCATCCGAATTTAATACAAAAGGCACAATGCCGACTTAAGTACAAGAGGACTGACACTCTAAATTTCTAAGATTTGAACCTCTCCTGTGAGTCCAGTTTTCGGTTCGGATGCTTCACTTCAGGTTTACTGTATCCCTTGGACCTTCTTATTGACGATGAAACACAGAAATTGCTTCCGAATTTAATACAAAAGTCACAATGCCGACTTAAGTACAAGAGGACAAAGAATCTAACTTGTTTTGATTTAAAGCTCTCCTGTGAGTCCAATTTTAGATTCCGATGCTTCACTTCACATATACTGTATCCCTAGGACCTTCTTATTGACGATGAAACACAGAAATTGCATCTGAATTTAATACAAAAGGCACAATGCCGACTTAAGTACAAGAGGACTGACACTCAAACTTTCTATGATTTGAACCTCTCCTGTGAGTTGAGTTTTAGATTCCGATGCTTCACTTCAGGTTTACTGTATACCTTGCACCTTCTTATTGATGATCAAACACAGAAATTGCATCCGAATTTAATACAAAAGGCACAATGACGACCTAAGTACAAGAGGACTGACACTCTAAGTTTCTATGATTTGAACCTCTCCTGTGAGTCCAGGTTTAGATTCTGAATCTACACTTCAGGTTTACTGTATCCCTTGGACTTTCTTATTGACGATGAAACACAGAAATTGCATCTGAATTTAATACAAAAGGCACAATGCCGACTTAAGTACAAGCGGACTGACACTCAAACTTTCTATAATTTGAACCTCTCCTGTGAGTCCAGTTTTCGATTCGGATGCTGCACATCAGGTTTACTGTATACCTTGGACCTTCTTATTGATGACGAAACACAGAAATTGCATCCGAATTAAATATAAAAGTCACAATGCAGACTTAAGTACAAGAGGACTGACACTCAAACTTTCTATGATTTGAACCTCTCCTGTGAGTTGAGTTTTATATTCCGATGCTTCACTTCAGGTTCACAGTATCACTTGGATCTTCTTATTGACGCCGAAACACAGAAATTGCATCCGAATTTAATAGAAAAGTCACAATGCCGACTTAAGTACAAGAGGACTGACACTCAAACTTTCTACGATTTGAACCTCTCCTGTGAGTCCGGGTTTAGATTCCGAAGCTACACTTCAGGTTTACTGTATCCCTTGGACTTTCTTATTGACGATGAAACACAGATATTGCATCCGAATTTGATACAAAGGGCACAATGCCGACTCTAGTACAAGAGGACAGACACTCTATCTTTCTTTGATTTAAACCTCTCCCATGACTCCAGTTTTAGATTCCGATGCTTCACTTCAGGTTTACTCTATCCCTTTGACCGTCTTATTGACGATGAAACACAGAAATTGCATCCGAATTTAATACAAAAGTCACAATGCCGACTTAAGTACAAGAGGACTGACACTCTAACTTTCTATGATTAGAACATCTTCTGTGAGTCCAGATTTAGATTCCGATGCTTCACTTCAGGTTTACTGTATACCTTGGACCTTCTTATTGACGATGAAACACAGAAATTGCATGCGAATTTAATACCAAAGGCACAATGCCGACTTAAGTACAAGAGGACTGACACTCTAACATTCTATGATTTGAACCTCTCCTGTGAGTCCAGTTTTGGATTCCGATGCTTCACTTCAGGTTTACTGTATCCCTTGGACCTTCTTATTGACGATGAAACACAGAAATTCCATCCGAATATAATACAAAAGGCACAATGCCGACTTAAGTACAAGAGGACAGACACTCTATCTTTCTTTGATTTAAACCTCTCCTGTGAGTCCAGATTTAGATTCCGATGCTTCACTTCAGGTTTACTGTATACCTTGGACCATCTTATTGACGATGAAACACAGAAATAGCTTCCGAATTTGATAGAAAAGGCACAATGCCGACTTAAGTACAAAAGGACTGACACTCTAACTTTATATGATTAGAACATCTCCTGTGAGTCCAGATTTAGATTCCGATGCTTCACTCCAGGTTTACTGTATACCTTGGACCTTCTTATTGACGATGAAACACAGAAATTTCATGCGAATTTAATACAAAAGGCACAATGCTGACTTAAGTACAAGAGGACAGACACTCTAACTTTCTTTGATTTAAAACTCTCCTGTGAGTCCAGTTTTATATTCCGATGCTTCACTTCAGGTTTACTGTATCCCTTGGACCATCTTATTGACGATGAAACACAGAAATTGCATCCGAATTTAATACAAAAGGCTAAATGCCGACTTAAGTACAAGGGGGCTGACACTCTAACATTCTATGAATTGACCCTCTCCTATGAGTCCACTTTTAGATTCCAATGCTTCACTTCAGGTTTACTGTATACCTTGCACCTTCTTATTGATGACGAAACACAGAAATTGCATCCGAATTAAATATAAAAGTCACAATGCAGACTTAAGTACAAGAGGACTGACACTCTAACTTTCTATGATTTGAACCTCTCCTGTGAGTTGAGTTTTATATTCCGATGCTTCACTTCAGGTTCACTGTATCACTTGGACCTTGTTATTGACGCCGAAACACAGAAATTGCATCCGAATTTAATAGAAAAGTCACAATGTGACTTAAGTACAAGAGGACTGACGCTCTAACTTGCTATGATTTGAAACTCCCCTGTGAGTCCAGTTTTAGATTCCGGTGCTTCACTTCAGGTTTACTCTATCCCTTGGACCGTCTTATTGACGATGAAACACAGAAATTGCATCCGAATTTAATACAAAAGGCACAATGCCGACTTAAGTACAAGAAGACTGACACTCTAACTTTCTATGATTTGAACCTCTCCTGTGAGGCGAGTTTTCGATTCCGATGCTTCACTTCAGGTTTACTGTATCCCTTGGACCTTCTTATTGACGATGAAACACAGAAATTATATCCTAATTTAATACAAAAGGCACAATGCCGACTTAAGTACAAGAGGACAGACACTCTAACTTTCTTTGATTTAAACCACTCCTGTGAGTCAGGTTTTAGATTCCGATGCTTCACTTCAGGTTTACTGTATCATTTGGACCCTCTTATTGACGATGAAACACAGAAATTGCATCCGAATTTAATACAAAGAGCTAAATGCCGACTGAAGGACAAGGAGGCTGACACTCTAACTTTCTATGATTTGACCCTCTCCTGTGAGTCCAGTTTTTGATTCCAATGCTTCACTTCAGGTTTACTGTATACCTTGGACCTTCTTATTGTTGACGAAACACAGAAATTGCATCCGAATTAAATATAAAAGTCACAATGCAGACTTAAGTACAAGAGGATTGACACTCTAACTTTCTATGATTTGAACCTCTCCTGTGAGTTGAGTTTTAGATTCCGATGCTTCACTTCAGGTTCACTGTATCACTTGGACCTTCTTATTGACGCCGAAACACAGAAATTACATCCGAATTTAATACAAAAGTCACAATGCCGATTAAGTACAAGAGGACTGACGCTCAAACTTTCTATGATTTGAAACTACCCTGTGAGTCCAGTTTTAGATTCCGGTGCTACACTTCAGGTTTACCGTATACCTTGGACCTTCTTATTGACGCTGAAACACAGATATTGCATCCGAATTTAATACAAAAGGCACAATGCCGACTTAAGTACAAGAGGACTGACACTCTAACTTTCTATGATTTGAACCTCTCCTGTGAGTCCAGTTTTGGATTCCGATGCTTCACTTCAGGTTTACTGTATCCCTTGGACCTTCTTATTGACGATGAAACACAGAAATTCCATTCGAATATAATACAAAAGGCACAATGCCGACTTAAGTACAAGAGGACAGACACTCTATATTTCTTTGATTTAAACCTCTCCTGTGAGTCCATTTTAGATTCCGATGCTTCACTTCAGGTTTACTGTATACCTTGGACGATCTTATTGACGATAAAACACAGAAATAGCTTCCGAATTTAATAGAATAGGCACAATGCCGACTAAAGTACAAAAGGACTGGCACTCTAACTTTATATGATTAGAACCTCTCCTGTGAGTCCAGTTTTAGATTCCGATGCTTCACTTCAGGTTTACTGTATCCCTTGGACCATCTTATTGACGATGAAACACAAAAATAGCATCTGAATTTAATACAAAAGGCACAATGCCGACTTAAGGACAAGAGGACTGACACTCAAACTTTCTATGATTTGAACCTCTCCGGCGATTCCAGTTTTAGATTCCAATGCTTCACTTCAGGTTTACTGTATACCTTGGACCTTCTTATTGACAATGAAACACAAAAGTTGCATCCGAATTTAATACAAAAGGCACAATGCCGACTTAAGTACAAGAGGACTGACACTCTAAATTTCTATAGTTTGAACCTCTCCTGTGAGTCTAGTTTTCGATTCGGATGCTTCACTTCAGGTTTACTGTATCACTTGGACCTTCTTATTGACGATGAAACACAGAAATTGCTTCCGAATTTAATACAAAAGGCACAATGCCGACTTTAGTACAAGAGGACAGACACTCTAACTTTCTTTGATTTAAACCTCTCCCATGAGTCCAGTTTTAGATTCCGATGCTTTACTTCGGGTTTACTGTATACCTTGGACCTTCTTATTGACAATGAAACACAGAAGTTGCATCCGAATTTAATACAAAAGGCACAATGCCGACTTAAGTACAAGAGGACTGACACTCTAAATTTCTAAGATTTGAACCTCTCCTGTGAGTCCAGTTTTCGGTTCGGATGCTTCACTTCAGGTTTACTGTATCCCTTGGACCTTCTTATTGACGATGAAACACAGAAATTGCTTCCGAATTTAATACAAAAGTCACAATGCCGACTTAAGTACAAGAGGACAAAGAATCTAACTTGTTTTGATTTAAAGCTCTCCTGTGAGTCCAATTTTAGATTCCGATGCTTCACTTCACATATACTGTATCCCTAGGACCTTCTTATTGACGATGAAACACAGAAATTGCATCTGAATTTAATACAAAAGGCACAATGCCGACTTAAGTACAAGAGGACTTACACTCAAACTTTCTATGATTTGAACCTCTCCTGTGAGTTGAGTTTTAGATTCCGATGCTTCACTTCAGGTTTACTGTATACCTTGCACCTTCTTATTGATGATCAAACACAGAAATTGCATCCGAATTTAATACAAAAGGCACAATGACGACCTAAGTACAAGAGGACTGACACTCTAAGTTTCTATGATTTGAACCTCTCCTGTGAGTCCAGGTTTAGATTCTGAATCTACACTTCAGGTTTACTGTATCCCTTGGACTTTCTTATTGACGATGAAACACAGATATTGCATCCGAATTTGATACAAAGGGCACAATGCCGACTCTAGTACAAGAGGACGGACACTCTATCTTTCTTTGATTTAAACCTCTCCCATGACTCCAGTTTTAGATTCCGATGCTTCACTTCAGGTTTACTCTATCCCTTGGACCGTCTTATTGACGATGAAACACAGAAATTGCATCCGAATTTAATACAAAATGCACAATGCCGACTTAAGTACAAGAAGACTGACACTCTAACTTTCTATGATTTGAAACTCTCCTGTGAGGCGAGTTTTCGATTCCGATGCTTCACTTCAGGTTTACTGTATCCCTTGGACCTACTTATTGACGATGAAACACAGAAATTACATCCGAATTTAATACAAAAGGCTTAATGCCGACTTAAGTACAAGAGGACAGACACTCTAACTTTCTTTGATTTAAACCACTCCTGTGAGTCAGGTTTTAGATTCCGATGCTTCACTTCAGGTTTACTGTATCACTTGGACCCTCTTATTGACGATGAAACACAGAAATTGCATCCGAATTTAATACAAAAGGCACAATGCCGGCTTAAGTACAAGCGGACTGACACTCAAACTTTCTATAATTTGAACCTCTCCTGTGAGTCCAGTTTTCGATTCGGATGCTGCACTTCAGGTTTACTGTATACCTTGGACCTTCTTATTGATGACGAAACACAGAAATTGCATCCGAATTAAATATAAAAGTCACAATGCAGACTTAAGTACAAGAGGACTGACACTCAAACTTTCTATGATTTGAACCTGTCCTGTGAGGCGAGTTTTCGATTCCGATGCTTCACTTCAGGTTTACTGTATCCCTTGGACCTTCTTATTGACGATGAAACACAGAAATTGCATCCGAATTTAATACAAAAGGCTAAACGCCGACTTAAGTACAAGGGGGCTGACACTCTAACTTTCTATGATTTGACCCTCTCCTGTGAGCCCACTTTTAGATTCCAATGCTTCACTTCAGGATTACTGTATACCTTGGTCCTTCTTATTGATGACGAAACACAGAAATTGCATCCGAATTAAATATAAAAGTCACAATGCAGACTTAAGTACAAGAGGACTGACACTCTAACTTTCTACGATTTGAACCTCTCCTGTGAGTCCGGGTTTAGATTCCGAAGCTACACTTCAGGTTTACTGTATCCCTTGGACTTTCTTATTGACGATGAAACACAGATATTGCATCCGAATTTGATACAAAGGGCACAATGCCGACTCTAGTACAAGAGGACAGACACTCTATCTTTCTTTGATTTAAACATCTCCCATGACTCCAGTTTTAGATTCCGATGCTTCACTTCAGGTTTACTCTATCCCTTTGACCGTCTTATTGACGATGAAACACAGAAATTGCATCCGAATTTAATACAAAAGTCACAATGCCGACTTAAGTACAAGAGGACTGACACTCTAACTTTCTATGATTAGAACATCTTCTGTGAGTCCAGATTTAGATTCCGATGCTTCACTTCAGGTTTACTGTATACCTTGGACCTTCTTATTGACGATGAAACACAGAAATTGCATGCGAATTTAATACCAAAGGCACAATGCCGACTTAAGTACAAGAGGACTGACACTCTAACTTTCTATGATTTGAACCTCTCCTGTGAGTCCAGTTTTGGATTCCGATGCTTCACTTCAGGTTTACTGTATCCCTTGGACCTTCTTATTGACGATGAAACACAGAAATTCCATCCGAATATAATACAAAAGGCACAATGCCGACTTAAGTACAAGAGGACAGACACTCTATCTTTCTTTGATTTAAACCTCTCCTGTGAGTCCAGATTTAGATTCCGATGCTTCACTTCAGGTTTACTGTATACCTTGGACCATCTTATTGACGATGAAACACAGAAATAGCTTCCGAATTTAATAGAAAAGGCACAATGCCGACTTAAGTACAAAAGGACTGACACTCTAACTTTATATGATTAGAACATCTCCTGTGAGTCCAGATTTAGATTCCGATGCTTCACTCCAGGTTTACTGTATACCTTGGACCTTCTTATTGACGATGAAACACAGAAATTTCATGCGAATTTAATACAAAAGGCACAATGCTGACTTAAGTACAAGAGGACAGACACTCTAACTTTCTTTGATTTAAACCTCTCCTGTAGGTCCAGTTTTATATTCCGATGCTTCACTTCAGGTTTACTGTATCCCTTGGACCATCTTATTGACGATGAAACACAGAAATTGCATCCGAATTTAATACAAAAGGCTAAATGCCGACTTAAGTACAAGGGGGCTGACACTCTAACTTTCTATGATTTGACCCTCTCCTGTGAGTCCACTTTTAGATTCCAATGCTTCACTTCAGGTTTACTGTATACCTTGCACCTTCTTATTGATGACGAAACACAGAAATTGCATCCGAATTAAATATAAAAGTCACAATGCAGACTTAAGTACAAGAGGACTGACACTCTAACTTTCTATGATTTGAACCTCTCCTGTGAGTTGAGTTTTATATTCCGATGCTTCACTTCAGGTTCACTGTATCACTTGGACCTTCTTATTGACGCCGAAACACAGAAATTGCATCCGAATTTAATAGAAAAGTCACAATGTGACTTAAGTACAAGAGGACTGACGCTCTAACTTGCTGTGATTTGAAACTCCCCTGTGAGTCCAGTTTTAGATTCCGGTGCTTCACTTTAGGTTTACTGTATACCTTGGACCTTCTTATTGACGCTGAAACACAGAAATTGCATCCGAATTTAATACAAAAGGCACAATGCCGACTTAAGTACAAGAGGCCTGACACTCTAACTTTCTATGATTTGAACCTCTCCTGTGAGTCCAGTTTTGGATTCCGATGCTTCACTTCAGGTTTACTGTATCCCTTGGACCTTCTTATTGACGATGAAACACAGAAATTCCATCCGAATATAATACAAAAGGCACAATGCCGACGTAAGTACAAGGGGACAGACACTCTATCTTTCTTTGATTTAAACCTCTCCTGTGAGTCCAGTTTTAGATTCCGTTGCTTCATTTCAGGTTTACTGTATACCTTGGACAATCTTATTGACGATGAAACACAGAAATAGCTTCCGAATTTAATAGAAAAGGCACAATGACGACTTAAGTACAAGAGGACTGACGCTCTAACTTTCTATGATTTGAAACTCCCCTGTGAGTCCAGATTTAGATTCCGATGCTTCACTTCAGGTTTCCTGTATACCTTGGACCTTCTTATTGACGATGAAACACAGAAATTGCATGCGAATTTAATACAAAAGGCACAATGCTGACTTAAGTACAAGACGACAGACACTCTAACTTTCTTTGATTTAAACCTCTCCTGTGAGTCCAGTTTTAGATTCCGATGCTTCACTTCAGGTTTACTGTATCCCTTGGACCTTCTTATTGACAATGAAACACAAAAGTTGCATCCGAATTTGATACAAAAGGCACAATGCCGACTTAAGTACAAGAGGACTGACACTCTAAATTTCTATAATTTGAATCTCTCCTGTCAGTCCAGTTTTCGATTCGGATGCTTCACTTCAGGTTTACTGTATCCCTTGGACCTTCTTATTGACAATGAAACACAGAAATTGCATCCGAATTTAATACAAAAGGCACAATGACGACTTAAGTACAAGAGGACTGACACTCTAACTTTCTATGATTTGAACCTCTCCTGTGAGTCCAGTTTTGGATTCCGAAGCTACACTTCAGGGTTACTGTATCCCTTGGACTTTCTTATTCACGATGAAACACAGATATTGCATCCGAATTTAATACATAGGGCACAATGCCGACTCTAGTACAAGAGGTCAGGCACTCTATCTTTCTTTGATTTAAACGTCTCCCATGAGTCAGTTTTAGATTCCGATGCTTCACTTCTGGTTTACTCTATCCCTTGGACCGTCTTATTGACGATGAAACACAGATATTGCATCCGAATTTAATACAAAAGGCACAATGCCGACTTAAGTACAAGAGGACAGACACACTAACTTTCTTTGATTTAAACCACTCCTGTGAGTCTGGTTTTAGATTCCGATGCTTCACTTCAGGTTTACTGTATCCCTTGGACCCTCTTATTGACGATGAAACACAGAAATTGCATCCGAATTTAATACAAAAGGCACAATGCCGACTTAAGTACAAGGGGACTGACACACTATTTTTCCATGAATTGAACCTCTCCTGTGTGTTGAGTTTTAGATTCCGATGCTTCACTTCAGGTTCACTGTATCACATGGTCCTTCTTATTGACACCGAAACACAGAATTTGCATCCGAATTTAATACAAAAGTCACAATGCCGACTTAAGTACAAGAGGACTAACGCTTTAACTTTCTATGATTTGAAACTCTCCTGTGAGTCCAGTTTTAGATTCCGGTGCTTCACTTCAGGTTTACTGTATACCTTGGACCTTCTTATTGACGATGAAACACAGAAATTGCATGCAAATTTAATACAAAAGGCACAATGCCGACTTAAGTACAAGAGGACAGACACTCTATCTTTCTTTGATTTAAACCTCTCCTGTGAGTCCAGTTTTAGATTCCGATGCTTCACTTCAGGTTTACTGTATACCTTGGACCATCTTATTGACGATGAAACACAGAAATAGCTTCCGAATTTAATAGAAAAGGCACAATGCCGACTTAAGTACAAAAGGACTGACATTCTAACTTTATATGATTAGAACATCTCCTGTGAGTCCAGATTTAGATTCCGATGCTTCACTTCAGGTTTACTGTATACCTTGGCCCTTCTTATTGACGATGAAACACAGAAATTTCATGCGAATTTAATACAAAAGGCACAATGCTGACTTAAGTACAAGACGACAGACACTCTAACTTTCTTTGATTTAAACCTCTCCTGTGAGTCCAGTTTTAGATTCCGATGCTTCACTTCAGGTTTACTGTATCCCTTGGACCATCTTATTGACGATGAAACACAGAAATAGCATCTGAATTTAATACAAAAGGCACAGTGCCGACTTAAGTACAAGAGGACTGACACTCAAACTTTCTATAATTTGAACCTCTCCTGTGAGTACAGTTTTCGATTCGGATGCTTCACTTCAGGTTTACTCTATCCCTTGGACCGTTTTATTGACGATGAAACACAGAAATTGCATCCGAATTTAATACAAAAGGCACAATGCCGACTTAAGTACAAGAAGACTGACACTCTAACTTTCTATGATTTGAACCTCTCCTGTGAGGCGAGTTTTCGATTCCGATGCTTCACTTCAGGTTTACTGTATCCCTTGGACCTTCTTATTGACGATGAAACACAGAAATTACATCCGAATTTAATACAAAAGGCACAATGCCGACTAAAGTACAAGAGAACAGACACTCTAACTTTCTTTGATTTAAACCACTCCTGTGAGTCAGGTTTTAGATTCCGATGCTTCACTTCAGGTTTACTGTATCACTTGGACCCTCTTATTGACGATGAAACACAGAAATTGCATCCGAATTTAATACAAAAGGCTAAATGCCGACTTAAGTACAAGGGGGCTGACACTCTAACTTTCTATGATTTGACCCTCTCCTGTGAGTCCACTTTTAGATTCCAATGCTTCACTTCAGGTTTACTGTATACCTTGGACCTTCTTATTGATGACGAAACACAGAAATTGCATCCGAATTAAATATAAAAGTCACAATGCAGACTTAAGTACAAGCGGACTGACACTCTAACTTTCTATGATTTGAACCTCTCCTGTGAGTTGAGTTTTATATTCCGATGCTTCACTTCAGGTTCACTGTATCACTTGGACCTTCTTATTGACGCCGAAACAGAGAAATTGCATCCGAATTTAATAGAAAAGTCACAATGCCGACTTAAGTACAAGAGGACTGACGCTCTAACTTTCTATGATTTGAAACTCCCCGTGAGTCCAGTTTTAGATTCCGGTGCTTCACTTCAGGTTTACTGTATACCTTGGAGCTTCTTATTGACGCTGAAACACAGAAATTGCATCCGAATTTAATATAAAAGGCACAATGCCGACTTAAGTACAAGAGGACTGACACTCTACTTTCTATGATTTGAACCTCTCCTGTGAGTCCAGTTTTGGATTCCGATGCTTCACTTCAGGTTTACTGTATCCCTTGGACCTTCTTATTGACGATGAAACACAGAAATTCCATCCGAATATAATACAAAAGGCACACTGCCGACTTAAGTACAAGAGGACTGACACACTATTTTTCCATGATTTGAACCTCTCCTGTGAGTTGAAATTTAGATTCCGATGCTTCACTTCAGGTTTACTGTATACCTTGCACCTTCTTATTGATTATCAAACACAGAAATTGCATCCGAATTTAATATAAAAGGCACAATGACGACTTAAGTACAAGAATACTGACACTCTAACTTTCTATGATTTGAACCTCTCCTGTGAGGCCAGTTTTCGATTCCGATGCTTCACTTCAGGTTTACTGTATCCCTTGGACCTTCTTATTGACGATGAAACACAGAAATTACATCCAAATTCAATACAAAAGGCACAATGCCGACTTAAGTACAAGAGGACAGACACTCTAACTTTCTTTGATTTAAACCACTCCTGTGAGTCAGGTTTTAGATTCCGATGCTTCACTTCAGGCTTACTGTATCCCTTGGACCCTCTTATTGACGATGAAACACAGAAATTGCATCCGAATTTAATACAAAAGGCACAATGCCGTCTTAAGTACAAGGGGCTGACACTCTAACTTTCTATGATTTGACCCTCTCCCGTGAGTCCAGTTTTAGATTCCAATGCTTCACTTCGGGTCTACTGTATCCCTTGGACCCTCTTATTGACGATGAAACACAGAAATTGCATCCGAATTTAATACAAAAGGCACAATGACGACTTAAGTACAAGAGGACAGACACTCTAACTTTCTTTGATTTAAACCACTCCTGTGAGTCAGGTTTTAGATTCCGATGCTTCACTTCAGGTTTACTGTATACCTTGCACCTTCTTATTGATGATCAAACGCAGAAATTGCATACGAATTAAATATAAAAGGCACAATGACGACTTAAGTACAAAAGGACTGACACTCTAAATTTATATGATTAGAACATCTCCTGTGAGTCCAGATTTAGATTCCGATGCTTCACTTCAGGTTTACTGTATACCTTGGACCTTCTTATTGACGATGAAACACAGAAATTTCATGCGAATTTAATACAAAAGGCACAATGCTGACTTAAGTACAAGAGGACAGACACTCTATCTTTCTTTGATTTAAACCTCTCCCATGAGTCCAGTTTTAGATTCCGATGCTTCACTTCTGGTTTACTCTATCCCTTGGACCGTCTTATTGACGATGAAACACAGATATTGCATCCGAATTTAATACAAAAGGCACAATGACGACTTGAGTACAAGAGGACAGACACTCTAACTATCTTTGATTTAAACCACTCCTGTGAGTCAGGTTTTAGATTCCGATGCTTCACTTCAGGTTTACTGAATCCCTTGGACCCTCTTATTGACGATGAAACACAGAAATTGCATCCGAATTTAATACAAAAGGCACAATGCCGACTTAAGTACAAGAGGACTGACACACTATTTTTCCATGATTTGAACCTCTCCTGTGAGTTGAGTTTTAGATTCCGATGCTTCACTTCAGGTTTACTGTATACCTTGCACCTTCTTATTGATGATCAAACTCAGAAATTGCATCCGAATTTAATATAAAAGGCACAAAGACGACTTAAGTACAAGAGGACTGTCACTCTAATTTTCTATGGTTTGAACCTCTCCTGTGAGGCCAGTTTTCGATTCCGATGCTTCACTTCAGGTTTACTGTATCCCTTGGACCTTCTTATTGACGATGAAACACAGAAATTACATCCGAATTAAATACAAAAGGCACAATGCCGACTTAAGTACAAGAGGACAGACACTCTAACTTTCTTTGATTTAAACCACTCCTGTGAGTCAGGTTTTAGATTCCGATGCTTCACTTCAGGTTTACTGTATCCCTTGGACCCTCTTATTGACGATGAAACACAGAAATTGCATGCGAATTAAATATAAAAGTCACAATGCAGTTTTAAGTACAAAAGGACTGACACTCAATTTTTCTATGATTTGAACCTCTCCTGTGAGTTGAGTTTTAGATTCCGAAGCTTCACTTCAGGTTCACTGTATCAAATGGACCTTCTTATTGACACCGAAACACAGAATTTGCATCCGAATTTAATACAAAAGTCACAATGCCGACTTAAGTACAAGAGGATTAACGCATTAACTTTCTATGATTTAAAACTCTCCTGTGAGTCCAGTTTTAGATTCCGGTGCTTCACTTCAGGTTTACTGTACACCTTGGACCTTCTTATTGACGCTGAAACACAGAAATTGCATCCGAATTTAAAACAAAAGGCACAATGCCGACTTAATTACAAGAGGACTGACACACTACTTTTCTATGATTTGAACTGCTACTGTGAGTCCAGTTTGGGATTCAGATGCTTCACTTCAGGTTTACTGTATACCTTGGACCTTCTTAATGACGATGAAACACAGAAATTGCATGCGAATTTAATACAAAAGGCACAATGCTGACTTAACTACAAGAGGACAGACACTCTAACTTTCTTTGATTTAAACCTCTCCTGCGAGTCCAGTTTTAGATTCCGATGATTCACTTCAGGTTTACTGTATCCGTTGGACCATCTTATTGACGATGAAACACAGAAATAGCATCCGAATTTAATAGAAAAGGCACAATGCCGACTTAAGTCAAAAGGACTAACACTCTAACTTTATATGATTAGAACCTCTCCTGTGAGTCCAGTTTCATATTCCGATGCTTCACGTCAGGTTTTCTGTATACCTTGGACCTTCTTATTGACGATGAAACACAGAAATTGCATCTGAATTTAATACAATTGGCACAATGCCGACTTAAGTACAAGAGGACTGACACTCTAACTTTCTATGATTTGAACCTCTCCTGTGAGTCCAGTTTTAGATTCCGATGCTTCACTTCAGGTTTACTGTATACCTTGGACCTTCTTATTGACAAAGAAACACAGATATTGCGTCCGAATTTAATACAAAAGGCACAATGCCGACTTAAGTACAAGAGGACAGACACACTAACTTTCTTTGGTTTAAACATCTCCTGTGAGTCCAGTTATAGATTCCGATGCTTCACTTCAGGTTTACTGTATCCCTTGGACCTTCTTATTGACGATGAAACACAGAAATTGCATCCGAATTTAATACAAATGGCACAATGCAGACTTAAGTACAAGAGGACTGACACACAAGCTTTCTATGATTTGGACCTCTCCTGCGAGTTGAGTTTTAGATTCCGATGCTACACTTCAGGTTTACTGTATACCTTGGACCTCCTTATTGATGATCAAACACTGAAATTGCATCCAAATTTAATACAAAAAGCACAATGCCGTCTTCAGTACAAGAGGACTGACACTCTAACTTTCTATGATTTGAACTTCTCCTGTGCGTCCAGATTTAGATTCCGATGCTTCACTTCAGGTTTACTGTGTCCCTTGACCTTGTTATTGACAATGAAACACAGAAATTGCATCCGAATTTAATACAAAAGGCACAATGGCGACTTAAGTACAAGAGGACAGACACTCTAACTTTCTTTGATTTAATCCTTTCCTGTGAGTCCAGTTTTAGATTCCGATGCTTCACTTCAGGTTTACTGTATACGATGGACTTTGTTAATGACGACGAAACACAGAAATTGCATCCGAATTTAATACAAAAGGCACAATGACGACGTAAGTACAAGAGGACTGACACTCTAACTTTCTATGATTTGAACCTCTCCTGTAAGTCCACTCTTACATTCCGATGCTGCACTTCAGGTTTACTGTATCCCTTGGACCTTCTTATTGACGATTAAATACAGAAATTGCATCCGAATGTAATACAAAAGGCACAATGCCGACTTAAGTACAAGAAGACTGACCATCTAACTTTCTATGATTTGAACCTCTCCTGTGAGGCGAGTTTTCGATTCCGATGCTTCACTTCAGGTTTACTGTATCCCTTGGACCTTCTTATTGACGATGAAACACAGATATTGCATCCGAATTTAATACAAAAGGCACAATGACGACTTAAGTACAAGAGGACAGACACTCTAACTTTCTTTGATTTAAACCACTCTTGAGAGTCAGGTTTTAGATTCCGATGCTTCACTTCAGGTTTACTGTTTCCCTTGGACCCTCTTATTGACGATGAAACACAGAAATTGCATCCGAATTTAATACAAAAGGCACAATGCCGACTTAAGTACAAGAGGACTGACACACTATTTTTCCATGATTTGAACCTCTCCTGTGAGTTGAGTTTTAGATTCCGATGCTTCACTTCAGGTTTACTGTATACCTTGCACCTTCTTATTGATGATCAAACACAGAAATTGCATCCGAATTTAATATAAAAGGCACAATGACGACTTAAGTACAAGAGGACTGACACTCTAACTTTCTATGATTTGAACCTCTTCTGTGAGGCCAGTTTTCGATTCCGATGCTTCACTTCAGGTTTACTGTATCCCTTGGACCGTCTTATTGACGATGAAACACAGAAATTACATCCGAATTCAATACAAAAGGCACAATGCCGACTTAAGTACAAGAGGACAGACACTCTAACTTTCTTTGATTTAAACCACTCCTGTGAGTCAGGTTTTAGATTCTGACGCTTCACTTCAGCTTTACTGTATCCCTTGGACCCTCTTATTGGTGATGAAACACAGAAATTGCATCCGAGTTTAATACAAAAGGCACAATGCCGACTTAAGTACAAGAGGACAGACACTCTAACTTTCTTTGATTTAAACCACACCTGTGAGTCAGGTTTTAGATTCCGATGCTTCACTTCAGGTTTACTGTATCACTTGGACCCTCTTATTGACGATGAAACACAGAAATTGCATCCGAATTTAATACAAAAGGCTAAATGCCGACTTAAGTACAAGGGGGCTGACACTCTAACTTTCTATAATTTGAACCTCTCCTGTGAGTCCAGTTTTCGATTCGGATGCTTCACTTCAGGTTTACTGTATCCCTTGGACCTTCTTATTGACGATGAAACACAGAAATTGCTTCCGAATGTAATACAAAAGGCACAAAGCCGACTTAAGTACAAGAGGACAGACACTCTAACTTTCTTTGATTTAAACCTCTCCTGTGAGTCCAATTTTAGATTCCGATGCTTCACTTCAGGTATACTGTATCCCTAGGACCTTCTTATTGACGATGAAACACAGAAATTGCATCCGAATTTAATACAAAAGGCACAATGCCGACTTAAGTACAAGAGGACTGACACACTATTTTTCCATGATTTGAACCTCTCCTGTGAGTTGAGTTTTAGATTCCGATGCTTCACTTCAGGTTTACTGTATACCTTGCACCCTCTTATTGATGATCAAACACAGAAATTGCATCCGAATTTAATATAAAAGGCACAATGACGACTTATGTACAAGAGGACTGACACTCTAACTTTCTATGATTTGAACCTCTCCTGTGAGGCCAGTTTTCGATTCCGATGCTTCACTTCAGGTTTACTGTATCCCTTGGACCTTCTTATTGACGGTGAAACACAGAAATTACATCCGAATTCAATACAAAAGGCACAATGCCGACTTAAGTACAAGAGGACAGACACTCTAACTTTCTTTGATTTAAACCACTCCTGTGAGTCAGGTTTTAGATTCCGATGCTTCACTTCAGGTTTACTGTATACCTTGCATCTTCTTATTGATGATGAAACACAGAAATTGCATCCAAATTAAATATAAAAGTCACAATGCAGTTTTAAGTACAAAATGACTGACACTCAATTTTTCTATGATTTGAACCTCTCCTGTGAGTTGAGTTTTAGATTCCGATGCTTCACTTCAGGTTCACTGTATCACTTGGACCTTCGTATTGACACCGAAACACAGAATTTGCATCCGAATTTAATACAAAAGTCACAATGCCGACTTAAGTACAAGAGGACTAACGCTTTAACTTTCTATGATTTGAAATTCTCCTGTGAGTCCAGTTTTATATTCCGGTGCTTCACTTCAGGTTTACTGTACACCTTGGACCTTCTTATTGACGATGAAACACAGAAATTCCATCCGAATATAATACAAAAGGCACAATGCCGACTTAAGTGCAAGAGGACAGATACTCTAACTTTCTTTGATTTAAACCTCTCCTGTGAGTCCAGTTTTTGATTCCGATGCTTCACTTCAGGTTTACTGTATACCTTGGACCATCTTATTGACGATGAAACACAGAAATAGCATCCGAATTTGATAGAAAAGGCTCAATGCCGACTTAAGTATTAAAAAACTGACACTCTGACTTGATATGATTAGAACCTCTCCTGTGAGTCCAGATTTAGATTCCGATGCTTCACTTCAGGTTTACTGTATACCTTGGACCTTCTTATTGACGATGAAACACAGAAATTGCATGCGAATTTAATACAAAAGGCACAATGCTGACTTAAGTACAAGAGGACAGACACTCTAACTTTCTTTGATTTAAACCTCTCCTGTGAGTCCAATTTAACATTCCGATGCTTCACTTCAGGTATACTGTATCCCTAGGACCTTCTTATTGACGATGAAACACAGAAATTGCATCCGAATTTAATACAAAAGGCACAATGCCTACTTAAGTACAAGAGGACTGACACTCTAACTTTCTATGATTTGAACCTCTCCTGTGAGTTGAGTTTTAGATTCCGATGCTTCGCTTCAGGTTTACTGTATACCTTGCACCTTCTTATTGATGATCAAACACAGAAATTGCATCCGAATTTAATACAAAGGGCACAATGACGACTTAAGTACAAGAGGACTGACACTCTAACTTTCTATGATTTGTACCTCTCGTGTGAGTCCAGGTTTAGATTCCGAAGCTACACTTCAGGTTTACTGTATCCCTTGGACTTTCTTATTGACGATGAAACACAGATATTGCATCCGAATTTAATACATAGGGCACAATGCGGTCTCTAGTACAAGAGGACAGACACTCTATCTTTTTCTTTGATTTAAACCTCTCCCATGAGTCCAGTTTTAGATTCCGATGCTTCACTTCTGGTTTACTCTATCCCTTGGACCGTCTTATTGACGATGAAACACAGATATTGCATCCGAATTTAATACAAAAGGCACAATGCCGACTTAAGTACAAGAGGACAGACACTCTAACTTTCTTTGATTTAAACCACTCCTGTGAGTCAGGTTTTAGATTCCGATGCTTCACTTCAGGTTTACTGTATCCCTTGGACCCTCTTATTGACGATGAAACACAGAAATTGCATCCGAATTTAATATAAAAGGCACAATGCCGACTTAAGTACAAGAGGACTGACACTCTAACTTTCTATGATTTTTACCTCTCCTGTGAGTTGAGTTTTGGATTCCGATGCTTCACTTCAGGTTTACTGTATACCTTGCACCTTCTTATTGATGATCAAACACAGAAATTGCATCCGAATTTAATATAAAAGGCACAATGACGACTTAAGTACAAGAGGACTGACACTCTAACTTTCTATGATTTGAACCTCTCCTGTGAGGCCAGTTTTCGATTCCGATGCTTCACTTCAGGTTTACTGTATCCCTTGGACCTTCTTATTGACGATGAAACACAGAAATTACATCCGAATTCAATACAAAAGGCACAATGCCGACTTAAGTACAAGAGGACAGACATTCTAACTTTCTTTGACTTAAACCTCTCCTGTGAGTCCAGTTATAGATTCCGATGCTTCACTTCAGGTTTACTGTATCCCTTGGACCTTCTTATTGACGATGAAACACAGAAATTTCATCCGAATTTAATACATATGGCACAATGCCGACTTAAGTACAAGAGGACTGAGACACAAGCTTTCTACGATTTGAACCTCTCCTGTGAGTTGAGTTTTAGATTCCGATGCTTCGCTTCAGGTTTACTGTATACCTTGCACCTTCTTATTGATGATCAAACACAGAAATTGCATCCGAATTTAATACAAAAGGCACAAGGGGGACTTAAGTACAAGAGGACAGACACTCTAGTATTCTTTGGTTTAAACCTCTCCTGTGCGTCCAGATTTAGATTCCGATGCTTCACTTCAGGTTTACTGTGTCCCTTGACCTTCTTATTAACAATGAAACACAGAAATTGCATCCGAATTTAATACAAAAGGCAAAATGGCGACTTAAGTACAAGAGGACAGACACTCTAACTTTCTTTGATTTAAACCTTTCCTGTGAGTCCAGTCTTAGATTCCGATGCATCACTTCAGGTTTACTGTATACCATGGACTTTGTTATTGACGACGAAACACAGAAATTGCATCCGAATTTAATACAAAAGGCACAATGACGACTTAAGTACAAGAGGACTGACACTCTAACTTTCTATGATTTGAACCTCTCCTGTAAGTCCACTCTTAGATTCCGATGCTGCACTTCAGGTTTACTGTATACCTTGGACCTTCTTATTGACGATGAAACACAGCAATTGCATCCGAATTTAATACAAAAGGCACAATGCTGACATAAGTACAAGTGGACCGACACTCAAACTTTCTTTGATTTAAAACTCTCCTGTGAGTCCACTTTTAGATTCCGATGCTTCACTTCAGGTTTACTGTATCCCTTGGACCTTCTTATTGACGATGAAACACAGAAATTGCATCCGAATTTAATACAAAAGGCACATTGCAGTCTTTAGTACAAGAGGACTGACACTCTAACCTCCTATGTTTGGAACCTCTCCTGTGAGTCCAGTTTTAGATTCCGATGCTTCACTTCAGGTTTACTGAATACCTTGGACCTTCTTATTGACGATGAAACACAGAAATTGCATCCGAATTTAATACAAAAGGCACAATGCCGACTTAAGTACAAGAGGACTGAAACTCTAACTTTCTATGAATTGAACCTCTCCTGTGAGTCCAGATTTAGATTCCGGTGCATCACTTCAGGTTTACTGTATACCTTGGACCTTCTTATTGACGATGAAACACAGAAAATGCATCCGAATTTAATACAAAAGGCACAATGCCGACTTGAATGCAAGTGGACAGACACTGTAACTTTCTTTGATTGAAAACTCTCCTGTGAGCCCAGTTTCAGATTCCGATGCTTCACTTCAGGTTTACTGTATCCCTTGGACCTTCTTATTGACGATGAAACGCAGAAATTGCTTCCGAATTTGATACAAAAGGCACAATGCTGACATAAGTACAACAGGACTGACACTCTAAATTTCTATGATTAGAACGTCTCCTGTGAGTTCAGTTTTAGATTCCGATGCTTCACTTCAGTTTTACTGTATACCTTGGACCCTCTTATTGACGATGAAACACAGAAATTGCATCCGAATGTAATACAAAAGGCACAATGCCGACTTAAGTACAAGAGGACAGACACTCTAACTTTCTACGATTTGAACCTCTCCTGTGAGTCCAGTTTTAGATACTGATGCTTCACGTATGGTATACTGTATCCTTTGGACCATCTTACTGACAATGAAACACAGAAATTGCATCCGAATTTAATACAAAAGGCACAATGCCGACTTCAATACAAGAGGACTGACACTCCAACTTTCTATGATTTGAACCTCTCCTGTGAGTCAAGTTTTAGAATCCGATGCTTCAGTTGAGATTTACTGTATACCTTGGACCTTCTTATTGACAATGAAACACAGAAATTGGATCCGAATTTAATACAAAAGGCACGATGCCGACATAAGTACAAGAGGACAGACACTCTAACTTTCTTTGATTTGAACCTCTCCTGTGAGTTGAGTTTTAGATTCCGATGCTGCACTTCAGGTTTACTGTATACCTTGCACCTTCTTATTGATGATCAAACACAGAAATTGCATCCGAATTTAATACAAAAGGCACAATGCCGACTTAAGTACAAGAGGACAGACACTCTATCTGTCTTTGATTTAAACCTCTCCCATGAGTCCAGATTTAGATTCCGATTCAACACTTCAGGTTTACTCTATCCCTTGGACCTTCTTATTGATGATCAAACACAGAAGTTGCATCCGAATTTAATACAAAAGGCGCAATGCCGACTTAAGTACAAGAGGACTGACACACTAAATTTCTATGTTTTGAACCTCTCATGTGAGTCCAGATTTGGATTCCGATGCTTCACTTCAGGTTTACCGTATCCCTTGGACCTTCTTATTGATGATGAAACACAGAAATTCCATCCGAATGTAATCCAAAAGGCACAACGCCGACTCAAGTACAAGAGGACTGACATTCCAACTTTCTTTGATTTAAACCTCTCCTGCGAGTCCAGTTTTAGATTCCGATGCTTCACTTCAGGTTGGCTGTATCCCTTGGACCTTCTTATTGACGATGAAACACAGAAATTCCATCCGAATATAATACAAAAGGCACAATGCCGACTTAAGTACAAGAGGACTGACACACTAACTTTCTATGATTTTAACCTCCCCTGTGAGTTGAGTTGTAGATTCCGATGCTTCACTTCAGGTTTACTGTATACCTTGGGCCTTCTATTGACGATGAAACACTGAAATTGCATCCGAATTTAATACAAAAGTCACAATGCCGACTTAAGTACAAGAGGTCTGACACTCTAACTTTCTATGATTTGAACCTCTCCTGTGAGTCCAGATTTAGATTCCGATGCTTCACTTCAGGTTTACTGTATACCTTAGAGTTTCGTATTGACGATGAAACACAGAAATGGCATTTGAATTTAATACAAAAGGCACAATGCTGACTTAAGTACAAGAGGACAGACACTCTAACTTTCTTTGAATTAAACCTCTCCTGTGAGTCCAGTTTTAGATTCCGATGCTTCACTTCAGGTTTACTGTATCCCATGGACCTTCTTATTGACGATGAAACACAGAAATTGCATCCGAATTTAATACAAAAGGCACAATGCCGACTTAAGTACAAGAGGACAGACACTCTAACTTTCTTTGATTTAAACCACTCCTGTGAGTCAGGTTTTAGATTCCAATGCTTCACTTCAGGTTTACTGTATCACTTGGACCCTCTTATTGACGATGAAACACAGAAATTGCATCCGAATTTAATACAAAAGGCTAAATGCCGACTTAAGTACAAGATGGCTGACACTCTAACTTTCTATAATTTGAACCTCTCCTGTGAGTCCAGTTTTCGATTCGGATGCTTCACTTCGGGTTTACTGTATCCCTTGGACCTTCTTATTGACGATGAAACACAGAAATTGCTTCCGAATTTAATACAAAAGGCACAAAGCCGACTTAAGTACAAGAGGCCAGACACTCTAACTTTCTTTGATTTAAACCTCTCCTGTGAGTCCAATTTCACATTCCGATGCTTCACATCAGGTATACTGTATCCCTAGGACCTTCTTATTGACGATGAAACACAGAAATTGCATCCGAATTTAATACAAAAGGCACAATGCCGACTTAAGTACAAGAGGACTGACACTCTAACTTTCTATGATTTGAACCTCTCCTGTGAGTTGAGTTTTAGATTCCGATGCTTCGCTTCAGGTTTACTGTATACCTTGCACCTTCTTATTGATGATCAAACACAGAAATTGCATCCGAATTTAATACAAAGGGCACAATGACGACTTAAGTACAAGAGGACTGACACTCTAACTTTCTATGATTTGAACCTCTCGTGTGAGTCCAGGTTTAGATTCCGAAGCTACACTTCAGGTTTACTGTATCCCTTGGACTTTCTTATTGACGATGAAACACAGATATTGCATCCGAATTTAATACATAGGGCACAATGCCGTCTCTAGTACAAGAGGACAGACACTCTATCTTTTTCTTTGATTTAAACCTCTCCCATGAGTCCAGTTTTAGATTCCGATGCTTCACGTCTGGTTTACTCTATCCCTTGGACCGTCTTATTGACGATGAAACACAGATATTGCATCCGAATTTAATACAAAAGGCACAATGCCGACTTAAGTACAAGAGGACAGACACTCTAACTTTCTTTGATTTAAACCACTCCTGTGAGTCAGGTTTTAGATTCCGATGCTTCACTTCAGGTTTACTGTATCCCTTGGACCCTCTTATTGACGATGAAACACAGAAATTGCATCCGAATTTAATATAAAAGGCACAATGCCGACTTAAGTACAAGAGGACTGACACTCTAACTTTCTATGATTTTTACCTCTCCTGTGAGTTGAGTTTTGGATTCCGATGCTTCACTTCAGGTTTACTGTATACCTTGCTCCTTCTTATTGATGATCAAACACAGAAATTGCATCCGAATTTAATATAAAAGGCACAATGACGACTTAAGTACAAGAGGACTGACACTCTAACTTTCTATGATTTGAACCTCTCCTGTGAGGCCAGTTTTCGATTCCGATGCTTCACTTCAGGTATACTGTATCCCTTGGACCTTCTTATTGACGATGAAACACAGAAATTACATCCGAAGTCAATACAAAAGGCACAATGCCGACTTAAGTAAAAGAGGACAGACATTCTAACTTTCTTTGACTTAAACCTCTCCTGTGAGTCCAGTTATAGATTCCGATGCTTCACTTCAGGTTTACTGTATCCCTTGGACCTTCTTATTGACGATGAAACACAGAAATTTCATCCGAATTTAATACAAATGGCACAATGCCGACTTAAGTACAAGAGGACTGAGACACAAGCTTTCTACGATTTGAACCTCTCCTGTGAGTTGAGTTTTAGATTCCGATGCTTCGCTTCAGGTTTACTGTATACCTTGCACCTTCTTATTGATGATCAAACACAGAAATTGCATCCGAATTTAATACAAAAGGCACAAGGGGGACTTAAGTACAAGAGGACAGACACTCTAGTATTCTTTGGTTTAAACCTCTCCTGTGCGTCCAGATTTAGATTCCGATGCTTCACTTCAGGTTTACTGTGTCCCTTGACCTTCTTACTAACAATGAAACACAGAAATTGCATCCGAATTTAATACAAAAGGCAAAATGGCGACTTAAGTACAGGAGGACAGACACTCTAACTTTCTTTGATTTAAACCTTTCCTGTGAGTCCAGTCTTAGATTCCGATGCATCACTTCAGGTTTACTGTATACCATGGACTTTGTTATTGACGACGAAACACAGAAATTGCATCCGAATTTAATACAAAAGGCACAATGACGACTTAAGTACAAGAGGACTGACACTCTAACTTTCTATGATTTGAACCTCTCCTGTAAGTCCACTCTTAGATTCCGATGCTGCACTTCAGATTTACTGTATTCCTTGGACCTTCTTATTGACGATTAAATACAGAAATTGCATCCGAATGTAATACAAAAGGCACAATGCCGACTTAAGTACAAGAGGACTGACACTCTAACTTTCTATGATTTGAACCTCTCCTGTGAGTCCAGTTTTAGATTCCGATGCTTCACTTGAGATTTACTGTATATCTTGGACCTTCTTATTGACGATGAAACACAGAAATTGCATCCGAGTTTAATGCAAATGGCACGATGCCGACTTAAGTACCAGAGGACAGACGCTTCAACTTTCTTTGATTTAAACATCTCCTGTGAGACCAGTTTTAGATTCCGATGCTTCACTTCAGGTTTACTGTATACCTTGGACCTTCTTATTGACGATGAAACACAGCAATTGCATCCGAATTTAATACAAAAGGCACAATGCCGACTTAAGTACAAGTGGACCGACACTCAAACTTTCTTTGATTTAAAACTCTCCTGTGAGTCCACTTTTAGATTCCGATGCTTCACTTCAGGTTTACTGTATCCCTTGGACCTTCTTATTGACGATGAAACACAGAAATTGCATCCGAATTTAATACAAAAGGCACATTGCAGTCTTTAGTACAAGAGGACTGACACTCTAACCTCCTATGTTTGGAACCTCTCCTGTGAGTCCAGTTTTAGATTCCGATGCTTCACTTCAGGTTTACTGAATACCTTGGACCTTCTTATTGACGATGAAACACAGAAATTGCATCCGAATTTAATACAAAAGGCACAATGCCGACTTAAGTACAAGAGGACTGAAACTCTAACTTTCTATGAATTGAACCTCTCCTGTGAGTCCAGATTTAGATTCCGGTGCATCACTTCAGGTTTACTGTATACCTTGGACCTTCTTATTGACGATGAAACACAAGAAATTGCATCCGAATTTAATACAAAAGGCACAATGCCGACTTAAGTACTTGAGGACAGACACTCTATCTGTCTTTGATTTAAACCTCTCCCATGAGTCCAGTTTTACATTCCGATGCAACACTTCAGGTTTACTCTATCCCTTGGACCTTCTTATTGACGATGAAACACAGAAAATGCATCCGAATTTAATACAAAAGGCACAATGCCGACTTGAATGCAAGAGGACAGACACTGTAACTTTCTTTGATTTAAACCTCTCCTGTGAGCCCAGTTTTAGATTCCGATGCTTCACTTCAGGTTTACTGTATCCCTTGGACCTTCTTATTGACGATGAAACGCAGAAATTGCTTCCGAATTTGATACAAAAGGCACAATGCTGACATAAGTACAACAGGACTGACACTCTAAATTTCTATGATTAGAACGTCTCCTGTGAGTTCAGTTTTAGATTCCGATGCTTCACTTCAGTTTTACTGTATACCTTGGACCCTCTTATTGACGATGAAACACAGAAATTGCATCCGAATGTAATACAAAAGGCACAATGCCGACTTAAGTACAAGAGGACAGACACTCTAACTTTCTACGATTTGAACCTCTCCTGTGATTCCAGTTTTAGATACTGATGCTTCACGTATGGTATACTGTATCCTTTGGACCATCTTACTGACAATGAAACACAGAAATTGCATCCGAATTTAATACAAAAGGCACAATGCCGACTTCAGTACAAGAGGACTGACACTCCAACTTTCTATGATTTGAACCTCTCCTGTGAGTCAAGTTTTAGAATCCGATGCTTCAGTTGAGATTTACTGTATACCTTGGACCTTCTTATTGACAATGAAACACAGAAATTGGATCCGAATTTAATACAAAAGGCACGATGCCGACATAAGTACAAGAGGACAGACACTCTAACTTTCTTTGATTTGAACCTCTCCTGTGAGTTGAGATTTAGATTCAGATGCTGCACTTCAGGTTTACTGTATACCTTGCACCTTCTTATTGATGATCAAACACAGAAATTGCATCCGAATTTAATACAAAAGGCACAATGCCGACTTAAGTACAAGAGGACTGACACTCTAACTTTCTCTGATTTAAACCTCTCCTGTGAGTCCAGATTTAGATTCCGATGCTTCACTTCTGGTTTACTGTATCCCTTGGACCATCTTATTGACGATGAAACACAGAAATTGCATCCGAATTTAATACAAAAGGCACAATGCCGACTTAAGTACAAGAGGACAGACACTCTATCTGTCTTTGATTTAAACCTCTCCCATGAGTCCAGATTTAGATTCCGATTCAACACTTCAGGTTTACTCTATCCCTTGGACCTTCTTATTTATGATCAAACACAGAAGTTGCATCCGAATTTAATACAAAAGGCGCAATGCCGACTTAAGTACAAGAGGACTGACACACTAAATTTCTATGTTTTGAACCTCTCATGTGAGTCCAGATTTGGATTCCGATGCTTCACTTCAGGTTTACCGTATCCCTTGGACCTTCTTATTGATGATGAAACACAGAAATTCGATCCGAATGTAATCCAAAAGGCACAATGCCGACTCAAGTACAAGAGGACTGACATTCCAACTTTCTTTGATTTAAACCTCTCCTGCGAGTCCAGTTTTAGATTCCGATGCTTCACTTCAGGTTGGCTGTATCCCTTGGACCTTCTTATTGACGATGAAACACAGAAATTCCATCCGAATATAATACAAAAGGCACAATGCCGACTTAAGTACAAGAGGACTGACACACTAACTTTCTATGATTTTAACCTCCCCTGTGAGTTGAGTTGTAGATTCCGATGCTTCACTTCAGGTTTACTGTATACCTTGGGCCTTCTATTGACGATGAAACACTGAAATTGCATCCGAATTTAATACAAAAGGCACAATGCCGACTTAAGTACAAGAGGTCTGACACTCTAACTTTCTATGATTTGAACCTCTCCTGTGAGTCCAGATTTAGATTCCGATGCTTCACTTCAGGTTTACTGTATACCTTAGAGTTTCGTATTGACGATGAAACACAGAAATGGCATTTGAATTTAATACAAAAGGCACAATGCTGACTTAAGTACAAGAGGACAGACACTCTAACTTTCTTTGAATTAAACCTCTCCTGTGAGTCCAGTTTTAGATTCCGATGCTTCACTTCAGGTTTACTGTATCCCATGGACCTTCTTATTGACGATGAAACACAGAAATAGCATCCGAATTTAATACGATAATCACAATGCCGACATAAGTACAAGAGGACAGACACTCTAACTTTATATGATTTGAACCTCTCCTGTGAGTCCAGTTGTAGATTCCGATGCTTCACTTTGGGTTTACTGTATCCCTTCGATCTTCTTATTGACGATGAAACACAGAAATTGCATCCATTTATAATACAAAATGCACAATGCCGACTTAAACACAAGAGGACTGACACTCTAACTTTCTATGATTTGAACCTCTCCTGTGAGTCCAGTTTTAGATTCCGATGCTTCACTTCAGGTTAACTGTATACCTTGGACCTTCTTATAGACGATGAAACATAGAAATTTCATCCGAATGTAATACAAAAGGTACAATGCCGACTTAAGTACAAGAGGACTGACACTATAAATTTCTTAGATTTGAACCTCTCCTGTGAGTACAGTTTTAGATTCCGATGCTTCACTTCAGGTTTACTGTATCCCTTGGACCTTCTTATTGACGATGAAGCACAGAAATTGCATCCGAATTTAATACAAAAGGCAGAATGCCGACTTAAGTAAAAGAGGACTGACACTATAAATTTCTTTGATTTGAACCTCTCCTGTGAGCACAGTTTTAGATTCCGATGCTTCACGTCAGGTTTACTGTATACCTTAGAGTTTCGTATTGACGATGAAACACAGAAATGGCATTTGAATTTCAAAAGGCACAATGCTGACTTAAGTACAAGAGGACAGACACTCTAACTTTCTTTGAATTAAACCTCTCCTGTGAGTCCAGTTTTAGATTCCGATGCTTCACTTCAGGTTTACTGTATCCCATGGACCTTCTTATTGACGATGAAACACAGAAATTGCATCCGAATTTAATACAATAATCACAATGCCGACTTAAGTAAAAGATGACTGACACTTTAATTCTCTATGATTTGAACCTATCCTGTGAGTATAGTTTTAGATTCCAATGCTTCACTTCAGGTTTACTGTATCCCTTGGACCTTCTTATTGACGATGAAGCACAGAAATTGCATCCGAATTTAATACAAAAGGCAGAATGCCGACTTAAGTAAAAGAGGACTGACACTCTAAATTTGTATGATTTGAACCTCTCCTGTGAGTCCAGTTTTAGATTCTGATGCTTCACTTCAGGCTTACAGTATCCCTTGCACCTTCTTATTGACGATGAAACACAGAAATTGCATTCGAATTTAATACAAAATGCACAATGCCGACTTAAGTACAGGAGGACTGACACTCTAACATTCTATGATTTGAACGTCTCCTGTGAGTCCAGTTTTAGATTCCGATGCTTCACTTCAGGTTTGCTGTATACCTTGGACCTTCTTATTGACGATGAAACAGGGAAATTCCATCCGAATATAATACAAAAAGGCACAACGCCGACTTAAGTACAAGAGGACAGACAATCTAACTTCCTTTGTTTTAAAAACTCTCCTGCGAGTCCAGTTTTAGATTCCGATGCTTCACTTCAGGTTTGCTGTATCCCTTGGACCTTCTTATTGACGATGAAACACAGAAATTCCATTCGAATATAATACAAAAGGCACAATGCCGACTTAAGTACAAGAGGACAGACACTCTAATTTGCTATAATTTCAACCTCACCTGTGAGTTCAGTTTTAGATTCCCGAAGCTTCACTTCAGGTTTACTGTATACCTTGGACCTTCTTATTGACGATGAAACACTGAAATTGCATCCGAATTTAATACAAAAGGCACAATGCCGACTTAAGTACAAGAGGACTGACACTCTAACTTTCTATGATTTAAACGTCTCCTGTGAGTCCAGATTTAGATTCCGATGCTTCACTTCAGGTTTACTGTATACCGTATACTTTCTTATTGACGATGAAACATAGAAATTGCATGTGAATTTAATACAAAAGGCACAATGCTGACTTAAGTACAAGAGGACAGACACTCTAAATTCTTTGATTTAAACCTCTCCTGTGAGTCCAGTTTTAGATTCCAGTGCTTCACTTCAGGTTTACTGTATCCCTTGGACCTTCTTATTGACGATGAAACACAGAAATTGCATTCGAATTTAATACAAAAGGCACAATGCCGACATAAGTACAAGTGGGACTGACACTTTAAACTTTATATGATTTGAACCTCTCCTGTGAGTCCAGTTTTAGATTCCGATGCTTCACTTCAGGTTTACTGTATACCTTGGACCTTCTTATTGACGATGAAACACAGAAATTGCATCCGAATTAAATACAAAAGGCACAATGCTGACTTAAGTACAAGAGGACTGACACCTTAACTTTCTATGATTTGAACCTCTCCTGTGAGTCCAGTTTTAAATTCCGATGCTTCACTTCAGGTTTACTGTATACCTTGGACCTTCTTATTGACAATGAAACACAGAAATTGCATCCGAATTTAATACAAAAGGCACAATGCCGACTTAAGTACGAGAGCACAGACACTCTAACTTCCTTTGATTTAAACCTCTCCTGTGAGTCCAGTTGTAGATTCTGATGCTTCACTTCAGTTTACTGTATCCCTTCGACCTTCTTATTGACGATGAAACACAGAAATTGCATCCGTTTATAATACAAAATGCACAATGCCGACTTAAGTCTAAGAGGACTGACACTCTAACTTTCTATGATTTGAACCTCTCCTATGAGTCCAGTTTTAGATTCCGATGCTTCACTTCAGGTTAACTGTATACCTTGGCCCTTCTTATTGACGATGAAACACAGAAATTGCATCCGATTTTAATACAAAAGGCACAATGCCGACTTAAGTACAAGAGGACTGACACTCTAAATTTCTATGATTTGAACCTCTCCTGTGAATCCAGTTTTAGATTCCGATGCTTCTCTTCAGGTTTACTGTATCCCTTGAACCTTCGTATTGACGATGATACACAGAAATTCCATCCGAATATAATACAAAAGGCGCAATGCCGACTTAAGTTCAAGACGACTGACACTTTAATTTTCTATGATTTGAACCTATCCTGTGAGTCCAGTTTTAGATTCCGATGCTTCACTTCAGGTTTACTGTATACCTTGGGACCTTCTTATTGACAATGAAACACAGAAATTGCATCCGAATTCAATACCAAAGGCACAATGCCGACTTCAGTACAAGAGCACTGACACTCTAACTTTCTAAGATTTGAACCTCTCCTGTGAGTCCAGTTTTAGATTCCGATGCTTCACTTCAGTTTTACTGTATCCATTGGACCTTCTTATTGACGATGAAGCACAGAAATTGCATCCGAATTTAATACAAAAGGCAGAATGCTGACTTAATACAAGAGGACTGACAATCTAACTTTCTATGATTTGAACCTCTCCTCTGGGTCCAGTTTTAGATTCCGATGCTGCACTTCTCGTTTACTGTATCCCTTGGACCATCTTATTGACGATGAAACACAGAAATTGCATCCGAATGTAATACAAAAGGCACAATGCCGACTTAAGTATAAGAGCACAGACACTCTAACTTCCTCTGATTTAAACCTCTCCTGTGAGTCCAGTTGTAGATTCCGATGCTTCACTTTAGGTTTACTGTATCCCTTCGACCATCTTATTGACGATAAAACACAGAAATTGCATCCGTTTATAATTTAAAATGCACAATGCCGACTTAAGTACAGGAGGACTGACACTCTAACTTTCTATGATTTGAACCTCTCGTGTGAGTCCAGTTTTAGATTCCGTTGCTTCACTTCAGGTTAACTGTATACCCTGGACCTTCTTATTGACGATTAAACACAGAAATTGCATCCGATTTTAATACAAAAGGCACAATGCCGACTTAAGCACAAGAGGACTGGCACTCTAAATTTCTTTGATTTGAACTTCTCCTGTGAGTCCAGTTTTAGATTCCGATGCTTCACTTCAGGTTTTACTGTATCCCTTGGACCTTCTTATTGACGATGATACACAGAAATTCCATCCGAATATAATACAAAATGCGCAATGCCGACTTAAGTACAAGATGACTGACACTTTAATTTTCTATGATTTGAACCTATCCTGTGAGTCCAGTTTTAGATTCCGATGCTTCACTTCAGGTTTACTGTATACCTTGGTCCTTCTTATTGACAATGAAACACAGAAATTGCATCCGAAATCGACACAAAAGGCACAATGCCAACTTAAGTACAAGAGGACTGACCCTCTCACTTTAATGATTTGAACCCCTACTGTGAGTCCAGTTTTTTATTCCGATGCTTACGTCAGGTTAACTGTATACCCTGAACCTTCTTATTGACGATGGAACACAGAAATTGCATCCGATTTTAATACAAAAGGCACAATGCCGACTTAAGAACAAGAGGACTGACCCTCAAAATATCTTTGATTTGAACCTCTCCTGTGAGTCCAGTTTTAGATTCCGATGCTTCACTTCAGGATTACTGTATCCCTTGGACCTTCTTATTGACGAAGATACACAGAATTTCCATCAGAATATAATACAAAAGGCGCAATGCCGACTTAAGTACAAGATGACTGACACTTTAATTTCCTATGATTTGAACCTATCCTGTGAGTCCAGTTTTAGATTCCGATGCTTCACTTCAGGTTTACTCTATACCTTGTACCTTCTTATTGACGATGAAACACAGAAATTGCATTCGAATTTAATACAAAATGCACAATGCCGACTTAAGTACAGGAGCAAAGACACTCTAACTTCCATTGATTTAAACCTCTCCTGTGAGTCCAGTTGTAGATTCCGATGCTTCACTTCAGGTTTACTGTATCCCTTCGACCTTCTTATTGACGATGAAACACAGAAATTGCATCCGTATAGAATACGAAATGCACAATGCCAACTTAAGTACAAGAGGACTGACACTCTAACTTTCTTTGATTTGAACCTCTCCTATGAGTCCAGTTTTAGATTCCGATGCTTCACTTAGGTTTACTGTATCCCCTGGATTTTCTTATTGACGATGAAGTACGGAAATTGCATCCGAATTTAATAGAAAAAGCAGAATGCCGACTTAAGTACAAGAGGACCGACACTCTAACTTTCTATGATTTGAACCTCTCCTGTGAGTCCAGTTTTAGATTCCGATGCTGCACTTCTCGTTTACTGTGTTCCTTGGACCTTTTTATTGACGATGAAACACAGAAATTGCATCCGAATGTGATACAAAAGGCACAATGCCGACTTAAGTACAAGTGGACAGACATTCTAACTTTCTTTGATTTAAACCTCCCCTGCGAGTCCAGTTTTAGATTCCGATGCTTCACTTCAGGTTTACTGTATCCCTTGGACTTTCTTATTGACGATGAAACACAGAAATTGGATCCGAATTTAACACAAAAGTCACAATGCCGACTTAAGTACAAGAGGACTGACACTCTAACTTTATATGATTAGAAACTCTCCTGTGAGTCCAGTTTTAGATTCCGATGCTTTACTTCAGGTTAACTGTATACCTAGGACCTTATTATTGACGATTAATCAGAGAAATTGCATCCGATTTTAATACAAAAGGTACAATGCCGACCTAAGTACAAGAGGACTGACACTATTACTTTCTATGATTTGAACCTCTCCTGTGAGTCCAGTTTTAGATTCCGATGCTTCCCTTCAGGTTTACTGCATACCTTGTACAATGTTATTGACGACGAAACACAGAAATTGCATCCGAATTTAATACAAAAGGCACAATGCCGACATAAGTACAAGAGTACTGACACCTTAACTTTCTATGATTTGAACCTCTCCTGTGAGTCCAGTTTTAGATTCCGATGCTGCACTTCCCGTTCACTGCATCCCTTGGACCTTCTTATTGACGATTAAATACAGAGATTGCATCCGAATTTAATACAAAACTTACAATGCCGACTTAAGTACAAGAGGACAGACAATCTAACTTTGTATGATTTGTACCTGTCCTGTGAGTCCAGTTTTAAATTCTGAAGCTGCACTTCAGGTTTACTGTATACCTTGGACCTTCTTATTGATGATCAAACACAGAAATAGCATCCGAATTTAATACAAAAGGCGCAATGCCGACTTAAGTACAAGAGGACTGACATTCTAATTTCCTATGATTTGAAGCTCTCCTGTGAGTCTAGATTTAGATTCCGATGCTTCACTTCAGGTTTACTGTATCCCTTGGACCTTCTTATTGACGATGAAACATAGAATTATTATCCGAATTTAATACAAAAGGCACGATGCCGACTTAAGTACAAGAGGACAGACACTCTAACTTTCTTTGATTTAAACCTCTCCTGTGAGTCCAGTTTTAGATTCCGATGCTTCACTTCAGGTTTACTGTATCCCTTGGACCTTCTTATTGACGATGAAACACAGAAATCGCATTCGAATTTAATACAAAAGGCACAATGCCGACTTCAGTGCAGGAGGACTGACATTCTAACTTTCTATGATTTGAACCTCTCCTGTGAGTCCAGTTTTAGATTTCGAAGCTTCACTTCAGGTTTACTGTATACCTTGGACCTTCTTATTGACGATGAAACACAGAAACTGCATCCGAATTTAATACAAAAGGCACATTGCCGACTTAAGTACAAGAGGACTGACACTCTGACATTCTTTGATTTGAACCTCTCGTGTGATTTGGGTTTTAGATTCCGATGCTTCACTTCAGGTTTACTGTATACATTGCACCTTCTTATTGATGATCAAACACAGAAATTGCATCCGAATTTAATACAAAATGCACAATTCCGACTTAAGTACAAGAGGACTGTCACTCTAACTTTCTATGATTTGAACCTCTCGTGTGAGTCCAGTTTTAGATTCCGATGCTTCACTTCAGGTTAACTGTATACCCTGGACCTTCTTATTGACGATGAAACACAGAAATTGCATCCGATTTTAATACAAAAGGCACAATGCCGACTTAAGCACAAGAGGACTGACACTCTAAATTACTTTGATTTGAACCTCTCCTGTGAGTCCAGTTTTAGATTCCGATGCTTCACTTCAGGTTTACTGTATCCCTTGGACCTTCTAATTGACGATGATACACAGAAATTCCATCCGAATATAATACAAAAGGCGCAATGCCGACTTAAGTACAAGATGACTGACACTTTAATTTTCTATGATTTGAACCTATCCTGTGAGTCCAGTTTTAGATTCCGATGCTTAACTTCAGGTTTACTGTATACCTTGGACCTTCTTATTGACAATGAAACACAGAAATTGCATCCGAAACCGTCACAAAAGGCACAATGCCAAATTAAGTACAAGAGGACTGACACTCTCACATTAGTGATTTGAACCCCCACTGTGAGTCCCGTTTTTTATTCCGATGCTTCACTTCAGGTTAACTGTATACCCTGGACCTTCTTATTGACGATGGAACACAGAAATTGCATACGATTTTAATACAAAAGGCACAATGCCGACATAAGAACAAGAAGACTGACCCTCTAAATATCTTTGATTTGAACCTCTCCTGTGAGTCCAGTTTTAGATTCCGATGCTCCACTTCAGGATTACTGTATCCCTTGGACCTTCTTATTGACGAAGATACACAGAATTTCCATCAGAATATAATACAAAAGGCGCAATGCTGACTTAAGTACAAGATGACTGACACTTTAATTTCCTATGATTTGAACCTATCCTGTGAGTCCAGTTTTAGATTCCGATGCTTCACTTAGGTTTACTCTATACCTTGTACCTTCTTATTGACGATGAAACACAGAAATTGCATTCGCATTTAATACAAAATGCACAATGCCGACTTAAGTACAAGAGGACTGACACTCCAACTTTCTTTGATTTAAACCTCTCCTGCGAGTCTAGTTTTAGATTCCGATGCTTCACTTCAGGTTTACTGTATCCCTTGGACCTTCTTATTGATGATCAAACACTGAAATTGCATCCGAATTTAATACAAAAGGCACAATGCCGACTTAAGTACAAGAGGACTGACACTCTAACTTTATATGATTAGAAACTCTCCTGTGAGTCCAGTTTTAGATTCCGATGCTTTACTTCAGGTTAACTGTATACCTAGGACCTTATTATTGACGATGAAACAGAGAAATTGCATCCGATTTTAATACAAAAGGTACAATACCGACTTAAGTACAAGAGGACTGACACTATTACTTTCTATGATTAGGACCTCTCCTGTGAGTCCAGTTTTAGATTCCGATGCTTCCCTTCAGGTTTACTGTATACCTCGTACAATGTTATTGACGACGAAACACAGAAATTGCATCCCAATTTAATACAAAAGGCACAATGCCGACATAAGTACAAGAGGACTGACACTCTAACTTTCTATGATTTGAACCTCTCCTGTGAGTCCAGTTTTAGATTCCGATGCTGCACTTCCCGTTTACTGTATCCCTTGGACCTTCTTATTGACGATTAAATACAGAGATTGCATCCGAATTTAATACAAAAGTTACAATGCCGACTTAAGTACAAGAGGACAGACACTCTAACTTTCTATGATTTGTACCTGTCCTGTGAGTCCAGTTTTAAATTCTGAAGCTTCACTTCAGGTTTACTGTATACCTTGGACCTTCTTATTGATGATCAAACACACAAATAGCATCCGAATTTAATACAAAAGGCGCAATGCCGACTTAAGTACAAGAGGACTGACATTCTAACTTCCTATGATTTGAAGCTCTCCTGTGAGTCTAGATTTAGATTCCGATGCTTCACTTCAGGTTTACTGTATCCCTTGGACCTTCTTATTGACGATGAAACATAGAATTATTATCCGAATTTAATACAAAAGGCACGATGCCGACTTAAGTACAAGAGGACAGACACTCTAACTTTCTTTGATTTAAACCTCTCCTGTGAGTCCAGTTTTAGATTCCGATGCTTCACTTCAGGTTTACTGTATCCCTTGGACCTTCTTATTGACGTTGAAACACAGAAATCGCATTCGAATTTAATACAAAAGGCACAATGCCAACTTCAGTGCAGGAGGACTGACATTCTAACTTTCTATGATTTGAACCTCTCCTGTGAGTCCAGTTTTAGATTCCGAAGCTTCACTTCAGGTTTACTGTATACCTTGGACCTTCTTATTGACGATGAAACACAGAAACTGCATCCGAATTTAATACAAAAGGCACAATGCCGACTTAAGTACAAGAGAACTGACACTCTGACATTCTTTGATTTGAACCTCTCGTGTGATTTGGGTTTTAGATTCCGATGCTTCACTTCAGGTTTACTGTATACCTTGCACCTTCTTATTGATGATCAAACACAGAAATTGCATCCGAATTTAATACAAAAGGCACAATTCCGACTTAAGTACAAGAGGACTGACACTCTAACTTTCTATGATTTGAACCTCTCGTGTGAGTCCAGTTTCAGATTCCGATGCTTCACTTCACGTTAACTGTATACCCTGGACCTTCTTATTGACGATGAAACACAGAAATTGCATCCGATTTTAATACAAAAGGCACAATGCCGACTTAAGCACAAGAGGACTGACACTCTAAATTTCTTTGATTTGAACCTCTCCTGTGAGTCCAGTTTTAGATTCCGATGCTTCACTTCAGGTTTACCGTATCCCTTGGACCTTCTTATTGACGATGATACACAGAAATTCCATCCGAATATAATACAAAAGGCGCAATGCCGACTTAAGTACAAGATGACTGACACTTTAATTTTCTATGATTTGAACCTATCCTGTGAGTCCAGTTTTAGATTACGATGCTTCACTTCAGGTTTACTGTATACCTTGGACCTTCTTATTGACAATGAAACACAGAAATTGCATCCGAAATCGACACAAAAGGCACAATGCCAACTTAAGTACAAGAGGACTGACACTCTCACTTTAATGATTTGAACCCCTACTGTGAGTCCAGTTTTTTATTCCGATGCTTCACTTCAGGTTAACTGTATACCCTGGACCTTCTTATTGACGATGAAACACAGAAATTGCATCCGATTTTAATACGAAAGGCACAATGCCGACTTAAGAACAGGAGGACTGACCCTATAAATACCTTTGATTTGAACCTCTCCTGTGAGTCCAGTTTTAGATTCCGATGCTTCACTTCAGGATTACTGTATCCCTTGGACCTTCTTATTGACGAAGATACACAGAATTTCCATCAGAATATAATACAAAAGGCGCAATGCCGACTTAAGTACAAGATGACGGTCACTTTAATTTCCTATGATTTTAACCTATCCTGTGAGTCCAGTTTTAGATTCCGATGCTTCACTTCAGGTTTACTCTATACCTTGTACCTTCTTATTGACGATGAAACACAGAAATTGCATTCGAATTTAATACAAAAGGCACAATGACGACTTAAGTACAAGAGGACTGACACTCTAACTTTCTATGATTTGAACCTCTCCTGTAAGTCCACTCTTAGATTCCGATGCTGCACTTCAGATTTACTGTATCCCTTGGACCTTCTTATTGACGATTAAATGCAGAAATTGCATCCGAATGTAATACAAAAGGCACAATGCCGACTTAAGTACAAGAGGACTGACACTCTAACTTTCTATGATTTGAACCTCTCCTGTGAGTCCAGTTTTAGATTCCGATGCTTCACTTCAGGTTTACTGTATCCCTTGGACCTTCTTATTGATGATCAAACACTGAAATTGCATCCGAATTTAATACAAAAGGCACAATGCCGACTTAAGTACAAGAGGACTGACACTCTAACTTTCTATGATTTGAATCTCTCCTGTGAGTTGAGTTTATATTCCGTTGCTTCACTTCTGGCTTACTGCATACCTTGGACCTTCTTATTGATGATCGAACACAGAAATTGCATTCGAATTTAATACAAATGGCGCAATGCCGACTTAAGTACAAGAGGACTGACACTCTAAATTTCTTTGGTTTGAACCTCTCCTGTGAGTCCAGATTTAGATTCCGATGCTTCACTTCAGGTTTACTGTATCCCTTGGACCCTCTTATTGACGATGAGACACAGAAATTGCATCCGAATTTAATACAAAAGGCACAATGCCGACTTAAGTACAAGAAGACTGACACTCTAACTTTCTATGATTTGAACCTCTCCTGTGAGTCCAGATTTAGATTCCGATGCTTCACTTCAGGTTTACTGTATCCCTTATACTTTCTTATTGACGATGAAACACAGAAATTCCATCCGAATGTAATACAAAAGGCACAATGCCGACTTAAGTACAAGAGGACTGACACTCTAACTTTCTATGATTTGAACGTCTCCTGTGAGTTGAGTTTTAGATTCCGATGCTTCACATCAGGTTTACGGTATACCTTGAGCCTTCTTAGTGATGATCAAACACTGAAATTGCATTCGAATTTAATACAAAAGGCGCAATGCCGACTTAAGTACAAGTAGACTGACACTCTAACTTTCTATGGTTTGAACCTCTCCTGTGAGTCCAGATTTAGATTCCGATGCTTCACTTCAGGTTTACTGTATCCCTTGGACCCTCTTATTGACGATGAGACACAGAAATTGCATCCGAATTTAATACAAAAGGCACAATGCCGACTTAAGTACAAGATGACTGACACTTTAATTTCCTATGATTTGAACCTATCCTGTGAGTCCAGTTTTAGATTCCGATGCTTCACTTCAGGTTTACTCTATACCTTGTACCTTCTTATTGACGATGAAACACAGAAATTGCATTCGAATTTAATACAAAATGCACAATGCCGACTTAAGTACAAGAGCAAAGACACTCTAACTTCCATTGATTTAAACCTCTCCTGTGAGTCCAGTTGTAGATTCCGATGCTTCACTTCAGGTTTACTGTATCCCTTCGACCTTCTTATTGACGATGAAACACAGAAATTGCATCCGTATAGAATACGAAATGCACAATGCCAACTTAAGTACAAGAGGACTGACACTCTAACTTTCTTTGATTTGAACCTCTCCTATGAGTCCAGTTTTAGATTCCGATGCTTCACTTGGGTTTACTGTATCCCCTGGATTTTCTTATTGACGATGAAGTACGGAAATTGCATCCGAATTTAATAGAAAAAGCAGAATGCCGACTTAAGTACAAGAGGACCGACACTCTAACTTTCTATGATTTGAACCTCTCCTGTGAGTCCAGTTTTAGATTCCGATGCTGCACTTCTCGTTTACTGTGTTCCTTGGACCTTTTTATTGACGATGAAACACAGAAATTGCATCCGAATGTGATACAAAAGGCACAATGCCGACTTAAGTACAAGTGGACAGACATTCTAACTTTCTTTGATTTAAACCTCCCCTGCGAGTCCAGTTTTAGATTCCGATGCTTCACTTCAGGTTTACTGTATCCCTTGGACTTTCTTATTGACGATGAAACACAGAAATTGGATCCGAATTTAACACAAAAGTCACAATGCCGACTTAAGTACAAGAGGACTGACACTCTAACTTTATATGATTAGAAACTCTCCTGTGAGTCCAGTTTTAGATTCCGATGCTTTACTTCAGGTTACTGTATACCTAGGACCTTATTATTGACGATTAATCAGAGAAATTGCATCCGATTTTAATACAAAAGGTACAATGCCGACCTAAGTACAAGAGGACTGACACTATTACTTTCTATGATTTGAACCTCTCCTGTGAGTCCAGTTTTAGATTCCGATGCTTCCCTTCAGGTTTACTGCATACCTTGTACAATGTTATTGACGACGAAACACAGAAATTGCATCCGAATTTAATACAAAAGGCACAATGCCGACATAAGTACAAGAGTACTGACACCTTAACTTTCTATGATTTGAACCTCTCCTGTGAGTCCAGTTTTAGATTCCGATGCTGCACTTCATGTTCACTGTATCCCTTGGACCTTCTTATTGACGATTAAATACAGAGATTGCATCCGAATTTAATACAAAACTTACAATGCCGACTTAAGTACAAGAGGACAGACAATCTAACTTTGTATGATTTGTACCTGTCCTGTGAGTCCAGTTTTAAATTCTGAAGCTGCACTTCAGGTTTACTGTATACCTTGGACCTTCTTATTGATGATCAAACACAGAAATAGCATCCGAATTTAATACAAAAGGCGCAATGCCGACTTAAGTACAAGAGGACTGACATTCTAATTTCCTATGATTTGAAGCTCTCCTGTGAGTCTAGATTTAGATTCCGATGCTTCACTTCAGGTTTACTGTATCCCTTGGACCTTCTTATTGACGATGAAACATAGAATTATTATCCGAATTTAATACAAAAGGCACGATGCCGACTTAAGTACAAGAGGACAGACACTCTAACTTTCTTTGATTTAAACCTCTCCTGTGAGTCCAGTTTTAGATTCCGATGCTTCACTTCAGGTTTACTGTATCCCTTGGACCTTCTTATTGACGATGAAACACAGAAATCGCATTCGAATTTAATACAAAAGGCACAATGCCGACTTCAGTGCAGGAGGACTGACATTCTAACTTTCTATGATTTGAACCTCTCCTGTGGGTCCAGTTTTAGATTTCGAAGCTTCACTTCAGGTTTACTGTATACCTTGGACCTTCTTATTGACGATGAAACACAGAAACTGCATCCGAATTTAATACAAAAGGCACAATGCCGACTTAAGTACAAGAGGACTGACACTCTGACATTCTTTGATTTGAACCTCTCGTGTGATTTGGGTTTTAGATTCCGATGCTTCACTTCAGGTTTACTGTATACATTGCACCTTCTTATTGATGATCAAACACAGAAATTGCATCCGAATTTAATACAAAATGCACAATTCCGACTTAAGTACAAGAGGACTGTCACTCTAACTTTCTATGATTTGAACCTCTCGTGTGAGTCCAGTTTTAGATTCCGATGCTTCACTTCAGGTTAACTGTATACCCTGGACCTTCTTATTGACGATGAAACACAGAAATTGCATCCGATTTTAATACAAAAGGCACAATGCCGACTTAAGCACAAGAGGACTGACACTCTAAATTACTTTGATTTGAACCTCTCCTGTGAGTCCAGTTTTAGATTCCGATGCTTCACTTCAGGTTTACTGTATCCCTTGGACCTTCTAATTGACGATGATACACAGAAATTCCATCCGAATATAATACAAAAGGCGCAATGCCGACTTAAGTACAAGATGACTGACACTTTAATTTTCTATGATTTGAACCTATCCTGTGAGTCCAGTTTTAGATTCCGATGCTTAACTTCAGGTTTACTGTATACCTTGGACCTTCTTATTGACAATGAAACACCGAAATTGCATCCGAAACCGTCACAAAAGGCACAATGCCAAATTAAGTACAAGAGGACTGACACTCTCACATTAGTGATTTGAACCCCCACTGTGAGTCCCGTTTTTTATTCCGATGCTTCACTTCAGGTTAACTGTATACCCTGGACCTTCTTATTGACGATGGAACACAGAAATTGCATACGATTTTAATACAAAAGGCACAATGCCGACATAAGAACAAGAAGACTGACCCTCTAAATATCTTTGATTTGAACCTCTCCTGTGAGTCCAGTTTTAGATTCCGATGCTCCACTTCAGGATTACTGTATCCCTTGGACCTTCTTATTGACGAAGATACACAGAATTTCCATCAGAATATAATACAAAAGGCGCAATGCTGACTTAAGTACAAGATGACTGACACTTTAATTTCCTATGATTTGAACCTATCCTGTGAGTCCAGTTTTAGATTCCGATGCTTCACATAGGTTTACTCTATACCTTGTACCTTCTTATTGACGATGAAACACAGAAATTGCATTCGCATTTAATACAAAATGCACAATGCCGACTTAAGTACAAGAGGACTGACACTCCAACTTTCTTTGATTTAAACCTCTCCTGCGAGTCTAGTTTTAGATTCCGATGCTTCACTTCAGGTTTACTGTATCCCTTGGACCTTCTTATTGATGATCAAACACTGAAATTGCATCCGAATTTAATACAAAAGGCACAATGCCGACTTAAGTACAAGAGGACTGACACTCTAACTTTATATGATTAGAAACTCTCCTGTGAGTCCAGTTTTAGATTCCGATGCTTTACTTCAGGTTAACTGTATACCTAGGACCTTATTATTGACGATGAAACAGAGAAATTGCATCCGATTTTAATACAAAAGGTACAATACCGACTTAAGTACAAGAGGACTGACACTATTACTTTCTATGATTAGGACCTCTCCTGTGAGTCCAGTTTTAGATTCCGATGCTTCCCTTCAGGTTTACTGTATACCTCGTACAATGTTATTGACGACGAAACACAGAAATTGCATCCCAATTTAATACAAAAGGCACAATGCCGACATAAGTACAAGAGGACTGACACTCTAACTTTCTTTGATTTGAACCTCTCCTGTGAGTCCAGTTTTAGATTCCGATGCTGCACTTCCCGTTTACTGTATCCCTTGGACCTTCTTATTGACGATTAAATACAGAGATTGCATCCGAATTTAATACAAAAGTTACAATGCCGACTTAAGTACAAGAGGACAGACACTCTAACTTTCTATGATTTGTACCTGTCCTGTGAGTCCAGTTTTAAATTCTGAAGCTTCACTTCAGGTTTACTGTATACCTTGGACCTTCTTATTGATGATCAAACACACAAATAGCATCCGAATTTTATACAAAAGGCGCAATGCCGACTTAAGTACAAGAGGACTGACATTCTAACTTCCTATGATTTGAAGCTCTCCTGTGAGTCTAGATTTAGATTCCGATGCTTCACTTCAGGTTTACTGTATCCCTTGGACCTTCTTATTGACGATGAAACATAGAATTATTATCCGAATTTAATACAAAAGGCACGATGCCGACTTAAGTACAAGAGGACAGACACTCTAACTTTCTTTGATTTAAACCTCTCCTGTGAGTCCAGTTTTAGATTCCGATGCTTCACTTCAGGTTTACTGTATCCCTTGGACCTTCTTATTGACGTTGAAACACAGAAATCGCATTCGAATTTAATACAAAAGGCACAATGCCAACTTCAGTGCAGGAGGACTGACATTCTAACTTTCTATGATTTGAACCTCTCCTGTGAGTCCAGTTTTAGATTCCGAAGCTTCACTTCAGGTTTACTGTATACCTTGGACCTTCTTATTGACGATGAAACACAGAAACTGCATCCGAATTTAATACAAAAGGCACAATGCCGACTTAAGTACAAGAGAACTGACACTCTGACATTCTTTGATTTGAACCTCTCGTGTGATTTGGGTTTTAGATTCCGATGCTTCACTTCAGGTTTACTGTATACCTTGCACCTTCTTATTGATGATCAAACACAGAAATTGCATCCGAATTTAATACAAAAGGCACAATTCCGACTTAAGTACAAGAGGACTGACACTCTAACTTTCTATGATTTGAACCTCTCGTGTGAGTCCAGTTTCAGATTCCGATGCTTCACTTCACGTTAACTGTATACCCTGGACCTTCTTATTGACGATGAAACACAGAAATTGCATCCGATTTTAATACAAAAGGCACAATGCCGACTTAAGCACAAGAGGACTGACACTCTAAATTTCTTTGATTTGAACCTCTCCTGTGAGTCCAGTTTTAGATTCCGATGCTTCACTTCAGGTTTACCGTATCCCTTGGACCTTCTTATTGACGATGATACACAGAAATTCCATCCGAATATAATACAAAAGGCGCAATGCCGACTTAAGTACAAGATGACTGACACTTTAATTTTCTATGATTTGAACCTATCCTGTGAGTTCAGTTTTAGATTACGATGCTTCACTTCAGGTTTACTGTATACCTTGGACCTTCTTATTGACAATGAAACACAGAAATTGCATCCGAAATCGACACAAAAGGCACAATGCCAACTTAAGTACAAGAGGACTGACACTCTCACTTTAATGATTTGAACCCCTACTGTGAGTCCAGTTTTTTATTCCGATGCTTCACTTCAGGTTAACTGTATACCCTGGACCTTCTTATTGACGATGAAACACAGAAATTGCATCCGATTTTAATACGAAAGGCACAATGCCGACTTAAGAACAGGAGGACTGACCCTATAAATACCTTTGATTTGAACCTCTCCTGTGAGTCCAGTTTTAGATTCCGATGCTTCACTTCAGGATTACTGTATCCCTTGGACCTTCTTATTGACGAAGATACACAGAATTTCCATCAGAATATAATACAAAAGGCGCAATGCCGACTTAAGTACAAGATGACGGTCACTTTAATTTCCTATGATTTTAACCTATCCTGTGAGTCCAGTTTTAGATTCCGATGCTTCACTTCAGGTTTACTCTATACCTTGTACCTTCTTATTGACGATGAAACACAGAAATTGCATTCGAATTTAATACAAAAGGCACAATGACGACTTAAGTACAAGAGGACTGACACTCTAACTTTCTATGATTTGAACCTCTCCTGTAAGTCCACTCTTAGATTCCGATGCTGCACTTCAGATTTACTGTATCCCTTGGACCTTCTTATTGACGATTAAATGCAGAAATTGCATCCGAATGTAATACAAAAGGCACAATGCCGACTTAAGTACAAGAGGACTGACACTCTAACTTTCTATGATTTGAACCTCTCCTGTGAGTCCAGTTTTAGATTCCGATGCTTCACTTCAGGTTTACTGTATCCCTTGGACCTTCTTATTGATGATCAAACACTGAAATTGCATCCGAATTTAATACAAAAGGCACAATGCCGACTTAAGTACAAGAGGACTGACACTCTAACTTTCTATGATTTGAATCTCTCCTGTGAGTTGAGTTTATATTCCGTTGCTTCACTTCTGGCTTACTGTATACCTTGGACCTTCTTATTGATGATCGAACACAGAAATTGCATTCGAATTTAATACAAATGGCGCAATGCCGACTTAAGTACAAGAGGACTGACACTCTAAATTTCTTTGGTTTGAACCTCTCCTGTGAGTCCAGATTTAGATTCCGATGCTTCACTTCAGGTTTACTGTATCCCTTGGACCCTCTTATTGACGATGAGACACAGAAATTGCATCCGAATTTAATACAAAAGGCACAATGCCGACTTAAGTACAAGAAGACTGACACTCTAACTTTCTATGATTTGAACCTCTCCTGTGAGTCCAGATTTAGATTCCGATGCTTCACTTCAGGTTTACTGTATCCCTTATACTTTCTTATTGACGATGAAACACAGAAATTCCATCCGAATGTAATACAAAAGGCACAATGCCGACTTAAGTACAAGAGGACTGACACTCTAACTTTCTATGATTTGAACGTCTCCTGTGAGTTGAGTTTTAGATTCCGATGCTTCACATCAGGTTTACTGTATACCTTGAGCCTTCTTAGTGATGATCAAACACTGAAATTGCATTCGAATTTAATACAAAAGGCGCAATGCCGACTTAAGTACAAGTAGACTGACACTCTAACTTTCTATGGTTTGAACCTCTCCTGTGAGTCCAGATTTAGATTCCGATGCTTCACTTCAGGTTTACTGTATCCCTTGGACCCTCTTATTGACGATGAGACACAGAAATTGCATCCGAATTTAATACAAAAGGCACAATGCCGACTTAAGTACAAGAGGACTGACACTCTAACTTAGTATGATTTGAACCTCTCCTGTGAGTCCAGATTTAGATTCCGATGCTTCACATCAGGTTTACTGTATCCCTTGGACTTTCTTATTGACGATGAAACACAGAAATTCCATCCGAATATAATACAAAAAAGGCACAATGCCGACTTAAGTACAAGAGGACTGACACTCTAATTTTCTTTGATTTGAACGTCTCCTGTGAGTTGAGTTTTAGATTCCGATGCTTCACATCAGGTTTACTGTATAAATTGAGCCTTCTTAGTGATGATCAAACACTGAAATTGCATCCGAATTTAATACAAAAGGCACAATGCCGACTTAAGTACAAGAGGACTGACACTCTAACTTTCTATGATTTGAGCCTTTCCTGTGAGTCCACTTTTAGATTCCGATGCTTCATTTGAGATTTACTGTATACCTTGGACCTTCTTATTGACGATGAAACACAGAAATTGCATCCGCATTTAACACAAAAGGCACAATGCAGACTTAAGTACAAGAGGACTGACACTCTAACTTTCTTTGATTTGAACCTCTCCCGTAATTTGAGTTTTAGATTTCGATGCTTCACTTCACGTTTACTGTATCCCATGGACCTTCTTACTGACGATGAAACATAGAAATTCCATCAGAATATAATACAAAAGGCACAATGGCGACTGAAGTACAAGAGGACTGACACTCCAACTTTCTATAATTTGAACCTCTCCTGAGAGTTGAGTTTTAGATTCCGATGCTTCACTTCAGGTTTACTGTATACCTTGAGCCTTCTTAGTGTTGATCAAACACTGAAATTGCATCCGAATTTAATACAAAAGGCGCAATGCCGACTTATGTACAAGAGGACTGACACTTTAATTTTCTATGATTTGAACCGATCCTGTGATTCCAGTTTTAGATTCCGATGCTTCACTTCAGTTTTACTGTATACCTTGGACCTTCTTATTGACGATGAAACACAGAAATTGCATCCGAATCTAATACAAAAGGCACAATGCCGACTTAAGTACAAGAGGACTGACACTATTACTTTCTATGATTAGAACCTCTCCTGTAGGTCCAGTTTTAGATTACGATGCTTTACTTCAGGTTTACTGTATACCTTGGACCTTGTTATTGACGACGAAACACAGAAATTGCATCCGAATTTAATACAAAAGGCACAATGCCGACTTAAGTACAAGAGGACTGACCCTCTAACTTTCTATGATTTGAACATCTCCTGTGAGTCCAGATTTAGAATCTGATGCTTCACTTCAGGTTTACTGTATCCTTTGGACCTTCTTATTGACGATGAAACACAGAAATAGCATTCGAATTTAATTCAAAAGGCACAATGCCGACTTAAGTACAAGAGGACTGACACTATTACTTTCTATGATTAGAACCTCTCCTGTAGGACCAGTTTTAGATTCCGATGCTTTACTTCAGGTTTACTGTATACCTTGGACCTTGTTATTGACGACGAAACACAGAAATTGCATCCGAATATAATACAAAAGGCACAATGCCGACTTAAGTACAAGAGGACTGACCCTCTAACTTTCTATGATTTGAACCTCTCCTGTGAGTCCAGATTTAGATTCTGATGCTTCACTTCAGGTTTACTGTATCCTTTGGACCTTCTTATTGACGAAGAAACACAGAAATTGCATCCGATTTTAATAGAAAAGGCACAATGGCGACTTAAGTACAAGAGGACTGACACTCTAACTTTCTATGATTTGAACCTCTCCTGTGAGTCCAGTTTTAGATTACGATGCTGCACTTCCCGTTTACTGTATCCCTTGGACCTTCTTATTGACGATTAAATACAGAGATTGCATCTGAATTTAATACAAAAGTTACAATGCCGACTTAAGTACAAGAGGACTGACACTCTAACTTTCTATGCTTTGAACCTCTCCTGTGGGTCCAGTTTTAAATTCCAATGTTTCACTTCAGGTTTACTGTATACCATGGATCTTCTTATTGATGATCAAACACAGAAATTGCATTCGAATTTAATACAAAAAGCGCAATGCCGACTTAAGTACAAGAGGACTGACACTCTAACTTTCTATGATTTCAACCTCTCCTTTGAGTCCAGTTTTAGATTCCGATGCTTCACTTCAGGTTTATTGTATCCGTTGGACCTTCTTATTGACGATGACACACAGAAAATGCTTCCGAATTTAATACAAAAGCACAATGCCGACTTAAGTACAGGAGGACTGACACTCTAACTTTCTATGATTTGAGTGTCTCCTGTGAGTTCAGTTTTAGATTCCGATGCTTCACTTCAGTTTTACTGTATACCTTGGACCTTCTTATTGACGATGTAACACAGAAATTGCATCCGAATGTAATACAAAAGGCACAACGCCGACTTAAGTACAAGAGGACAGACAATCTAACTTTCTTTGTTTTAAATAACTCCTGCGAGTCTAGTTTTGCATTCCGATGCTTCACTTCAAGTTTGCTGTATCCCTTGGCCCTTCTTATTGATGATGAAACACAGAAATTGCATTCGAATTAATTGCAAAAGGCACAATGCCGACTTAAGTGCAGGAGGACTGACACTCTAACTTTCTTTGATTTGAACCTCTCCTGTGATTTGATTTTTAGATTCCGATGCTTCACTTCAGGTTTACTGTATACCTTGCACCTTCTTATTGATGATCAAACACAGAAATTGCATCCGAATTTAATACAAAACGCACGATGCCGACTTAAGTACAAGAGGACAGACACTCTAACTTTCTTTAATTTAAACCTCTCCTGTGAGTCCAGTTTCAGATTCCGATGCTTCACTTCAGGTTTATTGTATCCCTTGGACCTTCTTATTGACGATGACACACAGAAAATGCTTCCGAATTTAATACAAAAGGCACAATGCCGACTTAAGTACAAGAGGACTGACACTCTAACATACTATGATTTGAGCGTCTCCTGTGTGTTCAGTTTTAGATTCCGATGCTTCACTTCAGTTTTACTGTATACCTTGGACCTTCTTATTGACGATGAAACACAGAAATTGCATCCGAATTTAATTCAAATGGCGCAATGCTGACTTAAGTACAAGAGGACTAACACTCTAACTTTCAATGATTTGAAGCTCTCCTGTGAGTCTAGATTTAGATTCCGATACTTCACTTCAGGTTTACTGTGTCCCTTGGACCTTCTTATTTACAATGAAACATAGAAATTGCATCCGAATTTAATACAAATGGCACGATGCCGATTTAAGTACAAGAGTACAGACACTCTAACTTTCTTTGATTTAAACCTCTCCTGCGAGTCCAGTTTTAGATACCGCTGCTTCACTTCAGGTTTTCTGTATCCCTTGGACCTTTATATTGACGATGAAACACAGAAATTGCATTCGAATTTAATACAAAACGCACAATGCCGACTTAAGTACAAGAGGACTGACACTCTAATTTTCTTTGATTTGAACGTGTCCTGTGAGTTGAGTTTTAGATTCCGATGCTTCACATCAGGTTTACTGTATAAATTGAGCCTTCTTAGTGATGATCAAACACAGAAATTGTATCCAAATTTAATACAAAAGGCACAATGCCGACTTAAGTACAAGAGGACTGACACTCTAACTTTCTTTGATTTGAACCTCTCCTGTAATTTGAGTTTTAGATTTCGATGCTTCACTTCACGTTTACTGTATACCTTGCACCTTCTTATTGATGATCAAACACAGAAATTGCATCCGAATATAATACAAAAGGCACAATGCCGACATATGTGCAAGAGGACTGACACTCTAAGCTTCTATGGTTTGAACCTCTCCTGTGAGTCCAGATTTAGATTCCGATGCTTCACTTCAGGTTTACTGTATCCCTTGGACCTTCTTATTGACGATGAGACACAGAGATTGCAACCGAATTCAATACAAAAGGCACAATGCCGACTTAAGTACAAGAGGACTGACACTCTAACTTTCTATGATTTGAACCACTCCTGTGAGTCCAGATTTAGATTCCGATGCTTCACTTCAGGTTTACTGTATCCCTTGGACTTTCTTATTGACGATGAAACACAGAAATTCCATCCGAATATAATACAAAAGGCACAATGCCGATTTAAGTACAAGAGGACTGACACTCTAACTTTCTATGATTTGAACCTCTCCTGTGAGTTGAGTTTTAGATTCCGATGCTTCACATCAGGTTTACTGTATACCTTTAGCCTTCTTAGTGATGATCAAACACTGGAATTGCATCCGAGTTTAATACAAAAGGCGCAATGCCGACTTAAGTACAAGAGGACTGACACTTTAATTTTCTATGGTTTCAACCTATCCTGTGAGTCCAGTTTTAGATTCCGATGCTTCACTTCAGGTTTACTGTATTCCTTGGACCTTCTTATTGACAATGAAACACAGAAATTGCATCCGAATTTAATACAAAATGCACAATGCCGACTTAAGTACAAGAGGACTGACACTCTCATGATTTGAACCTCTCCTGTGAGTCCAGTTGTAGATTCCGATGCTTCACTTCAGGTTTACTCTATACCTTGGTCCTTCTTATTGACGATGAAGCACAGAAATTGCATTCGAATTTAATACAAAAGGCACAATGCCGACTTAAGTGCAGGAGGACTGACATTCTAACTTTCTATGATTTGAACCGCTCCTGTGAGTCCAGTTGTAGATTCCGATGCTTCACTTCAGGTTTACTCTATACCTTGGACCTTCTTATTGACAATGAAACACAGAAATTGCATCCGAATTTAATACAAAAGGCGCAATGCCGACTTAAGTACGAGAGGACTGACACTCTGACTTTCAATGATTTGAAGCTCTCCTGTGAGTCCAGCTTTAGATTCCGATACTTCACTTCAGGTTTACTGTATCCCTTGGACCTTCTTATTGACAATGAAACATAGAAATTGCATCCGAGTATAATACAAATGGTACGATGCCGACTTAAGTACAAGAGGACTGACACTATTACTTTCTATGATTAGAACCTCTCCTGTAGGTCCAGTTTTAGATTCCGATGCTTCACTTCAGGTTTACTGTATCTTTTGGACCTTCTTATTGACGATGAAACACAGACATAGCATCCGAATTTAATACAAAAGGCACAATGCCGACTTAAGTACAAGAGGACTGACACTATTACTTTCTATGATTAGAACCTCTCCTGTAGGTCCAGTTTTAGATTCCGATGCTTTACTTCAGGTTTACTGTATACCTTAGACCTTGTTATTGACGACGAAACACAGAAATTGCATCCGAATTTAATACAAAAGGCACAATGCCGACTTAAGTACAAGAGGACTGACACTCTATCGTTCTATGATTTGAAACTGTCCTGTGAGTCCAGTTTTAAATTCCGATGCTTCACTTCAGGTTTACTGTATACCTTGGACCTTCTTATTGATGATCAAACACAGCAATTGCATCCGAATTTAATACAAAAGGCTCAATGCCGACTTAAATACAAGAGGACTGACACTCTAACTTTCTATGATTTGAAGCTCTCCTGTGAGTCTAGATTTAGATTCCGATGCTTCACTTCAGGTTTACTGTATCCCTTGGACGTTCTTATTGACGATGAAACATAGAAATTGCATCCGAAATTAATACAAAAGGCACAATGCCGAGTTAAGTACAAGAGGACTGACACTCCAACTTTCTATGATTTGAACCTCTCCTGTGAGTCCAGTTTTAAATTCCGATGCTTCACTTCAGGTTTACTGTATACCTTGGACCTTCTTATTGATGATCAAACACAGAAATTGCATCCGAATTTAACACAAAAGGCGCAATGCCGACTTAAATACAAGAGGACTGACACTTTAACTTCCTTTGATTTAAACCTCTCCTGTGCGTCCAGTTTTAGATTCCTATGCTTCACTTCAGGTTTTCTGTATCCCTTGGACCTTTATATTAACGATGAAACACAGAAATTGCATCCGAATTTAATACAAAATGCACAATGCCGACTTAAGTACAAGAGGAATGACACTCTCACTTTCTAGATTTGAACCTCTCGTTTGAGTCCAGTTTTAGATTCCGATGCTTCACTTCAGATTTATTGTATCCCATAGACCTTCTTATTGACGATGACACACAGAAAATGCTTCCGAATTTAATACAAAAGGCACAATGCCGACTTAAGTACAAGAGCACTGACACACTAACTTCCTATGATTTGAACGTCTCCTGTGAGTTCAGTTTTAGATTCCGATGCTTCACTTCAGTTTTACTGTATACCTTGGACCTTCTTATTGACGATGAAACACAGAAATTGCAACCGAATATAATACAAAAGGCACAATGCCGACTTAAGTACAAGAGGACTGACACTCTAACTTTCTATGATTTGAACCGCTCCTGTGAGTCCAGTTTTAGATTCTGATGCTTCACTTCAGATTTACTGTATCCCTTGGACCATCTTATTGTCGATGAAACACAGATATTGCATCCGAATTTAATACAAAAGGCACAAAGCAGACTTAGGTACAAGAGGACAGTCACTCTTACTTTCTATGATTTGAGCCTCTCCTGTGAGTCCACTTTTAGATTCCGATGCTTCATTTGAGAATTACTGTATACCTTGGACTTTCTTATTGACGATGAAACATGGAAATTGCATCCGCATTTAACACAAAAGGCACAATGCCGACTTAAGTACAAGAGGACTGACACTCTAACATTCTATGATTTGAACCTCCCCTGTGAGCCCATTTTTAGATTCCGTTGCTTCACTTCAGGTTTACTGTATCTTTTGGAACTTCTTATTGACGATGAAACACAGAAATAGCTTCCGATTTTAATACAAAAGGCACAATGCCGACTTCAGTACAAGAGCACTGACACTCTAACTTCCTATGATTTGAACGTCTCCTGTGAGTTCAGTTTTAGATTCCGATGCTTCACTTCAGTTTTACTGTATACCTTGGACCTTCTTATTGACGATGAAACACAGAAATTGCATCCGAATTTAATACAAAAGCCACAATGCCGACTTAAGTACAAGAAAACTGACACTCTAACTTTCTACGATTTGAACCTCTCCTGTGAGTCCAGTTTCAGATTCCGATGCTGCACTTCCCGTTTACTGTATCCCATGGACCTTCTTATTGACGATTAAATACAAAGATTGCATCCGAATTAAATACAAAAGGTACGATGCCGACTTAAGTACAAGAGGAGAGACACTCTAACGTTCTTTGTTTAAACCTCCCCTGCGAGTCCGGTTTTAGATTCCGATGCTCCACTTCAGGTCTTCTGTATCCCTTGGACCTTCTTATTGACAATGAAACACAGAAATTGCATTCGAATTTAATACAAAAGGCACAATGCCGACTTCAGTGCAGGAGGACTGACATTCTAACTTTCTATGATTTAAACCTCTCCTGTGAGTCCAGTTTCAGATTCCGATGCTTCACTTCAGGTTTACTGTATACCTTGGACCCTCTTATTGAAGATGAAACATAGAAATTGCATCCGAATTTAATACAAAAGGCACAATGCCGAGTTAAGTACAAGAGAACTGACACTCTAACTTTCTTTGATTTGAACCTCTCCTGTGATATGAGTTATAGATTCCGATGCTTCACTTCAGGTTTACTATATACCTTGGACCTTCTTATTGATGATCAAACACAGAAATTGCATCCGAATTTAATACAAAATACACAATGCCGACTTAAGTACAAGAGGACTGACACTCTAACTTTCTATGATTTGAACCACTCCTGTGAGTCCAGATTCAGATTCCGATGCTTCACTTCAGGTTTACCGTTACCCTTGGACCTTCTTATTGACGATGAAACACAGAAATTGCATCCGAATTTAATACAAAAGGCACAATGGCGACTTAAGTACGAGAAGACAGACACTCTATCTGTCTTTGATTTAAACCTCTCCCATGAGTCCAGTTTTAGATTCCGATGCAACACTTAGATTTACTCTATCCTTTGGTCCTTCTTATTGACGATGAAACACAGAAAATGCATCCGAATTTAATACAAAAGGCACAATGCCGACTTACGTACAAGAGGACTGACACTCTAGTTTTCTATGATTTGAACCTCTCCTGTGAGTTCAGTTTTAGATCCCAATGGTTCACTTCAGGTTTACTGTATACCTTGGACCTTCTTATTGATGATCAAACACAGAAATTGCATCGGAATTTAATACAAAAGGCGCAATGCCGATATAAGTACAAGAGGACTTACACTCTAACACTCTATGTTTTGAACCTCTCCTGTGAGTCCAGATTTGGATTCCGATGCTTCACTTCAGGTTTACTGTATCACTTGGACCTTCTTATTGACGATGAAACACAGAAATTGCATCTGAAATTAATACAAAAGGCACAATGCCGAGTTAAGTACAAGAGGACTGACACTCCAACTTTCTATGATTTGAACCTCTCCTGTGAGTCCAGTTTTAAATTCCGATGCTTCACTTCAGGTTTACTGTATACCTTGGACTTTCTTATTGATGATCAAACACAGAAATTGCATCCGAATTTAATACAAAAGGCGCAATGCCGACTTAAATACAAGAGGACTGACACTTTAACTTTCTTTGATTTAAACCTCTCCTGTGCGTCCAGTTTTAGATTCCTATGCTTCACTTCAGGTTTTCTGTATCCCTTGGACCTTTATATTAACGATGAAACACAGAAATTGCATCCGAATTTAATACAAAATGCACAATGCCGACTTAAGTACAAGAGGAATGACACTCTCACTTTCTAGATTTGAACCTCTCCTTTGAGTCCAGTTTTAGATTCCGATGCTTCACTTCGGATTTATTGTATCCCATAGACCTTCTTATTGACGATGACACACAGAAAATGCTTCCGAATTTAATACAAAAGGCACAATGCCGACTTAAGTACAAGAGCACTGACACTCTAACTTCCTATGATTTGAACGTCTCCTGTGAGTTCAGTTTTAGATTCCGATGCTTCACTTCAGTTTTACTGTATACCTTGGACCTTCTTATTGACGATGAAACACAGAAATTGCATCCGAATTTAATACAAAAGGCGCAATGCCGATGTAAGTACAAGAGGACTTACACTCTAACACTCTATGTTTTGAACCTCTCCTGTGGGTCCAGATTTGGATTCCGATGCTTCACTTCAGGTTTACTGTATCACTTGGACCTTCTGATTGACGATGAAACACAGAAATTGCATCCGAATTTAACACAAAAGTCACAATGCCGACTTAAGTACAAGAGGACTGACACTCTAACTTTCTATGACTTGAAACTCTCCTGTGAGTCCAGTATTAGATTACGATGCTTCACTTCAGGTTAACTGTATACCTAGGACCTTATTATTGTCGATGAAACAGAGAAATTGCATCCGATCTTAATACAAAAGGCACAATGCCGACTTAAGTACAAGAGGACAGACACTCTAACTTTCTATGAAATGAACCTCTCCTGTGAGTCCAGTTTTTGATTCCGATGCTTCACTTCAGGTTTACTGTATCCCTTGGACCTTCTTATTGACGATGAAACACAGAAATTCCATCCGAATATAATACAAAAGGCACAATGCCGACTTAAGTACAAGAGGACTGACACTCTAACTTTCTATGATTTGAACCTCTCCTTTGAGCTGAGTTTTAGATTCTGATGCTTCACTTCAGGTTTACTGTATACCTTGGGCCTTCTTAGTGATGATCAAACACTGAAATTGCATCCGAATTTAATACAAAAGGCACAATGCCGACTTAAGTACAAGAGGACTGGCACTCTCACTTTCATTATTTGAACTTCTCCTGTGAGTCCAGTTTTAGATTCCGATGCTTCACTTCAGGTTTACTGTATCCCTTGGACCTTCTTATTGACGATGAAGCACAGAAATTGCATCCAAATTTCATACAAAAGCAGAATGCCGACTTAAGTACAAGAGGACTGACACTCTAACTTTCTATGATTTGAATCTCTCCTGTGAGTCCAGTTTTAGATTCCGATGCTGCACTTCTCGTTAACTGTATCCCTTGGACCTTCTTATTGACGATTAAATACAGAAATTGCATCCGAATTTAATACAAAAGTTACAATGCCGACTTAAGTACAAGAGGACTGACGCTCTAACTTTCTATGATTTGAACCTCTCCTGTGAGTTCAGATTTAGATTCCGATGCTTCACTTCAGGTTTACTGTATCCCTTGGACCTTCTTATTGATGATGAAACACAGAAATTGGATCCAAATGTAATACAAAAGGCACAATGCCGACTTAAGTACAAGGGGACAGACATTCTAACTTTCTTTGATTTAAACCTCCCCTGCGAGTCCAGTTTTAGATTCCGATGCTTCACTTCAGGTTTACTGTTTCCCTTGGACCTTCTTATTGACGATGAAACACAGAAATTGCATCCGAATTTAACACAAAAGTCACAATGCCGACTTAAGTACAAGAGGACTGACACTCTAACTTTCTATGATTTGAAACTCTCCTGTGAGTACAGTTTTAGATTCCGATGCTTCACTTCAGGTTAACTGTATACCTAGGACCTTATTTTTGACGATGAAACAGAGAAATTGCATCAGATTTTAATACAAAAGGCACAATGCCGACTTAAGTACAAGAGGACTGACACTTCAACTTTCTATATTTGAACCTCTCCTGTGAGTCCAGTTTTGGATTCCGATGCCTCACTTCAGGTTTACTATATCCCTTGGACCTTCTTATTGACGATAAAACACAGAAATTCCATCCGAATATAATACAAACGGCACAATGCCGACTTAAGTACAAGAGGACTGACACTCTAACTTTCTATGATTTGAACCTATCCTGTGAGTTGAGTTTTAGATTCCGGTGCTTCACTTCAGCTTTACTGTATACCTTGGCCTTCTTAATGATGATCTAACACTGAAATTGCATCCGAATTTAATACAAAATGCGCAATGCCGACTTAAGTACAAGAGGACTGACACTTTAAATTTCTATGATTTGAACCTATCCTGTGAGTCCAGTTTTAGATTCCGATGCATGACTTCAGGTTTACTGTATACCTTGGACCTTCTTATTGATAATGAAACACAGAAATTGCATCCGAATTCAATACAAAAATCACAATGCCGACTTAAGTACAAGAGGGCTGACACTCTCAGTTTCATAATTTGAACCTCTCCTGTGAGTCCAGTTATAGATTCCGATGCTTCACTTCAGGTTTACTGTATCCCTTGGACCTTCTTATTGACGATGAAGCACAGAAATTGCATCCGAATTTAATACAATAGGCACAATGCCGACTTAAGTACAACAGGACTGACACTCTAACTTTCTATGATTTGAGCCTCTCCTGTGAGTCCACTTTTAGATTCCGATGGTTCATTTGAGATTTACTGTATACCTTGGACCTTCTTATTGACGATGAAACACAGAAATTGCATCCGCATTTAATACAAAAGGCACAATGCCGACTTAAGTACAAGAGGACTGGCACTCTCACTTTCATGATTTGAACTTCTCCTGTGAGTCCAGTTTTAGATTCCGATGCTTCACTTCATGTTTACTGTATCCCTTGGACCTTCTTATTGACGATGAAGCACAGAAATTGCATCCAAATTTCATACAAAAGCAGAATGCCGACTTAAGTACAAGAGGACTGACACTCTAACTTTCTATGATTTGAATCTCTCCTGTGAGTCGAGTTTTAGATTCCGATGCTGCACTTCTCGTTAACTGTATCCCTTGGACCTTCTTATTGACGATGACACACAGAAAATGCTTCCGAATTTAATACAAAAGGCACAATGCCGACTTAAGTACAAGAGGACTGACACTCTAATTTTCTTTGATTTGAACGTCTCCTGTGAGTCCAGTTTTAAATTCCGATGCTTCACTTCAGATTTACTGTATACCTTGGACCATCTTATTGATGATCAAACACAGAAATTGCATCCGAATTTAATACAAATGGCGCATTGCCGACCTAAGTACAAGAGGACTGACACTCTAACTTTCTATGATTTTAACCTCTCCAGTGAGTTCAGATTTAGATTCCGATGCTTCACTTCAGGTTTACTGTATCCCTTGGACCTTCTTATTGACGATGAAACACAGAAATTGCATCCGAATGTAATACAAAAGGCACAATGCTGACTTAAGTACAAGGGGACAGACATTCTAACTTTCTTTGATTTAAACCTCCCCTGCGAGTCCAGTTTTAGATTCCGATGCTTCACTTCAGGTTTACTGTTTCCCTTGGACCTACTTATTGACGATAAAACACAGAAATTGCATCCGAATTTAACACAAAAGTCTCAATGCCGACTTAAGTACAAGAGGACTGACGCTCTAACTTTCTATGATTTGAAACTCTCCTGTGAGTACAGTTTTAGATTCCGATGCTTCACTTCAGGTTAACTGTATACCTAGGACCTTATTTTTAACGATGAAACAGAGAAATTGCATCAGATTTTAATACAAAAGGCACAATGCCGACTTAAGTACAAGAGGACTGACACTTCAACTTTCTATGATTTGAACCTCTCCTGTGAGTCCAGTTTTGGATTCCGATGCTTCACTTCAGGTTTACTATATCCCTTGGACCTTCTTATTGACGATGAAACACAGAAATTCCATCCGAATATAATACAAACGGCACAATGCCGACTTAAGTACAAGAGGACTGACACTCTAATTTTCTATGATTTGAACCTATCCTGTGAGTTGAGTTTTAGATTCCGGTGCTTCACTTCAGGTTTACTGTATACCTTGGCCATCTTACTGATGATCTAACACTGAAATTGCATCCGAATTTAATACAAAATGCGCAATGCCGACTTAAGTACAAGAGGACTGACACTTTAAATTTCTATGATTCGAACCTATCCTGTGAGTCCAGTTTTAGATTCCGATGCATAACTTCAGGTTTACTGTGTACCTTGGACCTCCTTATTGACAATGAAACACAGAAATTGCATGCGAATTCAATACAAAAGGCACAATGCCGACTTAAGTACAAGAGGACTGACACTCTAATTTTCTATGATTTGAACGTCTCCTGTGAGTTCAGTTTTAGATTCCGATGCTTCACTTCAGTTTTACTGTATACCTTGGACCTTCGTATTGACGATGAAACACAGAAATTGCATCCGAATTTAATACAATAGGCACAATGCCGACTTAAGTACAACAGGACTGACACTCTAACTTTCTATGATTTGAGCCTCTCCTGTGAGTCCACTTTTAGATTCCGATGGTTCATTTGAGATTTACTGTATACCTTGGACCTTCTTATTGACGATGAAACACAGAAATTGCATCCGCATTTAATACAATAGGCACAAAGCCGACTTAAGTACAAGAGGACTGACACTCTAACGTTCTATGATTAGAACTTCCCCTGTGAGTACATTTTTAGATTCCGATGCTTCACTTCAGGTTTACTGTATTCTTTGGGCTTTCTTATTGACGATGAAACACAGAAATAGCATCCAAGTTTAATACAAAATGCACAAAGCCGACTTAATTACATGAGGACTGACACTATTATTTTCTATGATTATAACCTCTCCTCTGAGTACAGATTTAGATTCCGATGCTTCACTTCAGGTTTACTATATCCCTTGGACCTTCTTATTGACGATGAAACACAGAAATTGCATCCGAATGTAATACAAAAAGCACAACGCCGACTTAAGTACAAGAGGACAGACACTCTAACTTTCTATGATTTGAAACTCTATTGTGAGTCCAGTTTTAGATTCCGATGCTTCACTTCAAGTTAACTGTATCCCTAGGACCTTATTATTGACGATGAAGCACAGAAATTGCATCCAAATTTCATACAAAAGCAGAATGCCGACTTAAGTACAAGAGGACTGACACTCTAACTTTCTATGATTTGAATCTCTCCTGTGAGTCGAGTTTTAGATTCCGATGCTGCACTTCTCGTTAACTGTATCCTTTGGACCTTCTTATTGACGATTAAATACAGAAATTGCATCCGAATTTAATACAAAAGTTACAATGCCGACTTAAGTACAAGGGGACTGACACTCTAAATTTCTATGATTTGAACCTCTCCTGTGAGTCCAGTTTTAAATTCCGATGCTTCACTTCAGATTTACTGTATACCTTGGACCATCTTATTGATGATCAAACACAGAAATTGCATCCGAATTTAATACAAATGGCGCATTGCCGACCTAAGTACAAGAGGACTGACACTCTAACTTTCTATGATTTTAACCTCTCCAGTGAGTTCAGATTTAGATTCCGATGCTTCACTTCAGGTTTACTGTATCCCTTGGACCTTCTTATTGACGATGAAACACAGAAATTGCATCCGAATGTAATACAAAAGGCACAATGCTGACTTAAGTACAAGGGGACAGACATTCTAACTTTCTTTGATTTAAACCTCCCCTGCGAGTCCAGTTTTAGATTCCGATGCTTCACTTCAGGTTTACTGTTTCCCTTGGACCTACTTATTGACGATAAAACACAGAAATTGCATCCGAATTTAACACAAAAGTCTCAATGCCGACTTAAGTACAAGAGGACTGACACTCTAACTTTCTATGATTTGAAACTCTCCTGTGAGTACAGTTTTAGATTCCGATGCTTCACTTCAGGTTAACTGTATACCTAGGACCTTATTTTTAACGATGAAACAGAGAAATTGCATCAGATTTTAATACAAAAGGCACAATGCCGACTTAAGTACAAGAGGACTGACACTTCAACTTTCTATGATTTGAACCTCTCCTGTGAGTCCAGTTTTGGATTCCGATGCTTCACTTCAGGTTTACTATATCCCTTGGACCTTCTTATTGACGATGAAACACAGAAATTCCATCCGAATATAATACAAACGGCACAATGCCGACTTAAGTACAAGAGGACTGACACTCTAACTTTCTATGATTTGAACCTATCCTGTGAGTTGAGTTTTAGATTCCGGTGCTTCACTTCAGGATTACTGTATACCTTGGCCATCTTACTGATGATCTAACACTGAAATTGCATCCGAATTTAATACAAAATGCGCAATGCCGACTTAAGTACAAGAGGACTGACACTTTAAATTTCTATGATTCGAACCTATCCTGTGAGTCCAGTTTTAGATTCCGATGCATAACTTCAGGTTTACTGTGTACCTTGGACCTCCTTATTGACAATGAAACACAGAAATTGCATGCGAATTCAATACAAAAGGCACAATGCCGACTTAAGTACAAGAGGACTGACACTCTAATTTTCTATGATTTGAACGTCTCCTGTGAGTTCAGTTTTAGATTCCGATGCTTCACTTCAGTTTTACTGTATACCTTGGACCTTCGTATTGACGATGAAACACAGAAATTGCATCCGAAATTAATACAATAGGCACAATGCCGACTTAAGTACAACAGGACTGACACTCTAACTTTCTATGATTTGAGCCTCTCCTGTGAGTCCACTTTTAGATTCCGATGGTTCATTTGAGATTTACTGTATACCTTGGACCTTCTTATTGACGATGAAACACAGAAATTGCATCCGCATTTAATACAATAGGCACAAAGCCGACTTAAGTACAAGAGGACTGACACTCTAACGTTCTATGATTAGAACTTCCCCTGTGAGTACATTTTTAGATTCCGATGCTTCACTTCAGGTTTACTGTATTCTTTGGGCTTTCTTATTGACGATGAAACACAGAAATAGCATCCAAGTTTAATACAAAATGCACAAAGCCGACTTAATTACATGAGGACTGACACTATTATTTTCTATGATTATAACCTCTCCTCTGAGTACAGATTTAGATTCCGATGCTTCACTTCAGGTTTACTATATCCCTTGGACCTTCTTATTGACGATGAAACACAGAAATTGCATCCGAATGTAATACAAAAAGCACAACGCCGACTTAAGTACAAGAGGACAGACACTCTAACTTTCTATGATTTGAAACTCTATTGTGAGTCCAGTTTTAGATTCCGATGCTTCACTTCAAGTTCACTGTATCCCTAGGACCTTATTATTGACGATGAAACAGAGAAATTGCATCCGATTTTAATACAAAAGGCACAAGGCCGACTTAAGTACAAGAGGACTGGCACTCTAACTTTCTATGATTTAAACCTCTCCTGTGAGTCCAGTTTTAGATTCCGATGCTGCACTTCTCGTTTACTGTATCCCTTGGACCTTCTTATTGTCGATTAAATAGAGAAATTGCATCCGAATTTAATACAAAAGTTACAATGCCGACTTAAGAACATAAGGACTGACACTCTAACTTTCTATGATTTGAACCTCTCCTGTGAGGCCAGATTTAGTTTCCGATGCTTCATTTCAGGTTTACTGTATCCCTTGGACCTTCGTATTGACGATGAAACACAGAAATTGCATCGGAATGTAATACAAGAGGCACAATGCCGACTTAAGTACAAGAGGACAGACATTCTAACTTTCTTTGATTTAAACCTCCCCTGCGAGTCCAGTTTTAGATTCCGATGCTTCACTTCAGGTTAACTGTATACCAAGACTTTCTTGTTGACGATGAAACACAGAAATTGCATCCGATTTTAATACAAAAGGCACAATGCCGACTTAGGTACAAGAGGACTGACATTTTAACTTTCTATGATTTGAGCCTCTCCTGTGAGTCCAGTTTTGGATTCCGATGCTTCACTTGAGGTTTACTGTATCCCTTGGACCTTCCTATTGACGATGAAACACGGAAATTCCATCCGAATATAATACAAAAGGCACAATGCCGACTTAAGTACAAGAGGACTGACACTATTACTTTCTATGATTAGAACCTCTCCTGTGAGTCCAGTTTTAGGTTCCGATGCTTCACTTCAGGTTTACTGTATACCTTGGACCTTGCTATTGACGACGAAACACAGAAATTGCATCCGAATTTAATACAAAAGGCACAATGCCGACTTAAGTACAAGAAAACTGACACTCTAACTTTCTACGATTTGAACCTCTCCTGTGAGTCTAGTTTTAGATTGCGATGCTGCACTTCCCGTTTACTGTATCCCTTGGACCTTCTTATTGACGATTAAATACAGAGATTGCATCCGAATTTAATACAAAAGTTACAATGCCGACTTAAGTACAAGGGGACTGACACTCTAACTTTCTTTGATTTGAACCTCTCCAGCGAGTCCAGTTTTAAATTCCGATGCTTCACTTCAGGTTTACTGTATACCTTGGACCTTCTTATTGATGATCAAACACGGCAATTGCATCCGAATTTAATACAAAAGGCGCAATGCCGACTTAAGTACAAGAAGACTGACACTCTAACTTTCTAAGACTTGAAGCTCTCCTGTGATTCTAGATTTAGATTCCGATGCTTCACTTCAGGTTTACTGTATCCCTTGGACCATCTTATTGACGATGAAACACAGAAATTGCATCCGAATGTAATACAAAAGGCACAATGCCGACTTAAGTACCAGGGGGACAGACATTCTAACTTTCTTTGATTTAAACCTCCCCTGCGAGTCCAGTTTTAGATTCCGATGCTTCACTTCAGGTTTATTGTATCCCTTGGACCTTCTCATTGACGATGACACACAGAAAATGCTTCCGAATTTAATACATAAGGCACAATGCCGACTTAAGTACAAGAGGACTGACACTCTAAATTTCTATGATTTGAACGTCTCCTGTGAGTTCAGTTTTAGATTCCGATGCTTCACTTCAGTTTTACTGTATACCTTGGACCTTCTTATTGACGATGAAACACAGAAATTGCATCCGAATTTAATACAAAAGGCACAATGCCGACTTAAGTACAAGAGGACTGACACTCTAAGTTTTTATGATTGGAGCCTCTCCGGTGAGTCCACTTTTAGATTCCGATGGTTCATTTGAGATTTACTGTATACCTTGGACCTTCTTATTGACGATGAAACACAGAAATTGCATTGGCATTTAATACAAATGGCACAATGCCGACTTAAGTACAAGAGGACTGACACTTTAACGTACTATGATTAGAACTTAACCTGTGAGTACACTTTTAGATTCCGACGCTTCACTTCAGGTTTACTGTATCCTTTGGACCTTCTTATTGACGATGAAACACAGAAATAGCATCCAAAATTAATACAAAATGCACAATGCCGGCTTAATTACAAGAGGACTGACACTCTAACTTTCTATGATTTGAAACTCTCCCGTGAGTCCAGTTTTAGATTCCGATGCTTCACTTCAGGTTTACTGTATCCCTTAGACCTTCTTATTGACGATGAAACACAGAAATTGCATCCGAATTTAACACAAAAGTCACAATGCCGACTTAAGTACAAGAGGACTGACACTCTAACTTCCTATGATTTGAAACTGTCCTGAGAGTCCAGTTTTAGATTCCGATGCTTCACTTCAAGTTAACTGTATACCTAGGACCTTATTATTGACGATGAAACAGAGAGATTGCATCCGATTTTAATACAAAAGGTACAAGGCCGACTTAAGTACAAGAGGACTGGCACTCTAACTTTCTATGATTTGAACCTCTCCTGTGAGTCCAGTATTAGATTCCGATGCTGCACTTCACGTTTACTGTATCCCTTGGACCTTCTTATTGTCGATTAAATACAGAAATTGCATCCGAATTTAATACAGAAGTTACAATGCAGACTTAAGTACATAAGGACTGACACACTAACTTTCTATGATTTGAACCTCTCCTGTGAGTCCAGATCTAGATTCCGATGCTTCACTTCAGGTTTACTGTATCCCTTGGACCTTCTTATTGACGATGAAACACAGAAATTGCATCCGAATGTAATACATAAGGCACAAATCCGACTTAAGTACAAGAGGACAGACATTCTAACTTTCTTTGACTTAAACCTCCACTGCGAGTCCAGTTTTAGATTCCGATGCTTCACTTCAGGTTTACTGTATCCCTTGGACCTTCTTATTGACGATGAAACACAGAAATTGCATCCGATTTTAACACAAAAGTCACAATGCCGACTTAAGTACAAGAGGACTGACACTCTAACTTTCTATGCTTTGAAACTCTCCTGTGAGTACAGTTTTAGATTCCGATGCTTCACTTCAGGTTAACTGTATACCCAGGACCGTATTACTGACGATGAAACAGAGAAATTGCATCCGATTTTAATACAAAAGGCACAATGCCGACTTAAGTACAAGAGGACTGACACTCTAACTTTCTATGATTTGAACCTATCCTGTGAGTCCAGTTTTAGATTCCGATGCTTCACTTCAAGGTAACTGTATCCCTTGAACCTTCTTATTGACGATGAAACACAGAAATTCCATCCGAATATAATACAAAAGGCAGAATGCCGACTTCAGTACAAGAGGACAGACAATATTACTTTCTATGATTAGAACCTCTCCTGTGAGTCCAGTTTTAGATTCCGATGCTTCACTTCAGGTTTACTGTATACCATGGACCTTGTTATTGACGACGAAACACAGAAATTGCATCCGCAATTAACACAAAAGGCACAATGCCGACTTAAGTACAAGAGGACTGACACTCTAACGTTCTATGATTTGAACCTCCCCTGTGAGTCCATTTTTAGATTCCGATGCTTCACTTCAGGTTTACTGTATCCTTTGGACCTTCTTATGGACGATGAAACACAGAAATAGCATCCGAATTTAATACAAAAGGCACAATACCGACGTAAGTACAAGAGGACTGACACTATTACTTTCTATGATTAGAACCTGTCCTGTGAGTCCAGTTTTAGATTCCGATGCTTCACTTCAGGTCTTCTGTATCCCTTGGACCTTCTTATTGACGATGAAACACAGAGATTGCATTCGAATTTAATACAAAAGGCACAATGCCGACTTAAGTGCAGGAGGACTCACATTCTAACTTTCTATGATTTGAACCTCTCCTGTGAGTCCAGTTTTAGATTCCGATGCTTCACTTCAGGTTTACTGTATACCTTGGACCTTCTTATTGACGATGAAACACAGAAATTGCATCCGAATTTAATACAAAAGGCACAATGCCGACTTAAGTACAAGAGGACTGACACTCTAACTTTCTATGCTTTGAAACTCTCCTGTGAGTACAGTTTTAGATTCCGATGCTTCACTTCAGGTTAACTGTATACCCAGGACCGTATTACTGACGATGAAACAGAGAAATTGCATCCGAATTTAATACAAAAGGCACCATGCCGACTTAAGTACAAGAGGACTGCACTCTAACTTTCTATGATTTGAACCTCTCCTGTGAGTCCAAATTTAGATAGCGATGCTTCACTTCAGGTTTACTGTATCCCTTGGACCTTCTTACTGACGATGAACAACAGAAATTGCATCCGAATGTAATACAAAAGGCACAATGGCGACTTAAGTACGAGAGGACAGACACTCAATCTGTCTTTGATTTAAACCTCTCCCTTGAGTCAAGTTTTAGATTCCGATGCAACACTTCAGGTTAACTGTATCACTTGGACCTTCTTATTGACGATGAAACACAGAAATTGCATCCGAATTTAACACAAAAGTCACAATGCCGACGTAAGTACAAGAGGACTGACACTCTAACTTTCTATTATTTGAAACTCTCCTGTGAGTCCAGTATTGGATTCCGATGCTTCACTTCGGGTTAACTGTATACCTAGGACCTTATTATTGACGATGAAACAGAGAAATTGCATCCGATCTTAATACAAAAGGCACAATGCCGACTTAAGTACAAGAGGACAGACACTCTAACTTTCTATGATTTGAACCTCTCCTGTGAGTTCAGATTTAGATTCCGATGCTTCACTTCAGGTTTACTGTATACCTTAGAACTTCTTATTGACGATGAAACACAGAAATTGCATGCAAATATAATACAAAACGCACAATGCTGACTTAAGTACAAGAGGACAGACACTCTAACTTTCTTTGATTTAAACCTCTCCTGTGAGTCCAGTTTTAGATTCCGATGCTTCACTTCAGGTTTACTGTATCCCTTGGACCTTCTTATTGACGATGAAACACAGAAATATCATCCGAATTTAATACAAAAGGCACAATGCCGACATAAGTACAAGAGGACTGACTGTCTAACTTTATATGACTTGATTCTCTTCCGTGAGTCCAGTTTTAGATTCCGATGCTTCACTTCAGGTTTACTGTATACCTTGAACCTTCTTATTGACGATGAAACACTGAAATTGCATCCGAATTTAATACAAAAGGCACAATGCCGACTTAAGTACAAGAAGACTGACACTCTAACTTTCTATGATTTGAACCTCTCGTGTGAGTCCAGTTTCAGATTCCGATGCTTCACTTCAGGTTTACTGTATAACATGGACCTTCTTATTGACAATGAAACACAGATATTGCATCCGAATAGAATACAAAAGGCACAATGCCGACTTAAGTACAAGAGCACAGACACTCTAACTTCCTTTGATTTAAACCTCTCCTGTGAGTCCAGTTGTAGATTCCGATGCTTCACTTCAGGTTTACTGTATCCCTTGGACCTTCTTATTGACGATGACACACAGAAAATGCTTCCGAATTTAATACATAAGGCACAATGCCGACTTAAGTACAAGAGGACTGACACTCTAACTTTTTATGAATTGAGCCTCTCCTGTGAGTCCACTTTCAGATTCCGATGGTTCATTTGAGATTTACTGTATACCTTGGACCTTCTTATTGACGATGAGACACAGAAATTGCATTGGCATTTAATACAAAAGGCACAATGCCGACTTAAGTACAAGAGGACTGACACTTTAACGTACTATGATTAGAACTTAACCTGTGAGTACATTTTTAGATTCCGTCGCTTCACTTCAGGTTTACTGTATCCTTTGGACCTTCTTATTGACGATGAAACACAGAAATAGCATCCAAAATTAATAGAAAATGCACAATGCCGGCTTAATTACAAGAGGACTGACACTCTAACTTTCTATGATTTGAAACTCTCCCGTGAGTCCAGTTTTAGATTCCGATGCTTCACTTCAGGTTTACTGTATCCCTTAGATCTTCTTATTGACGATGAAACACAGAAATTGTATCCGAATTAAACACAAAAGTCACAATGCCGACTTAAGTACAAGAGGACTGACACTCTAACTTTCTATGATTTGAAACTGTCCTGTGAGTCCAGTTTTAGATTCCGATGCTTCACTTCAAGTTAACTGTATACCTAGGACCTTATTATTGACGATGAAACAGAGAGATTGCATCCGATTTTAATACAAAAGGTATAAGGCCGACTTAAGTACAAGAGGACTGGCACTCTAACTTTCTATAATTTGAACCTCTCCTGTGAGTCCAGTATTAGATTCCGATGCTGCACTTCTCGTTTACTGTATCCCTTGGACCTTCTTATTGTCGATTAAATACAGAAATTGCATCCAAATTTAATACAAAAGTTACAATGCAGACTTAAGTACATAAGGACTGACTTTCTAACTTTCTATGATTTGAACCTCTCCTGGGAGTCCAGATTTAGATTCCGATGCTTCACTTCAGGTTTACTGTATCCCTTGGACCTTCTTATTGACGATGAAACACAGAAATTGCATCCGAATGTAATACATAAGGCACAAATCCGACTTAAGTACAAGAGGACAGACATTCTAACTTTCTTTGACTTAAACCTCCCCTACGAGTCCAGTTTTAGATTCCGATGCTTCACTTCAGGTTTACTGTATCCCTTGGACCTTCTTATTGACGATGAAACACAGGAATTGCATCCGATTTTAACACAAAAGTCACAATGCCGACTAAAGTACAAGAGGACTGACACTCTAACTTTCTATGCTTTGAAACTCTCCTGTGAGTACAGTTTTAGATTCCGATGCTTCACTTCAGGTTAACTGTATACCTAGGACCTTATTATTGACGATGAAACAGAGAAATTGCATCCGATCTTAATACAAAAGGCACAATGCCGACTTAAGTACAAGAGGACAGACACTCTAACTTTCTATGATTTGAACCTCTCCTGTGAGTTCAGATTTAGATTCCGATGCTTCACTTCAGGTTTACTGTATACCTTAGAACTTCTTATTGACGATGAAACACAGAAATTGCATGCAAATATAATACAAAACACACAATGCTGACTTAAGTACAAGAGGACAGACACTCTAACTTTCTTTGATTTAAACCTCTCCTGTGAGTCCAGTTTTAGATTCCGATGCTTCACTTCAGGTTTACTGTATCCCTTGGACCTTCTTATTGACGATGAAACACAGAAATTGCATCCGAATTTAATACAAAAGGCACAATGCCGACATAAGTACAAGAGGACTGACTGTCTAACTTTATATGACTTGATTCTCTTCCGTGAGTCCAGTTTTAGATTCCGATGCTTCACTTCAGGTTTACTGTATACCTTGAACCTTCTTATTGACGATGAAACACTGAAATTGCATCCGAATTTAATACAAAAGGCACAATGCCGACTTAAGTACAAGAAGACTGACACTCTAACTTTCTATGATTTGAACCTCTCGTGTGAGTCCAGTTTCAGATTCCGATGCTTCACTTCAGGTTTACTGGATAACATGGACCTTCTTATTGACAATGAAACACAGATCTTGCATCCGAATAGAATACAAAAGGCTCAATGCCGACTTAAGTACAAGAGCACAGACACTCTAACTTCCTTTGATTTAAACCTCTCCTGTGAGTCCAGTTGTAGATTCCGATGCTTCACTTCAGGTTTACTGTATCCCTTGGACCTTCTTATTGACGATGACACACAGAAAATGCTTCCGAATTTAATACATAAGGCACAATGCCGACTTAAGTACAAGAGGACTGACACTCTAACTTTTTATGATTTGAGCCTCTCCTGTGAGTCCACTTTTAGATTCCGATGGTTCATTTGAGATTTACTGTATACCTTGGACCTTCTTATTGACGATGAGACACAGAAATTGCATTGGCATTTAATACAAAAGGCACAATGCCGACTTAAGTACAAGAGGACTGACACTTTAACGTACTATGATTAGAACTTAACCTGTGAGTACATTTTTAGATTCCGTCGCTTCACTTCAGGTTTACTGTATCCTTTGGACCTTCTTATTGACGATGAAACACAGAAATAGCATCCAAAATTAATACAAAATGCACAATGCCGGCTTAATTACAAGAGGACTGACACTCTAACTTTCTATGATTTGAAACTCTCCCGTGAGTCCAGTTTTAGATTCCGATGCTTCACTTCAGGTTTACTGTATCCCTTAGATCTTCTTATTGACGATGAAACACAGAAATTGTATCCGAATTAAACACAAAAGTCACAATGCCGACTTAAGTACAAGAGGACTGACACTCTAACTTTCTATGATTTGAAACTGTCCTGTGAGTCCAGTTTTAGATTCCGATGCTTCACTTCAAGTTAACTGTATACCTAGGACCTTATTATTGACGATGAAACAGAGAGATTGCATCCGATTTTAATACAAAAGGTATAAGGCCGACTTAAGTACAAGAGGACTGGCACTCTAACTTTCTATAATTTGAACCTCTCCTGTGAGTCCAGTATTAGATTCCGATGCTGCACTTCTCGTTTACTGTATCCCTTGGACCTTCTTATTGTCGATTAAATACAGAAATTGCATCCAAATTTAATACAAAAGTTACAATGCAGACTTAAGTACATAAGGACTGACTTTCTAACTTTCTATGATTTGAACCTCTCCTGTGAGTCCAGATTTAGATTCCGATGCTTCACTTCAGGTTTACTGTATCCCTTGGACCTTCTTATTGACGATGAAACACAGAAATTGCATCCGAATGTAATACATAAGGCACAAATCCGACTTAAGTACAAGAGGACAGACATTCTAACTTTCTTTGACTTAAACCTCCCCTACGAGTCCAGTTTTAGATTCCGATGCTTCACTTCAGGTTTACTGTATCCCTTGGACCTTCTTATTGACGATGAAACACAGGAATTGCATCCGATTTTAACACAAAAGTCACAATGCCGACTAAAGTACAAGAGGACTGACACTCTAACTTTCTATGCTTTGAAACTCTCCTGTGAGTACAGTTTTAGATTCCGATGCTTCACTTCAGGTTAACTGTATACCTAGGACCTTATTACTGACGAAGAAACAGAGAAATTGCATCCGATTTTAATACAAAAGGCACATTGCCGACTTAAGTACAAGAGGACTGACACTCTAACTTTCTATGATTTGAACCTATCCTGTGAGTCCAGTTTTAGATTCCGATGCTTCACTTCAAGTTAACTGTATCCCTTGGACCTTCTTGTTGACGATGAAACACAGAAATTCCATCCGAATATAATACAAAAGGCACAATGCCGACTTAAGTACAAGAGGACAGACAATATTACTTTCTATGATTAGAACCTCTCCTGTGAGTCCAGTTTTAGATTCCGATGCTTCACTTCAGGTTTACTGTATACCATGGACCTTGTTATTGACGACGAAACACAGAAATTGCATCCGCATTTAACACAAATGGCACAATGCCGACTTAAGTACAAGAGGACTGACACTCTAACTTTATATGATTTGATTCTCTTCCGTGAGTCCAGTTTTAGATTCCGATGCTTCACTTCAGGTTTACTGTATACCTTGAACCTTCTTATTGACGATGAAACACAGAAATTGCATCCGAATTTAATACAAAAGGCACAATGCCGACTTAAGTACAAGAAGACTGACACTCTAACTTTCTATGATTTGAACCTCTCGTGTGAGTCCAGTTTCAGATTCCGATGCTTCACTTCAGGTTTACTGTATACCATGGACCTTCTTATTGACAATGAAACACAGAAATTGCATCCGAATATAATACAAAAGGCACAATGCCGACTTAAGTACAAGAGCACAGACACTCTAACTTCCTTTGATTTAAACCTCTCCTGTGAGTCCACTTGTAGATTCCGATGCTTCACTTCAGGTTTACTGTATCCCTTGGACCTTCTTATTGACGATGACACACAGAAAATGCTTCCGAATTTAATACATAAGGCACAATGCCGACGTAAGTACAAGAGGACTGACACTCTAAATTTCTATGATTTGAACGTCTCCTGTGAGTTCAGTTTTAGATTCCGATGCTTCACTTCAGTTTTACTGTATACCTTGGACCTTCTTATTGACGATGAAACACAGAAATTGCATCCGAATTTAATACAAAAGGCACAATGCCGACTTAAGTAGAAGAGGACTGACACTCTAACTTTTTGTGATTTGAGCCTCTCCTGTGAGTCCACTTTTAGATTCCGATGGTTCATTTGAGATTTACTGTATACCTTGGACCTTCTTATTGACGATGAAACACAGAAATTGCATTGGCATTTAATACAAAAGGCACAATGCCGACTTAAGTACAAGAGGACTGACACTTTAACGTACTATGATTAGAACTTGACCTGTAAGTACATTTTTAGATTCCGACGCTTCACTTCAGGTTTACTGTATCCTTTGGACCTTTTAATTGACGATGAAACACAGAAATAGCATCCAAAATTAATACAAAATGCACAATGCCGGCTTAATTACAAGAGGACTGACACTCTAACTTTCTATGATTTGAAACTCTCCCGTGAGTCCAGTTTTAGATTCCGATGCTTCACTTCAAGTTTACTCTATCCCTTAGACCTTCTTATTGACGATGAAACACAGAAATTGCATCCGAATTTAACACAAAAGTCACAATGCCGACTTAAGTGCAAGAGGACTGACACTCTAACTTTCTATGATTTGAAACTGTCCTGTGAGTCCAGTTTTAGATTCCGATGCTTCACTTCAAGTTAACTGTATACCTAGAACCATATTATTGACGATGAAACAGAGAGATTGCATCCGATCTTAATACAAAACGTACAAGGCCGACTTAAGTACAAGAGGACTGGCACTCTAACTTTCTATGATTTGAACCTCTCCTGTGAGTCCAGTATTAGATTCCGATGCTGCACTTCTCGTTTACTGTATCCCTTGGACCTTCTTATTGTCGATTAAATACAGAAATTGCATCCAAATTTAATACAAAAGTTACAATGCAGACTTAAGTACATAAGGACTGACACTCTAACTTTCTATGATTTGAACCTCTCCTGTGAGTCCAGATTTAGATTCCGATGCTTCACTTCAGGTTTACTGTATCCCTTGGACCTTCTTATTGACGATGAAACACAGAAATTGCATCGGAATGTAATACATAAGGCACAAATCCGACTTAAGTACAAGAGGACAGACATTCTAACTTTCTTTGACTTAAGCCTCCCCTGCGAGTCCAGTTTTAGATTCCGATGCTTCACTTCAGGTTTACTGTATCCCTTGGACCTTCTTATTGACGATGAAACACAGAAATTGCATCCGATTTTAACACAAAAGTCACAATGCCGACTTAAGTACAAGAGGACTGGCACTCTAACTTTCTATGCTTTGAAACTCTCCTGTGAGTACAATTTTAGATTCCGATGCTTCACTTCAGGTTAACTGTATACCTAGGACCTTATTACTGACGATGAAACAGAGAAATTGCATCCGATTTTAATACAAAAGGCACAATGCCGACTTAAGTACAAGAGGACTGACACTCTAACTTTCTATGATTTGAACCTATCCTGTGAGTCCAGTTTTAGATTCCGATGCTTCACTTCAAGTTAACTGTATCCCTTGGACCTTCTTGTTGACGATGAAACACAGAAATTCCATCCGAATATAATACAAAAGGCACAATGCCGACTTAAGTACAAGAGGACAGACAATATTACCTTCTATGAATAGAACCTCTCCTGTGAGTCCAGTTTTAGATTCCGATGCTTCACTTCAGGTTTACTGTATACCATGGACCTTGTTATTGACGACGAAACACAGAAATTGCATCCGCATTTAACACAAATGGCACAATGCCGACTTAAGTACAAGAGGACTGACACTCTAACTTTATATGATTTGATTCTCTTCCGTGAGTCCAGTTTTAGATTCCGATGCTTCACTTCAGGTTTACTGTATACCTTGAACCTTCTTATTGACGATGAAACACAGAAATTGCATCCGAATTTAATACAAAAGGCACAATGCCGACTTAAGTACAAGAAGACTGACACTCTAACTTTCTATGATTTGAACCTCTCGTGTGAGTCCAGTTTCAGATTCCGATGCTTCACTTCAGGTTTACTGTATACCATGGACCTTCTTATTGACAATGAAACACAGAAATTGCATCCGAATATAATACAAAAGGCACAATGCCGACTTAAGTACAAGAGCACAGACACTCTAACTTCCTTTGATTTAAACCTCTCCTGTGAGTCCACTTGTAGATTCCGATGCTTCACTTCAGGTTTACTGTATCCCTTGGACCTTCTTATTGACGATGACACACAGAAAATGCTTCCGAATTTAATACATAAGGCACAATGCCGACGTAAGTACAAGAGGACTGACACTCTAAATTTCTATGATTTGAACGTCTCCTGTGAGTTCAGTTTTAGATTCCGATGCTTCACTTCAGTTTTACTGTATACCTTGGACCTTCTTATTGACGATGAAACACAGAAATTGCATCCGAATTTAATACAAAAGGCACAATGCCGACTTAAGTAGAGGAGGACTGACACTCTAACTTTTTGTGATTTGAGCCTCTCCTGTGAGTCCACTTTTAGATTCCGATGGTTCATTTGAGATTTACTGTATACCTTGGACCTTCTTATTGACGATGAAACACAGAAATTGCATTGGCATTTAATACAAAAGGCACAATGCCGACTTAAGTACAAGAGGACTGACACTTTAACGTACTATGATTAGAACTTGACCTGTAAGTACATTTTTAGATTCCGACGCTTCACTTCAGGTTTACTGTATCCTTTGGACCTTTTAATTGACGATGAAACACAGAAATAGCATCCAAAATTAATACAAAATGCACAATGCCGGCTTAATTACAAGAGGACTGACACTCTAACTTTCTATGATTTGAAACTCTCCCGTGAGTCCAGTTTTAGATTCCGATGCTTCACTTCAAGTTTACTCTATCCCTTAGACCTTCTTATTGACGATGAAACACAGAAATTGCATCCGAATTTAACACAAAAGTCACAATGCCGACTTAAGTGCAAGAGGACTGACACTCTAACTTTCTATGATTTGAAACTGTCCTGTGAGTCCAGTTTTAGATTCCGATGCTCACTTCAAGTTAACTGTATACCTAGAACCATATTATTGACGATGAAACAGAGAGATTGCATCCGATCTTAATACAAAACGTACAAGGCCGACTTAAGTACAAGAGGACTGGCACTCTAACTTTCTATGATTTGAACCTCTCCTGTGAGTCCAGTATTAGATTCCGATGCTGCACTTCTCGTTTACTGTATCCCTTGGACCTTCTTATTGTCGATTAAATACAGAAATTGCATCCAAATTTAATACAAAAGTTACAATGCAGACTTAAGTACATAAGGACTGACACTCTAACTTTCTATGATTTGAACCTCTCCTGTGAGTCCAGATTTAGATTCCGATGCTTCACTTCAGGTTTACTGTATCCCTTGGACCTTCTTATTGACGATGAAACACAGAAATTGCATCGGAATGTAATACATAAGGCACAAATCCGACTTAAGTACAAGAGGACAGACATTCTAACTTTCTTTGACTTAAGCCTCCCCTGCGAGTCCAGTTTTAGATTCCGATGCTTCACTTCAGGTTTACTGTATCCCGTGGACCTTCTTATTGACGATGAAACACAGAAATTGCATCCGATTTTAACACAAAAGTCACAATGCCGACTTAAGTACAAGAGGACTGGCACTCTAACTTTCTATGCTTTGAAACTCTCCTGTGAGTACAATTTTAGATTCCGATGCTTCACTTCAGGTTAACTGTATACCTAGGACCTTATTACTGACGATGAAACAGAGAAATTGCATCCGATTTTAATACAAAAGGCACAATGCCGACTTAAGTACAAGAGGACTGACACTCTAACTTTCTATGATTTGAACCTATCCTGTGAGTCCAGTTTTAGATTCCGATGCTTTCACTTCAAGTTAACTGTATCCCTTGGACCTTCTTATTGACGATGAAACACAGAAATTCCATCCGAATATAATACAAAAGGCACAATGCCGACTTAAGTACAAGAGGACAGACAATATTACTTTCTATGATTAGAACCTCGCCTGTGAGTCCAGTTTTAGATTCGGATGCTTCACTTCAGGTTTACTGTATACCATGGACCTGGTTATTGACGACGAAACACAGAAATTGCATCCGCATTTAACACAAAAGGCACAATGCCGACTTAAGTACAAGAGGACTGACACTCTAACGTTCTATGATTTGAACCTCCCCTGTGAGTCCATTTTTAGATTCCGATGCTTCACTTCAGGTTTACTGTATCCTTTGGACCTTCTTATTGACGATGAAACACAGAAATAGCATCCGAATTTAATACAAAAGGCACAATACCGACTTAAGTACAAGAGGACTGACACTATTACTTTCTATGATTAGAACCTGTCCTGTGAGTCCAGTTTTAGATTCCGATGCTTCACTTCAGGTCTTCTGTATCCCTTGGACCTTCTTATTGACGATGAAACACAGAGATTGCATTCGAATTTAATACAAAAGGCACAATGCCGACTTAGTGCAGGAGGACTCACATTCTAACTTTCTATGATTTGAACCTCTCCTGTGAGTCGAGTTTTAGATTCCGATGCTTCACTTCAGGTTTACTGTATACCTTGGACCTTCTTATTGACGATGAAACACAGAAATTGCATCCGAATTTAATACAAAAGGCACAATGCCGAGTTAAGTACAACAGGACTGACACTCTAAATATCTTTGATTTGAACCTCTCCTTTGATATGAGTTTTAGATTCCGATGCTTCACTTCAGGTTTACTGTATCCCTTGGACCTTCTTATTGACGATGAAACACAGAAATTGCATCCTAATGTAATACAAAAAGCACAATGTCAACTTAAGTACAAGAGGACACACATTATAACTTTCTTTGATTTAAACCTCTCCTGCGAGGACAGTTTTAGATTCCGATGCTTCACTTCAGGTTTACTGTATCACTTGGACCTTCTTATTGACGATGAAACACAGAAATTGCATCCGAATTTAACACAAAAGTCACAATGCCGACTTAAGTACAAGAGGACTGACACTCTAACTTTCTATTATTTGAAACTCTTCTGTGAGTCCAGTATTAGATTCCGATGCTTCACTTCAGGTTAACTGTATACCTAGGACCTTATTATTGACGATGAAACAGAGAAATTGCATCCGATCTTAATACAAAAGGCACAATGCCGACTTAAGTACAAGAGGACTTACACTCTAACTTTATATGATTTGATTCTCTTCCGTGAGTCCAGTTTTAGATTCCGATGCTTCACTTCAGGTTTACTGTATACCTTGAACCTTCTTATTGACGATGAAACACAGAAATTGCATCCGAATTTAATACAAAAGGCACAATGCCGACTTAAGTACAAGAAGGCTGACACTCTAACTTTCTATGATTTGAACCTCTCGTGTGAGTCCAGTTTCAGATTCCGATGCTTCACTTCAGGTTTACTGTATACCATGGACCTTCTTATTGACGATGAAACACAGAAATTGCATCCGATTTTAATACAAAAGGCACCATGCCGACTTAAGTACAAGAGGACTGACACTCTACATTTCTATGATTTGAACCTCTCCTGTGAGTCCAGTTTTAGATTCCGATGCTTCACTTCAGGTTTACTGTATCCCTTGGACCTTCTTATTGACGATGATACACAGAAATTGCATCCGAATATAATACAAAAGGTGCAATGCCGACTTAAGTAGAAGAGGACTGACACTTTAATTTACTATGATTCGAACCTATCCTATGAGTCCAGTTTTGGTTTCCGATGCTTCACTTCAGGTTTACTGTATACCCTGGACCTTCTTATTGGCAATGAAACACAGAAATTGCATCCGAATTTAATACAAGAGGCACAATGCCGACTTAAGTACAAGAGGACTGACACTCTCACTTTCATGATTTGAACCTCTCCTTTGAGTCCGGTTTTAGATTCCATTGCTTCACTTCAGGTTTACTGTATCCCTTGGACGTTCTTATTGCGGTGAAGCACAAAAATTGCATCCGAATTTAATACAAAAGGCAGAATGCCGACTTAAGTACAAGAGGACTGACACTCTACATTTCTATGATTTGAACCTCTCCTGTGAGTCCAGTTTTTAATTCCAAAGCTTCACTTCAGGTTTACTGTATACCTTGGACCTTCTTATTGATGATCAAACACAGATATTGCATCAAAATTTAATACAAATGCCGCAATGCCGACCTAAGTACAAGAGGACTGACACTCTAACTTTCTATGATTTGAACCTCTCCTGTGAGTTGAGTTTTAGATTCCGCTGCTTCTCTTCAGGTTTACTGTATACCTTGAGCCTTCTTAGTGATGATCTAACACTGAAATTACATCCGAATTTAATACAAAAGGCGCAATGCCGACTTAAGTACAAGAGGACTGTCACTTTAATTTTCTATGATTTGAACCTATCCTGTGAGTCCAGTTTTAGATTCCGATGCTTGACTTCAGGTTAACTGTATACCTTGGAACTTCTTATTGACAATGAAACACAGAAATTGCATCCGAATTCAATACAAAAGGCACAATGCCGACTTAAGTACAAGAGGACTGACACTCTCACTTTCATGATTTGAAAATCTCCTGTGAGTCCAGATTTAGATTCCGATGCTGCACTTCTCGTTTACTGTTTCCCTTGGACCTTTTTATTGACGATTAAATACAGAAATTGCATCCGAATTTAATGCAAAAGTTACAATGCCGACTTAAGTACAAGAGGACTGACACTCTAAATTTCTATGATTTGAACCTCTCCTGTGAGTCCAGTTTTAAATTCCGATGCTTCACTTCAGGTTTACTGTATACCTTGGACATTCTTATTGATGATCAAACACAAAAATTGCATCCGAATTTAATACAAATGGCGCAATGCCGACCTAAGTACAAGAGGACTGACACTCTAACTTTCTATGATTTGAACCCTTCCTGTGAGTCCAGATTTAGATTCCGATGCTTCACTTCAGGTTTACTGTATCCCTTGGACCTTCTTATTGACGATGAAACACAGATATTGCATCCGAATGTAATACAAAAGGCACAATGCCGACTTAAGTACAAGAGGACAGACATTCTAAGTTTCTTTGATTTAAACCTCCCCTGCGAGTCCGGTTTTAGATTCCGATGCTTCACTTCAGGTTTACTGTATCCCTTGGACCTTCTTATTGACGATGTAACACAGAAATTCAATTCGAATTTAATACAAACGGCACAATGCCGACTTAAGTATAAGAGGACTGACACTCTAACTTTCTATGATTTAAACCTCTCCTGTGAATTGAGTTTTAGATTCCGGTGCCTTACTTCAGGTTTACTGTATACCTTAAGCCTTCTTAGTGATGATCTAACACTGAAATTGCATCCGAATTTAATACAAATGGCGCAATGCCGACTTAAGTACAAGAGGACTGACACTTTAATTATCTATGATTTGAACCTATCCTGTGAGTCCAGTTTTAGATTCCGATGCTTGACTTCAGGTTTACTGTATACCGTGGACCTTCGTATTGGCAATGAAACACAGAAATTGCCTCCGAATTCAATACAAAAGGCACAATGCCGACTTAAGTACAAGAGGACTGACACTCTCACTTTCATCATTTGAACCTCTCCTGTGAGTCCCGTTATAGATTTCGATGCTTCACCTCAGGTTTACAGTATCCCTTGGACCTTCTTATTGACGATGAAGCACAGAAATTGCATCCGAATTTAACACAAAAGGCTGAATGCCGAGTAAGTACAAGAGGACTGACACTCTAACTTTCTATGATTTGAACAACTCCTGTGAGTCCAGTTTTAGATTCCGATGCTTCACTTCAGGTTTATTGTATGCCTTGGACCTTCTTATTGACGATGAGACACAGAAAATGCTTCCGAATTTAATACAAATGGCACAATGCCGACTTAAGTACAAGAGGACTGTCACTCTAATTTTCTATGATTTGAACGTCTCCTGTGAGTTCAGTTTTAGATTCCGATGCTTCACTTCTGTTTTACAGTATACCTTGGACTTTCTTATTGACGATGAAACATAGAAATTGCATCCGAACTTAATACAAAAGGCACAATGCCGGCTTAAGTACAAGAGGACTGACACTCTAACTTTCTATGATTTGAGCCTCTCCTGTGAATCCACTTTTAGTTTCCGATGGTTCATTTGAGACTTATTGTATACCTTGGACCTACTTATTGACGATGAAACACAGAAATTGCATCCGAATGTAAAACAAAAGGTACAATGCCGACTTAAGTACAAGAGGACAGACAATCTAACTTTCTTTGATTTAAACCTCTCCTGCGAGTCCAGTTTTACATTCCGATGCTTCACTTCAGGTTTACTGTATCCCTTGGACCTTCTTATTGACGATGAAACACAGAAATTGCATCCGAATTTAACACAAAAGTCACAATGCCGACTTAAGTACAAGAGGACTGACATTCTAACTTTCTATGATTTGAAACTCTCCTGTGAGTCCAGTTTTAGATTCCGATGCTTCACTTCAAGTTAACTGTATACCTAGGACCTTATTATTGACTTTGAAACAGAGAAATTGCATCCGATCTTAATACTAAACGCCCAATGCCGACTTAAGTACAAGAGGACAGACACTCTAACTTTCTATGAGATGAACCTCTCCTGTGAGTCCATTTTCTGATTCCGATGCTTCACTTCAGGTTTACTGTATCCCTTGGACCTTCTTAATGACGATGAAACACAGAAATTCCATCCGAATGTAATACAAAAGGCACAATGCCGACATAAGTACAAGAGGACTGACACTCTAACTTTATATGATTTGACTCTCTCCTGTGAGTCCAGTTTTAGATTCCGATGCTTCACTTCAGGTTTACTGTATACCTTGAATCTTCTTATTGACGATGAAACACAGAAATTGCATCCGAATTTGATACAAAAGGCACAATGCCGACTTAAGTACAAGAGGACTGACTCTCTAACTTTCTATGATTTGAACCTCTCGCGTGAGTCCAGTTTCAGATTCCGATGCTTCACTTCAGGTTTACTGTCTACCTTGGACCTTCTTATTGACAATGAAACACAGAAATTGCATCCGAATTTAATACAAAAGGCACAAGGCCGACTTAAGTACAAGAGCACAGACACTCTAACTTCCTTTGATTTAAACCCCTCCTGTGAGTCCAGGTGTAGATTCCGATGCTTCACTTCATGTTTACTGTATCCCTTCGACCTTCTTATTGACGATGAAACACAGAAATTGCATCCGTTTACAATACAAAAGCACATGCCGACTTAAATACAAGAGGACTGACACTCTAGCTTTCTATGATTTGATCCTCTCCTGTGAGTCCAGTTTTAGATTCCGATGCTTCACTTCAGGTTAACTGTATGCCTTGGACCTTCTTATTGACGATGAAACACAGAAATTGCATCCGATTTTAATACAAAAGGCACAATGCCGACTTAAGTACAAGAGGACTGACACTCTAAATTTCTATGATTTTAACCTCTCCTGTGAGTCCAGTTTTAAATTCCGATGCTTCACTTCAGGTTTACTGTATACCTTGGACCTTCTTATTGATTATCAAGCACAGAAATTGCATCCGAATTTAATACAAATGGCGCAATGCCGACCTAAGTACAAGAGCACTGACACTCTAACTTTCTATGATTTGAATCTCTCCTGTGAGTCCAGTTTTAGATTCCGATGCTTCACTTCAGGTTAACTGTATACCTTGGACCTGCTTATTGACGGTGAAACACAGAAATTGCATCCGAATGTAATACAAAAGGCACAATGCCGACTTAAGTACAAGAGGACAGACATTCTAACTTTCTTTGATTTAAAGCCCCCCTGCGAGTCCGGTTTTAGATTCCGATGCTTCACTTCAGGTTTACTGTGTCCCTTGGACCTTCTTATTGACGACGAAACACAGAAATTGCATCCGAATTTAACACAAAAGTTACAATGCCGACTTAAGTACAAGAGGACTGAGACTTTAAGTTTCTATGATTTGAACCTCTCCTGTGAGTCCAGTTTTGGATTCCGATGCTTCACTTCAGGATTACTGTATCCCCTGGACCTTCTTATTGACGATGAAACACAGAAATTGCATCCGAATTTAATACAAACGGCACAATGTCGACTAAAGTACATGAGGACTGACACTCTAACTTTCTATGATTTGAACCTATCCTGTGAATTGAGTTTTAGATTCCGGTGCTTCACTTCAGGTTTACTGTATACCTTGAGCCTTCTTAGTGATGATCTAACACTGAAATTGCATCCGAATTTAATACTAATGGCGCAATGCCGACTTAAGTACAAGAGGACTGACACTTTAATTTTCTATGATTTGAACCTATCCTGTGAGTCCAGTTTTAGATTCCGATGCTTGACTTCAGGTTTACTGTATACCTTGGACCTTCTTATTGACAATGAAACACACAGAAATTGCATCCGAATTCAATACAAAAGGCAGAATGCCGACTTAACTACAAGAGGACTGACACCCTCACTTTCATGATTTGAACCTCTCCTGTGAGTCCAGTTATGGATTCCGATGCTTCACTTCAGGTTAACTGTATACCTTGGGCCTTCTTATTGACGATGAAACACAGAAATTCCATCCGAATATAATACAAAAGGCACAATGCCGACTTAAGTACAAGAGGACAGACAATATTACTTTCTATGATTAGAACCTCGCCTGTGAGTCCAGTTTTAGATTCGGATGCTTCACTTCAGGTTTACTGTATACCATGGACCTGGTTATTGACGACGAAACACAGAAATTGCATCCGCATTTAACACAAAAGGCACAATGCCGACTTAAGTACAAGAGGACTGACACTCTAACGTTCTATGATTTGAACCTCCCCTGTGAGTCCATTTTTAGATTCCGATGCTTCACTTCAGGTTTACTGTATCCTTTGGACCTTCTTATTGACGATGAAACACAGAAATAGCATCCGAATTTAATACAAAAGGCACAATACCGACTTAAGTACAAGAGGACTGACACTATTACTTTCTATGATTAGAACCTGTCCTGTGAGTCCAGTTTTAGATTCCGATGCTTCACTTCAGGTCTTCTGTATCCCTTGGACCTTCTTATTGACGATGAAACACAGAGATTGCATTCGAATTTAATACAAAAGGCACAATGCCGACTTAGTGCAGGAGGACTCACATTCTAACTTTCTATGATTTGAACCTCTCCTGTGAGTCGAGTTTTAGATTCCGATGCTTCACTTCAGGTTTACTGTATACCTTGGACCTTCTTATTGACGATGAAACACAGAAATTGCATCCGAATTTAATACAAAAGGCACAATGCCGAGTTAAGTACAACAGGACTGACACTCTAAATATCTTTGATTTGAACCTCTCCTTTGATATGAGTTTTAGATTCCGATGCTTCACTTCAGGTTTACTGTATCCCTTGGACCTTCTTATTGACGATGAAACACAGAAATTGCATCCTAATGTAATACAAAAGGCACAATGTCAACTTAAGTACAAGAGGACACACATTATAACTTTCTTTGATTTAAACCTCTCCTGCGAGGACAGTTTTAGATTCCGATGCTTCACTTCAGGTTTACTGTATCACTTGGACCTTCTTATTGACGATGAAACACAGAAATTGCATCCGAATTTAACACAAAAGTCACAATGCCGACATAAGTACAAGAGGACTGACACTCTAACTTTCTATTATTTGAAACTCTTCTGTGAGTCCAGTATTAGATTCCGATGCTTCACTTCAGGTTAACTGTATACCTAGGACCTTATTATTGACGATGAAACAGAGAAATTGCATCCGATCTTAATACAAAAGGCACAATGCCGACTTAAGTACAAGAGGACTTACACTCTAACTTTATATGATTTGATTCTCTTCCGTGAGTCCAGTTTTAGATTCCGATGCTTCACTTCAGGTTTACTGTATACCTTGAACCTTCTTATTGACGATGAAACACAGAAATTGCATCCGAATTTAATACAAAAGGCACAATGCCGACTTAAGTACAAGAAGGCTGACACTCTAACTTTCTATGATTTGAACCTCTCGTGTGAGTCCAGTTTCAGATTCCGATGCTTCACTTCAGGTTTACTGTATACCATGGACCTTCTTATTGACGATGAAACACAGAAATTGCATCCGATTTTAATACAAAAGGCACCATGCCGACTTAAGTACAAGAGGACTGACACTCTACATTTCTATGATTTGAACCTCTCCTGTGAGTCCAGTTTTAGATTCCGATGCTTCACTTCAGGTTTACTGTATCCCTTGGACCTTCTTATTGACGATGATACACAGAAATTGCATCCGAATATAATACAAAAGGTGCAATGCCGACTTAAGTAGAAGAGGACTGACACTTTAATTTACTATGATTCGAACCTATCCTATGAGTCCAGTTTTGGTTTCCGATGCTTCACTTCAGGTTTACTGTATACCCTGGACCTTCTTATTGGCAATGAAACACAGAAATTGCATCCGAATTTAATACAAGAGGCACAATGCCGACTTAAGTACAAGAGGACTGACACTCTCACTTTCATGATTTGAACCTCTCCTTTGAGTCCGGTTTTAGATTCCATTGCTTCACTTCAGGTTTACTGTATCCCTTGGACGTTCTTATTGCGGTGAAGCACAAAAATTGCATCCGAATTTAATACAAAAGGCAGAATGCCGACTTAAGTACAAGAGGACTGACACTCTACATTTCTATGATTTGAACCTCTCCTGTGAGTCCAGTTTTTAATTCCAAAGCTTCACTTCAGGTTTACTGTATACCTTGGACCTTCTTATTGATGATCAAACACAGATATTGCATCAAAATTTAATACAAATGCCGCAATGCCGACCTAAGTACAAGAGGACTGACACTCTAACTTTCTATGATTTGAACCTCTCCTGTGAGTTGAGTTTTAGATTCCGCTGCTTCTCTTCAGGTTTACTGTATACCTTGAGCCTTCTTAGTGATGATCTAACACTGAAATTACATCCGAATTTAATACAAAAGGCGCAATGACGACTTAAGCACAAGAGGACTGTCACTTTAATTTTCTATGATATGAACCTATCCTGTGAGTCCAGTTTTAGATTCCGATGCTTGACTTCAGGTTAACTGTATACCTTGGAACTTCTTATTGACAATGAAACACAGAAATTGCATCCGAATTCAATACAAAAGGCACAATGCCGACTTAAGTACAAGAGGACTGACACTCTCACTTTCATGATTTGAAAATCTCCTGTGAGTCCAGTTTTAGATTCCGATGCTGCACTTCTCGTTTACTGTTTCCCTTGGACCTTTTTATTGACGATTAAATACAGAAATTGCATCCGAATTTAATGCAAAAGTTACAATGCCGACTTAAGTACAAGAGGACTGACACTCTAAATTTCTATGATTTGAACCTCTCCTGTGAGTCCAGTTTTAAATTCCGATGCTTCACTTCTGGTTTACTGTATACCTTGGACATTCTTACTGATGATCAAACACAAAAATTGCATCCGAATTTAATACAAATGGCGCAATGCCGACCTAAGTACAAGAGGACTGACACTCTAACTTTCTATGATTTGAACCCTTCCTGTGAGTCCAGATTTAGATTCCGATGCTTCACTTCAGGTTTACTGTATCCCTTGGACCTTCTTATTGACGATGAAACACAGATATTGCATCCGAATGTAATACAAAAGGCACAATGCCGACTTAAGTACAAGAGGACAGACATTCTAACTTTCTTTGATTTAAACCTCCCCTGCGAGTCCGGTTTTAGATTCCGATGCTTCACTTCAGGTTTACTGTATCCCTTGGACCTTCTTATTGACGATGTAACACAGAAATTCAATTCGAATTTAATACAAACGGCACAATGCCGACTTAAGTATAAGAGGACTGACACTCTAACTTTCTATGATTTGAACCTCTCCTGTGAATTGAGTTTTAGATTCCGGTGCCTTACTTCAGGTTTACTGTATACCTTAAGCCTTCTTAGTGATGATCTAACACTGAAATTGCATCCGAATTTAATACAAATGGCGCAATGCCGACTTAAGTACAAGAGGACTGACACTTTAATTATCTATGATTTGAACCTATCCTGTGAGTCCAGTTTTAGATTCCGATGCTTGACTTCAGGTTTACTGTATACCGTGGACCTTCGTATTGACAATGAAACACAGAAATTGCCTCCGAATTCAATACAAAAGGCACAATGCCGACTTAAGTACAAGAGGACTGACACTCTCACTTTCATCATTTGAACCTCTCCTGTGAGTCCCGTTATAGATTTCGATGCTTCACTTCAGGTTTACTGTATCCCTTGGACCTTCTTATTGACGATGAAGCACAGAAATTGCATCCGAATTTAACACAAAAGGCTGAATGCCGAGTAAGTACAAGAGGACTGACACTCTAACTTTCTATGATTTGAACAACTCCTGTGAGTCCAGTTTTAGATTCCGATGTTCACTTCAGGTTTATTGTATGCCTTGGACCTTCTTATTGACGATGAGACACAGAAAATGCTTCCGAATTTAATACAAATGGCACAATGCCGACTTAAGTACAAGAGGACTGTCACTCTAATTTTCTATGATTTGAACGTCTCCTGTGAGTTCAGTTTTAGATTCCGATGCTTCACTTCTGTTTTACAGTATACCTTGGACTTTCTTATTGACGATGAAACATAGAAATTGCATCCGAATTTAATACAAAAGGCACAATGCCGGCTTAAGTACAAGAGGACTGACACTCTAACTTTCTATGATTTGAGCCTCTCCTGTGAATCCACTTTTAGATTCCGATGGTTCATTTGAGACTTATTGTATACCTTGGACCTACTTATTGACGATGATACACAGAAATTGCATCCGAATGTAAAACAAAAGGTACAATGCCGACTTAAGTACAAGAGGACAGACAATCTAACTTTCTTTGATTTAAACCTCTCCTGCGAGTCCAGTTTTACATTCCGATGCTTCACTTCAGGTTTACTGTATCCCTTGGACCTTCTTATTGACGATGAAACACAGAAATTGCATCCGAATTTAACACAAAAGTCACAATGCCGACTTAAGTACAAGAGGACTGACACTCTAACTTTCTATGATTTGAAACTCTCCTGTGAGTCCAGTTTTAGATTCCGATGCTTCACTTCAAGTTAACTGGATACCTAGGACCTTATTATTGACGATGAAACAGAGAAATTGCATCCGATCTTAATACTAAACGCCCAATGCCGACTTAAGTACAAGAGGACAGACACTCTAACTTTCTATGAGATGAACCTCTCCTGTGAGTCCATTTTCTGATTCCGATGCTTCACTTCAGGTTTACTGTATCCCTTGGACCTTCTTAATGACGATGAATCACAGAAATTCCATCCGAATGTAATACATAAGGCACAATGCCGACATAAGTACAAGAGGACTGACACTCTAACTTTATATGATTTGACTCTCTCCTGTGAGTCCAGTTTTAGATTCCGATGCTTCACTTCAGGTTTACTGTATACCTTGAATCTTCTTATTGACGATGAAACACAGAAATTGCATCCGAATTTGATACAAAAGGCACAATGCCGACTTAAGTACAAGAGGACTGACTCTCTAACTTTCTATGATTTGAACCTCTCGCGTGAGTCCAGTTTCAGATTCCGATGCTTCACTTCAGGTTTACTGTCTACCTTGGACCTTCTTATTGACAATGAAACACAGAAATTGCATCCGAATTTAATACAAAAGGCACAAGGCCGACTTAAGTACAAGAGCACAGACACTCTAACTTCCTTTGATTTAAACCCCTCCTGTGAGTCCAGGTGTAGATTCCGATGCTTCACTTCATGTTTACTGTATCCCTTCGACCTTCGTATTGACGATGAAACACAGAAATTGCATCCGTTTACAATACAAAAGCACATGCCGACTTAAATACAAGAGGACTGACACTCTAGCTTTCTATGATTTGATCCTCTCCTGTGAGTCCAGTTTTATATTCCGATGCTTCACTTCAGGTTAACTGTATGCCTTGGACCTTCTTATTGACGATGAAACACAGAAATTGCATCCGATTTTAATATAAAAGGCACAATGCCGACTTAAGTACAAGAGGACTGACACTCTAAATTTCTATGATTTTAACCTCTCCTGTGAGTCCAGTTTTAAATTCCGATGCTTCACTTCAGGTTTACTGTATACCTTGGACCTTCTTATTGATTATCAAGCACAGAAATTGCATCCGAATTTAATACAAATGGCGCAATGCCGACCTAAGTACAAGAGCACTGACACTCTAACTTTCTATGATTTGAATCTCTCCTGTGAGTCCAGTTTTAGATTCCGATGCTTCACTTCAGGTTAACTGTATACCTTGGACCTGCTTATTGACGGTGAAACACAGAAATTGCATCCGAATGTAATACAAAAGGCACAATGCCGACTTAAGTACAAGAGGACAGACATTCTAACTTTCTTTGATTTAAAGCCCCCCTGCGAGTCCGGTTTTAGATTCCGATGCTTCACTTCAGGTTTACTGTGTCCCTTGGACCTTCTTATTGACGACGAAAAACAGAAATTGCATCCGAATTTAACACAAAAGTCACAATGCCGACTTAAGTACAAGAGGACTGAGACTTTAAGTTTCTATGATTTGAACCTCTCCTGTGAGTCCAGTTTTGGATTCCGATGCTTCACTTCAGGATTACTGTATCCCCTGGACCTTCTTATTGACGATGAAACACAGAAATTGCATCCGAATTTAATACAAACGGCACAATGTCGACTAAAGTACATGAGGACTGACACTCTAACTTTCTATGATTTGAACCTATCCTGTGAATTGAGTTTTAGATTCCGGTGCTTCACTTCAGGTTTACTGTATACCTTGAGCCTTCTTAGTGATGATCTAACACTGAAATTGCATCCGAATTTAATACTAATGGCGCAATGCCGACTTAAGTACAAGAGGAATGACACTTTTATTTTCTATGATTTGAACCTATCCTGTGAGTCCAGTTTTAGATTCCGATGCTTGACTTCAGGTTTACTGTATACCTTGGACCTTCTTATTGACAATGAAACACACAGAAATTGCATCCGAATTCAATACAAAAGGCAGAATGCCGACTTAACTACAAGAGGACTGACACCCTCACTTTCATGATTTGAACCTCTCCTGTGAGTCCAGTTATGGATTCCGATGCTTCACTTCAGGTTAACTGTATACCTTGGGCCTTCTTAGCGATGATAAAACACTGAAATTGCATCCGAATTTAATACAAAAGGCACAATGCCGACTTAAGTACAAGAGGACTGACACACAAACTTTCTATGATTTGAACCCCTCCAGTGAGTTCAGATTTAGATTCCGATGCTTCACTTCAGGTTTACTGTATACCATAGAACTTCTTATTGACGATGAAACACAGAAATTGCATGCAAATGTAATACGAAAGGCACAATGCTGACTTAAGTACAAGAGGACAGACACTCTAACTTTCTTTGATTTCAACCTCTCCTGTGAGTCCAGTTTTAGATTCCGATGCTTCACTTCAGGTTTACTGTATCCCTTGGAAATTCTTATTGACGATGAAACACAGAAATTGCATCCGAATTTAATACAAAATGCACAATGCCGACATAAGTACAAGAGGACTGACACTCTATCTTTCTTTGATTTGAACCTCTCCTGTGAGTCCAGTTTTAGATTCCGATGCTTCACTTTAGGTTTACTGTATCCTTTGGACGTTCTTATTGGCGATGAGGCACAGAAATTGCATCCGAATTTAATACAAAAGGCAGAATGCCGACATAACTACAAGAGGACTGACACTCTAACTTTCTATGATTTGAACCTCTCCTGTGAGTCCAGTTTTAGATTCCGATGCTGCACTTCTCGTTTACTGTATCCCTTGGACCTTCTCATTGTCGATTAAATACAGAAATTGCATCCGAATATAATACAAAAGTTACATTGCCGACTTAAGTACAAGAGGACTGACACTCTAAATTTCTTTGATTTGAACCTCTCCTGTGAGTCCAGTATTAAATTCCGATGCTTCACTTCAGGTTCACTGTATACCATGGACCTTCTTATTGATGATCAAACACTGAAATTGCATCCAAATTTAATACAAATGGCGCAATGCCGACCTAAGTACAAGATGACTGACACTCTAACTTTCTTTGATTTGAACCTCTCCTGTGAGTCCAGTTTTAGATTCCGATGCTTCACTTTAGGTTTACTGTATCCCTTGGACGTTCTTATTGGCGATGAGGCACAGAAATTGCATCCGAATTTAAAAAAAAAAATCAGAATGCCGACTTAACTACAAGAGGACTGACACTCTAACTTTCTATGATTTGAACCTCTCCTGTGAGTTGAGTTTTAGATTCCGGTGCTTCACTTCAGGTTTACTGTATACCTTGAGCCTTCTTAGTGATGATCTAACACTGAAATTGCATTAGAATTTAATAGAAAAGGCGCAATGCCGACCAAAGTACAAGAGGACTAACACTTTAATTTTCTATGATTTGAACCTATCCTGTGAGTCCAGTTTTAGATTCTGATGCTTGACTTCAGGTTTACTGTATACCTAGGACCTTCTTATTGACAATGAAATACAGAAATTGATTCCGAATTCAATACAAAAGGCACAATGCCGACTTAGGTACAAGAGGACTGACACTCTCACTTTCATGATTTGAACCTCTCCTGTGAGTCCTGTTATAGATTCCGATGCTGCACTTCTCGTTTACTGTATCCCTTGGACCTTCATATTGACGATTAAATACAGAACTTGTATCCGAATTTAATACAAAAGTTACAATGCCGACTTAAGTACAAGAGGACAGACACTCTAAATTTCTATGATTTGAACCCCTCCTGTGAGTCCAGTTTTACATTCCGATGCTTCACTTCAGGTTTACTGTATACCTTGGACCTTCTTATTGATGATCAAACACAGAAATTGCATCCGAATTTAATAAAAATGGCGCAATGCCGACCTAAGTACAAGAGGACTGACACTCTAACTTTCTATGATTTGAACCTCTCCTGTGAGTCCAGATTTAGATTCCGATGGTTCACTTCAGGTTTACAGTATCCCTTGGACCTTCTTATTGACGATGAAACACAGAAATTGCATCCGAATGTAACACAAAAGTCACAATGCCGACTTAAGTACAAGAGGACTGACACGTTAAGTTTCTATGATTTGAACCACTCCTGTGAGTCCAGTTTTGGATTCCGATGCTTCACTTCAGGTTTACTGTATCCCTTGGACCTTCTTATTGACGATGAAACACAGAAATTCCATCCGAATATAATACAAACGGCACAATGACGACTTAAGTACAAGAGGACTGACACTCTAACTTTCTATGATTTGTACCTCTCCTGTGAGTCCAGTTTTGGATTCCGATGCTTCACTTCAGGTTTACTGTATCCCTTGGACCTTCTTATTGACGATGAAACACAGAAATTCCATCCGAATATAATACAAACGGCACAATGACGACTTAAGTACAAGAGGACTGACACTCTAACTTTCTATGATTTGAACCTCTCCTGTGAATTGAGTTTTAGATTCCGGTGCTTCACTTCATGTTTACTGTATACCTTGAGCCTTCTTAGTGATGATCTAACACTGTAATTGCATCCGAATTTAATACAAATGGCGCAATGCCATCTTATGTCAAGAGGACTGACACTTTAATTGTCAATGATTTGAACCTATCCTGTGAGTCCAGTTTTAGATTCCGATGCTTGACTTCAGGTTTACCGTATACTTTGGACCTTCTTATTGACGATAAAGCACAGAAATTGCATCCGAGTTTAGTACAAAAGGCTGAATGCCGACTTAAGTACAAGAGGACTGACACTCTAACTTTCTATGATTTGAACATCTCCTCTGAGTCCAGATTTAGATTCCGATGATTCACTTCAGGTTTACTATATCCCTTGGACCTTCTTATTGACGATGAAACACAGAAATTGCATCCGAATATAAAACAAAAGACACAATGCCGACTTTAGTACAAGAGGACAGACAATCTAACTTGCTTTGATTTAAACCTCCCCTGCGAGTCCAGTTTTAGATTCCGATGCTTCACTTTAGGTTTACTGTATCCTTTGGACGTTCTTATTGGCGATGAGGCACAGAAATTGCATCCGAATTTAATACAAAAGGCAGAATGCCGACATAACTACAAGAGGACTGACACTCTAACTTTCTATGATTTGAACCTCTCCTGTGAGTCCAGTTTTAGATTCCGATGCTGCACTTCTCGTTTACTGTATCCCTTGGACCTTCTCATTGTCGATTAAATACAGAAATTGCATCCGAATATAATACAAAAGTTACATTGCCGACTTAAGTACAAGAGGACTGACACTCTAAATTTCTTTGATTTGAACCTCTCCTGTGAGTCCAGTATTAAATTCCGATGCTTCACTTCAGGTTCACTGTATACCATGGACCTTCTTATTGATGATCAAACACTGAAATTGCATCCAAATTTAATACAAATGGCGCAATGCCGACCTAAGTACAAGATGACTGACACTCTAACTTTCTTTGATTTGAACCTCTCCTGTGAGTCCAGTTTTAGATTCCGATGCTTCACTTTAGGTTTACTGTATCCCTTGGACGTTCTTATTGGCGATGAGGCACAGAAATTGCATCCGAATTTAAAAAAAAAAATCAGAATGCCGACTTAACTACAAGAGGACTGACACTCTAACTTTCTATGATTTGAACCTCTCCTGTGAGTTGAGTTTTAGATTCCGGTGCTTCACTTCAGGTTTACTGTATACCTTGAGCCTTCTTAGTGATGATCTAACACTGAAATTGCATTAGAATTTAATAGAAAAGGCGCAATGCCGACCAAAGTACAAGAGGACTAACACTTTAATTTTCTATGATTTGAACCTATCCTGTGAGTCCAGTTTTAGATTCTGATGCTTGACTTCAGGTTTACTGTATACCTAGGACCTTCTTATTGACAATGAAATACAGAAATTGATTCCGAATTCAATACAAAAGGCACAATGCCGACTTAGGTACAAGAGGACTGACACTCTCACTTTCATGATTTGAACCTCTCCTGTGAGTCCTGTTATAGATTCCGATGCTGCACTTCTCGTTTACTGTATCCCTTGGACCTTCATATTGACGATTAAATACAGAACTTGTATCCGAATTTAATACAAAAGTTACAATGCCGACTTAAGTACAAGAGGACAGACACTCTAAATTTCTATGATTTGAACCCCTCCTGTGAGTCCAGTTTTACATTCCGATGCTTCACTTCAGGTTTACTGTATACCTTGGACCTTCTTATTGATGATCAAACACAGAAATTGCATCCGAATTTAATAAAAATGGCGCAATGCCGACCTAAGTACAAGAGGACTGACACTCTAACTTTCTATGATTTGAACCTCTCCTGTGAGTCCAGATTTAGATTCCGATGGTTCACTTCAGGTTTACAGTATCCCTTGGACCTTCTTATTGACGATGAAACACAGAAATTGCATCCGAATGTAACACAAAAGTCACAATGCCGACTTAAGTACAAGAGGACTGACACGTTAAGTTTCTATGATTTGAACCACTCCTGTGAGTCCAGTTTTGGATTCCGATGCTTCACTTCAGGTTTACTGTATCCCTTGGACCTTCTTATTGACGATGAAACACAGAAATTCCATCCGAATATAATACAAACGGCACAATGACGACTTAAGTACAAGAGGACTGACACTCTAACTTTCTATGATTTGTACCTCTCCTGTGAGTCCAGTTTTGGATTCCGATGCTTCACTTCAGGTTTACTGTATCCCTTGGACCTTCTTATTGACGATGAAACACAGAAATTCCATCCGAATATAATACAAACGGCACAATGACGACTTAAGTACAAGAGGACTGACACTCTAACTTTCTATGATTTGAACCTCTCCTGTGAATTGAGTTTTAGATTCCGGTGCTTCACTTCATGTTTACTGTATACCTTGAGCCTTCTTAGTGATGATCTAACACTGTAATTGCATCCGAATTTAATACAAATGGCGCAATGCCATCTTATGTCAAGAGGACTGACACTTTAATTGTCAATGATTTGAACCTATCCTGTGAGTCCAGTTTTAGATTCCGATGCTTGACTTCAGGTTTACCGTATACTTTGGACCTTCTTATTGACGATAAAGCACAGAAATTGCATCCGAGTTTAGTACAAAAGGCTGAATGCCGACTTAAGTACAAGAGGACTGACACTCTAACTTTCTATGATTTGAACATCTCCTCTGAGTCCAGATTTAGATTCCGATGATTCACTTCAGGTTTACTATATCCCTTGGACCTTCTTATTGACGATGAAACACAGAAATTGCATCCGAATATAAAACAAAAGACACAATGCCGACTTTAGTACAAGAGGACAGACAATCTAACTTGCTTTGATTTAAACCTCCCCTGCGAGTCCAGTTTTAGATTCCGATGCTTCACTTCAGGTTTACTGTGTCACTTGGACTTCTTATTGACGATGAAACACAGAAATTGCATCCGAATTTAACACAAAAGTCACAATGCCGACTTAAGTACAAGAGGACTGACACTCTAACTTTCTATGATTTGAAACTCTCCTGTGAGTCCAGTTTTAGATTCCGATGCTTCACTTCAAGTTAACTGTATACCTAGGACCTTATTATTGACGATGAAATAGAGAAATTGCATCCGATTTTAATACAAATGGCACAATGCCGACTTAAGTACAAGAGGACAGACATTCTAACTTTCTTTGATTTAAACCTCCCCTGCGAGTGCAGTTTTAGTTTCCGATGCCTCACTTCAGGTTTACTGTATCCCTTGGACCTTCTTATTGACGATGAAACACAGAGATTGCATCCGACTTTAACCCAAAAGTCACAATGTCGACTTAAGTACAAGAGGACTGACACTCTAACTTTCTAGGATTTGAAACTCTCCTGTGAGTAGAGTTTTAGTTTCCGATGCCTCACTTCAGGTTTACTGTATCCCTTGGACTTTCTTATTGACGATGAAACACAGAAATTCCATCCGAATATAATACAAAAGGCACAATGCCGACTTAAGTACAAGATGACTAACACTCTAACTTTCTATGATTTGAACCACTCATGTGAGTTGAGTTTTAGATTCCGGAGCTTCACTTCAGGTTTACTGTATACATTGAGCGTTCTTAGTGATGATCAAACACTGATATTGCATCCGAATTTAATACAAAAGGCGCAATGCCGACATAAGTACAAGAGGACTGACACTTTAATTTTCTATGATTTGAACCTATCCTGTGAGTCCAGTTTTAGATTCCGATGCTTGACTTCAGGGTTACTGTATACTTTGGACCATCTTATTGACAATGAACCACAGAAATTGCATCCGAATTTAATACAAAAGGCACAATGCCGACATAAGTACAAGAGGACTGATACTCTCACCTTCATGATTGGAAACTCTCATGTGAGTCCAGTTACAGATTCCGATGCTTCACTTCATGTTTACTGTATCTCTTGGACCTTCTTATTGACGATGAAGCACAGAAATTGCATCCGAATTTAATACACAAGGCAGAATGCCGACTTAAGTACAAGTGGACTGACACTCTAACTTTCTATGATATGAACATCTCCTGTGAGTCCAGTTTTAGATTCCGATGCTTCACTTCAGGTTAATTGTATCCCTTGGACCTTCTTATTGACGATGACACACAGAAAATGCTTCCAAATTTAATACAAAAGGCACAATGCCGACTTAAGTACAAGAGGACTGACAGTCTAACTTTCCATGATTTGAACGTCTCCTGTGAGTTCAGTTTTAGATTCCGATGCTTCACTTCAGTTCTACTGTATACCTTGGACCTTCTTATTGACGATGAAACACAGAAATTGCATCCGAATATAATACAAACGGCACAATGACGACTTAAGTACAAGAGGACTGACACTCTAACTTTCTATGATTTGAACCTCTCCTGTGAGTCCAGTTTTAGATTCCGATGGTTCACTTCAGGTTTACAGTATCCCTTGGACCTTCTTATTGACGATGAAACACAGAAATTGCATCCGAATGTAACACAAAAGTCACAATGCCGACTTAAGTACAAGAGGACTGACACGTTATGTTTCTATGATTTGAACCACTCCTGTGAGTCCAGTTTTGGATTCCGATGCTTCACTTCAGGTTTACTGTATCCCTTGGACCTTCTTATTGACGATGAAACACAGAAATTCCATCCGAATATAATACAAACGGCACAATGACGACTTAAGTACAAGAGGACTGACACTCTAACTTTCTATGATTTGAACCTCTCCTGTGAGTCCAGTTTTAGATTCCGATGCTTCACTTTAGGTTTACTGTATCCCTTGGACGTTCTTATTGGCGATGAGGCACAGAAATTGCATCCGAATTTAAAAAAAAAAATCAGAATGCCGACTTAACTACAAGAGGACTGACACTCTAACTTTCTATGATTTGAACCTCTCCTGTGAGTTGAGTTTTAGATTCCGGTGCTTCACTTCAGGTTTACTGTATACCTTGAGCCTTCTTAGTGATGATCTAACACTGAAATTGCATTAGAATTTAATAGAAAAGGCGCAATGCCGACCAAAGTACAAGAGGACTAACACTTTAATTTTCTATGATTTGAACCTATCCTGTGAGTCCAGTTTTAGATTCTGATGCTTGACTTCAGGTTTACTGTATACCTAGGACCTTCTTATTGACAATGAAATACAGAAATTGATTCCGAATTCAATACAAAAGGCACAATGCCGACTTAGGTACAAGAGGACTGACACTCTCACTTTCATGATTTGAACCTCTCCTGTGAGTCCTGTTATAGATTCCGATGCTGCACTTCTCGTTTACTGTATCCCTTGGACCTTCATATTGACGATTAAATACAGAACTTGTATCCGAATTTAATACAAAAGTTACAATGCCGACTTAAGTACAAGAGGACAGACACTCTAAATTTCTATGATTTGAACCCCTCCTGTGAGTCCAGTTTTACATTCCGATGCTTCACTTCAGGTTTACTGTATACCTTGGACCTTCTTATTGATGATCAAACACAGAAATTGCATCCGAATTTAATAAAAATGGCGCAATGCCGACCTAAGTACAAGAGGACTGACACTCTAACTTTCTATGATTTGAACCTCTCCTGTGAGTCCAGATTTAGATTCCGATGGTTCACTTCAGGTTTACAGTATCCCTTGGACCTTCTTATTGACGATGAAACACAGAAATTGCATCCGAATGTAACACAAAAGTCACAATGCCGACTTAAGTACAAGAGGACTGACACGTTAAGTTTCTATGATTTGAACCACTCCTGTGAGTCCAGTTTTGGATTCCGATGCTTCACTTCAGGTTTACTGTATCCCTTGGACCTTCTTATTGACGATGAAACACAGAAATTCCATCCGAATATAATACAAACGGCACAATGACGACTTAAGTACAAGAGGACTGACACTCTAACTTTCTATGATTTGAACCTCTCCTGTGAGTCCAGTTTTGGATTCCGATGCTTCACTTCAGGTTTACTGTTTCCCTTGGACCTTCTTATTGACGATGAAACACAGAAATTCCATCCGAATATAATACAAACGGCACAATGACGACTTAAGTACAAGAGGACTGACACTCTAACTTTCTATGATTTGAACCTCTCCTGTGAATTGAGTTTTAGATTCCGGTGCTTCACTTCATGTTTACTGTATACCTTGAGCCTTCTTAGTGATGATCTAACACTGTAATTGCATCCGAATTTAATACAAATGGCGCAATGCCATCTTATGTCAAGAGGACTGACACTTTAATTGTCAATGATTTGAACCTATCCTGTGAGTCCAGTTTTAGATTCCGATGCTTGACTTCAGGTTTACCGTATACTTTGGACCTTCTTATTGACGATAAAGCACAGAAATTGCATCCGAGTTTAGTACAAAAGGCTGAATGCCGACCTAAGTACAAGAGGACTGACACTCTAACTTTCTATGATTTGAACATCTCCTCTGAGTCCAGATTTAGATTTCGATGATTCACTTCAGGTTTACTATATCCCTTGGACCTTCTTATTGACGATGAAACACAGAAATTGCATCCGAATATAAAACAAAAGACACAATGCCGACTTTAGTACAAGAGGACAGACAATCTAACTTGCTTTGATTTAAACCTCCCCTGCGAGTCCAGTTTTAGATTCCGATGCTTCACTTCAGGTTTACTGTGTCACTTGGACTTCTTATTGACGATGAAACACAGAAATTGCATCCGAATTTAACACAAAAGTCACAATGCCGACTTAAGTACAAGAGGACTGACACTCTAACTTTCTATGATTTGAAACTCTCCTGTGAGTCCAGTTTTAGATTCCGATGCTTCACTTCAAGTTAACTGTATACCTAGGACCTTATTATTGACGATGAAATAGAGAAATTGCATCCGATTTTAATACAAATGGCACAATGCCGACTTAAGTACAAGAGGACAGACATTCTAACTTTCTTTGATTTAAACCTCCCCTGCGAGTGCAGTTTTAGTTTCCGATGCCTCACTTCAGGTTTACTGTATCCCTTGGACCTTCTTATTGACGATGAAACACAGAGATTGCATCCGACTTTAACCCAAAAGTCACAATGTCGACTTAAGTACAAGAGGACTGACACTCTAACTTTCTAGGATTTGAAACTCTCCTGTGAGTAGAGTTTTAGTTTCCGATGCCTCACTTCAGGTTTACTGTATCCCTTGGACCTTCTTATTGACGATGAAACACAGAAATTCCATCCGAATATAATACAAAAGGCACAATGCCGACTTAAGTACAAGATGACTAACACTCTAACTTTCTATGATTTGAACCACTCATGTGAGTTGAGTTTTAGATTCCGGAGCTTCACTTCAGGTTTACTGTATACATTGAGCGTTCTTAGTGATGATCAAACACTGATATTGCATCCGAATTTAATACAAAAGGCGCAATGCCGACATAAGTACAAGAGGACTGACACTTTAATTTTCTATGATTTGAACCTATCCTGTGAGTCCAGTTTTAGATTCCGATGCTTGACTTCAGGGTTACTGTATACCTTGGACCATCTTATTGACAATGAACCACAGAAATTGCATCCGAATTTAATACAAAAGGCACAATGCCGACATAAGTACAAGAGGACTGATACTCTCACCTTCATGATTGGAAACTCTCATGTGAGTCCAGTTACAGATTCCGATGCTTCACTTCATGTTTACTGTATCTCTTGGACCTTCTTATTGACGATGAAGCACAGAAATTGCATCCGAATTTAATACACAAGGCAGAATGCCGACTTAAGTACAAGAGGACTGACACTCTAACTTTCTATCATTTGAGCCTCTCCTGTGAGTCCACTTTTAAATTCCGATGGTTCATTTGAGATTTGCTGTATACCTTGGACCTTCTTATTGACGATGAAACACAGAAATTGCATCCGAATTAAATACAAAAGGCACAATGCCGACCTAAGTACAAGAGGACTGACACTCTCACTTTCTACGATTTGAACCTCTCCAGTAAGTCCAGTTTTAGATTCCGATGCTTCATTTCAGGTTTATTGTATCCCTTGGATGTTCTTATTGACGATGAAACACAGAAATTGCATCCGAATTTAACACAAACGGCACAATGCCGACTTAAGTACAAGAGGACTGACACTCTAACATTCTATGTTTTGAAACTCTCCTGCGAGTCCAGTTTTAGATTCCGATGCTTTACTTCAAGTTAACTGTATACCTAGGACCTTATTATTGCCGACTAAACAGAGAAATTGCAACCGATTTTAATACAAATGGCACAATGCCGACTTAAGTACAAGAGGACAGACATTCTAACTTTCCTTGATTTAAACCTCCCCTGCGAGTGCAGTTTTAGATTCCGATGCTTCACTTCAGGTTTACTGTATCCCTTGGACCTTCTTATTGACGATGAAACACAGAAATTGCATCCGACTTTAACCCAAAAGACACAATGTCGACTTAAGTACAAGAGGAGTGACACTCTAACTTTCTATGATTTGAAACTCTCCTGTGAGTACAGTTTTACATTCCGATGGTTCACTTCAGGTTAACTGTATGCCTAGGACCTTATTATTGACGATGAAACGGAGAAATTGCATCCGATTTTAATACAAAAGGCACAATGCCGACTTCAGTACAAGAGGACTGACACTCTAACTTTCTATGATTTGAACCTCTCCTGTGAGTCCAGTTTTGGATTCCGATGCTTCACTTCAGGTTAACTGTATCCCTTGGACCTTCTTATTGACGATGAAACACAGAAATTCCATCCGAATATAAGTCAAAAGGCACAATGCCGACTTAAGTACAAGATGACTGACACTCTAACTTTCTATGATTTGAACCACTCCTGTGAGTTGAGTTTTAGATTCCGGAGCTTCACTTCATGTTTACTGTATACATTGAGCCTTCTTAGTGATGATCAAACACTGAAATTGCATCCGAATTTAATACAAAAGGCGCAATGCCGACATAAGTACAAGAGGACTGACACTTAAATTTTCTATGATTTGAACCTATCCTGTGAGTCCAGTTTTAGATTCCGATGCTTGACTTCAGGTTTACTGTATACCTTGGACCTTCTTATTGACAATGAACCACAGAAATTGCATCCGAATTTAATACAAAAGGCAGAATGCCGACTTAAGTACAAGAGGACTGACACTCTAACTTTCTATGATATGAACATCTCCTGTGAGTCCAGTTTTAGATTCCGATGCTTCACTTCAGGTTAATTGTATCCCTTGGACCTTCTTATTGACGATGACACACAGAAAATGCTTCCAAATTTAATACAAAAGGCACAATGCCGACTTAAGTACAAGAGGTCTGACACTCTAACTTTCCATGATTTGAGCGTCTCCTGTGAGTTCAGTTTTAGATTCCGATGCTTCACTTCAGTTTTACTGTATACCTTGGACCTTCTTATTGACGATGAAACACAGAAATTGCATCCGAAATTAATACAAAAGGCACAATGCCGACTTAAGTACAAGAGGACTGACACTCTAACTTTCTATGATTTGAGCCTCTCCTGTGAGTCCACTTTTAGATTCCGATGGTTCATTTGAGATTTACTGTATACCTTGGACCTTCTTATTGACGATGAAACACAGAAATTGCATCCGCATGTAATACAAATAGCACAATGCCGACTTAAGTACAAGAGGACTGGCACTCTAACGTTCTATGATTAGAACTTCCCCTGTGGGTCCATTTTTAGATTCCGATGCTACACTTCAGGTTTACTGTATCCTTTGGACCTTCGTATTGACGATGAAACACAGAAATAGCATCCAAATTTAATACAAAATGCACCATGCCGACTTAATTACCAGAGGACTGACACTATTACTTTCTATAATTTGAACCTCTCCTGTGAGTCAAGTTTTAGATTCCGATGCTGGACTTCCCGTTTACTGTATTCCTTGGACCTTCTTATTGACGAATAAATACAGAGATTGCATCCGAATTTAATACAAATGTTACAATGCCGACTTAAGTACAAGAGGACTGACACTCTAACTTTCGATGTATGGAAGCTCTCCTCTGAGTCCAGATTTAGATTCCGATGCTTCACTTCAGGTTTATTGTATACCTTGGACTTTCATATTGACGATGAAACACAGAAGCTGCATCCGAATGTAACGCAAAAGGCACAACGCCGACTTAAGTACAAGAGCACAGACAATCTAACTTTCTTTGATTTAAAACTCTCCTGCGAGTCCAGTTTTAGATTCCGATGCTTCACTTCAGGTTTGCTGTATCCCTTGGACCTTCTTATTGACGATGAAACACAGAAATTGCAACCGACTTTAACCCAAAAGTCACAATGTCGACTTAAGTACAACAGGACTGACACTCTAACTTTCTATGATTTGAAACTCTCCTGTGAGTCCAGTTTTAGATTCCGATGCTTCACTTCAAGTTAACTGTATACCTAGGACCTTATTATTGACGATGAAACAGAGAAATTGCATCCGATTTTAATACAAAAGGCACAAGGCCAACTTAAGTACAAGAGGACTGACACTCTAACTTTCTATGATTTGAACCTCTCCTGTGAGTCCAGTTTTAGATTCCGATGCTTCACTTCACGTTTACTGTATCCCTTATACCTTCTTATTGACGATGAATCACAGAAATTGCGTCCGAATTTAATACAAAAGTCACAATGCCGACTTAAGTACAAGAGAACTGACACTATAACTTTCTATGATTTGAACCTCTCCTGTGAGTTGAGTTTTAAATTCCGATCCTTCACTTCAGGTTTACTGTATACCTTGGGCTTTCTAATTGACGATGAAACACAGAAATTGCATCCGAATATAATACAAAAAGCACAATGCCGACTTAAGTACAAAAGGACTGACGCTCTAACTTTATATGATTTGAACCAATCCTGTGAGTTGAGTTTTAGATTCCGATGCTTCACTTCAGGTTTACTGTATACCTGGGACCTTCTTATTGACGATGAAGCACAGAAATTGCATCTGAATTTAATACAAAAGGCAGAATGCCGACTTAAGTACAAGAGGACTGACACTCTAACTTTCTATGATATGAACATCTCCTGTGAGTCCAGTTTTAGATTCCGATGCTTCACTTCAGGTTAATTGTATCCCTTGGACCTTCTTATTGACGATGACACACAGAAAATGCTTCCAAATTTAATACAAAATGCACAATGCCGACTTAAGTACAAGAGGTCTGACACTCTAACTTTCCATGATTTGAGCGTCTCCTGTGAGTTCAGTTTTAGATTCCGATGCTTCACTTCAGTTTTACTGTATACCTTGGACCTTCTTATTGACGATGAAACACAGAAATTGCATCCGAAATTAATACAAAAGGCACAATGCCGACTTAAGTACAAGAGGACTGACACTCTAACTTTCTATGATTTGAGCCTCTCCTGTGAGTCCACTTTTAGATTCCGTTGGTTCATTTGAGATTTACTGTATACCTTGGACCTTCTTATTGACGATGAAACACAGAAATTGCATCCGCATGTAATACAAATAGCACAATGCCGACTTAAGTACAAGAGGACTGGCACTCTAACGTTCTATGATTAGAACTTCCCCTGTGGGTCCATTTTTAGATTCCGATGCTACACTTCAGGTTTACTGTATCCTTTGGACCTTCGTATAGACGATGAAACACAGAAATAGCATCCAAATTTAATACAAAATGCACCATGCCGACTTCATTACAAGTGGACTGACACTATTACTTTCTATAATTTGAACCTCTCCTGTGAGTCAAGTTTTAGATTCCGATGCTGGACTTCCCGTTTACTGTATTCCTTGGACCTTCTTATTGACGAATAAATACAGAGATTGCATCCGAATTTAATACAAATGTTACAATGCCGACTTAAGTACAAGAGGACTGACACTCTAACTTTCGATGATTTGAAGCTCTCCTCTGAGTCCAGATTTAGATTCCGATGCTTCACTTCAGGTTTATTGTATACCTTGGACTTTCATATTGACGATGAAACACAGAAGCTGCATCCGAATGTAATGCAAAGGCACAACGCCGACTTAAGTACAAGAGGACAGACAATCTAACTTTCTTTGATTTAAAACTCTCCTGCGAGTCCTGTTTTAGATTCCGATGCTTCACTTCAGGTTTGCTGTATCCCTTGGACCTTCTTATTGACGATGAAACACAGAAATTGCAACCGACTTTAACCCAAAAGTCACAATGTCGACTTAAGTACAACAGGACTGACACTCTAACTTTCTATGATTTGAAACTCTCCTGTGAGTCCAGTTTTAGATTCCGATGCTTCACTTCAAGTTAACTTTATACCTAGGACCATATTATTGACGATGAAACAGAGAAATTGCGTCCGAATTTAATACAAAAGTCACAATGCCGACTTAAATATAAGAGGACTGACACTCTAACTTTCTAAGATATGAACCTCTCCAGTGAGTCGAGTTTTAGATTCCGATGCTTCACTTCAGGTTTACTGTATCCCTTGGACCTTCTAAGTGACGATGAAACACAGAAATTGCATCCTAATATAATACAAATGGCACAATGCCGACTTAAGTACAAGAGAACTGACACTATAACTTTCTATGATTTGAACCTCTCCTGTGAGTTTAGTTTTAAATTCCGATCCTTCACTTCAGGTTTACTGTATACCTTGGGCTTTCTAATTGACGATGAAACACAGAAATTACATCCGAATATAATACAAAAAGCACAATGCCGACTTAAGTACAAAAGGACTGACGCTCTAACTTTCTATGATTTGAACCAATCCTGTGAATTGAGTTTTAGATTCCGATGCTTCACTTCAGGTTTACTGTATACCTGGGACCTTCTTATTGACGATGAAACACAGAAATTGCAACCGAATTTAATACAAAAGGCACAATGCCGACTTGAGTACAAGAGGACTGACACTCTAACTTTCTATGATTTCAACCTCTCCTGTGAGTCCAGTTTTAGATTCTGATGCTTCACTTCAGGTTGTACTGTATCCCTTGGACCATCTTATTGACGATGAAACACAGAAATTGCATCCGAATTTCATACAAAAGGCACAATGCCGACTTAAGTACAAGAGGTCTGACACTCTAACTTCCTATGATTTGAAACTCTCCTGTGAGTCCAGTTCTAGATTTCGATGCTCCACTTGAGATTTACTGTATTCCTTGGACCATCTTATTGACAACGAAACACAGAAATGGCATCCGAATTCAATACAAATGGCACAATGCCGACTTAAGTACAAGAGGACTGACACTCTAACTTTCTATGATTTGAACCTCTCCTGTGAGTCCAGTTTTAGAATCCGATGCTTCACTTCAGGTTTACTGTATCCCTTGGACGTTCTTATTGACGATGAAACACAGGAATTTCGTCCGAATTTCATACAAAAGGCACAATGCCGACTTAAGTACAAGAGGACTGACACTCTAACTTCCTATGATTTGAAACTCTCCTGTGAGTCCAGTTTTAGATTTCGATGCTCCACTTGAGATTTACTGTATTCCTTGGACCTTCTTATTGACAACGAAACACAGAAATGGCATCCGAATTCAATACAAATGGCACAATGCCGACTTAAGTACAAGAGGACTGACACTCTAACTTTCTATGATTTGGACCTCTCCTGTGAGTCCAGTTTTAGATTCCGATGCTTCACTTCAGGTTTACTGTATTCCTTGGACCTTCTTATTGACAACGAAACACAGAAATGGCATCCGAATTCAATACAAATGGCACAATGCCGACTTAAGTACAAGAGGACTGACACTCTAACTTTCTATGATTTGAACCTCTCCTGTGAGCCCAGTTTTAGATTCCGATGCTTCACTTGAGGTTTACTGTATACCTTGGACCATCTTATTGACAATGAAACACAGACATTGCATCCGAATTTAATACAAATGGCACAATGCCGACTTAAGTACAAGAGGACTGACACTCTAACTTTCTATGATTTGAACCCCTCCTATGAGTCCAGATTTAGATTCCGATGCTTCACTTCAGGTTTACTGTATCCCTTGGACTTTCTTATGGCTGATTAAACACAGAAATTGCGTCCGAATTTAATACAAAAGTCACAATGCCGACTTAAATACAAGAGGACTGACACTGTAACTTTCTGAGATTTGAACCTCTCCTGTGAGTCCAGTTTTACATTCCGATGCTTCACTTCAGGTTTACTGTATCCCTTGGACCTTCTAATTGACGATGAAACACAGAAATTGCATCCTAATTTAATACAAAAGGCACAATGCCGACTTAAGTAGAAGAGGACTGACACTCTAACTTTCCATGATTTGAACCGCTCCTGTGGGTCCAGATATAGATTCCGATGCTTCACTTCAGGTTTACTGTATCCATTGGACCTTCTTATTGAGGATGAAACACAGAAATGGCGCGTGAATTTAATACAAAAGGTACAATACCGACTTAAGTACAAGTGGATCGACACTCTAACTTTCTTTGATTTAAACCTCTCCTGTCAGTCCAGTTTTGGATTCCGATGCTTCACTTCAGGTTTACTGTATCCCTTGCACCTTCTTATTGACGATGGAACACAGAAATTGCATCCGAATTTAATACAAAAGGCACAATGCAGATTTAAGTACAAGAGGACTGACACTCTAACTTTCTATGATTTGAACTTCTTCTGTGAGTCCAGTTTTAGATTCCGATGCTTCACTTCAGGTTAACTGTATACCTTGGTCCTTCTTATTGACAATGAAGCACAGAAATTGCATCCGATTTTAATACAAAAGGCACGATGCCGACTTAAGTACAAGAGGACTGACACTCTAACTTTCTATGATTTGAACCTTTCCTGTGAGTCCAGTTTTAGATTCCAATGCTTCACTTCAGGTTTACTGTATTCCTTGGACCATCTTATTGACGATTAAACACAGAAATTGCATCCGAATTTAATACAAAAGGCTCAATGTCGACTTAATTACAAGAGGACTGACACTCTAACTTTCTATGATTTGAACCTCTCCTGTGAGTCCAGATCTTGATTCCGATGCTTCACTTCAGGTTTACTGTATCCATTGGACCCTCTTATTGAGATGAAACACAGAAATGGCGCGCGAATTTAATACAACATGTACAATACCGACTTAAGTGCAAGTGGATCGACACTCTAACTTTCTTTGATTTAAACCTCTCCTGTTAGTTCAGTTTTGGATTCCGATGCTTCACTTCAGGTTTACTGTATTCCTTGGACCATCTTCTTGACGATTAAACACAGAAATTGCATCCGAATTTAATACAAAAGGCTCAATGTCGACTTAATTACAAGAGGACTGACACTCTAACTTTCTATGATTTGAACTTCTCCTGTGAGTCCAGATCTTGATTCCGATGCTTCACTTCAGGTTTACTGTATCCATTGGACCTTCTTATTGAGGATGAAACACAGAAATGGAGCGCGAATTTAATACAACATGTACAATACCGACTTAAGTACAAGTGGATCGACACACTAACTTTCTTTGATTTGAACCTCTCCTGTTAGTCCAGTTTTGGATTCCGATACTTCACTTCAGGTTTACTGTATCCCTTGCACCTTCTTATTGACGATGGAACATAGAAATTGCATCCGAATTTAATACAAAAGGCACAATGCAGATTTAAGTACAAGAGGACTGACACTCTAACTTTCTATGATTTGAACTTCTTCTGTGAGTCCAGTTTTAGATTCCGATGCTTCACTTCAGGTTAACTGTATACCTTGGTCCTTCTTATTGACAATGAAGCACAGAAATTGCATCCGATTTTAATACAAAAGGCACGATGCCGACTTAAGTACAAGAGGACTGACACTCTAACTTTCTATGATTTGAACCTTTCCTGTGAGTCCAGTTTTAGATTCCGATGCTTCACTTCAGGTTTACTGTATCCATTGGACCCTCCTATTGAGGATGAAACACAGAAATGGCGCGCGAATTTAATACAACATGTACAATACCGACTTAAGTACAAGTGGATCGACACTCTAACTTTCTTTGATTTAAACCTCTCCTGTTAGTTCAGTTTTGGATTCCGATGCTTCACTTCAGGTTTACTGTATTCCTTGGACCATCTTATTGACGATTAAACACAGAAATTGCATCCGAATTTAATACAAAAGGCTCAATGTCGACTTAATTACAAGAGGACTGACACTCTAACTTTCTGTGATTTGAACCTCTCCTGTGAGTCCAGATCTTGATTCCGATGCTTCACTTCAGGTTTACTGTATCCATTGGACCTTCTTATTGAGGATGAAACACAGAAATGGCGCGCGAATTTAATACAAAATGTACAATACCGACTTAAGTACAAGTGGATCGACACTCTAACTTTCTTTGATTTAAACCTCTCCTGTTAGTCCAGTTTTGGATTCCGATGCTTCACTTCAGGATTACTGTATTCCTTGGACCTTCTTATTGACGATGAAACATAGAAATTGCATCCAAATTTAATACAAAAGGCACAATGCAGATTTAGATACAAGAGGACTGACACTCTAACTTTCTATGATTTGTACCTCTTCTGTGAGCGCAGTTTTAGATTCCGATGCTTCACTTCAGGTTAACTGTATACCTTGGACCTTCTTATTGACGATGAAGCACAGAAATTGCATCCGATTTTAATACAAAAGGCACAATGCCGACTTAAGTACAAGAGGACTGACACTCTAACTTTCTATGATTTGAACCTTTCCTGTGAGTCCAGTTTTAGATTCCGATGCTTCACTTCAGGTTTATTGTATCCCTTGGACCTTCTTATTGTAGATGAAACACAGAAATTCCATCCGAATATAATACAAAAGGCACAATGCCGCCATAAGTACAAGCGAACTGACACTTTAACTTTCTATGATTTGAAGCTCTCCTGTGAGTTGAGTTTAAAATTCCGATGCTTCACTTCAGGTTTACTGTATCCCTTGGACCTTCTAATTGACGATGAAACACAGAAATTGCATCCGAATATAATACAAAAAGCACAATGCCGACTTAAGTACAAAAGGACTGACGCTCTAACTTTCTATGATTTGAACCAATCCTGTGAGTTGAGTTTTAGATTCCGATGCTTCACTTCAGGTTTACTGTATACCTGGGATCTTCTTATTGACGATGTAACACAGAAATTGCAACCGAATTTATTACAAAAGGCACAATGCCGACTTGAGTACAAGAGGACTGACACTCTAACTTTCTATGATTTCAACCTCTCCTGTGAGTCCAGTTTTAGATTCTGATGCTTCACTTCAGGTTGTACTGTATCCCTTGGACCATCTTATTGACGATGAAACACAGAAATTGCATCCGAATTTCATACAAAAGGCACAATGCCGACTTAAGTACAAGAGGACTGACACTCTAACTTCCTATAATTTGAAACTCTCCTGTGAGTCCAGTTTCAGATTTCGATGCTCCACTTGAGATTTACTGTATTCCTTGGACCTTCTTATTGACAACGAAACACAGAAATGGCATCCGAATTCAATACAAATGGCACAATGCCGACTTAAGTACAAGAGGACTGACACTCTAACTTTCTATGATTTGAACCTCTCCTGTGAGTCCAGTTTTAGATTCCGATGCTTCACTTCAGGTTTACTGTATCCCTTGGACGTTCTTATTGACGATGAAACACAGGAATTTCGTCCGAATTTCATACAAAAGGCACAATGCCGACTTAAGTACAAGAGGACTGACACTCTAACTTCCTATGGTTTGAAACTCTCCTGTGAGTCCAGTTTTAGATTTCGATGCTCCACTTGAGATTTACTGTATTCCTTGGACCTTCTTATTGACAACGAAACACAGAAATGGCATCCGAATTCAATACAAATGGCACAATGCCGACTTAAGTACAAGAGGACTGACACTCTAACTTTCTATGATTTGAACCTCTCCTGTGAGTCCAGTTTTAGATTCCGATGCTTCACTTCAGGTTTACTGTATTCCTTGGACCTTCTTATTGACCACGAAACACAGAAATGGCATCCGAATTCAATACAAATGGCACAATGCCGACTTAAGTACAAGAGGACTGACACTCTAACTTTCTATGGTTTGAACCCCTCCTATGAGTCCAGATTTAGATTCCGATGCTTCACTTCAGGTTTACTGTATCCCTTGGACCTTCTTATTGCTGATTAAACACAGAAATTGGGTCCGAATTTAATACAAAAGTCACAATGCCGACTTAAATACAAGAGGACTGACACTGTAACTTTCTGAGATTTGAACCTCTCCTGTGAGTCCAGTTTTACATTCCGATGCTTCACTTCAGGTTTACTGTATCCCTTGGACCTTCTAATTGACGATGAAACAGAGAAATTGCATCCTAATTTGATACAAAAGGCACAATGCCGACTTAAGTACAAGAGGACTGACACTCTAACTTTCCATGATTTGAACCGCTCCTGTGGGTCCAGATATAGATTCCGATGCTTCACTTCAGGTTTACTGTATCCATTGGACCTTCTTATTGAGGATGAAACACAGAAATGGCGCCTGAATTTAATACAAAAGGTACAATACCGACTTAAGTACAAGTGGATCGACACTATAACTTTCTTTGATTTAAACCTCTCCTGTGAGTCCAGTTTTGGGTTCCGATGCTTCACTTCAGGTTTACTGTATCCCTTGCACCTTCTTATTGACGATGGAACACAGAAATTGCATCCGAATTTAATACAAAAGGCACAATGCAGATTTAAGTACAAGAGGACTGACACTCTAACTTTCTATGATTTGAACTTCTTCTGTGAGTCCAGTTTTAGATTCCGATGCTTCACTTCAGGTTAACTGTATACCTTGGTCCTTCTTATTGACAATGAAGCACAGAAATTGCATCCGATTTTAATACAAAAGGCACGATGCCCACTTAAGTACAAGAGGACTGACACTCTAACTTTCTATGATTTGAACCTTTCCTGTGAGTCCAGTTTTAGATTCCGATGCTTCACTTCAGGTTTACTGTATTCCTTGGACCATCTTATTGACGATTAAACACAGAAATTGCATCCGAATTTAATACAAAAGGCTCAATGTCGACTTAATTACAAGAGGACTGACACTCTAACTTTCTATGATTTGAACCTCTCCTGTGAGTCCACATCTTGATTCCGATGCTTCACTTCAGGTTTACTGTATCCATTGGACCCTCTTATTGAGGATGAAACACAGAAATGGCGCGCGAATTTAATACAACATGTACTATACCGACTTAAGTACAAGTGGATCGACACTCTAACTTTCTTTGATTTAAACCTCTCCTGTTAGTTCAGTTTTGGATTCCGATGCTTCACTTCAGGTTTACTGTATTCCTTGGACCATCTTATTGACGATTAAACACAGAAATTGCATCCGAATTTAATACAAAAGGCTCAATGTCGACTTAATTACAAGAGGACTGACACTCTAACTTTCTGTGATTTGAACCTCTCCTGTGAGTCCAGATCTTGATTCCGATGCTTCACTTCAGGTTTACTGTATCCATTGGACCTTCTTATTGAGGATGAAACACAGAAATGGCGCGCGAATTTAATACAAAATGTACAATACCGACTTAAGTACAAGTGGATCGACACTCTAACTTTCTTTGATTTAAACCTCTCCTGTTAGTCCAGTTTTGGATTCCGATGCTTCACTTCAGGTTTACTGTATTCCTTGGACCTTCTTATTGACGATGAAACATAGAAATTGCATCCAAATTTAATACAAAAGGCACAATGCAGATTTAGATACAAGAGGACTGACACTCTAACTTTCTATGATTTGTACCTCTTCTGTGAGCGCAGTTTTAGATTCCGATGCTTCACTTCAGGTTAACTGTATACCTTGGACCTTCTTATTGACGATGAAGCACAGAAATTGCATCCGATTTAAATACAAAAGGCACAATGCCGACTTAAGTACAAGAGGACTGAACCTCTAACTTTCTATGATTTGAACCTTTCCTGTGAGTCCAGTTTTAGATTCCGATGCTTCACTTCAGGTTTATTGTATCCCTTGGACCTTCTTATTGTAGATGAAACACAGAAATTCCATCCGAATATAATACAAAAGGCACAATGCCGCCATAAGTACAAGCGTACTGACACTTTAACTTTCTATGATTTGAACCTCTCCTGTGAGTTGAGTTTAAAATTCCGATGCTTCACTTCAGGTTTACTGTATCCCTTGGACCTTCTAATTGACGATGAAACACAGAAATTGCATCCGAATATAATACAAAAAGCACAATGCCGACTTAAGTACAAAAGGACTGACGCTCTAACTTTCTATGATTTGAACCAATCCTGTGAGTTGAGTTTTAGATTCCAATGCTTCACTTCAGGTTTACTGTATACCTGGGATCTTCTTATTGACGATGTAACACAGAAATTGCAACCGAATTTAATACAAAAGGCACAATGCCGACTAGAGTACAAGAGGACTGACACTCTAACTTTCTATGATTTCAACCTCTCCTTTGAGTCCAGTTTTAGATTCTGATGCTTCACTTCAGGTTGTACTGTATCCCTTGGACCATCTTATTGACGATGAAACACAGAAATTGCATCCGAATTTCATACAAAAGGCACAATGCCGACTTAAGTACAAGAGGACTGACACTCTAACTTCCTATGATTTGAAACTCTCCTGTGAGTCCAGTTTTAGATTTCGATGCTCCACTTGAGATTTACTGTATTCCTTGGACCTTCTTATTGACAACGAAACACAGAAATGGCATCCGAATTCAATACAAATGGCACAATGCCGACTTAAGTACAAGAGGACTGACACTCTAACTTTCTATGATTTGAACCTCTCCTGTGAGTCCAGTTTTAGATTCCGATGCTTCACTTCAGGTTTACTGTATCCCTTGGACGTTCTTATTGACGATGAAACACAGGAATTTCGTCCGAATTTCATACAAAAGGCACAATGCCGACTTAAGTACAAGAGGACTGACACTCTAACTTCCTATGATTTGAAACTCTCCTGTGAGTCCAGTTTTAGATTTCGATGCTCCACTTGAGATTTACTGTATTCCTTGGACCTTCTTATTGACAACGAAACACAGAAATGGCATCCGAATTCAATACAAATGGCACAATGCCGACTTAAGTACAAGAGGACTGACACTCTAACTTTCTATGATTTGAACCTCTCCTGTGAGTCCAGTTTTAGATTCCGATGCTTCACTTCAGGTTTACTGTATTCCTTGGACCTTCTTATTGACAACGAAACACAGAAATGGCATCCGAATTCAATACAAATGGCACAATGCCGACTTAAGTACAAGGGGACTGACACTCTAACTTTCTATGATTTGAACCCCTCCTATGAGTCCAGATTTAGATTCCGATGCTTCACTTCAGGTTTACTGTATCCCTTGGACCTTCTTATTGCTGATTAAACACAGAAATTGGGTCCGAATTTAATACAAAAGTCACAATGCCGACTTAAATACAAGAGGACTGACACTGTAACTTTCTGAGATTTGAACCTCTCCTGTGAGTCCAGTTTTACATTCCGATTCTTCACTTCAGGTTTACTGTATCCCTTGGACCTTCTAATTGACGATGAAACAGAGAAATTGCATCCTAATTTGATACAAAAGGCACAATGCCGACTTAAGTACAAGAGGACTGACACTCTAACTTTCCATGATTTGAACCGCTCCTGTGGGTCCAGATATAGATTCCGATGCTTCACTTCAGGTTTACTGTATCCATTGGACCTTCTTATTGAGGATGAAACACAGAAATGGCGCCTGAATTTAATACAAAAGGTGCAATACCGACTTAAGTACAAGTGGATCGACACTATAACTTTCTTTGATTTAAACCTCTCCTGTGAGTCCAGTTTTGGGTTCCGATGCTTCACTTCAGGTTTACTGTATCCCTTGCACCTTCTTATTGACGATGGAACACAGAAATTGCATCCGAATTTAATACAAAAGGCACAATGCAGATTTAAGTACAAGAGGACTGACACTCTAACTTTCTATGATTTGAACTTCTTCTGTGAGTCCAGTTTTAGATTCCGATGCTTCACTTCAGGTTAACTGTATACCTTGGTCCTTCTTATTGACAATGAAGCACAGAAATTGCATCCGATTTTAATACAAAAGGCACGATGCCCACTTAAGTACAAGAGGACTGACACTCTAACTTTCTATGATTTGAACCTTTCCTGTGAGTCCAGTTTTAGATTCCGATGCTTCACTTCAGGTTTACTGTATTCCTTGGACCATCTTATTGACGATTAAACACAGAAATTGCATCCGAATTTAATACAAAAGGCTCAATGTCGACTTAATTACAAGAGGACTGACACTCTAACTTTCTATGATTTGAACCTCTCCTGTGAGTCCACATCTTGATTCCGATGCTTCACTTCAGGTTTACTGTATCCATTGGACCCTCTTATTGAGGATGAAACACAGAAATGGCGCGCGAATTTAATACAACATGTACAATACCGACTTAAGTACAAGTGGATCGACACTCTAACTTTCTTTGATTTAAACCTCTCCTGTTAGTTCAGTTTTGGATTCCGATGCTTCACTTCAGGTTTACTGTATTCCTTGGACCATCTTATTGACGATTAAACACAGAAATTGCATCCGAATTTAATACAAAAGGCTCAATGTCGACTTAATTACAAGAGGACTGACACTCAAACTTTCTATGATTTGAACCTCTCCTGTGAGTCTAGATCTTGATTCCGATACTTCACTTCAGGTTTACTGTATCCATTGGACCTTCTTATTGAGGATGAAACACAGAAATGGCGCGCGAATTTAATACAAAATGTACAATACCGACTTAAGTACAAGTGGATCGACACTCTAACTTTCTTTGATTTAAACCTCTCCTGTTAGTCCAGTTTTGGATTCCGATGCTTCACTTCAGGTTTACTGTATTCCTTGGACCTTCTTATTGACGATGAAACACAGAAATTGCATCCAAATTTAATACAAAATGCACAATGCAGATTTAGATACAAGAGGACTGACACTCTAACTTTCTATGATTTGTACCTCTTCTGTGAGCCCAGTTTTAGATTCCGATGCTTCACTTCAGGTTAACTGTATACCTTGGACCTTCTTATTGACGATGAAGCACAGAAATAGCATCCGATTTTAATACAAAAGGCACAATGCCGACTTAAGTACAAGAGGACTGACACTGTAACTTTCTACGATATGAACCTCTCCTGTGAGTTGGGTTTTAAATTCCGATGCTTCACTTCAGGTTTACTGTATACCTTGGACCTTCTTATCGACGATCAAACACAGAAATTGCATCCGAATTTAATACAAAAGGCACAATGTCGACTTAAGTACAAGGGGACCGACACCCAAACTTTCTATGATTTGAACCTCTCCAATGAGTCCAGATATAGATTCCGATGCTTTACTTCAGGTTTACTGTATCCATTGGACCCTCTTGTTGAGGATGAAACACAGAAATGGTGCGCGAATTTAATACAAAATGCACAATACCGACTTAAGTACAAGTGGATCGACACTGTAACTCTCTTTGATTTAAACCTCTCCTGTGAGTCCAGTTTTGAATTCCGATGCTTCACTTCAGGTTTATTGTATCCCTTGGAACTTCTTATTGACGATGAAACACAGAAATTCCATCCGAATATAATACAAAAGGCACAATGCCGACTTAAGTTCAAGCGGACTGACACTTTAACTTTCTATGATTTGAACCTCTCCTGTGAGTTGAGTTTAAAATTTCGATGCTTCACTTCAGGTTTACTGTATCCCTTGGACCTTCTAATTGACGATGAAACACAGAAATTGCATCCGAATTTAATAAAAATGGCACAATGCCGACTTAAGTACAAGAGGACTGACACTCTAACTTTCTATGATTTGAACCTCTCTGTGAGTTGAGTTTTAAGTTGCAATGCTTCACTTCAGGTCTACTGTATACCTTGGACCATCTTATTGATGATCAAACACAGAAATTGCATCCGAATTTAATACAAAAGGCACAATGTCGACTTAAGTACAAGAGGACTGACACTCTAACTTTCTGAGATTTGAACATCTCCTGTGAGTCCAGTTTTAGGTTCCGATGCTTCACTTCAGGTTTACTGTATCCCTTGGACCTTCTTATTGACGATGAAACACAGAAATTGCGTCCGAATGTAATACAAAAGTCGCAATGCCGACTTAAATACAAGAGGACTGACACTCTAACTTTCTATGATTTGAACCTCTCCTGTGAGCCCAGTTTCAGATTCCGATGCTTCACTTGAGATTTACTGTATACCTTGGACATTCTTATTGACAATGAAACACAGAAATTGCATCCGTATTTAATAAAAATGGCACAATGCCGACTTAAGTACAAGAGGACCGACACTCTAACTTTACATGATTTGAACCTCTCCTGTGAGTCCAGTTTTAGATTCCGATGCTTCACTTCAGGTTTACTGTATCCCTTGGACCTTCTTATTGACGATGAAACACAGAAATTGCGTCCGAATTTAATACAAAAGTCACAATGCCGACTTTAAAAACAAGAGGACTGACACTCTAACTTTCTGAGATTGAACCTCTCCTGTGAGTCCAGTTTTAGATTCCTATGCTTCACTTCAGGTTAACTGTATACCTTGGACCATCTTATTGAAGATGAAGCATAGAAATTGCATCCGATTTCAATACAAAAGGCACAATGCCGACTTAAGTACAAGAGGACTGACACTCTAACTTTCTATGATTTGAACCTTTCCTGTGGGTCCAGTTTTACAGTCCGATGCTTCACTTCAAGTTTATTGTATCCCTTGGATCTTCTTATTGACGATGAAACACAGATATTCCATCCGAATGTAATACAAAAAGCACAATGCCGACTTAAGTGCAAGAGGACTGACACTTTAACTTTCTATGATATGAACCTCTCCTGTGAATCCAGTTTTAGATTCCGATGCTTCACTCCAGGTTTACTGTATACCTTGGACCTTCTTATTGACAATGAAACACAGAAATTGCATCCGAATTTAATACAAAAGGCACAATGCCGACTTAAGTACAAGAGGACTGACACTCTCACTTTCTATGATAGGAAACCTCTCCTGTGAGTCCAGTTTTAGATTCCGATGCTTCACTTCAGGTTTACTGTATCCCTTGGACCTTCTTATTGACGATGAAGCACAGAAATTGCATCCGAATTTAATACAAAAGGCAGAATGCCGACTTAAGTACAAGAGGACTGACACTCTAACTTTCTATGATTTGAACCTCTCCTGTGAGTCCAGTTTTAGATTCCGATGCTTCACTTAAGGTTTAGTGTATACCTTGGACCTTCTTATTGACGATGGAGCACAGAAATTGCGTCCGAATTTAATACAAAAGTCACAATGCCGACTTAAATACAAGAGGACTGACACTCTAACTTTCTATGATTTGAACCTCTCCTGTGAGCCCAGTTTTAGATTCCGATGCTTCACTTGAGATTTACTGTATACCTTGGACATTCTTATTGACAATGAAACACAGAAGTTGCATCCGAATTTAGTACAAATGGCACAATGCCGACTTAAGTACAAGAGGACCGACACTCTAACTTTACATGATTTGAACCTCTCATGTGAGTCCAGTTTTAGATTCCGATGCTTCACTTCAGGTTTACTGTATCCCTTGGACCTTCTTATTGACGATGAAACACAGAAATTGCGTCCGAATTTTATACAAAAGTCACAATGCCGACTTAAATTCAAGAGGACTGACACTATAACTATCTGAGATTTGAACCTCTCCTGTGAGTCCAGTTTTAGATTCCGATGCTTCACTTCAGGTTCACTGTATCCCGTGGACCTTCTTATTCACGATGAAATACAGAAATTGCATCCGAATTTAATACAAAAGTCACAATGCCGATTAAGTACAAGAGGACTGTCACTCTAACTTTCTATGATTTGAACCTCTCCTGAGAGTTCAGTGTTAGATTCCGATGCTTTACTTCAGGTTTACTGTATCCCTTGCACCTTCTTATTGACGATGGAACACAGAAATTGCATCCGAATTTAATACAAAAGGCACAATGCAGATTTAAGTACAAGAGGACTGACACTCTAACTCTCTATGATTTGAACTTCTTCTGTGAGTCCAGTTTTAGATTCCGATGCTTCACTTCAGGTTAACTGTATACCTTGGTCCTTCTTATTGACAATGAAGCACAGAAATTGCATCCGATTTTAATACAAAAGGCACGATGCCGACTTAAGTACAAGAGGACTGACACTCTAACTTTCTATGATTTGAACCTTTCCTGTGAGTCCAGTTTTAGATTCCGATGCTTCACTTCAGGTTTACTGTATTCCTTGTACCATCTTATTGACGATTAAACACAGAAATTGCATCCGAATTTAATACAAAAGGCTCAATGTCGACTTAATTACAAGAGGACTGACACTCTAACTTTCTATGATTTGAACCTCTCCTGTGAGTCCAGATCTTGATTCCGATGCTTCACTTCAGGTTTACTGTATCCATTGGACCTTCTTATTGAGGATGAAACACAGAAATGGCGCGCGAATTTAATACATGTACAATACCGACTTAAGTACAAGTGGATCGACACTCTAACTTTCTTTGATTTAAACCTCTCCTGTTAGTTCAGTTTTGGATTCCGATGCTTCACTTCAGGTTTACTGTATTCCTTGGACCATCTTATTGACGATTAAACACAGAAATTGCATCCGAATTTAATACAAAAGGCTCAATGTCGACTTAATTACAAGAGGACTGACACTCTAACTTTCTATGATTTGAACCTCTCCTGTGAGTCCAGATCTTGATTCCGATGCTTCACTTCAGGTTTACTGTATCCATTGGACCTTCTTATTGAGGATGAAACACAGAAATGGCGCGCGAATGTAATACAAAATGTACAATACCGACTTAAGTACAAGTGGATCGACACTCTAACTTTCTTTGATTTAAACCTCTCCTGTTAGTCCAGTTTTGGATTCCGATGCTTCACTTCAGGTTTACTGTATTCCTTGGACCTTCCTATTGACGATGAAACACAGAAATTGCATCCAAATTTAATACAAAAGGCACAATGCAGATTTAGATACAAGAGGACTGGCACTCTAACTTTCTATGATTTGTACCTCTTCTGTGAGCCCAGTTTTAGATTCCGATGCTTCACTTCAGGTTAACTGTATACCTTGGACCTTCTTATTGACGATGAAGCACAGAAATTGCATCCAATTTTAATACAAAAGGCACAATGCCGACTTAAGTACAAGAGGACTGACACTCTAACTTTCTATGATTTGAACCTTTCCTGTGAGTCCAGTTTTAGATTCCGATGCTTCACTTCAGGTTTATTGTATCCCTTGGACCTTCTTATTGAAGATGAAACACAGAAATTCCATCCGAATATAATGCAAAAGGCACAATGCCGCCATAAGTACAAGCGAACTGACACTTTAACTTTCTATGATTTGAACCTCTCCTGTGAGTTGAGTTTAAAATTCCGATGCTTCACTTCAGGTTTACTGTATCCCTTGGACCTTCTAATTGACGATGAAACACAGAAATTGCATCCGAATTTAATACAAATGGCACAATGCCGACTTAAGTACAAGAGGACTGACACTCTAACTTTCTATGATTTGAACCTCTCCTGTGACTTGAGTTTTAAATTCCGATGCTTCACTTCAGGTCTACTGTATACCTTGGACCTTCTTATTGATGATCAAACACAGAAATTGCATTCCGAATTTAATACAAAAGTCACAATGCCGACTTAAATACAAGAGGACTGACACTCTAACTTTCTGAAATTTGAACCTCTCCTGTGAGTCCAGTTTTAGATTCCGATGCATCACTTCAGCTTTACTGTATACCTTGGACCTTCTAATTGACGATGAAACACAGAAATTGCATCCTAATTTAATACAAATGGCACAATGACGACTTGTGTACAAGAGGACTGACACTGTAACTTTCTATGATATGAACCTCTCCTGTGAGTTGGGTTTTAAATTCCGATGCTTGACTTCAGGTTTACTGTATACCTTGGACCTTCTTATTTATGTTCAAACACAGAAATTGCATCCAAATTTAATACAAAAGGCACAATGCAGATTTAGATACAAGAGGACTGGCACTCTAACTTTCTATGATTTGTACCTCTTCTGTGAGCCCAGTTTTAGATTCCGATGCTTCACTTCAGGTTAACTGTATACCTTGGACCTTCTTATTGACGATGAAACACAGAAATGGTGCGCGAATTTAATACAAAATGCACAATACCGACTTAAGTACAAGTGGATCGACACTGTAACTCTCTTTGATTTAAACCTCTCCTGTGAGTCCAGTTTTGAACTCCGATGCTTCACTTCAGGTTTATTGTATCCCTTGGAACTTCTTATTGACGATGAAACACAGAAATTCCATCCGAATATAATACAAAAGGCACAATGCCGACTTAAGTACAAGCGGACTGACACTTTAACTTTCTATGATTTGAACCTCTCCTGTGAGTTGAGTTTAAAATTCCGATGCTTCACTTCAGGTTTACTGTATCCCTTGGACCTTCTAATTGACGATGAAACACAGAAATTGCATCCGAATTTAATAAAAATGGCACAATGCCGACTTAAGTACAAGAGGACTGACACTCTAACTTTCTATGATTTGAACCTCTCTGTGAGTTGAGTTTTAAATTCCAATGCTTCACTTCAGGTCTACTGTATACCTTGGACCATCTTATTCATGATCAAACACAGAAATTGCATCCGAATTTAATACAAAAGGCACAATGTCGACTTAAGTACAAGAGGACTGACACTCTAACTTTCTGTGATTTGAACATCTCCTGTGAGTCCAGTTTTAGGTTCCGATGCTTCACTTCAGGGTTACTGTATCCCTTGGACCTTCTTATTGACGATGAAACACAGAAATTGCGTCCGAATGTAATACAAAAGTCACAATGCCGACTTAAATGCAAGAGGACTGACACTCTAACTTTCTTTGATTTGAACCTCTCCTGTGAGCCCAGTTTTAGATTCCGATGCTTCACTTCAGGTTAACTGTATACCTTGGACCTTCTTATTGACGATGAAGCACAGAAATTGCATCCAATTTTAATACAAAAGGCACAATGCCGACTTAAGTACAAGAGGACTGACACTCTAACTTTCTATGATTTGAACCTTTCCTGTGAGTCCAGTTTTAGATTCCGATGCTTCACTTCAGGTTTATTGTATCCCTTGGACCTTCTTATTGAAGATGAAACACAGAAATTCCATCCGAATATAATGCAAAAGGCACAATGCCGCCATAAGTACAAGCGAACTGACACTTTAACTTTCTATGATTTGAACCTCTCCTGTGAGTTGAGTTTAAATTTCCGATGCTTCACTTCAGGTTTACTGTATCCCTTGGACCTTCTAATTGACGATGAAACACAGAAATTGCGTCTGAATTTAATACAAAAGTCACAATGCCGACTTAAATACAAGAGGACTGACACTCTAACTTTCTATGATTTGAACCTCTCCTGTGAGCCCAGTTTTAGATTCCGATGCTTCACTTGAGATTTACTGTATACCTTGGACATTCTTATTGACAATGAAACACAGAAGTTGCATCCGAATTTAGTACAAATGGCACAATGCCGACTTAAGTACAAGAGGACCGACACTCTAACTTTACATGATTTGAACCTCTCATGTGAGTCCAGTTTTAGATTCCGATGCTTCACTTCAGGTTTACTGTATCCCTTGGACCTTCTTATTGACGATGAAACACAGAAATTGCGTCCGAATTTTATACAAAAGTCACAATGCCGACTTAAATTCAAGAGGACTGACACTATAACTATCTGAGATTTGAACCTCTCCTGTGAGTCCAGTTTTAGATTCCGATGCTTCACTTCAGGTTCACTGTATCCCGTGGACCTTCTTATTCACGATGAAATACAGAAATTGCATCCGAATTTAATACAAAAGTCACAATGCCGATTAAGTACAAGAGGACTGTCACTCTAACTTTCTATGATTTGAACCTCTCCTGAGAGTTCAGTGTTAGATTCCGATGCTTTACTTCAGGTTTACTGTATCCCTTGCACCTTCTTATTGACGATGGAACACAGAAATTGCATCCGAATTTAATACAAAAGGCACAATGCAGATTTAAGTACAAGAGGACTGACACTCTAACTCTCTATGATTTGAACTTCTTCTGTGAGTCCAGTTTTAGATTCCGATGCTTCACTTCAGGTTAACTGTATACCTTGGTCCTTCTTATTGACAATGAAGCACAGAAATTGCATCCGATTTTAATACAAAAGGCACGATGCCGACTTAAGTACAAGAGGACTGACACTCTAACTTTCTATGATTTGAACCTTTCCTGTGAGTCCAGTTTTAGATTCCGATGCTTCACTTCAGGTTTACTGTATTCCTTGTACCATCTTATTGACGATTAAACACAGAAATTGCATCCGAATTTAATACAAAAGGCTCAATGTCGACTTAATTACAAGAGGACTGACACTCTAACTTTCTATGATTTGAACCTCTCCTGTGAGTCCAGATCTTGATTCCGATGCTTCACTTCAGGTTTACTGTATCCATTGGACCTTCTTATTGAGGATGAAACACAGAAATGGCGCGCGAATTTAATACATGTACAATACCGACTTAAGTACAAGTGGATCGACACTCTAACTTTCTTTGATTTAAACCTCTCCTGTTAGTTCAGTTTTGGATTCCGATGCTTCACTTCAGGTTTACTGTATTCCTTGGACCATCTTATTGACGATTAAACACAGAAATTGCATCCGAATTTAATACAAAAGGCTCAATGTCGACTTAATTACAAGAGGACTGACACTCTAACTTTCTATGATTTGAACCTCTCCTGTGAGTCCAGATCTTGATTCCGATGCTTCACTTCAGGTTTACTGTATCCATTGGACCTTCTTATTGAGGATGAAACACAGAAATGGCGCGCGAATGTAATACAAAATGTACAATACCGACTTAAGTACAAGTGGATCGACACTCTAACTTTCTTTGATTTAAACCTCTCCTGTTAGTCCAGTTTTGGATTCCGATGCTTCACTTCAGGTTTACTGTATTCCTTGGACCTTCCTATTGACGATGAAACACAGAAATTGCATCCAAATTTAATACAAAAGGCACAATGCAGATTTAGATACAAGAGGACTGGCACTCTAACTTTCTATGATTTGTACCTCTTCTGTGAGCCCAGTTTTAGATTCCGATGCTTCACTTCAGGTTAACTGTATACCTTGGACCTTCTTATTGACGATGAAGCACAGAAATTGCATCCAATTTTAATACAAAAGGCACAATGCCGACTTAAGTACAAGAGGACTGACACTCTAACTTTCTATGATTTGAACCTTTCCTGTGAGTCCAGTTTTAGATTCCGATGCTTCACTTCAGGTTTATTGTATCCCTTGGACCTTCTTATTGAAGATGAAACACAGAAATTCCATCCGAATATAATGCAAAAGGCACAATGCCGCCATAAGTACAAGCGAACTGACACTTTAACTTTCTATGATTTGAACCTCTCCTGTGAGTTGAGTTTAAAATTCCGATGCTTCACTTCAGGTTTACTGTATCCCTTGGACCTTCTAATTGACGATGAAACACAGAAATTGCATCCGAATTTAATACAAATGGCACAATGCCGACTTAAGTACAAGAGGACTGACACTCTAACTTTCTATGATTTGAACCTCTCCTGTGACTTGAGTTTTAAATTCCGATGCTTCACTTCAGGTCTACTGTATACCTTGGACCTTCTTATTGATGATCAAACACAGAAATTGCATTCCGAATTTAATACAAAAGTCACAATGCCGACTTAAATACAAGAGGACTGACACTCTAACTTTCTGAAATTTGAACCTCTCCTGTGAGTCCAGTTTTAGATTCCGATGCATCACTTCAGCTTTACTGTATACCTTGGACCTTCTAATTGACGATGAAACACAGAAATTGCATCCTAATTTAATACAAATGGCACAATGTCGACTTGTGTACAAGAGGACTGACACTGTAACTTTCTATGATATGAACCTCTCCTGTGAGTTGGGTTTTAAATTCCGATGCTTCACTTCAGGTTTACTGTATACCTTGGACCTTCTTATTGATGATCAAACACAGAAATTGCATCCAAATTTAATACAAAAGGCACAATGCAGATTTAGATACAAGAGGACTGGCACTCTAACTTTCTATGATTTGTACCTCTTCTGTGAGCCCAGTTTTAGATTCCGATGCTTCACTTCAGGTTAACTGTATACCTTGGACCTTCTTATTGACGATGAAACACAGAAATGGTGCGCGAATTTAATACAAAATGCACAATACCGACTTAAGTACAAGTGGATCGACACTGTAACTCTCTTCGATTTAAACCTCTCCTGTGAGTCCAGTTTTGAACTCCGATGCTTCACTTCAGGTTTATTGTATCCCTTGGAACTTCTTATTGACGATGAAACACAGAAATTCCATCCGAATATAATACAAAAGGCACAATGCCGACTTAAGTACAAGCGGACTGACACTTTAACTTTCTATGATTTGAACCTCTCCTGTGAGTTGAGTTTAAAATTCCGATGCTTCACTTCAGGTTTACTGTATCCCTTGGACCTTCTAATTGACGATGAAACACAGAAATTGCATCCGAATTTAATAAAAATGGCACAATGCCGACTTAAGTACAAGAGGACTGACACTCTAACTTTCTATGATTTGAACCTCTCTGTGAGTTGAGTTTTAAATTCCAATGCTTCACTTCAGGTCTACTGTATACCTTGGACCATCTTATTCATGATCAAACACAGAAATTGCATCCGAATTTAATACAAAAGGCACAATGTCGACTTAAGTACAAGAGGACTGACACTCTAACTTTCTGTGATTTGAACATCTCCTGTGAGTCCAGTTTTAGGTTCCGATGCTTCACTTCAGGGTTACTGTATCCCTTGGACCTTCTTATTGACGATGAAACACAGAAATTGCGTCCGAATGTAATACAAAAGTCACAATGCCGACTTAAATGCAAGAGGACTGACACTCTAACTTTCTTTGATTTGAACCTCTCCTGTGAGCCCAGTTTTAGATTCCGATGCTTCACTTGAGATTTACTGTATACCTTGGACATTCTTATTGACAATGAAACACAGAAATTGCATCCGAATTTAATACAAATGGCACAATGGCGACTTAAGTACAAGAGGACCGACACTCTAACTTTACATGATTTGAACCTCTCCTGTGAGTCCAGTTTTAGATTCCGATTCTTCACTTCAGGTTTACTGTATCCCTTGGACCTTCTTATTGACGATGAAACACAGAAATTGCGTCCGAATTTAATACAAAAGTCACAATGCCGACTTTAAAAACAAGAGGACTGACACTTTAACTTTCTGAGATTTGAACCTCTCCTGTGAGTCCAGTTTTAGATTCCTATGCTTCACTTCAGGTTAACTGTATACCTTGGACCATCTTATTGAAGATGAAGCATAGAAATTGCATCCGATTTCAATTCAAAAGGCACAATGCCGACTTAAGTACAAGAGGACTGACACTCTAACTTTCTATGATTTGAACCTTTCCTGTGGGTCCAGTTTTACATTCCGATGCTTCACTTCAGGTTTATTGTATCCCTTGGATCTTCTTATTGACGATAAAACACAGAAATTCCATCCGAATGTAATACAAAAAGCACAATGCCGACTTAAGTGCAAGAGGACTGACACTTTAACTTTCTATGATATGAACCTCTCCTGTGAATCCAGTTTTAGATTCCGATGCTTCACTGCAGGTTTACTGTATACCTTGGACCTTCTTATTGACAATGATACACAGAAATTGCATCCGAATTTAATACAAAAGTCACAATGCCGACTTAAGTACAAGAGAACTGACACTCTCACTTTCTATGATTGGAAACCTCTCCTGTGAGTCCAGTTTTAGATTCCGATGCTTCACTTCAGGTTTACTGTATCCCTTGGACCTTCTTATTGACGATGAAGCACAGAAATTGCATCCGAATTTAATACAAAAGGCAGAATGCCGACTTAAGTACAAGAGGACTGACACTATAACTTTCTATGATTTGAACCTCTCCTGTGAGTCCAGTTTTTGATTCCGATGCTTCACTTCAGGTTTACTGTATTCCTTGGACCATCTTATTGACGATTAAACACAGAAATTGCATCCGAATTTAATACAAAAGGCTCAATGTCGACTTAATTACAAGAGGACTGACACTCTAACTTTCTATGATTTGAACCTCTCCTGTGAGTCCAGATCTTGATTCCGATGCTTCACTTCAGGTTTACTGTATCCATTGGACCTTCTTATTGAGGATGAAACACAGAAATGGCGCGCGAATTTAATACAACATGTACAATACCGACTTAAGTACAAGTGGATCGACCCTCTAACTTTCTTTGATTTAAACCTCTCCTGTTAGTTCAGTTTTGGATTCCGATGCTTCACTTCAGGTTTACTGTATTCCTTGGACCATCTTATTGACGATTAAACACAGAAATTGCATCCGAATTTAATACAAAAGGCTCAATGTCGACTTAATTACAAGAGGACTGACACTCTAACTTTCTATGATTTGAACCTCTCCTGTGAGTCCAGATCTTGATTCCGATGCTTCACTTCAGGTTTACTGTATCCATTGGACCTTCTTATTGAGGATGAAACATAGAAATGGCGCGCGAATTTAATACAAAATGTACAGAACCGACTTAAGTACAAGTGGATCGACACTCTAACTTTCTTTGATTTAAACCTCTCCTGTTAGTCCAGTTTTAGATTCCGATGCTTCACTTCAGGTTAACTGTATTCCTTGGACCTTCTTATTGACGATGAAACACAGAAATTGCATCCAAATTTAATACAAAAGGCACAATGCAGATTTAGATACAAGAGGACTGACACTCTAACTTTCTATGATTTGTACCTCTTCTGTGAGCCCAGTTTTAGATTCCGATGCTTCACTTCAGGTTAACTGTATACCTTGGACCTTCTTATTGACGATGAAGCACAGAAATTGCATCCGATTTTAATACAAAAGGCACAATGCCGACTTAAGACAAGAGGACTGACACTCTAACTTTCTATGATTTGAACCTTTCCTGTGAGTCCAGTTTTAGATTCCGATGCTTAACTTCAGGTTTATTGTATCCCTTGGACCTTGTTATTGAAGATGAAACACAGAAATTCCATCCGAATATAATACAAAAGGCACAATGCCGCCATAAGTACAAGCGAACTGACACTTTAACTTTCTATGATTTGTTCCTCTCCTGTGAGTTGAGTTTAAAATTCCGATGCTTCACTTCAGGTTTACTGTATCCCTTGGACCTTCTAATTGACGATGAAACACAGAAATTGCATCCGAATTTAATACAAATGGCACAATGCCGACTTAAGTACAAGGGGACCGACACTCTAACTTTCTATGATTTGAACCTCTCCTGTGAGTCCAGATATAGATTCCGATGCTTCACTTCAGGTTTACTGTATACCTTGGACCTTCTTATTGATGATCAAACACAGAAATTGCATCCGAATTTAATACAAAAGTCACAATGCCGATTTAAATACAAGAGGACTGACACTCTAAATTTCTGAAATTTGAACCTCTCCTGTGAGTCCAGTTTTAGATTCCGATGCATCACTTCAGCTTTACTGTATCCCTTGGACCTTCTAATTGACGATGAAACACAGAAATTGCATCCTAATTTAATACAAATGGCACAATGACGACTTAAGTACAAGAGGACTGACACTGTAACTTTCTATGATATGAACCTCTCCTGTGAGTTGCGTTTTAAATTCCGATGCTTCACTTCAGGTTTACTGTATACCTTGGACCTTCTTATCGACGATCAAACACAGAAATGGCATCCGAATTTAATACAAAAGGCACAATGGCGACTTAAGTACTGGAGGACTGACACACTAACTTTCTATGATTTGAACCTCTCCTGTGTGTCCAGTTTTAGTTTCCGATGCTACACTTCAGGTTTACTGTATCCCTTGCACCTTCTTATTGACGATGGAACACAGAAATTGTATCCGAATTTAATACAAAAGGCACAATGCAGATTTAAGTACAAGAGGACTGACACTCTAACTTTCTATGATTTGAACTTCTTCTGTGAGTCCAGTTTTAGATTCCGATGCTTCACTTCAGGTTTACTGTATCCCTTGGACCTTCTTATTGACGATGAAACACAGAAATTGCGTCCGAATTTAATACAAAAGTCACAATGCCGACTTTAAAAACAAGAGGACTGACACTTTAACTTTCTGAGATTTGAACCTCTCCTGTGAGTCCAGTTTTAGATTCCTATGCTTCACTTCAGGTTAACTGTATACCTTGGACCTTCTTATTGACGATGAAGCACAGAAATTGCATCCGATTTTAATACAAAAGGCACAATGCCGACTTAAGTACAAGAGGACTGACACTCTAACTTTCTATGATTTGAACCTTTCCTGTGAGTCCAGTTTTAGATTCCGATGCTTCACTTCAGGTTTATTGTATCCCTTGGACCTTGTTATTGAAGATGAAACACAGAAATTCCATCCGAATATAATACAAAAGGCACAATGCCGCCATAAGTACAAGCAAACTGACACTTTAACTTTCTATGATTTGAACCTCTCCTGTGAGTTGAGTTTAAAATTCCGATGCTTCACTTCAGGTTTACTGTATCCCTTGGACCTTCTAACTGACGATGAAACACAGAAATTGCATCCGAATTTAATACAAATGGCACAATGCCGAATTAAGTACAAGAGGACTGACACTCTAACTTTCTATGATTTGAACCTCTCTGTGAGTTGAGTTTTAAATTCCAATGCTTCACTTCAGGTCTACTGTATACCTTGGACCATCTTATTGAAGATGAAGCATAGAAATTGCATCCGATTTCAATACAAAAGGCACAATGCCGACTTAAGTACAAGAGGACTGACACTCTAACTTTCTATGATTTGAACCTTTCCTGTGGGTCCAGTTTTACATTCCGATGCTTCACTTCAGGTTTATTGTATCCCTTGGATCTTCTTATTGACGATGAAACACAGAAATTCCATCCGAATTTAATACAAAAAGCACAATGCCGACTTAAATGCAAGAGGACTGACACTTTAACTTTCTATGATATGAACCTCTCCTGTGAATCCAGTTTTAGATTCCGATGCTTCACTGCAGGTTTACTGTATACCTTGGACCTTCTTATTGACAATGGAACACAGAAATTGCATCCGAATTTAAAACAAAAGGCACAATGCCGACTTAAGTACAAGAGGACTGACACTCTCACTTTCTATGATTGGAAACCTCTCCTGTGAGTCCAGTTTTAGATTCCGATGCTTCACTTCAGGTTTACTGTATCCCTTGGACCTTCTTATTGACGATGAAGCACAGAAATTGCATCCGATTTTAATACAAAAGGCAGAATGCCGACTTAAGTACAAGAGGACTGACACTCTAACTTTCTATGATTTGAACCTCTCCTGTGAGTCCAGTTTTAGATTCCGATGCTTCACTTCATGTTTACTGTATCCCTTGGACCTTCTTACTGACGATGAAACACAGAAATTGCTTAAGAAATTAATAGACAAGGCACAATGCCGACTTAAGTACAAGCGGACTGACACTCTAACATTCTATGATTTGAACCTCTCCTGTGAGTTGAGTTTAAAATTCCGATGCTTCACTTCAGGTTTACTGTATCCCTTGGACCTTCTAATTGACGATGAAACACAGAAAATGCATCCGAATTTAATACAAATGGCACAATGCCGACTTAAGTACAAGAGGACTGACACTCTAACTTTCTATGATTTAAACCTCTCCTGTGAGTCCGGTTTTAGATTCCGATGCTTCACTTAAGGTTTAGTGTATACCTTGGACCTTCTTATTGACGATGGAGCACAGAAATTGCGTCGGAATTTAATACAAAAGTCACAATGCCGACTTAAATACAAGAGGACTGACACTCTAACTTTCTATGATTTGAACCTCTCCTGTGAGCCCAGTTTTAGATTCCGATGCTTCACTTGAGATTTACTGTATACCTTGGACATTCTTATTGACAATGAAACACAGATGTTGCATCCGAATATAGTACAAATGGCACAATGCCGACTTAAGTACAAGAGGACCGACACTCTAACTTTACATGATTTGAACCTCTCATGTGAGTCCAGTTTTAGATTCCGATGCTTCACTTCAGGTTTACTGTATCCCTTGGACCTTCTTATTGACGATGAAACACAGAAATTGCGTCCGAATTTTATACAAAAGTCACAATGCCGACTTAAATACAAGAGGACTGACACTATAACTATCTGAGATTTGAACCTCTCCTGTGAGTCCAGTTTTAGATTCCGATGCTTCACTTCAGGTTCACTGTATCCCGTGGACCTTCTTATTCACGATGAAATACAGAAATTGCATCCGAATTTAATACAAAAGTCACAATGCCGACTTAAGTACAAGAGGACTGTCACTCTAACTTTCTATGATTTGAACCTCTCCTGTGAGTCCTATTTTAGATTCCGATGCTTCACTTCAGATTTACTGTATACCTAGGACCTTCTTATTGACGACGAAACAAATAAATGGCATCCGAATTTAATACAAAAGGCACAATACAGACTTAAGTACAAGAGGACTCCCACTCTAACTTTCGATGATTTGAACCTCTCCTGTGAGTCCAGTTTTAGCTTCCGGTGATTCACTTCAGGTTTACTGTATCCTTTGGACCTTCTTATTGACGATGAAGCAGACAAATTCCATCCAAATTTAATAGAAATGCACAATGCCGACTTATGTACAAGAGGACTGACACTCTAACTTTCTATTATTTGAAAATCTCCAGTGAGTCCAGTTTTAGATTCCGATGCTTCACTTCAGGTTTACTGTTTACCTTGGACCTTCTTATTGACGATGAAACACAGAAATTGCATCCGAATTTAATACAAAAGGCACAATGGCGACTTAAGTACAGGAGGACTGACACACTAACTTTCTATGATTTGAACCTCTCCTGTGTGTCCAGTTTTAGTTTCCGATGCTACACTTCAGGTTTACTGTATCCCCTGGACCTTCTAATTGACGATGAAACACAGAAATTGCATCCGAATTTAATACAAAAGGCACAATGCCGACTTATGTACAAGAGGACTGACACTCCAACTTTCTTTGATCTGAACATCTCCTGTGAGTCCAGTTTTAGATTCCGGTGCTTCACTTCAGGTTAACTGTATCCCTTGGACCTTCTTATTGACGATGAAACACAGAAATTGCATCCGAATTTAATAGAAAAGTCACAATGCCGACTTAAGTATAAGAGGACTGACACTCTAACTCTTTATGATTTGAAGCTCTCCAGTGAGTCTAGTTTTAGATTCCGATGCTGCACATCAGGTTTACCGAATCCCTTGGACCTTCTTATTGACGATGAAACACAGAAATAGCATCCGAATTTAATACAAAAGGCACAATGCCGACGTAAGTACAAGAGGACTGACACTCTAACTTTCTATGATTTGAACCCCTCCTGTGAGTCCAGTTTTAGATTCCGATGCTGCACTTCACGTTTACTGTATCCCTTGGACCTTCTTATTCACGATGAAATACAGAAATTACATCCGAATTTAATACAAAAGTCACAGTGCCGACTTAAGTACAAGAGGACTCTCACTCAAACTTTCTATGATTTGAACCTCTCCTGAGAGTTCAGTTTTAGATTCCGATGCTTTACTTCAGGTTTACTGTATCCCTTGCACCTTCTAATTGACGATGAAACACAGAAATTGCATTCGAAATTGATACAAATGCCACAATGCCGACTTAAGTACAAGAGGACTGACACTCCAGCTTTCTATGATTTGAACCTCTCCTGTGAGTCCTATTTTAGATTCCGATGCTTCACTTCAGATTTACTGTATACCTAGGACCTTCTTATTGACGACGAAACAAATAAATTGCATCCGAATTTAATACAAAAGGCACAATACAGACTTAAGTACAAGTGGATCGACACTCTAACTTTCTTAGGTCTAAACCTCTCCTGTGAGTCCAGTTTTAGATTCCGATGCTTCACTTCAGGTTTACTGTATCCCTTGGACCTTCTTATTGACGATGAAACACAGAAATTGCATCCGAGTTTAATACAAAAGGCACAATGCAGATTTAAGTACAAGAGGACTGACACTCTAACTTTCTATGATTTGAACCTCTTCTGTGAGTCCAGTTTTGGATTCCGATGCTTCACTTCAGGTTTATTGTATCCCTTGGACCTTCTTATTGACGATGAAACACAGAAATTCCATCCGAATATAATACAAAAGGCACAATGCCGACTTAAGTACAAGCAGACTGACACTTTAACTTTCTATGATTTGAACCCCTCCTGTGAGTTGAGTTTAAAATTCCGATGCTTCACTTCAGGTTTACTGTATCCCTTGGACCTTCTAATTGACGATGAAACACAGAAATTGCATCCGAATTTAATACAAATGGCACAATGCCGACTTAAGTACAAGAGGACTGACACTCTAACTTTCTATGATTTAAACCTCTCCTGTGAGTCCGGTTTTAGATTCCGATGCTTCACTTAAGGTTTATTGTATACCTTGGACCTTCTTATTGACGATGGAGCACAGAAATTGCGTCCGAATTTAATACAAAAGTCACAATGCCAACTTAAATACAAGAGGGCTGACACTCTAACTATCTGAGATTTGGACCTCTCCTGTGAGTCCAGTTTTAGATTCCGATGCTTCACTTCAGGTTCACTGTATCCCTTGGACCTTCTAATTGACGATGAAACACAGAAATTGCATCCTAATTTAACACAAATGGCACAATGACGACTTAAGTACAAGAGGACTGACACTCTAACTTTCTATGATTTCATTCCCTCCTGTGAGTCCAGTTTTAGATTCCGATGCTTCACTTCAGATTTACTGTATATCTTGGACCTTCTTATTTACGATGAAACACAGAAATTGCATCAGAATTTAATACAAATGGCACAATGCCGACTTAAGTACAAGAGGACTGACACTCTAGCTTTCTATGATTTGAACCTCTCCTGTGAGTCCAGTTTTAGATTCCGAAGCTTCACTACAGGTTTTCTGTATCCCTTGGACCTTCTTATTGACGATGAACAATAATATTGCGTCCGAATTTAATACAAAAGTCACAATGCCGACTTAAGTACAAGAGGCTGACACTTTAACTTTCTAAGATTTGAACCTCTCCTGTGAGTCCAGTTTTAGATTCCGATGCTGCACTTCAGGTTTACTGTATCCCTTGGACGTTCTTATTCACGATGAAATACAGAAATTGCATCCGAATTTAATACAAAACTCACAATGCCGACTTAAGTACAAGAGGACTGTCACTCTAACTTTCTATGATTTGAACCTCTCCTGAGAGTTCAGTTTTAGATTCCGATGCTTTACTTCAGGTTTACTGTATCCCTTGCACCTTCTAATTGACGATGAAACACAGAAATTGCATTCGAAATTGATACAAATGGCACAATGCCGAGTTAAGTACAAGAGGACTGACACTCCAGCTTTCTATGATTTGAACCTCTCCTGTGAGTCCTATTTTAGATTCCGATGCTTCACTTCAGATTTACTGTATACCTAGGACCTTCTTATTGACGACGAAACAAATAAATGGCATCCGAATTTAATACAAAAGGCACAATACAGACTTAAGTACAAGTGGATCGACACTCTAACTTTCTTAGGTCTACACCTCTCCTGTGAGTCCAGTTTTAGATTCCGATGCCTCACTTCAGGTTTACTGTATCCCTTGGACCTTCTTATTGACGATGAAACACAGAAATTACATCCGAATTTAATACAAAAGGCACAATGCAGATTTAAGTACAAGAGGACTGACACTCTAACTTTGTAAAATTTGAACCTCTCCAGTGAGTCTAGTTTTAGATTCCGATGCTACACATCAGGTTTACCGTATCTCTTGGACCTTCTTATTGACGATGAAACACAGAAATTGCATCCGAATTTAATACAAAAGGCACAATGGCGACTTAAGTACAGGAGGACTGACACACTAACTTTCTATGATTTGAAACTCTCCTGTGTGTCCAGTTTTAGTTTCCGATGCTACACTCCAGGTTTACTGTATCCCCTGGACCTTCTAATTGACGATGAAACACAGAAATTGCATCCGAATTTAATACAAAAGGCACAATGCCGACTTAAGTACAAGAGGACTGACACTCCAACTTTCTATGATCTGAACATGTCCTGTGAGTCCAGTTTTAGATTCCGATGCTTCACTTCAGGTTAACTGTATCCCTTGGACCTTCCTATTGACGATGAAACACAGAAATTGCATCCGAATTTAATACAAAAGTCACAATGCCGACTTAAGTATAAGAGGACTGACACTCTAACTCTTTATGATTTGAACCTCTCCAGTGAGTCCAGTTTTAGATTCCGATGCTGCACATCAGGTTTACCGTATCCCTTGGACCTTCTTATTGACGATGAAACACATAAATTGCATCCGAATTTAATACAAAAGGCACAATGCCGATTTAAGTACGAGAGGACTGACACTCTAACTTTCTATGATTTGAACCTCTCCTGTGAGTCCAGGTTTAGATTCTCAAGATTCACTTTAGGTTTACTGTATACCTTGGTCCTTCTTATTGACGATGAAGCACAGAAATTGCATCTGAATTTAATACAAAAGGCACAATCCCGTCTTAAGTACAAGAGGACTGACACTCTAACTTTCTATGATTTGAACCTCTCCTGTGAGCTGAGTTTTATATTTCGATGCTTCACTTCAGGTTTACTGTAAACCTTGGACCTTCTTATTGTCGATGAAACACAGAAATTGCGTCCGAATTTAATAAAAGAGGCACAATGCCGACTTATGTACAAGAGGACTGACACTCTAACTTTCTATGATTTGAACCTCTCCTGTGAGTTGAGTTTTATATTTCGATGCTTCACTTCAGCTTTACTGTAAACCTTGGACCCTCTTATTGTCGATGAAACACAGAAATTGCGTCCGAATTTAATACAAGAGGCACAATGCCGGCTTATGTACAAGAGGACTGACACTCTAACTTTCTATGATTTAAACCTCTCCTGTGAGACCAGTTTTAGATTCCGATGCTTCACTTTAGGTTTACTGTATACCTTGGACCTTCTTATTGACGATGAAACACAGAAATTGCATCCGAATTTAATACAAAAGGCACTATGCCGACTTAAGTACAAGAGGACTCCCACTCTAACTTTCGATGATTTGAACCTCTCCTGTGAGTCCAGTTTTAGCTTCCGGTGCTTCACTTCAGGTTTACTGTATCCTTAGGACCTTCTTATTGACGATGAAGCAGACAAATTCCATCCAAATTTAATAGAAATGCACAATGCCGACTTATGTACAAGAGGACTGACACTCTAACTTTCTATTATTTGAAAATCTCCTGTGAGTCCAGTTTTAGATTCCGACGCTTCACTTCAGGTTTACTGTTTACCTTGGACCTTCTTATTGACGATGAAACACAGAAATTGCATCCGAATTTAATACAAAAGTCACAATGCCGACTTAAGTATAAGAGGACTGACACTCTAACTCTTTATGATTTGAACCTCTCCAGTGAGTCCAGTTTTAGATTCCGATGCTGCACATCAGGTTTACCGTATCCCTTGGACCTTCTTATTGACGATGAAACACAGAAATTGCATCCGAATTTAATACAAAAGGCACAATGCCGATTTAAGTACAAGAGGACTGACACTCTAACTTTCTATGATTTGAACCAATCCTGTGAGATGAGTTTTAGATTCCGATGCTTCACTTCAGGTTTACAGTATCCCTTGGACCTTCTTATTGACGATGAAACACAGAAATTGCATCCGAATTTAATACAAAAAGCACAATGCTGTCTTAAGTACAAGAGGACTGACACTCTAACTTTCTATGATTTGAACCTCTCCTGTGAGTTGAGTTTTATATTTCGATGCTTCACTTCAGGTTTACTGTAAACTTGGACCTTCTTATTGTCGTTGAAACATGAAATTGCATCCGAATTAAATACAAGAGGCACAATGCCGACTTATGTACAAGATGACTGACACTCTAACTTTCTATGATTTAAACCACTCCTGTGAGACCAGTTTTAGAATCCGGAGCTTCACTTCAGGTTTACTGTATGCCTTGGACCTTCTTATTGACGATGAAGAACAGAAATTGCATCTGAATTTAATACAAAAGGCACAATGCCGTCTTAAGTACAAGAAGACTGACACTCTAACCTTCTATGATTTGAACCTCTCCTGTGAGTTGAGTTTTATATTTCGATGCTTCACTTCAGGTTTACTGTATCCCTTGGACCTACTAATTGACGATGAAACACAGAAATTGCATCCGGATTTAATAAATATGGCACAATGCCGACTTAAGTACGAGAGGACTGCCCCTCTAGCTTTCTATGATTTGAGCCACTCCTGTGAGTCCTATTTTAGATTCCGATGCTTCACTTCAGATTTACTGTATACCTAGGACCTTCTTATTGACGATGAAACAAATAAATTGCATCCGAATTTAATACAAAAGGCGCAATGCCGACTTAAGTACAAGAGGACTGACACTCTAACTTTGTAAAATTTGAACCTCTCCAGTGAGTCCAGTTTTAGATTCCGATGCTTCACTTCAGGTTTACTGTATCCCGTGGACATTCTTATTGACGATGAAACACAGAAATTGCATCCGAATTTAATACAAAATGCATGATGCCGAGTTAAGAACAGGAGGACTGACACTCAACTTTCTATGATTTAAACCTCTCCTATAAGTCCAGTTTTAAGATTCCGATGCCTCATTTCAGGTTTACTGTATACCTTGGTCCTTCTTATTGACAATGAAACACAGAAATTGCATCCGGATTTAATACAAAAGGCACAATGCCGACTTAAGTATAAGAGGACTGACACTCTAACTCTTTATGATTTGAACCTATCCTGTGAGTCCAGTTTTAAATTCCGATGCTTCACTTCAGATTTACTTTATACCTTGGACCTCCTTATTGACGATGAAACACAGAAATTGCACCCGAATTTAATACAAAAGGCACAATGCCGACTTAAGTACAAGAGGACTGACACAATAACTTTCTATGATTTGAACACATCCCGTGAGTCCAGTTTTAGATTCCGATGCTACACTTGAGGTTTACTGTTTCCCCTGGACCTTCTAATTGACGATGAAACACAGAAATTGCATCCGAATTTAATACAAAAGGCACAATGCCGACTTAAGTACAGTAGGACTGACAAACTAACTTTCTATGATTTGAACCTCTCCTGTGAGTCCAGTTTTAGATTCCGATGCTTCATTTCAGGTTTACTGTATACCTTGGACCTTCTTATTGACGATGAAACACAGAAATTGCATCCGAATTTAATACAAAAGGCACAATGCCGACTTAAGAATGAGGGGACTGACACTCAACTTTCTATGATTTGAACCTCACCTGTGAGTCCAGGTTTAGATTCTGATGATTCACTTTAAGTTTACTGTATACCTTGGTCCTTCATATTGACGATGAAGCACAGAAATTGCATCTGAATCTAATACAAAAGGCACAATTCCGTCATAAGTACAAGAGGACTGACACTCTAACTTTCTATGATTTGAACCTCTCCTGTGAGTTGAGTTTTATATTTCGATGCTTCACTTCAGGTTTACTGTAAAACTTGGACCTTCTTATTGTCGATGAAACACAGATATTGCGCCGAATTTAATACAAGAGGCACAATGCCGACTTATGTACAAGAGGACTGACACTCTAACTTTCTATGATTTAAACCTCTCCTGTGAGACCAGTTTTAGATTCCGATGCTTCACTTCAGGTTTACTGTATACCATGGACCTTCTTATTGACGATGAAACACAGTAATTGCATCCGAATTTAATACAAAAGGCACAATGCCGACTTAAGTACAAGAGGACTCACACTCTAACTTTCGATGATTTGAACCTCTCCTGTGAGTCCAGTTTTAGCTTCCGGTGCTTCACTTCAGGTTTACTGTATCCTTTGGACCTTCTTATTGACGATGAAGCAGACAAATTCCATCCAAATTTAATAGAAATGCACAATGCCGACTTATGTACAACAGGACTGACACTCTAACTTTCTATTATTTGAAAATCTCCTGTGAGTCCAGTTGTAGATTACGATGCTTCACTTCAGGTTTACTGTTTACCTTGGACCTTCCTATTGACGATGAAACACAGAAATTGCATCCGAATTTAATACAAAAGTCACAATGCCGACTTAAGTATAAGATTACTGACACTCTAACTCTTTATGATTTGAACCTCTCTAGTGAGTCCAGTTTTAGATTCCGATGCTGCACATCAGGTTTACCGTATCCCTTGGACCTTCTTATTGACGATGAAACACAGAAATTGCATCCGAATTTAAAACAAAAGGCACAATGCCGTCTTAAGTACACGAGGACTGACACTCTAACTTTCTATGATTTGAACCTCTCCTGTGAGTTGAGTTTTATATTTTGATGCTTCACTTCAGGTTTACTGTAAACTTGGACCTTCTTATTGTCGTTGAAACATGAAATTGCATCCGAATTAAATACAAGAGGCACAATGCCGACTTATGTACAAGACGACTGACACTCTAACTTTCTATGATTTAAACCACTCCTGTGAGACCAGTTTTAGATTCCGATGCTTCACTTCAGGTTTACTGTATACCTTGGACCTTCATATTGACGATGATACACAGAAATTGCATCCGAATTTAATACAAAAGGCAAATGCCGACTTAAGTACAAGAGGACTGACACTCAAACTTTCGATGATTTGAACCTCTCCTGTGAGTCCAGTTTTAGCTTCCGGTGCTTCACTTCGGGTTTACTGTATGCCTTGGACCTTCTTATTGACGATGAAGAACAGAAATTCCATCCGAATTTAATACAAATGCACAATGCCGACTTAAGTATAAGAGGACTGACACTCTAACTTTCTATGATTTGAACCACTCCTGTGAGTCCTGTTTTAGATTCCGATGCTTCACTTCAGGTTTACAGTTTACCTTGGACCTTCTTATTGACGATGAAACACAGAAATAGCATCCGAATTCAATACAAAAGGCACAATGCCGACTTAAGTACAGGAGGACTAACACACTAACTTACTATGATTTGAACCCATCCTGTGAGTCCAGTATTGGATTCCGATGCTACACTTCAGGTTTACCGTATCCCCTGGACCTTCTTATTGACGATGAAACACAGAAATTGCATCCGAATTTAATACAAAAGTCACAATGCCGACTTAAGTATAAGAGGACTGACACTCTAACTCTCTATGATTTGAACCTATCCTGTGAGTCCAGTTTTAGATTCCGATGCTTCACTTCAGATTTACTTTATACCTTGGACCTCCTTATTGACGATGAAACACAGAAATTGCATCCGAATTTAGTACAAAAGGCACAATGCCGACTTAAGTACAAGAGGACTGACACAATAACTTTCTATGATTTGAACCCATCCCGTGAGTCCAGTTTTTGATTCCGATGCTACACTTCAGGTTTACTGTTTCCCCTGGACCTTCTAATTGACGATGAAACACAGAAATTGCATCCGAATTTAATACAAAAGGCACAATGCCGACTTAAGTACAGTAGGACTGACACACTAACTTTCTATGATTTGAACCTCTCCTGTGAGTCCAGTTTTAGATTCCGATGCTTCACTTCAGGTTTACTGTATACCTTGGATCTTCTTATTGACGATGAAACACAGAAATTGCATCCGAATTTAATACAAAAGGCAGATTGCCGACTTAGGTTCAGGAGGACTGACACACTGACTTTCTATGATTTGAACCTCTCCTGTGAGTCCAGTTTTAGGTTCCGATGTTTCACTTCAGGTTTACTGTATCCCTTGGACCTTCTAATTGACGATGAAACACAGAAATTGCATCCGAATTTAATACAAATGGCACAATGCCGACTTAAGTACAAGTGGATCGACACTCTAACTTTCTTTGATTTAAACCTCTCCTGTGAGTCCAGTGTTAGATTCCGATGCTTCACTTCAGGTTAACTGTATACCTCGGACCTTCTTATTTAAGATGAAGCACAGAAATTGCATCCGATTTCAATACAAAAAAGGCACAATGCCGACTTAAGTACAAGAGGACTGACACTCTAATTTTCTATGATTTGAACCTTTCCTGTGAGTCCAGTTTTACATTCCGATGCTTCACTTCAGGTTTATTGTATCCCTTGGACCTTCTTATTGACGATGAAACACAGAAATTCCATCCGAATATAATACAAAAGCCACAATGCCGACTTCAGTACAAGAGGACTGACACTTTAACTTTCAATGATTTGAACCTCTCCTGTGAATCCAGTTTTAGATTCCGATGCTTCACTGCAGGTTTACTGTATACCTTGGACCTTCTTATTGACAATGAAACACAGAAATTGCATCCGAATTTAATACAAAAGGCACAATTCCAACTTTAGTACAAGAGGACTGACACTCTCACTTTCTATGATTGGAAACCTCTCCTGTGAGTCCAGTTTTAGATTCCGATGCTTCACTTCAGGTTTACTGTATCCCTTGGACCTTCTTATTGACGATGAAGCACAGAAATTGCATCCGAATTTAATACAAAAGGCAGAATGCCGACTTAAGTACAAGAGGACTGACACTCTAAATTTCTATGATTTGAACCTCTCCTGTGAGTCCAGTTTTAGATTCCGATGCTTCACTTCAGGTTTACTGTATCCCTTGGACCTTGTTATTGACGATGAAGCACAGAAATTGCATCCGAAATTAATACAAAAGGCAGAATGCCGACTTAAGTACAAGAGGACTGACACTCTATATTTCTATGATTTGAACCCCTCCTGTGAGTCCAGTTTTAGATTCCGATGCTTCACTTGAGATTTACTGTATATCTTGGACCTTCTTATTGACGATGAAACACAGAAATTGCATCCGAATTTAATACAAATGGCACAATGCCGACTTAAGTACTAGCGGACTGACACTGTAACTTTCTATGATTTGAACCTCTCCTGTGAGTCCAGTTTTAGATTCCGATGCTTCACTTCAGGTTTACTGTATCCCTTGGATCTTCTTATTGACGATGAACAATGAAATTGCGTCCGAATTTAACACAAAAGTCACAATGCCGACTTAAGTACAAGAGGACTGACACTCTAACTTTCTAAGATTTGAACTTCTCCTGTGAGTCCAGTTTTAGATTCCGATGCTGCACTTAAGGTTTACTGTATCCCTTGGACCTTCTTATTGACGATGAAATACAGAAATTGCATCCGAATTTAATACAAAAGCCACAATGCCGACTTAAGTACAAGAGGACTGACACTCTAACTTCCTAAGCTTTGAACCTCTCCTGTGAGTCCAGTTTTGGATTCCGAAGCTGCACTTCACGTTTACTGTATCCCTTGGACCTTCTTATTGACGATGAAATACAGAAATTGCATCCGAATTTAACACAAAAGGCACAATGCCGACTTAAGTACAAGAGGACTGACACTCTAACTTTCTATAATTTGAACCAATCCTGTGAGATGAGTTTTAGATTCCGATGCATCACTTCAGGTTTACTGTATCCCTTGGACCTCCTTATTGACGATGAAACACAGAAATTGCATCAGAATTTAATACAAACGGCACAATGCTGACTTAAGTATAGTAGGACTGACACACTAACTTTCTATGATTTGAACCTCTCCTGTGAGTCCAGTTATAGATTCCGATGCTTCACTTCAGGTTTACTGTATCCCGTGGACCTTCTTATTGACGATGAAACACTGAATTTGCATCCGAATTTTAAAAAAAAATCACAATGCCGACTTAAGCACAGGAGGACTGGCACTCTAACTTTCTATGATTTAAACGTCTCCTATGAGTCCAGTTTTAGATTCCGATCCTTCACTTCAGGTATACTGTATACCTAGGTCCTATTTATTGACGATGAAACACAGATATTGAATCCGAATTTTATACAAAAGGCACAATGCCGACTTAAGTACAAGGGGACTGACACTCTAACTTTCGATGATTTGAACCTCTCCTGTGAGTCCTGTTTTAGCTTCCGGTGCTTCACTTCAGGTTTACAGTTTCCCTTGGACCTACTTATTGACGATGAAGCAGAGAATTTCCATCCGAATTTAATACAAATGCACAATGCGGACTTAAGTACAAGAGGACTGACACCCTAACTTTCTATGATTTAAACCTCTCCTGTGAGTCCAGTTTTAGATTCCGATGCTTCACTTCAGTTTTACTGTTTACCTTGGACCTTCTTATTGACGATGAAACACAGAAATTGCATCCGAATTTAATACAAATGTCACAATGACGAATTAAGTATAAGAGAACTGACACTCTAACTCTTTATGATTTGAACCTATCCTGTGAGTCCAGTTTTAGATTCCGATGCTTCACTTCAGATTTACTTTATACCTTGGACCTTCTTATTGACGATGAAACACAGAAATTGCATCCGAATTTAATACAAAAGGCACAATGCCGACTTACGTACAAGAGGACTGACGCTCTAACTTTCTATGATTTGAACCAATCCTGTGAGATGAGTTTTAGATTCCGATGCTTCACTTCAGGTTAACTGTATACCTTGGACCTTCTTATTGACGATGAAACACAGAAATTGCATCCGAATTTAATACAAAAGGCACAATGCCGACTTATGTACAAGGGGACTGACACTCTAAGTTTCTATGACTTAAACCTCTTATTTGAGTCCAGTTTTAGATTCCGATGCTGCACATCACGTTTACCGGATCCCTTGGACCTTCTCATTGACGATGAAACACAGAAATTGCATCCGAATTTAATACAAATGGCACAATGCCGACTTAAGTACAAGAGGACTGACACTCTAGCTTTCTATGATTTGAACCTCTCCTGTGAGTCCTATTTTAGATTCCGATTCTTCACTTCAGATTTACTGTATACCTAGGACCTTCTTATTGACGATGAAACAAATAAATTGCATCCGAATTTAATACAAAAGTCACAATGCCGACTTAAATACAAAAGGACTGACGCTCTAACTTTCTATGATTTGAACCAATCCTGTGAGATGAGTTTTAGATTCCGATGCTTCACTTCAGCTTTACTGTATACCTTGGACCTTCTTATTGACGATGACACACAGAAATGGCATCCGAATTTAATACAAAAGGCACAATGCCGACTTAAGTATAAGAGGACTGACACTCTAACTTTCTACGATTTGAACCTCTCCTGTGAGTCCAGTTTTAGATTCTGATGATTCACTTCAGGTTTACTGTATCCCCTGGACCTTCTAATTGACGATGAAACACAGAAATTGCATCCGAATTTAATACAAATGGCACAATGCCGACTTAAAAAGAAGAGGACTGACACTCCAACTTTCTATGATCTGAACATCTCCTGTGAGTCCAGTTTTAGATTCCGATGCTTCACTTCAGGTTAACTGTATCCCTTGGACCTTCTTATTGACGATGAAACACAGGAATTGCATCCGAATTTAATACAAAAGTCACAATGCCGACTTAAGTATAAGAGGACTGACACTCTAACTCTTTATGATTTGAACCTCTCCAGTGAGTCCAGTTTTAGATTCCGATGCTGCACATCAGGTTTACCGTATCCCTTGGACCTTCTTATTGACGATGAAACACAGAAATTGCATCCGAATTTAATACAAAAGGCACAATTCCGAATTAAGTACAAGAGGACTGACACTCTAACTTGCTATGATTTGAACCTCTCCTGTGAGTCCAGTTTTAGATTCCGATGCTACACTTCAGGTTTACTATATCCCCTGGACCTTCTAATTGACGATGAAACACAGATATTGCATCCGAATTTAATACAAAAGGCACAATGCCGACTTAGGTACAGGAGGACTGACACACTAACTTTCTATGATTTGAACCTCTCCTGTGAGTCCAGTTTTAGATTCCGATGTTTCACTTCAGATTTACTGTATAGCTAAGACCTTCTTATTGACGATGAAACAAATAAATTGCATCCGAATTTAATACAATAGGCGCTATGCCGACTTAAGTACAAGAGGACTGACACTCGAACTTTGTAAGATTTGAACCTCTCCAGTGAGTCCAGTTTTAGATACCGATGCTTCACTTCAGGTTTACTGTATCCCGTGGACCTTCTTATTGACGATGAAACACAGAAATTGCATCCGAATTTAATACAAAATGCATAATGCCAAGTTTAGAACAGGAGGACTGACACTCTAACTTTCTATGATTTAAACCTCTCCTATGAGTCCAGTTTTAAGATTCCGATGCTTCATTTCAGGTTTACTATATACCTTGGTCCTTCATATTGACAATGAAACACAGAAATTGCATCCGGATTTAATACAAAAGGGACAATGCCGACTGGAGTACAAAAGGACTGACGCTCTAACTTTCTATGATTTGAACCAATCCTGTGAGATGAGTTTTCGATCTCGGTGCTTCACTTCAGGTTTACTGTAAACCTTGAACCTTCCTATTGCCGATGGAATACAGAAATTGCATCCGAATTTAATACAAAAGGCACAATGCCGACTTATGTACACGGGGACTGACACTCCAATTTTCTATGACTTAAGCCTCTCATTTGAGTCCAGTTTTAGATTCCGATGCTGCACATCACGTTTACCGTATCCCTTGGACCTTCTTTTTGACGATGAAACACAGAAATTGCATCCGAATTTAATACAAAAGGCACAATGCCGATTTAAGTACAAGAGGACTGACACTCTAACTTGCTATGTTTTGAACCTCTCCTGTGAGTCCACCTTTAGATTCCGATGCTACACTTCAGGTTTACTGTATCCCCTGGACCTTCTAATTGACGATGAAACACAGATATTGCATCCGAATTGAACACAAAAGGCACAATGCCGACTTAGGTACAGGAGGACTGACACACTAACTTTCTATGATTTGAACCTCTCCTGTGAGTCCAGTTTTAGGTTCCGATGTTTCATTTCAGGTTTACTGTATCCCTTGGACCTTCTAATTGACGATGAAGCACAGAAATTGCATCCGAATTTAATACAAATGCCACAATGCCGACTTAAGTACAAGAGGACTGGCACTCTAGCTTTCTATGATTTGAACCTCTCCTGTGAGTCCTCTTTTAGATTCCGATGCTTCACTTCAGATTTACTGTATACCTAGGACCTTCTTATTGACGATGAAACAAATAAATTGCATCCGAATTTAATACAAAAGGCGCAATGCCGACTTAAGTACAAGAGGACTGACACTCTAACTTTGTAAGATTTGAACCTCTCCAGTGACTCCAGTTTCAGATTCCGATGCTTCACTTCAGGTTTACTGTATCCCGTGGACCTTCTTATTGACGATGAGACACAGAAATTACATCCGTATTTAATACAAAATGCATAATGCCGACTTAAGAACAAGAGGACCGACACTCCAACTTTCTATGATTTGAACCTCTCCTGTGTATTGAGTTTTATATTTCGATGCTTCACTTCAGGTTTACTGTTAACCTTCGACCTTCCTATTGTCGATGAAACAAAGAAATTGCATCCGAATTTAATACAAGAGGCACAATGCCGACTTATGTACATGAGGACTGACACTCTAACTTCCTATGATTTAAACCTCTCCTGTGAGACCAGTTTTAGATTCCGATGCTTCACTTCAGGTTTACTGGTTACCTTAGACCTTCTTATTGACGATGAAACACAGAAATTGCATCCGAATTTAATACAAAAGGCACAATGCCGACTTAAGTACAGGAGGACTGACACACTAACTTTCTATTATTTGTACCTCTCCTGTGAGTCCAGTTCTAGATTCCGATGCTACACTTCAGGTTTACTGTATCCCCTGGACCATCTAATTGACAATGAAACACAGAAATTGCATCCGAATTTAATTTAATACAAAAGGCACAACGCCGACTTAAGTACATGAGGACTGACACTCCAACGTTCTATGATTTCAATCTCTCCTGTATGTCCAGTTTTAGATTCCGATGCTTCACTTCAGGGTAACTGTATCCCTTGGACCTTCTTATTGACGATGAAACACAGAAATTGCATCCGAATTTAATACAAAAGTCACAATGCCGACTTAAGTATAAGAGGACTGACACTCTAACTCTTTATGATTTGAACCTCTCCTGTGAGTCCAGTTTTAGATTCCGATGCTTCACTTCAGTTTTACTGTATACCTTGGTCCTTCTTATTGACGATGAAGCACAGAAATTGCATTCCGAAATTAATACAAAAGGCACAATGCCGAATTATGCACAAGAGGACTGTCAATCTAACATTCTATGTTTTTAATTTCTCTTGTGAGTCCAGTTTTGGATTCCGATGCTGCACTTCAGGCTTACTGTATTGCTTGGACCTTCTTATTGACGATGAAACACAGAAATTGCATCCGAATTTAATAAAAAAGTCACAATGCCGACATAAGTACAAGACGACTGACACTCTAATATTCTATGATTTGAACCTCGCCAGTGAGTACAGTTTCAGATTCCGATGCTTCACTTCAGATTTACTGTATACCATGGACCTTCTTATTGACGATGAAACACAGAAATTTCATCCGAATTTAATACAAAAGGCACAATGCCGACTTAGGTACAAGAGGACTGACACCCTAACTTTCTATGATTTAAACCTCTCCTGTGATTCCAGTTTTAGATTCTGATGCTGCACTTCAGGTTTACTGTATACCTTGGTCTTTCTTATTGACGATGAAGCACAGAAATAGCATTCCGAATTAATTACAAAAGGCACAATGCTGACTTAAGTACAAGAAGACTGACACTCTAACTTTCTATGATTTGAACCTCTCCAGTGAGTGGAGTTTTAGATTTCGGTGCTTAACTTCAGGTTTACTGTAAACCTTGAACCTTCCTATTGACGATAAAATACAGAAATTGCATCCGAATTTAATACAAAAGGCACAATGCCGACTTATGTACAAGGGAACTGACATTCTAACTTTCTATGACTTAAACCTCTCATTTGAGTCCAGTTTTAGATTACGATGCTGCACTTTAGGTTTATTGTGTCCCTTGGACCTTCTTATTGACGATGAAACACAGAAATTTCATTCGAATTTAATACAAAAGGCACAATGCCGACTTAGGTACAAGAGGACTGACACTCTAACTTTCTATGATTTGAACCTCTCCTGTGAGTTGAGTTTTATATTTCATTGCTTCACTTCAGGTTTACTGTAAACCTTGGACCTTCTTATTGTCGATGAAACACAGAAATTGCATCCGAATTTAATACAAGAGGCACAATGCCGACTTATGTACAAGAGGACTGACACTCTAACTTCCTATGATTTAAACCTCTCCTGTGAGACCAGTTTTAGATTCCGATTCTTCACTTCAGGTTTACTGTGTACCTTGGACCTTCTTGTTGACGATGAAACACAGAAATTGCATCCGAATTTAATACAAGAGGCACAATGCCGACTTAAGTACAAGAGGACTGACACTCTAACTTTCGATGATTTGAACCTCTCCTGTGAGTCCAGTTTTAGCTTCCGGTGCTTCAGTTCAGGTTTACTTTATCCCTTGGACCTTCTTATTGACGATGAAGCACAGAAATTCCATCCGAATTTAATACAAATGCACAATGCCGACTTAAGTACAGGAGGACTGACACACTAACTTTCTATGATTTGAACCTCTCCTGTTAGTCCAGTTTTAGATTCCGATGCTTCACTTCAGGTTAACTGTATCCCTTGGACCTTCTTATTGACGATGAAACACAGAAATTGCATTCGAATTTCATACAAAATGCACAATGCCGACTTAAGTATAAGAGGACTGACACTCTAACACTTCACGATTTGAACCTCACCTGTGAGTCTAGTTTTAGATTCCGATGCTTCACTTCAGATATTACTTTATACCTTGGACCTTCTTATTGAAGGTGAAACACAGAAACTGCATCCGAATTTAATACAAAAGGCACAATGCCGACTTAAGTACAAGAGGACTGGCACTCTAACATTCTATGATTAAACCTCTCGTGTGAGTCCAGTTTTAGATTCTGATGCTTCACTTTAGGTTTACTGTATACCTTGGTCCTTCATATTGACGATGAAGCACAGATATTACATTCCGAATTTAATACAAATGGCACAATGCCGTCATATGCACAGGAGGACTGACACCCTAACATTCTATGTTTTGAACCTCTCTTGTGAGTCCAGTTTTGGATTCCGTTGCTGCACTTCAGGCTTACTGTATCCCTTGGACCTACTTATTGATGATGAAGCACAGAAATTGGATCCCAATTTAATACAAAAGGCACAATGCCGACTTAAGTACAAGATTACTGGCACTCTAACTATCTATGTTTTGAACCACTCCTGTGAGTCCAGTTTTTGATTCCGATGCTTCACCTCAGGTTTACTGTATCCCTTGGACCTTCTAATTGACGATGAAACACAGAAATTACATCCGAATTTAATACAAAAGTCACAATGCCGACTTAAGTACAATCGGACTAACACTCTAACTCTCAATGATTTGAACCTCTCCTGTGAGTCCAGTTTTGGATTCCGATGCCTCACTTCAGGTTTAGTGTATCTCTTGGACCTTCTTATTGACGATGAAACACAAAAATTACATAAGAATTTAATACAAAAGGCACAGTGCCGACTTAGGTACAAGAAGACTGACACTCTAAATTTTTATTATTTGAACCTCTCCTGTGAGTCCAGTTTTAGATTCTGATGCTTTATACTGTATACCTTGGTCTTTCTTATTGACGATGAAGCACAGAAATAGCATTCCGAATTAATTACAAAAGGCACAATGCTGACTTCAGTACAAGAGGACTGACAATCTAACTATCTATGATTTGACCTCTCCAGTGAGTTGAGTTTTAGATTTGGGTGCTTCACTTCAGTTCTACTGTAAACCTTGAACCTTCCTATTGACGATGAAATACAGAAATTGCATCCGAATTTAATACAAAAGGCACAATGCCGACTTATGTACAAGGGAACTAACACTCCAACTTTCTATGACTTAAACCTCTCATTTGAGTCCAGTTTTAGATTCCGATGCTGCACTTCAGGTTTACTGTATCCCTTGGACCTTCTTATTGACGATGAAACACAGAAATTTCATCCGAATTTAATACAAAAGGCACAATGCCGACTTAGGTACAAGAGGACTGACACTCTAACTTTCTATGATGTAAACCCCTCCTGTGAGCCCAGTTTTAGGTTCTGATGCTTCACTTCAGGTTTACTGTATACCTTGGTCCTTCTTATTGACGATGAAGCACAGAAATAGCATTCCGAATTACTTACAATAGGCACAACGCTGACTTAAGTACAAGAGGACTGACACTCTAACTTTCTATGATATGAACCTCTCCAATGAGTTGAGTTTTAGATTTCGGTGCTTCACTTCAGGTTTACTGTATACCTTGAACCTTCCTATTGACGATGAAATACAGATATCGCATCCGAATTTAATACAAAAGGCACAATGCCGACTTATGTACAAGGGGACTGACACTCTAACTTTCTATGACTTAAACCTCTCATTTGTGTCCAGTTTTAGATTCCGATGCTGCACTTCAGGTTTACTGTATCCCTTGGACCTTCTCATTGACGATGAAACACAGAAATTGCATCCGAATTTAATACAAAAGGCACAATGACGATAAAAGTACAAGAGGACTGACACTCTAACTTTCTATGATTTGAACCTCTAGTGTGAGTCAAGTTTTAGATTCCGATGCTACACTTCAGGTTTACTGTATCCCCTGGACCTTCTAATTGACGATGAAACACAGAAATTGCATCCGAATTTAATACAAAAGGCACAATGCCGACTTAATTACAAGAGGGCTGACACTCCAACTTTCTATGATTTCAACCTCTCCTGTGAGTCCAGTTTTAGATTCCGATGCTTCACTTAAGGTTAACTGTATCCTTTGGACCTTCTTATTGACGATGAAACACAGAAATTGCATCCGAATTTAATACAAAAGCCACAATGCTGACTTAAGTATAGGAGGACTTACATTCTAACTCTTTATGATTTGAACCTCTCCTGTGAGTCCAGTTTTAGATTCCGATGCTTCACTTCAGATTTACTTTATACCTTGGACCTTCTTATTGTCGATGAAACACAGAAATTGCATCCGAATTTAATACAAAAGGCACAATGCCGACTTAAGTACAAGAGGACTGACACTCTAAATTTCTATGATTTGAACCTCTCCTGTGAGTTGAGTTTTATATTTCGATGCTTTACTTCAGGTTTACTGTAAACCTTGGACCTTCTTATTGTCGATGAAACACAGAAATTGCATCCGAATTTAATACAAGAGGCACAATGCCGACTTATGTGCAAGAGGACTGACACTCTAACTTCCTATGATTTATACCTCTCCTGTGAGACCAGTTTTGGAATCCAATGTTTCACTTCAGGTTTACTGTATACCTTGGACCTTCTTATTGACGATGAAACACAGAAATTGCATCCGAATTTAATACAATAGGCACAATGCCGACTTAAGTACAGGAGGACTGACACACTAACTTTCTATGATTTGAACCTCTCCTGTGGGTCCAGTTTTGGATTCCGTTGCTGCACTTCAGGCTTACTGTATCCCTTGGACCTACTTATTGACGATGAAGCACAGAAATTGGATCCCAATTTAATACAAAAGGCACAATGCCGACTTAAGTACAAGATTACTGACACTCTAACTATCTATGTTTGGAACCACTCCTGTGAGTCCAGTTTTAGATTCCGATGCTTCACTTCAGGTTTACTGTATCCCTTGGACCTTCTAATTGACGATGAAACACAGAAATTACATTCGAATTTAATACAAAAGTCACAATGCCGACTTAAGTACAATCGGACTGACACTCTAACTTTCAATGATTTGAACCTCTCCTGTGAGTCCAGTTTTGGATTCCGATGCCTCACTTCAGGTTTACTGTATCTCTTGGACCTTCTTATTGACGATGAAACACAAAAATTCCATCCGAATTTAATACAAAAGGCACAATGCCGACTTAGGTACAAGAAGACTGACACTCTAAATTGCTATTATTTGAACCTCTCCTGTGAGTCCAGTTTTAGAATCTGATGCTTTATACTGTATACCTTGGTCTTTCTTATTGACGATGAAGCACAGAAATAGCATTCCGAATTAATTACAAAAGGCACAATGCTGACTTAAGTACAAGAGGACTGACAATCTAACTATCTATGATTTGACCTCTCCAGTGAGTTGAGTTTTAGATTTGGGTGCTTCACTTCAGTTCTACTGTAAACCTTGAACCTTCCTATTGACGATGAAATACAGAAATTGCATCCGAATTTAATACAAAAGGCACAATGACGACTTATGTACAAGGGAACTGACACTCCAACTTTCTATGACTTAAACCTCTCATTTGAGTCCGGTTTTAGATTCCGATGCTGCACTTCAGGTTTACTGTATCCCTTGGACCTTCTTATTGACGATGAAACACAGAAATTTCATCCGAATTTAATACAAAAGGCACAATGCCGTCTTAGGTACAAGAGGACTGACACACTAACTTTCTATGATTTGAACCTCTCCTGTGAGTCCAGTTTTAGATTCTGATGCCACACTTCAGGTTTACTGAATCCCCTGGACCTTCTAATTGACGATGAAACACAGAAATTGCATCCGAATTTAATACAAAAGGCACAATGCCGACTTAATTACAAGAGGGCTGACACTCCAACTTTCTATGATTTCAACCTCTCCTGTGAGTCCAGTTTTAGATTCCGATGCTTCACTTAAGGTTAACTGTATCCCTTGGACCTTCTTATTGACGATGAAACACAGAAATTGCATCCGAATTTAATACAAAAGCCACAATGCCGACTTAAGTACAAGAGGACTGACACTCTAACTTTCGATGGTATGAACCTCTCCTGTGAGTCCAGTTTTAGCTTCCGGTGCCTCACTTCAGGTTTACTGTATCCCTTGGACCTTCTTATTGACGATGAAGCACAGAAATTGCATCCGAATTGAATACAAATGCACAATGCCGAATTAAGTACAAGAGGACTTACACTGTAACTTTCTATGATTTGAACCACTCCTGTGAGTCCAGTTTTAGATTCCGATGCTTCACTTCAGATTTACTTTATACCTTGGACCTTCTTATTGTCGATGAAACACAGAAATTGCATCCGAATTTAATACAAAAGGCACAATGCCGACTTATGTGCAAGAGGACTGACACTCTAACTTCCTATGATTTATACCTCCCCTGTGACACCAGTTTTAGATTCCAATGCTTCACTTCAGGTTTACTGTATCCCTTGGACCTTCTTATTGACGATGAAGCACAGTAATTGCATCCGAATTGAATACAAATGCACAATGCCGAATTAAGTACAAGAGGACTTACACTCTAACTTTCTATGATTAGAACCTCTCCAGTGAGTTGAGTTTTAGATTTCGGTGCTTCACTTAAGGTTTACTGTAAAACTTCAACCTTCCTATTGACGATGAAATACAGAAATTGCATCCGAATTTGATACAAAAGGCACAATGCCGATTTAAGTACAAGCGGACTGACACTCTAACTTTCTATGATTTGAACCTCTCCTGTGAGTTGAGTTTTATATTTCGATGCTTTACTTCAGGTTTACTGTAAACCTTGGACCTTCTTATTGTCGATGAAACACAGAAATTGCATCCGAATTTAATACAAGAGGCACAATGCTGACTTAAGTACAAGAGGACTGACACTCTAACTTTCTATGATTTAAATCTCTCCTGTGAGTCCAGTTTTGGATTCTGATGATTCACTTCAGGTTTACTGTATACCTTGGTCCTTCTTATTGACGATGAAGCACAGAAATTGCATCCGAATTTAATACAAAAGGCACAATGCCGATTTAAGTACAAGCGGACTGACACTCTAACTTGCTACGATTTAAACCTCTCCTGCGTGTCCAATTTTAGATTCCGATGCTTCACTTCAAGTTTACTGTATCCCTTGGACCTACTAATTGACGACGAAACACAGAAATTGCATCGGATTTTAATACAAAAGGCACAATGCTGACTTAAGTACAAGAGGACTGACACTCTAACTTTCTATGATTTAAACCTCTCCTGTGAGTCCAGTTTTGGATTCTGAAGATTCACTTCAGGTTTACTGTATACCTTGGTCCTTCTTATTGCCGATGTAGCACAGAAATTGCATCCGAATTTAATACAAAAGGCACAATGCCGACTTAAGTACAAGAGGACTGACACTCTAACTTTCTATGATTTGAACCTCCACTGTGAGTCCAGTTTTAGATTCCGGTGCTGCACTTCAGGTTTACTGTATCCCTTGGACCCTCTTATTGACGATGAAACACAGAAATCGCATCCGAATTTAATACAAAAGGCACAATGCCTACTTAAGTACAAGAGGACTGACACTCTAACTTTCTATGATTTAAACCTCTCCTGTGAGTCCAGTTTTAGTTTCAGACACTTCACTTCAGGTTTACTCTATACCTTGGTCCTTCTTATTGAAGATGAAGCACTGAAATTGCATTCCGAATTTAATACAAAAGGCACATGGCCGACTTAAGTACAAGAGGACTGACACTCTAACTTTCTATGATTTGAACCTCTCCTGTGAGTTGAGTTTTATATTTCGATGCTTTACTTCAGGTTTACTGTAAACCTTGGACCTTCTTATTGTCGATGAAACACAGAAATTGCATCCGAATTTAATACAAGAGGCACAATGCAGCCTTATGTACAAGACGACTGACACTCTAACTTCCTATGATTTAAACCTCTCCTGTGAGACCAGTTTTAGATTCCGATGTTTCACTTCAGGTTTACTGTATACCTTGGACCTTCTTATTGACGATAAAACACAGAAATTTCATCCGAATTTAATACAATAGGCACAATGCCGACTTAAGTACAAGAGGACTGACACTCTAACTTTCGATGATTTGAACCTCTCCTGTGAGTCCAGTTTTAGCTTCCGGTGCTTCACTACAGGTTTACTGTGTCCCTTGGACCTTCTTATTGACTATTAAAAGCACAGAAATTCCATCCGAATTTCATACAAATGCACAATGCCGACTTAAGTACAAGAGGACTGACACTCTAGCTTTCTATGATTTGAACCTCTCCTGTGAATCCAGTTTTATATTCCGATGCTTCACTTTAGGTTTACTGTTTACCTTGGACCTTCTTATTGACGATGAAACATAGAAATTGCATCCGAATGTAATACAAAAAGCACAATGCCGACATAAGTACAGGAGGACTGACACACTAACTTTCTATGATTTGAACCTCTCCTGTGAGGCCAGTTTTAGATTCCGATGCTACACTTCAGGTTTACTGTATCACCTGGACCATCTAATTGACGATGAAACACAGAAATTGCATCCGAATTTAATACAAAGGTCACAATGCCGACTTATGTACAAGAGGACTGACACTCCAAATTTCTATGATTTGAACCTCTCCTGTGAGTCCAGTTTTAGATTCCGATGCTTCACATCAGGTTAACTGCAGCCCTTGGACCTTCTTATTGACGATGAAACACAGAAATTGCATCCGAATTTAATACAAAAGTCAGAATGCCGACTTAAGTATAAGACGCTGACACTCTAATTTTCTATGATTTGAACCTCGCCAGTGAGTCCAGTTTTAGATTCCGATGCTTCACGTCAGATTTACTGTATACCTTGGACCTTCTTATTGACGATGAAACACAGGAGTTTCATCCGAATTTAATACAAAAGGCACAATGTCGACTTAGGTATAAGAGGACTGACACTGTAACATTCTATGATTTAAACCTCTCCTGCGTATCCAGTTTTAGATTCTGATGATTCACTTCAGGTTTACTGTATACCCTGATCCTTCTTATTGACGATGAAGCACAGAAATAGCATTCCGAATTAATTACAAAAGGCACAATGCTGACTTAAGTACAAGAGGACTGACACTGTAACTTTCTATGATTTGAACCTCTCCAGTGAGCTGAGTTTTTGATTTCGGTGCTTCACTTAAGGTTTACTGTAAACCTTGAACCTTCCTATTGACGATGAAATACAGAAATTGCATCCGAATTTGATACAAAAGGCACAATGCCGACTTATGTACATGGGAACTGACACTCTAACTTTCTATGACTTAAACATCTCATTTGAGTCCAGTTTTAGATTTCGATGCTGCACTTCGGTTTACTGTATGCCTGGGACCTTCTTATTGGCGATTAAACACAGAAATTGCACCCGAATTTAATACTAATGCCAAAATGCTGACTTAAGTACAAGAGGACTGACACTCTAGCTTCCTATGATTTAAACCTCTCCTGTGAGTCCAGTTTTGGATTCCTATGATTCAACTCAGGTTTACTGTATACCTTGGTCCTTCTTATTGACGATGAAGCACAGAAATTGCATCCGAATTTAATACAAAAGGCACAATGCCAATTTAAGTACAAGCGGACTGACACTCTAACTTGCTATGATTTAAACCTCTCCTGCGAGTCCAGTTTTAGATTCCGATGCTGCACTTCAGGTTTACTGTATCCCTTGGACCCTCTTATTGACGATGAAACACAGAAATCGCATCCGAATTTAATACAAAAGGCACAATGCCAACTTAAGCACAAGAGTACTGACACTCTAACTTTTATATGATTTAAACCTCTCCAGTGAGTCCAGTTTTGGATTCTGATGCTTCACTTCAGGTTTACTGTATACCTTGGTCCTTCTTATTGAAGGAGAAGCACAGAAATTGCATTCCGAAATTAATACAAAAGGCACAAGGCCGACTTGAGTACAAGAGGACTGACACTCTAACTTTCTATGATTTGAACCTCTCCTGTGAGTTGAGTTATAGATTTCGATGCTTCTTTTCAAGTATACTGTAAACCTTGGACCTTCTTATTGACGATGAAACACAGAAATTGCATCAGAATTGAATACAAAAGGCACAATGCCGACTTATGTACAAGGGGACTGGCACTCTAACTTTCCATGATTTAAACCTCTCCTGTGAGATCAGTTTTAGAATCCGATACTTCACTTCAGGTTTACTGTATACCTTGGACCCTCTTATTGACGATGAAACACAGAAATTGCATCCGAATTCAATACAGTAGGCACAATGCCGTCTTAAGTACATGAGGACTGACACTTTCTTACTTTCTGTGATTTGAACCTCTCCTTTGAGTCCAGTTTTAGATTCCGATGCTGCAGTTCAGGTTTACTGTATACCTTGGTCCTTCTTATTGACGATGAGGCACAGAAATTGCATTTCGAATTTAATACAAAAGGCACTAGGCCGACTTGAGTACAAGAGGACTGACACACTAACTATCTATGATTTGGACCTCTCCTGTGAGTTGCGTTTTACATTTCGATACTTCACTTCAGGTTTACTGTAAACCTTGGACCTTCCTATTAAAGATGAAACACAGAAATTGCATCCATATTTAATACAAAAGGCACAATGCCGACTTATGTACAAGGGGACTGACACCCTAATTTTCTATGATAGAAACCTCTCCTGTGACACCAGTTTTAGATTCCGATGCTTCACTTCAGGTTTACTGTATACCTTGGACCTTCTAATTGACGATGGAACACAGAAATTGCATCCGAATTTAATACAAAAGGCACAATGCCGACTTAAGTACAAGAGGACTGACACTCTAACTTTCTATGATTTGAACCTCTCCGGTGAGTCCAGTTTTAGATTCCGATGCTTCACTTCCGGTTTACTGTTTACCTTGGACCTTCTTATTGACGATGAAACACAGAAATTGAATCCAAATTTAATTCAAAAGTCACAATGCCGTTTTCAGTACAAGAGGACTGACACCCTAACTTTCTATGATTTGAACCTCTCCTGTGAGTCCAGTTTTACATTCCGATGCCTCACTTCAGATTTACTGTATACCTTGGACCTTCTTATTGTCGATGAAACACAGAAATTGCATCCGAATTTAATACAAGAGGCACAATTCAGCCTTATGTACAAGAGGACTGACCCTCTAACTTCCTATGATTTAAACCTCTCCTGTGAGACCAGTTTTAGATTCCGATGTTTCACTTCAGGTTTACTGTATACCTTGGACCTTCTTATTGACGATAAAACACAGAAATTTCATCCGAATTTAATACAATAGGCACAATGCAGACTTAAGTACAAGAGGACTGACCGTCAAACTTTCGATGATTAGAACCTCTCCTGTGAGTCCAGTTTTAGCTTCCGGTGCTTCACTTCAGGGTTACTCTATCCCTTGGACCTTCTTATTGACTATGAAGCACAGAAATTCCATCCGAATTTAATACAAATGCACAATGCCGACTTAAGTACAAGAGGACTGACACTCCAGCTTTCTTTGATTTGAACCTCTCCTGTGAATCCAGTTTTAGATTCCGATGCTTCACTTCAGGTTTACTGTTTACCTTGGACCTTCTTATTGACGATGAAACACAGAAATTGCATCCGAATGTAATACAAAAGGCACAATGCCGACTTAAGTGCAGGAGGACTGACACACTAACTTTCTATGATTTGAACCTCTCCTGTGAGTCCAGTTTTAGATTCCGATGCTACACTTCAGGTTTACTGTATCCCCTGGACCTTCTAATTGACGATGAAACACATAAATTGCATCCGAATTTAATACAAAAGGCACAATGCCGACTTAAGTACAAGAGGACTGACACTCCAACTTTCTATGATTTGAACCTCGCCAGTGAGTCCAGTTTTAGATTGCGATGCTGAAGTTCAGGTTTACTGTATACCTTGGTCCTTCTTATTGACAATGAGGCACATAAATTCCATTTCGAATTTAATACAAAAGGCACTAGGAAGACTTAAGTACAAGAGGACTGACACACTAACTATCTATGATTTGAACCTCTCCTGTGTGTTGCGTTTTACATTTCGATACTTCACTTCAGGTTTACTGTAAAACTTGCACCTTCCTATTAAAGATGAAACACAGATATTGCATCCATATTTAATACAAAAGGCACAATGCCGACTTATGTACAAGGGGACTGACACCCTAACTTTCTATGATAGAAACCTCTCCTGTGAGACCAGTTTTAGATTCCGATGCTTCACTTCCGGTTTACTGTATCCCTTGGACCTTCTTATTCACGATGAAACACAGAAATTGCATCCGAATTTAATGCAAAAGTCACCATGCCGACTTAAGTATAAGAGGACAGACACTCTAAGTTTCTATGATTAGAAACTCTCCTGAGAGTCCAGTTTTAGACTCCGATGCTTCACAACAGATTTACTGTGTACCTTGGAACTTCCTACTGACGATGAAACACAGATATTGCATCCGAATTTAATACAAAAGGCACAAAGCTGACTTAAGTACAAGAGGACTGACACCCTAAATTTCTATGATTTGAACCTCTCCTGTGAGTCCAGTTTTAGATTCCGATTCTTCACTTCCGGTTTACTGTATCCCTTGGACCTTCTTATTGTCGATGAAACACAGAAATTGCATCCGAATTTAATACGAGAGGCACAATGCAGCCTTATGTACAAGAGGACTGACACTCTAACTTCCTATGATTTAAACCTCTCCTGTGAGACCAGTTTTAGATTCCGATGTTTCACTTCAGGTTTACTGTATACCTTGGACCTTCTTATTGACGATAAAACACATAAATTTCATCCGAATTTAATACAATAGGCACAATGCCGACTTAAGTACAAGAGGACTGACACTCTAACTTTCGATGATTTGAACCTCTCCTGTGAGACCAGTTTTAGCTTCCGGTGCTTCACTTCAGGATTACTGTATCCCTTGGACCTTCTTATTGACTATGAAGCACAGAAATTCCATCCCAATTTAATACAAATGCACAATGCCGACTTAAGTACAAGAGGACTGACACTCTAGCTTTCTATGATTTGAACCTCTCCTGTGAATTTAGTTTTAGATTCCGATGCTTCACTTCAGGTTTACTGTTTACCTTGGACCTTCTTATTGACGATGAAACACAGAAATTGCATCCGAATGTAATTCAAAAGGCACAATGCTGACTTAAGTACAGGAGGACTGACACACTAACTTTCTATGATTTGAACCTCTCCTGTGAGTCCAGTTTTAGATTCCGATGCTACACTTCAGGTTTACTGTATCCCCTGGACCTTCAAATTGACGATGAAACACAGAAATTGCATCCGAATTTAATACAAAAGGCACAATGCCGACTTAAGTACAAGAGGACTGACACTCCAACTTTCTATGATTAGAACCTCTCCTGTGAGTCCAGTTTTAGATTCCGATGCTTCACTTCAGGTTAACTGTATCCCTTGGACCTTCTTATTGACGATGAAACACAGAAATTGCATCCGAATTTAATACAAAAGTCAGAATGCCGACTTAAGTATAAGAGGACTGACAATCTAACTCTTTATGATTTGAACCTCTCCTGTGAGTCCAGTTTTAGATTCTAATGCTTCACTTCAGATTAACTTTATACCTTGGACCTTCTTATTGACGATGAAACACTGAAATTGCATCCGAATTTAATAAAAAAGTCACAATGCCGACTTAAGTACAAGACGACTGACACTCTAATTTTCTATGATTTGAACTTCGCCAGTGAGTCCAGTTTTGGATTCCGATGCTTCACGTCAGATTTACTGTATACCTTGGACCTTCTTATTGACGATGAAACACAGGAATTTCATCCGAATTTAATTCAAAAGGCACAATGCCGATTTAGGTACAAGAGGACTGACACTCTAACTTTCCATGATTTAAACCTCTTCTGTGAATCCAGTTTTAGATTCTGATGATTCACTTCAGGTTTACTGTATACCCTGATCCTTTTTATTGACGATGAAGCACAGAAATAGCATTCCGAATTAATTACAAAAGGCACAATGCTGACTTAAGTACAAGAGGACTGACACTGTAACTTTCTATGATTTGAACCTCTCCAGTGAGTTGAGTTTTTGATTTCGGTGCTTCACTTAAGGTTTACTGTAAACCTTGAACTTTCCTATTGACGATGAAATACAGAAATTGCATCCGAATTTGATACAAAAGGCACAATGCCGACTTATGTACATGGGAACTGACACTCTAACTTTCTATGACTTAAACCTCTCATTTGAGTCCAGTTTTAAATTCCGATGCTGCACTTCAGGTTTACTGTATGCCTGGGACCTTGTTATTGACGATTAAACACAGAAATTGCACCCGAATTTAATACAAATGCCACAATGCTGACTTAAGTACAAGCGGACTGACACTCTAACTTTCTATGATTTAAACCTCTCCTGTGAGTCCAGTTTCTATTCCTATGATTCAATTCAGGTTTACTGTATACCTTGGTCCTTCTTATTGACGATGAAGCATAGAAATTGCATCCGAATTTAATACAAAAGGCACAATGGCAATTTAAGTACAAGCGGACAGACACTCTAACTTGCTATGATTTAAACCTCTCCTGCGAGTCCAGTTTTAGATTCCGATGCTGCACTTCAGGTTTACTGTATCCCTTGGACCCTCTTATTGACGATGAAACACAGAAATCGCATCCGAATTTAATACAAAAGGCACAATGCCAACTTAAGCACAAGAGTACTGACACTCTAACTTTTATATGATTTAAACCTCTCCAGTGGGTCCAGTTTTGGATTCTGATGCTTCACTTCAGGTTTACTGTATACCTTGGACCCTCTTATTGACGTTGAAACACAGATATTGCATTCGAATTTAATACAAAAGGCACAATGCCGACTTACGTACAAGAGGACTGACACTCTATCTTTCTATGATTTAAACCTCTCCTGTGAGTCCAGTTTTAGATTCTGATGCTTCACTTTAGGTTTAGTGTATACCTTGGTCATTCTTATTGTCGATGAAGCACAGAAATTGCATTCCGAATTTATTACAAATGGCACAATGCCGACGTAAGTACAAGAGGACTGACACTCTAACTTTCTACGATTTGAACCTCTCCTGTGAGTTGAGTTTTAGATTTCGATGCTTCACTTCAGGTTTACTCTAAACCTTGGACCTTCCTATTGACGATGAAACACAGAAATTGCATCCGAATTTAATACAAAAGGCACAATGCCGACTTGTGTACAAGGGGGCTGACACTCTAACTTTCTATGATTTAAACCTCTCCTGTGAGACCAGTTTTAGATTCCGATACTTCTTTTCATGTTTACTGTACACCTTGGACCTTCTAATTGACGATGAAACACAGAAATTGCATCCGAATTTATTACAAAAGGCACAATGCCGACTTAAGTACAAGGGGACTGACACTGTAACTTTCTATGATTTGAACCTCACATATGGGTCCACTTTTAGATTCCGATGCTTCACTTCAGGTTTACTGTATCCCTTGGACCTTCTTATTGACGATGAAGCACAGAAATTGCATTCCGAATTTAATACAAAAGGCACAATGCCGACTTAAGTACGTGAGGACTGACACTCTAACTTTCTATGATTTGAACCTCTCCTGTGAGTCTAGTTTTAGATTCCGATGCTGCACTTCAGGTTTACTGTATCCCTTGGACCTTCTAATTGACGATGAAGCACAGAAATTGCATCCGAATTTAATACAAAAGACAAATGCCGACTTAAGTACAAGAGGACTGACACTCTAATTTTCGTCTATTTGAACCGCTCCAGTGAGTAATGTTTTAGATTCCGATGCATCACTTCAGGTTTACTGTATCCCTTGCAACTTCTAATTGACGATGAAACACAGAAATTGCATCCGAATTTAATACAAAATGCACGATGCCGACTTAAGTTTTGAACCTCTCCTGTGAGTCCAGTTTTAGATTCCGATGCCTCACTTCCGGTTTACAGTATCCCTTGGACCTTCCTATTGACGATGAAACACAGAAATTGCATCCCAATTTAATACAAAAGTCACGATGCCGACTTAAGTACAAGAGGACCGACACTCTAACTCTCTATGAATTGAACCTCTCCTGTGAGCCCTGTTATAGATTCCGATGCTTCACTTCAGATTTACTGTATATCTTGAACCTTCTTATTGACGATGAAACACAGAAATTGAATCCGAATGTAATTAAAAAGGTACATTGCCGATTTAAGTACAAGAGGACTGACACTCTAACTTTCTATGATTTGAACCTCTCCTGTTTGTCCAGTTTTAGATTCCGATGCTTCACTTCAGGTTTACTGTATCCCTTGGACCTTCTTATTGACGATGAAACACAGAAATTGCATCGGAACTCAATACAAAATGCACAATTCCGACTAAAGTACAAGAGGACTGACACTCTAACTCGCTATGATTTGAACCTCTCCTGTGAGTCCTGTTTTAGATTCCGATGCTTCACTTCAGGTTTACTGTATACCTTGGACCTTCTTATTCACGATGAAACACAGATATTGCATCCGAATTTAAAACAAAAGATACAATGCCGACTTAAGTACAAAAGGACTGACACTCTAACTTTCTATGATTTGAACCAATCCTGTGAGTTGACTTTTAGATTCCGATGCTTCACTTCAGGTTTACTGTATACCTTGGTCATTCTTATTGTCGATGAAGTACAGAAATTGCATTCCGAATTTAATAAAAAAGGCACAATGCCGACTTTAGTACAAGAGGACTGACACTCTAACTTTCTATGATTTGAACCTCTCCTCTGAGTTGAGTTTTAGATTTCGATGCTTCACTTCAGGTTTACTGTAAACCCTGGACCTTCCTATTGACGATGAAACACAGAAATTGCATCCGAATTTAATACAAAAGGCACAATGCCACCTTGTGTACAAGGGGGCTGAAAATCTAACTTTCTATGATTTAAACCTCTCCTGTGAGACCAGTTTTAGATTCCGATACTTCACTTCATGTTTACTGTATCCCTTGGACCTTCTTATTGACGATGAAACACAGAAATTGCATCCGAATTTATTACAAAAGGCACAATGCCGACTTAAGTACAAGAGGACTGACACTCTAACTTTCTATGAATTAAACCTCACATGTGAGTCCACTTTTAGATTCCGATGCTTCTCTTCAGGTTTACTGTATCCCTTGGACCTTCTTATTGACCATGACGCACAGAAATTCCAACCGAATTTAATACAAAAGGCACAATGCCGACTTAAGTACATGAGGACTGACACTCTAACTTTCTATGATTTGAACCTCTCCTGTGAGTCCAGTTTTAGATTCCGATGCTGCACTTCAGGTTTACTGTATCCCTTTGACCTTCTAATTGACGATGAAGCACAGAAATTGCATCCGAATTTAATACAAAAGTCAAATGCCGACTTAAGTACAAGAGGATTGACACTCTGCTTTTCGTCTATTTGAACCGCTCCTGTGAGTCCAGTTTTAGATTCCGATGCTTCACTTCAGGTTTACTGTATCCCTTGGAACTTCTAATTGACGATGAAACACAGAAATTGCATTCGAATTTAATACAAAAGGCACGATGCCGACTTAAGTACAAGTGGACCGACACTCTAACTTTCAATGAATTGAACCAATCCTGTGCGTCCATTTTTAGATTCCGATGCTTCACTTCAGGTTTACTGTATACCATGGACCTTCTTATTGACGATGAAACTCAGAAATTGCATCCGAATTTAATACAAAAGATACAATGCCGACTTAAGTACAAAAGAACTGACGCTCTAACTTTCTATGATTTGAACCAATCCTGTGAGTTGACTTTTAGATTCCGATGCTTCACTTCAGGTTTACTATATACCTTGGACCTTCTTATTGACGATGAAACACAGAAATCGCATCCGAATATAATACAAAAGGCACAATGCCGACTTAAGTACAAGAGGACAGACACTGTAACTTTCTATGATTTAAACCTCTCCTGTGAGTCCAGTTTTAGATTCTGATGCTTCACTTTAGGTTTAGTGTATACCTTGGTCATTCTTACTGTCGATGAAGCACAGAAATTGCATTCCGAATTTAATACAAAAGGCACAATGCCGACTTAAGTACAAGAGGGCTGACACTCTATCTTTCTATGATTTGAACCTCGCCTGTGAGTTGAGTTTTAGATTTCGATGCTTCACTTCAGGTTTACTGTAAACCTTGGACCTTCCTATTGACGATGAAACACAGAAATTCCATCCGAATTTAATACAAAAGGCACAATGCCGACTTGTGTACAAGGGGGCTGACACTCTAACTTTCTATGATTTAAACCTCTCCTGTGAGACCAGTTTCAGATTCCGATACTTCACTTCATGTTTACTGTATACCTTGGACCTTCTTATTGACGATGAAACACAGAAATTGCATCCGAATTTATTACAAAAGGCACAATGCCGACTTAAGTACGAGTACAAGAGGACTGACACTCTAACTTTCTATGACTTGAACCTCACATGTGAGTCCACATTTAGATTCCGATGCTTCACTTCTGGTTTTATAGTATCCCTTGGACCTTCTTATTGACGATGAAGCACAGTAATTCCATCCGAATTTAATACAAAAGGCACAATGCCGACTTAAATGCATGGGGACTGACACTTTAACTTTCTATGATTTGAACCTCTCGTGTGAGTCCACTTTTAGATTCCGATGCTGCACTTCAGGTTTACTGTTTCCCTTGGACCTTCTCATTGACGATGAAGCACAGACACTGCATCCGAATTTAATACAAAAGACAAATGCCGACTTAAGTACAAGAGGACTGACACTCTAACTTTCCATGATTTGAACCTCTCCTGTGAGTCTAGTTTTAGATTCCGATTCTTCACTTCCGGTTTACAGTATCCCTTGGACCTTCTTATTGACGATGAAACTCAGAAATTGCATCCCAATTCAATACGAAAGTCACCATGCCGACTTAAGTACAAGAGGACCGACACTCTAACTTTCTATGATTTGAACCTCTCCTTTGAGTCCAGTTTTAGATTCCGATGCTGCACTTCAGGTTTACTGTATCCCTTATACCTTCTTATTGACGATGATACACAGAAATTGCATTCGAATCTAATACAAAAGGCACAATGCCGACTTAAGTACAAGAGGACTGACACTCTAACTTGCTATGATTTGTACCTCTCCTGTGAGTCCAGTTTTAGATTCCGATGCTTCACTTCATGTTTACTGTATCCCTTGGACCTTGTAATTGAAGACCAAACACAGATATTGCATCCGAACTTAAAACAAAAGGCACTATGCCGTCTGAAGTACAAGAGGACTGACACTCTAACTTTCTGTGATTTGAATCTCTCCTGTGAGTCCAGTTTTGGATTCCGATGCTTCACTTCAGGTTTACTGTATACCTTGGTAATTCGTATTGACGATGAAGCACGGAAATTGCATCCGAATTTAATGCAAAGACAACAGTGCCGACTTAAGTTCAAGAGGACTGACACTCTAACTTTCTATGATTTGATCCTCTCCTGTGAGTTGAGTTTTAAATTTCGATGCTTCACTTCATGTTTACTGTAAACCGTGGACCTTCTTATTGTCGATGAAACACAGAAATTGCATCCGAATTTAATACAAAAATCACAATGCCGACTTATGTACAAGAGGACTGACACTCTAACTTTCTATGATTTGAACCTCTCCTGTGAGACCAGTTTTAGATTCCGATGCTTCACTTCAGGTTTACTGTATACCTTGGACCTTCATATTGGCGATGAAACACAGAAATTGCATCGAATTTAATACAAAAGGCACAATACCGACTTAAGTACAAGAGGACTGACACTCTAACTTTCTATGATTTGTACCTCTCCTGTGAGTCCTGTTTTAGATTCCGATGCTTCACTTCAGGTTTACTGTATCCCTTGGACCTTCTTATTGACGATGAAGCACAGAAATTCCATTCGAATTTAATACAAAAGGCACAATGCCGACTTAAGTACAAGAGGACTGACACTCTAACTTTCTATGATTTGAACCTCTCCTGTGAGTCCAGTTTTAGATTTCGATGCTGCACTTCAGGTTTACTGTATCCCTTGTACCTTCTTATTGACGATGAAACACAGAAATTGCATCCGAATTAAATTCAAAAGGCACAATGCCGACTTAAGTACAAGAAGACTGACACTCTAACATTCGATGATTTGAACCTCTACTGCGAGTCGAGTTTTAGATTCCGATGCTTCACTTCAGGCTTTACTGTGTCCCTTTGACCTTCTTATTGACGATGAAACACAGAAATTGCATCCGAATTTAGTAGTAAAGGCACAATGCCGACTTAAGTACAAGAGGACTGACACTCTAACTTTCGATGATTTGAACCTCTCCTGTGAGTGCAGTTTTAGATTCCGATGCTTCACTTCATGTTTACTGTATCCCTTGGACCTTCTAATTGAAGACGAACCACAGAAATTGCTGCCGAATTTAATACAAAAGGCACAATGCCGACTTAAGTACAAGAGGACTGACACTCTAACTTTCGATGATTTGAACCTCTCCTGTGCGTCCAGTTTTAGATTCCGACGCTTCACTTCAGGTTTACTGTAACCCTTGGACCTTCTTATTGACGATGAAACACTGAAATTACATCCGAATTTAATACAAAACTCACGAAGCCGACTTATGTACAGGAGGACTGACTCTCTAACTGTCTATGATTTAAACCTCTCCTGCGAATCCAGTTTTAGATTCCGATGCTTCACTTCAGGTTTACTGTACACCTTGGACCTTCTTATTGACGATGAAACACAGAAATTGCATCCGAATTTATTACAAAAGGCACAATGCCGACTTAAGTACAAGAGGACTGACACTCTAACTTTCTATGAATTAAACCTCACATGTGAGTCCACTTTTAGATTCCGATGCTTCTCTTCAGGTTTACTGTATCCCTTGGACCTTCTTATTGACGATGAAGCACAGAAATTCCAACCGAATTTAATACAAAAGGCACAATGCCGACTTAAGTACATGAGGACTGACACTCTAACTTTCTATGACTTGAACCTCTCCTGTGAGTCCAGTTTTAGATTCTGATGCTTCACTTTAGGTTTAGTGTATACCTTGGTCATTCTTACTGTCGATGAAGCACAGAAATTGCATTCCGAATTTAATACAAAATTCACAATGCCGACTTAAGTACAAGAGGGCTGACACTCTAAATTTCTATGATTTGAACCTCGCCTGTGACTTGAGTTTTAGATTTCGATGCTTCACTTCAGGTTTACTGTAAACCTTGGACCTTCCTATTGACGATGAAACACAGAAATTCCATCCGAATTTAATACAAAAGGCACAATGCCGACTTGTGTACAAGGGGGCTGACACTCTAACTTTCTATGATTTAAACCTCTCCTGTGAGACCAGTTTTAGATTCCGATACTTCACTTCATGTTTACTGTATACCTTGGACCTTCTTATTGACGATGAAACACAGAAATTGCATCCGAATTTATTACAAAAGGCACAATGCCGACTTAAGTACGAGTACAAGAGGACTGACACTCTAACTTTCTATGACTTGAACCTCACATGTGAGTCCACATTTAGATTCCGATGCTTCACTTCTGGTTTTATAGTATCCCTTGGACCTTCTTATTGACGATGAAGCACAGAAATTCCATCCGAATTTAATACAAAAGGCACAATGCCGACTTAAATACATGAGGACTGACACTTTAACTTTCTATGATTTGAACCTCTCCTGTGAGTCCAGTTTTAGATTCCGATGCCTCACTTCAGGTTTACTGTATCCCTTGGACCTTCTAATTGACGATGAAGCACAGACATTGCATCCGAATTTAATACAAAAGACAAATGCCGACTTAAGTACAAGAGGACTGACACTCTAACTTTCTATGATTTACACCTCTCCTGTGAGTCCAGTTTTAGATCCTGATGCTTCACTTTACGTTTAGTGTATACCTTGGTCATTCTTACTGTCGATGAAGCACAGAAATTGCATTCCGAATTTAATACAAAAGGCACAATGCCGACTTAAGTACAAGAGGGCTGACACTCTAACTTGCTATGATTTGAACCTCTCCTGTGAGTCCTGTTTTAGATTCCGATGCTTCACTTCATGTTTACTGTATCCCTTGGACCTTGTAATTGAAGACCAAACACAGATATTGCATCCGAATTTAAAACAAAAGGCACAATGCCGACTGAAGTACAAGAGGACTGACACTCTAACTTTCTGTGATTTGAAACTCTCCTGTGAGTCCAGTTTTAGATTCCGATGCTTCACTTCAGGTTTACTGTATACCTTGGTAATTCGTATTGACGATGAAGCACGGAAATTGCATCCGAATTTAATGCAAAGGGAACAGTGCCGACATAAGTTCAAGAGGACTGACACTCTAACTTTCTATGATTTGATCCTCTCCTGTGACTTGAGTTTTAAATTTCGATGCTTCACTTCATGTTTACTGTAAACCTTGGACCTTCTTATTGTCGATGAAACACAGATATTGCATCCGAATTTAATTCAAAAATCACAATGCCGACTTATGTACAAGAGGACTGACACTCTAACTTTCTATGATTTGAACCTCTCCTGTGTGCCCAGTTTAGATTCCGATGCTTCACTTCAGGTTCACTGTATCCCTTGGACCTTCTTATTGACGATGAAGCACAGAAATTCCATTCGAATTTAATACAAAAGGCACAATGCCGACTTAAGTACAAGAGGACTGACACTCTAACTTTCTATGATTTGAACCTCTCCTGTGAGTCCAGTTTTAGATTTCGATGCTGCACTTCAGGTTTAGTGTATACCCTGGACATTCTTATTGACGATGAAACACCGAAATTGCATCCGAATTTAATTCAAAAGACACAATGCCGACTTAAGTACAAGAAGAATGACACTCTAACTTTCGATGATTTGAACCTCTACTGCGAGTCGAGTTTTAGATTCCGATGCTTCACTTCAGGTTTTACTGTATCCCTTTGACCTTCTTATTGACGATGAAACACAGAAATTGCATCCAAATTTAGTAGTAAAGGCACAATGCCGACTTAAGTACAAGGGGACTGACACTCTAACTTTCGATGATTTGAACCTCTCCTGTGAGTCCAGTTTTAGATTCCGATGCTTCACTTCATGTTTACTGTATACCTTGGACCTTCTTATTGACGATGAAACACTGAAATTGCATCCGAATTTAATACAAAAGGCACAATGCCGACTTAAGTACAAGAGGACTGGCACTCTAACTTTCTATGACTTGAAACTCTCCTGTGAGTCCAGTTTTAGATTCCGATGCTTCACGTCAGGTTTACTGTATACCTTGGTCCTTTTTATTGACGATGAAACACAGAAATTGCATCCGAATTTAATACAAAAGGCAAAATGACGACTTATGTACAAGAGGACTGACACCCTAACTTTCTATGATTTGAACCTCTCCTGAGAGACCAGTTTTAGATTCCGATGCTTCACTTCAGGTTTACTGTATACCTTGGACGTTCTTACTGGCGATGAAACACTGAGATTGCATCGAATTTAATACAAAAGGCACAATGCCGACTTAAGTACAAGATGACTGACACTCTAACTTTCTATGATTTGAGCCTCTCCTGTGAGTCGAGTTTTAGATTCCGATGCTTCACTTCAAGTTTTACTGTATCCCTTTAACCCTCTTATTGACGATGAAACACAGAAATTGCATCCGAATTTAATACAAAGGGAACAGTGCCGACTTAAGGTCAAGAGGACTGACACTCTAACTTTCGATGATTTTAACCTCTCCCGTGAGTCGAGTTTTAGATTCCGAAGCTTCACCTCAGGTTTTACTGTATCCTTTTGACCTTCTTATTGACGACGAAACACAGAAATTGCATCCGAATTTAATAGTAAAGGCACAATGCCGACTTAAGTACAAGAGGACTGGCACTCTAACTTTCTATGATTTGAACCTCTCCTGTGTGCCCAGATTTGGATTCCGATGCTTCATTTCAGGTTTACTGTATCCCTTGGACCTTCTTATAGACGATGAAACACAGAAATTGCATCCGAATTTAATACAAAAGGCACAATGCCGACTTAAGTACAAGAGCACTGACACTCTAACTGTCTATGATTTGAACCTCTCCTGAGAGACCAGTTTTAAATTCCGATACTTCACTTCAGGTTTTTTGTATACCCTGGACCTTCTTATTGACGATGAAACACAGAATTTACATCCGAATTTAATACAAATGGCACAATGCCGACTTAAGTACAGGAGGACTGACACTCTAACTTTCTATGATTTGAACCTCTCCTGTGTGCCCAGTTTAGATTCCGATGCTTCATTTCAGGTTTACTGTATCCATTGGACCCTCTTATTGACGATGTAGCACAGAAATTCCATCCGAATTTAATACAAAAGGCACAATGCCGACTTAAGTACAAGAGGACTGACACTCTAACATTCTATGATTTGAACCTCTCCTGCGAGTCCAGTTTTGGATTCCGATGCTTCACTTCAGTTTTACTGTATCCCTTGGACCTTCTTATTGACGATGAAATACAGAAATTACATCCGAATTTAATACAAAATGCACAATGCCGACATAAGTACAAGAGGACTGACACTCTAACTTTCTATGATATAAACCTCTCCTGTGGGACCAGTTTTAGATTCCGATGCTTCACTTCAGGTTAACCATATACCTTGGACCTTCTTATTGACGATGAAACAAATAAATTTCATCCGAACTTAATACAAAAGGCATAGTGCCGACTCAAGTACAAGAGGACTGACACTCCAACTTTCTATGACTTTAACCTCTCCTGTGAGTCCAGTTTTAGATTCCGATGCTTCACTTCAGGTTTACTGTATCCCTTGGACCTTCCAGTTGACGATGAAACACAGAAATTGCATCCGAATTTAATACAAAAGGCACAATGCCGACTTAAGTACAAGAGGACTGACACTCTAACCTTCTATGATTTGATCCTCTCCTGTGAGTTGAGTTTTTAATTTCGATGCTTCACTTCAGGTTTACTGTAAACCTTGGACCTTCTTATTGACGATGAAACACAGAAATTGCATCCGAAATTAATACAAAAGGCACAATGCCGACGTATGTACAAGAGGACTGTCACTCTAAATTTCAATGATATGAACCCCTCCTGTAAGACCAGATTTAGATTCCGATGCATCACTTCAGGTTTATTGTATACCTTGGACCTTCTTTTTGACGATGAAACACAGAAATTGCATCGATTTTAATACAAAAGACACAATGCCGACTTAAGTACAAGAGGACTGACACTCTATATTTCTATGATTTGAACCTCTCCTGTCAGTCCGGTTTTAGATTCCGATGCTTCACTTCAGGTTTACTGTATCCCTTGGACCTACTTATTGACGATGGGGCACAGAAATTCCATCCGAATTTAATACAAAAGGCACAATGCCGACTGAAGTACAAGAGGACTGACACCCTAACTCTCTATGATTTGAACCACTCCTGAGAGACCAGTTTTAGATTCCGATGCTTCACTTAAGGTTAACTGTATACCTTGGACGTTCTTATTGGCGATGAAACACAGGAATAGCATCCCAATTTATTACAAAAGGCACAATGCCGACTTAAGTACAAGAGGACTGACACTCTAACTTTCTGTGATTTGAACCACTCCTGTGTGTCCAGTTTTAGATTCCGATGCTTCACTTCAGGTTTACTGTATACCTTGGACTTTGTTATTGACGATGAAAAACAGATATTGCATCCGAATTTAATACAAAAGGCAAAATGCCGACTTATGTACAAGAGGACTGACACCCTAACTCTCTATGATTTGAACCACTCCTGAGAGACCAGTTTTAGATTCCGATGCTTCACTTAAGGTTAACTGTATACCTTGGACGTTCTTATTGGCGATGAAACACAGAAATTGCATCGAATTTAATACAAAAGGCACAATGCCGACTTAAGTACAAGATGACTGACACACTAACTTTCTATGATTTGAACCTCTCCTGTGAGTCGGGTTTTAGATTCCGATGCTTCACTTCAGGTTTTACTGTATCCCTTTAACCTTCTTATTGACGATGAATAACAGAAATTGCATCCGAATTTAATACAAAGGGAACAGTGCCGACTTAAGTTCAAGAGGACTGACACTCCAACTTTCGATGATTTTAACCTCTCCCGTGAGTCGAATTTTAAATTCCGAAGCTTCACTTCAGGTTTTACTGTATCCCTTTGACCTTCTTATTGACGACGAAACACAGAAATTGCATCCGAATTTAATAGTAAAGGCACAATGCCGACTTAAGTACAAGAGGACTGACACTCTAACTTTCTATGATTTGAATCTCTCCTGTGTGCCCAGTTTCAGATTACGATTCTTCATTTCAGGTTTACTGTATCCCTTGGACCTTCTTATAGACGATGAAACACAGAAATTGCATCCGAATTTTATTCAAAAGGCACAATGCCGACTTAAGTACAAGAGGACTGACACTCTAACTTTCTATGATTTGAAACTCTCCTGTGAGTCCAGTTTTAGATTCCGATGCTTCACGTCAGGTGTACTGTATCCCTTGGTCCTTCTTATTGACGATGAGGGACAGAAATTGCATCCGAATTTAATTCAAAGAGAACAGTGCCGACTTAAGTTCAAGAGGACTGACACTCTAACTTTCTATGATTTGATCCTCTCCTATGAGTTGAGTTTTAAATATCGATGCTTCACTCCAGGTTTACTGTAAACCTTGGACCATCTTATTGACGATAAAACACAGAAATTGCATCCGAATTTAATACAAAAGGCAAAATGCCGACTTATGTACAAGAGGACTGACACCCTAACTTTCTATGATTTAAACCTCTCCTGAGAGACCAGTTATAGATTCCGATGCTTCACTTCAGGTTTACTGTATACCCAGGACCTTCGTATTGACGATGAAACACAGAATTTACAACCGAATTTAATACAAATGGCACAATGCCGACTTAAGTACAAGAGGACTGACACTCTAACTTTCTATGATTTGAACCTCTCCTGTGTGCCCAGTTTAGATTCCGATGCTTCATTTCAGGTTTACTGTATCCCTTGGACCTTCTTATTGACGATGAAACACAGAAATTGCATCCGAATTTAATACAAAAGGCACAATGCCGACTTAAGTACAAGGGGACTGACACTCTAACTTTCTATGATTTGAAACCCTCCTGTGAGTCCAGTTTTAGATTCCGATGCTTCACGGCAGGTTTACTGTATTCCTTGGTCCTTCTTATTGACGATGAAGCACAGAAATTGCATCCGAATTTAATACAAAGGGAACAGTGCCGACTTAAGTTCAAGAGGACTGACACTCTAACTTTCTATGATTTGATTCTCTCCTGTGAGTTGAGTTTTAAATTTCGATGCTTCACTTCAGGTTTACTGTAAACCTTGGACCTTCTTATTGACGATGAAACACAGAAATTGCATCCGAATTTAATACAAAAGGCACAATGCCGACTTATGTACAAGAGGACTGACACCCTAACTTTCTATGATTGTAACCTCTCCTGGGAGACCAGTTTTAGATTCCGATGCATTACTTCAGGTTTACTGTATACCTTGGACGTTCTTATTGGCGATGAAACACAGAAATTGCATCGAATTTAATACAAAAGGCACAATGCCGACTTCAGTACAAGAGGACTGACACTCTAACTTTCTATGATTTGAACCTCTCCTGCGAGTCCAGTTTTAGATTCCGATGCTTCACTTCAGGTTTACTATATCCCTTGGACCTTCTTATTGACGATGAAACACAGAAATTACATCCGAATTTAATACAAAATGCACAATGCCGACTTAAGTACAAGAGGACTGACACTCTAGCTTTCTATGATATAAACCTCTCCTGTGGGACCAGTTTTAGATTCCGATGCTTCACTTCAGGTTAACTATATACCTTGGACCTTCTTATTGACGATGAAACAAATAAATTGCATCCGAACTTAATACAAAAGGCATAATGCCGACTCAAGTACAAGAGGACTGACACTCCAACTTTCTATGATTTGAACCTCTCCTGTGAGTCCAGTTTTAGATTCCGATGCTTCACTTCAGGTTTACTGTATTCCTTGGACCTTCTTATTGACGATTAAATACAGAAATTACATCAGAATTTAATACAAAAGGCACAATGCCGGCTTAAGTACAAGAGGACTGACACTCTAACTTTCTATGATTTGGACCTCTCCTGTGAGTCCAGTTATAGATTCCGATGCTTCACTTCAGGTTTACTGTATACCTTGGACTTTCTTATTGACGATGAAACACAGAAATTCTATCCGAATGTAACACACAAGGCACAATGCTGTCTTAAGTACAAGAGGGCTGACACTCTAACTTTCTATGATATGAACCTCTCCTGTGAGTCCAGTTTTAGATGCCGATGCTGCACTTCAGGTTTACTGTATCCCTTGGACCTTTTTAATGACGATGAAACACAGAAATTACATCCGAATTTAATACAAAAGGCACAATGCCGACTTAAGTACAAGAGGACTGACACTCTAAATTTCTATGATTTCAACCTCTCCTGTGTGTCCTGTTTTAGATTCCGATGCTTCATTTCAGGTTTACTGTATTCCTTGGACCTTCAAATTGACGATGAAACACAGAAATTGCAACCGAATTTAATACAAAAGCACAATGCCGACTTAAGTACATGAGGACTGACACTCTAACCTTCTATGATTTGAACCTATAGTATGAGTCCAGTTTTAGATTCCGATGCTTCACTTCAGGTTTACTGTATACCTTGGACCTTCTTATTGACGATGAAACACAGAAATTGCATCCGAATTTAATACAAAAGGCACATTTCCGACATAAGTACAAAAGGACTGACACTCTAACTTTCTATGATTTGAACCTCTCCTGTGAGTCCAGTTTTAGATTCCGATGCTTCACTTCAGGTTTACTGTATTCCTTGGACCTTCTTATTGACGATTAAATACAGAAATTACATCAGAATTTAATACAAAAGGCACAATGCCGACTTAAGTACAAGAGGACTGACACTCTAACTTTCTATGATTTGAACCTCTCCTGTGAGTCGAGTTTTAGATTCCGATGCTTCACTTCAGATTTACTGTATACCTTGGACCATCTTATTGACGATGAAACACAGAAATTGCATCCGAATTTAATACAAAAGACACAATGCCTACTCAAGTACAAGAGGACTGATACTCTAACTTTCTATGGTTTGAACCTCTCCTGTGAGTCCAGTTTTACTTTCCGATGCTTCACTTCAGGTTTACTGTATACCTTGGAAATTCGTATTGACGATGAAACACAGAAATTGCATCCGAATTTAATACAAAAATCACAATGCCGACTTAAGTCCAAGAAGACTGACACTCTGACTTTCTATAATATAAACCGCTCTTGTGAGTCCAGTTTTAGATTCCGATGCTTCACTTCGGGATTTCTGTATACCTTGGACCTTCTTATTGACGATGAAGCACAGAAATTGCATCCGAATTTAATACAAAAGGCACAATTCTGACTTAAGTACAAGAGGACTGACACTCCAACTTTCTATGATTTGTACCTCTCCTGCTAGTCCAGTTTTAGATTCTGATGCTTCACTTCAGGATTACTGTATACCTTGGACTTTCTTATTGACGATAAAGCACAGTAAGTGCATCCGAATTTAATACAAAAGGCACAATGCCGACTTTAGTATAAGAGGACTGACACTCTAACTTTCTATGATTTGAACCTCTCCTGTGGGTCCAGTTTTAGGTTCCGATGCTTCACTTCAGGTTTACTGTATCCCGTGGACCTTCTTATTGACGATGAAACACAGAAATTGCATCCGAATTTAATACAAAATTCACAATTCTGACTTAAGTACAAGAGGACTGACACTCCAACTTTCTATGATTTGTACCTCTCCTGCTAGTCCAGTTTTAGATTCTGATGCTTCACTTCAGGATTACTGTATACATTGGACTTTCTTATTGACGATGAAGCACAGAAATTGCATGCGAATACAAAAGGCACAATGCCGAATTAAGTACAACAGGACTGACACCTTAAGTTTCTATGATTTGAACCTCTCCTGTGAGTCCAGTTTTAGATTCCGATGCTTCACTTCAGGTTTACTGTATCCCTTGGACCTTCTTATTGACGACGAAACACAGAAATTGCATCCGAATGTAATACAAAAGGCACAAAGCCGACTTAAGTACAAGAGGACTGACACTGTCACTTTCTATGATTTGAACCTCTCCTGTGAGTCCAGTCATAGATTACGATGCCTCACTCCAGGTTTACTGTATACCTTACACCTTCTAATTGACGATGAAACACAGAAATTGAATCCAAATTTAATACAAAAGGCACAGTACCGACTTAAGTACAAAAGGACTTGCACTCTAATTATTGTAAGGTTTGAACTACCCCTGTGAGTCCAGTCTTAGAATGCGATGCCTCACTTAAGGTTCACTGTATCCCTTGGAAATTCTTACTGACGATGAAACACAGAAATTGCATCCGAATTTAATACAAAAGGCACAATGCCGACTTAAGTACAAGAGGACTGACACTCTAACTTTTTATGCTTTAAACCTCACCTGTGAATCCAGTTTGGATTCCGATGCTTCACTACTGGTTTACTGTATCCCTTGGACCTCCTTATTGACGATGAAACACAGAAATTGCATCCGAATTTAATACAAAAGCACAATGCTGACTTAAGTACAAGAGGACTGACACTCTCACTTTCTATGATTTGAGCCTCTCCTGTGTTTCCAGTTTTAGATTCCGATGCTTCACTTCAGGTTTAATGTATCCCTTGGACCTTCTTATTGACGATGAAACACAGAAATTGCATCCGAATTTAATACAAAAGGCACAATGCCGACTTACTTACAAGCGGACTGACACTCAAACTTTCTATGATTTGAACCTCTCCTGTGAGTCTAGTTTTACATTCCAATGCTTCACTTCAGGTTTACTGTATACCATGGATCTTCTTATTGACGATGAAACACAGAAATTGCATCGGAATTAAATTCAAAAGGCACAATGCCGACTTAAGTACAAGAGGACTGACACCCTAACTTTCTAATATATAAAGCTCTCCGGTGAGTCCAGTTGTAGATTCCGATGCTTCACTTCAGGTTTACTGTATACCTTGGACCTTCTTATTGACGATGAAGCACAGAAATTGCATCCGAATTTAATACAAAAGGCACAATGCCGACCTAAGTACAAGAGGACCTACATCTTAACTTTCTATGGTTTGAATCTCTCCTGTGAGTCCAGTTTTACATTCCGATGCTTCACTTCAGGTTTACTGTATACCTTGGACCTTCTTATTGACGATGAAACACAGAAACTGCATCCGAATTTAATACAAAGGCACAATGCCGACTTAAGTCCAAGTGGACTGACACTCTAACTTTCTATGATATAAACCTCTCTTGTGAGGCCAGTTTTAGATTCCGATGCCTCGCTTCAGGTTTACTGTATACCTTGGACCTTCTTAAGGACGATGAAGCACAGAAATTGCATCCGAATTTTTTACAATAGGCACAATGCCGACTTAAGTACAAGAAGACTGACACTCTAACTTTCTTTGATTTGAACCTCTCCTGTGAGTCCAGTTTTAGATTCCGATGCTTCTCATCAGGTTTACTGTATCCCTTACCTTCTTATAGACGATGAAACACAGAAATTGCATCCGAGTGTAATACAAAAGGCAAAATGCCGACTTAAGTCCAAGAGGACCGACACTCTGACTTTCTATAATATAAACCGCTCTTGTGAGTCCAGTTGTAGATTCCGATGCTTCACTTCAGGTTTTGTGTATACCTTAGACCATCTTATTGACGATGAAGCACAGAAATTGCATCCAAAATGAATAAAAAAGGCACAAGGCCGACTTAAGTACAAGAGGACTGACACTCTAACTTTATATGATTTGAACCTCTCCTGTGAGTCCAGTTTTAGATTCCGATGCTTCACTTCAGGTTTACTGCAACCCTAGGACCTTCTTATTGACGAAGAAGCCCAGTAAGTGCATCCGAATTTAATACAAAAGGCACAATGCCGACTTAAGTACAAGAGGACTGACACTCTTACTTTCTGTGAATTGAACCTCTCCTGTGAGTCCAGTTTTAGATTCCGATGCTTCACTTCTGGTTTACTGTATACCTTGGACCTTCTTTTTGACGATGAAACAAAGAAATTGCAGCCAAACTTAATACAAAAGCCACAATGGCGACTTAAGTACAAGAATACTGACACACTAACTGTCTATGATTTAAACCTCTCCTGTGAGTCCAGTTTTAGATTCCGATGCTTCACTTCAGGTTTAATGTATCCCTTGGACCTTGTTATTGACGATGACACACAGAAATTGCATCCGAATTTAATACAAAATGCACAATGGCGACTTAAGTACAAGAGGAGTGATACTCCAACTTTCTATGATTTGAACCTCTCCTGTGAGTCCAGTTTTAGATTCCGATGCTTCACTTCAGGTTTACTGTATACCTTGGATCTTCTTATTGACGTTGAAAAACAGAAATTGCATCCGAATTTAATCTAAAGGCACAATGCCGACTTAAGTACGAGAGGACTGACACTCTAACTTACTATAATTTGAACCTCTCCTGTGAGTCCAGTTTTAGATTCCGATGCTTCACCTCAGGCTTACTGTATCCCTCGGATCTTCTTATTGACGATGAAACACAGAAATTGCATCCGAATTTAATACAAAAGGCACATTTCCGACATAAGTACAAAAGGACTGACACTCTAACTTTCTATGATTTGAACCTCTCCTGTGAGTCCAGTTTTAGATTCCGATGCTTCACTTCAGGTTTACTGTATTCCTTGGACCTTCTTATTGACGATTAAATACAGAAATTACATCAGAATTTAATACAAAAGGCACAATGCCGACTTAAGTACAAGAGGACTGACACTCTAACTTTCTATGATTTGAACCTCTCCTGTGAGTCGAGTTTTAGATTCCGATGCTTCACTTCAGATTTACTGTATACCTTGGACCATCTTATTGACGATGAAACACAGAAATTGCATCCGAATTTAATACAAAAGACACAATGCCTACTCAAGTACAAGAGGACTGATACTCTAACTTTCTATGGTTTGAACCTCTCCTGTGAGTCCAGTTTTACTTTCCGATGCTTCACTTCAGGTTTACTGTATACCTTGGAAATTCGTATTGACGATGAAACACAGAAATTGCATCCGAATTTAATACAAAAATCACAATGCCGACTTAAGTCCAAGAAGACTGACACTCTGACTTTCTATAATATAAACCGCTCTTGTGAGTCCAGTTTTAGATTCCGATGCTTCACTTCGGGATTTCTGTATACCTTGGACCTTCTTATTGACGATGAAGCACAGAAATTGCATCCGAATTTAATACAAAAGGCACAATTCTGACTTAAGTACAAGAGGACTGACACTCCAACTTTCTATGATTTGTACCGCTCCTGCTAGTCCAGTTTTAGATTCTGATGCTTCACTTCAGGATTACTGTATACCTTGGACTTTCTTATTGACGATAAAGCACAGTAAGTGCATCCGAATTTAATACAAAAGGCACAATGCCGACTTTAGTATAAGAGGACTGACACTCTAACTTTCTATGATTTGAACCTCTCCTGTGGGTCCAGTTTTAGGTTCCGATGCTTCACTTCAGGTTTACTGTATCCCGTGGACCTTCTTATTGACGATGAAACACAGAAATTGCATCCGAATTTAATACAAAAGGCACAATTCTGACTTAAGTACAAGAGGACTGACACTCCAACTTTCTATGATTTGTACCTCTCCTGCTAGTCCAGTTTTAGATTCTGATGCTTCACTTCAGGATTACTGTATACCTTGGACTTTCTTATTGACGATGAAGCACAGAAATTGCATGCGAATACAAAAGGCACAATGCCGAATTAAGTACAACAGGACTGACACCTTAAGTTTCTATGATTTGAACCTCTCCTGTGAGTCCAGTTTTAGATTCCGATGCTTCACTTCAGGTTTACTGTATCCCTTGGACCTTCTTATTGACGACGAAACACAGAAATTGCATCCGAATGTAATACAAAAGGCACAAAGCCGACTTAAGTACAAGAGGACTGACACTGTCACTTTCTATGATTTGAACCTCTCCTGTGAGTCCAGTCATAGATTACGATGCCTCACTCCAGGTTTACTGTATACCTTACACCTTCTAATTGACGATGAAACACAGAAATTGAATCCAAATTTAATACAAAAGGCACAGTACCGACTTAAGTACAAAAGGACTTGCACTCTAATTATTCTAAGGTTTGAACTACCCCTGCGAGTCCAGTCTTAGAATGCGATGCCTCACTTAAGGTTCACTGTATCCCTTGGAAATTCTTACTGACGATGAAACACAGAAATTGCATCCGAATTTAATACAAAAGGCACAATGCCGACTTAAGTACAAGAGGACTGACACTCTAACTTTTTATGCTTTAAACCTCTCCTGTGAATCCAGTTTGGATTCCGATGCTTCACTACTGGTTTACTGTATCCCTTGGACCTCCTTATTGACGATGAAACACAGAAATTGCATCCGAATTTAATACAAAAGCACAATGCTGACTTAAGTACAAGAGGACTGACACTCTAACTTTCTATGATATAAACCTCTCTTGTGAGGCCAGTTTTAGATTCCGATGCTTCGCTTCAGGTTTACTGTATACCTTGGACCTTCTTAAGGACGATGAAGCACAGAAATTGCATCCGAATTTTTTACAATAGGCACAATGCCGACTTAAGTACAAGAAGACTGACACTCTAACTTTCTTTGATTTGAACCTCTCCTGTGAGTCCAGTTTTAGATTCCGATGCTTCTCATCAGGTTTACTGTATCCCTTACCTTCTTATAGACGATGAAACACAGAAATTGCATCCGAGTGTAATACAAAAGGCAAAATGCCGACTTAAGTCCAAGAGGACCGACACTCTGACTTTCTATAATATAAACCGCTCTTGTGAGTCCAGTTGTAGATTCCGATGCTTCACTTCAGGTTTTGTGTATACCTTAGACCATCTTATTGACGATGAAGCACAGAAATTGCATCCAAATTGCATAAAAAAGGCACAAGGCCGACTTAAGTACAAGAGGACTGACACTCTAACTTTATATGATTTGAACCTCTCCTGTGAGTCCAGTTTTAGATTCCGATGCTTCACTTCAGGTTTACTGCAACCCTAGGAACTTCTTATTGACGAAGAAGCCCAGTAAGTGCATCCGAATTTAATACAAAAGGCACAATGCCGACTTAAGTACAAGAGGACTGACACTCTTACTTTCTGTGAATTGAACCTCTCCTGTGAGTCCAGTTTTAGATTCCGATGCTTCACTTCTGGTTTACTGTATACCTTGGACCTTCTTTTTGACGATGAAACAAAGAAATTGCAGCCAAACTTAATACAAAAGCCACAATGGCGACTTAAGTACAAGAATACTGACACACTAACTGTCTATGATTTAAACCTCTCCTGTGAGTCCAGTTTTAGATTCCGATGCTTCACTTCAGGTTTAATGTATCCCTTGGACCTTGTTATTGACGATGACACACAGAAATTGCATCCGAATTTAATACAAAATGCACAATGGCGACTTAAGTACAAGAGGAGTGATACTCCAACTTTCTATGATTTGAACCTCTCCTGTGAGTCCAGTTTTAGATTCCGATGCTTCACTTCAGGTTTACTGTATACCTTGGATCTTCTTATTGACGTTGAAAAACAGAAATTGCATCCGAATTTAATCTAAAGGCACAATGCCGACTTAAGTACGAGAGGACTGACACTCTAACTTACTATAATTTGAACCTCTCCTGTGAGTCCAGTTTTAGATTCCGATGCTTCACCTCAGGCTTACTGTATCCCTCGGATCTTCTTATTGACGATGAAACACAGAAATTGCATCCGAATTTAATACAAAAGCACAATGCTGACTTAAGTACAAGAGGACTGACACTCTCACTTTCTATGATTTGAGCCTCTCCTGTGTGTCCAGTTTTAGATTCCGATGCTTCACTTCAGGTTTAATGTATCCCTTGGACCTACGTATTGACGATGAAACACAGAAATTGCAACCGAATTTAATACAAAAGGCACAATGCCGACTTACGTACAATCGGACTGACACTCAAATTTTCTATGATTTGAACCTCTCCCGTGAGTCTAGTTTTACATTCCAATGCTACACTTCAGGTTTACTGTATACCATGGAACTTCTTATTGACGATGAAACACAGAAATTGCATCCGAATTAAATTCCAAAGGCACAATGCCGACTTATGTACAAGAGGACTGGCACTCTAACTTTCTATGATTTGAGCCTCTCCTGTGTGTCAAGTTTTAGATTCCGATGCTTCACTTCAGGTTTAATGTATCCCTTGGACCTTCTTGTTGACGATGAAACACAGAAATTGCAGCCGAATTTAATACAAAAGGCACAATGCCGACTTAAGTCCAAGAGGAAGGACACTCTGACATTCTATAATATAAACCGCTCTTGTGAGTCCAGTTGTAGATTCCGATGCTTCACTTCAGGTTTTCTGTATACCTTAGACCTTCTTATTGACGATGAAGCACAGAAATTGCATCCAAATTTAATAAAAAAGGCACAAGGCCGACTTAAGTACAAGAGGACTGACACTCTAACTTTCTATGATTTGAACATCTCCTGTGAGTCCAGTTTTAGATTCCGATGCTTCACTTCAGGTTTACTGTATGCCTTGGACCTTCTTATTGACGATGAAACACAGAAATTACATCCGAATTTTATACAAAATTCCACAATGCCGACTTAAGTACAAGAGGACTAACACTCTAATTTTCTATGATATAAACCTCTTCTGTGGGACCAGTTTTAGATTCCGATGCTTCACTTCAGGTTTACTGTATACCTTGGACCGTCTTATTGACGATGAAACACAGAAATTGCATCCGAATTTAATACAAAAGGCACAATGCCGATCTAACTACAAGAGGACTGACACTCTAACTTTCTATAAATTGATCCTCTCCTGCGAGTCCTGTTTTAGATTCCGATACTGCACATCAGGTTTACTGTATCCCTTGGACCTTCTTATTGACGATGAAACACAGAAACTGAATCCGAATTCAATACAAAACGCACAATGCCGACCTAAGTACAAGAGGACTTAAACTCTAACTTTCTATTATTTGAACCTCTCCTGTGAGTCCAGTTTTAGATTCCGATGCTGCACATCCAGTTTACTGTATCCCTTGGACCGTCTTATTGACGATGAAACACAGAAAATACATCCGAATTTAATACAAAAGCCACAATGCCGACTGAAGCACAAGAGGACTAAATACTCTAACTTTCTATGGTTTGAACCTCTCCTGTGTGTCCAGTTTTAGATTCCGTTGTTCATTTCAGGTTTACTGTATTCCCTGGACCTTCTAATTGACGGTGAAACACAGAAATTACATCCGAATTAAATACAAAAGGCACAATGCCGACTTAAGTACAAGAGGACTGAAACTCAAACTTTCTATGATTTGAACCTCTCCTGTGAGTCCAGTTTTAGATTCCGATGCTGCACTTCAGGTTTACTGTATGCCTTGGACCTTTTTATTGACGATGAAACACAGAAATTACATCCGAATTTAATACAAAAGGCACAATGCCGACTTAAGTACAAGATGACTGCCACTCTAACTTTCTATGATTTGAACCTCTCTTGTGTGTCCAGTTTTAAATTCCGATGCTTCACTTCAGGTTTACTGTATCCCTTGGACCTTCTAATTGACGATGAAACACAGAAATTGCATCCGAATTTAGTACAAAAGGCACAATAACGACTTAAGCAGAAGGGGACTGACACTCTAACTTTCTATGATTTGAACCTCTCCTGTGAGTCCTGTTTTAGATTCCGATGCTGAACTTCAGGTTTACTGTATCCCTTGGACCTTCTTATTGGCGATGAAACACAGAAATTGCATCCGAATTTAATACAAAAGGCACATTGCCGACTGAAGTACAAGGGGAGTGACACTCTAACTTTCTATGATTTGAACCTCTTCTGTGAGTCCTGTTTTAGATTCCGATGCTTCACTTCAGGTTTACTGTATCCCTTGGACCTTCTAATTGACGATGAAACACAGAAATTGCATCCGAATTTAATACAAAAGGCACATTGGCGACTTAAGTACAAGAGGACCGACACTCTCACTGTGTATGAATTGAACCTCTCCTGTGAGTCCAGTTTTAGATTCCGATGCTTCACTTCAGGTTTACTGTTTCCCTTGGACCATCTTATTGACGATGAAACACAGATATTGCATCCGAATTTAATAGAATAGGCACAATGCCGACTTCAGTACAAGAGGACTGACACTCTAACTTTCTACGATCTGAACCTCTCCAGTGAGTCCAGTTATAGATTCCGATGCATCACTTCAGATTTACTGTATACCTTGGACCTTCTTATTGACGATGAAACACAGAAATTGCAACCGAATTTAATACAAAAAGGCACAATGCCGACTTAAGTACAAGAGGACTGACACTCTAACTTTCTATGATTTGAACCTCTCCTGTGAGTCCAGTTTTAGATTCCGATGCTTCACTTGAGGTTTACTGTATACCTTGGACCTTCTTATTGACGATGAAACACAGAAATTGCATCCGAATTTAATACAAAATGCACAATGCCGACATAAGTACAAGAGGACTGACACTCTAACTTTCTATGATTTGAACCTCCCCTGTGGGTCCAGTTTTATATTCCGATGCATCACTTCAGGTTTACTGTATACCTTGGACCTTCTTATTGACGATGAAACACAGAAACTGCATCTGAATTTAATACAACAGTCACAATGCCGACTTAAGTACAAGAGGACTGACACTCTAACTTTCTATGATTTGAACCTCTCCTGTGAGTCCAGTTTTAGATTCCGATGCTTCACTTGAGGTTTACTGTATCCCTTGGACCATCTTATTGACGATGAAACACAGAAATTGCATCCGAGTTTAATACAATAGGCACAATGCCGACTTCAGTACAAGAGGACTGACACACTAACTTTCTATGATTTTAACCTCTCCAGTGAGTCCAGTTATAGATTCCGACGCATCACTTCAGATTTACTGTATACCTTGGACCTTCTTATTGACGATGAAACACAGAAATTGCATCCGAATTTAATACAAAAAGGCACAATGCCGACTTAAGTACAAGAGGACTGACACTCTAACTTTCTATGATTTGAACCACTCCTGTGAGTCCAGTTTTAGATTCCGATTCTTCACTTGAGGTTTACTGTATACCTTGGACCTTCTTATTGACGATGAAACAAAGAAATTGCATCCGAATTTAATACAAAAGGCACAATGCCGACATAAGTACAATAGGACTGACACTCTAACTTTCTATGATTTGAACCTCTCCTGTGGGTCCAGTTTTATATTCCGATGCTTCACTTCAGGTTTACTGTATACCTTGAACCTTCTTATTGACGATGAAACACAAATTTGAATCTGAATTTAATACAACAGGCACAATACGGACTTAAGTACAAGAGGACTGACACTATAACCTTGTATGATTTTAACCTCTCCTGTGAGTCCAGTTTTAGATTCCGATGCTTCACTTCAGGAGTACTGTATAACTTGGACCTTCTTGTTGACGATGAAACACAGAAATTGCATCCGAATATAATACAAAAGGCACAATGCCGACTTAAGTACAAGAGGACTGACACTCTAACTTTCTATGATTTGTACCTCTCCTGCGAGTCCAGTTTTAGATTCCGATACTTCACTTCAGGTTTACTGTATACCATGGACCTTCGTGTTGACGATGAAACACAGAAATTCCATCCGAATTTAATACAAAAGGCACAATGCCGACTTAAGTAGAAGAGGACTGACACTCTAACATTCTATGATTTGAGCCTCTCCTGTGAGTCCAGTTTTACATTCCGATGCTTCACTTCAGGTTTACTGTATACCTTGGACCTTCGTATTGACGATGAAACACAGAAATTGCATCCGAATTTAATACAAAAAGCACAATGCCGACTTATGTCCAAGAGGACTGACACTCTGATTTTTTCTATAATATAAACCGCTCTTGTGAGTCCAGTTTTAGATTCCGATGCTTCACTTCAGGTTTTCTGTATACCTAGAACCTTCTTATTGACGATGAAGCACAGAAATTGCATCCGAATTTAATAAAAAAGGCACAAGGCCGACTTAAGTAAAAGAGGACTGACACTCTAACTATCTATGATTTGAACCTCTCCTGTGAGTCCAGTTGTAGATTCCGATGCTTCACCGTAGGATTACTGTATCCCTCGGACCTTCTTATTGACGATGAAACACAGATATTGCATCCGAATTTAATACAAAAAGCACAATGCCGACTTCAGTATTAGAGGACTGACACTCTAAACTTCAATGATTTGAACCTCTCCTTTGAGTCCAGTTTCAGATTCCGATGCTTCACTGCAGGTTTACTGTATACCTTGGGCCTTCTAATTGACGATGAAACACAGAAATTTCATCCGAATTTAATACAAAAGGCACAATGCTGACTTAAGTACAAGAGGACTGACACTCTAACTTTCTATGGTTTGAACCTCTCCTGTGAGTCCAGTTTTAGATTCCGATGCTTCACTTCAGGTTTCCTGTATACCTTGGACCTTCTTATTGACGATGAAGCACAGAAATTGCATCCGAATTTAATACGAAAGGCACAATGCCGACTTAAGTAGAAGATGACAGACATCTTAACTTTCTACGATTTGAATCTCTCCCGTGAGTCCAGTTTTACATTCCGATGCTTCACTTCAGGTTTACTGTATACCTTGGACCTTCTTATTGACGATGAAACACAGAAATTGCATCCGAATTTAATACAAAAGGCATAATGCCGACTTAAGTCCAAGTGGACTGACACTCTAACTTTCTATGATATAAACCTCTCTTGTGAGTCCATTTTTAGATTCCGATGATTCACTTCAGGTATACTGTATACCTTGGACCTTCTTATTGACGATGAAGCACAGAAATTGCATCCGAATTTAATACAATAGGCACAATGCCGACTTAAGTACAAGAGGACTGACACTCTAACTTTCTATGATTTGAACCTCTCCTGTGAGTTCAGTCTTAGATTCCGATGCTTCACATCAGGTTTACTGAATCCCTCACCTTCTTATAGACGATGAAACACAGAAATTGCAGCCGAATTTAATACAAAAGGCACAATGCCGACTTAAGTCCAAGAGGAAGGACACTCTGACTTTCTATAATATAAACTGCCCTTGTGAGTCCAGTTGTAGATTCCGATGCTACACTTCAGGTTTTCTGTATACCTTGGACCTTCTAATTGACGATGAAACACAGAAATTGCATGCGAATTTAATACAAAAGGCACAATGCCGACTTAAGTACAAGAGGACTGACACTCTAACTTTCTACGATTTGAACCTCTCCTGTGAGTCCAGTTGTAGATTCCGATGCTTCACCTTAGGTTTACTGTATCCCTCGGACCTTCTTATTGACGATGAAACACAGAAATTGCATCCGAATTTAATACAAAAGGCACAATGCCGACCTAAGTACAAGAGGACTTAAACTCTAACTTTATATTATTTGAACCTCTCCAGTGAGTCCAGTTTTAGATTCCGATGCTGCACATCCAGTTTACTGTATCCCTTGGACCGTCTTATTGACGATGAAACACAGAAAATACATCCGAATTTAATACAAAAGCCACAATGCCGACTTAAGCACAAGAGGACTAAATACTCTAACTTTCTATTATTTGAACCTCTCCTGTGTGTCCAGATTTAGATTCCGTTGTTCATTTCAGGTTTACTGTATTCCCTGAACCTTCTAATTGACGGTGAAACACAGAAATTACATCCGAATTAAATACAAAAGGCACAATGCCGACTTAAGTACAAGAGGACTGCAACTCAAACTTTCTATGATTTGAATCTCTCCTGTGAGTCCAGTTTTAGATTCCGATGCTGCACTTCAGGTTTACTGTATCCCTTGGACCTTTTTATTGACGATGAAACACAGAAATTACATCCGAATTTAATACAAAAGGCACAATGCCGACTTAAGTACAAGAGGACTGACACTCTAACTTTCTATGATTTGAACCTCTGATGTGAGTCCAGTTTTAGATACCGATGCTTCACTTCAGGTTTTCTGTATACCTTGGACCTTCTAATTGACGATGGAACACAGAAATTGCATGCGAATTTAATACAAAAGGCACAATGCCGACTTAAGTACAAGATGACTGACACTCTAACTTTCTATGATTTTAACCTCTCTTGTGTGTCCAGTTTTAGATTCCGATGCTTCACTTCAGGTTTACTGTATCTCTTGGACCTTCTAATTGACGATGAAACACAGAAATTGCATCCGAATTTAGTACAAAAGGCACAATAACGCCTTAAGCAGAAGGGGACTGACGCTCTAACTTCCTATGATTTGAACCTCGCCCGTCAGTCCAGTTTTAAATTCCGATGCTTCACTTCAGGTTTACTGTATCCCTTGGACTGTCTTATTGACGATGAAACACAGAAATTCCATCCGAATATAATACAAAAGGCACAATGCCGACTTAAGTACAAGAGGACTGACACTCTAACTTTCTATGATTTGAACCCCTCCTGTGAGTCCACCTTTACATTCCGATGCTTTACTTCAGGTTTAGTGTATCTCTTGCACCTTCTTATTGACGATGAAACACAGAAATTGCATCCGAATTTAATACAAAAGGCACAATGCCGACCTAAGTACAAGAGGACTGACACTCTAACTTTCTATGATTTGAACCTCTCCAGTGAGTCCTGTTTTAGATTCCGATGCTGCACTTCAGGTTTACTGTATCCCTTGGACCTTCTTATTGACGATGAAACACAGAAATTGCATCCGAATTTAATACAAAAGGCACAATGCCGACTGAAGTACAAGGGGAGTGACACTCTAACTTTCTATGATTTGAACCTCTCCTGTGAGTCCAGTTTTAGATTCCGGTGCTTCACTTCAGGTTTACTGTATCCCTTGGACCTTCTAATTGACGATGAAACACAGAACTTGCAGCCGAATTTAATACAAAAGGCACAATGCCGACTTAAGTCCAAGAGGAAGGACACTCTGACTTTCTATAATATAAATCGCCCTTGTGAGTCCAGTTGTAGATTCCGATGCTTCACTTCAGGTTTTCTGTATACCTTGGACCTTCTAATTGACGATGAAACACAGAAATTGCATGCGAATTTAATACAAAAGGCACAATGCCGACTTAAGTACAAGAGGACTGACACTCTAACTTTCTATGATTTGAACCTCTCCTGTGAGTCCAGTTGTAGATTCCGATGCTTCACCTTAGGTTTACTGTATCCCTCGGACCTTCTTATTGCCGATGAAACACAGAAATTGCATCCGAATTCAATACAAAAGGCACAATGCCGACCTAAGTACAAGAGGACTTAAACTCTAACTTTCTATTATTTGAACCTCTCCAGTGAGTCCAGTTTTAGATTCCGATGCTGCACATCCAGTTTACTGTATCCCTTGGACCGTCTTATTGACGATGAAACACAGAAAATACATCCGAATTTAATACAAAAGTCACAATGCCGACTTAAGCACAAGAGGACTAAATACTCTAACTTTCTATTATTTGAACCTTTCCTGTGTGTCCAGTTTTAGATTCCGTTGTTCATTTCAGGTTTACTGTATTCCCTGGACCTTCTAATTGACCTTGAAACACAGAAATTACATCCGAATTAAATACAAAAGGCACAATGCCGACTTAAGTACAAGAGGACTGCAACTCAAACTTTCTATGATTTGAACCTCTCCTGTGAGTCCAGTTTTAGATTCCGATGCTGCATTTCAGGTTTACTGTATCCCTTGGACCTTTTTATTGACGATGAAACACAGAAATTACATCCGAATTTAATACAAGAGGCACAATGCCGACTTAAGTACAAGAGGACTGACACTCTAAATTTCTATGATTTGAACCTCTGATGTGAGTCCAGTTTTAGATTCCGATGCTTCACACCAGGTTTACTGTATCCCTTGGACCTTCTTATTGACGATGAAATACAGAAATTACATCCGAATTTAATACAAAAGGCACAATGCCGACTTAAGTACAAGATGACTGACACTCTAACTTTCTATGATTTGAACCTCTCTTGTGTGTCCAGTTTTAGATTCCGATGCTTCACTTCAGGTTTACTGTATCCCTTGGACCTTCTAATTGACGATGAAACACAGAAATTGCATCCGAATTTAGTACAAAAGGCACAATAACGACTTAAGCAGAAGGGGACTGATACTCTAACTTTCTATGATTTGAACCTCTCCCGTCAGTCCAGTTTTAAATTCCGATGCTTCACTTCAGGTTTACTGTATCCCTTGGACCTTCTAATTGACGATGAAACACAGAAATTGCATCCGAATTTAATACAAAAGGCACAATGGCGACTTAAGTACAAGAGGACCGACACTCTCACTGTGTATGAATTGAACCTCTCCTGTGAGTCCAGTTTTAGATTCCGATGCTTCACTTCAGGTTTACTGTATCCCTTGGACCATCTTATTGACGATGAAACACAGAAATTGCATCCGAATTTAATAGAATAGGCACAATGCCGACTTCAGTACAAGAGGACTGACACTCTAACTTTCTACGATCTGAACCTCTCCAGTTAGTCCAGTTATAGATTCCGATGCATCACTTCAGATTTACTGTATACCTTGGACCTTCTTATTGACGATGAAACACAGAAATTGCAACCGAATTTAATACAAAAAGGCACAATGCCGACTTAAGTACAAGAGGACTGACACTCTAACTTTCAATGATTTGAACCTCTCCTGTGAGTCCAGTTTTAGATTCCGATGCTTCACTTGAGGTTTACTGTATACCTTGGACCGTCTTATTGACGATGAAACACAGAAATTGCATCCGAGTTTAATACAATAGGCACAATGCCGACTTCAGTACAAGAGGACTAACACTCTAACTTTCTATGATTTGAACCTCTCCAGTGAGTCCAGTTATAGATTCCGACGCATCACTTCAGATTTACTGTATACCTTGGAACTTCTTATTGACGATGAAACACAGAAATTGCATCCGAATTTAATACAAAAAGGCACAATGCCGACTTAAGTACAAGAGGACTGACACTCTAACTTTCTATGATTTGAACCTCTCCTGTGAGTCCAGTTTTAGATTCCGATTCTTCACTTGAGGTTTACTGTATACTATGGACCTTCTAATTTACTATGAAACAAAGAAATTGCATCCGAATTTAATACAAAAGGCACAATGCCGTCATAAGTACAAGAGGACTGACACTCAAACTTTCTATGATTTGAACCTCTCCTGTGGCTCCAGTTTTATATTCCGATGCTTCACGTCAGGTTTACTGTATACCTTGAACCTTCTTATTGACGATGAAACACAGAATTTGAATCTGAATTTAATACAACAGGCACAATGCCGACTTAAGTACAAGAGGACTGACACTATAACCTTCTATGATTTGAACCTCTCCCGTGAGTCCAGTTTTAGATTCCGATGCTTCACTTCAGGAGTACTGTATAACTTGGACCTTCTTATTGACGATGAAACACAGAAATTGCATCCGAATATAATACAAAAGGCACAATGCCGACTTAAGTACAAGAGGACTGACACACTAACTTTCTATGATTTGAACCTCTCCAGTGAGTCCAGTTATAGATTCCGACGCATCACTTCAGATTTACTGTATACCTTGGACCTTCTTATTGACGATGAAACACAGAAATTGCATCCGAATTTAATACAAAAAGGCACAATGCCGACTTAAGTACAAGAGGACTGACACTCTAACTTTCTCTGATTTGAACCTCTACTGTGAGTCCAGTTTTAGATTCCGATTCTTCACTTCAGGTTTACTATATACCTTGGACCTTCGTATTGACGATGAAACACAGAAATTCCATCCGAATTTAATACAAAAGGCACAATGCCGACTTAAGTACAAGAGGACTGACACTCTAACATTCTATGATTTGAGAATCTCCTGTGAGTCCAGTTTTACATTCCGATGCTTCACTTCAGGTTTACTGTATACCTTGGACCTTCGTATTGAAGAGGAAACACAGAAATTGCATCCAAATTTAATACAAAAGGCACAATGCCGACTTAAGTACAAGAGGACTGACACTCTAACATTCTATGATTTGAACCTCTCCTGTGAGTCCAGTTTTACATTCCGATGCTTCACTTCAGGTTTACTGTATACCTTGGACCTTCGTATTGACGATGAAACACAGAAATTGCATCCGAATTTAATACAAAAGGCACAATGCCGACTTATGTCCAAGAGGACAGACTCTGATTTTTTCTATAATATAAACCGCTCTTGTGAGTCCAGTTTTAGATTCCGATGCTTCACTTCAGGTTTTCTGTATACCTTCGACCTTCTTATTGACGATGAAGCACAGAAATTGCATCCGAATTTAATAAAAAATGCACCAGGCCGACTTAAGTACAAGAGGACTGTCACTCTAACTATCTATGATTTGAACCTCTCCTGTGAGTCCAGTTGTAGATTCCGATGCTTCACCGTAGGTTTACTGTATCCCTCGGACCTTCTTATTGACGATGAAACACAGAAATTGCATCCGAATTTAATACAAAAAGCACAATGCCGACTTCAGTACTAGAGGACTGACACTCTAAACTTCTATGTTTTGAACCTCTCCTTTGAGTCCAGTTTTAGATTCCGATGCTTCACTGCAGGTTTACTGTATACCTTGGGCCTTCTAATTGACGATGAAACACAGAAATTGCATCCGAATTTAATACAAAAGGCACAATGCTGACTTAAGTACAAGAGGACTGACACTCTAACTTTCTATGGTTTGAACCTCTCCTGTGAGTCCAGTTTTAGATTCCGATGCTTCACTTCAGGTTTCCTGTATACCTTGGACCTTCTTATTGACGATGAAACACAGAAATTGCGTACGAATTTAATACAAAAGGCACAATGCCGACTTAAGTACAAGGGGACTGACACTGTCACTTTCTATGATTTGAACCTCTCCTGTGAGTCCAGTTTTAGATTGCGATGCTTCACTCCAGGTAGACTGTATACCTTGGACCTACTTATTGACGATGAAACACAGAAATTTAATCCGAATTTAATACAAAAGGCACAATGCCGACTTAAGTATAAGAGGACTGACACTCTAACTTTTCTAAGGTTTGCACTTCCCCTGTGAGTACAGTCTTAGATTCCGATGCCTCACTTCAGGTTTACTGTATCCCTTGGACCTTCTTACTGACGATGAAACACAGAAATTGCATCCGAATTTAATACGAAAGGCACAATGCCGACTGAAGTACAAGAGGACTGAGACTTAATTTTTCTGAGATTTGAACCTCTCCTATGAGTCCAGTTGTAGATTCTGATGCTTCAATTCAGATTTACCGTGAAACTTGGACCTTCTTATTGACAATGAAAGACAATAATTGCATCCGAATTTAATACAAAGGGAACAATGCCGTCTTAAGTACGAGAGGACTGACACTCTAACTTTTTATGATTTAAACCTCTCCTGTGAGTCCAGTTTTAGAATCCGATGCTTCACTTCAGGTTTACTGTATCCCTTGGACCTTCTTATTGACGATGAAACACAGAAATTGCATCCGAATTTAATACAAAAGGCACAATGCCGACTTAAGTACAAGAGGACTGACACTCAAACTTTCTATGATTTGAACCTCTCCTGTGAGTCCAGTTTTACATTCCGATGTTTCACTTCAGGTGTACTGTATCCCTTAGACCTTCTTATTGACGATGAAACACAGAAATTGAATCCGAATTAAATACAAAACGCACAATGCCGACTTAAGTACAAGAGGACTGACACACTAAATTTCTATGATTTGAACCTCTCCAGTGAGTCCAGTTATAGATTCCGTCGCATCACTTCAGATTTACTGTATACCTTGGACCTTCTTATTGACGATGAAACACAGAAATTGCATCCGAATTTAATACAAAAAGGCACAATGCCGACGCAAGTACAAGAGGACTGACACTCTAACTTTCTATGATTTGAACCTCTCCTGTGAGTCCAGTTTTAGATTCCGATTCTTCACTTCAGGTTTACTGTATACCTTGGACCTTCGTATTGACGATGAAACACAGAAATTCCATCCGAATTTAATACAAAAGGCACAATGCCGACTTAAGTACAAGAGGACTGACACTCTAACATTCTATGATTTGAGCCTCTCCTGTGAGTCCAGTTTTACATTCCGATGCTTCACTTCAGGTTTACTGTATTCCTTGGACCTTCGTATTGAAGATGAAACACTGAAATTGCATCCAAATTTAATACAAAAGGCACAATGCCGACTTAAGTACAAGAGGACTGACACTCTAACATTCTATGATTTGAACCTCTCCTGTGAGCCCAGTTTTACATTCCGATGCTTCACTTCAGGTTTACTGTATACCTTGGACCTTCGTATTGACGATGAAACACAGAAATTGCATCCGAATTTAATACAAAAGGCACAATGCCGACTTATGTCCAAGAGGACTGACTCTGATTTTTTCTATAATATAAACCGCTCTTGTGAGTCCAGTTTTAGATTCCGATGCTTCACTTCAGGTTTTCTGTATACCTTGGACCTTCTTATTGACGATGAAGCACAGAAATTGCATCCGAATTTAATAAAAAAGGCACAAGGCCGACTTAAGTACAAGAGGACTGACACTCTAACTATCTATGATTTGAACCTCTCCTGTGAGTCCAGTTGTAGATTCCGATGCTTCACCGTAGGTTTACTGTATCCCTCGGACCTTCTTATTGACGATGAAACACAGAAATTGCATCCGAATATAATACAAAAAGCACAATGCCGACTTCAGTACTAGAGGACTGACACTCTAAACTTCTATGATTTGAACCTCTCCTTTGAGTCCAGTTTTAGATTCCGATGCTTCACTGCAGGTTTACTGTATACCTTGGGCCTTCTAATAGACGATGAAACACAGAAATTGCATCCGAATTTAATACAAAAGGCACAATGCTGACTTAAGTACAAGAGGACTGACAATCTAACTTTCTATGGTTTGAACCTCTCCTGTGAGTCCAGTTTTAGATTCCGATGCTTCACTTCAGGTTTCCTGTATACCTTGGACCTTCTTATTGACGATGAAACACAGAAATTGCGTACGAATTTAATACAAAAGGCACAATGCCGACTTAAGTAGAAGAGGACTGACACTGTCACTTTCTATGATTTGAACCTCTCCTGTGAGTCCAGTTTTAGATTACGATGCTTCACTCCAGGTAGACTGTATACCTTGGACCTTCTTATTGACGATGAAACACAGAAATTTAATCCGAATTTAATACAAAAGGCACAATGCCGACTTAAGTATAAGAGGACTGACACTCTAACTTTTCTAAGGTTTGAACTTCCCCTGTGAGTACAGTCTTAGATTCCGATGCCTCACTTCAGGTTTACTGTATCCCTTGGACCTTCTTACTGACGATGGAACTCAGAAATTGCATCCGAATTTAATACGAAAGGCACAATGCCGACTTAAGTACAAGAGGGCTGAGACTCAATTTTTCTGAGATTTGAACCTCTCCTATGAGTCCAGTTGTAGATTCTGATGCTTCAATTCAGATTTACCGTAAAACTTGGACCTTCTTATTGACAATGAAACACAATAATTGCATCCGAATTAAATACAAAGGGCACAATGCCGTCTTAAGTACGAGAGGACTGACACTCTAACTTTTTATGATTTAAACCTCTCCTGTGAGTCCAGTTTTAGAATCCGATGCTTCACTTCAGGTTTACTGTATCCCTTGGACCTTCTTATTGACGATGAAACACAGAAATTGCATCCGAATTTAATACAAAAGGCACAATGCCGACTTAAGTACAAGAGGACTGACACTCTAACTTTCTACGATTTGAACCTCTCCTGTGAGTCAAGTTTTAGATTCCAATTCATCACTTCTGATTTACTGTATAACTTGGAACTTTTTATTGACGATGAAACACAGATATTGCATCCGAAATTAATAGAAAAGGCTCAATCCCGACATAAGTATAAGAGGACTGACACCCTCACTTTCTATACTTTGAACCTCTCCTGTGAGTCCAGTTTTAGATTTCGGTGCTTCGCTTCAGGTTTACTGCATCCCTTGGACCTTCTTATTGACGATGAAACACAGAAATTGCATCCAAAATTATTACAAAAGGCACAATGCCGACTTCAGTACAAGAGGACTGACACTTAACTGTCTATGATTTGAACCTCTCCTCTGAGTCCAGTCTTAGATTCCGATGCTTCACTTCAGGTTTACTGTATCCCTTGGACCTTCTCATTGACAATGAAACACAAAATTGCATCCGAATTTAAAACAAAATGCACAATGATAATTTAAGTCCAAGAGGACTGACACTCTAACTTTCTAAGATATAAAACTCTACTGTGATGCCAGTTTTAGATTCCGAGGCTTCACTTCAGGTTTACTGTATACTTTGGACGTTCTTATTGATGATGAAGCACAGAAATTGCGTCCGGATTTAATACAAAAGGCTTAATGACGACTTAAGTACAAGAGGACTGACACTCTAACTTTCTATCATTTGAACCTTTCCTGTGAGTCCAGTTTTAGATTCCGATGCTTCACTTCAGGTGTACTGTATCCCTTGGACCTTCTTATTGACGATGAAACACAGAAATTGCATTCGAATTTAATACAAATGGCACAATGCCGACTTAAGTACAAGCGGACTGACACTCAAACTTTCTATGATTTGAACCTCTCCTGTGAGTCTAGTTTTACATTCCGATGCTTCACTTCAGGTTTACTGTATACCTTGGAACTTCTTTTTGACGATGAAACACAGAAATTGCATCCGAATTAAATTCAAAAGGCACAATGCCGACTTAAGTGCAAGAGGACTGACACTCTAACTTTCTATGATTTGAACCTCTCCTGTGAGTCCAGCTTTACATTCCGATGCTTCACTTCAGGTTTACTGTATACCTTAAACCTTGTTATTGACGATGAAACACAGAAATTGCATCCGAATTTAATACAAAAGGCACAATGCCGACTTAAGTCCAAGAGGACCGATACTCTAACTTTCTATGATATAAACCTCTCTTGTGAGTCCAGTTTTAGATTCCGATGCTTCACTTCAGGTTTACTGTATACCTTGGACCCTCTTATTGACGATGAAACACAGAAATTGCATCCGAATTTAATACAAAAGGCACAATGCCGACTTAGGTACAAATGGACTGACACTCCAACTTTTCTAAGATTTCAACTTCTCCTGTGAGTCCTGTCTTAGATTCCGATGCCTCACTTCAGGTTTCTTGTATCCCTTGGACCTTCTATTTGTCGATGAAACACAGAAATTGCATCCGAATTTAATACAAAAGGCACAATGCCGACTTCAGTACTACAGGACTGACACTTAACTTTCTATGATTTGAACCTCTCCTGTGAGTCCAGTTTTACATTCCGATGCTTCACTTCAGGTTGACTGTATCCCTTGGACCTTCTTATTGACGATGACACACAGAAATTGCATTCGAATTAATACAAATGGCACAATGCCGACTTGAGTACAAGCGGACTGACACTCAAACTTTCTTTGATTTGAACCTCTCCTGTGAGTCTAGTTTTACATTCCGATGCTTCACTTTAGGTTTACTGTATACCTTGGAAATTCTTTTTGACGATGAAACACAGAAATTGCATCCGAATTAAATTCAAAAGGCACAATGCCGACTTAAGTACAGACGACTGACACTATAACTTTCTAAGATATAAACCTCTCCTGTGAGTCCAGTTTTAGATTCCGATGCTACACTTCAGGTTTACTGTATACCTTGGACCTTCTTATTGACGATGAAGCACAGAAATTGCATCCGAATTTAATACAAAAAGCACAATGCCGACTTCAGTACAAGAGGACTGACACTTAACTTTCTATGATTTGAACCTCTCCTGTGAGTCCAGTCTTAGATTCCGATTCTTCACTTCAGGTTTACTGTATCCCTTGGACTTTCTTATTGACAATGAAACACAAAATTGCATTCGAATTTAAAACAAAATGCACAATGCCGACTTAAGTCCAAGAGGACTGACACTCTAACTTTCTAAGATATAAAACTCTCCTGTGATGCCAGTTTTAGACTCCGATGCTTCACTTCAGGTTTACCGTATACCTTGGACGTTCTTATGGATGATGAAGCACAGAAATTGCGTCCGTATTTAATACAAAAGGCTTAATGCCGACTTAAGTACAAGAGGACTGACATTCTAACTTTCTATCATTTGAACCTTTCCTGTGAGTCCAGTTTTAGATTCCGATGCTTCACTTTAGGTTTACTGTATCCCGTGGACCTTCTTATTGACGATGAAGCACAGAAATTGCATCCGAATATAATACAAAAGGCACAATGCCGACTTAAGTAATGAGGACTGACACCTTAACTCTCTATGATTTGAACCTCTCCTGTGAGTCCAGCTTTACATTCCGATGCTTCACTTCAGGTTTACTGTATACCTTAAACCTTGTTATTGACGATGAAACACGGAAATTGCATCCGAATTTAATACAAAAGGCACAATGCCGACTTAAGTCCAATAGGACCGACACTCTAACTTTCTATGATATAAACCTCTCTTGTGAGTCCAGTTTTAGATTCCGATGCTTCACTTCAGGTTTACTGTATACCTTGGACCCTCTTATTGACAATGAAGCACAGAAATTGCATCCGAATTTAATACAAAAGGCACAATGCCGACTTAAGTACAAGTGGACTGACACTCTAACTTTTCTAAGATTTCAGCTCCTCCTGTGAGTCCAGTCTTAGATTCCGATGCCTCACTTCAGGTTCACTGTATCCCTTGGACCTTCTAATTGACGATGAAACACAGAAATTGCATCCGAATTTAATACAAAAGGCACAATGCCGACTTAAGTACAAGAGGACTAACACTCTAACTTTCTATGATTTGAACCTCTCCTGTGAGTCCAGTTTTAGATTTCGATACTTCACTTTATGTTTCCTGTATCCCTTGGACCTTCTTATTGACGTGGAAACAAAGAAATTGCATCCGAACTTAATACAAAAGGCACAATGCCGACTCAAGTACAAGAGGACTGACACTGCAACTTTCTATGATTTAAACCTCTCCTGTGAGTCCAGTTTTAGATTCCGATGCTTCACTTCTGGTTTACTGTATACCTTGGACCTTCTTATTGACGATGAAGCACAGAAATTGCATCCGAATTTAATACAAGAGGCACAATGCCGACTTAAGTACATGAGGACTGACAGCTTAACTTTCTATGATTTGAAACTCTCCTGTGAGTCCAGCTTTACATTCCGATGCTTCACTTCAGGTTTACTGTATACCTTAAACCTTCTTATTGACGATGAAACACAGAAATTGCGTCCGAATTTAATACAAAAGGCACAATGCCGACTTAAGTCCAAGGGGACCGACACTCTAACTTTCTATGATATAAACCTCTCTTGTGAGTCCAGTTTTTGATTCCGATGTTTCACTTCAGGTTTACTGTATACCTTGGACCCTCTTATTGGCGATGAAGCACAGAAATTGCATCCGAATTAAATACAAAAGGCACAATGCCGACTTAAGTACAAGTGGACTGACACTCTAATTTTCTATAATTTGAATCACTCCTGTGAGTCCACTTTTAGATTCCGATGCTTCACTTCAGGTTTGCTGTATCCCTTAGACCTTCTTATTGACGATGAAACACAGAAATTGCATCCGAATTTAATACAAAACGCACAATGCCGACTTCAGTACTAGAGGACTAACACCTAACTTTCTATGATTTGAACCTCTCCTGTGAGTCCAGTCTTAGATTCCGTTGCTTCACTTCAGGTTTACTGTATCCCTTGGACCTTCTTATTGACGATGAAACACAAAAATTGCATCCGAATTTAACACAAAAGGCACAATGCCGACTTAAGTACAAGAGGACTGACACTCCAAATTTCTATGATTTGAACCTCTCCAGTGAGTCCAGTTTTACATTCCGATACTTCACTTCAGCTGTACTGTATACCTTGGATTCTCTTATTGACGATGAAACACAGAAATAGCATCCGAATTTAATCAAAAGGCACAATGCCGACTTAAATACAAGAGGAGAGGCACTCTAACTTACTATGATTTGAACCTCTCCTGTGTGTCCGGTTTTAGATTCCGATGCTTCTTTCAGGTTTACTGTATTCCTTGGACCTTCTAATTGACGATGAAACACAGAAATTGCATCCGAATTTAATACAAAAGGCACAATGCCGACTTGAGTACAAGAGGACTGACACTCTAACCTTCTATGATTTGAACCTATCCTGTGAGTCCAGTTTTAGATTCCGTTGCTTCACTTCAGGTTTACTGTATCCCTTGGACCTTCTTATTGACGATGAAACACAGATATTGCATCCGAATATAATACAAAAGGCACAATGCCGACTTAAGTACAAGAGGACTGACACCCTAAATTTCTATGATTTGAACCTCTCCTGTGAGTCCAGTTTTAGATTCCGATGCTTCACTTCAGGTTTACTGTATGCCTTGGACTTTCTTATTGACGATGAAACACAGAAATTGTATCCAAATGTAATACACAAGGCACAATGCCGTCTTAAGTACAAGAGGGCTGACACTCTTACCTTCTATGATTTGAACCTCTCCTGTATGTCCAGTTTTACATTCCGATGCTGCACTTCAGGTATACTGTGTCCCTTTATCCTTTTTATTGACGATGAAACACAGAAATTGCATCCGAATTTAATACAACAGGCAGAATGCCGACTTTAGTACAAGAGGACTGACACTCTAACTTTCTATGATTCGAACCTCTCCTGTGAGTCCAGTTTTAGATTCCGATGCTTCACTTCATGTTTACTGTATCCCTTGGACCTTCTTATTGAAGATGAAACAAAGAAATTGCATCCGAATTTAATAAAAAAGGCACAATAACGACTTAAGTAGAAGGGGACTGACACTCTAACTTTCTATGATTTGAACCTCTCCCGTCAGTCCAGTCTTAGATTCCGATGCTTCACTTCAGCTTTACTGTATCCCTTGGACTGTCTTATTGACGATGAAACATAGAAATTGCATCCGAATATAATACAAAAGGCACAATGCCGACTTAAGTACAAGAGGACTGACACTCTAACTTTCTATGATTTGAACCTCTCTTGTGAGTCCAGTTTTAGATTCCGATGCTTCACTTCAGGTTTACTGTATCCCTTGGACCTTCTAATTGACGATGAAAAACAGAAATTGCATCCGAATTTAATACAAAAGGCACAATGCCGACTTAAAACCAAGAGGACCGACACTCTAACTTTCAATGATATAAACCTCTCTTGTGTGTCCAGTTTTAGATTCCGATGCTTCACTTCAGGTTTAGTGTATACCTTGGACCTTCTTATTGACGATGAAACACAGAAATTGAATCCGAATTTAATAAAAAAGGCCGAATGCCGACTTAAGTACAAGAGGACTGACACTCTAACTTTTCTAAGATTTCAACTTCTCCTGTGAGTCCAGTCTTAGATTCCGATGCCTCACTTCAGGTTTACTGTATACTTTGGACCTTCTTATTGACGATGAAACAAAGAAATTGCATCCGAACTTAATACAAAGGGCACAATGCCGACTCAAGTACAAGAGGACAGACACTCTAACTTACTATGATTTGAACCTCTCCTGTGTGTCCAGTTTTAGATTCCGATGCTTCATTCAGGTTTACTGTATTCCTTGGACCTTCTAATTGACGATGAAACACCGAAATTAAATCCGAATTTAATACAAAAGGCACAATGCCGACTTAAGTACAAGAGGACTGACACTCTAACCTTCTATGATATGAACCTCTCCTGTGAGTCCAGTTTTAGATTCCGATGCTTCATTCTGGTTTACTGTATTCCTTGGACCTTCTAATTGACGATGAAACACAGAATTTGCATCCGAATTTAATACAAAAGGCACAATGCCGACTTAAGTACAAGAGGACTGACACTCTAACTTTCTATGATTTGAACCTCTCCCGTGAGTCCAGTTTTAGATTCCGATGCTTCACTTCAGGTTTACTGTAAACCTTGGACGTTCTTATTGACGATGAAACACAGAAATTGTATCCGAATGTAATACACAAGGCACAATGCCGTCTTCAGTACAAGAGGACTGACACTCTAACCTTCTATGATTTGAACCTCTCCTGTATGTCCAGTTTTACATTCTGATGCTGCACTTCAGGTTTACTGTATCCCTTGGACCTTTTTATTTACAATGAAACACAGAAATTGCATCCGAATTTAATACAACAGGCACAATGCCGACTTAAGTACAAGAGGACTGACACTCTAAATTTCTATGATTCGAACCTCTCCTGTGAGTCCAGTTTTAGATTCCGATGCTTCACTTCATGTTTACTGTATCCCTTGGACCTTCTTATTGAAGATGAAACACAGAAATTGCATCCGAAATTAATACAAAAGGCACAATAACGACTTAAGTAGAAGGGGACTGACACTCTAACTTTCTATAATTTGAACCTCTCCCGTCACTCCAGTTTTAGATTACGATGCTTCACTTCATGTTTACTGTATCCCTTGGACTGTCTTATAGACGATGAAACACAGAAATTGCATCCGAATATAATACAAAAGGCACAATGGCGACTTAAGTACAAGAGGACTGACACTCTAACTTTCTATGATTTGAACCTCTCCTGTGAGTCCAGTTTAACATTCCGATACTTCACTTCAAGTTTACTGTATCTCTTGGACCTTCTTATTGACGATGAAACACAGAAGTTGCATCCGAATTTAGTACAAAAGGCACAATGCCGAGTTAAATACAAGAGGACTGACACTCTAACTTTCTATGATTTGAACCTCTCCTGTGAGTCCAGTTTAAGATTCCGATGCTTCATTTCAGGTTTACTATATACCGTGGACCTTCTTATTGACGATGAAACATAGAAATGGCATCCGAATTTAATACAAACGGCACAATGCCGACTTAAGTACATAGAGGACTGACACTCTAACTTTCTATGATTTGAACCTCTCCTTTGGGTCCAGTTTTAGATTCCGATGCTTCACTTCAGGTTTACTGTATCTCTTGGACCTTCTTATTGACGATGAAACACAGAAATTGCATCCGAAATTAATACAAAAGGCACAATGCCGACTTATGTCCAATGGGACTGACACTCTGACTTTCTATAATATAAACCGCTCTTGTGAGTCCAGTTTTAGATTCCGATGCTTCACTTCACGTTTTCTGTATACCTTGGACCTTCTTATTGACGATGAAGCACAAAAATTGCATCCGAATTTAATAAAAATGGCACAAGGCCGACTTCAGTACTAGAGGACTGACACTCTAGACTTATATGATTTGAACATCTCCTGTTAGTCCAGTTTTTGATTTCGATGCTTCACTGCAGGTTTACTGCATACCTTGGGCCTTCTAATTGCCGATGAAACACAGAGATTGCAGCCGAATTTGATACAAAAGGCACAATGCTGACTTAAGTACGAGAGGACTGACACTCTAACTTTCTATGGTTTGAACCTCTCCTGTGAGTCCAGTTTTAGATTCCGATGCTTCACTTCAGGTTTCCTGTATACCTTGGACCTTCTTATTGACGATGAAACACAGAAATAGCATCCGAATTTAATACAAAAGGCACAATGCCGACATAAGTACAAGAGGACTGAGACTCTAACTTTCTGAGATTTGAACCTCTCCTGTGAGTCCAGTTGTAGATTCTGATGTTTCAATTCAGGTTTACCGTAAAACTTGGATCTTCTTATTGACAATGAAACACAATATTTGCATCCGAATTTAATACAAAAGGCACAATGCCGACTTAAGTACGAGAGGACTGACACTCTACCTTTTTATGATTTAAACCTCTCCTGTGAGTCCTGCTTTATGTTCCGATGCTTCACTTCAGGTTTACTGTATCCCTTGGACCTTCTTATTGACGATGAAACACAGAAATTGCATCCGAATTTAATACAAAAGCACAATGCTGACTTAAGTACAATAGGACTGACACTCTCACTTTCTATGATTTGAGCCTCTCCTGTGTGTCCAGTTTTAGATTCCGATGCTTCACTTCAGGTTTAATGTATCCCTTGGACCTTCTAATTGACGATGAAACACAAAAATTGCATCCGAATATAATACAAAAGGCACAATGCCGAATTAAGTACAAGCGGACTGACACTCAAACTTTCTATGATTTGAACCTCTCCTGTGAGTCTAGTTTTACATTCCGATGCTTCACTTCAGGTTTACTGTATACCTTGGAACTTCTTTTTGACGATGAAACACAGAATTTGCATCGGAATTACATTCAAAAGGCACAATGCCGACTTAAGTACAAGAGGACTGACACTATAACTTTCTAAGATATAAACCTCTCCTGTGAGTCCAGTTTTAGACTCCGATGCTACACTTCAGGTTTACTGTATACCTTGGACCTTCTTATTGACGATGAAGCACAGAAATTGCATCCGAATATAATACAAAAAGCACAATGCCGACTTAAGTAATGAGGACTGACACCTTAACTTTCGATGACTTGAACCTCTCCTGTGAGTCCAGCTTTACATTCCGATGCTACACTTCAGGTTTACTGTATACCTTAAACCTTCTTATTGACGATGAAACACAGAAATTGCATCCAAAATTAATACAAAAGGCACAATGCCGACTACAGTACAAGAGGACTGACACTTAACTTTCTATGATTTGAACCTCTCCTGTGAGTCCAGTCTTAGATTCCGATGATTCACTTCAGGTTTACTGTATCCCTTGGACCTTCTTATTGACAATGAAACACAAAATAGCATCCGAATTTAAAACAAAATGCACGATGCCGACTTAAGTCCAAAAGGACTGACACTCTAACTTTCTAAGATATCAAACTCTCCTGTGATGCCAGTTTTAGATTCCGATGCTTCACTTCAGGTTTACTGTATACCTTGGACGTTCTTATTGATGATGAAGCCCAGAAATTGCGTCCGAATTTAATACAAAAGGCTTAATGCCGACTTAAGTACAAGAGGACTGACACTCTAACTGTCTATCATTTGAACCTCTCCTGTGAGTCCAGTTTTAGATTCAGATGCTTCACTTTAAGTTTACTGTATCCCTTGGACCTTCTTATTGACGGTGAAGCACAGAAATTGCATCCGAATATAATACAAAAGGCACAATGCCGCTTTAAGTAATGAGGACTGACACCTTAACTTTCTACGATATGAACATCTCCTGTGAGTCCAGCTTTACATTCCGATGCTTCACTTCAGGTTTACTGTATACCTTAAACCTTCTTATTGACGATGAAACACAGAAATTGAATCCGAATTTAATACAAAAGGCACAATGCCGACTTAAGTACAAGAGGACTGACACTCTAACTTTCTACGATTTGAACCTCTCCTGTGAGTCAAGTTTTAGATTCCAATGCATCACTTCAGATTGACTGTGTCCCTTGGACCTTCTTATTGACAATGAAACACAAAATTGCATCCTAATTTAAAACAAATTGCACAATGCCGACTTAGGTCCAAGAGGACTGACACTCTAACTATCTAAGATATAAAACTCTCCTGTAATGCCAGTTTTAGATTCCGATGCTTCACTTCAGGTTTACTGTATCCCTTGGACCTTCTTATTGACGATGAAGCACAGAAATTGCTTCCGAATTTAATACAAAAGGCACAATGCCGACTTAAGCACAAGAGGACTGACACCTTAACTTTCTATGATTTGAACCTCTCCTGTGAGTCCAGCTTTATATTCCGATGCTTCACTTCAGGTTTACTGTATACCTTAAACCTTCTTATTGACGATGAAACACAGAAATTGCATCCGAATTTAATACAAAAGGCACAATGCCGACTTAAGTCCAAGAGGACCGACTTTCTATGATATTAACCTTTCTTGTGAGTCCAGTTTTAGATTCCGATGCTTCACTTCACGTTTACTGTATCCCTTGGACCTTCTTATTGACGATGAAACACAGAAACTGCATCCGAATATACCACAACAGGCACAATGCCGACTTAAGTACAAGAGGACTGACACTCTAACTTTCTATGATTTGAACCTCTCCTGTGAGTCCAGTTTTAGATTCCGATGCTTCACTTCAGTTTTACTGTATCCCTTGGACCTTCTTATTGACGATGAAACACAGAAACTGCATACGAATATACCACAACAGGCACAATGCCGACTTGAGTACAAGAGGACTGACACTCTAACTTTCTATGATTTGAACCTCTTGTGTGAGTCCAATTTTAGATTCCGATGCTTCACTTCAGGTTTACTGTATTCCTTGGACTTTCTTATTGACGATGAAACACAGAAATTGTATCCGAATGTAATACACAAGGCACAATGCCGTCTTAAGTACAAGAGGGCTGACACTCTAACTTTCTATGATTCGAACCTCTCCTGTGAGTCCAGTTTTAGATTCCGATGCTTCACTTCACGTTTACTGTATCCCTTGGACCATCTTATTGAAGATGAAACACAGAAATTGCATCCGAATTTAATACAAAAGGCACAATAACGACTTAAGTAGAAGGGGACTGACACTCTAATTTTCTATGATTTGAACCTCTCCCGTCAGTCCAGTTTTAGATTCCGATGCTTCACTTCAGGTTTACTGTATCCCTTGGACTGTCTTATTGACGATGAAACATAGAAATTGCATCCGAATATAATACAAAAGGCACAATGCCGACTTAAGTACAAGAGGACTGACACTCTAACTTTCTATGATTTGAACCTCTCCTGTGAGTCCAGTTTTACATTCCGATGCTTCACTTCAGGTTTACAGTATCTCTTGGACCTTCGTATTGACGATGAAACACAGAAGTTGCATCCGAATTTAATACAAAAGGCACAATGCCGAGTTATGTACAAGAGGACTGACACTCTAATTTTCTATGATTTGAACCTCTCCTGTGAGTCCTGTTTTAGATTCCGATGCTGCACTTCCAGTTTACTGTATACCTTGGACATTCTTATTGACGATGAAACACAGAAATTGCATCCGAATTTAATACAAAAGGCACAATGCCGACTTAAGTACAAGGGGAGTGACACTCTAACTTTCTATGATTTGAACCTCTCCTGTGAGTCCAGTTTTAGATTCCGATGCTTCACTTCAGGTTTACTGTATCCCTTGGACCTTCTAATTAACAATGAAACACAGAAATTGCATCCGAATTTAATACAAAAGGCACAATGCCGATTTAAGTACAAGAGGACCGACACTCTAACTTTCTATGATATAAACCTGTCTTCTGAGTCCAGTTTTACATTCCGATGCTTCACTTCAGGTTTACTGTATACCTTGGACCCTCTTTTTGTCGATGATGCACAGAAATTGCATCCGAATTTAATACAAAAGGCACAATGCCGACTTAAGTAAAAGTGGAATGACATTCTAATTTTCTGTAATTTGAACCTCTCCTGTGAGTCCAGTTTTAGATTCCGATGCTTCACTTCAGGTTTACTGTATCCCTTAGACCCTCTTATTGACGATGAAACACAGAAATTGCATCCGAATTTAATAAAAAGGCACAATGCCGACTTCAGTACTAGAGGACTGACACTTATCTTTCTATGATTTGAACCTCTCCTGTGAGTTCAGTCTTAGATTCCGATGCTTCACTTTATGTTTCCTGTATCCCTTGGACCTTCTTATTGACGATGAAACACAGAATTTGCATCCGAATGTAATACAAAAGGCACAATGCCGACTTAAGTACAAGAGGACTGACACTCTCACTCTCTATGATTTGCACCTCTCCAGTGTGTCCAGTTTTAGATTCCGATGCTTCACTTCAGTTTTAATGTATACCTTGGACCTTCTTATTGACGATGAAACACAGAAGTTGAATCCGAATTTAATACAAAAGGCCGAATGCCGACTTAAGTACAAGAGGACTGACACTCTAACTTTTTTAAGATTTGAACCTCTCCTGTGAGTCCAGTTTTAGATTCCGATGCTTCACTTCAGGTTTACTGTATCCCTTGGACCTTCTAATTACGATGAAACACAGAAATTGCATCCGAATTTAATACAAAAGGCACAATGCCGACTTCAGTACTAGAGGACTGACACTTATCTTTCTATGATTTGAACCTCTCCTGTGAGTCCAGTCTTAGATTCCGATGCTTCCCTTTATGTATCCTGTATCCCTTGGACCTTCTTATTGACGATGAAACACAGAATTTGCATCCGAATGTAATACAAAAGGCACAATGCCGACTTAAGTACAAGAGGACTGACACTCTCACTTTCTATGATTTGCACCTCTCCTGTGAGTCCAGTCTTAGATTCCGATGCCTCACTTCAGGTTTACTGTATACTTTGGACCTTCTTATTGACGATGAAACACAGAAATTGCATCCGAATTTAATACAAAGAGGCACAATGCCGACTTAACTACAAGAGGACTGACACTCTAACTTTCTATGATTTGAACCTCTCCTGTGAGTCCAGTTTTAGATTCCGATGCTTCACTTCAGGTTTTTCTGTATACCTTGGACCTTCTTATTGACGATGAAACACAGAAATTACATCCGAATTAAATCAAAATGCACAATGCCGAGTTAAGTACAAGAGGAGTGACACTCTAACTTTCTATGATATAAACCCCTCCTGTGGGACCAGTTTTAGATTCCGATGCTTCACTTCAGGTTTACTGTATACCTTGGACCTTCTTATTGACGATGAAACAAAGAAATTGCATCCGAATTTAATACAAAAGGCACAATGCCGACTCAAGTACAAGATGACTGAGACTCCAACTTTCTATGATTTAAACCTCTCCTGTGTGTCCAGTTTTAGTTCCGATGCTTCACTTCAGGTTTACTGTATCCCTTGGACCTTCTTATTGACGATGAAACGCAGAAATTGCATCCGTATATAATACAAAATGCACAATGGCGACTTAAGTACAAGAGGACTGACACTCTAACTTCCTATGATTTGAAAATCTCCTGTGAGTCCAGTTTTACATTCCGATGCATCACTTCAGGTTTACTGTATACCTTGGACCTTCTTATTGACGATCAAACACAGAAATTGCATCCGAATTTAATCTAAAGGCACAATGGTGACTTAAGTACAAGAGGACAGACACTCTAACTTTCTATGATTTGAACCTCTCCTGTGAGTCCATTTTAGATTCCTATGCTTCACTTCAGGTTTACTGTATACCTTGGCCTTTCTTATTGACGATGAAACACAGAAATTGTATCCGAATGTAATACACAAGGCACAATGCCGTTTTAAGTACAAGAGGGCTGACACTCTAACTTCTATGAATAGAACCTCTCCTGTATGTCCAGTTTTACATTCCGATGCTGCACTTCAGGTTTACTGTATCCCTTGGACCTTTTTATTGACGATGAAACACAGAAATTGCATCCGAATTTAATACAACAGGCACAATGCCGACTTAAGTGCAAGAGGACTGACATTCTAACTTTCTATGATTCGAACCTCTCCTGTGAGTCCAGTTTTAGATTCCGATGCTTCACTTCATGTTTACTGTATCCCTTGGACCTTCTTATTGAAGATAAAACACAGAAATTGCATCCGAATTTAATACAAAAGGCACAATGCCGATTTAAGTAGAAGGGGACTGACACTCTAACTTTCTATAATTAGAACCACTCCTGTGAGTCCAGTTTTACATTCTGATGCTTCACTTCAAGTTTACTGTATCTCTTGGACCTTCTTATTGACGATGAAACACAGAAGTTGCATCCGAATTTAATACAAAAGGCACAATGCCGAGTTAAGTACAAGAGGACTGACACTCTAATTTTCTATGATCTGAACCTCTCCTGTGAGTCCTGTTTTAGATTCCGATGCTGCACTTCCGGTTTACTGTATACTTTGGACCTTCTTATTGACGATGAAACACAGAAATTGCATCCGAATTTAATACAAAAAGGCACAATGCCGACTTAAGTACAAGAGGACTGACACTCTAACTTTCTATGATTTGAACCTCTCCTGTGAGTCCAGTTTTAGATTCGGATGCTTCACTTCAGGTTTTTCTGTATCCCTTGTACCTTCTTATTGACGATGAAACACAGAAATTACATCCGAATTAAATCAAAATGCACAATGCCGAGTTAAGTACAAGAGGAGTGACACTCTAACTTTCTATGATATAAACCTCTCCTGTGGGACCAGTTTTAGATTCCGATGCTTCACTTCAGGGTTACTGTATACCTTGGACCTTCTTATTGACGATGAAACAAAGAAATTGCATCCTAACTTAATACAAAAGGCACAATGCCGACTCAAGTACAAGAGGACTGACACTCCAACTTTCTATGATTTAAACCTCTCCTGTGAGTCCAGTTTTAGATTCCGAAGCTTCACTTCAGGTTTACTGTATCCTTTGGACCTTCTTATTGACGATGAAACACAGAAATTGCATCTGTATATAATACAAAATGCACAATGGCGACTTAAGTAAAGAGGACTGACACTCTAACTTCCAATGATTTGAACCTCTCCTGTGAGTCCAGTTTTACATTCCGATGCATCACTTCAGGTTTACTGTATACCTTGGACCTTCTTATTGACGATGAAACACAGAAATTGCATCCGAATTTAATCTAAAGGCACAATGCCGACTTAAGTACAAGAGGACAGACACTCTAACTTTCTATGATTTGAACCTCTCCTGTGTGTCCAGTTTTAGATTCCGATGCTTCTTTCAGGTTTACTGTATTCCTTGGACCTTCTAATTGACGATGAAACACCGAAATTGCATCCGAATTTAATGCAATAGGCACAATGCCGACTTAAGTACAAGAAGACTGACACTCTAACTTTCTATGATTTGAACCTCTCCTGTGAGTCCAGTTTTAGATTCCGATGCTTCACTTCAGGTTTACTGTATACCTTGGCCTTTCTTATTGACGATGAAACACAGAAATTGTATCCGAATGTAATACACAAGGCACAATGCCGTCTTCAGTACAAGAGGGCTGACACTCTAACTTCTATGATTTGAACCTCTCCTGTATGTCCAGTTTTACATTCCGATGCTGCACTTCAGGTTTACTGTATCCCTTGGACCTTTTTATTGACGATGAAACACAGAAATTGCATCCGAATTTAATACAACAGGCACAATGCCGACTTAAGTGCAAGAGGACTGACACTCTAACTTTCTATGATTCGAACCTCTCCTGTGAGTCCAGTTTTAGATTCCGATGCTTCACTTCATGTTTACTGTATCCCTTGGACCTTCTTATTGAAGATGAAACAAAGAAATTGCATCCGAATTTAATACAAAAGGCACAATGCCGATTTAAGTAGAAGGGGACTGACACTCTAACTTTCTAAAATTTGAACCTCTCCTGTGAGTCCAGTTTTACATTCCGATGCTTCACTTCAAGTTTACTGTATCTCTTGGACCTTCTTATTGACGATGAAACACAGAAGTTGCATCCGAATTTAATAGAAAAGGCACAATGCCGACTTAAGTACAAGGGGAGTGACACTCTAACTTTCTATGATTTGTACCTCTCCTTTGAGTCCAGTTTCGGATTCCGATGCTTCACTTCAGGTTTACTGTATACCTTGGACCTTCTTACTGACGATGAAACACAGAAATGGCATCCGAATTTAATACAAACGGCACAATGCCGACTTAAGTACATAGAGGACTGACACTCTAACTTTCTATGATTTGAACCTCTCCTGTGGGTTTAGTTTTAGATTCCGAAGCTTCACTTCAGGTTTACTGTATACCTTGGACCTTCTTATTGACGATGAAAAACAGAAATTGCATCCGAATTTAATACAAAGGCACAATGCCGACTTAAGTACATGATTACTGACACTATATCTTTCTATGATTTGAACCTCTCCTGTGAGTCCAGATTTAGATTGCGATGCTTCACTTCAGGTTTACTGTATACCTTGGACTTTCTTATTGACGATGAAACACAGAAATTGTATCCGAATGTAATACACAAGGCACAATGCCGTCTTAAGTACAAGAGGGCTGACACTCTCACTGTGTATGATTTGAACCTCTCCTGTGAGTCCAGTTTTAGATTCCGATGCTTCACTTCAGGTTTACTGTATCCCTTGGACCTTCTTATTGATGATGAAACACAGAAATTGCATCCGAATTTAATACAATAGGCACAATGCCGACTTCCGTACAAGGGGACTGACACTCTAACTTTCTTTGATTTGAACCTCTCCAGTGAGTCCAGGTATAGATTCCGATGCTTCACTTCAGATTTACTGATTACCTTGGACCTTCTTATTGACGATGAAACACAGAAATTGCATCCGAATTTAATACAAAAAGGCACAATGCCGACTTAAGTACAAGAGTACTGACACTCTAACTTTGTATGATTTGAACCTCTCCTGTGAGTCCAGTTTATGATTCCGGTGCTTCACTTCAGGTTTACTGTATACCTTGGACCTTCTTATTGACGATGAAACACAGAAATGGCATCCGAATTTAATACAAACGGCACAATGCCGACTTAAGTACATAGAGAACTGACACTCTAACTTTCTGTGATTTGCACCTCTCCTGTGGGTCCAGTTTTAGATTCCGATGCTACACTTCAGGTTTACTGTATCCCTTGGACCTTATTATTGACGATGAAGCACAGAAATTGCATCCGAATTTAATACAAAAGGCACAATGCCGTCTTAAGTACAAGAGGGCTGACACTCTCACTGTGAATGATTTGAACCTCTCCTGTAAGTCCAGTTTTAGATTCCGATGCTTCACTTCAGGTTTACTGTATCTCTTGGACCTTCTTATTGATGATGAAACACAGAAATTGCATCCGAATTTAATACAATAGGTACAATGCCGACTTCCGTACAAGAGGACTGACACTCTAACTTTCTATGATTTGAACCTCTCCAGTGAGTCCATGTATAGATTCCGATGCTTCACTTCAGATTTACTGTATACCTTGGACCTTCTTATTGACGATGAAACACAGAAATTGCATCCGAATTTAATACAAACGGCACAATGCCGACTTAAGTACATAGAGAACTGACACTCTAACTTTCTGTGATTAGAACCTCCCCTGTGGGTCCAGTTTTAGATTCCGATGCTACACTTCAGGTTACTGTATCCCTTGGACCTTATTATTGACGATGAAGCACAGAAATTGCATCCGAATTTAATACAAAAGGCACAATGCCGACTTAAGTACAACAGGACTGAACCTCTAACTTTCTATGATTTGAACCTCTCCTGTAAGTCCAGTTTTAGATTCCGATGCTTCACTTCAGGTTTACTGTATAACTTGGACCTTCTTATTGACGATGAAAAACAGAAATTGCATCCGAATTTAATACAAAAGGCACAATGCCGACTTAAGTACAAGAGGACTGACACTATATCTTTCTATGATTTGAACCTCTCCGGTGAGTCCAGTTTTAGATTCTTATGCTTCACTTCAGGTGTACTGTATACCTTGGACCTTCTTATTGACGATGAAACACAGAAATTGTATCCGAATTTAATACAAAAGGCACAATGCCTACTTAAGTATAAGAGGACTGACACTCGAACTTTCTATGATTGGAACCTCTCCTGTGAGTCCAGTTTTACATTCCGATGCTTCACTTCATGTTTACTGTATCTCTTGGACCTTCTTATTGACGATGAAACACAGAAATTGCATCTGAATTTAATACAAAAGGCACAATGCCGACTTAAGTACAAGAGGACTGACACTCTAACCTTCTATGATTTGAACCTATCCTGTGAGTCCAGTTTTAGATTCCGTTGCTTCACTTCAGGTTTACTGCATCCGTTGGACCTTCTTATTGACGATGAAACACAGAAATTGCATCCGAATATAATACAAAAGGCACAATGCCGACTTAGGTACAAGAGGACTGACACTCTAACTTTCTATGATTTGAACCTCTCCTGTGAGTCCAGTTTTAGATTCCGATGCTTCACTTCAGGTTTACTGTATACCTTGGACTTTGCTATTGACGATGAAACACAGAAATTGTAACCGAATGTAATACACAAGGCACAATGCCGACTTAAGTACAAGAGGGCTGACACTCTCACTGTGTATGATTAGAACCTCTCCTGTGAGTCCAGTTTTAGATTCCGGTGCATCACTTCAGGTTTACGGTATCCCTTGGACCTTCTTATTGATGATGAAACACAGAAATTGCTTCCGAATTTAATACAATAGGGACAATGCCGACTTCCGTACAAGAGGACTGACACTCTAACTTTCTGTGATTTGAACCTCTCCAGTGAGTCCAGGTATTGATTCCGATGCTTCACTTCAGATTTACTGTATACCTTGGACCTTCTTATTGACGATGAAACACAGAAATTGCATCCGAATTTAATACAAAAAGGCACAATGCCGACTTAAGTACAAGAGTACTGACACTCTAACTTTCTATGATTTGAACCTCTCCTGTGAGTCCAGTTTAAGATTCCGATGCGTCACTTCATGTTTACTGACTACCTTGGACCTTCTTATTGACGATGAAATACAGAAATGGCATCCGAATTTAATACAAACGGCACAATGCCGACTTAAGTACATAGAGAACTGACACTCTAACTTTCTGTGATTTGAACCTCTCCTGTGGGTCCAGTTTTAGATACCGATGCTACACTTCAGGTTTACTGTATCCCTTGGACCTTATTATTGACGATGAAGCACAGAAATTGCATCCGAATTTAATACAAAAGGCACAATGCCGACTTAAGTACAACAGGACTGAACCTCTAACTTTCTATGATTTGAACCTCTCCTGTGAGTCCAGTTTTAGATTCCGATGCTTCACTTCAGTTTTACTGTATACCTTGGACCTTCTAATTGACGATGAAAAACAGAAATTACATCCGAATTTAATACAAAGGCACAATGCCGAAATAAGTACAAGAGGACGGACACTCTAACTTTCTATGATTTGAACCTCTCCTGTGAGTCGAGTTTTATATTCCGATGCTTCACTTCAAGTTTACTGTATCTCTTATACCTTCTTATTGACGATGAAACACAGAAATTGCATAAGAAATTATTACAAAAGGCACAATGCCGACTTAAGTACAAGAATACTGACACTCTAACTTTCTACGATTTGTACCTCTCCTGCGAGTCCAGTTTTAAATTCCGATGCTTCACTTTAGGTTTACTGTATACTTTGGACCTTCTTATTGACGATGAAGCAAGGAAATTGCATGCGAATACAAAAGGCACAATGCCGACCTAAGTACAAGGGGAGTGACACTCTAACTTTCCATGTTCTGAACCTCTCCTGTGAGTCCAGTTTTAGATTCCGATGCTTCACTTCAGGTTTACTGTATCCCTTGGACCTTCTTATTGACGATGAAACACAGAAATTGCATCCGAACTTAATACAATAGGCACAATGCCGACTTCAGTACGAGAGGACTGACACACTAACTTTCTATGATTTGAACCTCTTCAGTGAGTCCAGTTATAGATTCCGATGCTTCACTTCAGTTTTACTGTATACCTTGGACCATCTTATTGACCATGAAACACAGAAATTGCATCCGAATTTAATACAAAATAGGCACAATGCCGACTTAAGTACAAGAGGACTGGCACTCTAACTTTCTATGATTTGAACCTGACCTGTGAGTCCAGTTTAAGATTCCGATGCTTCACATCAGGTTTACTGTATACCTTGTACCTTCTTATTGACGATGAAACACAGAAATCTCATACGAATTTAGTACAAACGGCACAATGCCGACTTAAGTACATAGAGGACTAACACTCTAACTTTCAATGATTTGAACCTCTCCTTTGGGTCCAGTTTTAGATTCCGATGCTACACTTCAGGTTTACTTTATCCCTTGGACCTTATTATTGACGATGAAGCACAGAAATTGCATCCGAATTTAATACAAAAGGCACAATGCCGACGTAAGTACAAGAGGACTGACACTCTAACTTTCTATGATTTGAACCTCTCCTGTGAGTCCAGTTTTAGATTCCGATGCATCACATCAGGTTTACTGTATCCCTTGGACCTTCTTATTGACGATGAAGCACAGAAATTGCATCCGAATTTAATACAAAAGGCACAATGCCGACTTAAGTACAAGAGGACTGACACTCTAACTTTCTATGATTTGAACCTCTCCTGTGAGTCCAGTTTAAGATTCCGATGCTTCACTTCAGGTTTACTGTATACCTTGGACCTTCTTATAGACGATGAAACACAGAAATTGCATCCGAATTTAATACAAACGGCACAATGCCGACTTAAGTACATAGAGAACTGACACTCTAACTTCCTGTGATTGGAACCTCCCCTGTGGGTCCAGTTTTAGATTCCGATGCTACACTTCAGGTTTACTGTATCCCTTGGACCTTATTATTGACGATAAAGCACAGAAATTGCATCCGAATTTAATACAAAAGGCACAATGCCGACTTAAGTACAACAGGACTGAACCTCTAACTTTCTTTGATTTGAACCTCTCCTGTAAGTCCAGTTTTAGATTCCGATGCTTCACTTCAGGTTTACTGTATAACTTGGACCTTCTTATTGACGATGAAAAACAGAAATTGCATCCGAATTTAATACAAAAGGCACAATGCCGACTTAAGTACAAGAGGACTGACACTATATCTTTCTATGATTTGAACCTCTCCGGTGAGTCCAGTTTTAGATTCTTATGCTTCACTTCAGGTTTACTGTATACCTTGGACCTTCTTATTGACGATGAAACACAGAAATTGCATCCGAATTTAATACAAAAGGCACAATGCCTACTTAAGTATAAGAGGACTGACACTCTAACTTTCTTTGATTGGAACCTCTCCTGTGAGTCCAGTTTTACATTCCGATGCTTCACTTCGTGTTTACTGTATCTCTTGGACCTTCTTATTGACGATGAAACACAGAAATTGCATCTGAATTTAATACAAAAGGCACAATGCCGACTTAAGTACAAGAGGACTGACACTCTAACATTCTATGATTTGAACCTATCCTGTGAGTCCAGTTTTAGATTCCGTTGCTTCACTTCAGGTTTACTGCATCCGTTGGACCTTCTTATTGACTATGAAACACAGAAATTGCTTCCGAATATAATACAAAAGGCACAATGCCGACTTAGGTACAAGAGGACTGACACTCTAACTTTCTATGATTTGAACCTCTCCTGTGAGTCCAGTTTTAGATTCCGATGCTTCACTTCAGGTTTACTGTATACCTTGGACTTTCCTATTGACGATGAAACACTGAAATTGTATCCGAATGTAATACACAAGGCACAATGCCGTCTTAAGTACAAGAGGTCTGACACTTTCACTGTGTATGATTAGAACCTCTCCTGTGAGTCCAGTTTTAGATTCCGGTGCATCACTTCAGGTTTACGGTATCCCTTGGACCTACTTATTGATGATGAAACATAGAAATTGCATCCGAATTTAATACAATAGGGACAATGCCGACTTCCGTACAAGAGGACTGACACTCTAACTTTCTATGATTTGAACCTCTCCAGTGAGTCCAGGTATTGATTCCGATGCTTCACTTCAGATTTACTGTATACCTTGGACCTTCTTATTGACGATGAAACACAGAAATTGCATCCGAATTTAATACAAAAAGGCACAATGCCGACTTAAGTACAAGAGTACTGACACTCTAAATTTCTATGATTTGAACCTCTCCTGTGAGTCCAGTTTAAGATTCCGATGCGTCACTTCATGTTCACTGACTACCTTGGACCTTCTTATTGACGATGAAATACAGAAATGGCATCCGAATTTAATACAAACGGCACAATGCAGACTTAAGTACATAGAGAACTGACACTCTAACTTTCTGTGATTTGAACCTCTCCTGTGGGTCCAGTTTTAGATACCGATGCTACACTTCAGGTTTACTGTATCCCTTGGACCTTATTATTGACGATGAAGCACAGAAATTGCATCCGAATTTAATACAAAAGGCACAATGCCGACTTAAGTACAACAGGACTGAACCTCTAACGTTCTATGATTTGAACCTCTCCTGTGAGTCCTGTTTTAGATTCCGATGCTTCACTTCAGGTTTACTGTATACCTTGGACCTTCTAATTGACGATGAAAAACAGAAATTACATCCGAATTTAATACAAAAGGCACAATGCCGAAATAAGTACAAGAGGACGGACACTCTAACTTTCTATGATTTGAACCTCTCCTGTGAGTCCAGTTTTAGATTCTTATGCTTCACTTCAGGTGTACTGTATACCTTGGACCTTCTTACTGACGATGAAACACAGGAGTTGCATCCGAAATTAAGACAACAGGCACAATGCCGGCTTAAGTACAAGAGGACTGACACTCTAACTTTCTATGATTTGAACCTCTCCCGCCAGTACAGTTCTAGATTCCGATGCTTCACTTCAGGTTTACTGAATCCCTTGGACTGTCTTATTGACGATGAAACACAGAAATTGCAACCGAATGTAATACAAAAGGCACAATGCCGACTTAAGTACAAGATGACAGACATCCTAACTTTCTATGATTTGAACCTCTCCTGTGAGTCGAGTTTTGTATTCCGATGCTTCACTTCAAGTTTACTGTATCTCTTATACCTTCTTATTGACGATGAAACACAGAAATTGCATCCGAATTTAATACAAAAGGCACAATGCCGACTTAAGTACAAGAATACTGACACTCTAACTTTCCACGATTTGTACCTCTCCTGCGAGTCCAGTTTTAAATTCCGATGCTTCACTTTAGGTTTACTGTATACTTTGGACCTTCTTATTGACGATGAAGCACAGAAATTGCATGCGAATACAAAAGGCACAATGCCGACCTAAGTACAAGGGGAGTGACACTCTAACTTTCCATGTTCTGAACCTCTCCTGTGAGTCCAGTTTTAGATTCCGATGCTTCACTTCAGGTTTACTGTATCCCTTGGACCTTCTTATTGACGATGAAACACAGAAATTGCATCCGAACTTAATACAATAGGCACAATGCCGACTTCAGTACGAGAGGACTGACACACTAACTTTCTATGATTTGAACCTCTCCAGTGAGTCCAGTTATAGATTCCGATGCTTCACTTCAGTTTTACTGTATACCTTGGACCATCGTATTGACGATGAAACACAGAAATTGCATCCGAATTTAATACAAAAAGGCACAATGCCGACTTAAGTACAAGAGGACTGGCACTCTAACTTTCTATGATTTGAACCTCACCTGTGAGTCCAGTTTAAGATTCCGATGCTTCACATCAGGTTTACTGTATACCTTGTACCTTCTTATTGACGATGAAACACAGAAATCTCATACGAATTTAATACAAACGGCACAATGCCGACTTAAGTACATAGAGGACTAACACTCTAACTTTCAATGATTTGAACCTCTCCTGTGGGTCCAGTTTTAGATTCCGATGCTACACTTCAGGTTTACTGTATCCCTTGGACCTTATTATTGACGATGAAGCACAGAAATTGCATCCGAATTTAATACAAAAAGGCACAATGCCGACTTAAGTACAAGAGGACTGGCCCTCTAACTTTCTATGGTTTGAACCTCTCCAGTGAGTCCAGGTATTGATTCCGATGCTTCACTTCAGATTTACTGTATACCTTGGACCTTCTTATTGACGATGAAACACAGAAATTGCATCCGAATTTAATACAAAGAGGCACAATGCCGACTTAAGTACAAGAGTACTGACACTCTAACTTTCTATGATTTGAACCTCTCCTGTGAGTCCAGTTTAAGATTCTTATGCTTCACTTCAGGTGTACTGTATACCTTGGACCTTCTTACTGACGATGAAACACAGGAATTGCATCCGAAATTAAGACAACAGGCACAATGCCGGCTTAAGTACAAGAGGACTGACACTCTAACTTTCTATGATTTGAACCTCACCTGTGAGTCCAGTTTAGGATTCTGATGCTTCACATCAGGTTTACTGTATACCTTGTACCTTCTTATTGACGATGAAACACAGAAATCTCATACGAATTTAATACAAACGGCACAATGCCGACTTAAGTACATAGAGGACTAACACTCTAACTTTTTATGATTTGTACCTCTCCTGTGAGTCCAGGTTTACATTCCGATGCTTCACTTCAGGTTTTCTGTATACCTTGGACCTTCTTATTGACGATGAAACACAGTAATTGCATCCGAATTTAATACAAAAGGCACAATGCCGACTTAAGTACAAGAGGACTGACACTATATCTTTCTATGATTTGAACCTCTCCGGTGAGTCCAGTTTTAGATTCTTATGCTTCACTTCAGGTGTACTGTATACCTTGGACCTTCTTATTGACGATGAAACACAGAAATTGCATCCGAATTTAATACAAAAGGCACAATGCCTACTTAAGTATAAGAGGACTGACACTCTAACTTTCTTTGATTGGAACCTCTCCTGTGAGTCCAGTTTTACATTCCGATGCTTCACTTCGTGTTTACTGTATCTCTTGGACCTTCTTATTGACGATGAAACACAGAAATTGCATCTGAATTTAATACAAAAGGCACAATGCCGACTTAAGTACAAGAGGACTGACACTCTAACATTCTATGATTTGAACCTATCCTGTGAGTCCAGTTTTAGATTCCGTTGCTTCACTTCAGGTTTACTGCATCCGTTGGACCTTCTTATTGACTATGAAACACAGAAATTGCTTCCGAATATAATACAAAAGGCACAATGCCGACTTAGGTACAAGAGGACTGACACTCTAACTTTCTATGATGTGAACCCCTCCTGTGAGTCCAGTTTTAGATTCCGATGCTTCACTTCAGGTTTACTGTATACCTTGGACTTTCCTATTGACGATGAAACACTGAAATTGTATCCGAATGTAATACACAAGGCACAATGCCGTCTTAAGTACAAGAGGTCTGACACTTTCACTGTGTATGATTAGAACCTCTCCTGTGAGTCCAGTTTTAGATTCCGGTACATCACTTCAGGTTTACGGTATCCCTTGGACCTACTTATTGATGATGAAACATAGAAATTGCATCCGAATTTAATACAATAGGGACAATGCCGACTTCCGTACAAGAGGACTGACACTCTAACTTTCTATGATTTGAACCTCTCCAGTGAGTCCAGGTATTGATTCCGATGCTTCACTTCAGATTTACTGTATACCTTGGACCTTCTTATTGACGATGAAACACAGAAATTGCATCCGAATTTAATACAAAAAGGCACAATGCCGACTTAAGTACAAGAGTACTGACACTCTAAATTTCTATGATTTGAACCTCTCCTGTGAGTGCAGTTTAAGATTCCGATGCGTCACTTCATGTTCACTGACTACCTTGGACCTTCTTATTGACGATGAAATACAGAAATGGCATCCGAATTTAATACAAACGGCACAATGCCGACTTAAGTACATAGAGAACTGACACTCTAACTTTCTGTGATTTGAACCTCTCCTGTGGGTCCAGTTTTAGATACCGATGCTACACTTCAGGTTTACTGTATCCCTTGGACCTTATTATTGACGATGAAGCACAGAAATTGCATCCGAATTTAATTTAAAAGGCACAATGCCGACTTAAGTACAACAGGACTGAACCTCTAACGTTCTATGATTTGAACCTCTCCTGTGAGTCCAGTTTTAGATTCCGATGCTTCACTTCAGGTTTACTGTATACCTTGGACCTTCTAATTGACGATGAAAAACAGAAATTACATCCGAATTTAATACAAAAGGCACAATGCCGAAATAAGTACAAGAGGACGGACACTCTAACTTTCTATGATTTGAACCTCTCCTGTGAGTCCAGTTTTAGATTCTTATGCTTCACTTCAGGTGTACTGTATACCTTGGACCTTCTTACTGACGATGAAACACAGGAGTTGCATCCGAAATTAAGACAACAGGCACAATGCCGGCTTAAGTACAAGAGGACTGACACTCTAACTTTCTATGATTTGAACCTCTCCCGCCAGTACAGTTCTAGATTCCGATGCTTCACTTCAGGTTTACTGAATCCCTTGGACTGTCTTATTGACGATGAAACACAGAAATTGCAACCGAATGTAATACAAAAGGCACAATGCCGACTTAAGTACAAGATGACAGACACCCTAACTTTCTATGATTTGAACCTCTCCTGTGAGTCGAGTTTTGTATTCCGATGCTTCACTTCAAGTTTACTGTATCTCTTATACCTTCTTATTGACGATGAAACACAGAAATTGCATCCGAATTTAATACAAAAGGCACAATGCCGACTTAAGTACAAGAATACTGACACTCTAACTTTCCACGATTTGTACCTCTCCTGCGAGTCCAGTTTTAAATTCCGATGCTTCACTTTAGGTTTACTGTATACTTTGGACCTTCTTATTGACGATGAAGCACAGAAATTGCATGCGAATACAAAAGGCACAATGCCGACCTAAGTACAAGGGGAGTGACACTCTAACTTTCCATGTTCTGAACCTCTCCTGTGAGTCCAGTTTTAGATTCCGATGCTTCACTTCAGGTTTACTGTATCCCTTGGACCTTCTTATTGACGATGAAACACAGAAATTGCATCCGAACTTAATATAATAGGCACAATGCCGACTTCAGTACGAGAGGACTGACACACTAACTTTCTATGATTTGAACCTCTCCAGTGAGTCCAGTTATAGATTCCGATGCTTCACTTCAGTTTTACTGTATACCTTGGACCATCGTATTGACGATGAAACACAGAAATTGCATCCGAATTTAATACAAAAAGGCACAATGCCGACTTAAGTACAAGAGGACTGGCACTCTAACTTTCTATGATTTGAACCTCACCTGTGAGTCCAGTTTAAGATTCCGATGCTTCACATCAGGTTTACTGTATACCTTGTACCTTCTTATTGACGATGAAACACAGAAATCTCATACGAATTTAATACAAACGGCACAATGCCGACTTAAGTACATAGAGGACTAACACTCTAACTTTCAATGATTTGAACCTCTCCTGTGGGTCCAGTTTTAGATTCCGATGCTACACTTCAGGTTTACTGTATCCCTTGGACCTTATTATTGACGATGAAGCACAGAAATTGCATCCGAATTTAATACAAAAAGGCACAATGCCGACTTAAGTACAAGAGGACTGGCACTCTAACTTTCTATGATTTGAACCTCTCCAGTGAGTCCAGGTATTGATTCCGATGCTTCACTTCAGATTTACTGTATACCTTGGACCTTCTTATTGACGATGAAACACAGAAATTGCATCCGAATTTAATACAAAGAGGCACAATGCCGACTTAAGTACAAGAGTACTGACACTCTAACTTTCTATGATTTGAACCTCTCCTGTGAGTCCAGTTTAAGATTCTTATGCTTCACTTCAGGTGTACTGTATACCTTGGACCTTCTTACTGACGATGAAACACAGGAATTGCATCCGAAATTAAGACAACAGGCACAATGCCGGCTTAAGTACAAGAGGACTGACACTCTAACTTTCTATGATTTGAACCTCACCTGTGAGTCCAGTTTAAGATTCTGATGCTTCACATCAGGTTTACTGTATACCTTGTACCTTCTTATTGACGATGAAACACAGAAATCTCATACGAATTTAATACAAACGGCACAATGCCGACTTAAGTACATAGAGGACTAACACTCTAACTTTTTATGATTTGTACCTCTCCTGTGAGTCCAGGTTTACATTCCGATGCTTCACTTCAGGTTTTCTGTATACCTTGGACCTTCTTATTGACGATGAAACACAGAAATTGCATCCGAATTTAATACAAAAGGCACAATGCCGACTTAAGTACAAGAGGACTGACACTATATCTTTCTATGATTTGAACCTCTCCGGTGAGTCCAGTTTTAGATTCTTATGCTTCACTTCAGGTGTACTGTATACCTTGGACCTTCTTATTGACGATGAAACACAGAAATTGCATCCGAATTTAATACAAAAGGCACAATGCCTACTTAAGTATAAGAGGACTGACACTCTAACTTTCTTTGATTGGAACCTCTCCTGTGAGTCCAGTTTTACATTCCGATGCTTCACTTCGTGTTTACTGTATCTCTTGGACCTTCTTATTGACGATGAAACACAGAAATTGCATCTGAATTTAATACAAAAGGCACAATGCCGACTTAAGTACAAGAGGACTGACACTCTAACATTCTATGATTTGAACCTATCCTGTGAGTCCAGTTTTAGATTCCGTTGCTTCACTTCAGGTTTACTGCATCCGTTGGACCTTCTTATTGACTATGAAACACAGAAATTGCTTCCGAATATAATACAAAAGGCACAATGCCGACTTAGGTACAAGAGGACTGACACTCTAACTTTCTATGATTTGAACCTCTCCTGTGAGTCCAGTTTTAGATTCCGATGCTTCACTTCAGGTTTACTGTATACCTTGGACTTTCCTATTGACGATGAAACACTGAAATTGTATCCGAATGTAATACACAAGGCACAATGCCGTCTTAAGTACAAGAGGTCTGACACTTTCACTGTGTATGATTAGAACCTCTCCTGTGAGTCCAGTTTTAGATTCCGGTGCATCACTTCAGGTTTACGGTATCCCTTGGACCTACTTATTGATGATGAAACATAGAAATTGCATCCGAATTTAATACAATAGGGACAATGCCGACTTCCGTACAAGAGGACTGACACTCTAACTTTCTATGATTTGAACCTCTCCAGTGAGTCCAGGTATTGATTCCGATGCTTCACTTCAGATTTACTGTATACCTTGGACCTTCTTATTGACGATGAAACACAGAAATTGCATCCGAATTTAATACAAAAAGGCACAATGCCGACTTAAGTACAAGAGTACTGACACTCTAAATTTCTATGATTTGAACCTCTCCTGTGAGTCCAGTTTAAGATTCCGATGCGTCACTTCATGTTCACTGACTACCTTGGACCTTCTTATTGACGATGAAATACAGAAATGGCATCCGAATTTAATACAAACGGCACAATGCCGACTTAAGTACATAGAGAACTGACACTCTAACTTTCTGTGATTTGAACCTCTCCTGTGGGTCCAGTTTTAGATACCGATGCTACACTTCAGGTTTACTGTATCCCTTGGACCTTATTATTGACGATGAAGCACAGAAATTGCATCCGAATTTAATTTAAAAGGCACAATGCCGACTTAAGTACAACAGGACTGAACCTCTAACGTTCTATGATTTGAACCTCTCCTGTGAGTCCAGTTTTAGATTCCGATGCTTCACATCAGGTTTACTGTATACCTTGTACCTTCTTATTGACGATGAAACACAGAAATCTCATACGAATTTAATACAAACGGCACAATGCCGACTTAAGTACATAGAGGACTAACACTCTAACTTTTTATGATTTGTACCTCTCCTGTGAGTCCAGGTTTACATTCCGATGCTTCACTTCAGGTTTTCTGTATACCTTGGACCTTCTTATTGACGATGAAACACAGAAATTGCATCCGAATTTAATACAAAAGGCACAATGCCGGAATAAGTACAAGAGGACGGACACTCTAACTTTCTATGATTTGAACCTCTCCTGTGAGTCCAGTTTTAGATTCTTATGCTTCACTTCAGGTGTACTGTATACCTTGGACCTTCTTACTGACGATGAAACACAGGAGTTGCATCCGAAATTAAGACAACAGGCACAATGCCGGCTTAAGTACAAGAGGACTGACACTCTAACTTTCTATGATTTGAACCTCTCCCGCCAGTACAGTTCTAGATTCCGATGCTTCACTTCAGGTTTACTGAATCCCTTGGACTGTCTTATTGACGATGAAACACAGAAATTGCAACCGAATGTAATACAAAAGGCACAATGCCGACTTAAGTACAAGATGACAGACACCCTAACTTTCTATGATTTGAACCTCTCCTGTGAGTCGAGTTTTGTATTCCGATGCTTCACTTCAAGTTTACTGTATCTCTTATACCTTCTTATTGACGATGAAACACAGAAATTGCATCCGAATTTAATACAAAAGGCACAATGCCGACTTAAGTACAAGAATACTGACACTCTAACTTTCCACGATTTGTACCTCTCCTGCGAGTCCAGTTTTAAATTCCGATGCTTCACTTTAGGTTTACTGTATACTTTGGACCTTCTTATTGACGATGAAGCACAGAAATTGCATGCGAATACAAAAGGCACAATGCCGACCTAAGTACAAGGGGAGTGACACTCTAACTTTCCATGTTCTGAACCTCTCCTGTGAGTCCAGTTTTAGATTCCGATGCTTCACTTCAGGTTTACTGTATCCCTTGGACCTTCTTATTGACGATGAAACACAGAAATTGCATCCGAACTTAATACAATAGGCACAATGCCGACTTCAGTACGAGAGGACTGACACACTAACTTTCTATGATTTGAACCTCTCCAGTGAGTCCAGTTATAGATTCCGATGCTTCACTTCAGTTTTACTGTATACCTTGGACCATCGTATTGACGATGAAACACAGAAATTGCATCCGAATTTAATACAAAAAGGCACAATGCCGACTTAAGTACAAGAGGACTGGCACTCTAACTTTCTATGATTTGAACCTCACCTGTGAGTCCAGTTTAAGATTCCGATGCTTCACATCAGGTTTACTGTATACCTTGTACCTTCTTATTGACGATGAAACACAGAAATCTCATACGAATTTAATACAAACGGCACAATGCCGACTTAAGTACATAGAGGACTAACACTCTAACTTTCAATGATTTGAACCTCACCTGTGGGTCCAGTTTTAGATTCCGATGCTACACTTCAGGTTTACGGTATCCCTTGGACCTTATTATTGACGATGAAGCACAGAAATTGCATCCGAATTTAATACAAAGAGGCACAATGCCGACTTAAGTACAAGAGGACTGGCACTCTAACTTTCTATGATCTGAACCTCACCTGTGAGTCCAGTTTAAGACTCCGATGCTTCACATCAGGTTTACTGTATACCTTGTACCTTCTTATTGACGATGAAACATAGAAATCTCATACGAATTTAATACAAACGGCACAATGCCGACTTAAGTACATAGAGGACTAACACTCTAACTTTCTATGATTTGAACCTCTCCAGTGAGTCCAGGTATTGATTCCGATGCTTCACTTCAGATTTACTGTATACCTTGGACCTTCTTATTGACGATGAAACACAGAAATTGCATCCGAACGTAATACAATAGGGACAATTCCGACTTCCGTACAAGAGGACTGACACTCTAACTTTCTATGATTTGAACCTCTCCAGTGAGTCCAGGTATTGATTCCGATGCTTCACTTCAGATTTACTGTATACCTTGGACCTTCTTATTGACGATGAAACACAGAAATTGCATCCGAATTTAATACAAAAAGGCACAATGCCGACTTAAGTACAAGAGTACTGACACTCTAACTTTCTACGATTTGTACCTCTCCTGCGAGTCCAGTTTTAAATTCCGATGCTTCACTTTAGGTTTACTGTATACTTTGGACCTTCTTATTGACGATGAAGCACAGAAATTGCATGCGAATACAAAAGGCACAATGCCGACCTAAGTACAAGGGGAGTGATACTCTAACTTTCCATGTTCTGAACCTCTCCTGTGAGTCCAGTTTTAGATTCCGATGCTTCACTTCAGGTTTACTGTATCCCTTGGACCTTCTTATTGACGATGAAACACAGAAATTGCATCCGAATTTAATACAATAGGCACAATGCCGACTTCAGTACGAGAGGACTGACACACTAACTTTCTATGATTTGAACCTCTCCAGTGAGTCCAGTTATAGATTCCGATGCTTCACTTCAGTTTTACTGTATACCTTGGACCATCTTATTGACGATGAAACACAGAAATTGCATCCGAATTTAATACAAAAATGCACAATGCCGACTTAAGTACAAGAGGACTGGCACTCTAACTTTCTATGATTTGAACCTCACCTGTGAGTCCAGTTTAAGATTCCGATGCTTCACATCAGGTTTACTGTATACCTTGTACCTTCTTATTGACGATGAAACACAGAAATCTCATACGAATTTAATACAAACGGCACAATGCCGACTTAAGTACATCGAGGACTAACACTCTAACTTTCAATGATTTGAACCTCTCCTGTGGGTCCAGTTTTAGATTCCGATGCTACACTTCAGGTTTACTGTATCCCTTGGACCTTATTATTGACGATGAAGCACAGAAATTGCATCCGAATTTAATACAAAAAGGCACAATGCCGACTTAAGTACAAGAGGACTGGCACTCTAACTTTCTATGATTTGAACCTCACCTGTGAGTCCAGTTTAAGATTCCGATGCTTCACATCAGGTTTACTGTATACCTTGTACATTCTTATTGACGATGAAACACAGAAATCTCATACGAATTTAATACAAACGGCACAATGCCGACTTAAGTACATAGAGGACTAACACTCTAACTTTTTATGATTTGTACCTCTCCTGTGAGTCCAGTTTTACATTCCGATGCTTCACTTCAGGTTTTCTGTATACCTTGGACCTTCTTATTGACGATGAAACACAGAAATTGCATCCGAATTTAATACAAAAGGCACAATGCCGACTTAAGTCGAAGAGGACTGACACTCTGACTTTCTTTATACAAACCGCCCTTGTGAGTCCAGTTTTATATTCCGATGCTTCACTTCAGGTTTACTGTATCCCTTAGACCTTCTTATTGACGATGAAACACTGAAATTGCATCCGAATTTAATACAAAAAGGCCCAATGCCCACTTAAGTACAAGAGGACTGACACTCTAACTTTCTATGATTTGAACCTCTCCTGTGAGTCCAGTTTTAGATTCCGATGCTTCACTTCAGGTGTACTGTATACCTTGGACCTTCTTATTGACGATGAAGCACAGAAATTGCATCCGAATTTAATACAAAAAGCACAACGCCGACTTATGTACAAGAGGACTGACACTCTAATATTCTATGATTTGTACCTCTCCTGCGAGTCCAGTTTTAGATTCCGATGCTTCACTTCAGGTTTACTGTATACCATGGACCATCTTATTGACGATGAAGCACAGAAATTGCATGCGAATACAAAAGGCACAATGCTGACTTAAGTACAAGAGGACTGACACCTTAACATTCTAAGTTTTGAACCTCTCCTGTGAGTCCAGTTTTAGATTCCGATGCTTCACTTCAGGTTTACTGTATCCCTTGGACCTTCTTATTGACGATGAAGCACAGAAATTGCATCCGAATTTAATACAAAAGGCACAATGCCGACTTAAGTACAAGAGGACTGAGACTCTAACTTTCTATGATTTGAACCTCGCCTGTGAGTCCAGTTTTACATTCCGATGCTTCACTTCAGGTTATCTGTATACCTTGGACCTTCTTATTGACGATGAAACACAGAAATTGCATCCGAATTTTATACAACAGGCACAATGCCGACTTAAGTCCAAGAGGACTGACACTCTGACTTTCTTTATACAAACCGCCCTTGTGAGTCCAGTTTTAGATTCCGATGCTTCACTTCAGGTTTACTGTATCCCTTGGACCTTCTTATTGACGATGAAACACTGAAATTGCATCCGAATTTAATACAAAAAGGCACAATGCCCACTTAAGTACAAGAGGACTGACACTCTAACATTCTATGATTTGAACCTCTCCTGTGAGTCCAGTATTAGATTCCGATGCTTCACTTCAGGTGTACTGTATACCTTGGACCTTCTTATTGACGATGAAGCACAGAAATTGCATCCGAATTTAATACAAAAGGCACAATGCCGACTTATGTACAAGAGGACTGACACTCTAATATTCTATGATTTGTACCTCTCCTGCGAGTCCAGTTTTAGATTCCGATGCTTCACTTCAGGTTTACTGTATACCTTAAACCTTCTTATTGACGATGAAGCACAGAAACTGCATGCGAATACAAAAGGCACAATGCTGACTTAAGTACAAGAGGACTGACACCTTAACTTTCTATGTTTTGAACCTCTCCTGTGAGTCCAGTTTTAGATTCCGATGCTTCACTTCAGGTTTACTCTATCCCTTGGACCTTCTAATTGACGATGAAACACAGAAATTGCATCCGAATTTAATACAAAAGGCACAATGACGACTTAAGTACAAGAGGACTGAGACTCTCACTGTGTATGTTTTGAACCTCTCCTGTGAGATCAGATTTAGATTCCGATGCTTCACTTCAGGTTTACTGTATCCCTTGGACCTTCTTATTGATGATGAAACACAGAAATTGCATCTGAATTTAAAACAATAGGCACAATGCCGACTTCAGTACTAGAGGACTGACACTCTAACTTTCTGTGATTTGAACCTCTCCTGTGAGTCCAGTTTTAGATTCCGATGCATCACTTCAGGTTTACTGTATACCTTGGACCTTCTCATTGACGATGAAACACAGAAATTGCATTTGAATTCAATACAATAGGCACAAAGCCAACTTAAGTCTAAGACGACTGACACCCTAACTATCTATGATTTGAACCTCTCCTGTGAGACCAGTTTTAGATTCCGTTGCTTCACTTCAGGTTTACTGTATACCTTGGACCTTCTAATTGACGATGAAACACAGAAATTGCATCCGAATTTAATACAAAAGGCACAATGCCGACTTAAGTCGAAGAGGACTGACACTCTGACTTTCTTTATACAAACCGCCCTTGTGAGTCCAGTTTTAGATTCCGATGCTTCACTTCAGGTTTACTGTATCCCTTAGACCTTCTTATTGACGATGAAACACTGAAATTGCATCCGAATTTAATACAATAAGGCCCAATGCCCACTTAAGTACAAGAGGACTGACACTCTAACTTTCTATGATTTGAACCTCTCCTGTGAGTCCAGTTTTAGATTCCGATGCTTCACTTCAGGTGTACTGTATACCTTGGACCTTCTTATTGACGATGAAGCACAGAAATTGCATCCGAATTTAATACAAAAGCACAATGCCGACTTAAGTACATAGAGGACTAACACTCTAACTTTCAATTATTTGAACCTCTCCTGTGGGTCCAGTTTTAAATTCCGATGCTACACTTCAGGTTTACTGTATCCCTTGGACCTTATTATTGACGATGAAGCACAGAAATTGCATCCGAATTTAATACAAAAAGGCACAATGCCGACTTAAGTACAAGAGGACTGGCACTCTAACTTTCTATGATTTGAACCTCACCTGTGAGTCCAGTTTAAGATTCCGATGCTTCACATCAGGTTTACTGTATACCTTGTACCTTCTTATTGACGATGAAACACAGAAATCTCATACGAATTTAATACAAACGGCACAATGCCGACTTAAGTACAAGAGGACTGACACTCTAACTTTCTATGATTTGAACCTCTCCTGTGAGTCCAGTTTTAGATTCCGATGCTTCACTTCAGGTTTACTGTATACCATGGACATTCTTATTGACGATGAAGCACAGAAATTGCATGCGAATACAAAAGGCACAATGCTGACTTAAGTACAAGAGGACTGACACCTTAACATTCTAAGTTTTGAACCTCTCCTGTGAGTCCAGTTTTAGATTCCTATGCTTCACTTCAGGTTTACTGTATCCCTTGGACCTTCTTATTGACGATGAAGCACAGAAATTGCATCCGAATTTAATACAAAAGGCACAATGCCGACTTAAGTACAAGAGGACTGACACTCTAACTTTCTATGATTTGAACCTCGCCTGTGAGTCCAGTTTTACATTCTGATGCTTCACTTCAGGATATCTGTATACCTTGGACCTTCTTATTGACGATGAAACACAGAAATTGCATCCGAATTTAATACAAAAGGCACAATGCCGACTTAAGTCAAAGAGGACTGACACTCTGACTTTCTTTATACAAACCGCCCTTGTGAGTCCAGTTTTAGATTCCGATGCTTCACTTCAGGTTTACTGTATCCCTTGGACCTTCTTATTGACGATGAAACACTGAAATTGCATCCGAATTTAATACAAAAAGGCACAATGCCCACTTAAGTACAAGAGGACTGACACTCTAACATTCTATGATTTCAACCTCTCATGTGAGTCCAGTATTAGATTCCGATGCTTCACTTCAGGTGTACTGTATACCTTGGACCTTCTTATTGACGATGAAGCACAGAAATTGCATCCGAATTTAATACAAAAGGCACAATGCCGACTTATGTACAAGAGGACTGACACTCTAATATTCTATGATTTGTACCTCTCCTGCGAGTCCAGTTTTAGATTCCGATGCTTCACTTCAGGTATACTGTATACCTTGGACCTTCTTATTGACGATGAAGCACAGAAACTGCATGCGAATACAAAAGGCACAATGCTGACTTAAGTACAAGAGGACTGACACCTTAACTTTCTATGTTTTGAACCTCTTCTGTGAGTCCAGTTTTAGATTCCGATGCTTCACTTCAGGTTTACTCTATCCCTTGGACCTTCTAATTGACGATGAAACACAGAAATTGCATCCGAATTTAATACAAAAGGCACAATGACGACTTAAGTACAAGAGGACTGACACTCTCACTGTGTATGTTTTGCACCTCTCCTGTGAGATCAGATTTAGATTCCGATGCTTCACTTCAGGTTTACTGTATCCCTTGGACCTTCTTATTGATGATGAAACACAGAAATTGCGTCTGAATTTAAAACAATAGGCACAATGCCGACTTCAGTACTAGAGGACTGACACTCTAACTTTCTGTGATTTGAACCTCTCCTGTGAGTCCAGTTTTAGATTCCGATGCATCACTTCAGGTTTACTGTATACCTTGGACCTTCTCATTGACGATGAAACACAGAAATTGCATTTGAATTCAATTCAATAGGCACAATGCCAACTTAAGTCTAAGACGACTGACACCCTAACTATCTATGAATTGAACCTCTCCTGTGAGACCAGTTTTAGATTCCGTTGCTTCACTTCAGGTTTACTGTATACCTTGGACCTTCTAATTGACGATGAAACACAGAAATTGCATCCGAATTTAATACAAAAGGCACCATGCCGACTTAAGTACAAGAGGACTGACACTCTCACTGTGTATGATTTGAACCTCTCCTGTGAGTCCAGTTTTAGATTCCGATGCTTCACTTCATGTTTGCTGTATCCCTTGGACCTTCTTATTGACGATGAAACACTGAAATTGCATCCGAATTTAATACAATAGGCACAATGCCGACTTCAGTACGAGAGGACTGACACTCTAACTTTCTATGAATTGAACCTCTCCAGTGAGTCCAGTTATAGATTCCGATGCTTCACTTCAGATTTACTGTATACCTTGGACCTTCTTATTGACGATGAAACACAGATATGGCATCCGAATTTAATACAAACGGCACAATGCCGACTGAAGTACATAGAGGACTGACACTCTAACTTTCTATGATTTGAACCTCTCCTGTGGGTCCAGCTTTAGATTCCGAAGCTACACTTCAGGTTTACTGTATCCCTTGGACCTTATTATTGACGATGAAGCACAGAAATTGCGTCCGAATGTAATACAAAAGGCACAATGCCGACTTAAGTACAAAAGGACTGACACTCAAACTTTCTACGATTTGCACCTCTCCTGCGAGTCCAGTTTTAGATTCCGATGCTTCACTTCAGGTTTACTGTATACCTTGGACCATGTTATTGACGATGAAGCACAGAAATTGCATGTGAATACAAAAGGCACAAAGCTGACTTAAGTGCAAGAGGACTGACACCTTAACTTTCTATGATTTGAACCTCTCCTGTGAGTCCAGTTTTAGATTCCGATGCTTCACTTCAGGTTTACTGTATCCCATGGACCTTCTTATTGACGATGAAGCACAGAAATTGCATCCGAATTTAATATAAAAGGCACAATGCCGACTTCAGTACAAGAGGACTGACACGCTAACTTTCTATGATTTGAACCTCTCCTGTGAGTCCAGTATTACATTCCGATGCTTCACTTCAGGTTTACTGTATCCCTTGGACCTTCTAATTGTCGATGAAACACAGAAATTGCATCCGAATTTAATACAAAAGGCACAATGCCGACTTAAGTACAAGAGGACTGACACTCTCACTAAGTATGATTTGAACCTCTCCTGTGAGTCCAGTATTACATTCCGATGCTTCACTTCAGGTTTACTGTATCCCTTGGACCTTCTAATTGACGAAGAAACACAGAAATTTCATCCGAATTTAATGCAATAGGCACAATGCCGACTTCAGTACGAGAGAACTGACACTCTAACTTTCTATGATTTGAACCTCTCCAGTGAGTCCAGTTATAGATTCCGATGCTTTACTTCAGATTTACTGTATACCTTGGACCTTCTTATTGACGATGAAACACAGAAATTGCATCCGAATTTAATACAAAAAGGCACAATGCCGACTTAAGTACAAGAGGACTGACACTCTAACTTTCTATCATATGAACCTCACCTGTGAGTCCAGTTTAAGATTCCGATGCTTCACATCAGGTTTACTGTATACCTTGGACCTTCTTATTGACGATGAAACACAGAAATGGCATCCGAATTTGATACAAACGGCACAATGCCGACTTAAGTACATAGAGGACTGACACTCTAATTTTCTATGATTTGAACGTCTCCTGTTGGTCCAATTTTAGATTCCGATGCTACAATTCAGGTTTACTGTATCCGTCTGACCTTATTATTGACGATGAAGCACAGAAATTGCATCCGAATTTAATACAAAAGGCGCAATACCGACTTAAGTACAAGAGGACTGACACTTTAACTTTCAATGATTTGAACCTCTCCTGTGAGTCCAGTTTTAGATTCCGATGCATCACTTCAGGTTTACTGTATCCCTTGGACCTTCATATTGACAATGAAGCACAGAAATTGCATCCGAATTTAATACAAAAGGCACAATGCCGACTTAAGTACAAGAGGACTGACACTCTAACTTTCTATGATTTGTACCTCTCCTGTGAGTCCAGTTTTACATTCTGATGCTTCACTTCAGGTTTTCTGTATACCGTGGACCTTCTTATTGACGATAAAACACAGAAATTGCATCCGAATTTAATACAAAAGGCACAATGCCGACTTAAGTCCAAGTGGACAGACACTCTAATTTTTTTTGATTTGAACCTCTCCTGTGAGTCCAGTTTTACATTCCGATGCTTCACTTCAGGTTTACTGTATCCCTTGGACCTTCTAATTGACGATGAAACACAGAAATTGCATCCGAATTAAATACAAAAGGCACAATGCCGACTTAAGTACAAGAGGACTGACACTCTCACTGTGTATGATTTGAACCTCTCCTGTGAGTCCAGTTTTAGATTCCGATGCTTCACTTCAGGTTTACTGTATCCCTTGGACCTTCTTATTGACGATGAAACACAGAAATTGCATCCGAATTTAATACAAACGGCACAACGCCGACTTATGTCTAAGAGGACTGACACTTTGATTTTCTACGATATAAACCGCTCTTGTGAGTCCAGTTTTAGATTCCGATGCTTCACTTCAGGTTTTCTGTATACCTTGCACCTTCTTATTGACGATGAAGCACAGAAATTGCATCCGAATTTAATAAAAAAGGCACAAGGCAGACTTAAGTACAAGAGGACTGACACTCTAACTTTCTCTGATTTGAACCTCTCCTGTGAGTACAATTTTAGATTCCGATGCTTCACTTCAGGTTTCCTGTATACCTTGGACCTTCTTATTGACCATGAAACACAGAAATTGCATCCGAATTTAACACAAAAGGCACAATGCCGACTTAAGTACAAGAGGACTGACACTTTAAATTTCTATGATTTGAACCTCTCCTGTGAGTCCTGTTGTAGATTCTGATGCTTCACTTCAGGTTTACCGTATAACTTGGAACTTCTGATTGACGATGAAACGCAGAAATTGCATCCGAATTTAATTCAAAAGGCACAACGCTGACTTAAGTACAAGAGGACTGACACTAACTATTAATGATTTAAACCTCTCCTGTGAGTCCAGTTTTAGATTCCGATGTTTCACTTGAGGTTTACTGTATCCCTTGGACCTTTTTATTTAACGATGAAACACAGATATTGCATCCGAATTTAATACAAATGCACAATGCCGACTTAAGTACAAGAGGACTGACACTCTCACTTTCTATGTTTTGAACCTCATCTGTGAGTCCTGTTTTAGATTCCGATGCTTCACTTCAGGTTTACTGTATCTCTTGGACCTTTTTATTGACGATAAAACACCGAAATTGCTTCCGAATTTAATACAAAAAGCACAATGCCGACTTAAGTACAAGCGGACTAACACTCTAACTTTCTATGATTTGAATCTCATCTGTGAGTCCTGTTTTAGATTCCGATGCTTCACTTCAGGTTTACTGTATCCCTTGGACCTTCTTATTCACGATGAAACACAGAAATTGCATCCGAATTTAATACAATAGGCACAATGCCGACTTCAGTACGAGAATACTGACACTCAAACTTTCTATGATTTGAACCTCTCCAGTGAGTCCGTTTAAGATTCCGATGCTTCACTACAGATTTACTGCATCCCTTGGACCTTCTTATTGACGATGGAACACAGAAATTGCATCCGAATTTAATACAAAAAGGCACAATGCCGACTTAAGTACAAGAGGTCTGACACTCTAACTTTCTATGATTTGAACCTCACCTGTGAGTCCAGGTTAAGATTCCGATGCTTCACATCAGGTTTACTGTATACCTTGGACTTTCTTATTGACGATGAAACACAGAAATGGCATCCGAATTTAATACAAACGGCACAATGCCGACTTAAGTACATAGAGGACTGACAATCTATCTTTCTATGATTTGAACCTCTCCTGTGGGTACAGTTTTAGATTCCGATGCTACACTTCAGGTTTACTGAATCCCTTGGACCTTATTATTGACGATGAAGCCCAGAAATTGCATCCGAATTTAATATAAAAGCCACAATGCCGACTTAAGTACAAGAGGACTGACACTTTAACTTTCTATGATTTGAACCTCTCCTGTGAGTCCAGTTTTAGATTCCGATGCATCACTTCGGTTAACTGTATCCCTTGGACCTTCTTATTGACGATGAAGCACAGAAATTGCATCCGAATTCAATACAAAAGGCACAATGCCGACTTAAGTACAAGAGGACTGACACTCTAACTTTCTATGATTTGAACCTCTCCTGTGAGTCCAGTTTTAGATTCTTATGCTTCACTTCAGGTGTACTGTATACCTTGGACCTTCTTACTGACGATGAAACACAGGAGTTGCATCCGAAATTAAGACAACAGGCACAATGCCGGCTTAAGTACAAGAGGACTGACACTCTAACTTTCTATGATTTGAACCTCTCCCGCCAGTACAGTTCTAGATTCCGATGCTTCACTTCAGGTTTACTGAATCCCTTGGACTGTCTTATTGACGATGAAACACAGAAATTGCAACCGAATGTAATACAAAATGCACAATGCCGACTTAAGTACAAGATGACAGACACCCTAACTTTCTATGATTTGAACCTCTCCTGTGAGTCGAGTTTTGTATTCCGATGCTTCACTTCAAGTTTACTGTATCTCTTATACCTTCTTATTGACGATGAAACACAGAAATTGCATCCGAATTTAATACAAAAGGCACAATGCCGAATTAAGTACAAGAATACTGACACTCTAACTTTCCACGATTTGTACCTCTCCTGCGAGTCCAGTTTTAAATTCCGATGCTTCACTTCAGGTTTACTGTATACCTTGGACCTTCTAATTGACGATGAAAAACAGAAATTACATCCGAATTTAATACAAAAGGCACAATGCCGGAATAAGTACAAGAGGACGGACACTCTAACTTTCTATGATTTGAACCTCTCCTGTGAGTCCAGTTTTAGATTCTTATGCTTCACTTCAGGTGTACTGTATACCTTGGACCTTCTTACTGACGATGAAACACAGGAGTTGCATCCGAAATTAAGACAACAGGCACAATGCCGGCTTAAGTACAAGAGGACTGACACTCTAACTTTCTATGATTTGAACCTCTCCCGCCAGTACAGTTCTAGATTCCGATGCTTCACTTCAGGTTTACTGAATCCCTTGGACTGTCTTATTGACGATGAAACACAGAAATTGCAACCGAATGTAATACAAAAGGCACAACGCCGACTTAAGTACAACATGACAGACACCCTAACTTTCTATGATTTGAACCTCTCCTGTGAGTCGAGTTTTGTATTCCGATGCTTCACTTCAAGTTTACTGTATCTCTTATACCTTCTTATTGACGATGAAACACAGAAATTGCATCCGAATTTAATACAAAAGGCACAATGCCGACTTAAGTACAAGAATACTGACACTCTAACTTTCCACGATTTGTACCTCTCCTGCGAGTCCAGTTTTAAATTCCGATGCTTCACTTTAGGTTTACTGTATACTTTGGACCTTCTTATTGACGATGAAGCACAGAAATTGCATGCGAATACAAAAGGCACAATGCCGACCTAAGTACAAGGGGAGTGACACTCTAACTTTCCATGTTCTGAACCTCTCCTGTGAGTCCAGTTTTAGATTCCGATGCTTCACTTCAGGTTTACTGTATCCCTTGGACCTTCTTATTGACGATGAAACACAGAAATTGCATCCGAACTTAATACAATAGGCACAATGCCGACTTCAGTACGAGAGGACTGACACACTAACTTTCGATGATTTGAACCTCTCCAGTGAGTCCAGTTATAGATTCCGATGCTTCACTTCAGTTTTACTGTATACCTTGGACCATCGTATTGACGATGAAACACAGAAATTGCATCCGAATTTAATACAAAAAGGCACAATGCCGACTTAAGTACAAGAGGACTGGCACTCTAACTTTCTATGATTTGAACCTCACCTGTGAGTCCAGTTTAAGATTCCGATGCTTCACATCAGGTTTACTGTATACCTTGTACCTTCTTATTGACGATGAAACACAGAAATCTCATACGAATTTAATACAAACGGCACAATGCCGACTTAAGTACATAGAGGACTAACACTCTAACTTTCAATGATTTGAACCTCTCCTGTGGGTCCAGTTTTAGATTCCGATGCTACACTTCAGGTTTACGGTATCCCTTGGACCTTATTATTGACGATGAAGCACAGAAATTGCATCCGAATTTAATACAAAAAGGCACAATGCCGACTTAAGTACAAGAGGACTGGCACTCTAACTTTCTATGATCTGAACCTCACCTGTGAGTCCAGTTTAAGACTCCGATGCTTCACATCAGGTTTACTGTATACCTTGTACCTTCTTATTGACGATGAAACATAGAAATCTCATACGAATTTAATACAAACGGCACAATGCCGACTTAAGTACATAGAGGACTAACACTCAAACTTTCTATGATTTGAACCTCTCCAGTGAGTCCAGGTATTGATTCCGATGCTTCACTTCAGATTTACTGTATACCTTGGACCTTCTTATTGACGATGAAACACAGAAATTGCATCCGAACGTAATACAATAGGGACAATTCCGACTTCCGTACAAGAGGACTGACACTCTAACTTTCTATGATTTGAACCTCTCCAGTGAGTCCAGGTATTGATTCCGATGCTTCACTTCAGATTTACTGTATACCTTGGACCTTCTTATTGACGATGAAACACAGAAATTGCATCCGAATTTAATACAAAAAGGCACAATGCCGACTTAAGTACAAGAGTACTGACACTCTAACTTTCTATGATTTGAACCTCTCCTGTGAGTCCAGTTTAAGATTCTTATGCTTCACTTCAGGTGTACTGTATACCTTGGACCTTCTTACTGACGATGAAACACAGGAATTGCATCCGAAATTAAGACAACAGGCACAATGCCGGCTTAAGTACAAGAGGACTGACACTCTAACTTTCTATGATTTGAACCTCTCCCGCCAGTACAGTTCTAGATTCCGATGCTTCACTTCAGGTTTACTGTATCCCTTGGACTGTCTTATTGACGATGAAACACAGAAATTGCAACCGAATGTAATACAAAAGGCACAATGCCGACTTAAGTACAAGATGACAGACACCCTAACTTTCTATGATTTGAACCTCTCCTGTGAGTCGAGTTTTATATTCCGATGCTTCACTTCAAGTTTACTGTATCTCTTATACCTTCTTATTGACGATGAAACACAGAAATTGCATCCGAATTTTATACAAAAGGCACAATGCCGACTTAAGTACAAGAATACTGACACTCTAACTTTCTACGATTTGTACCTCTCCTGCGAGTCCAGTTTTAAATTCCGATGCTTCACTTTAGGTTTACTGTATACTTTGGACCTTCTTATTGACGATGAAGCACAGAAATTGCATGCGAATACAAAAGGCACAATGCCGACCTAAGTACAAGGGGAGTGACACTCTAACTTTCCATGTTCTGAACCTCTCCTGTGAGTCCAGTTTTAGATTCCGATGCTTCACTTCAGGTTTACTGTATCCCTTGGACCTTCTTATTGACGGAGAAACACAGAGTTTGCATTTGAATTCAATACAAAAGGCACAATGCCGACTTAAGTACAAGAGGACTGGCACTCTAACTTTCTATGATTTGAACCTCACCTGTGAGTCCAGTTTAAGATTCCGATGCTTCACATCAGGTTTACTGTATACCTTGTACCTTCTTATTGACGATGAAACACAGAAATCTCATACGAATTTAATACAAACGGCACAATGCCGACTTAAGTACATCGAGGACTAACACTCTAACTTTCAATGATTTGAACCTCTCCTGTGGGTCCAGTTTTAGATTCCGATGCTACACTTCAGGTTTACTGTATCCCTTGGACCTTATTATTGACGATGAAGCACAGAAATTGCATCCGAATTTAATACAAAAAGGCACAATGCCGACTTAAGTACAAGAGGACTGGCACTCTAACTTTCTATGATTTGAACCTCACCTGTGAGTCCAGTTTAAGATTCCGATGCTTCACATCAGGTTTACTGTATACCTTGTACATTCTTATTGACGATGAAACACAGAAATCTCATACGAATTTAATACAAACGGCACAATGCCGACTTAAGTACATAGAGGACTAACACTCTAACTTTTTATGATTTGTACCTCTCCTGTGAGTCCAGTTTTACATTCCGATGCTTCACTTCAGGTTTTCTGAATACCTTGGACCTTCTTATTGACGATGAAACACAGAAATTGCATCCGAATTTAATACAAAAGGCACAATGCCGACTTAAGTCGAAGAGGACTGACACTCTGACTTTCTTTATACAAACCGCCCTTGTGAGTCCAGTTTTATATTCCGATGCTTCACTTCAGGTTTACTGTATCCCTTAGACCTTCTTATTGACGATGAAACACTGAAATTGCATCCGAATTTAATACAAAAAGGCCCAATGCCCACTTAAGTACAAGAGGACTGACACTCTAACTTTCTATGATTTGAACCTCTCCTGTGAGTCCAGTTTTAGATTCCGATGCTTCACTTCAGGTGTACTGTATACCTTGGACCTTCTTATTGACGATGAAGCACAGAAATTGCATCCGAATTTAATACAAAAGGCACAACGCCGACTTATGTACAAGAGGACTGACACTCTAATATTCTATGATTTGTACCTCTCCTGCGAGTCCAGTTTTAGATTCCGATGCTTCACTTCAGGTTTACTGTATACCATGGACCATCTTATTGACGATGAAGCACAGAAATTGCATGCGAATACAAAAGGCACAATGCTGACTTAAGTACAAGAGGACTGACACCTTAACATTCTAAGTTTTGAACCTCTCCTGTGAGTCCAGTTTTAGATTCCGATGCTTCACTTCAGGTTTACTGTATCCCTTGGACCTTCTTATTGACGATGAAGCACAGAAATTGCATCCGAATTTAATACAAAAGGCACAATGCCGACTTAAGTACAAGAGGACTGACACTCTAACTTTCTATGATTTGAACCTCGCCTGTGAGTCCAGTTTTACATTCCGATGCTTCACTTCAGGTTATCTGTATACCTTGGACCTTCTTATTGACGATGAAACACAGAAATTGCATCCGAATTTTATACAACAGGCACAATGCCGACTTAAGTCCAAGAGGACTGACACTCTGACTTTCTTTATACAAACCGCCCTTGTGAGTCCAGTTTTAGATTCCGATGCTTCACTTCAGGTTTACTGTATCCCTTGGACCTTCTTATTGACGATGAAACACTGAAATTGCATCCGAATTTAATACAAAAAGGCACAATGCCCACTTAAGTACAAGAGGACTGACACTCTAACATTCTATGATTTGAACCTCTCCTGTGAGTCCAGTATTAGATTCCGATGCTTCACTTCAGGTGTACTGTATACCTTGGACCTTCTTATTGACGATGAAGCACAGAAATTGCATCCGAATTTAATACAAAAGGCACAATGCCGACTTATGTACAAGAGGACTGACACTCTAATATTCTATGATTTGTACCTCTCCTGCGAGTCCAGTTTTAGATTCCGATGCTTCACTTCAGGTTTACTGTATACCTTAAACCTTCTTATTGACGATGAAGCACAGAAACTGCATGCGAATACAAAAGGCACAATGCTGACTTAAGTACAAGAGGACTGACACCTTAACTTTCTATGTTTTGAACCTCTCCTGTGAGTCCAGTTTTAGATTCCGATGCTTCACTTCAGGTTTACTCTATCCCTTGGACCTTCTAATTGACGATGAAACACAGAAATTGCATCCGAATTTAATACAAAAGGCACAATGACGACTTAAGTACAAGAGGACTGACACTCTCACTGTGTATGTTTTGAACCTCTCCTGTGAGATCAGATTTAGATTCCGATGCTTCACTTCAGGTTTACTGTATCCCTTGGACCTTCTTATTGATGATGAAACACAGAAATTGCATCTGAATTTAAAACAATAGGCACAATGCCGACTTCAGTACTAGAGGACTGACACTCTAACTTTCTGTGATTTGAACCTCTCCTGTGAGTCCAGTTTTAGATTCCCATGCATCACTTCAGGTTTACTGTATACCTTGGACCTTCTCATTGACGATGAAACACAGAAATTGCATTTGAATTCAATACAATAGGCACAATGCCAACTTAAGTCTAAGACGACTGACACCCTAACTATCTATGATTTGAACCTCTCCTGTGAGACCAGTTTTAGATTCCGTTGCTTCACTTCAGGTTTACTGTATACCTTGGACCTTCTAATTGACGATGAAACACAGAAATTGCATCCGAATTTAATACAAAAGGCACAATGCCGACTTAAGTCGAAGAGGACTGACACTCTGACTTTCTTTATACAAACCGCCCTTGTGAGTCCAGTTTTAGATTCCGATGCTTCACTTCAGGTTTACTGTATCCCTTAGACCTTCTTATTGACGATGAAACACTGAAATTGCATCCGAATTTAATACAATAAGGCCCAATGCCCACTTAAGTACAAGAGGACTGACACTCTAACTTTCTATGATTTGAACCTCTCCTGTGAGTCCAGTTTCAGATTCCGATGCTTCACTTCAGGTGTACTGTATACCTTGGACCTTCTTATTGACGATGAAGCACAGAAATTGCATCCGAATTTAATACAAAAGCACAATGCCGACTTAAGTACATAGAGGACTAACACTCTAACTTTCAATGATTTGAACCTCTCCTGTGGGTCCAGTTTTAGATTCCGATGCTACACTTCAGGTTTACCGTATCCCTTGGACCTTATTATTGACGATGAAGCACAGAAATTGCATCCGAATTTAATACAAAAAGGCACAATGCCGACTTAAGTACAAGAGGACTGGCACTCTAACTTTCTATGATTTGAACCTCACCTGTGAGTCCAGTTTAAGATTCCGATGCTTCACATCAGGTTTACTGTATACCTTGTACCTTCTTATTGACGATGAAACACAGAAATCTCATAGGAATTTAATACAAACGGCACAATGCCGACTTAAGTACAAGAGGACTGACACTCTAACTTTCTATGATTTGAACCTCTCCTGTGAGTCCAGTTTTAGATTCCGATGCTTCACTTCAGGTTTACTGTATACCATGGACATTCTTATTGACGATGAAGCACAGAAATTGCATGCGAATACAAAAGGCACAATGCTGACTTAAGTACAAGAGGACTGACACCTTAACATTCTAAGTTTTGAACCTCTCCTGTGAGTCCAGTTTTAGATTCCTATGCTTCACTTCAGGTTTACTGTATACCTTGGACCTTCTTATTGACGATGAAGCACAGAAATTGCATCCGAATTTAATACAAAAGGCACAATGCCGACTTAAGTACAAGAGGACTGACACTCTAACTTTCTATGATTTGAACCTCGCCTGTGAGTCCAGTTTTACATTCTGATGCTTCACTTCAGGATATCTGTATACCTTGGACCTTCTTATTGACGATGAAACACAGAAATTGCATCCGAATTTAATACAAAAGGCACAATGCCGACTTAAGTCAAAGAGGACTGACACTCTGACTTTCTTTATACAAACCGCCCTTGTGAGTACAGTTTTAGATTCCGATGCTTCACTTCAGGTTTACTGTATCCCTTGGACCTTCTTATTGACGATGAAACACTGAAATTGCATCCGAATTTAATACAAAAAGGCACAATGCCCACTTAAGTACAAGAGGACTGACACTCTAACTTTCTATGATTTCAACCTCTCATGTGAGTCCAGTATTAGATTCCGATGCTTCACTTCAGGTGTACTGTATACCTTGGACCTTCTTATTGACGATGAAGCACAGAAATTGCATCCGAATTTAATACAAAAGGCACAATGCCGACTTATGTACAAGAGGACTGACACTCTAATATTCTATGATTTGTACCTCTCCTGCGAGTCCAGTTTTAGATTCCGATGCTTCACTTCAGGTTTACTGTATACCTTGGACCTTCTTATTGACGATGAAGCACAGAAACTGCATGCGAATACAAAAGGCACAATGCTGACTTAAGTACAAGAGGACTGACACCTTAACTTTCTATGTTTTGAACCTCTCCTGTGAGTCCAGTTTTAGATTCCGATGCTTCACTTCAGGTTTACTCTATCCCTTGGACCTTCTAATTGACGATGAAACACAGAAATTGCATCCGAATTTAATACAAAAGGCACAATGACGACTTAAGTACAAGAGGACTGACACTCTCACTGTGTATGTTTTGCACCTCTCCTGTGAGATCAGATTTAGATTCCGATGCTTCACTTCAGGTTTACTGTATCCCTTGGACCTTCTTATTGATGATGAAACACAGAAATTGCGTCTGAATTTAAAACAATAGGCACAATGCCGACTTCAGTACTAGAGGACTGACACTCTAACTTTCTGTGATTTGAACCTCTCCTGTGAGTCCAGTTTTAGATTCCGATGCATCACTTCAGGTTTACTGTATACCTTGGACCTTCTCATTGACGATGAAACACAGAAATTGCATTTGAATTCAATTCAATAGGCACAATGCCAACTTAAGTCTAAGACGACTGACACCCTAACTATCTATGAATTGAACCTCTCCTGTGAGACCAGTTTTAGATTCCGTTGCTTCACTTCAGGTTTACTGTATACCTTGGACCTTCTAATTGACGATGAAACACAGAAATTGCATCCGAATTTAATACAAAAGGCACCATGCCGACTTAAGTACAAGAGGACTGACACTCTCACTGTGTATGATTTGAACCTCTCCTGTGAGTCCAGTTTTAGATTCCGATGCTTCACTTCATGTTTACTGTATCCCTTGGACCTTCTTATTGACGATGAAACACTGAAATTGCATCCGAATTTAATACAATAGGCACAATGCCGACTTCAGTACGAGAGGACTGACACTCTAACTTTCTATGAATTGAACCTCTCCAGTGAGTCCAGTTATAGATTCCGATGCTTCACTTCAGATTTACTGTATACCTTGGACCTTCTTATTGACGATGAAACACAGATATGGCATCCGAATTTAATACAAACGGCACAATGCCGACTGAAGTACATAGAGGACTGACACTCTAACTTTCTATGATTTGAACCTCTCCTGTGGGTCCAGCTTTAGATTCCGAAGCTACACTTCAGGTTTACTGTATCCCTTGGACCTTATTATTGACGATGAAGCACAGAAATTGCATCCGAATTTAATACAAAAGGCACAATGCCGACTTAAGTACAAAAGGACTGACACTCAAACTTTCTACGATTTGCACCTCTCCTGCGAGTCCAGTTTTAGATTCCGATGCTTCACTTCAGGTTTACTGTATACCTTGGACCATGTTATTGACGATGAAGCACAGAAATTGCATGTGAATACAAAAGGCACAAAGCTGACTTAAGTACAAGAGGACTGACACCTTAACTTTCTATGATTTGAACCTCTCCTGTGAGTCCAGTTTTAGATTCCGATGCTTCACTTCAGGTTTACTGTATCCCATGGACCTTCTTATTGACGATGAAGCACAGAAATTGCATCCGAATTTAATATAAAAGGCACAATGCCGACTTCAGTACAAGAGGACTGACACGCTAACTTTCTATGATTTGAACCTCTCCTGTGAGTCCAGTATTACATTCCGATGCTTCACTTCAGGTTTACTGTATCCCTTGGACCTTCTAATTGACGATGAAACACAGAAATTGCATCCGAATTTAATACAAAAGGCACAATGCCGACTTAAGTACAAGAGGACTGACACTCTCACTAAGTATGATTTGAACCTCTCCTGTGAGTCCAGTTTTAGATTCCGATGCTTCACTTCAGGTTTACTGTATCCCTTGGACCTTCTTATTGACGATGAAACACAGAAATTGCATCCGAATTTAATACAAAAAGGCACAATGCCGACTTAAGTACAAGAGGACTGACACTCTAACTTTCTATCATATGAACCTCACCTGTGAGTCCAGTTTAAGATTCCGATGCTTCACATCAGGTTTACTGTATACCTTGGACCTTCTTATTGACGATGAAACACAGAAATGGCATCCGAATTTGATACAAACGGCACAATGCAGACTTAAGTACATAGAGGACTGACACTCAAATTTTCTATGATTTGAACGTCTCCTGTTGGTCCAATTTTAGATTCCGATGCAACAATTCAGGTTTACTGTATCCGTCTGACCTTATTATTGACGATGAAGCACAGAAATTGCATGCGAATTTAATACAAAAGGCGCAATACCGACTTAAGTACAAGAGGACTGACACTTTAACTTTCAATGATTTGAACCTCTCCTGTGAGTCCAGTTTTAGATTCCGATGCATCACTTCAGGTTTACTGTATCCCTTGGACCTTCATATTGACGATGAAGCACAGAAATTGCATCCGAATTTAATACAAAAGGCACAATGCCGACTTAAGTACAAGAGGACTGACACTCTAACTTTCTATGATTTGTACCTCTCCTGTGAGTCCAGTTTTACATTCTGATGCTTCACTTCAGGTTTTCTGTATACCGTGGACCTTCTTATTGACGATAAAACACAGAAATTGCATCCGAATTTAATACAAAAGGCACAATGCCGACTTAAGTCCAAGTGGACAGACACTCTAATTTTTTTTGATTTGAACCTCTCCTGTGAGTCCAGTTTTACATTCCGATGCTTCACTTCAGGTTTACTGTATCCCTTGGACCTTCTAATTGACGATGAAACACAGAAATTGCATCCGAATTAAATACAAAAGGCACAATGCCGACTTAAGTACAAGAGGACTGACACTCTCACTGTGTATGATTTGAACCTCTCCTGTGAGTCCAGTTTTAGATTCCGATGCTTCACTTCAGGTTTACTGTATCCCTTGGACCTTCTTATTGACGATGAAACACAGAAATTGCATCCGAATTTAATACAAACGGCACAACGCCGACTTATGTCTAAGAGGACTGACACTTTGATTTTCTACGATATAAACCGCTCTTGTGAGTCCAGTTTTAGATTCCGATGCTTCACTTCAGGTTTTCTGTATACCTTGCACCTTCTTATTGACGATGAAGCACAGAAATTGCATCCGAATTTAATAAAAAAGGCACAAGGCAGACTTAAGTACAAGAGGACTGACACTCTAACTTTCTCTGATTTGAACCTCTCCTGTGAGTACAATTTTAGATTCCGATGCTTCACTTCAGGTTTCCTGTATACCTTGGACCTTCTTATTGACCATGAAACACAGAAATTGCATCCGAATTTAACACAAAAGGCACAATGCCGACTTAAGTACAAGAGGACTGACACTTTAAATTTCTATGATTTGAACCTCTCCTGTGAGTCCTGTTGTAGATTCTGATGCTTCACTTCAGGTTTACCGTATAACTTGGACCTTCTGATTGACGATGAAACGCAGAAATTGCATCCGAATTTAATTCAAAAGGCACAACGCTGACTTAAGTACAAGAGGACTGACACTAACTATTAATGATTTAAACCTCTCCTGTGAGTCCAGTTTTAGATTCCGATGTTTCACTTGAGGTTTACTGTATCCCTTGGACCTTTTTATTTAACGATGAAACACAGATATTGCATCCGAATTTAATACAAATGCACAATGCCGACTTAAGTACAAGAGGACTGACACTCTCACTTTCTATGTTTTGAACCTCATCTGTGAGTCCTGTTTTAGATTCCGATGCTTCACTTCAGGTTTACTGTATCTCTTGGACCTTTTTATTGACGATAAAACACCGAAATTGCTTCCGAATTTAATACAAAAAGCACAATGCCGACTTAAGTACAAGCGGACTAACACTCTAACTTTCTATGATTTGAATCTCATCTGTGAGTCCTGTTTTAGATTCCGATGCTTCACTTCAGGTTTACTGTATCCCTTGGACCTTCTTATTCACGATGAAACACAGAAATTGCATCCGAATTTAATACAATAGGCACAATGCCGACTTCAGTACGAGAATACTGACACTCAAACTTTCTATGATTTGAACCTCTCCAGTGAGTCCGTTTAAGATTCCGATGCTTCACTACAGATTTACTGCATCCCTTGGACCTTCTTATTGACGATGAAACACAGAAATTGCATCCGAATTTAATACAAAAAGGCACAATGCCGACTTAAGTACAAGAGGTCTGACACTCTAACTTTCTATGATTTGAACCTCACCTGTGAGTCCAGGTTAAGATTCCGATGCTTCACATCAGGTTTACTGTATACCTTGGACTTTCTTATTGACGATGAAACACAGAAATGGCATCCGAATTTAATACAAACGGCACAATGCCGATTTAAGTACATAGAGGACTGACAATCTATCTTTCTATGATTTGAACCTCTCCTGTGGGTACAGTTTTAGATTCCGATGCTACACTTCAGGTTTACTGAATCCCTTGGACCTTATTATTGACGATGAAGCCCAGAAATTGCATCCGAATTTAATATAAAAGCCACAATGCCGACTTAAGTACAAGGGGACTGACACTTTAACTTTCTATGATTTGAACCTCTCCTGTGAGTCCAGTTTTAGATTCCGATGCATCACTTCGGTTAACTGTATCCCTTGGACCTTCTTATTGACGATGAAGCACAGAAATTGCATCCGAATTCAATACAAAAGGCACAATGCCGACTTAAGTACAAGAGGACTGACACTCTAACTTTCTATGATTTGAACCTCTCCTGTGAGTCCAGTTTTACATTCCGATGCTTCACTTCAGGTTTTCTGTATACCTTGGACCTTCTTATTGACGATGAAACACAGAAGTTGCATCCGAATTTAATACAAAAGGCACAATCCCGACTTAAGTCCAAGAGGACTGACACTCTAACTTTCTAAGATATAAACCTCTCCTGTGAGTCCAGTTTTACATTTCGATGCTTCACTTCAGGTTTACTGTATACCTTGGAATTTCTTATTGACGATGAAACACAGAAATTGCATCCGAATTTAATACAAAAGGCACAATGCCGACTTAAGTCTAAGAGGACTGACACTCTAACTTTCTATGATTTGAACCTCTCCTGTGAGTGCAGTTGTAGATTCTGATGCTTCACTTCAGGTTTACCGTATAACTTGGACCTTCTTATTGACGATGAAACACAGAAATTGCATCCGAATTTAATACAAAAGGCACAATGCCGACTTAAGTACAAGAGGACTGACACTAACTTTTTATGATTTAAACCTCTCCTGTGAGTCCAGTTTTAGATTCCGATGCTTCACGTCAGGTTTACTGTATCCCTTGGACCTTCTTATTGACGATGAAACACAGAAATTGCATGCGAATTTAATACAAAAGGCACAATGTCGACTTAAGTACAAGAGGACTGACACACTCACTTTGTATGATTTGAACCTCCTCTGTGAGTCCTCTTTTAGATTCCGATGCTTCACTTCAGGTTTACTGTATCTCTTGGACGTTCGTATTGACGATAAAACACTGAAATTGCATCCGAATTTAATACAAAAGGCACAATGCCGACTTAAGTACAAGAGGACTGACACTCTAACTTTCTATGACTTGAACCTCACCTGTGAGTCCAGTTTTAGATTCCGATGCTTCACTTCAGGTTTACTGTATCCCTTGGACCTTCTTATTGACAATGAAGCACAAAATTGCATCCGAATTTAAAACAAAATGCACAATGCCGACTTAAGTCCAAGAGGACTGACACTCTAACTTTCTAAGATATTAACATCTCCTGTGGGTCCAGTTTTAGTTTCCGATGCTTCACTTCAGGTTTACTGTATACCTTGGACCTTCTTATTGACGATGAGGCACAGAAATTGTGTCCGAATTTAATACAAAAGGCTTATTGCTGACTTAAGTTCAAGAGGACTGACACTCTAACTTTCTTTGATTAGAACCTCTCCTGTGAGTCCAGTTTTAGATTCCGATGCTTCACTTCAGGTTTACTGTATCCCTTGGACCTTCTTTTTGACGATGAAGCACAGTAATTGCATCCGAATTTAATACAAAAGGCACAATGCCGACTTAAATACAAGAGGACTGAAACCTTAACTTTCTATGATTTGAACCTCTCCTGTGAGTCCAGTTTTACATTCCGATGCTTCACTTCAGGTTTACTGTATCCCTTAGACCTTCTTATTGACGATGAAACACAGAAATTGCATCCGAACTTAATACAAAAGGCACAATGCCGACTTAAGTACAAGAGGACTGTCACTCTATCTTTCTATGATTTGAACATGTCCTGTGAGTCCAGTTTTAGATTCCAATGCTTCACTTCAGGTTTACTGTATCCCTTGGACCTTCTTATTGACGATGAAACACAGAAATTGCATCCGAATTTAATACAAAAGGCACAATGCCGACTTACGTACAACAGGACTGACACTCTAACTTTCTATGATTTGAACCTCTCCTGTGAGTCAAGATTTAGATTCCAATGCATCACTTCAGTTTTACTGTATAACTTGGAACTTCTTATTGACGATGAAACACAGAAATTGCATCCGAATTTAATACAAAAGGCTCAATGCCGACATAAGTATAAGAGGACTGACAGTCACACTTTCTATACTTTGAACCTCTCCTGTGAGTCCAGTTTTAGATTCCGATGCTTCACTTCAGGTTTACTGTATACCTTGGACCTTCTTATTGAAGATGAACAACAGAAATTGAATCCGAATTTAATACAAAAGGCCGAATGCTGACTTAAGTACAAGAGGACTGACACACTAACTTTTCTAAGATTTCAACTTCTCCTGAGAGTCCAGTCTTAGATTCCGATGCCTCACTTCAGGTATACTGTATCCCTTGGACCTTCTTATTGACGATGAAAGACAGAAATTGCATCCGAATTTATTACAAAAGGCACAATGCCGACCTCAGTACAAGAGGACTGACACTCTAACTTTCTATGATTTGAACCTCTCCTGTGAGTCCAGTTGTGGATTCCGATGCTTCACTTCAAGTTTACCGTATAACTTGGACCTTCTTATTGACGATGAAACACAGAAATTGCATCAGAATTTAATACAAAAGGCTCAGTGCCGACTTAAGTACAAGAGGACTGACACTCTAACACTCTATAATTTGAACCTCTCCTGTGAGTCCAGTTTTACATTCCGATGCTTCACTACAGGTTTACTGATTACCTTGGACCTTCTTATTGACAATTAAACACAGAAATTGCATCCGAAATTAATACAAAATGCACAATGCCGACTTAAGTACTAGAGGACTGACACTTAACTTTCTATGATTTGAAACTCTCCTGTGAGTCCAGTTTTAGATTACGATGCTTCACTTCAGGTTTACTGTATCCGTTGGACGTTCTAATTGACGATGAAACACAGAAATTGCATCCGAATTTAATACAATAGGCACAATGCCGACTTAAGTACAAGAGGACTGACACTCTAAGTTTCTATGATATGAACCTCTCCTGTAAGTCCAGTTTTAGATTTCGATGCTTCACTTTAGGTTTGCTGTATCCCTTGGACCTTCTTATTGACGTTGAAACACAGAAATTGCATCCGAATTTAATACAAAAGGCACAATGCCGACTTAAGTACAAGAGGACTGACACTCTCACTGTCTATGATTTGCACTTCTCCTGTGAGTCCAGCTTTAGATTCCGAGGCTCCACTTCAGGTTTACTGTATACCTTGGACCGTCTTAATGAAGATGAAACACAGAAATTGAATCCGAATTTAATACAAAAGGCTTAATGCCGACTTAAGTACAAGAGGACTGACACTCTAACTTTCTATGATTTGAACCTCTCCTGTGAGTCCAGTTTTAGATTCCGATGCTTCACTTCAGGTTTACTGTATTCCTTGGACCTTCTTTTTGACGATGAAGCACAGAAAATGCATCCGAATTTAACACAAAAGGCACAATGCCGACTTAAGTCCAAGAGTACTGACACTCTAACTTTCTACGATATAAACCTCTCTTGTGAGTCCAGTTTTAGATTCCGATGCTTCACTTCAAGTTTACTGTATACCTTGGACCTTCTTATTGACGATGAAGCACAGAAATTGCATCCGAATTTAATACAAAAGGCACAATGCCGACTTAAGTACAAGAGGACTGACACTCTAACTTTCTATGATTTTAACCTCTCCTGTGAGTCAAGTTTTAGATTCCAATGCATCACTTCAGATTTACTGTATAACTTGGAATTTCTTAATGACGATGAAACACAGAAATTGCATCCGAAGTTAATACAAAAGCCTCAATGCCGACATAAGTATAAGAGGACTGACAGTCACACTTTCTATACTTTGAACCTCTCCTGTGAGTCCAGTTTTAGATTCCGATGCTTCACTTCAGGTTTACTGTATACTTTGGACCTTCTTATTGAAGATGAACCACAGAAATTGAATCAGAATTTAATACAAAAGGCCGAATGCCGACTTAAGTACAAGAGGACTGACACTCTAACATTTCTAAGATTTCAACTTCTCCTGAGAGACCAGTCTTAGATTCCGATGCCTCACTTCAGGTATACTGTATCCCTTGGACCTTCTTATTGACGATGAAAGACAGAAATTGCATCCGAATTTATTACAAAAGGCACAATGCCGACTTAAGTGCAAGAGTACTGACACTCTAACCTTCTATGATTTGAACCTCTCCTGTGAGTCCAGTTGTGGATTCCGATGATTCACTTCAACTTACCGTATCACTTGGACCTACTTATTGACGATGAAACACAGATATTGCATTAGAATTTAATACAAAAGGCTCAGTGCCGACTTAAGTACAAGAGGACTGACACTCTAACACTCTATAATTTGAACCTCTCCTTTGAGTCCAGTTTTACATTCCGATGCTTCACTACAGGTTTACTGATTACCTTGGACCTTCTTATTGACGATTAAACACAGAAATTGCATCTGAAATTAATACAAAATGTACAATGCCGACTCAAGTCCAAGAGGACTGACACTCAAACTTTCTATGATATAAACCTCTTTGTGAGTCCAGTTTTAGATTCTGATGCTTCGCTTCAGGTTTACTGTATTCCTTGGACGTTCTTATTGACGATGAAACACAGAAATTGCATCCAAAATTAATACAAAGGGCACAATGCCGACTTAAGTACTAGAGGACTGACACTTAACTTTCTATGATTTGAACCTCTCCTGTGAGTACAGTTTTAGATTCCGATGCTTCACTTCTGGTTTACTGGATCCCTTAGACCTTCTAATTGACGATGAAACACAGAAATTGCATCCGAATTTAATACAACAGGCACAATGCCGACTTAAGTACAAGAGGACTGACACTCTAACTTTCTATGATATGAACCTCTCCTGTAAGTCCAGTTTTAGATTTCGATGCTTCACTTTAGGTTTTCTGTATCCCTTGGACCTTCTTATTGACGATGAAGCATAGAAATTGCATCCGAATTTAATACAAAAGGCACAATGCCGACTTAAGTACAAGAGGACTGACACTCTAACTTTCTATCATTTGAACCTCTCCTGTGAGTCCAGTTGTTAATTCCGATGCTTCACTTCAGGTTTACTGTATCCCTTAGACCTTCTTATTGACGATGAAACACAGAAATTGCATCCGAATTTAATACAAAATGCACAATGCCGACTTAAGTCCAAGAGGACTGACACTCAAACTTTCTATGATATAAACCTCTTTGTGAGTCCAGTTTTAGATTCTGATGCTTCGCTTCAGGTTTACTGTATTCCTTGGACCTTCTTATTGACGATGAAACGCAGAAATTGCTTCCAAAATTAATACAAAAGGCACAATGCCGACTTAAGTACTAGAGGACTGACACTTAACTTTCTATGATTTGAACCTCTCCTGTGAGTACAGTTTTAGATTCCGATGCTTCACTTCTGTTTTACTGGATCCCTTAGACCTTCTAATTGACGATGAAACACAGAAATTGGATCCGAATTTAATAAAACAGGCACAATGCCGACTTAAGTACAAGAGGACTGACACTCTCACTTTCTATGTTTTGAACCTCATCTGTGAGTCCTGTTTTAGATTCCGATGCTTCACTTCAGGTTTACTGTATCCCTTGGACCTTCTTTTTGACGATGAAGCACAGAAATTGCATCCGAATTTAATAAAAAAGGCACAATGCCGACTTAAGTACAAGAGGACTGACACCTTAACTTTCTATGATTTGAACCTCTCCTGTGAGTTCAGTTTTACATTCCGATGCTTCACTTCAGGTTTACTGTATCCCTTAGACCTTCTTATTGACGATGAAACACAGAAATTGCATCCGAATTTAATACAAAAGGCACAATGCCGACTTAAGTACAAGAGGACTGTCACTCTATCTTTCTATGATTTGAACATGTCCTGTGAGTCCAGTTTTAGATTCCAATGCTTCACTTCAGGTTTACTGTATCCCTTGGACCTTCTTATTGACGATGAAACACAGAAATTGCATCCGAATTTAATACAAAAGGCACAATGCCGACTTACGTACAACAGGACTGACACTCTAACTTTCTATGATTTGAACCTCTCCTGTGAGTCAAGATTTAGATTCCAATGCATCACTTCAGCTTTACTGTATAACTTGGAACTTCTTATTGACGATGAAACACAGAAATTGCATCCGAATTTAATACAAAAGGCTCAATGCCGACATAAGTATAAGAGGACTGACAGTCACATTTTCTATACTTTGAACCTCTCCTGTGAGTCCAGTTTTAGATTCCGATGCTTCACTTCAGGTTTACTGTATACCTTGGACCTTCTTATTGAAGATGAACCACAGAAATTGAATCCGAATTTAATACAAAAGGCCGAATGCTGACTTAAGTACAAGAGGACTGACACACTAACTTTTCTAAGATTTCAACTTCTCCTGAGAGTCCAGTCTTAGATTCCGATGCCTCACTTCAGGTATACTGTATCCCTTGGACCTTCTTATTGACGATGAAAGACAGAAATTGCATCCGAATTTATTACAAAAGGCACAATGCCGACCTCAGTACAAGAGGACTGACACTCTAACTTTCTATGATTTGAACCTCTCCTGTGAGTCCAGTTGTGGATTCCGATGCTTCACTTCAAGTTTACCGTATAACTTGGACCTTCTTATTGACGATGAAACACAGAAATTGCATCAGAATTTAATACAAAAGGCTCAGTGCCGACTTAAGTACAAGAGGACTGACACTCTAACACTCTATAATTTGAACCTCTCCTGTGAGTCCAGTTTTACATTCCGATGCTTCACTACAGGTTTACTGATTACCTTGGACCTTCTTATTGACAATTAAACACAGAAATTGCATCCGAAATTAATACAAAATGCACAATGCCGACTTAAGTACTAGAGGACTGACACTTAACTTTCTATGATTTGAAACTCTCCTGTGAGTCCAGTTTTAGATTCCGATGCTTCACTTCAGGTTTACTGTATCCCTTGGACCTTCTAATTGACGATGAAACACAGAAATTGCATCCGAATTTAATACAATAGGCACAATGCCGACTTAAGTACAAGAGGACTGACACTCTAACTTTCTATGATATGAACCTCTCCTGTAAGTCCAGTTTTAGATTTCGATGCTTCACTTTAGGTTTGCTGTATCCCTTGGACCTTCTTATTGACGTTGAAACACAGAAATTGCATCCGAATTTAATACAAAAGGCACAATGCCGACTTAAGTACAAGAGGACTGACACTCTCACTGTCTATGATTTGCACTTCTCCTGTGAGTCCAGCTTTAGATTCCGAGGCTCCACTTCAGGTTTACTGTATACCTTGGACCGTCTTAATGAAGATGAAACACAGAAATTGAATCCGAATTTAATACAAAAGGCTTAATGCCGACTTAAGTACAAGAGGACTGACACTCTAACTTTCTATGATTTGAACCTCTCCTGTGAGTCCAGTTTTAGATTCCGATGCTTCACTTCAGGTTTACTGTATTCCTTGGACCTTCTTTTTGACGATGAAGCACAGAAAATGCATCCGAATTTAACACAAAAGGCACAATGCCGACTTAAGTCCAAGAGTACTGACACTCTAACTTTCTACGATATAAACCTCTCTTGTGAGTCCAGTTTTAGATTCCGATGCATCACTTCAGGTTTACTGTATACCTTGGACCTTCTTATTGACGATGAAGCACAGAAATTGCATCCGAATTTAATACAAAAGGCACAATGCCGACTTAAGTACAAGAGGACTGACACTCTAACTTTCTATGATTTGAACCTCTCCTGTGAGTCAAGTTTCAGATTCCAATGCATCACTTCAGATTTACTGTATAACTTGGAACTTCTTAATGACGATGAAACACAGAAATTGCATCCGAAGTTAATACAAAAGCCTCAATGCCGACATAAGTATAAGAGGACTGACAGTCACACTTTCTATACTTTGAACCTCTCCTGTGAGTCCAGTTTTAGATTCCGATGCTTCACTTCAGGTTTACTGTATACTTTGGACCTTCTTATTGAAGATGAACCACAGAAATTGTTTCAGAATTTAATACAAAAGGCCGAATGCCGACTTAAGTACAAGAGGACTGACACTCTAACATTTCTAAGATTTTTAACTTCTCCTGAGAGACCAGTCTTAGATTCCGATGCCTCACTTCAGGTATACTGTATCCCTTGGACCTTCTTATTGACGATGAAAGACAGAAATTGCATCCGAATTTATTACAAAAGGCACAATGCCGACTTAAGTGCAAGAGTACTGACACTCTAACCTTCTATGATTTGAACCTCTCCTGTGAGTCCAGTTGTGGATTCCGATGCTTCACTTCAGGTTTACCGTATCACTTGGACCTACTTATTGACGATGAAACACAGATATTGCATTAGAATTTAATACAAAAGGCTCAGTGCCGACTTAAGTACAAGAGGACTGACACTCTAACACTCTATAATTTGAACCTCTCCTGTGAGTCCAGTTTTACATTCCGATGCTTCACTACAGGTTTACTGATTACCTTGGACCTTCTTATTGACGATTAAACACAGAAATTGCATCTGAAATTAATACAAAATGTACAATGCCGACTCAAGTCCAAGAGGACTGACACTCAAACTTTCTATGATATAAACCTCTTTGTGAGTCCAGTTTTAGATTCTGATGCTTCGCTTCAGGTTTACTGTATTCCTTGGACGTTCTTATTGACGATGAAACACAGAAATTGCATCCAAATTTAATACAAAGGGCACAATGCCGACTTAAGTACTAGAGGACTGACACTTAACTTTCTATGATTTGAACCTCTCCTGTGAGTACAGTTTTAGATTCCGATGCTTCACTTCTGGTTTACTGGATCCCTTAGACCTTCTAATTGACGATGAAACACAGAAATTGCATCCGAATTTAATACAACAGGCACAATGCCGACTTAAGTACAAGAGGACTGACACTCTAACTTTCTATGATATGAACCTCTCCTGTAAGTCCAGTTTTAGATTTCGATGCTTCACTTTAGGTTTTCTGTATCCCTTGGACCTTCTTATTGACGTTGAAACACAGAAATTGCATCCGAATTTAATACAAAAGGCACAATGCCGACTTAAGTACAAGAGGACTGACACTCTCACTGTCTATGATTTGCACTTCTCCTGTGAGTCCAGTTTTAGATTCCGAGGCTTCACTTCAGGTTTACTGTATACCTTGGACCGCCTTATTGAAGGTGAAACACAGAAACTGAATCCGAATTTAATACAAAAGGCACAATGCCGACTTAAGTACAAGAGGACTGACACTCTAACTTTCTATGATTTGAACCTCTCCTGTGAGTCCAGTTTTAGATTCCGATGCTTCACTTCAGGTTTACTGTATACCTTGGACCTTCTTATTGACGATGAAGCATAGAAATTGCATCCGAATTTAATACAAAAGGCACAATGCCGACTTAAGTACAAGAGGACTGACACTCTAACTTTCTATGATTTGAACCTCTCCTGTGAGTCCAGTTGTTAATTCCGATGCTTCACTTCAGGTTTACTGTATCCCTTAGACCTTCTTATTGACGATGAAACACAGAAATTGCATCCGAATTTAATACAAAATGCACAATGCCGACTTACGTACAAGAGGACTGACACTCTAACTTTCTATGATTTGAACCTCTCCTGTGAGTCAAGTTTTAGATTCCAATGCATGACTTCAGATTTACTGTATAACTTGGAACTTCTTAATGACGATGAAACACAGAAATTGCATCCGAAGTTAATACAAAAGCCTCAATGCCGACATAAGTATAAGAGGACTGACAGTCACACTTTCTATACTTTGAACCTTTCCTGTGAGTCCAGTTTTAGATTCCGATGCTTCACTTCAGGTTTACTGTATACTTTGGACCTTCTTATTGAAGATGAACCACAGAAATTGAATCAGAATTTAATACAAAATGCCGAATGCCGACTTAAGTACAAGAGGACTGACACTCTAACTTTTCTAAGATTTCAGCTTCTCCTGAGAGACCAGTCTTAGATTCCGATGCCTCACTTCAGGTATACTGTATCCCTTGGACCTATTTATTGACGATGAAACACAGATATTGCATCAGAATTTAATACAAAAGGCTCAGTGCCGACTTTAGTACAAGAGGACTGACACTCTAACACTCTATAATTTGAACCTCTCCTGTGAGTCCAGTTTTACATTCCGATGCTTCACTACAGGTTTACTGATTACCTTGGACCTTCTTATTGACGATTAAACACAGAAATTGCATCTGAAATTAATACAAAATGCACAATGCCGACTTAAGTCCAAGAGGACTGACACTCAAACTTTCTATGATATAAACCTCTTTGTGAGTCCAGTTTTAGATTCTGATGCTTCGCTTCAGGTTTACTGTATTCCTTGGACCTTCTTATTGACGATGAAACACAGAAATTGCTTCCAAAATTAATACAAAAGGCACAATGCCGACTTAAGTACTAGAGGACTGACACTTAACTTTCTATGATTTAACCTCTCCTGTGAGTACAGTTTTAGATTCCGATGCTTCACTTCTGGTTTACTGGATCCCTTAGACCTTCTAATTGACGATGAAACACAGAAATTGGATCCGAATTTAATACAACAGGCACAATGCCGACTTAAGTACAAGAGGACTGACACTCTCACTTTCTATGTTTTGAACCTCATCTTAGAGTCCTGTTTTAGATTCCGATGCTTCACTTCAGGTTTACTGTATCTCTTGGACCTTTTTATTGACGATAAAACACCGAAATTGCTTCCGAATTTAATACAAAAAGCACAACGCCGACTTAAGTACAAGCGGACTAACACTCTAACTTTCTATGATTTGAATCTCATCTGTGAGTCCTGTTTTAGATTCCGATGCTTCACTTCAGGTTTACTGTATCCCTTGGACCTTCTTATTCACGATGAAACACAGATATTGCATCCGAATTTAATACAATAGGCACAATGCCGACTTAAGTACGAGAATACTGACACTCAAACTTTCTATGATTTGAACCTCTCCAGTGAGTCCGTTTAAGATTCCGATGCTTCACTTCAGATTTACTGCATACCTTGGACCTTCTTATTGACGATGAAACACAGAAATTGCATCCGAATTTAATACAAAAAGGCACAATGCCGACTTAAGTACAAGAGGTCTGACACTCTAACTTTCTATGATTTGAACCTCACCTGTGAGTCCAGGTTAAGATTCCGATGCTTCACATCAGGTTTACTGTATACCTTGGACTTTCTTATTGACGATGAAACACAGAAATGGCATCCGAATTTAATACAAACGGCACAATGCCGACTTAAGTACATAGAGGACTGACAATCTATCTTTCTATGATTTGAACCTCTCCTCTGGGTACAGTTTTAGATTCCGATGCTACACTTCAGGTTTACTGAATCCCTTGGACCTTATTATTGACGATGAAGCCCAGAAATTGCATCCGAATTTAATATAAAAGCCACAATGCCGACTTAAGTACAAGAGGACTGACACTTTAACTTTCTATGATTTGAACCTCTCCGGTGAGTCCAGTTTTACATTCCGATGCTTCACTACAGGTTTACTGATTACCTTGGACCTTCTTATTGACGATTAAACACAGAAATTGCATCTGAAATTAATACAAAATGTACAATGCCGACTCAACTCCAAGAGGACTGACACTCAAACTTTCTATGATATAAACCTCTTTGTGAGTCCAGTTTTAGATTCTGATGCTTCGCTTCAGGTTTACTGTATTCCTTGGACGTTCTTATTGACGATGAAACACAGAAATTGCATCCGAATTTAATACAACAGGCACAATGCCGACTTAAGTACAAGAGGACTGACACTCTAACTTTCTATGATATGAACCTCTCCTGTAAGTCCAGTTTTAGATTTCGATGCTTCACTTTAGGTTTTCTGTATCCCTTGGACCTTCTTATTGACGTTGAAACACAGAAATTGCATCCGAATTTAATACAAAAGGCACAATGCCGACTTAAGTACAAGAGGACTGACACTCTCACTGTCTATGATTTGCACTTCTCCTGTGAGTCCAGTTTTAGATTCCGAGGCTTCACTTCAGGTTTACTGTATACCTTGGACCGCCTTATTGAAGATGAAACACAGAAACTGAATCCGAATTTAATACAAAAGGCACAATGCCGACTTAAGTACAAGAGGACTGACACTCTAACTTTCTATGATTTGAACCTCTCCTGTGAGTCCAGTTTTAGATTCCGATGCTTCACTTCAGGTTTACTGTGTACCTTGGACCTTCTTATTGACGATGAAGCATAGAAATTGCATCCGAATTTAATACAAAAGGCACAATGCCGACTTAAGTACAAGAGGACTGACACTCTAACTTTCTATGATTTGAACCTCTCCTGTGAGTCCAGTTGTTAATTCCGATGCTTCACTTCAGGTTTACTGTATCCCTTAGACCTTCTTATTGACGATGAAACACAGAAATTGCATCCGAATTTAATACAAAATGCACAATGCCGACTTACGTACAAGAGGACTGACACTCTAACTTTCTATGATTTGAACCTCTCCTGTGAGTCAAGTTTTACATTCCAATGCATGACTTCAGATTTACTGTATAACTTGGAACTTCTTAATGACGATGAAACACAGAAATTGCATCCGAAGTTAATACAAAAGCCTCAATGCCGACATAAGTATAAGAGGACTGACAGTCACACTTTCTATACTTTGAACCTCTCCTGTGAGTCCAGTTTTAGATTCCGATGCTTCACTTCAGGTTTACTGTATACTTTGGACCTTCTTATTGAAGATGAACCACAGAAATTGAATCAGAATTTAATACAAAATGCCGAATGCCGACTTAAGTACAAGAGGACTGACACTCTAACTTTTCTAAGATTTCAACTTCTCCTGAGAGACCAGTCTTAGATTCCGATGCCTCACTTCAGGTATACTGTATCCCTTGGACCTATTTATTGACGATGAAACACAGATATTGCATCAGAATTTAATACAAAAGGCTCAGTGCCGACTTAAGTACAAGAGGACTGACACTCTAACACTCTATAATTTGAACCTCTCCTGTGAGTCCAGTTTTACATTCCGATGCTTCACTACAGGTTTACTGATTACCTTGGACCTTCTTATTGACGATTAAACACAGAAATTGCGTCTGAAATTAATACAAAATGCACAATGCCGACTTAAGTCCAAGAGGACTGACACTCAAACTTTCTATGATATAAACCTCTTTGTGAGTCCAGTTTTAGATTCTGATGCTTCGCTTCAGGTTTACTGTATTCCTTGGACCTTCTTATTGACGATGAAACACAGAAATTGCTTCCAAAATTAATACAAAAGGCACAATGCCGACTTAAGTACTAGAGGACTGACACTTAACTTTCTATGATTTAACCTCTCCTGTGAGTACAGTTTTAGATTCCGATGCTTCACTTCTGGTTTACTGGATCCCTTAGACCTTCTAATTGACGATGAAACACAGAAATTGGATCCGAATTTAATACAACAGGCACAATGCCGACTTAAGTACAAGAGGACTGACACTCTCACTTTCTATGTTTTGAACCTCATCTGTGAAACCTGTTTTAGATTCCGATGCTTCACTTCAGGTTTACTGTATCTCTTGGACCTTTTTATTGACGATAAAACACCGAAATTGCTTCCGAATTTAATACAAAAAGCACAACGCCGACTTAAGTACAAGCGGACTAACACTCTAACTTTCTATGATTTGAATCTCATCTGTGAGTCCTGTTTTAGATTCCGATGCTTCACTTCAGGTTTACTGTATCCCTTGGACCTTCTTATTCACGATGAAACACAGATATTGCATCCGAATTTAATACAATGGGCACAATGCCGACTTCAGTACGAGAATACTGACACTCAAACTTTCTATGATTTGAACCTCTCCAGTGAGTCCGTTTAAGATTCCGATGCTTCACTTCAGATTTACTGCATACCTTGGACCTTCTTATTGACGATGAAACACAGAAATTGCATCCGAATTTAATACAAAAAGGCACAATGCCGACTTAAGTACAAGAGGTCTGACACTCTAACTTTCTATGATTTGAACCTCACCTGTGAGTCCAGGTTAAGATTCCGATGCTTCACATCAGGTTTACTGTATACCTTGGACTTTCTTATTGACGATGAAACACAGAAATGGCATCCGAATTTAATACAAACGGCACAATGCCGACTTAAGTACATAGAGGACTGACAATCTATCTTTCTATGATTTGAACCTCTCCTCTGGGTACAGTTTTAGATTCCGATGCTACACTTCAGGTTTACTGAATCCCTTGGACCTTATTATTGACGATGAAGCCCAGAAATTGCATCCGAATTTAATATAAAAGCCACAATGCCGACTTAAGTACAAGAGGACTGACACTTTAACTTTCTATGATTTGAACCTCTCCTGTGAGTCCAGTTTTAGATTCCGATGCATCACTTCAGGTTAACTGTATCCCTTGGACCTTCTTATTGACGATGAAGCACAGAAATTGCATCCGAATTCAATACAAAAGGCACAATGCCGACTTAAGTACAAGAGGACTGACACTCTAACTTTCTATGATTTGAACCTCTCCTGTGAGTCCAGTTTTACATTCCGATGCTTCACTTCAGGTGTACTGTATACCTTGGACCTTCTTATTGACGATGAAACACAGAAGTTGCATCTGAATTTAATACAAAAGGCACAATCCCGACTTAAGTCCAAGAGGACTGACACTCTAACTTTCTAAGATATAAACCTCTCCTGTGAGTCCAGTTTTACATTTCGATGCTTCACTTCAGGTTTACTGTATACCTTGGAATTTCTTATTGACGATGAAACACAGAAATTGCATCCGAATTTAATACAAAAGGCACAATGCCGACTTAAGTCTAAGAGGACTGACACTCTAACTTTCTATGATTTGAACCTCTCCTGTGAGTGCAGTTGTAGATTCTGATTCTTCACTTCAGGTTTACCGTATAACATGGACCTTCTTATTGACGATGAAACACAGAAATTGCATCCGAATTTAATACAAAAGGCACAATGCCGACTTAAGTACAAGAGGACTGACACTAACTTTTTATGATTTAAACCTCTCCTGTGAGTCCAGTTTTAGATTCCGCTGCTTCACGTCAGGTTTACTGTATCCCTTGGACCTTCTTATTGACGATGAAACACAGAAATTGCATGCGAATTTAATACAAAAGGCACAATGTCGACTTAAGTACAAGAGGACTGACACACTCACTTTCTATGATTTGAACCTCTTCTGTGAGTCCTGTTTTAGATTCCGATGCTTCACTTCAGGTTTACTGTATCTCTTGGACGTTCGTATTGACGATAAAACACTGAAATTGCATCCGAATTTAATACAAAAGGCACAATGCCGACTTAAGTACAAGAGGACTGACACTCTAACTTTCTATGATTTGAACCTCACCTGTGAGTCCAGTTTTAGATTCCGATGCTTCACTTCAGGTTTACTGTATCCCTTGGACCTTCTTATTGACAATGAAACACAAAATTGCATTCGAATTTAAAACAAAATGCACAATGCCGACTTAAGTCCAAGAGGACTGACACTCTAACTTTCTAAGATATTAACCTCTCCTGTCGGTCCAGTTTTAGTTTCCGAGGCTTCACTTCAGGTTTACTGTATACCTTGGACCTTCTTATTGACGATGAGGCACAGAAATTGTGTCCGAATTTAATACAAAAGGCTTATTGCCGACTTAAGTTCAAGAGGACTGACACTCTAACTTTCTTTGATTAGAACCTCTCCTGTGAGTCCAGTTTTAGATTCCGATGCTTCACTTCAGGTTTACTGTATCCCTTGGACCTTCTTTTTGACGATGAAGCACAGAAATTGCATCCGAATTTAATACAAAAGGCACAATGCCGACTTAAGTACAAGAGGACTGACACCTTAACTTTCTATGATTTGAACCTCTCCTGTGAGTCCAGTTTTACATTCCGATGCTTCACTTCAGGTTTACTGTATCCCTTAGACCTTCTTATTGACGGTGAAACACAGAAATTGCATCCGAATTTAATACAAAAGGCACAATGCCGACTTAAGTACAAGAGGACTGTCACTCTATCTTTCTATGATTTGAACATGTCCTGTGAGTCCAGTTTTAGATTCCAATGCTTCACTTCAGGTTTACTGTATCCCTTGGACCTTCTTATTGACGATGAAACACAGAAATTGCATCCGAATTTAATACAAAAGGCACAATGCCGACTTACGTACAACAGGACTGACACTCTAACTTTCTATGATTTGAACCTCTCCTGTGAGTCAAGATTTAGATTCCAATGCATCACTTCAGCTTTACTGTATAACTTGGAACTTCTTATTGACGATGAAACACAGAAATTGCATCCGAATTTAATACAAAAGGCTCAATGCCGACATAAGTATAAGAGGACTGACAGTCACACTTTCTATACTTTGAACCTCTCCTGTGAGTCCAGTTTTAAATTCCGATGCTTCACTTCAGGTTTACTGTATACCTTGGACCTTCTTATTGAAGATGAACCACAGAAATTGAATCCGAATTTAATACAAAAGGCCGAATGCTGACTTAAGTACAAGAGGACTGACACACTAACTTTTCTAAGATTTCAACTTCTCCTGAGAGTCCAGTCTTAGATTCCGATGCCTCACTTCAGGTATACTGTATCCCTTGGACCTTCTTATTGACGATGAAAGACAGAAATTGCATCCGAATTTATTACAAAAGGCACAATGCCGACTTAAGTACAAGAGGACTGACACTCTAACTTTCTATGATTTGAACCTCTCCTGTGAGTCCAGTTGTGGATTCCGATGCTTCACTTCAAGTTTACCGTATAACTTGGACCTTCTTATTGACGATGAAACACAGAAATTGCATCAGAATTTAATACAAAAGGCTCAGTGCCGACTTAAGTACAAGAGGACTGACACTCCAACACTCTATAATTTGAACCTCTCCTGTGAGTCCAGTTTTACATTCCGATGCTTCACTACAGGTTTACTGTATCCCTTGGACCTTCTTTTTGACGATGAAGCACAGAAATTGCATCCGAATTTAATACAAAAGGCACAATGCCGACTTAAGTACAAGAGGACTGACACCTTAACTTTCTATGATTTGAAACTCTCCTGTGAGTCCAGTTTTAGATTCCGAGGCTCCACTTCAGGTTTACTGTATACCTTGGACCGTCTTAATGAAGATGAAACACAGAAATTGAATCCGAATTTAATACAAAAGGCTTAATGCCGACTTAGGTACAAGAGGACTGACACTCTAACTTTCTATGATTTGAACCTCTCCTGTGAGTCCAGTTTTAGATTCCGATGCTTCACTTCAGGTTTACTGTATTCCTTGGACCTTCTTTTTGACGATGAAGCACAGAAAATGCATCCGAATTTAACACAAAAGGCACAATGCCGACTTAAGTCCAAGAGTACTGACACTCTAACTTTCTACGATATAAACCTCTCTTGTGAGTCCAGTTTTAGATTCCGATGCTTCACTTCAGGTTTACTGTATACCTTGGACCTTCTTATTGACGATGAAGCACAGAAATTGCATCCGAATTTAATACAAAAGGCACAATGCCGACTTAAGTACAAGAGGACTGACACTCTAACTTTCTATGATTTGAACCTCTCCTGTGAGTCAAGTTTTAGATTCCAATGCATCACTTCAGATTTACTGTATAACTTGGAACTTCTTAATGACGATGAAACACAGAAATTGCATCCGAAGTTAATACAAAAGCCTCAATGCCGACATAAGTATAAGAGGACTGACAGACACACTTTCTATACTTTGAACCTCTCCTGTGAGTCCAGTTTTAGATTCCGATGCTTCACTTCAGGTTTACTGTATACTTTGGACCTTCTTATTGAAGATGAACCACAGAAATTGAATCAGAATTTAATACAAAAGGCCGAATGCCGACTTAAGTACAAGAGGACTGACACTCTAACTTTTCTAAGATTTCAACTTCTCCTGAGAGACCAGTCTTAGATTCCGATGCCTCACTTCAGGTATACTGTATCCCTTGGACCTTCTTATTGACGATGAAAGACAGAAATTGCATCCGAATTTATTACAAAAGGCACAATGCCGACTTAAGTGCAAGAGTACTGACACTCTAACCTTCTATGATTTGAACCTCTCCTGTGAGTCCAGTTGTGGATTCCGATGCTTCACTTCAGGTTTACCGTATCACTTGGACCTACTTATTGACGATGAGACACAGATATTGCATTAGAATTTAATACAAAAGGCTCAGTGACGACTTAAGTACAAGAGGACTGACACTCTAACACTCTATAATTTGAACCTCTCCTGTGAGTCCAGTTTTACATTCCGATGCTTCACTACAGGTTTACTGATTACCTTGGACCTTCTTATTGACGATTAAACACAGAAATTGCATCTGAAATTAATACAAAATGCACAATGCCGACTTAAGTCCAAGAGGACTGACACTCTAACTTTCTATGATATAAACCTCTTTGTGAGTCCAGTTTTAGATTCTGATGCTTCGCTTCAGGTTTACTGTATTCCTTGGACGTTCTTATTGACGATGAAACACAGAAATTGCATCCAAAATTAATACAAAGGGCACAATGCCGACTTAAGTACTAGAGGACTGACACTTAACTTTCTATGATTTGAACCTCTCCTGTGAGTACAGTTTTAGATTCCGATGCTTCACTTCTGGTTTACTGGATCCCTTAGACCTTCTAATTGACGATGAAACACAGAAATTGCATCCGAATTTAATACAACAGGCACAATGCCGACTTAAGTACAAGAGGACTGACACTCTAACTTTCTATGATATGAACCTCTCCTGTAAGTCCAGTTTTAGATTCCAATGCATGACTTCAGGTATACTGTATCCCTTGGACCTATTTATTGACGATGAAACACAGATATTGCATCAGAATTTAATACAAAAGGCTCAGTGCCGACTTAAGTACAAGAGGACTGACACTCTAACACTCTATAATTTGAACCTCTCCTGTGAGTCCAGTTTTACATTCCGATGCTTCACTACAGGTTTACTGATTACCTTGGACCTTCTTATTGACGATTAAACACAGAAATTGCATCTGAAATTAATACAAAATGCACAATGCCGACTTAAGTCCAAGAGGACTGACACTCAAACTTTCTATGATATAAACCTCTTTGTGAGTCCAGTTTTAGATCCTGATGCTTCGCTTGAGGTTTACTGTATTCCTTGGACCTTCTTATTGACGATGAAACACAGAAATTGCATCCAAAATTAATACAAAATGCACAATGCCAACTTAAGTACAAGCGGACTAACACTCTAACTGTCTATGATTTGAACCTCTCCTGTGAGTCCAGTTTTAGAAACCGATGTTTCACTTCGAGTTCACTGTATCCCTTGGACCTTCTTATTGACGATGAAACACAGAAATTGCAACCGAAATTAATACAAAAGGCACAGTGCCGACTTAAGTACTAGAGGACTGACACTCTAACTTTCTATGATTTGAACCTCTCCTGTGAGTCCAGCTGTAGATTCCAATGCTTCAATTCAGTTTACCGTATAACTAGGATTTTCTTATTGACGATGAAACACAGATATTGCATCCGAATTTAATACTAAAGGCAGCGTGCCGACTTAAGTACAAGAGGACTGGCACTCTAACTTTCTATGATTTGAACCTCTCCTTTGAGTCCAGTTTTAGATTCCGATGCTACACTTCAGATGTACTGTATCCCTTGTACCTTCTTATTGCTATGAAACACAGAAATTGCATCCGAATTGGATACAAAAGGCACAATGCCGACTTAAGTAAAAGAGGACTGACACTCTAACTTTCTATGATTTGAACCTCTCCTGTGGGTCCAGTTTCAGATCCGATGCTTCACTTCAGGTTTACTGTATACCTTGGACCTTCTTATTGACCATGAAACACAGAGATTGCATTTCAATTTAATACAAAAGGCACAATGCCGACTTAAGTACAAGAGGACTGACACTCTAACCCTCTATGATTTCAACGACTCCTGTGTGTCCAGGTATAGATTCCGATGCTTCACTTCAGGTTTACTGTATACCTTTTACCTTCTTAATCACGATGAAACACAGAAATTGCATCCGAATTTAATACAAAAGGCACAATGCCGACTGAAGTACAAGAGGACTGACACTCTCACTTTCGATGTTTTGAACCTCTCCTGTGAGTCCAGTTTTTGTTTCCGATGCTTCACTTAAGGTTTACTATATACCTTTAACCTTCTTATTGACGATGAAACACAGATATTTTATCCGAATTTAATACACAATGCACAATAACAACTTAACTACAAGAGTACTGACACTCTAACTTTCTATGATTTGAAACTCTCCTGTGAGTCCAGTTTTAGATCCCGATGCTTCACTTCAGTTTTACTGTATACCTTGGACCTTCTTATTGACGGAGAAACACAGAAATTTGATCCGAATTTAATACAAAATTCACAATGCAGACTTAAGTACAAGATTACTGACACTCTAACTTTCTATTATTTGAACCCCTCCTGTGAGTCCAGTTTTAGATGCCGATGCTTCACTTCAGATTTACTGTATACCTTTTACCTTCTTATTCACGATGAAACACAGAAATTGCATCCGAATTTAATACAAAAGGCAGAATGCCGACTTAAATAGAAGAGGACACACACTCTAACTTTCTATGATTTAGACCCCTCCTGTGAGTCCAGATTTGGATTCCGAAGCTACACATCAGGTTTACTGTATACCGTGGACCTTCTTATTAACGATGAAACACAGAAATTCCATCGGAATTAAATACTAAACACACATTGCCGACTTCAGTACAAGAGGACTGACACTCTAACTTAAAATGATTTGAACCTCTTCTGTGAGTCCAGCCTTAGATTCCGATGCTTCACTTCAGGTTTACTGGATACCTTGGACCTTCTTATTGACGATGAAACACAGAAATTGCATTTGAATTTAATACAATAGGCACAATGCCAACTTAAGTCTAAGACGACTGACACCCTAACTATCTATGATTTGAACCTCTCCTGTAAGACCAGTTTAAGATTCCGTTGCTTCACTTCAGGTTTACTGTATACCTTGGACCTTCTAATTGACGATGAAACACAGAAATTGCATCCGAATTTAATACAATAGGCACAATGCCGACTTAAGTACAAGAGGACTGACACTCTCACTGTCTATGATTTGCACTTCTCCTGTGAGTCCAGTTTTTGATTCCGAGGTTTTACTTCAGGTTTACTGTATACCTTAGACCGTCTTATTGAATTTGAAACACAGAAATTGAATCCGAATTTAATACAAAAGGCACAATGCCGACTTAAGTACAAGAGGACTGACACTCTAACTTATCTAAGATTTCAACTTCTCCTGTGAGTCCAGTCTTAAATTCCGATGACTCACTTCAGGTTTACTGTATCCCTTGGACCTTCTTATTGACGATGAAACACAAAATTGCATCCGAATTTAAAACAAAATGCACAATGCCGACTTAAGAACAAGCGGACTAACACTCTAACTATCTATGATTTGATCCTCTCCTGTGAGTCCAGTTTTAGAAACCGATGTTTCACTTCGGGTTCACTGTATCCCTTGGACCTTCTTATTGACGATGAAACACAGAAATTGCATCCGGATTTAATACAAAAGGCACAGTGCCGACTTAAGTACTAGAGGACTGACACTCTAACTTTCTATGATTTGAACCTCTCCTGTGAGTCCAGTTTTAGATTCCGATGCTTCACTTCAGGTTTACCGTATAACTTGGACCTTCTTATTGCCGATGAAACACAGATATTGCATCCGAATTTAATACTAAAGGCAGAGTGCCGACTTAAGTACAAGAGGACTGGCACTCTAACTTTCTATGATTTGAACCTCTCCTGTGAGTCCAGTTTTAGATTCCGATGCTTCACTTCAGGTTTACTGTATCCCTTGTACCTTCTTATTGACTATGAAACACAAAAATTGCATCCGAATTGGAAACAAAAGGCACAATGCCGACTTAAGTAAAAGAGGACTGACACTCTAACTTTCTATGATTTGAACCTCTCCTGTGAGTCCAGTGTTAGATTCCGATGCTTCACTTCAGGTTTACTGTATCCCTAGAACCTTCTTGTTGACGATGAAACACAGAAATTGCATCGGAATGAAATTCAAATGGCACAAAGCCGACCTAAGTACAAGAGGACAGACACTCTAACTTTCCATGATTTGAACCTCTCCTGTGTGTCCAGTTTTAGATTCCGATGCCTCACTTGAGGTTTACTGTATCCCTTGAACCTTCTTATTGACGGTGAAACACCGAAAGTTCATCCGGATTTATTACAAAAATCACAATGCCGACTTAAGTACAAGAGGACTGATACTCTAACTTAATATGATTTGAGCCTCTTCAGTGAGTCCAGTTGCAGATTCCGATGCTTCACTTCAGGTTTACATTATACCTTGGACCTTCTTAATGACGATGAAACACAGAAATGGCATCCGAATTTCATTAAAAGGGCACAATGCCGACTCAAGTACAAGAAGACTGACACTCTAACTTTCTATGATTTGAACCTCTCCTGTGAGTCCAGTTTTAGATCCCGATGCTTCACTTCAGTTTTACTGTATACCTTGGACCTTCTTATTGACGGTGAAACACCGAAATTTGATCCGACTTTAATACAAAAGTCACTATGCCGACTTAAGTTCAAGAGGACTGACACTCTAACTTAATATGATTTGAACCTCTTCTGTGAGTCCAGTTTTAGATTGCGATGCTTCACTTAAGGTTTACTGTATGCCTTGGACTTTCTTATTGACGATGAAACACAGAAATTGCATTTGAATTTAATACAATAGGCACAATGCCGACTTCAGTACAAGACGACTGACACTCTAACTTTCTATGATTTGAACCTCTCCTGTGAGTCCAGTTTTAGATTCCGATGCTTCACTTCAGGTTTACTGTATACCTTGGACCTTCTTATTGACGATGAAACACAGAAATTGCATCCGAATTTAATACAAAAGGCACAATGCAGACTTAAGTACAAGAGGAATGACACTTTAACGTTCTATGATTTGAACCTCTCCAGTGAGTCCAGTTTTTGATTCCGATGCTTCACTTCAGGTGTCTGTATACCTTGGACATTCTTATTGACGATGGAACACAGAGATTGCATTTGAATTTGATACAAAAGGCACAATGCCGACTTAAGTACAAGAGGACTGACACTCTAACTCTCTATGATTTGAACCACTCCTGTGTGTCCAGGTTTAGATTCCGATGCTTCACTTCAGGTTTACTGTGTACCTTGGACTTTCTTATTGACGATGAAACACAGAAATTGCTTCCGAATATAATACAAAAGGCACAATGCCGACTGAAGTACAAGAGGATTAACACTCTCACTTTCTATGTTTTGAACCTCTCCTGTGAGTCCAGTTTTTGATTCCGATGCTTCACTTCAGGTTTACTATATACCTTTAACCTTCTTATTGACGATGAAACACAGATATTTTATCCGAATTTAATACACAATGCACAATGCCGACTTAAGTACAAGAGGACTGACACTCTATCTTTCTATGATTTGAAACTCTCCTGCGAGTCCAATTTGAGACTCCGATGCTTCACTTCAGGTTTACAGTATCCCTTGGACCTTCTTATTGACGATGAAACACAGAAATTGCATCCGAATTTAATACAAAGGGCACAGCGCCGACTTAAGTACTAGAGGACTGACACTCTAACTTTCAATGATTTGAACCTCTCCTGTGAGTCCAGCTGTAGATTCCAATGCTTCAATTCAGTTTATAGTATAACTTGGATTTTCTTATTGACGACGAAGCACAGATATTGCATCCGAATTTAATACTAAAGACAGCGTGCCGACTTAAGTACAAGAGGACTGGCACTCTAACTTTCTATGATTTGAACCTCTCCTGTGAGTCCAGTTTTAGATTCCGATGCTACACTTCAGATTTACTGTATCCCTTGTACCTTCTTATTGACTATGAAACACAGAAATTGCATCCGAATTGGATACAAAAGGCACAATGCCGACTTAAGTAAAAGAGGACTGACACTCTAACTTTCTATGATTTGAACCTCTCCTGTGAGTCCAGTGTTAGATTCCGATGCTTCACTTCAGGTTTACTGTATCCCTTGAACCTTCTTATTGACGATGAAACACAGAAATTGCATCGGAATGAAATTCAAATATCACAATGCCGACCTAAGAACAAGAGGACAGACACTCTAACTTTCCATGATTTGAACCTCTCCTGTGAGTCCAGTTTTAGATTCCGATGCCTCACTTGAGGTTTACTGTATCCCTTGGACCTTCTTATTGACGGTGAAACACCGAAATTTCATATGGATTTATTACAAAAGTCACAATGCCGACTTAAGTACAAGAGGACTGATACTCTAACTTAATATGATTTGAACCTCTTCAGTGAGTCCAGTTGCAGATTCCGATGCTTCACTTCAGGTTTACATTATACCTTGGACCTTCTTAATGACGATGAAACACAGAAATGGCATCCGAATTTCATAAAAAAGGCACAATGCCGACTCAAGTACAAGAGGACTGACACTCTAACTTTCAATGATTTGAACCTCTCCTGTGAGTCCAATTTTAGATCCCGATGCTTCACTTCAGTTTTACTGTATACCTTGGACCTTCTTATTGACGGTGAAACACCGAAATTTGATCCGACTTTAATACAAAAGTCACTATGCCGACTTAAGTACAAGAGGACTGACACTCTAACTTAATATGATTTGAACCTCTTCTGTGAGTCCAGTTTTAGATTCTGATGCTTCACTTAAGGTTTACTGTATACCTTGGACCTTCTTATTGACGATGAAACACAGAAATTGCATTTGAATTTAAAACAATAGGCACAATGCCGACTCCAGTACAAGACGACTGACACTCTAACTTTCTATGATTTGAATCTCTCCTGTGAGTCCAGTTTTAGATTCCGATGCTTCACTTCAGGTTTACTGTATACCTTGGAGCTTCTTATTGACGATGAAACACAGAAATTGCATCCGAATTTAATACAAAAGGCACAATGCCGACTTAAGTACAAGAGGAATGACACTTTAACTTTCTATGATTTGAACCTCTCCTGTGAGTCCAGTTTTAGATACCGATGGTTCACTTCAGGTGTCTGTATACCTTGGACCTTCTTATTGACGATGGAACACAGAAATTGCATCCCAATTTAATACAAAAGGCACAATGCCGACTTAAGTACAAGAGGACAGACACTCTAACCCTCTATGATTTGAACCACTCCTGTGTGTCCAGGTTTAGATTCCGATGCTTCACTTCAGGTACTGTATACCTTGGACTTTCTTATTGACGATGAAACACAGAAATTGCATCCGAATTTAATACAAAAGGCACAATGCCGACTGAAATACAAGAGGACTGACACTCTCACTTTCTATGATTTGAACCCCTCTTGTGAGTCCAGTTTTAGCTGCCGATGCTTCACTTCAGGTTTACTGTATACCTTTTACCTTCTTATTCACGATGAAACACAGAAATTGCATCCGAATTTAATACAAAAGGCACAATGCCGACTTAAATACAAGAGGACACACACTCTAACTTTCTATGATTTAGACCCCTCCTGTGAGTCCAGATTTAAATTCCGAAGCTTCACTTCAGGTTTACTGTATACCGTGGACCTTCTTATTGACGATGAAACACAGAAATTCCATCGGAAATAAATACTAAAGACACAATGCCGACTTCAGTACAAGAGGACTGACCCTCTAACTTAAAATGATTTGAACCTCTTGTGTGAGTCCAGTTTTAGATTCCGATGCTTCCCTTCAGGTTTACTGTATCCCTTGGACCTTCTTATTGACGATGAAACACAGAAATTGCATTTGAATTTAATACAATAGGCACAATGCCAATTAAGTCTAAGACGACTGACACCCTAACTATCTATGATTTGAACCTCTCCTGTGAGACCAGTTTTAGATTCCGTTGCTTCACTTCAGGTTTACTGTTTACCTTGGACCTTCTAATTGACGATGAAACACAGGAATTGCATCCGAATTTAATACAATAGGCACAATGTCGACTTAAGTACAAGAGGACTGACACTCTCACTGTCTATGATTTGCACTTCTCCTGTGAGTCCAGTTTTAGATTCCGAGGTTTCACTTCAGGTTTACTGTATACCTTGGACCGTCTTATTGAAGAAGAAACACAGAAATGGAATCCGAATTTAATACAAAAGGCACAATGCCGACTTAAGTACAAGAGGACTGACACTCTAACTTATCTAAGATTTTAACTTCTCCTGTGAGTCCAGTCCTAAATTCTGATGACTCACTTCAGGTTTACTGTATCCCTTGGACCTTCTTATTGACGATGAAACACAAAATTGCATCCGAATTTAAAACAAAATGCACAATGCCGACTTAAGTACAAGCGGACTAACACTCTAACTATCTATGATTTGATCCTCTCCTGTGAGTCCAGTTTTAGAAACCGATGATTCACTTCGGGTTAACTGTATCATTTGGACCTTCTTATTGACGATGAAACTTAGAAATTGCAACCGAATGTAATACAAAAGGCACAGTGCCGACTTAAGTACTAGAGGACTGACACTCTAACTTTCTATGATTTGAACCTCTCCTGTGAGTCCAGCTGTAGATTCCGATGCTTCACTTCAGGTTTACCGTATAACTTGGAATTTCTTATTGACGATGAAACACCGATATTGCAACCGAATTTAATACTGAAGGCAGAGTGCCGACTTAAGTACAAGAGGACTGGCACTCTAACTTTCTATGATTTGTACCTCTCCTGTGAGTCCAGTTTTAGATTCCGATGCTTCACTTCAGGTTTACTGTATCCCTTGTACCTTCTTATTGACTATGAAACACAAAAATTGCATCCGAATTGGATACAAAAGGCACAATGCCGACTTAAGTAAAATAGGACTGACACTCTAACTTTCTATGATTTGAAGCTCTCCTGTGAGTCCAGTGTTAGATTCCGATGCTTCACTTCAGGTTTACTGTATCCCTTGAACCTTCTTATTGTCGATGAAACACAGAATTTGCACCGGAATGAAATTCAAATGGCACAATGCCGACCTAAGTACATGAGGACAGACACTCTAATTTTCCATGATTTGAACCTCTCCTGTGAGTCCAGTTTTAGATTCCGATGCCTCACTTGAGGTTTACTGTATACCTTGGACCTTCTTATTGACAATGAAACACCGAAATTTGATCCGACTTTAATACAAAAGTCACTATGCCAACTTAAGTTCAAGAGGACTGACACTCTAACTTAATATGATTTGAACCTCTTCTGTGATGCCAGTTTTAGATTCCGATGCTTCACTTAAGGTTTACTGTATACCTTGGACGTTCTTATTGACGATGAAACACAGAAATTGCATTTGAATTTAATACAAAAGGCACAATGCCGACTTAAGTACAAGAGGAATGACACTTTAACGTTCTATGATTTGAACCTCTCCTGTGAGTCCAGTTTTTGATTCCGATGCTTCACTTCAGGTGTCTGTATACCTTGGACTTTCTTATTGACGATGGAACACAGAAATTGCATCCCAATTTAATACAAAAGGCACAATGCCAACTTAAGTACAAGAGGACTGACACTCTAACTTTCTATGATTTGAACCTCTCCTGTGAGTCCAGTTTCAGATCCGATGCTTCACTTCAGGTTTACTGTATACCTTGGACCTTCTTATTGACGATGAAACACAGAGATTGCATTTGAATTTAATACAAAAGGCACAATGCCGACTTAAGTACAAGAGGACTGACACTCTCACTTTCTATGTTTTGAACCTCTCCTGTGAGTCCAGTTTTTGATTCCGATGCTTCACTTCAGGTTTTCTATATACCTTTAACCTTCTTTATGACGATGAAACACAGATATTTTATCCGAATTTAATACACAATGCACAATGCCGACTTAAGTACAAGAGTACTGACACTTTATCTTTCTATGATTTGAAACTCTCCTGCGAGTCCAGTTTGAGACTCCGATGCTTCACTTCAGGTTTACTGTATCCCTTGGACCTTCTTATTGACGATGAAACACAGAAATTGCATCCGAATATCATAAAAAAGGCACAAAGCCGACTTAAGTACAAGAGGACTGACACTCTAACTTTCTATGATTTGAACCTCTCCTGTGAGTCCAGTTTTAGATCCCGATGCTTCACTTCAGTTTTACTGTATACCTTGGACCTTCTTATTGACGGAGAAACACAGAAATTTGATCCGAATTTAATACAAAAATCACAATGCAGACTTAAGTACAAGATTACTGACACTCTAACTTTCTATGATTTGAACCACTCCTGTGAGTCCAGATTTGGATTCCGAAGCTTCACTTCAGGTTTACTGTATCACGTGGACCTTCTTATTGACGATGAAGCGCAGAAATTACATCCGAATTTAATACTAAAGGCAGAATGCCGACTTAAGTACAAGAGGACTGACACTCTAACTTAAAATGATTTGAACCTCTTCTGTGAGTCCAGTTTTAGATTCCGATGCTTCACTTCAGGTTTACTGTATCCCTTGTACCTTCTTATTGACTATGAAACACAAAAATTGAATCCGAATTGGATACAAAAGGCACAATGCCGACTTAAGTAAAATAGGACTGACACTCTAACTTTCTATGATTTGAAACTCTCCTGCGAGTCCAATTTGAGACTCCGATGCTTCACTTCAGGTTTACTGTATCCCTTGGACCTTCTTATTGACGATGAAACACAGAAATTGCATCCGAATTTAATACAAAGGGCACAGTGCCGACTTAAGTACTAGAGGACTGACACTCTAACTTTCAATGATTTGAACCTCTCCTGTGAGTCCAGCTGTAGATTCCAATGCTTCAATTCAGTTTATAGTATAACTTGGATTTTCTTATTGACGACGAAGCACAGATATTGCATCCGAATTTAATACTAAAGACAGCGTGCCGACTTAAGTACAAGAGGACTGGCACTCTAACTTTCTATGATTTGAACCTCTCCTGTGAGTCCAGTTTTAGATTCCGATGCTACACTTCAGATTTACTGTATCCCTTGTACCTTCTTATTGACTATGAAACACAGAAATTGCATCCGAATTGGATACAAAAGGCACAATGCCGACTTAAGTAAAAGAGGACTGACACTCTAACTTTCTATGATTTGAACCTCTCCTGTGAGTCCAGTGTTAGATTCCGATGCTTCACTTCAGGTTTACTGTATCCCTTGAACCTTCTTATTGACGATGAAACACAGAAATTGCATCGGAATGAAATTCAAATATCACAATGCCGACCTAAGAACAAGAGGACAGACACTCTAACTTTCCATGATTTGAACCTCTCCTGTGAGTCCAGTTTTAGATTCCGATGCCTCACTTGAGGTTTACTGTATCCCTTGGACCTTCTTATTGACGGTGAAACATCGAAATTTCATATGGATTTATTACAAAAGTCACAATGCCGACTTAAGTACAAGAGGACTGATACTCTAACTTAATATGATTTGAACCTCTTCAGTGAGTCCAGTTGCAGATTCCGATGCTTCACTTCAGGTTTACATTATACCTTGGACCTTCTTAATGACGATGAAACACAGAAATGGCATCCGAATTTCATAAAAAAGGCACAATGCCGACTCAAGTACAAGAGGACTGACACTCTAACTTTCAATGATTTGAACCTCTCCTGTGAGTCCAGTTTTAGATCCCGATGCTTCACTTCAGTTTTACTGTATACCTTGGACCTTCTTATTGACGGTGAAACACCGAAATTTGATCCGACTTTAATACAAAAGTCACTATGCCGACTTAAGTACAAGAGGACTGACACTCTAACTTAATATGATTTGAACCTCTTCTGTGAGTCCAGTTTTAGATTCCGATGCTTCACTTAAGGTTTACTGTATACCTTGGACCTTCTTATTGACGATGAAACACAGAAATTGCATTTGAATTTAAAACAATAGGCACAATGCCGACTCCAGTACAAGACGACTGACACTCTAACTTTCTATGATTTGAATCTCTCCTGTGAGTCCAGTTTTAGATTCCGATGCTTCACTTCAGGTTTACTGTATACCTTGGAGCTTCTTATTGACGATGAAACACAGAAATTGCATCCGAATTTAATACAAAAGGCACAATGCCGACTTAAGTACAAGAGGAATGACACTTTAACTTTCTATGATTTGAACCTCTCCTGTGAGTCCAGTTTTAGATTCCGATGGTTCACTTCAGGTGTCTGTATACCTTGGACCTTCTTATTGACGATGGAACACAGAAATTGCATCCCAATTTAATACAAAAGGCACAATGCCGACTTAAGTACAAGAGGACAGACACTCTAACCCTCTATGATTTGAACCACTCCTGTGAGTCCAGGTTTAGATTCCGATGCTTCACTTCAGGTTTACTGTATACCTTGGACTTTCTTATTGACGATGAAACACAGAAGTTGCATCCGAATTTAATACAAAAGGCACAATGCCGACTGAAATACAAGAGGACTGACACTCTCACTTTCTATGATTTGAACCCCTCTTGTGAGTCCAGTTTTAGCTGCCGATGCTTCACTTCAGGTTTACTGTATACCTTTTACCTTCTTATTCACGATGAAACACAGAAATTGCATCCGAATTTAATACAAAAGGCACAATGCCGACTTAAATACAAGAGGACACACACTCTAACTTTCTATGATTTAGACCCCTCCTGTGAGTCCAGATTTGGATTCCGAAGCTTCACTTCAGGTTTACTGTATACCGTGGACCTTCTTATTGACGATGAAACACAGAAATTCCATCGGAAATAAATACTAAAGACACAATGCCGACTTCAGTACAAGAGGACTGACCCTCTAACTTAAAATGATTTGAACCTCTTGTGTGAGTCCAGTTTTAGATTCCGATGCTTCCCTTCAGGTTTACTGTATACCTTGGACCTTCTTATTGACGATGAAACACAGAAATTGCATTTGAATTTAATACAATAGGCACAATGCCAATTAAGTCTAAGACGACTGACACCCTAACTATCTATGATTTGAACCTCTCCTGTGAGACCAGTTTTAGATTCCGTTGCTTCACTTCAGGTTTACTGTTTACCTTGGACCTTCTAATTGACGATGAAACACAGAAATTGCATCCGAATTTAATACAATAGGCACAATGTCGACTTAAGTACAAGAGGACTGACACTCTCACTGTCTATGATTTGCACTTCTCCTGTGAGTCCAGTTTTAGATTCCTAGGTTTCACTTCAGGTTTACTGTATACCTTGGACCGTCTTATTGAAGAAGAAACACAGAAATGGAATCCGAATTTAATACAAAAGGCACAATGCCGACTTAAGTACAAGAGGACTGACACTCTAACTTTCTACGATTTGAACCTCTCCTGTGAGTCCAGTTTTAGATCCCGATGCTTCACTTCAGTTTTACAGTATACCTTGGACTTTCTTATTGACGGAGAAACACAGAAATTTGATCCGAATTTAATACAAAAATCACAATGCAGACTTAAGTACAAGATTACTGACACTCTAACTTTCTATGAGTTGAACCACTCCTGTGAGTCCAGATTTGGATTCCGAAGCTTCACTTCAGGTTTACTGTATCACGTGGACCTTCTTATTGACGATGAAGCGCAGAAATTACATCCGAATTTAATACTAAAGGCAGAATGCCGACTTAAGTACAAGAGGACTGACACTCTAACTTAAAATGATTTGAACCTCTTCTGTGAGTCCAGTTTTAGATTCCGATGCTTCACTTCAGGTTTACTGTATCCCTTGTACCTTCTTATTGACTATGAAACACAAAAATTGAATCCGAATTGGATACAAAAGGCACAATGCCGACTTAAGTAAAATAGGACTGACACTCTAACTTTCTATGATTTGAAGCTCTCCTGTGAGTCCAGTGTTAGATTCCGATGCTTCACTTCAGGTTTACTGTATCCCTTGAACCTTCTTATTGACGATGAAACACAGAAATTGCATCGGAATGAAATTCAAATGGCACAATGCCGACCTAAGTACAAGAGGACAGACACTCTAACTTTCCTTGATTTGAACCTCTCCTGTGTGTCCAGTTTTAGATTCCGATGCCTCACGTGAGGTTTACTGTATACCTTGGACCTTCTTATTGACAATGAAACACCGAAATTTGATCCGACTTTAATACAAAAGTCACTATGCCGACTTAAGTTCAAGAGGACTGACACTCTAACTTAATATGATTTGAACCTCTTCTGTGAGTCCAGTTTTAGATTCCGATGCTTCACTTAAGGTTTACTGTATACCTTGGACGTTCTTATTGACGATGAAACACAGAAATTGCATTTGAATTTAATACAATAGGCACAATGCCGACTTCAGTACAAGACGACTGACACTCTAACTTTCTATGATTTGAACCTCTCATATGAGTCCAGTTTTAGATTCCGATGCTTCACTTCAGGTTTACTGTATACCTTTGACCTTCTTATTGACGATGAAACACAGAAATTGCATCCGAATTTAATACAAAAGGCACAATGCCGACTTAAGTACAAGAGGAATGACACTTTAACGTTCTATGATTTGAACCTCTCCTGTGAGTCCAGTTTTTGATTCCGATGCTTCACTTCAGGTGTCTGTATACCTTGGACTTTCTTATTGACGATGAAACACAGAAATTGCATCCCAATTTAATACAAAAGGCACAATGCCGACTTAAGTACAAGAGGACTGACACTCTAACTTTCTATGGTTTGAACCTCTCCTGTGAGTCCAGTTTCAGATCCGATGCTTCACTTCAGATTTACTGTATACCTTGGACCTTCTTATTGACGATGAAACACAGAGATTGCATCTGAATTTAATACAAAAGGCACAATGCCGACTTAAGTACAAGAGGACTGACACTCTAACTCTCTATGATTTGAACCACTCCTTTGTGTCCAGGTTTAGATTCCGATGCTTCAATTCAGGTTTACTGTATACCTTGGACTTTCTTATTGACGATGAAACACAGAAATTGCTTGCGAATATAATTCAAAAGGCACAATGCCGACTGAAGTACAAGAGGACTGACACTCTCACTTTCTATGTTTTGAACCTCTCCTGTGAGTCCAGTTTTTGATTCCGATGCTTCACTTCAGGTTTACTATATACCTTTAACCTTCTTATTGACGATGAAACACAGATATTTTATCCGAATTTAATACACAATGCACAATGCCGACTTAAGTACAAGAGTACTGACACTCTATCTTTCTATGATTTGAAACTCTCCTGCGAGTCCAGTTTGAGACTCCGATGCTTCACTTCAGGTTTACTGTATCCCTTGGACCTTCTTATTGACGATGAAACACAGAAATTGCATCCGAATATCATAAAAAAGGCACAAAGCCGACTTAAGTACAAGAGGACTGACACTCTAACTTTCTATGATTTGAACCTCTCCTGTGAGTCCAGTTTTAGATCCCGATGCTTCACTTCAGTTTTACTGTATACCTTGGACCTTCTTATTGACGGAGAAACACAGAAATTTGATCCGAATTTAATACAAAAATCACAATGCAGACTTAAGTACAAGATTACTGACACTCTAACTTTCTATGATTTGAACCACTCCTGTGAGTCCAGATTTGGATTCCGAAGCTTCACTTCAGGTTTACTGTATCACGTGGACCTTCGTATTGACGATGAAGCGCAGAAATTACATCCGAATTTAATACTAAAGGCAGAATGCCGACTTAAGTACAAGAGGACTGACACTCTAACTTAAAATGATTTGAACCTCTTCTGTGAGTCCAGTTTTAGATTCCGATGCTTCACTTCAGGTTAACTGTATACCTTCGACCTTCTTATTGACGATGAAACACAGAAATTGCATTTGAAATTAATACAATAGGCACAATGCCAACTTAAGTCTAAGACGGCTGACACCCTAACTATCTATGATTTGAAACTCTCCTGTAAAACCAGTTTTAGATTCCGTTGCTTCACTTCAGGTTTACTGTATACCTTGGACCGTCTTATTTACGATGAAACACAGAAATTGCATCCGAATTTAATACAAAAGGCAAGATGCCGACTTAAGTACAAGAGTACTGACACTCTAACTTTCTATGATTTGAACCTCTCCTGTGAGTCCAGCTGTAGATTCCGATGCTTCACTTCCGGTTTACCGTATAACTTGGACCTTCTTATTGACGATTATACACAAAATTGCATCCGAATTTAAAACAAAATGCACAATGCCGTCTTAAGTACAAGCGGACTAACACTCTAACTATCTATGGTTAGAACCTCTCCTGTGATTCCAGTTTTACATTCCAATGTTTCACTTTGGGTTCACTGTATCCCTTGGTCCTTCTTATTGACGATGAAACACAGAAATGGCATCCGAATTTAATACAAAAGGCACAGTGCCGACTTAAGTACAAGAGGACTGACCCTCTAACTTTCTATGATTTGAACCTCTCCTGTGAGTCCAGTTTTAGAATCTGATGCTTCGCTTAAGGTTTACTGTATCCCTTGGACCTTCCTATTGACGATGAAACACAGAAATTGCATCCAAAATTAATACAAGAAGCACAATGCCGACTTAAGTACAAGAGAACTGACACTCTAACTTTCTATGATTTGAAACTCTCCTGTGAGTCCAGTTTGAGACTCCGATGCTTCACTTCAGGTTTACTGTATCCCTTGGACCTTCTTATTGACGATGAAACACAGAAATTGCATCCGAATATCATTAAAAAGGCACAATGCCGACTTAAGTACAAGAGGACTGACACTCTAACTTTCTATGATTTGAACCTCTCCTGTGAGTCCAGTTTTAGATCCCGATGCTTTACTTCAGTTTTACTGTATACCTTGGACCTTCTTATTGACGGAGAAACACAGAGTTTGCATTTGAATTCAATACAAAAGGCACAATGCCGACTTAAGTACAAGAGGACTGACACTCTAACTCTCTATGATTTGAACCTCTCCTGTGAGTCCAGTTTTAGATTCCGATGCTTCGCTTAAGGTTACCTGTATCCCTTGGACCTTCTTATTGACGATGAAACACAGAAATTGCATCCAAAATCAATACAAGAAGCACAATGCCGACTTAAGTACTAGAGGACTGACACTTAACTTTCTATGATTTGAACCTCTCCTGTGAGTCCAGTTTTAGATTCCGATGCTTCACTTCAGGTTTACTCTATCCCTTGGACCTTCAAAATGACGATGAAACACAGAAATTGCATCCGAATATCATAAAAAAGGCACAATGCCGACTTAAGTACAAGAGGACTGACACTCTAACTTTCTATGATTTGAACCTCTCCTGTGAGTCCAGTTTTAGATCCCGATGCTTCACTTCAGTTTTACAGTATACCTTAGACCTTCTTATTGACGGAGAAACAAAGAAATTTGATCCGAATTCAATACAAAATTCACAATGCAGACTTAATTACAAGATTACTGACACTCTAACTTTCTATGATTTGTACCTCTCCTGTGAGTCCAGTTTTAGATGCCGTTGCTTCACTTCAGGTATACTGTATCCCTTTTACCTTCTTATTCACGATGAAACACAGAAATTGCATCCGAATTTAATACAAAAAGCACAATGCCGACTTAAGTACAAGAGGACACACACTCTAACTTTCTATGATTTAGACCCCTCCTGTGAGTCCAGATTTAGATTCCGAATCTTCACTTCAGGTTTACTGTATCCCGTGGACCTTCTTATTGACGATGAAGCACAGAAATTGCATCCGAATTTAATACTAAAGGCAGAATGCCGACTTAAGTACAAGAGGACTGACACTCTATCTTAAAATGATTTGAACCTCTTCTGTGAGTCCAGTTTTAGATTCCGATGCTTCACTTCAGGTTTACTGTATACCTTGGATCTTCTTATTGACGATGAAACACAGAAATTGCATTTGAATGTATTACATTAGGCACAATGCCAACTTAAGTACAAGACGACTTACACTCTAACTATCTATGATTTGAACCTCTCCTGTGAGACCAGTTTTAGATTCCGTTGCTTCACTTCAGGTTTACTGTATACCTTGGACCGTCTTATTTACGATGAAACACAGGAATTGCATCCGAATTTAATACAAAAGGCACAATGCCGACTTAAGTAAAAGAGTACTGTCACTCTAACTTTCTATGATTTGAACCTCTTCTGTAAGTCCAGCTGTAGATTCGGATGCTTCACTTCAGGTTTACCGTATAACTTGGACCTTCTTATTGACGATGAAACACAAAATTGCATCCGAATTTGAAACAAAATGCACAATGCCGACTTAAGTACAAGCGGACTATCTATGGTTTGAACCTCTCCTGTGAGTCCAGTTTTACATTCCGATGTTTTACTTCGGGTTCACTGTATCCCTTGGACATTCTTATTGACGATGAAACACAGAAATTGCATCCGAATTAAATACAAGTGGCACAATGCCGACTTAAGTACAAGAGGACACACACTCTAACTCTCTATGATTTGAACCTCTCCTGTGAGTCCTGCTGTAGATTCCGATGCTTCACTTCAGGTTTACCGTATAACTTGGACCTCCTTATTGACGATGAAACACAGAAATTGCATCCGAATTTAATACTAAAGGCAGAGTGCCGACTTAAGTACAAGAGGACTGGCACTCTAACTTTCTATGATTTGAACCTCTCCTGTGAGTCCAGTATTAGATTCCGATGCCTCAATTCAGGTTTACTGTATCCCTTCGACCTTCTTATTGACGGTGAAACACCGAAATTGCATTTGAATGTATTACATTAGGCACAATGCCAACTTTAGTACAAGACGACTTACACTCTAACTATCTATGATTTGAACCTCTCCTGTGAGACCAGTTTTAGATTCCGTTGCTTCACTTCAGGTTTACTGTATACCTTGGACCGTCTTATTTACGATGAAACACAGGAATTGCATCCGAATTTAATACAAAAGGCACAATGCCGACTTAAGTACAAGAGTACTGTCACTCTAACTTTCTATGATTTGAACCTCTTCTGTAAGTCCAGCTGTAGATTCCGATGCTTCACTTCAGGTTTACCGTATAACTTGGACCTTCTTATTGACGATGAAACACAAAATTGCATCCGAATTTGAAACAAAATGCACAATGCCGACTTAAGTACAAGCGGACTATCTTTGGTTTGAACCTCTCCTGTGAGTCCAGTTTTACATTCCGATGTTTCACTTCGGGTTCACTGTATCCCTTGGACATTCTTATTGACGATGAAACACAGAAATTGCAACCGAATTTAATACAAGTGGCACAATGCCGACTTAAGTACAAGAGGACACACACTCTAACTCTCTATGATTTGAACCTCTCCTGTGAGTCCTGCTGTAGATTCCGATGCTTCACTTCAGGTTTACCGTATAACTTGGACCTCCTTATTGACGATGAAACACAGAAATTGCATCCGAATTTAATACTAAAGGCAGAGTGCCGACTTAAGTACAAGAGGACACACACTCTAACTCTCTATGATTTGAACCTCTCCTGTGAGTCCTGCTGTAGATTCCGATGTTTCACTTCATATTTACATTATACCTTGGACCTTCTTCATGACGATGAAACACAGAAATGGCATCCGAATTTCATAAAAAATGCACAATGCCGACTTAAGTACAAGAGGACTGTCACTCTAACTTAAAATGATTTGAACCTCTTCTGTGAGTCCAGTTTTAGATTCCGATGCTTCACTTAAGGTTTACTGTATACCTTGGACCTTCCTATTGACGATGAAACACAGAAATTGCATTTGTATTTATTACAATAGGCACAATGCCGACTTCAGTACAAGACGACTGACACTCTAACTTTCTGTGATTTGAACCTCTCCTGTGAGTCCAGTTTTAGATTCCGATGCTTCACTTCAGGTTTACTGTATACCTTGGACCTTCTTATTGACGATGAAACACAGAAATTGCATCCAAAATTAATACAAGAAGCACAATGCCGACTTAAGTACTAGAGGACTGACACTTAACTTTCTATGATTTGAACCTCTCCTGTGAGTCCAGTTTTAGATTCCGATGCTTCACTTCAGGTTTACTCTATCCCTTGGACCTTCAAAATGACGATGAAACACAGAAATTGCATCCGAATATCATAAAAAAGGCACAATGCCGACTTAAGTACAAGAGGACTGACACTCTAACTTTCTATGATTTGAACCTCTCCTGTGAGTCCAGTTTTAGATCCCGATGCTTCACTTCAGTTTTACAGTATACCTTAGACCTTCTTATTGACGGAGAAACACAGAAATTTGATCCGAATTCAATACAAAATTCACAATGCAGACTTAAGTACAAGATTACTGACACTCTAACTTTCTATGATTTGAACCTCTCCTGTGAGTCCAGTTTTAGATGCCGTTGCTTCACTTCAGGTATACTGTATCCCTTTTACCTTCTTATTCACGATGAAACACAGAAATTGCATCCGAATTTAATACAAAAAGCACAATGCCGACTTAAGTACAAGAGGACACACACTCTAGCTTTCTATGATTTAGACCCCTCCTGTGAGTCCAGATTTAGATTCCGAAACTTCACTTCAGGTTTACTGTATCCCGTGGACCTTCTTATTGACGATGAAGCACAGAAATTGCATCCGAATTTAATACTAAAGGCAGAATGCCGACTTAAGTATAAGAGGACTGACACTCTATCTTAAAATGATTTGAACCTCTTCTGTGAGTCCAGTTTTAGATTCCGATGCTTCACTTCAGGTTTACTGTATACCTTGGACCTTCTTATTGACGATGAAACACAGAAATTGCATTTGAATGTATTACATTAGGCACAATGCCAACTTAAGTACAAGACGACTTACACTCTAACTATCTATGATTTGAACCTCTCCTGTGAGACCAGTTTTAGATTCCGTTTCTTCACTTCAGGTTTACTGTATACCTTGGACCGTCTTATTTACGATGAAACACAGGAATTGCATCCGAATTTAATACAAAAGGCACAATGCCGATTTAAGTACAAGAGTACTGTCACTCTAACTTTCTATGATTTGAACCTCTTCTGTAAGTCCAGCTGTAGATTCCGATGCTTCACTTCAGGTTTCCGTATAACTTGGACCTCCTTATTGACGATGAAACACAAAATTGCATCCGAATTTGAAACAAAATGCACAATGCCGACTTAAGTACAAGCGGACTATCTATGGTTTGAACCTCTCCTGTGAGTCCAGTTTTACATTCCGATGTTTCACTTCGGGTTCACTGTATCCCTTGGACATTCTTATTGACGATGAAACACAGACATTGCATCCGAATTTAATACAAGTGGCACAATGCCGACTTAAGTACAAGAGGACACACACTCTAACTCTCTATGATTTGAACCTCTCCTGTGAGTCCTGCTGTAGATTCCGATGCTTCACTTCAGGTTTACCGTATAACTTGGACCTCCTTATTGACGATGAAACACAGAAATTGCATCCGAATTTAATACTAAAGGCAGAGTGCCGACTTAAGTACAAGAGGACTGGCACTCTAACTTTCTATGATTTGAACCTCTCCTGTGAGTCCAGTATTAGATTCCGATGCCTCAATTCAGGTTTACTGTATTCCTTCGACCTTCTTATTGACGGTGAAACACCGAAATTTCATCCGGATATATTACAAAAGTCACAATGCCGACTTAAGTACAAGAGGACTGACACTCTAACTTTATATGATTTGAACCTCTTCAGTGGGTCCAGTTGTAGATTCCGATGTTTCACTTCATATTTACATTATACCTTGGACCTTCTTCATGACGATGAAACACAGAAATGGCATCCGAATTTCATAAAAAAGGCACAATGCCGACTTAAGTACAAGAGGACTGTCACTCTAACTTTCAATGATTTGAACCTCTCCTGTGAGTCCCGTTTTAGATCCCGATGCTTCACTTCATTTTTACTGTATACCTTGGTCCATCTTATTGACGGTGAAACACCGAAATTTGATCCGAATTTGATACAAAAGTCACTATGCCGACTTAAGTACAAGAGGACTGACACTCTAACTTAAAATGATTTGAACCTCTTCTGTGAGTCCAGTTTTAGATTCCGATGCTTCACTTAAGGTTTACTGTATACCTTGGTCCATCTTATTGACGGTGAAACACCGAAATTTGATCCGAATTTGATACAAAAGTCACTATGCCGACTTAAGTACAAGAGGACTGACACTCTAACTTAAAATGATTTGAACCTCTTCTGTGAGTCCAGTTTTAGATTCCGATGCTTCACTTCAGGTTTACTCTATCCCTTGGACCTTCAAAATGACGATGAAACACAGAAATTGCATCCGAATATCATAAAAAAGGCACAATGCCGACTTAAGTACAAGAGGACTGACACTCTAACTTTTTATGATTTGAACCTCTCCTGTGAGTCCAGTTTTAGATCCCGATGCTTCACTTCAGTTTTACAGTATACCTTAGACCTTCTTATTGACGGAGAAACACAGAAATTTGATCCGAATTCAATACAAAATTCACAATGCAGACTTAAGTACAAAATTACTGACACTCTAACTTTCTATGATTTGAACCTCTCCTGTGAGTCCAGTTTTAGATGCCGTTGCTTCACTTCAGGTATACTGTATCCCTTTTACCTTCTTATTCACGATGAAACACAGAAATTGCATCCGAATTTAATACAAAAAGCACAATGCCGACTTAAGTACAAGAGGACACACACTCTAACTTTCTATGATTTAGACCCCTCCTGTGAGTCCAGATTTAGATTCCGAATCTTCACTTCAGGTATACTGTATCCCGTGGACCTTCTTATTGACGATGAAGCACAGAAATTGCATCCGAATTTAATACTAAAGGCAGAATGCCGACTTAAGTACAAGAGGACTGACACTCTATCTTAAAATGATTTGAACCTCTTCTGTGAGTCCAGTTTTAGATTCCGATGCTTCACTTCAGGTTTACTGTATACCTTGGACCTTCTTATTGACGATGAAACACAGAAATTGCATTTGAATGTATTACATTAGGCACAATGCCAACTTAAGTACAAGACGACTTACACGCTAACTATCTATGATTTGAACCTCTCCTGTGAGACCAGTTTTAGATTCCGTTGCTTCACTTCAGGTTTACTGTATACCTTGGACCGTCTTATTTACGATGAAACACAGGAATTGCATCCGAATTTAATACAAAAGGCACAATGCCGATTTAAGTACAAGAGTACTGTCACTCTAACTTTCTATGATTTGAACCTCTTCTGTAAGTCCAGCTGTAGATTCCGATGCTTCACTTCAGGTTTCCGTATAACTTGGACCTTCTTATTGACGATGAAACACAAAATTGCATCCGAATTTGAAACAAAATGCACAATGCCGACTTAAGTACAAGCGGACTATCTATGGTTTGAACCTCTCCTGTGAGTCCAGTTTTACATTCCGATGTTTCACTTCGGGTTCACTGTATCCCTTGGACATTCTTATTGACGATGAAACACAGACATTGCATCCGAATTTAATACAAGTGGCACAATGCCGACTTAAGTACAAGAGGACACACACTCTAACTCTCTATGATTTGAACCTCTCCTGTGAGTCCTGCTGTAGATTCCGATGCTTCACTTCAGGTTTACCGTATAACTTGGACCTCCTTATTGACGATGAAACACAGAAATTGCATCCGAATTTAATACTAAAGGCAGAGTGCCGACTTAAGTACAAGAGGACTGGCACTCTAACTTTCTATGATTTGAACCTCTCCTGTGAGTCCAGTATTAGATTCCGATGCCTCAATTCAGGTTTACTGTATTCCTTCGACCTTCTTATTGACGGTGAAACACCGAAATTTCATCCGGATATATTACAAAAGTCACAATGCCGACTTAAGTACAAGAGGACTGACACTCTAACTTTATATGATTTGAACCTCTTCAGTGAGTCCAGTTGTAGATTCCGATGTTTCACTTCATATTTACATTATACCTTGGACCTTCTTCATGACGATGAAACACAGAAATGGCATCCGAATTTCATAAAAAAGGCACAATGCCGACTTAAGTACAAGAGGACTGTCACTCTAACTTTCAATGATTTGAACCTCTCCTGTGAGTCCCGTTTTAGATCCCGATGCTTCACTTCATTTTTACTGTATACCTTGGTCCATCTTATTGACGGTGAAACACCGAAATTTGATCCGAATTTGATACAAAAGTCACTATGCCGACTTAAGTACAAGAGGACTGACACTCTAACTTAAAATGATTTGAACCTCTCCTGTGAGTCCAGTTTTAGATTCCGATGCTTCACTTAAGGTTTACTGTATACCTTGGACCTTCTTATTGACGATGAAACACAGAAATTGCATTTGTATTTATTACAATAGGCACAATGCCGACTTCAGTACAAGACGACTGACACTCTAACTTTCTGTGATTTGAACCTCTCCTGTGAGTCCAGTTTTAGATTCCGATGCTTCACTTCAGGTTTACTGTATACCTTGGACCTTCTTATTGACGATGAAACACAGAAATTGGATTTGTATTTATTACAAAAGGCACAATGCCGACTTAAGCACAAGAGGACTGACACTCTAACTTTCTATGATTTGAACCTCTCCTGTGAGTCCAGTTTCAGATCCGATGCTTCACTTCAGGTTTACTGTATACCTTGGACCTTCTTATTGACGATGAAACACAGAGTTTGCATTTGAATTCAATACAAAAGGCACAATGCCGACTTAAGTACAAGAGGACTGACACTCTAACTCTCTATGATTTGAACCACTCCTGTGTGTCCAGTTTTAGATTCCGATGCTTCACTTCAGGTTTACTGTATACCTTGGACTTTCTTATTCACGATGAAACACAGATATTGCATCCGAATTTAATACAAAAGGCACAATGCCGACTGAAGTACAAGTGGACTGACACCCTCACTTTCTATGATTTGACCCTCTCCTGTGAGTCCAGTTTTAGATTCCGATGCTTCACTTCAGGTTTACTGTATACCTTGGACTTTCTTATTGACGATGAAACACAGATATTGCATCCGAATTTAATACAAAACGCACAATGCCGACTTAAGTACAAGAGGACTGACACTCTAACTTAATATGATTTGAACCTCTTCAGTGAGTCCAGTTGGAGATTCCGATGCTTCACTTCAGGTTTACATTACACCTTGGACCTTCTTAATGACGATGAAACACAGAAATGGCATCCGAATTTCATAAAAAAAGGCACAATGCCGACTTAAGTACAAAAGGAATGACACTCTAACGTTCAATGATTAGAACCTATCCTGTAAGACCAGTTTTAGATCCCGATGCTTCACTTCAGTTTTACTGTATACCTTGGACCTTCTTATTGACGGTGAAACACCGAAATTTGATCCGACTTTAATACAAAAGTCACTATGCCGACTTAAGTTCAAGAGGACTGACACTCTAACTTAATATGATTTGAACCTCTTCTGTGAGTCCAGTTTTAGATTCCGATGCTTCACTTAAAGTTTACTGTATACCTTGGACCTTCTTATTGACGATGAAACACAGAAATTGCATTTGAATTTAATACAATAGGCACAATGCCGACTTCAGTACAAGACGACTGACACTCTAACTTTCTGTGATTTGAACCTCTCCTGTGAGTCCAGTTTTAGATTCCGATGCTTCACTTCAGGTTTACTGTATACCTTGGACCTTCTTATTGACGATGAGACACAGAAATTGCATCCGAATGTTATACAAAAGGCACAATGCCGACTTAAGTACAAGAGGAATGACACTTTAACGTTCTATCATTTGAACCTCTCCTGTGAGTCCAGTTTTTGATTCCGATGCTTCACTTCAGGTGTCTGTATACCTTGGACATTCTTATTGACGTTGGAACACAGAAATTGCATCCCAATTTAATACAAATGGCACAATGCCGACTTAAGTACAAGAGGACTGACACTCTAACTTTCTATGATTTGAACCTCTCCTATGAGTCCAGTTTCAGATCCGATGCTTCACTTCAGGTTTACTGTATACCTTGGACCTTCTTATTGACGATGAAACACAGAGATTGCATTTGAATTTAATACAAAAGGCACAATGCCGACTGAAGTACAAGAGGACTGACACTCTCACTTTCTATGTTTTGAACCTCTCCTGTGAGTCCGGATTTGGATTCCGAAGCTTCACTTCAGGTTTACTGTATCACGTGGACCTTCTTATTGACGATGAAGCGCAGAAATTGCATCCGAATTTAATACTAAAGGCAGAATGCCGACTTAAGTACAAGAGGACTGACACTCTAACTTAAAATGATTTGAACCTCTTCTGTGAGTCCAGTTTTAGATTCCGATGCTTCACTTCAGGTTAACTGTATACCTTCGACCTTCTCATTGACGATGAAACACAGAAATTGCATTTGAAATTAATACAATAGGCACAATGCCAACTTAAGTCTAAGACGACTGACACCCTAACTATCAATGATTTGAACCTCTCCTGTGAGACCAGTTTTAGATTCCGTTGCTTCACTTCAGGTTTACTGTATACCTTGGACCGTCTTATTTACGATGAAACACAGAAATTGCATCCGAATTTAATACAAAAGGCAAGATGCCGACTTAAGTACAAGAGGACTGACACTCTCTCTTTCTATGTTTTGAACCTCTCCTGTGAGTGAAGTTTTTGATTCCGATGCTTCACTTCAGGTTTACTATATACCTTTGACCCTCTTATTGACGATGAAACACAGATATTGCATCCGAATTTAATACACAATGCACAATGCCGACTTAAGTACAAGAGAACTGACACTCTAACTTTCTATGATTTGAAACTCTCCTGTGAGTCCAGTTTGAGACTCCGATGCTTCACTTCAGGTTTACTGTATCCCTTGGACCTTCTTATTGACGATGAAACACAGAAATTGCATCCGAATATCATAAAAAAGGCACAATGCCGACTTAAGTACAAGAGGACTGACACTCTAACTTTCTATGATTTGAACCTCTCCTGTGAGTCCAGTTTTAGATCCCGATGCTTTACTTCAGTTTTACTGTTTACCTTGGACCTTCTTATCAACGGCGAAACACAGAGTTTGCATTTGAATTCAATACAAAAGGCACAATGCCGACTTAAGTACAAGAGGACTGACACTCTAACTCTCTATGATTTGAACCACTCCTGTGTGTCCAGTTTTTGATTCCGATGCTTCGCTTAAGGTTTACTGTATCCCTTGGACCTTCTTATTGACGATGAAACACAGAAATTGCATCCAAAATTAATACAAGAAGCACAATGCCGACTTAAGTACTAGAGGACTGACACTTAACTTTCTATGATTTGAACCTCTCCTGTGGGTCCAGTTTTACATTCCGATGCTTCACTTCAGGTTTACTCTATCCCTTGGACGTTCAAAATGACGATGAAACACAGAGATTGCATCCGAATATCATAAAAAAGGCACAATGCCGACTTAAGTTCAAAAGGACTGACACTCTAACTTTCTATGATTTGAACCTCTCCTGTGAGTCCAGTTTTAGATCCCGATGCTTCACTTCAGTTTTACTGTATACCTTGGACCTTCTTATAGACGGAGACACACAGAAATTTGATCCGAATTTAATACAAAATTCACAATGCAGACTTAAGTACAAGATTACTGACACTCTAACTTTCTATGATTTGAACCTCTCCTGTGAGTCCAGTTTTAGATGCCGTTGCTTCACTTCAGGTTTACTGTATCCCTTTTACCTTCTTATTCACGATGAAACACAGAAATAGCATCCGAATTTAATACAAAAGGCTCAATGCCGACTTAAGTACAAGAGGACACACACTCTAACTTTCTATGATTTAGACCCCTACTGTGAGTCCAGATTTAGATTCCGAATCTTCACTTCAGGTTTACTGTATCCCGTGGACCTTCTTATTGACGATGAAGCACAGAAATTGCATCCGAATTTAATACTAAAGGCAGAATGCCGACTTAAGTACAAGAGGACTGACACTCTATCTTAAAATGATTTGAACCTCTTCTGTGAGTCCAGTTTTAGATTCCGATGCTTCACTTCAGGTTTACTGTATACCTTGGACGTTCTTATTGACGATGAAACACAAAATTGCATCCGAATTTAAAACAAAATGCACAATGCCGACTTAAGTAAAAGAGTACTGTCACTCTAACTTTCTATGATTTGAACCGCTTCTGTGAGTCCAGTTTTGGATTCCGATGCCTCAATTCAGGTTTACTGTATTCCTTCGACCTTCTTATTGACGGTGAAACACCGAAATTTCATCCGGATTTATTACAAAAGGCACAATGCCGACTTATGTACAAGCGGACTATCTATGGTTTGAACCTCTCCTGTGAGTCCAGTTTTACATTCCGATGTTTCACTTCGGGTTCACTGTATCCCTTGGACATTCTTATTGACGATGAAACACAGAAATTGCATCCGAATTTAATACAAATGGCACAATGCCGACTTAAGTACAAGAGGACACACACTCTAACTCTCTATGATTTGAACCTCTCCTGTGAGTCCAGCTATAGATTCCGATGCTTCACTTCAGGTTTACCGTATAACTTGGACCTCCTTATTGACGATGAAACACAGAAATGGCATCCGAATTTCATAAAAAAGGCACAATGCCGACTTAAGTACAAGCGGACTGACACTCTAACTTTCAATGATTTGAACCTCTCCTGTGAGTCCCGTTTTAGATCCCGATGCTTCACTTCAGTTTTACTGTATACCTTGGACCTTCTTATTGACGGTGAAACACCGAAATTTGATCCGAATTTGATACATAAGTCACTATGCCGACTTAAGTACAAGAGGACTGACACTCTAACTTAATATGATTTGAATTTCTTCTGTGAGCCCAGTTTTAGATTCCGATGCTTCACTTAAGGTTTAATGGATACCTTGGACCTTCTTATCGACGATGAAACACAGAAATTGCATCCGAATTTAATACAAAAGGCACAATGCCGACTTAAGTACAAGAGGACTGACACTTTAACTTTCTATTATTTGAACCTCTCCTGTGAGTCCAGTTTTAGATTCCGATGGTTCACCTCAGGTGTCTGTATACCTTGGACATTCTTATTGACGATGAAACACAGAAATTGCATCCGAATTAATTACAAAATGCACAATGCCGACTTAAGTACAAGAGAAAGGACACTCTAACTTTCTGTGATTTGAACCACTCCTGTGTGTCCAGTTTAAGATTCCGATGCTTCACTTCAGGTTTACTGTATACCTTGGACTTTGTTATTGACGATGAAAAACAGATATTGCATCCGAATTTAATACAAAAGGCACAATGCCGACTGAAGTACAAGTGGACTGACACACTCACTTTCTATGATTTGACCCTCTCCTGTGAGTCCAGTTTTAGATTCCGATGCTTCACTTCAGGTTTACTGTATACCTTGGACTTTCTTATTGACGATGAAACACAGATATTGCATCCGAATTTAATACAAAACGCACAATGCCGACTTAAGTACAAGAGGACTGACACTCTAACTTAATATGATTTGAACCCCTTCAGTGGGTCCAGTTGGAGATTCCGATGCTTCACTTCAGGTTTACATTATACCTTGGACCTTCTTAATGACGATGAAACACAGAAATGGCATCCGAATTTCATAAAAAAAGGCACAATGCCGACTTAAGTACAAAAGGAATGGCACTCTAACGTTCAATGATTAGAACCTCTCCTGTAAGACCAGTTTTAGATCCCGATGCTTCACTTCAGTTTTACTGTATACCTTGGACCTTCTTATTGACGGTGAAACACCGAAATTTGATCCGAATTTGATACAAAAGTCACTATGCCGACTTAAGTACAAGAGGACTCACACTCTAACTTAATATGATTTGAATTTCTTCTGTGAGTCCAGTTTTAGATTCCGATGCCTCACTTAAGGTTTATGGTATACCTTGGACCTTCTTATTGACGATGAAACACAGAAATTGCATCCGAATTTAATACAAAAGGCACAATGCCGACTTAAGTACAAGAGGACTGACACTTTAACTATCTATTATTTGAACCTCTCCTGTGAGTCCAGTTTTAGATTCCGATGGTTCACCTCAGGTGTCTGTATACCTTGGACATTCTTATTGACGATGAAACACAGAAATTGCATCTGAATTAATTACAAAATGCACAATGCCGACTTAAGTACAAGAGAAAGGACACTCTAACTTTCTATGATTTGAAACTCTCCTGTGAGTCCAGTTTGAGATTCCGATGCTTCACTTCAGGTTTACTGTATCCCTTGGACCTTCTTATTGACGATGAAACACAGAAATTGCATCCGAAAATAATAAAAAAGGCACAATGCCGACTTACGTACAAGAGGACTGACACTCTAACTTTCTATGATTTGAACCTCTCCTGTGAGTCCAGTTTTAGATTCCGATGCTTCACGTCAGGTTTACTGTATCCCTTGGACCTTCTTATTGACGATGAAACACAGAAATTGCATCCGAATTTAATACAAAAGGCACAAAGCCGACTTAAGTACAAGAGGACTGACACTCTAATTTTCTATGCTTTGAACCTCTCCAGTGACTCCAGTTTTAGTTTCCGATGCTTCACTTCAGGTTTACCGTATCCCTTGGACCTTCTTATTGACGATGAAACACAGTAATTGCGTCCGTATCTAATAAAAATGGCACAATGCCAACTTAAGTACAAGAGGACTGATACTCTAACTTTCTATGATTTGAACCTTTCCTGTGAGTCCTGTTTTAGATTCCGTTGCTTCAATTCAGGTTTACTGTATCCCTTGGATACTCTTATTGACGATGAAACACAGAAATTGCATCCGAATATAATACAAAAGGCACAATGCCGACTTAAGTACAAGAGGACTGACACTCTAATTTTCTATGCTTTGAACCTCTCCTGTTACTCCAGTTTAGATTCCGATGCTTCACTTCACGTTTACTGTATCCCTTGGACCTTCTTATTGACGATGAAACACATAAAATGCATCCGAATTTAATACAATTGGTACAGTGCCAACTTAAGTACAAGAGGACTGATACTCTAACTTTCTATGATTTGAACCACTCCTGTGAGTCCAGTTTTAGATTCCGATGCTTTCCCTTCAGGTTTTCTGTATCCCTTGGACCTTCTTATTGACGATGAAACACAGAAATTGCATCCGAATTTAATACAAATGGCACAATGCCGACTTAAGTACAAGTGGACTGACACTCTAACTTTCTATGATTTGAACCTCTCCGGTGAGTTCCAGTTTTAGATTCCGATGCTTCACTTCAGGTATACAGTATCCCTTGGACATTCATATTGACGATGAATCACAGAAATTGAATCCGATTTTAATACAAAAGGCACAATGCCAACTTAAGTACAAGAGGACGGACACTCCAACAATCTATGATTTGAACTTCTCCTGTGAGTCCAGTTTTAGATTCCGATGCTGCACTTCAGGTTTACCGTATACCTTGTACCTTCTTATTGACGATGAAACACAGAAATTGCATCCGAATTTAATACAAAAGGCACAATGCCGACTTAAGTACAAGAGGACTGACACTCTAACTCTCTATGATTTGAACCACTCCTGAGTGTCCAGTTTTAGATTCCGATGCTTCACTTCAGGTTTACTGTATACCTTGGACTTTCTTATTGACGATGAAGAACAGATATTGCATCCGAATTTAATACAAAACGCACAATGCCGACTTAAGTACAAGAGGACTGACACTCTAACTTAATATGATTTGAACCTCTTCAGTGAGTCCAGTTGGAGATTCCGATGCTTCACTTCAGGTTTACATTATACCTTGGACCTTCTTAATGACGATGAAACACAGAAATGGCATCCGAATTTCATAAAAAAAGGCACAATGCCGACTTAAGTACAAAAGGAATGGCACTCTAACGTTCAATGATTAGAACCTCTCCTGTAAGTCCAGTTTTCGGTCCCGATGCTTCACTTCAGTTTTACTGTATACCTTGGACCTTCTTATTGACGGTGAAACACAGAAATTGCATCCGAATTTAATACAAAAGGCACAATGCCGACTTAAGTACAAGAGGACTGACACTTTAACTTTCCATTATTTGAACCTCTCCTGTGAGTCCAGTTTTAGATTCCGATGCTGCACTTCAGGTTTACCGTATACCTTGTACCTTCTTATTGACGATGAAACACAGAAATTGCATCAGAATTTGATACAAAACTCACTATGCCGACTTAAGTACAAGAGGACTGACACTCTAACTTAATATGATTTGAACCTCTTCTGTGAGTCCAGTTTTAGATTCCGATGCTTCACTTAAGGTTTAGTGTATACCTTGGACCTTCTTATTGACGATGAAACACAGAAATTGCATCCGAATTTAATACAAAAGGCACAATGCCGACTTAAGTACAAGAGGACTGACACTTTAACTTTCTATTATTTGAACCTCTCCTGTGAGTCCAGTTTTAGATTCCGATGCTTCACGTCAGGTTTCTGTATACCTTGGACATGCTTATTGACGATGAAACACAGAAATTGCATCCCAATTTAATACAAAAATCACAATGCCGACTTAAGTACAAGATTACTGACACTCTAACATTCTATGATTTGAACCTCTCCTGTGAGACCAGTTTTAGATTCCGTTGGTTCACTTCAGGTTTACTGTATACCTTGGACCGTCTTATTGACGATGAAACACAGAAATTGCATCCGAATTTAATACAAAAGGCACAATGCCGACTTAAGTACAAGAGGACTGACAATTTAACGTTCTATGATTTGAACCTCTCCTGTGAGTCCAGTTTTAGATTCCGATGCTTCACTTCAGGTTTCTGTATACCTTGGACATGCTTATTGACGATGAAACACAGAAATTGCATCCGAATTTAATACAAAAGGCACAATGCCGACTTAAGTACAAGAGGAGAGACACTCTAACTTTCTATGATTTGATCCTCTCCTGTAAGTCCAGTTTTAGAATCCGATGCTTCACTTCAGGTTTACTGTATACCTTGGAACTTCTTATTGACAATGAAACACAGAAATTGCATCGGAATTACATTCAAAAGGCACAATGCCGACTTAAGTACAAGAGGACTGACACTCTAACTTTCTATGATTTGAACCTCTCCTGTGAGTCCAGTTTTAGATTCCGATGCTTCACTTCAGGTTTACTGTAACACTTTGACCTTCTTATTGCCGATGAAACACAGAAATTGCATCCGAATTTAATACAAGAGACACAATACCGACTTAAGTGCAAGAGGACTGACACTCTCACTTTCTATGATTTGAACCTCTCCTGTGAGTCCAGTTTTATATTCCGATGCTTCACGTCAGGTTTACTGTATCCCTTGGACCTTCTTATTGACGATGAAACACAGAAATTGCATCCGAAATTAATACAAAAGGCACAAAGCCGACTTAAGTACAAGAGGACTGACACTCTAATTTTCTATGCTTTGAACCTCTCCAGTGACTCCTGTTTTAGTTTCCGATGCTTCACTTCAGGTTTACTGTATCCCTTGGACCTTCTTATTGACGATGAAACACAGAAATTGCGTCCATATCTAATAAAAATGGCACAATGCCAACTTAAGTACAAGAGGACTGATACTCTAACTTTCTATGATTTGAACCTCTCCTGTGAGTCCACTTTTAGATTCCGAAGCTTAACTTCAGGTTTTTTGTATCCTTTTATACCTTGTTATTGACGATGAATGACAGAAATTGCATCCGAGTCTAATACAAAAGGCACAATGCCGACTTAAGTACAAGAGGACTGACACTCTAACTTTCTATGATTTGAACCTCTCCTGTGAGTCCAGTTTTAGATTCCGATGCTTCACTTCAGGTTTTCTATATCCCTTGTACCTTCTTATGGACGATGAAACTCAGTAATTGCATCCGAATTAAATACAAAAATAACAATGCCGACTTAAGTACAAGAGGACTTACACTCTAACTTTCAATGATTTAAACCTCTCCTGTGAGTCCAGATTTTGATTCCGATGCTTCACTTCAGGTCTCTGTATACTTTGGACCTTCTTATTGACTATGAAACAAAGAAATTGCATCCGAATTTAATACATAAGGCACAATGCCGACTTAAGTACAAGAGGACTGACACTCTAACTTTCTATGATTTGAACCGCTCCTGTGAGTCCAGTTTTAGATTCCGGTGCTTCACTTCAGGTTTACTGTACACCTTGGACCTCCTTATTGACGATGAAATACAGAAATTGCATCCGAATTTAATACAAAGGGCACAATGCCGACTGAAGTAAATGAAGACTGACACTCTCACTTTCTATGATTTAAACCTCTCCTGTGAGTCCAGTTTTAGCTTCCGATGCTTCACTTCAGGTTTACTATATAGCTCGGACCTTCTTATTGATGATGAAACACAGAAATTGCATCCGAATTTAATACAAAAGGCACAATGCCGACTTAAGTACAAGAAGACTGACACTCTCACTTTCTATGATTTGAACCGCTCCTATGAGTCCAGTTTTAGATTCCGATGCTTCACTTCAGGTTTACTGTATCCCTTGGACCTTCTTATTGACGATGAAACACAGAAATTGCATCCGAATTTAATAGAAAAGGCACAATGCCGACTTAAGTACAAGAGGACTGACACTCTAACTTTCCATGATTTGAACCTCTCCTGTGAGTCCAGTTTTAGATTCCGGTGCTTCATTTCAGGTTTACTGTATCCCTTTGACCTTCTTATTGACGATGAAACACCGAAATTGCATCAGAATTTAACACAAAAGGCACAATGCCGACTTAAGTACAAGAGGACTGACACTCTAACTTTCTATGATTTGAACCCCTCTTGTGAGTCCAGTTTTAGATTGCGATGCTTCACTTCAGGTATACTGTATCCCTTTGACCTTCTTATTGACGATGAAACACCGAAATTGCATCAGAATTTAACACAAAAGGCACAATGCCGACTTAAGTACAAGAGGACTGACACTCTAACTTTCTATGATTTTAACCTCTCCGGTGAGTTCCAGTTTTAGATTCCGATGCTTCACTTCAGGTATACTGTATCCCTTGGACATTCATATTGACGATGAATCACAGAAATTGAATCCGATTTTAATACAAAAGGCACAATGCCAACTTAAGTACAAGAGGACGGACACTCCAACAATCTATGATTTGAACTTCTCCTGTGAGTCCAGTTTTAGATTCCGATGCTGCATTTCAGGTTTACCGTATACCTTGTACCTTCTTATTGACGATGAAACACAGAAATTGCATCCGAATTTAATACAAAAGGCACAATGCCGACTTAAGTACAAGAGGACTGACACTCTAACTTTCTATTATTTGAACCTCTCCTGTGAGTCCAGTTTTAGATTCCGATGCTTCACTTTGGGTTCACTGTATCCCTTGGACCTTCTTATTGACGATGAAACAGAGAAATTTACATCCGAATTTAATACAAATGGCACAATGCTGACTCTAGTACAAGAAGACTGACACTCTAACTTTCTATGATTTGAACCTCTCCTGTGAGTCCAGTTTTAGATTCCGATGCTTCACTTCAGGTTAACTGTATCCATTGGACCTTGTTATTACGATGAAACACAGAAATAGCATCCGAGTCAAATACAAAAGTCACAATGCCGACTTAAACACAAGAGGACTGACACTCTAACTGTCTATGATTTGAACCCCTCCTGTGAGTCCAGTTTTAGATCCGATGCTTCACTTCAGGTTTACTGTATACCTTGGACCTTCTTATTGACGATGAAACACAGAAATTGCATTTGAATTTAATACAAAAGGCACAATGCCGACTTAAGTACAAGAGGACTGACACTCTAACTTTGTATGAGTTGAACCACTCCTGTGAGTCCAGTTTTAGATTCCGATGCTTCACTTCAGGTTTACTGTATACCTTGGACTTTCTTATTGACGATGAAACACAGAAATTGCATCCGAATTTAATACAAACGGCACAATAACGACTGAAGTACAAGAGGACTGACACTCTCACTTTCTTTGATTTGAACCTCTCCTGTGAAAACAGTTTTTGATTCCGATGCTTCACTTCAGGTTTACTATATACCTTACACCTTCTTATTGACGATGAAACACAGAAATTGCATCCGAATTTAGTATAAAATGCACAATGCCGACTTAATTACAAGAGAACTGACACCCTAACTCTCTATGATTTGAACCACTCCTGTGAGTCCAGTTTGAGATTCCGATGCTTCACTTCAGGTTTACTGTATCCCTTTGACCTTCTTATTGACGATGAAACACAGAAATTGCATCCGAATTTAATACAAAAGGCACAATGCCGACTTAAGTACTAGAGGACTGACACTCTAACATTCTATGATTTGAACCTCTCCTGTGAGTCCAGTTTTAGTTTCCGATGCTTCACTTCAGGCTTACTGTATCCCTTGCACCTTATAATTGACGATGAAACACAGAAATTGCTTCCGAATTTCATAAAAAAGGCACAATGACGACTGAAGTACAAGCGGACTGACACTCTATCTTTCTATGATTTGAACCTCTCCTGTGAGTCCAGTTTTATATCCAATGCTTCACATCAGGTTTACTGTATACCTTGGACCTTCTTATTGACGATGAAACACAGAAATTGCATTTGAATTTAATACGAAACACACAATGCCGACTTAAGTACAAGAGGACCTCCACTCTAATTTTCTATGATTTGAACCACTCCTGTGAGTCCAGTTTTAGATTCCGATGCTTCACTTCAGGTTTATCATATACCTTGGACCTTCTTATTGACGATGGAACACAGAAATTGCATCCGAATTTAATACAAAAGGCACAATGCCGACTGAAGAACAAGAGGACTGACACTCTCACTTTCTATGATTTGAACCCCTCTGTGAGTCCAGTTTTAGATTCCGATGCTTCACTTCAGGTTTACTATATACCTTGGACCTTCTTATTGACGATGAAACACAGAAATTGCATCCTAATTTAATACAAAAGGCACAATGCCGACTTAAGTACAAGAGGACTGACACTCTAACTTTCTATGACTTAACCCCTCCTGTGAGTCCAGTTTTAGATTGCGATGCTTCACTTCAGGTATACTGTATCCCTTTGACCTTCTTATTGACGATGAAACACCGAAATTGCATCCGAATTTAACACAAAAGGCACAATGCCGACTTAAGTACAAGAGGACTGTCACTCAACCTTTCTATGATTAGAACCTTTCCTGTGAGTCCTGTTTTAGATTCCGTTGCTTCAATTCAGGTTTACTGTATCCCTTGGATACTCTTATTGACGACGAAACACAGAAATTGCATCCGAATATAATACAAAAGGCACAATGCCGACTTAAGTACAAGAGGACTGACACTCTAATTTTCTATGCTTTGAACCTCTCCTGTTACTCCAGTTTAGATTCCGATGCTTCACTTCAGGTTTACTGTATCCCTTGGACCTTCTTATTGACGATGAAACACATAAAATGCATCCGAATTCAATACAATTGGTACAGTGCCTACTTAAGTACAAGAGGACTGATACTCTAACTTTCTATGATTTGAACCACTCCTGTGAGTCCAGTTTTAGATTCCGATGCTTCACTTCAGGTTTACTGTATCCCTTGGACCTTCTTATTGACGATGAAACACAGAAATTGCATCCGAATTTAATACAAATGGCAGAATGCCGACTTAAGTACAAGTGGACTGACACTCTAACTTTCTATGACTTGAACCTCTCCGGTGAGTTCCAGTTTTAGATTCCGATGCTTCACTTCAGGTATACTGTATCCCTTGGACATTCATATTGACGATGAATCACAGAAATTGAATCCGATTTTAATACAAAAGGCACAATGCCAACTTAAGTACAAGAGGACGGACACTCCAACAATCTATGATTTGAACTTCTCCTGTGAGTCCAGTTTTAGATTCCGATGCTGCACTTCAGGTTTACCGTATACCTTGTACCTTCTTATTGACGATGAAACACAGAAATTGCATCCGAATTTAATTCAAAAGGCACAATGCCGACTTAAGTACAAGAGGACTGACACTCTAACTTTCTACTATTTGAACCTCTCCTGTGAGTCTAGTTTTAGATTCCGATGCTTCTCTTCAGGTATACTGTATCCCTTGGACATTCTTATTGACGATGAATCACAGAAATTGAATCCGAAATTAATACAAATGGCACAATGCCGACTTAAGTACAAGAGGACTGACACTCTAACTTTCTATGATTTGAACACCTCCTGTGAGTCCCGTTTTAGATTCCGATGCTTCACTTCAGGTAAAGTGTATCCCTTGGACATTCTTATTGACGATGAAACACAGAAATTGCATCCGAATTTAATACATAAGGCACAATGCCGACTTAAACACAAGAGGACTGACACTCTAACTGTCTATGATTTGAACCTCTCCTGTGAGTCCAGTTTTAGATCCGATGCTTCACTTCAGGTTTACTGGATACCTTGGACCTTCTTATTGACGATGAAACACAGAAATTGCATTTGAATTTAATACAAAAGGCACAATGCCGACTTAAGTACAAGAGGACTGACACTCTAACTTTGTATGAGTTGAACCACTCCTGTGAGTCCAGTTTTAGATTCCGATGCTTCACTTCAGGTTTACTGTATACCTTGGACTTTCTTATTGACGATGAAACACAGAAATTGCATCCGAATTTAATACAAACGGCACAATAACGACTGAAGTACAAGAGGACTGACACTCTCACTTTCTTTGATTTTAACCTCTCCTGTGAAAACAGTTTTTGATTCCGATGCTTCACTTCAGGTTTACTATATACCTTACACCTTCTTATCGACGATGAAACACAGAAATTGCATCCGAATTTAGTACAAAATGCACAATGCCGACTTAATTACAAGAGAACTGACACCCTAACTTTCTATGATTTGAACCACTCCTGTGAGTCCAGTTTGAGATTCCGATGCTTCACTTCAGGTTTACTGTATCCCTTTGACCTTCTTATTGACGATGAAACACAGAAATTGCATCCGAATTTAATACAAAAGGCACAATGCCGACTTAAGTACTAGAGGACTGACACTCTAACATTCTATGATTTGAACCTCTCCTGTGAGTCCAGTTTTAGGTCACAATGCTTCACATCAGTTTTACTGTATATCTTGGACCTTCTTATTGACGGTGAAACACAGAAATTTGATCCGAATTTAATACAAAAGTCAAAATGCCGGCTGAAGTACAAGATTACTGACACTCTAACATTCTATGATTTGAACGTCTCCTGTGAGTCCAGTTTTAGATGCCGATGCATCACTTCAGGTTTACTGTATACCTTGTACCTTCTTACTGACGATGGAGCACAGAAATCGCATCCGAATTCAATATTAAAGGCAGAATGCCGACTTCAGTACAAGACACTGACACTCTAACTTTCTATGATTTGAACCTCTCCTGTGAGTCCAGTTTAGATTCCGATGCATCACTTATGGTTTACTGTATACCTTGGACCTTCTTATTGACGATGAAACACAGAAATTGCATCCGAATTTAATACAAAAGGCACAATGCCGACTGAAGAACAAGAGGACTGACACTCTCACTTTCTATGATTTGAACCCCTCTGTGAGTCCAGTTTTAGATTCCGATGCTTCGTTTCAGGTTTACTATATACCTTGGACCTTCTTATTGACGATGAAACACAGAAATTGCATCCGAATTTAATACAAAAGGCACAATGCCGACTTAAGTACAAGAGGACTGACACTCTAACTTTCTATGATTTGAACCCCTCCTGTGAGGCCAGTTTAGATTGCGATGCTTCACTTCAGGTATACTGTATCCCTTTGACCTTCTTATTGACGATGAAACACCGAAATTGCATCCGAATTTAACACAAAAGGCACAATGCCGACTTAAGTACAAGAGGACTGACACTCTATTTTTCTATGCTTTGAACCTCTCCTGTTACTCCAGTTTAGATTCCGATGCTTCACTTCAGGTTTACTGTATCCCTTGGACCTTCTTATTGACGATGAAACACATAAAATGCATCCGAATTTAATACAATTGGTACAGTGCCAACTTAAGTACAAGAGGACTGATACTCTAACTTTCTATGATTTGAACCACTCCTGTGAGTCCAGTTTTAGATTCCGATGCTTCACTTCAGGTCTACTGTATCCCTTGGACCTTCTTATTGACGATGAAACACAGAAATTGCATCCAAATTTAATACAAATGGCACAATGCCGACTTTAGTAAAAGTGGACTGACACTCTAACTTTCTATGATTTGAACCTCTCCGGTGAGTTCCAGTTTTAGATTCCGATGCTTCACTTCAGGTATACTGTATCCCTTGGACATTCATATTGACGATGAATCACAGAAATTGAATCCGATTTTAATACAAAAGGCACAATGCCAACTTAAGTACAAGAGGACGGACACTCCAACAATCTATGATTTGAACTTCTCCTGTGAGTCCAGTTTTAGATTCCGATGCTGCACTTCAGGTTTACCGTATACCTTGTACCTTCTTATTGACGATGAAACACAGAAATAGCATCCGAATTTAATACAAAAGGCACAATGCCGACTTAAGTACAAGAGGACTGACACTCTAACTTTCTATTATTTGAACCTCTCCTGTGAGTCCAATTTTAGATTCCGATGCTTCTCTTCAGGTATACTGTATCCCTTGGACATTCTTATTGACGATGAATCAAAGAAATTGAATCCGAATTTAATACAAAAGTCAAAATGCCGGCTGAAGTACAAGATTACTGACACTCTAACATTCTATGATTTGAACATCTCCTGTGAGTCCAGTTTTAGATTCCGAAGCTTCACTTCAGGTTTACTTTATAACTTGGACCTTCTTATTGACGATGAATCAAAGAAATTGAATCCGAAATTAATACAAATGGCAAAATGCCGACTTAAGTACAAGAGGACTAACACTTTAACTTTCTATGATTTGAACCTCTCCTGTGAGTCCAGTTTTATATCCAATGCTTCACATCAGGTTTACTGTATATCTTGGACCTTCTTATTGACGATGAAACACAGAAATTGCATTTGAATTTAATACGAAACACACAATGCCGACTTATGTACAAGAGGACCTCCACTCTAATTTTCTATGATTTGAACCACTCCTGTGAGTCCAGTTTTAGATTCCGATGCTTCACTTCAGGTTTATCGTATACCTTGGACCTTCTTATTGACGATGAAACACAGAAATTGCATCCGAATTACATTCAAAAGGCACAATGCCGACTGAAGAACAAGAGGACTGACACTCTCACTTTCTATGATTTGAACCCCTCTGTGAGTCCAGTTTTAGATTCCGATGCTTCACTTCAGGTTTACTATATACCTTGGACCTTCTTATTGACGATGTAACACAGAAATTGCATCCGAATTTAATACAAAAGGCACAATGCCGACTTAAGTACAAGAGGACTGACACTCTCAATTTCTATGATTTGAACTTCTCCTGTGAGTCCAGTTTTAGATTACGATGCTTCACTTCAGGTTTTCTGTATACCTTGGACCTTCTTACTGACGATGAAACACAGAAATTGCATCAGAATGAAATTCAAAAGGCACAATGCCGACTTAAGTACAAGAGGACTGACACTCTCACTTTCTGTGATTTGAACCTCTCCTGTGAGTCCAGTTTTAGATTCCGAAGCTTCACTTCAGGTTTACTTTATAACTTGGACCTTCTTATTGACGATGAAACACAGAAATTGCATCCGAATTTAATACAAAAGGCACAATGCCGACTTAAGTACAAGAGGACTGACACTCTAACTATCTATGATTTGAACCTCTCCTGTGAGTCCAGGTTTAGATTCCGATGCTTCACTTCAAGTTTACTGTATCCTTTGGACCTTGTTATTGACGCTGAAACACAGAAATTGCATCCGAGTCTAATACAAAAGGCACAATGACGACTTAAGTACAAGAGGACAGACACTCTAACTTTCTATGGTGTGAACCTCTCCTGTGAGTCCAGTTTTAGATTCCGATGCTTCACTTCAGGATTACTGTATCCCTTGTACCTTCCTATTGACGATGAAACTCAGAAATTGCATCCGAATTTAATACAAAAGGCACAATGCCGACTTAAGTACATGAGGACTGACACTTTAACTTTCTATGATTTCAACCTTTCCAGTGAGTTCAGTTTTAGATTCCGATGGTTCACTTCAGGTTTGCTGTATCCCTTGGACCTTCTTATTGACGATGAAATACAGAAATTGCATCCGAATTTAATACAAAAGGCACAATGCCGACTTCAATACAAGAGGACTGACACTCTAACAATATATGATTTGAACCTCTCCTGTGAGTCCAGTTTTCGTTCCGATGCTTCACTTCAGGTTTACTGTATACCTTGGACCTACTTATTGACGATGAAACACAGAAATTGCATTTGAATTTAATACAAAAGGCACAATGCCGACTTAAGTACAAGAGGACTGACACTCTAACTTTCTATGATTTGAACCACTCCTGTGAGTCCAGTTTTAGATTCCGATGCTTCACTACAGGTTTACTGTATAGCTTGGACTTTCTTATTGTCGATGAAACACAGAAATGGCATCCGAATTTAATACAAAAGGCACAATAACGACTGAAGTACAAGAGGACTGACACTCTCACTTTCTATGATTTGAACCTCTCCTGTGAAAACAGTTTTTGATTCCGATGCTTCACTTCAAGTTTACTATATACCTTGGATCTTCTTATTGACGATGAAACACAGAAATTGCATCCGGATTTAGTACAAAATGCACAATGCCGACTTAAGTACAAGAGAACTTATACCCTAACTTTCTATGATTTGAACCACACCTGTGAGTCCAGTTTGAGATTCCGATGCTTCACTTCAGGTTTACTGTATCCCTTTGACCTTCTTATTGACGATGAAACACAGAAATGGCATCCGAATTTAATACAGAAGGCACAATGCCGACATAAGTACATGAGGACTGACACTTTAACTTTCTATGATTTCAACCTTTCCAGTGAGTTCAGTTTTAGATTCCGATGGTTCACTTCAGGTTTACTGTATACCTTGGACCTTCTTATTGACGATGAAACACAGAAATAGCATACGAATTTAATACAAAAGGCACAATGCCGACTTAAGTACAAGAGGACTGACACTCTCACTTTCTATGATTGGAACCTCTCCTGTGAGTCCAGATTTAGATTCCGATGCTTCACTTCAAGTTTACTGTATACCTTGGACCTTCTTATTGACGATGAAACAGAGAAATAGCATCCGAATTTAATACAAAATGCACAATGCCGACTTAAGTACAAGAGGACCTACACTCTAACTTTCTATGAATTGAACCACTCCTGTGAGTCCAGTTTCAGATTCCGATGCTTCACTTCAGGTTTACTGTATACCTTGGAACTTCTTATTGACGATGATACACAGAAATTGCATCGGAATTAAATTCAAAAGGCACAATGCCGACTTCAATACAAGAGGACTGACACTCTAACAATATATGATTTGAACCTCTCCTGTGAGTCCAGTTTTCGTTCCGATGCTTCACTTCAGGTTTACTGTATACCTTGGACCTACTTATTGACGATGAAACACAGAAATTGCATTTGAATTTAATAGAAAAGGCACAATGCCGACTTAAGTACAAGAGGACTGACACTCTAACTTTCTATGATTTGAACCACTCCTGTGAGTCCAGTTTTAGATTCCGATGCTTCACTTCAGGTCTACTGTATCCCTTGGACCTTCTTATTGACGATGAAACACAGAAATTGCATCCAAATTTAATACAAATGGCACAATGCCGACTTTAGTAAAAGTGGACTGACACTCTAACTTTCTATGATTTGAACCTCTCCGGTGAGTTCCAGTTTTAGATTCCGATGCTTCACTTCAGGTATACTGTATCCCTTGGACATTCATATTGACGATGAATCACAGAAATTGAATCCGATTTTAATACAAAAGGCACAATGCCAACTTAAGTACAAGAGGACGGACACTCCAACAATCTATGATTTGAACTTCTCCTGTGAGTCCAGTTTTAGATTCCGATGCTGCACTTCAGGTTTACCGTATACCTTGTACCTTCTTATTGACGATGAAACACAGAAATAGCATCCGAATTTAATACAAAAGGCACAATGCCGACTTAAGTACAAGAGGACTGACACTCTAACTTTCTATTATTTGAACCTCTCCTGTGAGTCCAATTTTAGATTCCGATGCTTCTCTTCAGGTATACTGTATCCCTTGGACATTCTTATTGACGATGAATCAAAGAAATTGAATCCGAATTTAATACAAAAGTCAAAATGCCGGCTGAAGTACAAGATTACTGACACTCTAACATTCTATGATTTGAACATCTCCTGTGAGTCCAGTTTTAGATTCCGAAGCTTCACTTCAGGTTTACTTTATAACTTGGACCTTCTTATTGACGATGAATCAAAGAAATTGAATCCGAAATTAATACAAATGGCAAAATGCCGACTTAAGTACAAGAGGACTAACACTTTAACTTTCTATGATTTGAACCTCTCCTGTGAGTCCAGTTTTATATCCAATGCTTCACATCAGGTTTACTGTATATCTTGGACCTTCTTATTGACGATGAAACACAGAAATTGCATTTGAATTTAATACGAAACACACAATGCCGACTTATGTACAAGAGGACCTCCACTCTAATTTTCTATGATTTGAACCACTCCTGTGAGTCCAGTTTTAGATTCCGATGCTTCACTTCAGGTTTATCGTATACCTTGGACCTTCTTATTGACGATGAAACACAGAAATTGCATCCGAATTACATTCAAAAGGCACAATGCCGACTGAAGAACAAGAGGACTGACACTCTCACTTTCTATGATTTGAACCCCTCTGTGAGTCCAGTTTTAGATTCCGATGCTTCACTTCAGGTTTACTATATACCTTGGACCTTCTTATTGACGATGAAACACAGAAATGGCATCCGAATTTAATACAAAAGGCACAATGCCGACTTAAGTACAAGAGGACTGACACTCTCAATTTCTATGATTTGAACTTCTCCTGTGAGTCCAGTTTTAGATTACGATGCTTCACTTCAGGTTTTCTGTATACCTTGGACCTTCTTACTGACGATGAAACACAGAAATTGCATCAGAATGAAATTCAAAAGGCACAATGCCGACTTAAGTACAAGAGGACTGACACTCTCACTTTCTGTGATTTGAACCTCTCCTGTGAGTCCAGTTTTAGATTCCGAAGCTTCACTTCAGGTTTACTTTATAACTTGGACCTTCTTATTGACGATGAAACACAGAAATTGCATCCGAATTTAATACAAAAGGCACAATGCCGACTTAAGTACAAGAGGACTGACACTCTAACTATCTATGATTTGAACCTCTCCTGTGAGTCCAGGTTTAGATTCCGATGCTTCACTTCAAGTTTACTGTATCCTTTGGACCTTGTTATTGACGCTGAAACACAGAAATTGCATCCGAGTCTAATACAAAAGGCACAATGACGACTTAAGTACAAGAGGACAGACACTCTAACTTTCTATGGTGTGAACCTCTCCTGTGAGTCCAGTTTTAGATTCCGATGCTTCACTTCAGGATTACTGTATCCCTTGTACCTTCCTATTGACGATGAAACTCAGAAATTGCATCCGAATTTAATACAAAAGGCACAATGCCGACTTAAGTACATGAGGACTGACACTTTAACTTTCTATGATTTCAACCTTTCCAGTGAGTTCAGTTTTAGATTCCGATGGTTCACTTCAGGTTTGCTGTATCCCTTGGACCTTCTTATTGACGATGAAATACAGAAATTGCATCCGAATTTAATACAAAAGGCACAATGCCGACTTCAATACAAGAGGACTGACACTCTAACAATATATGATTTGAACCTCTCCTGTGAGTCCAGTTTTCGTTCCGATGCTTCACTTCAGGTTTACTGTATACCTTGGACCTACTTATTGACGATGAAACACAGAAATTGCATTTGAATTTAATACAAAAGGCACAATGCCGACTTAAGTACAAGAGGACTGACACTCTAACTTTCTATGATTTGAACCACTCCTGTGAGTCCAGTTTTAGATTCCGATGCTTCACTACAGGTTTACTGTATAGCTTGGACTTTCTTATTGTCGATGAAACACAGAAATGGCATCCGAATTTAATACAAAAGGCACAATAACGACTGAAGTACAAGAGGACTGACACTCTCACTTTCTATGATTTGAACCTCTCCTGTGAAAACAGTTTTTGATTCCGATGCTTCACTTCAAGTTTACTATATACCTTGGATCTTCTTATTGACGATGAAACACAGAAATTGCATCCGGATTTAGTACAAAATGCACAATGCCGACTTAAGTACAAGAGAACTTATACCCTAACTTTCTATGATTTGAACCACACCTGTGAGTCCAGTTTGAGATTCCGATGCTTCACTTCAGGTTTACTGTATCCCTTTGACCTTCTTATTGACGATGAAACACAGAAATTGCATCCGAATTTAATACAGAAGGCACAATGCCGACATAAGTACATGAGGACTGACACTTTAACTTTCTATGATTTCAACCTTTCCAGTGAGTTCAGTTTTAGATTCCGATGGTTCACTTCAGGTTTACTGTATACCTTGGACCTTCTTATTGACGATGAAACACAGAAATAGCATACGAATTTAATACAAAAGGCACAATGCCGACTTAAGTACAAGAGGACTGACACTCTCACTTTCTATGATTGGAACCTCTCCTGTGAGTCCAGATTTAGATTCCGATGCTTCACTTCAAGTTTACTGTATACCTTGGACCTTCTTATTGACGATGAAACAGAGAAATAGCATCCGAATTTAATACAAAATGCACAATGCCGACTTAAGTACAAGAGGACCTACACTCTAACTTTCTATGAATTGAACCACTCCTGTGAGTCCAGTTTCAGATTCCGATGCTTCACTTCAGGTTTACTGTATACCTTGGAACTTCTTATTGACGATGATACACAGAAATTGCATCGGAATTAAATTCAAAAGGCACAATGCCGACTTCAATACAAGAGGACTGACACTCTAACAATATATGATTTGAACCTCTCCTGTGAGTCCAGTTTTCGTTCCGATGCTTCACTTCAGGTTTACTGTATACCTTGGACCTACTTATTGACGATGAAACACAGAAATTGCATTTGAATTTAATACAAAAGGCACAATGCCGACTTAAGTACAAGAGGACTGACACTCTAACTTTCTATGATTTGAACCACTCCTGTGAGTCCAGTTTTAGATTCCGATGCTTCACTACAGGTTTACTGTATAGCTTGGACTTTCTTATTGTCGATGAAACACAGAAATGGCATCCGAATTTAATACAAAAGGCACAATAACGACTGAAGTACAAGAGGACTGACACTCTCACTTTCTATGATTTGAACCTCTCCTGTGAAAACAGTTTTTGATTCCGATGCTTCACTTCAAGTTTACTATATACCTTGGATCTTCTTATTGACGATGAAACACAGAAATTGCATCCGGATTTAGTACAAAATGCACAATGCCGACTTAAGTACAAGAGAACTTATACCCTAACTTTCTATGATTTGAACCACACCTGTGAGTCCAGTTGAGATTCCGATGCTTCACTTCAGGTTTACTGTATCCCTTTGACCTTCTTATTGACGATGAAACACAGAAATTGCATCCGAATTTAATACAGAAGGCACAATGCCGACATAAGTACATGAGGACTGACACTTTAACTTTCTATGATTTCAACCTTTCCAGTGAGTTCAGTTTTAGATTCCGATGGTTCACTTCAGGTTTACAGTATACCTTGGACCTTCTTATTGACGATGAAACACAGAAATAGCATACGAATTTAATACAAAAGGCACAATGCCGACTTAAGGACAAGAGGACTGACACTCTCACTTTCTATGATTGGAACCTCTCCTGTGAGTCCAGATTTAGATTTCGATGCTTCACTTCAAGTTTACTGTATACCTTGGACCTTCTTATTGACGATGAAACAGAGAAATAGCATCCGAATTTAATACAAAATGCACAATGCCGACTTAAGTACAAGAGGACCTACACTCTAACTTTCTATGAATTGAACCACTCCTGTGAGTCCAGTTTCAGATTCCGATGCTTCACTTCAGGTTTACTGTATACCTTGGAACTTCTTATTGACGATGATACACAGATATTGCATCGGAATTAAATTCAAAAGGCACAATTCCGACTTAAGTACAAGGGGACTGACACTCTAACTTTCTATGATTTGAACCTCTCCTGTGAGTCCAGTTTTAGTTCCGATGCTTCACTTCAGATTTACTGTATACCTTGGACCTTCTTATTGACGATGAAACACAGAAATTGCATTTGAATTTAATACAAAAGGCAAATTGCCGACTTAAGTACAAGAGGACTGACACTCTAACTTTCTATGATTTGAACCACTCCTGTGAGTCCAGTTTCAGATTGCGATGCTTCACTACAGGTTTACTGTATAGCTTGGACTTTCTTATTGACGATGAAACACAGAAATTGCATCCGAATTTAATACAAACGGCACAATAACGACTGAAGTACAAGAGGACTGACACTCTCATTTCTATGATTTGAACCTCTCCTGTGATAACAGTTTTTGATTCCGATGCTTCACTTCAGGTTTACTATATACCTTGGACCTTCTTATTGACGATGAAACACAGAAATTGCATCCGAATTTAGTACAAAATGCACAATGCCGACTTAAGTACAAGAGAACTGACACCCTAACTTTCTATGATTTGAACTTCTCCTGTGAGTCCAGTTTTAGATTCCGATGCTTCACTTCAGGTTTACTGTATCCCTTGTACCTTCTTATTGACGATGAAACTCAGAAATTGCATCCGAACTTAATACAATAGGCACAATGCCGACTTAAGTACAAGAGGACGGACACTCTAACTTTCAATGATTTGAACCTCTCCTGTGAGTCCAGTTTTTGATTCCGATGCTTCACTTCAGGTTTGCTGTATCCCTTGGACCTTCTTATTGACGATGAAACACAGAAATTGCATCCGAATTTAATACAAAAGGCACAATGCCGACTTAAATACAAGAGGACTGACACTCTAAATTTCTATGAATTGAACCTCTCCTGTGAGTCCAGTTTCAGATTCAGATGCTTCACTTCAGGTATACTGTATACCTTGGACCTTCTTATTGACGATGAAACACAGAAGTTGCATCCGAATTTAATACAAAAGGCACAATGCCGACTTAAGTACATGTGGACTGACACTTTAACTTTCTATGATTTAAACCCTTCCAGTGAGTCCAGTTTTAGATTCCGATGGTTCACTTCAGGTTTACTGTATACCTTGGACCTTCTTATTGACGATGAAACACAGAAATAGCATACGAATTTAATACAAAAGGCACAATGCCGACTTAAGTACAAGAGGACTGACACTCTCACTTTCTATGATTGGAACCTCTCCTGTGAGTCCAGTTTTAGATTCCGATGCTTCACTTCAGGTTTACTGTATACCTTGGACCTTCTTATTGACGATGAAACAGAGAAATAGCATCCGAATTTAATACAAAATGCACAATGCCGACTTAAGTACAAGAGGACTGACACTCTAATTTTCTATGAATTGAACCTCTCCTGTGAGTCCAGTTTTAGATTCCAATGCTTCACTTCAGGTTTACTGTATATCTTGGAACTTCTTATTGACGATGAAACACAGAAAAAGCATCGGAATTAAATTCAATAGCCACAATTCCGACTTAAGTACAAGGGGACTGACACTCTAACTTTCTATGATTTGAATCTCTCCTGTGAGTCCAGTTTTAGTTCCGATGCTTCACTTCAGGTTTACTGTATACCTTGGACCTTCTTATTGACGATGAAACACAGAAATTGCATCCGAATTTAATACAAACGGCACAATAACGACTGAAGTACAAGAGGACTGACACTCTCACTTTCTATGATTTGAACCTCTCCTGTGAAAACAGTTTTTGATTCCGATGCTTCACTTCAGGTTTACTATATACCTTGGACCTTCTTATTGACGATGAAACACAGAAATTGCATCAGAATTTAGTACTAAATGCACAATGCCGACTTAAGTACAAGAGAACTGACACCCTAACTTTCTATAATTTGAACCACTCCTGTGAGTCCAGTTTAAGATTCCGATGCTTCAATTCAGGTTTACTGTATCCCTTTGACCTTCTTATTGACGATGATACACAGAAATTGCATCCGAATTTAATACAAAAGGCACAATGCCGACTTAAATGCTAGAGGACTGACAATCTAACATTTTATGATTTGAACCTCTCCTGTGAGTATAGTTTTAGTTTCCGTTGCTTCACTTCAGGTTTACTGTATCCCTTGGACCTTCGTATTGACGATGAAACACCGAAATTGCTTCCGAATTTCATAAAAAAGACACAATGACGACTTAAGTACAAGAGGACTGACACTCTCTTTTTCTATGATTTGAACCTCTCCTGTGAGTCCAGTTTTAGGTCCCGATGCTTCTCATCAGTTTTACTGTATATCTTGGACATTCTTATTGACGGTGAAACACAGAAATTTGATCCGAATTTAATACAAAAGTCACAATGCCGGCTTAAGTACAAGATTACTGACACTCTAACTTTCTATGATTTGAACGTCTCCTGTGAGTCCAGTTTTAGATGCCGATGCATCACTTCAGGTTTACTCTATACCTTGTACCTTCTTATTGACGATGAAGCACAGAAATTGCATCCGAATTCAATACTAAAGGCAGAATGCCGACTTAAGTACAAGACGACTGACAATCTAATTTTCTACGATTTGAACCTCTCCTGTGAGTCCAGTTTTAGATTCCGATGCTTCACTTCAGGTTTACTCTATACCTTGGACCTTCTTATTGACGATGAAACACAGAAATTGCATCCGAACTTAATACAAAAGGCACAATGCCGACTTAAGTACATGAGGACTGACACTTTAACTTTCTATGATTTAAACCTTTCCAGTGAGTCCAGTTTTAGATTCCGATGCTTCACTTCAGGTTTACTGTATACCTTGGACCATCTTCCTGACGATGAAACACAGAAATAGCATACGAATTTAATACAAAAGGCACAATGCCGACTTAAGTACAAGAGGACTGACACTCTCACTTTCTATGATTGGAACCTCTCCTGTGAGTCCAGTTTTAGATTCCGATGCTTCACTTCAGGTTTACTGTATACCTTGGACCTTCTTATTGACGATGAAACAGAGAAATAGCATCCGAATTTAATACAAAATGCACAATGCCGACTAAAGTACAAGAGGACTGACACTCTAACTTTCTATGAATTGAACCTCTCCTGTGAGTCCAGTTTTAGATTCCGATGCTTCACTTCAGGTTTACTGTATACCTTGGACTTTCTTATTGACGATGAAACACAGAAAATGCATCCGATTTTAATACAAAAGGCACAATGCCGACATAAGTACATGAGGACTGACACTTTAACTTTCTATGATTTGAACCTTTCCTGTGAGTCCAGTTTTAGATTCCGATGCTTCACCTCAGGTTTACTGTATACCTTGGACCTTCTTATTGACGATGAAACACAGAAATAGCATCCGAATTTAATGCAAAAGGCACAATGCCGACTTAAGTACAAGGGGACTGACACTCTAACTTTCTATGATTTGAACCTCTCCTGTGAGGCCAGTTTTAGTTCCGATGCTTCACTTCAGGTTTACTGTATACCTTGGACCTTCTTATTGACGATGAAACACAGAAATTGCATTTGAATTTAATACAAAAGGCACAATGCCGACTTAAGTACAAGAGGACTGACACTCTAACTTTCTATGATTTGAACCACTCCTGTGAGTCCAGTTTTAGATTCCGATGCTTCACTACAGGTTTACTGTATAGCTTGGACTTTCTTATTGACGAAGAAACACAGAAATTGCATCCGAATTTAATACAAACGGCACAATAACGACTGAAGTACAAGAGGACTGACACTCTCACTTTCTATGATTTGAATCTCTCCTGTGAAAACAGTTTTTGATTCCGATTCTTCACTTCAGGTTTACTATATACCTTGGACCTTCTTATTGACGATGAAACACAGAAATTGCATCCGAATTTAGTACAAAATGCACAAGGCCGACTTAAGTACAAGAGATCTGACACCCTAACTTTCTATGATTTGAACCACTCCTGTGAGCCCAGTTTGAGATTCCGATGCTTCACTTCAGGTTTACTGTATCCCTTTGACCTTCTTATTGACGATGAAACACAGAAATTGCATCCGAATTTAATACAAAAGGCACAATGCCGACTTAAGTACTGGAGGACTGACACTCTAACATTCTATGATTTGAACCTCTCCTGTGAGTCCAGTTTTAGTTTCCGTTGCTTCACTTCAGGTTTACTGTATCCCTTGGACCTTCTTATTGACGATGATACGCCGAAATTGCTTCCGAATTTCATAAAAAAGACACAATGACGACTTAAGTACAAGAGGACTGACACTCTATTTTTCTATGATTTGAACCACTCCTGTGAGTCCAGTTTTAGGTCCCGAAGCTTCACATCAGTTTTACTGTATATCGTGGACCTTCGTATTGACGGTGAAACACAGAAATTTGATCCGAATTTAATACAAAAGTCACAATGCCGGCTTAATTACAAGATTACTGACACTCTAACTTTCTATGATTTGAACGTCTCCTGTGAGTCCAGTTGTAGATGCCGATGCATCACTTCAGGTTTACTCTATACATTGTACCTTCTTATTGACGATGAAGCACAGAAATTGCATCCGAATGCAATACTAAAGGCAGAATGCCGACTTAAGTACAAGACGACTGACACTCAAATTTTCTATGATTTGAACCTCTCCTGTGAGTCCAGTTTTAGATTCCGATGCTTCACTTCAGGTTTCCTCTATACCTTGGACCTTCTTATTGACGATGAAACACAGAAATTGCATCCGATTTAATACAAAAGGCACAATGCCGACTTAAGTACATGAGGACTGACACTTTAACTTTCTATGATTTAAACCTTTCCAGTGAGTCCAGTTTTAGATTCCGATGGTTCACTTCAGGTTTACTGTATACCTTGGACCTTCTTATTGACGATGAAACACAGAAATAGCATACGAATTTAATACAAAAGGCACAATGCCGACTTAAGTACAAGAGGACTGACACTCTCACTTTCTATGATTGGAACCTCTCCTGTGAGTCCAGTTTTAGATTCCGATGCTTCACTTCAGGTTTACTGTATACCTTGGACCTTCTCATTGACGATGAAACAGAGAAATAGCACCCGAATTTAACACAAAATGCACAATGCCGACTTAAGTACAAGAGGACTGACACTCTAATTTTCTATGAATTGAACCTCTCCTGTGAGTCCAGTTTTTGATTCCGATGCTTCACTTCAGGTTTACTGTATACCTTGGACCTTCTTATTGACGATGAAACACAGAAATTGCATCCGATTCTAATACAAAAGGCACAATGCCAACATAAGTACATGAGGACTGACACCTTAACTTTCTATAATTTGAACCTTTCCTGTGAGTCCAGTTTTAGATTCCGATGCTTCACTTCAGGTTTACTGTATACCTTGGACCTTCTTACTGACGATGAAACACAGAAATAGCATCCGAATTTAATGCAAAAGGCACAATGCCGACTTAAGTACAAGAGGACTGACACTCTAACTTTCTATGATTTGAACCTCTCCTGTGAGTCCAGTTTTAGATTCCGATTCTTCACTTCAGATTTACTGTATATCTTGGAACTTCTTATTGACGATGAAACACAGTAATTGCATCGGAATTAAATTCAAAAGCACAATTCCGACTTAAGTACAAGGGGACTGACACTCTAACATTCTATGATTTGAACCTCTCCTGTGAGTCCAGTTTTAGTTTCCGTTGCTTCACTTCAGGTTTACTGTATCCCTTGGACCTTTTTATTGACGATGAAACACCGAAATTGCTTCCGAATTTCATAAAAAAGACACAATGACGACTTAAGTACAAGAGGACTGACACTCTATTTTTCTATGATTTGAACCTCTCCTGTGATTCCAGTTTTAGATGCCGATGCATCACTTCAGGTTTACTCCATACCTTGTACCTTCTTATTGACGATGAAGCACAGAAATTGCCTCCGAATTCAATACTAAAGGCAGAATGCCGACTTAAGTACAAGACGACTGACACTCTAATTTTCTATGATTTGAACCTATCCTGTGAGTCCAGTTTTAGATTCCGATGCTTCACTTCAGGTTTACTGTATACCTTGGACCTTCTTATTGACGATGAAACACAGAAATTGCATCCGAATTTAATACAAAAGGCACAATGCCGACTTAAGTACAAGAGGACTAACACTTTAACTTTCTTTGATTTGAACCTCTCATGTGAGTCCAGTTTTAGATCCGATGCTTCACATCAGGTTTACTATGTACCTTGGACTTTTCTTATTGACGATGAAACACAGAAATTTGCATCCGAATTTAATACAAAAGGCACAATGCCGACTTAAGTACAAGAGGACTGACACTCTCACTTTCTATGGTGTGAACCTCTCCTGTGAGTCCAGTTTTAGATTCCGATGCTTCACTTCAGGTTTACTTTATAACTTGGCCCTTCTTATTGACGATGAAACACAGAAATTGCATCCGAATGAAATACAAAAGGCACAATGCCGACTTAAGTACAAGAGGACTGGCACTCTAACTAACTATTATTTGAACCTCTCCTGTGAGTCCAGTTTTAGATTCCGATGCTTCACTTCAGGTTTACTGTATCCCTTGGACCTTGTTATTGACGATGAAACACAGAAATTGCATCCGAGTCTAATACAAAAGGCACAATGCCGACTTAAGTACAAGAGGACTGACACTCTAACTTTCTATGGTGTGAACCTCTCCTGTGAGTCTAGTTTTAGATTCCGATGCTTCACTTCAGGTTTACTGTATCCCTTGTACCTTCTTATTGACGATGAAACTCAGAAATTGCATCCGAATTCAATACAAAAGGCACAATGCCGACTTAAGTACAAGAGGACGGACACTCTAACTTTCAATGATTTGAACCTCTCCTGTGAGTCCAGTTTTAGATTGCGATGCTTCACTTCAGGTTTACTGTATCCCTTGGACCTTCTTATTGACGATGAAACACAGAAATTGCATTCGAATTTAATACAAAAGGCACAATGCCGACTTAAATACAAGAGGACTGACACTCTAACTTTCTATGAATTGAACCTCTCCTGTGAGTCCAGTTTTGGATTCCGATGCTTAACTTCAGGTTTACTGTATACCTTGGACCTTCTTATTGACGATGAAACACAGAAATTGCACCCGATTCTAATACAAAAGGCACAATGCCGACATAAGTACATGAGGACTGACACTTTAACTTTCTATGATTTGAACCTTTCCTGTGAGTCCAGTTTTAGATTCCGATGCTTCACTTCAGGTTTACTGTATACCTTGGACCTTCTTATTGACGATGAAACACAGAAGTTGCATCGGAATTAAATTCAATAGCCACAATTCCGACTTAAGTACAAGGGGACTGACACTCTAACTTTGTATGATTTGAACCTCTCCTGTGAGTCCAGTTTTAGTTCCGATGCTTCACTTCAGGTTTACTGTATACCTTGGACCTTCTTATTGACGATGAAACACAGAAATTGCATCCGAATTTAATACAAAAGGCACAATGCCGACTTAAGTACAAGAGGACTGACACTCTCACTTTCTATGATTTGAACCTCTCCTGTGAAAACAGTTTTTGATTCCGATGCTTCACTTCAGGTTTACTATATACCTTGGACCTTCTTATTGACGATGAAACACAGAAATTGCATCAGAATTTAGTACTAAATGCACAATGCCGACTTAAGTACAAGAGAACTGACACCCTAACTTTCTATAATTTGAACCACTCCTGTGAGTCCAGTTTAAGATTCCGATGCTTCAATTCAGGTTTACTGTATCCCTTTGACCTTCTTATTGACGATGATACACAGAAAATGCATCCGAATTTAATACAAAAGGCACAATGCCGACTTAAATGCTAGAGGACTGACAATCTAACATTTTATGATTTGAACCTCTCCTGTGAGTCCAGTTTTAGTTTCCGTTGCTTCACTTCAGGTTTACTGTATCCCTTGGACCTTCGTATTGACGATGAAACACCGAAATTGCTTCCGAATTTCATAAAAAAGACACAATGACGACTTAAGTACAAGAGGACTGACACTCTCTTTTTCTATGATTTGAACCTCTCCTGTGAGTCCAGTTTTAGGTCCCGATGCTTCTCATCAGTTTTACTGTATATCTTGGACATTCTTATTGACGGTGAAACACAGAAATTTGATCCGAATTTAATACAAAAGTCACAATGCCGGCTTAAGTACAAGATTACTGACACTCTAACTTTCTATGATTTGAACGTCTCCTGTGAGTCCAGTTTTAGATGCCGATGCATCACTTCAGGTTTACTCTATACCTTGTACCTTCTTATTGACGATGAAGCACAGAAATTGCATCCGAATTCAATACTAAAGGCAGAATGCCGACTTAAGTACAAGACGACTGACAATCTAATTTTCTACGATTTGAACCTCTCCTGTGAGTCCAGTTTTAGATTCCGATGCTTCACTTCAGGTTTACTCTATACCTTGGACCTTCTTATTGACGATGAAACACAGAAATTGCATCCGAACTTAATACAAAAGGCACAATGCCGACTTAAGTACATGAGGACTGACACTTTAACTTTCTATGATTTAAACCTTTCCAGTGAGTCCAGTTTTAGATTCCGATGCTTCACTTCAGGTTTACTGTATACCTTGGACCATCTTCCTGACGATGAAACACAGAAATAGCATACGAATTTAATACAAAAGGCACAATGCCGACTTAAGTACAAGAGGACTGACACTCTCACTTTCTATGATTGGAACCTCTCCTGTGAGTCCAGTTTTAGATTCCGATGCTTCACTTCAGGTTTACTGTATACCTTGGACCTTCTTATTGACGATGAAACAGAGAAATAGCATCCGAATTTAATACAAAATGCACAATGCCGACTAAAGTACAAGAGGACTGACACTCTAACTTTCTATGAATTGAACCTCTCCTGTGAGTCCAGTTTTAGATTCCGATGCTTCACTTCGGGTTTACTGTATACCTTGGACTTTCTTATTGACGATGAAACACAGAAAATGCATCCGATTTTAATACAAAAGGCACAATGCCGACATAAGTACATGAGGACTGACACTTTAACTTTCTATGATTTGAACCTTTCCTGTGAGTCCAGTTTTAGATTCCGATGCTTCACCTCAGGTTTACTGTATACCTTGGACCTTCTTATTGACGAGGAAACACAGAAATAGCATCCGAATTTAATGCAAAAGGCACAATGCCGACTTAAGTACAAGGGGACTGACACTCTAACTTTCTATGATTTGAACCTCTCCTGTGAGGCCAGTTTTAGTTCCGATGCTTCACTTCAGGTTTACTGTATACCTTGGACCTTCTTATTGACGATGAAACACAGAAATTGCATTTGAATTTAATACAAAAGGCACAATGCCGACTTAAGTACAAGAGGACTGACACTCTAACTTTCTATGATTTGAACCACTCCTGTGAGTCCAGTTTTAGATTCCGATGCTTCACTACAGGTTTACTGTATAGCTTGGACTTTCTTATTGACGAAGAAACACAGAAATTGCATCCGAATTTAATACAAACGGCACAATAACGACTGAAGTACAAGAGGACTGACACTCTCACTTTCTATGATTTGAATCTCTCCTGTGAAAACAGTTTTTGATTCCGATTCTTCACTTCAGGTTTACTATATACCTTGGACCTTCTTATTGACGATGAAACACAGAAATTGCATCCGAATTTAGTACAAAATGCACAAGGCCGACTTAAGTACAAGAGATCTGACACCCTAACTTTCTATGATTTGAACCACTCCTGTGAGCCCAGTTTGAGATTCCGATTCTTCACTTCAGGTTTACTGTATCCCTTTGACCTTCTTATTGACGATGAAACACAGAAATTGCATCCGAATTTAATACAAAAGGCACAATGCCGACTTAAGTACTGGAGGACTGACACTCTAACATTCTATGATTTGAACCTCTCCTGTGAGTCCAGTTTTAGTTTCCGTTGCTTCACTTCAGGTTTACTGTATCCCTTGGACCTTCTTATTGACGATGATACGCCGAAATTGCTTCCGAATTTCATAAAAAAGACACAATGACGACTTAAGTACAAGAGGACTGACACTCTATTTTTCTATGATTTGAACCACTCCTGTGAGTCCAGTTTTAGGTCCCGATGCTTCACATCAGTTTTACTGTATATCGTGGACCTTCGTATTGACGGTGAAACACAGAAATTTGATCCGAATTTAATACAAAAGTCACAATGCCGGCTTAATTACAAGATTACTGACACTCTAACTTTCTATGATTTGAACGTCTCCTGTGAGTCCAGTTGTAGATGCCGATGCATCACTTCAGGTTTACTCTATACATTGTACCTTCTTATTGACGATGAAGCACAGAAATTGCATCCGAATGCAATACTAAAGGCAGAATGCCGACTTAAGTACAAGACGACTGACACTCAAATTTTCTATGATTTGAACCTCTCCTGTGAGTCCAGTTTTAGATTCCGATGTTTCACTTCAGGTTTCCTCTATACCTTGGACCTTCTTATTGACGATGAAACACAGAAATTGCATCCGATTTAATACAAAAGGCACAATGCCGACTTAAGTACATGAGGACTGACACTTTAACTTTCTATGATTTAAACCTTTCCAGTGAGTCCAGTTTTAGATTCCGATGGTTCACTTCAGGTTTACTGTATACCTTGGACCTTCTTATTGACGATGAAACACAGAAATAGCATACGAATTTAATACAAAAGGCACAATGCCGACTTAAGTACAAGAGGACTGACACTCTCACTTTCTATGATTGGAACCTCTCCTGTGAGTCCAGTTTTAGATTCCGATGCTTCACTTCAGGTTTACTGTATACCTTGGACCTTCTCATTGACGATGAAACAGAGAAATAGCACCCGAATTTAACACAAAATGCACAATGCCGACTTAAGTACAAGAGGACTGACACTCTAATTTTCTATGAATTGAACCTCTCCTGTGAGTCCAGTTTTTGATTCCGATGCTTCACTTCAGGTTTACTGTATACCTTGGACCTTCTTATTGACGATGAAACACAGAAATTGCATCCGATTCTAATACAAAAGGCACAATGCCAACATAAGTACATGAGGACTGACACCTTAACTTTCTATAATTTGAACCTTTCCTGTGAGTCCAGTTTTAGATTCCGATGCTTCACTTCAGGTTTATTGTATACCTTGGGCCTTCTTACTGACGATGAAACACAGAAATAGCATCCGAATTTAATGCAAAAGGCACAATGCCGACTTAAGTACAAGAGGACTGACACTCTAACTTTCTATGATTTGAACCTCTCCTGTGAGTCCAGTTTTAGATTCCGATTCTTCACTTCAGATTTACTGTATATCTTGGAACTTCTTATTGACGATGAAACACAGTAATTGCATCGGAATTAAATTCAAAAGCACAATTCCGACTTAAGTACAAGGGGACTGACACTCTAACATTCTATGATTTGAACCTCTCCTGTGAGTCCAGTTTTAGTTTCCGTTGCTTCACTTCAGGTTTACTGTATCCCTTGGACCTTTTTATTGACGATGAAACACCGAAATTGCTTCCGAATTTCATAAAAAAGACACAATGACGACTTAAGTACAAGAGGACTGACACTCTATTTTTCTATGATTTGAACCTCTCCTGTGAGTCCAGTTTTAGATGCCGATGCATCACTTCAGGTTTACTCCATACCTTGTACCTTCTTATTGACGATGAAGCACAGAAATTGCCTCCGAATTCAATACTAAAGGCAGAATGCCGACTTAAGTACAAGACGACTGACACTCTAATTTTCTATGATTTGAACCTATCCTGTGAGTCCAGTTTTAGATTCCGATGCTTCACTTCAGGTTTACTGTATACCTTGGACCTTCTTATTGACGATGAAACACAGAAATTGCATCCGAATTTAATACAAAAGGCACAATGCCGACTTAAGTACAAGAGGACTAACACTTTAACTTTCTTTGATTTGAACCTCTCATGTGAGTCCAGTTTTAGATCCGATGCTTCACATCAGGTTTACTGTATACCTTGGACCTTCTTATTAACGATGAAACACAGAAATTGCATTTGAATTTAATACGAAACACACAATGCCGACTTAAGCACAAGAGGACCTCCACTCTAATTTTCTATGATTTAAACCGCTCCTGTGAGTCCAGTTTTAGATTCCGATGCTTCACTTCAGGTTTACTGTATACCTTGGACCTTCTTATTGACGATGAAACACAGAAATTGCATCCGAATTTAATACAAAAGGCACAATGCCGACTGAAGTACAAGAGGACTGACACTCTCACTTTCTATGATTTGAACCTCTCCTGTGAGTCCAGTTTTTGATTCCGATGCTTCACTTCAGGTTTACTATGTACCTTGGACTTTTCTTATTGACGATGAAACACAGAAATTTGCATCCGAATTTAATACAAAAGGCACAATGCCGACTTAAGTACAAGAGGACTGACACTCTCACTTTCTATGGTGTGAACCTCTCCTGTGAGTCCAGTTTTAGATTCCGATGCTTCACTTCAGGTTTACTTTATAACTTGGCCCTTCTTATTGACGATGAAACACAGAAATTGCATCCGAATGAAATACAAAAGGCACAATGCCGACTTAAGTACAAGAGGACTGGCACTCTAACTAACTATGATTTGAACCTCTCCTGTGAGTCCAGTTTTAGATTCCGATGCTTCACTTCAGGTTTACTGTATCCCTTGGACCTTGTTATTGACGATGAAACACAGAAATTGCATCCGAGTCTAATACAAAAGGCACAATGCCGACTTAAGTACAAGAGGACTGACACTCTAACTTTCTATGGTGTGAACCTCTCCTGTGAGTCTAGTTTTAGATTCCGATGCTTCACTTCAGGTTTACTGTATCCCTTGTACCTTCTTATTGACGATGAAACTCAGAAATTGCATCCGAATTCAATACAAAAGGCACAATGCCGACTTAAGTACAAGAGGACGGACACTCTAACTTTCAATGATTTGAACCTCTCCTGTGAGTCCAGTTTTAGATTGCGATGCTTCACTTCAGGTTTACTGTATCCCTTGGACCTTCTTATTGACGATGAAACACAGAAATTGCATTCGAATTTAATACAAATGGCACAATGCCGACTTAAATACAAGAGGACTGACACTCTAACTTTCTATGAATTGAACCTCTCCTGTGAGTCCAGTTTTAGATGCCGATGCATCACTTCAGGTTTACTCCATACCTTGTACCTTCTTATTGACGATGAAGCACAGAAATTGCCTCCGAATTCAATACTAAAGGCAGAATGCCGACTTAAGTACAAGACGACTGACACCTTAACTTTCTATAATTTGAACCTTTCCTGTGAGTCCAGTTTTAGATTCCGATGCTTCACTTCAGGTTTATTGTATACCTTGGGCCTTCTTACTGACGATGAAACACAGAAATAGCATCCGAATTTAATGCAAAAGGCACAATGCCGACTTAAGTACAAGAGGACTGACACTCTAACTTTCTATGATTTGAACCTCTCCTGTGAGTCCAGTTTTAGATTCCGATTCTTCACTTCAGATTTACTGTACATCTTGGAACTTCTTATTGACGATGAAACACAGTAATTGCATCGGAATTAAATTCAAAAGCACAATTCCGACTTAAGTACAAGGGGACTGACACTCTAACATTCTATGATTTGAACCTCTCCTGTGAGTCCAGTTTTAGTTTCCGTTGCTTCACTTCAGGTTTACTGTATCCCTTGGACCTTTTTATTGACGATGAAACACCGAAATTGCTTCCGAATTTCATAAAAAAGACACAATGACGACTTAAGTACAAGAGGACTGACACTCTATTTTTCTATGATTTGAACCTCTCCTGTGAGTCCAGTTTTAGATGCCGATGCATCACTTCAGGTTTACTCCATACCTTGTACCTTCTTATTGACGATGAAGCACAGAAATTGCCTCCGAATTCAATACTAAAGGCAGAATGCCGACTTAAGTACAAGACGACTGACACTCTAATTTTCTATGATTTGAACCTATCCTGTGAGTCCAGTTTTAGATTCCGATGCTTCACTTCAGGTTTACTGTATACCTTGGACCCTCTTATTGACGATGAAACACAGAAATTGCATCCGAATTTAATACAAAAGGCACAATGCCGACTTAAGTACAAGAGGACTAACACTTTAACTTTCTTTGATTTGAACCTCTCATGTGAGTCCAGTTTTAGATCCGATGCTTCACATCAGGTTTACTGTATACCTTGGACCTTCTTATTAACGATGAAACACAGAAATTGCATTTGAATTTAATACGAAACACACAATGCCGACTTAAGCACAAGAGGACCTCCACTCTAATTTTCTATGATTTAAACCGCTCCTGTGAGTCCAGTTTTAGATTCCGATGCTTCACTTCAGGTTTACTGTATACCTTGGACCTTCTTATTGACGATGAAACACAGAAATTGCATCCGAATTTAATACAAAAGGCACAATGCCGACTGAAGTACAAGAGGACTGACACTCTCACTTTCTATGATTTGAACCTCTCCTGTGAGTCCAGTTTTTGATTCCGATGCTTCACTTCAGGTTTACTATGTACCTTGGACTTATCTTATTGACGATGAAACACAGAAATTTGCATCCGAATTTAATACAAAAGGCACAATGCCGACTTAAGTACAAGAGGACTGACACTCTCACTTTCTATGGTGTGAACCTCTCCTGTGAGTCCAGTTTTAGATTCCGATGCTTCACTTCAGGTTTACTTTATAACTTGGCCCTTCTTATTGACGATGAAACACAGAAATTGCATCCGAATGAAATACAAAAGGCACAATGCCGACTTAAGTACAAGAGGACTGGCACTCTAACTAACTATGATTTGAACCTCTCCTGTGAGTCCAGTTTTAGATTCCGATGCTTCACTTCAGGTTTACTGTATCCCTTGGACCTTGTTATTGACGATGAAACACAGAAATTGCATCCGAGTCTAATACAAAAGGCACAATGCCGACTTAAGTACAAGAGGACTGACACTCTAACTTTCTATGGTGTGAACCTCTCCTGTGAGTCTAGTTTTAGATTCCGATGCTTCACTTCAGGTTTACTGTATCCCTTGTACCTTCTTATTGACGATGAAACTCAGAAATTGCATCCGAATTCAATACAAAAGGCACAATGCCGACTTAAGTACAAGAGGACGGACACTCTAACTTTCAATGATTTGAACCTCTCCTGTGAGTCCAGTTTTAGATTGCGATGCTTCACTTCAGGTTTACTGTATCCCTTGGACCTTCTTATTGACGATGAAACACAGAAATTGCATTCGAATTTAATACAAATGGCACAATGCCGACTTAAATACAAGAGGACTGACACTCTAACTTTCTATGAATTGAACCTCTCCTGTGAGTCCAGTTTTAGATGCCGATGCATCACTTCAGGTTTACTCCATACCTTGTACCTTCTTATTGACGATGAAGCACAGAAATTGCCTCCGAATTCAATACTAAAGGCAGAATGCCGACTTAAGTACAAGACGACTGACACTCTAATTTTCTATGATTTGAACCTATCCTGTGAGTCCAGTTTTAGATTCCGATGCTTCACTTCAGGTTTACTGTATACCTTGGACCTTCTTATTGACGATGAAACACAGAAATTGCATCCGAATTTAATACAAAAGGCACAATGCCGACTTAAGTACAAGAGGACTAACACTTTAACTTTCTTTGATTTGAACCTCTCATGTGAGTCCAGTTTTTGATTCCGATGCTTCACTTCAGGTTTACTATGTACCTTGGACTTTTCTTATTGACGATGAAACACAGAAATTTGCATCCGAATTTAATACAAAAGGCACAATGCCGACTTAAGTACAAGAGGACTGACACTCTCACTTTCTATGGTGTGAACCTCTCCTGTGAGTCCAGTTTTAGATTCCGATGCTTCACTTCAGGTTTACTTTATAACTTGGCCCTTCTTATTGACGATGAAACACAGAAATTGCATCCGAATTCAATACAAAAGGCACAATGCCGACTTAAGTACAAGAGGACGGACACTCTAACTTTCAATGATTTGAACCTCTCCTGTGAGTCCAGTTTTAGATTGCGATGCTTCACTTCAGGTTTACTGTATCCCTTGGACCTTCTTATTGACGATGAAACACAGAAATTGCATTCGAATTTAATACAAATGGCACAATGCCGACTTAAATACAAGAGGACTGACACTCTAACTTTCTATGAATTGAACCTCTCCTGTGAGTCCAGTTTTGGATTCCGATGCTTAACTTCAGGTTTACTGTATACCTTGGACCTTCTTATTGACGATGAAACACAGAAATTGCACCCGATTCTAACACAAAAGGCACAATGCCGACATAAGTACATGAGGACTGACACTTTAACTTTCTATGATTTGAACCTTTCCTGTGAGTCCAGTTTTAGATTCCGATGCTTCACTTCAGGTTTACTGTATACCTTGGACCTTCTTATTGACGATGAAACACAGAAATAGCATCCGAATTTAATGCGAAAGGCACAATGCCGACTTAAGTACAAGACGACTGACACTCTAATTTTCTATGATTTGAACCTCTCCTGTGAGTCCAGTTTTAGATTCCGATGCTTCACTTCAGGTTTACCGTATACCTTGGACCTTCTTATTGACGATGAAACACAGAAATTGCATCCGAATTTAATACAAAAGGCACAATGACGACTTAAGTACATGAGGACTGACACTTTAACTTTCTATAATTTGAACCTCTCCTGTGAGTCCAGTTTTAGATTCCGATGCTTCACTTCAGGTTTACTGTATACCTTGGACCTTCTTACTGACGATGAAACACAGAAATAGCTTCCGAATTTAATGCAAAAGGCACAATGCCGACTTAAGTACAAGAGGACTGACACTCTAACTTTCTATGATTTGAACCTCTCCTGTGAGTCCAGTTTTAGATTCCGATTCTTCACTTCAGATTTACTGTATATCTTGGAACTTCTTATTGACGATGAAACCTAGAAATTGCATCGGAATTAAATTCAAAAGCACAATTCCGACTTAAGTACAAGGGGACTGACACTCTAACATTCTATGATTTGAACCTCTCCTGTGAGTCCAGTTTTAGTTTCCGTTGCTTCACTTCAGGTTTACTGTATCCCTTGGACCTTCTTATTGACGATGAAACACCGAAATTGCTACCGAATTTCATAAAAAAGACACAATGACGACTTAAGTACAAGAGGACTGACACTCTATTTTTCTATGATTTGAACCTCTCCTGTGAGTCCAGTTTTAGGTCCCGATGCTTCACATCAGTTTTACTGTATATCTTGGACCTTCGTATTGACGGTGAAACACAGAAATTTGATCCGAATTTAATACAAAAGTCACAATGCCGGCTTAAGTACAAGATTACCGACACTCTAACTTTCTATGATTTGAACGTCTCCTGTGAGTCCAGTTTTAGATGCCGATGCATCACTTCAGGTTTACTCTATACCTTGTACCTTCTTATTGACGATGAAGCACAGAAATTGCATCCGAATTCAATACTAAAGGCAGAATGCCGACTTAAGTACAAGACGACTGACACTCTAATTTTCTATGATTTGAACCTACCCTGTGAGTCCAGTTTTAGATTCCGATGCTACACTTCAGGTTTACTGTATACCTTGGACCTTCTTATTGACGATGAAACACAGAAATTGCATCCGAATTTAATACAAAAGGCACAATGCCGACTTAAGTACAAGAGGACTAACACTTTAACTTTCTTTGATTTGAACCTCTCATGTGAGTCCAGTTTTAGATCCGATGCTTCACATCAGGTTTACTGTATACCTTGGACCTTCTTATTAACGATGAAACACAGAAATTGCATTTGAATTTAATACGAAACACACAATGCCGACTTAAGCACAAGAGGACCTCCACTCTAACTTTCTATGATTTGAACCGCTCCTGTGAGTCCAGTTTTAGATTCCGATGCTTCACTTCAGGTTTACTGTATACCTTGGACCTTCTTATTGACGATGAAACACAGAAATTGCATCCGAATTTAATACAAAAGGCACAATGCCGACTGAAGTACAAGGGGACTGACACTCTCACTTTCTATGATTTGAACCTCTTCTGTGAGTCCATTTTTTGAATCCGATGCTTCACTTCAGGTTTACTATGTACCTTGGACTTTTCTTATTGACGATGAAACACAGAAATTGCATCCGAATTTAATACAAAAGGCACAATGCCGACTTAAGTACAAGAGGACTGGCACTCTAACTAACTATGATTTGAACCTCTCCTGTGAGTCCAGTTTTAGATTCCGATGCTTCACTTCAGGTTTACTGTATCCCTTGGACCTTGTTGTTGACGATGAAACACAGAAATTGCATCCGAGTTTAATACAAAAGGCACAATGCCGACTTAAGTACAAGAGGACTGACACTCTAACTTTCTATGGTGTGAACCTCTCCTGTGAGTCTAGTTTTAGATTCCGATGCTTCACTTCAGGTTTACTGTATCCCTTGTACCTTCTTATTGACGATGAAACTCAGAAATTGCATCCGAATTCAATACAAAAGGCACAATGCCGACTTAAGTACAAGAGGACGGACACTCTAACTTTCAATGATTTGAACCTCTCCTGTGAGTCCAGTTTTAGATTGCGATGCTTCACTTCAGGTTTACTGTATCCCTTGGACCTTCTTATTGACGATGAAACACAGAAATTGCATTCGAATTTAATACAAAAGGCACAATGCCGACTTAAATACAAGAGGACTGACACTCTAACTTTCTATGAATTGAACCTCTCCTGTGAGTCCAGTTTTGGATTCCGATGCTTCACTTCAGGTTTACTGTATACCTTGGACCTTCTTATTGACGATGAAACACAGAAATTGCATCCGATTCTAATACAAAAGGCACAATGCCGACATAAGTACATGAGGACTGACACTTTAACTTTCTATGATTTGAACCTTTCCTGTGAGTCCAGTTTTAGATTCCGATGCTTCACTTCAGGTTTACTGTATACCTTGGACCTTCTTATTGACGATGAAACACAGAAATAGCATCCGAATTTAATGCAAAAGGCACAATGCCGACTTAAGTACAAGACGACTGACACTCTAATTTTCTATGATTTGAACCTCTCCTGTGAGTCCAGTTTTAGATATCGATGCTTCACTTCAGGTTTACCGTATACCTTGGACCTTCTTATTGACGATGAAACACAGAAATTGCATCCGAATTTAATACAAAAGGCACAATGATGACTTAAGTACATGAGGACTGACACTTTAACTTTCTATGATTTAAACCTTTCCATTGAGTCCAGTTTTAGATTCCGATGGTTCACTTCAGGTTTACTGTATACCTTGGACCTTCTTATTGACGATGAAACACAGAAATAGCATACGAATTTAATACAAAAGGCACAATGCCGACTTAAGTACAAGAGGACTGACACTCTCACTTTCTATGGTTTGAACCTCTCCTGCGAGTCCAGTTTTAGATTCCGATTCTTCACTTCAGATTTACTGTATATCTTGGAACTTCTCATTGACGATGAAACACAGAAATTGCATCGGAATTAAATTTAAAAGGCACAATTCCGACTTAAGTACAAGGGGACTGACACTCTAACTTTCTATGATTTGAACCTCTCCTGTGAGTCCAGTTTTAGTTCCGATGCTTCACTTCAGGTTTACTGTATACCTTGGACCTTCTTATTGAAGATGAAACACAGAAATTGCATTTGAATTTAATACAAAAGGCACAATGCCGACTGAAGTACAAGAGGACTGACACTCTAACTTTCTATGAATTGAACCTCTCCTGTGAGTCCAGTTTTGGATTCCGATGCTTCACTTCAGGTTTACTGTATACCTTGGACCTTCTTATTGACGATGAAACACAGAAATGGCATCCGATTCTAATACAAAAGGCACAATGCCGACATAAGTACATGAGGACTGACACTTTAACTTTCTATGATTTGAACCTTTCCTGTAAGTCCAGTTTTAGATTCCGATGCTTCACTTCAGGTTTACTGTATACCTTGGACCTTCTTATTGACGATGAAACACAGAAATAGCATCCGAATTTAATGCAAAAGGCACAATGCCGACATAAGTACAAGACGACTGACACTCTAATTTTCTATGATTTGAACCTCTCCTGTGAGTCCAGTTTTAGATTCCGATGCTTCACTTCAGGTTTACCGTATACCTTGGACCTTCTTATTGACGATGAAACACAGAAATTGCATCCGAATTTAATACAAAAGGCACAATGACGACTTAAGTACATGAGGACTGACACTTTAACTTTCTATGATTTAAACCTTTCCATTGAGTCCAGTTTTAGATTCCGATGGTTCACTTCAGGTTTACTGTATACCTTGGACCTTCTTATTGACGATGAAACACAGAAATAGCATACGAATTTAATACAAAAGGCACAATGCCGACTTAAGTACAAGAGGACTGACACTCTCACTTTCTATGATTGGAACCTCTCCTGTGAGTCCAGTTTTAGATTCCGATGCTTCACTTCAAGTTTACTGTATACCTTGGACCTTCTTATTGACGATGAAACAGGGAAATAGCATCCGAATTTAATACAAAATGCACAATGCCGACTTATGTACAAGAGGACTGACACTCAAACTTTCTATGAATTGAACCTCTCCTGTGAGTCCAGTTTTAGATTCCGATGCTTCACCTCAGGTTTACTGTATACCTTGGACCTTCTTATTGACGATGAAACACAGAAATTGCATCCGATTCTGATACAAAAGGCACAATGCCGACATAAGTACATGAGGACTGACACTTTAACTTTCTATGATTTGAACCTTTCCTGTGAGTTCAGTTTTAGATTCCGATGCTTCACTTCAAGTTTACTGTATACCTTGGACCTTCTTATTGACGATGAAACACAGAAATTGCATTTGAATTTAATACAAAAGGCACAATGCCGACTTAAGTACAAGAGGACTGACACTCTCACTTTCTATGGTTTGAACCTCTCCTGCGAGTCCAGTTTTAGATTCCGATTCTTCACTTCAGATTTACTGTATAACTTGGAACTTCTTATTGACGATGAAACACAGAAATTACATCGGAATTAAATTTAAAAGGCACAATTCCGACTAAGTACAAGGGGACTGACACTCTAACTTTCTATGATTTGAACCTCTCCTGTGGGTCCAGTTTTAGTTCCGATGCTTCACTTCAGGTTTACTGTATACCTTGGACCTTCATATTGAAGATGAAACACAGAAATTGCATTTGAATTTAATACAAAAGGCACAATGCCGACTTAAGTACAAGAGGACTGACACTCTAACTTTCTATGATTTGAACCTCTCCTGTAAAAACAGTTTTTGATTCCGATGCTTCACTTCAGGTTTACTATATACCTTGGACCTTCTTATTGACGATGAAACACAGAAATTGCATCCGAATTTAGTACAAAATGCACAATGCCGACTTAAGTACAAGAGAACTGACACCCTAACTTTCTATGATTTGAACGACTCCTGTGAGTCCAGTTTGAGATTCCGATGCTTCACTTCAGGTTTACTGTATCCCTTTGACCTTCTTATTGACGATGAAACACAGAAATTGCATCCGAATTTAATACAAAAGGCACAATGCCGACATAAGTACATGAGGACTGACACTTTAACTTTCTATGATTTGACCCTTTCCTGTGAGTCCAGTTTTAGATTCCGATGCTTCACTTCAGGTTTACTGTATACCTTGGGCCTTCTTATTGACGATGAAACACAGAAATAGCATCCGAATTTAATGCAAAAGGCACAATGCTGACTTAAGTACAAGACGACTGACACTCTAATTTTCTATGATTTGAACCTCTCCTGTGAGTCCAGTTTTAGATTCCGATGCTTCACTTCAGGTTTACCGTATACCTTGGACCTTCTTATTGACGATGAAACACAGAAATTGCATCCGAATTTAATACAAAAGGCACAATGACGACTTAAGTACATGAGGACTGACACTTTAACTTTCTATGATTTAAACCTTTCCATTGAGTCCAGTTTTAGATTCCGATGGTTCACTTCAGGTTTACTGTATACCTTGGACCTTCTTATTGACGATGAAACACAGAAATAGCATACGAATTTAATACAAAAGGCACAATGCCGACTTAAGTACAAGAGGACTGACACTCTCACTTTCTATGATTGGAACCTCTCCTGTGAGTCCAGTTTTAGATTCCGATGCTTCACTTCAAGTTTACTGTATACCTTGGACCTTCTTATTGACGATGAAACAGAGAAGTAGCATCCGAATTTAATACAAAATGCACAATGCCGACTTAAGTACAAGAGGACTGACACTCTAACTTTCTATGAATTGAACCTCTCCTGTGAGTCCAGTTTTAGATTCCGATGCTTCACTTCAGGTTTACTGTATACCTTGGACCTTCTTATTGACGATGAAACACAGAAATTGCATCCGAATTTAATACAAAAGGCACAATGCCGACTTAAGTACATGAGGACTGACACTTTAACTTTCTATGATTTAAACCTTTCCAGTGAGTCCAGTTTTAGATTCCGATGGTTCACTTCAGGTTTACTGTATACCTTGGACCTTCTTATTGACGATGAAACACAGAAATAGCATACGAATTTAATACAAAAGGCACAATGCTGACTTAAGTACAAGAGGACTGACACTCTCACTTTCTATGATTGGAACCTCTCCTGTGAGTCCAGTTTTAGATTCCGATGCTTCACTTCAGGTTTACTGTATACCTTGGACCTTCTCATTGACGATGAAACAGAGAAATAGCATCCGAATGTAATACAAAATGCACAATGCCGACCTAAGTACAAGAGGACTGACACTCTAATTTTCTATGAATTGAACCTCTCCTATGAGTCCAGTTTTAGATTCCGATGCTTCACTTCAGGTTTACTGTATACCTTGGACCTTCTTATTGACGATGAAACACAGAAATTGCATCCGATTCTAATACAAAACGCACAATGCCAACATAAGTACATGAGGACTGACACTTCAACTTTCTATAATTTGAACCTTTCCTGTGAGTCCAGTTTTAGATTCCGATGCTTCACTTCAGGTTTACTGTATACCTTGGACCTTCTTACTGACGATGAAACACAGAAATAGCATCCGAATTTAATGCAAAAGGCACAATGCCGACTTAAGTACAAGAGGACTGACACTCTAACTTTCTATGATTTGAACCTCTCCTGTGAGTCCAGTTTTAGATTCCGATTCTTCACTTCAGATTTACTGTATATCTTGGAACTTCTTATTGACGATGAAACACAGAAATTGCATCGGAATTAAATTCAAAAGCACAATTCCGACTTAAGTACAAGGGGACTGACACTCTAACATTCTATGATTTGAACCTCTCCTGTGAGTCCAGTTTTAGTTTCCGTTGCTTCACTTCAGGTTTACTGTATCCCTTGGACCTTCTTATTGACGATGAAACACCGAAATTGCTTCCGAATTTCATAAAAAAGGCACAATGACCACTTAAGTACAAGAGGACTGACACTCTCACTTTCTATGGTGTGAACCTCTCCTGTGAGTCCAGTTTTAGATTCCGATGCTTCACTTCAGGTTTACTTTATAACTTGGACCTTCTTATTGACGATGAAACACAGAAATTGCATCCGAATTAAATACAAAAGGCACAATGCCGACTTAAGTACAAGAGGACTGGCACTCTAACTAACTATGATTTGAACCTCTCCTGTGAGTCCAGTTTTAGATTCCGATGCTTCACTTCAGGTTTACTGTATCCCTTGGACCTTGTTATTGACGATGAAACACAGAAATTGCATCCGAGTCTAATACAAAAGGCACAATGCCCACTTATGTACAAGAGGACTGACACTCTAACTTTCTATGGTGTGAACCTCTCCTGTGAGTCTAGTTTTAGATTCCGATGCTTCACTTCAGGTTTACTGTATCCCTTGTACCTTCTTATTGACAATGAAACTCAGAAATTGCATCCGAATTCAATACAAAAGGCACAATGCCGACTTAAGTACAAGAGGACGGACACTCTAACTTTCAATGATTTGAGCCTCTCCTGTGAGTCCAGTTTTAGATTGCGATGCTTCACTTCAGGTTTACTGTATCCCTTGGACCTTCTTATTGACGATGAAACACAGAAATTGCATTCGAATTTAATAAAAAGGCACAATGCCGACTTAAATACAAGAGGACTGACACTGTAACTTCCTATGAATTGAACCTCTCCTGTGAGTCCAGTTTTGGATTCCGATGCTTCACTTCAGGTTTACTGTATACCTTGGACCTTCTTATTGACGATGAAACACAGAAATAGCATCCGAATTTAATGCACAAGGCACAATGCCGCCTTAAGTACAAGACGACTGACACTCTAGTTTTCTATGATTTGAACCTCTCCTGTGAGTCCAGTTTTAGATTCCGATGCTTCACTTCAGGTTTACCGTATACCTTGGACCCTCTTATTGACGATGAAACACAGAAATTGCATCCGAATTTAATACAAAAGGCACAATGACGACTTAAGTACATGAGGACTGACACTATAACTTTCTATGATTTAAACCTTTCCATTGAGTCCAGTTTTAGATTCCGATGGTTCACTTCAGGTTTACTGTATACCTTGGACCTTCTTATTGACGATGAAACACAGAAATAGCATACGAATTTAATACAAAAGGCACAATGCCGACTTAAGTACAAGAGGACTGACACTCTCACTTTCTATGGTTTGAAACTCTCCTGCGAGTCCAGTTTTAGATTCCGATTCTTCACTTCAGATTTACTGTATATCTTGGAACTTCTTATTGACGATGAAACACAGAAATTGCATCGGAATTAAATTTAAAAGGCACAATTCCGACTTAAGTACAAGGGGACTGACACTCTAACTTTCTATGATTTGAACCTCTCCTGTGAGTCCAGTTTTAGTTCCGATGCTTCACTTCAGGTTTACTGTATACCTTGGACCTTCTTATTGAAGATGAAACACAGAAATTGCATTTGAATGTAATACAAAAGGCACAATGCCGACTTAAGTACAAGAGGACTGACACTCTCACTTTCTATGGTTTGAAACTCTCCTGCGAGTCCAGTTTCAGATTCCGATGCTTCACATCAGGTTTACTGTATACCTTGGACCTTCTTATTAACGATGAAACACAGAAATTGCATTTGAATTTAATACGTAACACACAATGCCGACTTAAGTACAAGAGGACCTCCCCTCTAATTTTCTAAGATTTGAACCGCTCCTGTGAGTCCAGTTTTAGATTCCGATGCTTCACTTCAGGTTTACTGTATGCCTTGGACCTTCTTATTTACGATGAAACACAGAAATTGCATCCGAATTAATTACAAAAGTCACAATGCCGGCTTAAGTACAAGATTACTGACACTCTAACTTTCTACGATTTGAACGTCTCCTGTGAGTCCAGTTTTAGATGCCGATGCATCACTTCAGGTTTACTCTATACCTTGTACCTTCTTATTGACGATGAAACACAGAAATTGCATCCGAATTCAATACTAAAGGCAGAATGCCGACTTAAGTACAAGACGACTGACACTTTAATTTTCTATGATTTGAACCTCTCCTGTGAGTCCAGTTTTAGATTCCGATGCTTCACTTCAGGTTTACTGTATACCTTGGACCTTCTTATTGACGATGAAACACAGATATTGCATCCGAATTTAATACAAAAGGCACAATGCCGACTTAAGTACAAGAGGACTAACACTTTAACTTTCTTTGATTTGAACCTCTCATGTGAGTCCAGTTTTAGATCCGATGCTTCACATCAGGTTTACTGTATACCTTGGACCTTCTTATTAACGATGAAACACAGAAATTGCATTTGAATTTAATACGTAACACACAATGCCGACTTAAGTACAAGAGGACCTCCCCTCTAATTTTCTATGATTTGAACCGCTCCTGTGAGTCCAGTTTTAGATTCCGATGCTTCACTTCAGGTTTACTGTATACCTTGGACCTTCTTATTTACGATGAAACACAGAAATTGCATCCGACCTAATTACAAAAGGCACAATGCCGACTGAAGTACAAGAGAACTGACACTCTCACTTTCTATGATTTGAACCTCTCCTGTGAGTCCAGTTTTTGATTCCTATGCTTCACTTAAGGTTTACTATGTACCTTGGACCTTCTTAATGACGATGAAACACAGAAATTGCATCCGAATATAATACAAAAGGCACAATGCCGACTTAAGTACAAGAGGACTGACACTCTCACTTTCTATGATTTGAACTTCTCCTGTGTGTCCAGTTTTAGATTACGATGCTTCACTTCAGGTTTACTGTATACCTTGGACCTTCTTATTGACGATGAAACACAGAAATTGCATCAGAATGAAATTCAAAAGGCACAATGCCGACTTAAGTACAAGAGGACTGACACTCTCACTTTCTATGATTGAAACCTCTCCTGTGAGTGCAGTTTTAGATTCCGATGCTTCACTTCAGGTTCACTGTATCCCTTTGACCTTCTTATTGACGATGAAACAGAGAAATGGCATCCGAATGTAATGCAAAATGGACAATACCGACTTATGTACAAGAGGACTGACACTATAACTTTCTATGAATTGAACCTCTCCTGTGGGTCCAGTTTTAGATTCCGATGCTTCACTTCAGGTTTACTGTATACCTTGGACCTTCTTATTGACAATGAACACAGAAATTGCATCCGATTTTAATACAAAAGGCACAATGCCGACATAAGTACATGAGGACTGACACTTTAATTTTCTATGATTTGAACCTTTCCTGTGAGTCCAGTTTTAGATTCCGATGCTTCACTTCAGGTTTACTGTATACCTTGGACCTTCTTATTGACGATAAAACACAGAAATAGCATCCGAATTTAATACAAAAGGCACAATGCCGACTTAAGTACAAGAGGACTGACTCTCTCACTTTCTATGATTTGAACCTCTCCTGTGAGTCCAGTTTTAGATTCCGATGCTTCACTTCAGGTTTACTGTATACCTTGGACCTTCTTATTGACGATGAAACACAGAAATAGCATCCGAATTTAATACAAAAGTCACAATGCCGACATAAGTACAACAGGACTGAATCTACAAATTTCTATGGTTTGAACCTCTCCTGTGAGTCCAGTTTTAGATTCCGATTTTTCACTTCAGATTTACTGTATATCTTGGAACTTCTTATTGACGATGAAACACAGAAATTGCATTTGAATTTAATACAAAAGGCACAATGCCGACTTAAGTACAAGAGGACTGACATTCTCACTTTCTATGGTTTGAACCTCTCCTGCGAGTCCAGTTTTAGATTCCGATTCTTCACTTCAGATTTACTGTATATCTTGGAACTTCTTATTGACGATGAAACACAGAAATTGCATCGGAATTAAATTTAAAAGGCACAATTCCGACTTAAGTACAAGGGGACTGACACTCTAACTTTCTATGATTTGAACCTCTCCTGTGAGTCCAGTTTTAGTTCCGATGCTTCACTTCAGGTTTACTGTATACCTTGGACCTTCTTATTGACGATGAAACACAGAAATTGCATTTGAATTTAATACAAAAGGCACAATGCCGACTTAAGTAGAAGAGGACTGACTCTCTAACTTTCTATGATTTGAACGTCTCCTGTGAAAACAGTTTTTGATTCCGATGCTTCACTTTAGGTTTACTATATACCTTGGACCTTCTTATTGACGATGAAACACAGAAATTGCATCCGAATTTAGTACAAAATGCACAATGCCGACTTAAGTACAAGAGAACTGACACCCTAACTTTCTATGATTTGAACCACTCCTGTGAGTCCAGTTTGAGATTCCGATGCTTCACTTCAGGTTTACTGTATCCCTTTGACCTTCTTATTGACGATGAAACACAGAAATTGCATCCGAATTTAATACAAAAGGCACAATGAAGACTTAAGTACTAGAGGACTGACACTCTAACATTCTATGATTTGAACCTCTCCTGTGAGTCCAGATTTAGTTTCCGTTGCTTCACTTCAGGTTTACTGTATCCCTTGGACCTTCTTATTGATGATGAAACACCGAAATTGCTTCCGAATTTCATAAAAAAGGCACAATGACGACTTAAGTACAAGAGGACTGAAACTCTATTTTTCTATGATTTGAGCCTCTCCTGTGAGTCCAGTTTTAGGTGCCGATGCTTCACATGAGTTTTACTGTATATCTTGGACCTTCTTATTGACGGTGAAACACAGAAATTTGATCCCAATTTAATACAAAAGTCACAATGCCGGCTTAAGTACAAGATTACTGACACTCTAACTTTCTATGATTTGAACGTCTCCTGTGAGTCCAGTTTTAGATGCCGATGCATCACTTCAGGTTTACTCTATACCTTGTACCTTCTTATTGACGATGAAACACAGAAATTGCATCCGAATTCAATACTAAATGCAGAATGCCGACTTAAGTACAAGACGACTGACACTCTAATTTTCTATGATTTAAACCTCTCCTGTGAGTCCAGTTTTAGATTCCGATGCTTCACTTCAGGTTTACTGTATACCTTGGACCTTCTTATTGACGATGAAACACAGAAACTGCATCCGAATTTAATACAAAAGGCACAATGCCGACTTAAGTACAAGAGGACTAACACTTTAACTTTCTTTGATTTGAACCTCTCATGTGAGTCCAGTTTTAGATCCGATGCTTCACATCAGGTTTACTGTATACCTTGGACCTTCTTATTAACGATGAAACACAGAAATTGCATTTGAATTTAATACGTAACACACAATGCCGACTTAAGTACAAGAGGACCTCCCCTCTAATTTTCTATGATTTGAACCGCTGCTGTGAGTCCAGTTTTAGCTTCCGATGCTTCACTTCAGGTTTACTGTATACCTTGGACCTTCTTATTTACGATGAAACACAGAAATTGCATCCGAAATAATTACAAAAGGCACAATGCCGACTGAAGTACAAGAGAACTGACACTCTCACTTTCTATGATTTGAACCTCTCCTGTGAGTCCAGTTTTTGATTACGATGCTTCACTTCAGGTTTACTGTATACCTTGGACCTTCTTATTGACGATGAAACACAGAAATTGCATCAGAATGAAATTCAAAAGGCACAATGCCGACTTAAGTACAAGAGGACTGACACTCTAACTTTCTATGGTGTGAACCTCTCCTGTGAGTCTAGTTTTAGATTCCGATGCTTCACTTCAGGTTTACTGTATCCCTTGTACCTTCTTATTGACGATGAAACTCAGAAATTGCATCTGAATTCAATACAAAAGGCACAATGCCGACTTAAGTACAAGAGGACGGACACTCTAACTTTCAATGATTTGAACCTCTCCTGTGGGTCCAGTTTTAGATTGCGATGCTTCACTTCAGGTTTACTGTATCCCTTGGACCTTCTTATTGACGATGAAACACAGAAATTGCATTCGAATTTAATACAAAAGGCACAATGCCGACTTAAATACAAGACTACTGACACTCCAACTTCCTATGAATTGAACCTCTCCTGTGAGCCCAGTTTTGGATTCCGATGCTTCACTTCAGGTTTACTGTATACCTTGGACCTTCTTATTGACGATGAAACACAGAAGTTGCATCCGAATTTAATACAAAAGGCACAATGCCGACAGAAGTACATGAGGACTGACACTTTAACTTTCTATGATTTGAACCTTTCCAGTGAGTCCAGTTTTAGATTCCGATGCTTCACTTCCGGATTACTGTATACCTTGGACGTTCTTATTGACGATGAAACACAGAAATAGCATACGAATTTAATACAAAAGGCACAATGCCGACTTAAGTACAAGAGGACTGACACTCTCACTTTCTATGATTGAAACCTCTCCTGTGAGTCCAGTTTTAGATTCCGATGCTTCACTTCAGGTTCACTGTATCGGTTTGACCTTCTTATTTACGATGAAACAGAGAAATGGCATCCGAATGTAATGCAAAATGGACAATACCGACTTATGAACAAGAGGACTGACACTATAACTTTCTATGAATTGAACCTCTCCTGTGGGTCCAGTTTTAGATTCCGATGCTTCACTTCAGGTTTACTGTATACCTTGGACCTTCTTATTGACAATGAACACAGAAATTGCATCCGATTTTAATACAAAAGGCACAATGCCGACATAAGTACATGAGGACTGACACTTTAATTTTCTATGATTTGAACGTTTCCTGTGAGTCCAGTTTTAGATTCCGATGCTTCACTTCAGGTTTACTGTATACCTTGGACCTTCTTATTGATGATGAAACACAGAAATAGCATCCGAATTTAATACAAAAGGCACAATGCCGACTTAAGTACAAGAGGACTGACTCTCTCACTTTCTATGATTTGAACCTCTCCTGTGAGTCCAGTTTTAGATTCCGATGCTTCACTTCAGGTTTACTGTATACCTTGGACCTTCTTATTGACGATGAAACACAGAAATAGCATCCGAATTTAATACAAAAGTCACAATGCCGACTTAAGTACAACAGGACTGAATCTACAACTTTCTTTGATTTGAACCTCTCCTGTGAGTCCAGTTTTAGATTCCGATTCTTCACTTCAGATTTACTGTATATCTTGGAACTTCTTATTGACGATGAAACACAGAAATTGCATCGGAATTAAATTCAAAAGGCACAATGCCGACTTAAGTACAAGGGGACTGACACTCTAACTTTCTATGATTTGAACCTCTCCTGTGAGTCCAGTTTTAGATTCCGATGCTTCACTTCAGGTTTACCGTATCCCTTGGACCTTCTTATTGACGATGAATACCGCACATTGCGTCCGAATTTAATTCAAAAATGGTTCAAATGTCTCTGAGCACTATGGGACTCAACTGTTGAGGTCATTAGTCCCCTAGAACTTAGAACTAGTTAAACCTAACTAACCTAAGGACATCACAAACATCCATGCCCGAGGCAGGATTCGAACCTGCGACCGTAGCGGTCTTTCGGCTCCAGACTGCAGCGCCTTTAACCCCACGGCCACTTCGGCCGGCGAATTTAATTCAAATGGCACAATGCCAACTTAAGTACAAGAGGACTGACACTCAAACTTTCTACGATTTGAACCTCTCCAGTGAGTCCAGTTTTAGATTCCGATGCTTCACTTCAGGTTTACTGTATCCCTTGGACCTTCTTATTGACGATGAAACACAGAAATTTCATCTGAATTTAATACAAAAGGCACAATGCCGACTTAAGTACAAGAGGACTGACACTCTAACTTTCAATGATTTGAACCTGTCCTGTGAGTCCAGTTTTAGATTCCGATGCTTCACTTCAGGTTTACTGTGTCCCTTGGACCTTCTTATTGACGATGAAACACAGAAATTGCATCCGAATTTAATACAAAAGGCACAATGCCGACTTAAGTACAAGAGGACTGACACTCCTACTTTCTATGATTTGAACCACTCCTGTGAGTCCAGTTTTAGATTGCTATGCTTCACTTCTGGTTTACTGTATACCTTGGACGTTCTAATTGGCGATGACACACCGAAATTGCATCCGAATTTAATACAAATGGCACAATGTCGACTTAAGTACAAGAGGACTGACACTCTCACTTCCTATGATTTGAACCGCTCCTGTGAGTCCAGTTTTAGATTCCGATCCTTCACTTCAGGTTTACTGTATCCCTTGGACCTTCTTATTGACGATGAAGCACAGAAATTGCATTTGAATTTAATACAAAAGTCATAATGCCGACTTAAGTACAAGAGGACTAACACTCCTACTTTCTATGATTTGAACCACTCTTGTGAGTCCAGTTTTAGATTCCTATGCTTCACTTCACGTTTACTGTATACCTTGGACCTTCTTATTGACGATGAAACACAGAAATTGCATCCGAATTTAATACAAAATGCACAATCCCGACTGAAGTACAAGAGGACTGACACTCTCACTTTCTATGATTCGAACCCCTCCTGTGAGTCCAGTTTTAGATTCTGATGCTTCGCTTCAGGTTTACTATATAGCTTGGACCTTCTTATTGACGTTGAAACACAGAAATTGCATCCGAATTTAATACTAAAGGCACAGTGCTGACTTAAGTACAAGAGGACTGACACTCTCACTTCCTATGATTTGAACCGCTCCTGTGAGTTTAGTTTTAGATTCCGACGCTTCACTTCAGGTTTACTGTATCCCTTGGACCTTCTTATTGACGACGAAACACAGAAATTGCATCCGAATTTAATACAAAAGGCACAATGCCGACTTAAGTACAAGAGGACTGACACTCTAACTTTCTATGATTTGAACCTTTCCTGTGAGTCCTGTTTTAGATTCCGATGCTTCACTTCAGGTTTACTGGATACCTTGGAACTTCTTATTGACGATGAAACACAGAAATTGCATTTGAATTTAATACAAAAGGCACAATGACGACTTAAGTACAAGAGTACTGACACTCTAACTTTCTATGATTTGAACCACTCCTGTGAGTCCAGTATTTGATTCCGATGCTTCACTTCAGGTTTACTGTATACCTTGGACCTTCTTATTGACGATGAAACACAGAAATTGCATCCGAATTTAATTCAAAAGTCACAATGCCGACTTAAGTACAAGAGGACTGACACTCTAATCTTCAATGCTATGAACCTCTCCTGTGACTCCAGTTTTAGATTCCGATGCTCCACTTCAGGTTTACTGTATCCCTTGGACCTTCTTATTGACGATGAAACACAGAAATTGCGTCCGAATTTATTACAAATTGCACAATACCAACTTAAGTACAAGAGGACTGATACTCTAATCTTCTATTATTTGAAACTCTCCTGTGAGTCCAGTTTTAGATTCCGATGCTTCACTTCAGGTTACTGTATCCCTTGGACCTTCTTATTGACGATGAAGCACAGTAATTTCATCCGAATTTAATACAAAAGGCACAATGCCGACTTAAGTACAAGAGGACTGACACTCCAAATTTCTATGATTTGAACCTCTCCTGTGAGTCCAGTTTTAGAATCCGATGCTACACTTCAGGTTTACTGTATTCCTTGTACCGTCTTATTGACGATGAATCTCAGAAATTGCATCCGAATTTAATACAAAAGGCACAATGCCAACTTAAGTACAAGAGGACTGACACTTTAACTTTCTATGATTTGAACCGCTCCTGTGAGTCCAGTTTTAGATTCCGATGCTTCACTTCAGGTTTCAGTATACCTTGGACCTTCTTATTGACTATGAAACACAGAAATTGCATCCGAATTTAATACAAAATGCGCAATGCCGACTTAAGTAGAAGAGGACTGACACTCTCACTTTCTATGATTTGAACCTTTCCTGTGAGTCCTGTATTAGATTCCGATGCTTCACTTCAGGTTTACTGGATACCTTGGGACGTCTTATTGACGACGAAACACAGAAATTGAATTTGAATTTAATACAAAAGGCACAATGCCGACTTAAGTACAAGAGGACTGACACTCTAACTTTCAATGATTTGAACCTCTCCTGTGAGTCCAGTTTTAGATTCCGATGCTTCACTTCAGGTTTACTGGATCCCTTGGTCCTTCTTATTGACGATGAAACACAGAAATTGCATCCGAATTTAATACAAAGGCACAATGCCGACTTAAGTACAAGAGGACTGACACTCTAACTTTCTATGAAATGAACCTCTCCTGTGAGTCCGGTTTTAGATTCCGATGCTTCACTTCAGGTTTACTGTATACCTTGGACCTTCTTATTGACGATGAAACACAGAAATTGCATCCGAACTTAATACAAAAAGCACAATGCCGACTTAAGTACAAGAGGACTGACACATTAACTTTCTATGATTCGAACCGCTCCTGTGAGTCCAGTTTTAGATTCCGATGCTTCACTTCAGGTTTCTGTATACCTCGGACCTGCTTATTGACTATGAAACACAGAAATTGCATCCGAATTTAATACAAAATGCGCCATGCCGACTTAAGTACAAGAGGACTGACACTCTAACTTTCTATGATTTGAACCTCTCCTGTGAGTCCAGTTTTAGATTCCGATGCTTCACTTCAGGTTTACGGTATCCCTTGGACCTTCTTATTGACGATGAAACACAGAAATTGGATCTGAATTTAATACAAAAGCCACAATTCCGACTTAAGTACAAGAGGACTGACACTCTAACTTTCAATGATTTGAACCTCTCCTGCGAGTCCAGTTTTAGATTCCGATGCTTCACTTCAGGTTTACTGTATCCCTTATACCTTCTTATTGCCGATGAAACACAGAAATTGCATCCGAATTTAATATAAAGGGCACAAAGAGGACGTAAGTACAAGAGGACTGACACTCAAACTTTCTATGAATTGAACCTCTCGTGTGAGTCCAGTTTTAGATTCCGATGCTTCACTTCAGGTTTACTGTATACCTTGGACTTTCTTATTGACGATGAAACACAGAAATTGCATCTGAATTTAATCCAATAGGCACAATGCCGACTTAAGTACAAGAGGACTGACACTTTAACTTTCTATGATTTGAACCTCTCCTGTGAGTCCAGTTTTAGGTTCCGATGCTTCACTTCAGGTTTCTGTATACCTTGGACCTTCTTATTGACTATGAAACACAGAAATTGCATTTGAATTTAATGCAAAAGGCACAATGCCGACTTATGTACAAGAGGACTGACACTCCTACTTTCTATGATTTGAACCACTCCTGTGAGTCCAGTTTTAGATTCCTATGCTTCCCTTCAGGTTTACTGTATACCTTGGACCTTCTTATTGACGATGAAACGCAGAAATTGCATCCGAATTTCATACAAAAGGCACAATGCCGACTGAAGTACAAGAGGACTGACACTCTAATCATCAATGCTTTGAACCTCTACTGTGACTCCAGTTTTAGATTCCGTTGCTTCACTTCAGGTTTACTGTATCCCTTGGACCTCGTTATTGACGATGAAACACAGAAATTGCATCCGAGTCTAATAAAAAAGGCACAATGCCGACTTAAGTACAAGAGGACTGACACTCTAACTTTCTATGGTGTGAACCTCTCCTGTGAGTCTAGTTTTAGATTCCGATGCTTCACTTCAGGTTTACTGTATCCCTTGTACCTTCTTATTGACGATGAAACTCAGAAATTGCATCCGATTTCAATACAAAAGGCACAATGCAGACTTAAGTACATGAGGACTGACACTTTAACTTTCTATGATTTGAACCTTTCCAGTGAGTCCAGTTTTAGATTCCATTGCTTCACTTCAGGTTTACTGTATACCTTGGACCTTCTTATTGACGATGAAACACAGAAATAGCATACGAATTTAATTCAAAAGGCACAATGCCGACTTAAGTACAACAGGACTGACACTCTCACTTTCTATGATTGAAACCTCTCCTGTGAGTCCAGTTTTAGATTCCGATGCTTCACTTCAGGTTTACTGTATACCTTTGACCTTCTTATTGACGATGAAACAGAGAAATGGCATCCGAATGTAATGCAAAATGGACAATACCGACTTAAGTTTAAGAGGACTGACACTCTAACTTTCTATGAATTGAACCTCTCCTGTTGGTCCAGTTTTAGATTCCGATGCTTCACTTCAGGTTTACTGTATACCTTGGACCTTCTTATTGACGATGAAACACAGAAAATGCATCCGATTTTAATACAAAAGGCACAACGCCGACATAAGTATATGAGGACTGACACTTTAATTTTCTATGATTTGAACCTTTCCTGTGAGTCCAGTTTTAGATTCCGATGCTTCACTTCAGGTTTACTTTATACCTTGGACCTTCTTATTGACGATGAAACACAGAAATAGCATCCGAATTTAATACAAAAGGCACAATGCCGACTTAAGTACAAGAGGACTGACTCTCTTACTTTCTATGATTTGAACCTCTCCTGTGAGTCCAGTTTTAGATTCCGATGCTTCACTTCAGGTTTACTGTATACCTTGGACCTTCTTATTGACGATGAAACACAGAAATAGCATCCGAATTTAATACAAAAGTCACAATGCCGACTTAAGTACAACAGGACTGACACTTCAACTTTCTATGATTTGAACCTTCCCTGTGAGTCCAGTTTTAGATTCCGATTCTTCACTTCAGATTTACTGTATATCTTGGAACTTCTTATTGACGATGAAACACAGAAATTGCATCGGAATTAAGTTCAAAAAGCACAATGCCGACTTAAGTACAAGGGGACTGACACTCCTACTTTCTATGATTTGAACCACTCCTGCGAGTCCAGTTTTAGATTGCTATGCTTCACTTCAGGTTTACTGTATACCTTGGACCTTCTAATTGGCGATGAAACACCGAAATTGCATCCGAATTTAATACAAATGGCACAATGTCGACTTAAGTACAAGAGGACTGACACTCTCACTTCCTATGATTTGAACCGCTCCTGTGTGTACAGTTTTAGATTCCGATCCTTCACTTCAGGTTTACTGTATCCCTTGGACCTTCTTATTGACGATGAAGCACAGAAATTGCATTTGAATTTAATACAAAAGTCATAATGCCGACTTAAGTACAAGAGGACTAACACTCCTACTTTCTATGATTTGAACCACTCCTGTGAGTCCAGTTTTAGATTCCTATGCTTCACTTCACGTTTACTGTATACCTTGGACCTTCTTATTGACGATGAAACACAGAAATTGCATCCGAATTCAATACAAAATGCACAATCCCGACTGAAGTACAAGAGGACTGACACTCTAACTTTTTATGATTTTAACCTTTCCTGTGAGTCCTGTTTTAGATTCCGATGCTTCACTTCAGGTTTACTGGATACCTCGGAACTTCTTATTGACGATGAAACACAGAAATTGCATTTGAATTTAATACAAAAGGCACAATGCCGACTTAAGTACAGGAGGACTGACACTCTAACTTTCTATGATTTGAACCACTCCTGTGAGTCCAGTATTAGATTCCGATGCTTCACTTCAGGTTTACTGTATCCCTTGTACCGTCTTATTGACGATGAATCTCAGAAATTGCATCCGAATTTAATACAAAAGGCACAATGCCGACTGAAGTACAAGAGGACTGACACTCTAATCTTCAATGCTATGAACCTCTCCTGTGACTCCAGTTTTAGATTCCGATGCTTCACTTCAGGTTACTGTATCCCTTGGACCTTCTTATTGACGATGAAGCACAGAAATTTCATCCGAATATAATACAAAAGGCACAATGCCGACTTAAGTACAAGAGGACTGACACTCCAAATTGCTATGATTTGAACCTCTCCTGTGAGTCCAGTTTTAGAATCCGATTCTTCACTTCAGGTTTACTGTATCCCTTGTACCGTCTTATTGACGAGGAATCTCAGAAATTGCATCCGAATTTAATACAAAAGGCTCAATGCCGACTTAAGTACAAGAGGACTGACACATTAACTTTCTATGATTTGAACCGCTCCTGTGAGTCCAGTTTCAGATTCCGATGCTTCACTTCAGGTTTCAGTATACCTTGGACCTTCTTATTGACTATGAAACACAGAAATTGCATCCGAATTTAATACAAAATGCGCAATGCCGACTTAAGTACAAGAGGACTGACACTCTCACTTTCTATGATTTGAACCTTTCCTGTGAGTCCTGTATTAGATTCCTATGCTTCACTTCAGGTTTACTGTATACCTTGGACCTTCTTATTGACGATGAAACACAGAAACTGCATCCGAATTTAATACAAAAGGCACAATGCCGACTGAAGTACAAGAGGACTGACACTCTCACTTTTTATGATTTGAACCTCTCCTCTGAGTCCAGTTTCAGATTCCGATGCTTCGCTCAGGTTTACTATATAGCTTGGACCTTCTTATTGACGATGAAAAATAGAAATTGCATCCGAATTTAATACAAAAGGCACAATGCCGACTTAAGTACAAGGTAACTGACACTCTCACTTCCTATGATTTGAACCGCTCCTGTGAGTCCAGTTTTAGATTCCGACGCTTCACTTCAGGTTAACTGTATCCCTGGGACCTTTTTATTGACGATGAAACACAGAAATTGCATTTGAATTTAATACAAAAGGCACAATGCCGACTTATGTACAAGAGGACTGAGACTCCTACTTTCTGTGATTTGAACCACTCCTGTGAGTCCAGTTTTAGATTCCTATGCTTCACTTCAGGTTTACTGTATACCTTGGACCTTCTTATTGACGATGAAACGCAGAAATTGCATCCGAATTTCATACAAAAGGCACAATGCCGACTTAAGTACAAGAGGACTGACACTCTAATCTTCAATGCTTTGAACCTTTCCAGTGAGTCCAGTTTTAGATTCCGATGCTTCACTTCAGGTTTACTGTATACCTTGGACCTTCTTATTGACGATGAAACACAGAAATAGCAAAGGATTTTAATACAAAAGGCACAATGCCGACTTAAGTACAACAGGACTGACACTCTCACATTCTATGATTGAAACCTCTCCTGTGAGTCCAGTTTTAGATTCCGAAGCTTCACTTCAGGTTTACTGTATACCTTTGACCTTCTTATTGACGATGAAACAGAGAAATGGCATCCGAATGTAATGCAAAATGGACAATACCGACTTAAGTTTAAGAGGACTGACACTCTAATTTTCTATGAATTGAACCTCTCCTGTTGGTCCAGTTTTAGATTCCGATGCTTCACTTCAGGTTTACTGTATACCTTGGACCTTCTTATTGACGATGAAACACAGAAAATGCATCCGATTTTAATACAAAAAGCACAATGCCGACATAAGTACATGAGGACTGACACTTTAATTTTCTATGATTTGAACCTTTCCTGTGAGTCCAGTTTTAGATTCCGATGCTTCACTTTAGGTTTACTTTATACCTTGGACCTTCTTATTGACGATGAAACACAGAAATAGCATCCGAATTTAATACAAAAGGCACAATGCCGACTTAAGTACAAGAGGACTGACTCTCTCACTTTCTATGATTTGAACCTCTCCTGTGAGTCCAGTTTTAGATTCCGATGCTTCACTTCAGGTTTACTGTATACCTTGGACCTTCTTATTGACGATGAAACACAGAAATAGCATTCGAATTTAATACAAAAGTCACAATGCGACTTAAGTACAACAGGACTGACACTCTCACTTTCTATGATTTGAACCTCTCCTGTGAGTCCAGTTTTAGATTCCGATGCTTCACTTCAGGTTTAACGTATCCCTTGGACCTTCTTATTGATGATGAAACACAGAAATTGCATCCGAATTTAATACAAAAGGCACAATGCCGTCTTATGTACAAGAGGACTGACACTCTAATTTTCTATGATATGAACCTTTCCTGTGAGTCCAGTTTTAGATTCCGATGCTTCACTTCAGCATTACTGCATCCCCTGGACCTTCTTATTGACGATGAATACCGGACATTGCGTCCGAATTTAATTCAAATGGCACAATGCCAACTTAAGTACAAGAGGACTAACACTCTAACTTTCTACGATTTGAACCTCTCCAGTGAGTCCAGTTTTAGATTCCGATGCTTCACTTCAGGTTTACTGTATCCCTTGGACCTTCTTATTGACGATGAAACACAGAAATTTCATCTGAATTTAATACAAAAGGCACAATGCCGACTTAAGTACAAGAAGGACTGACACTCTAATTTTCAATGATTTGAAACTCTCCTGTGTGTCCAGTTTTAGATTCCGATGCTTCACTTCAGGTTTACTGTATCACTTGGACCTTCTTATTGACGATGAAGCACAGAAATTGCATTTGAATTTAATACAAAAGTCATAATGCCGACTTAAGTACAAGAGGACTAACACTCCTACTTTCTATGATTTGAACCGCTCCTGTGAGTCCAGTTTTAGATTCCTATGCTTCACTTCACGTTTACTGTATACATTGGACCTTCTAATTGGCGATGAAACACCGAAATTGCATCCGAATTTAATACAAATGGCACAATGTCGACTTAGGTACAAGAGGACTGACACTCTCACTTCCTATGATTTGAACCGCTCCTGTGAGTCCAGTTTTAGATTCCGATCCTTCACTTCAGGTTTACTGTATCCCTTGGACCTTCTTATTGACGATGAAGCACAGAAATTGCATTTGAATTTAATACAAAAGTCATAATGCCGACTTAAGTACAAGAGGACTAACACTCCTACTTTCTATGATTTGAACCACTCCTGTGAGTCCAGTTTTAGATTCCTATGCTTCACTTCACGTTTACTGTATACCTTGGACCTTCTTATTGACGATGAAACACAGAAATTGCATCCGAATTCAATACAAAATGCACAATCCCGACTGAAGTACAAGAGGACTGACACTCTAACTTTTTATGATTTGAACCTTTCCTGTGAGTCCTGTTTTAGGTTCCGATGCTTCACTTCAGGTTTACTGGATACCTTAGAACTTCTTATTGACGATGAAACACAGAAATTGCATTTGAATTTAATACAAAAGGCACAATGCCGACTTAAGTACAGGAGGACTGACACTCTAACTTTCTATGATTTGAACCACTCCTGTGAGTCCAGTATTAGATTCCGATGCTTCACTTCAGGTTTACTGTATACCTTGGACCTTCTTATTGACGATGAAACACTGAAATTGCATCCGAATTTAATTCAAAAGTCACAATGCCGACTTAAGTACAAGAGGACTGACACTCTAATCTTCGATGCTATGAACCTCTCCTGTGACTCCAGTTTTAGATTCCGATGCTCCACTTCAGGTTTACTGTATCCCTTGGACCTTCTTATTGACGATGAAACACAGAAATTGCGTCCGAATTTAATACAAATTGCACAATACCAACTTAAGTACAAGAGGACTGATACTCTAACTTTCTATTATTTGAAACTCTCCTGTGAGTCCAGTTTTAGATTCCGATGCTTCACTTCAGGTTACTGTATCCCTTGGACCTTCTTATTGACGATGAAGCACAGAAATTTCATCCGAATTTAATACAAAAGGCACAATGCCGATTTAAGTACAAGAGGACTGACACTCCAAATTGCTATGATTTGAACCTCTCCTGTGAGTCCAGTTTTAGAATCCGATGCTTCACTTCAGGTTTACTGTATCCCTTGTACCGTCTTATTGACGATGAATCTCAGAAATTGCATCCGAATTTAGTACAAAAGGCACAATGCCGACTTAAGTACAAGAGGACTGACACATTAACTTTCTATGATTTGAACCGCTCCTGTGAGTCCAGTTTTAGATTCCGATGCTTCACTTCAGGTTTCAGTATACCTTGGACCTTCTTATTGACTATGAAACACAGAAATTGCATCCGAATTTAATACAAAATGCGCAATGCCGACTTAAGTACAAGAGGACTGACACTCTCACTTTCTATGATTTGAACCTTTCCTGTGAGTCCTGTATTAGATTCCGATGCTTCACTTCAGGTTAACTTATACCTTGGACCTTCTTATTGACGATGAAAGACAGAAATTACATCCGAATTTAATACAAACATCACAATGCCGACTTAAGTACAAGAGGACTGACACTCTAATCTTCAATGCTATGAACCTCTCCTGTGACTCCAGTTTTAGATTCCGATGCTTCACTTCAGGTTAACTGTATCCCTTGGACCTTCTTATAGACGATGAAACACAGAAAATGCGTCCGAATTTAATACAAATTGCACAATGCCAACTTAAGTACAAGAGGACTGATACTCTAACTTCCTATGATTTGAAACTCTCCTGTGAGTCCAGTTTTAGATTCCGATGCTTCACTTCAGCATTACTGCATCCCCTGGACCTTCTTATTGACGATGAATACCGGACATTGCGTCCGAATTTAATTCAAATGGCACAATGCCAACTTAAGTACAAGAGGACTAACACTCTAACTTTCTACGATTTGAACCTCTCCAGTGAGTCCAGTTTTAGATTCCGATGCTTCACTTCAGGTTTACTGTATCCCTTGGACCTTCTTATTGACGATGAAACACAGAAATTTCATCTGAATTTAATACAAAAGGCACAATGCCGACTTAAGTACAAGAAGGACTGACACTCTAATTTTCAATGATTTGAAACTATCCTGTGTGTCCAGTTTTAGATTCCGATGCTTCACTTCAGGTTTACTGTATCACTTGGACCTTCTTATTGACGATGAAGCACAGAAATTGCATTTGAATTTAATACAAAAGTCATAATGCCGACTTAAGTACAAGAGGACTAACACTCCTACTTTCTATGATTTGAACCACTCCTGTGAGTCCAGTTTTAGATTCCTATGCTTCACTTCACGTTTACTGTATACATTGGACCTTCTAATTGGCGATGAAACACCGAAATTGCATCCGAATTTAATACAAATGGCACAATGTCGACTTAGGTACAAGAGGACTGACACTCTCACTTCCTATGATTTGAACCGCTCCTGTGAGTCCAGTTTTAGATTCCGATCCTTCACTTCAGGTTTACTGTATCCCTTGGACTTTCTTATTGACGATGAAGCACAGAAATTGCATTTGAATTTAATACAAAAGTCATAATGCCGACTTAAGTACAAGAGGACTAACACTCCTACTTTCTATGATTTGAACCACTCCTGTGAGTCCAGTTTTAGATTCCTATGCTTCACTTCACGTTTACTGTATACCTTGGACCTTCTTATTGACGATGAAACACAGAAATTGCATCCGAATTCAATACAAAATGCACAATCCCGACTGAAGTACAAGAGGACTGACACTCTAACTTTTTATGATTTGAACCTTTCCTGTGAGGCCTGTTTTAGGTTCCGATGCTTCACTTCAGGTTTACTGGATACCTTAGAACTTCTTATTGACGATGAAACACAGAAATTGCATTTGAATTTAATACAAAAGGCACAATGCCGACTTAAGTACAGGAGGACTGACACTCTAACTTTCTATGATTTGAACCACTCCTGTGAGTCCAGTATTAGATTCCGATGCTTCACTTCAGGTTTACTGTATACCTTGGACCTTCTTATTGACGATGAAACACTGAAATTGCATCCGAATTTAATTCAAAAGTCACAATGCCGACTTAAGTACAAGAGGACTGACACTCTAATCTTCGATGCTATGAACCTCTCCTGTGACTCCAGTTTTAGATTCCGATGCTCCACTTCAGGTTTACTGTATCCCTTGGACCTTCTTATTGACGATGAAACACAGAAATTGCGTCCGAATTTAATACAAATTGCACAATACCAACTTAAGTACAAGAGGACTGATACTCTAACTTTCTATTATTTGAAATTCTCCTGTGAGTCCAGTTTTAGATTCCGATGCTTCACTTCAGGTTACTGTATCCCTTGGACCCTCTTATTGACGATGAAGCACAGAAATTTCATCCGAATTTAATACAAAAGGCACAATGCCGATTTAAGTACAAGAGGACTGATACTCCAAATTGCTATGATTTGAACCTCTCCTGTGAGTCCAGTTTTAGAATCCGATGCTTCACTTCAGGTTTACTGTATCCCTTGTACCGTCTTATTGACGATGAATCTCAGAAATTGCATCCGAATTTAATACAAAAGGCACAATGCCGACTTAAGTACAAGAGGACTGACACATTAACTTTCTATGATTTGAACCGCTCCTGTGAGTCCAGTTTTAGATTCCGATGCTTCACTTCAGGTTTCAGTATACCTTGGACCTTCTTATTGACTATGAAACACAGAAATTGCATCCGAATTTAATACAAAATGCGCAATGCCGACTTAAGTACAAGAGGACTGACACTCTCACTTTCTATGATTTGAACCTTTCCTGTGAGTCCTGTATTAGATTCCGATGCTTCACTTCAGGTTAACTTATACCTTGGACCTTCTTATTGACGATGAAAGACAGAAATTACATCCGAATTTAATACAAACATCACAATGCCGACTTAAGTACAAGAGGACTGACACTCTAATCTTCAATGCTATGAACCTCTCCTGTGACTCCAGTTTTAGATTCCGATGCTTCACTTCAGGTTAACTGTATCCCTTGGACCTTCTTATAGACGATGAAACACAGAAAATGCGTCCGAATTTAATACAAATTGCACAATGCCAACTTAAGTACAAGAGGACTGATACTCTAACTTCCTATGATTTGAAACTCTCCTGTGAGTCCAGTTTTAGATTCCGATGCTTCACTTCAGGTTTACTGTATCCCTTGGACCTTCGTATTGACGATGAAGCACAGAAATTGCATCCGAATTTAATACAAAAGGCACAATGCCGACTTAAGTACAAGAGGACTGACACATTAACTTTCTATGATTTGAACCTTTCCTGTGAGTCCAGTTTTAGATTCCGATGCTTCACTTGAGGTTTACTGTATACCTTGGACCTTCTTATTGACGATGAAACACAGAAATTGGATCTGAATTTAATACAAAAGGCTAAATGCCGACTTAAGTACAGGAGGACTGATACTCTAACTTTCAATGATTTGAACCTCTCCTGTGAGTCCAGTTTTAGATTCCGATGCTTCACTTCAGGTTTACTGTATCCCTTGGACCTTCTTATTGCCGATGAAACACAGAAATTGCATCCGAATTTAATACAAAAGGCACAATGAGGACGTAAGTACAAGAGGACTGACACTCAAACTTTCTATGAATTGAACCTCTCGTATGAGTCCAGTTTTAGATTCCGATGCTTCACTTCAGGTTTACTGTATACCTTGGACTTTCTTATTGACGATGAAACACAGAAATTGCATCTGAATTTGATACAATAGGCACAATGCCGACTTAAGTACAAGAGGACTGACACTTTAACTTTCTATGATTTGAACCTCTCCTGTGAGTCCAGTTTTAGGTTCCGATGCCTCACTTCAGGTTTCTGTATACCTTGGACCTTCTTATTGACTATGAAACACAGAAATTGCATCCGAATTTAATACAAAAGGCACAATGCCGACTTAAGTACAAGAGGACTGACACTCTAATTTTCTATGATTACAACCTCTCCTGTGAGTCCAGTTTTAGATCCGTTGCCTCACGTCAGGTATACTGTATACCTCCGACCTTCTTTTTGACGATGAAACACAGAAATTGCATTTGAATTTAATACAAAAGGCACAATGCCGACATAAGTACAAGAGGGCTGACCCTCCTACTTTCTATGATTTGAACCACTACTGTGAGTCCAGTTTTAGATTCCTATGCTTCACTTCAGGTTTACTGTATACCTTGGACCTTCTTATTGACGATGAAACACAGAAACTGCATCCGAATTTAATACAAAAGGCACAATGCCGACTGAAGTACAAGAGGACTGACACTATCACTTTTTATGATTTGAACCTCTCCTCTGAGTCCAGTTTTAGATTCCGATGCTTCGCTTCAGGTTTACTATATAGCTTGGACCTTCTTATTGACGATGAAACATAGAAATTGCATCCGAATTTAATACAAAAGGCACAATGCCGACTTAAGTACAAGGGGACTGACACTCTCACTTCCTATGATTTGAACCGCTCCTGTGAGTCCAGTTTTAGATTCCGACGCTTCACTTCAGGTTAACTGTATCCCTGGGACCTTTTTATTGACGATGAAACACAGAAATTGCATTTGAATTTAATACAAAAAGCACAATGCCGACTTAAGTACAAGAGGACTGACACTCCTACTTTCTATGATTTGAACCACTCCTGTGAGTCCAGTTTTAGATTCCTATGCTTCACTTCAGGTTTACTGTATACCTTGGAACTTCTAATTGACGATGAAACGCAGAAATTGCATCCGAATTTCATACAAAAGGCACATACCGACTGAAGTAAAAGAGGATTGACACTCTCACTTTCTATGATTTAACCTCTCCTGTGAGTCCAGTTTTAGAATCCGATGCTTCACTTCAGGTTTACTGTATCCTTTGGACCTTGTTATTGACGATGAAACACAGAAATTGCATCCGAGTCTAAAACAAAAGGTACAATGCCGACTTAAGTTCAAGAGGACCGACACTCTAACTTTCTATGATTTGAACCTCTCCTGTGAGTCCAGTTTTAGATCCGATGCTTCACTTCAGGTATACTGTATACCTTGGACCTTCTTATTGACGATGAAACACAGATATTGCATTTGAATTTAATACGAAAGGCACAATGCCCACTTAAGTACAAGAGGACTGACACTCTAACTTTCTATGATTTGAACCACTCCTGTGAGTCCAGTTTTAGATTCCGATGCTTCACTTCAGGTTTACAGTATACCTTGGACCTTCTTATTGACGATGAAACACAGAAATTGCATAAGAATTCAATACAAAAGGCACAATGCCGACTGAAGTACAAGAGGACTGACACTCTCACCTTCTATGGTTTGAACCTCTCCTGCGAGTCAATTTTAGATTCCGATGCCTCGCTTCCGGTTTCTGTATACCTTGGACCTTCTTATTGACTATGAAACACAGAAATTGCATCCGAATTTAATACAAAATGCGCAATGCCGACTTAAGTACAAGAGGACTGACACTCTAACATTCTATGATTTGAACCTCTCCTGTGAGTCCAGTTTTAGATTCCAACGCTTCACATCAGGTTTACTGTATACCTTGGACCTTCTTATTGACGATGAAACACAGAAATTGGATCCGAATTTAATACAAATGGCACAATGCCGACTTAAGTACAAGAGGACTGACATTCTAACTTTCAAAGATTTGAACCTCTCCTGTGAGTCCAGTTTTAGATTCCGATGCTTCACTTCAGGTTTACTGTATCCCTTGGACCTTCTTATTGACGATGAAACACAGAAATTGCATCCGAATTTAATACAAAAGGCACAATGAGGACTTAAGTACAAGAGGACTGACACTCTAACTTTCTATTAAATGAACCTCTCCTGTGGGGCCAGTTTTAGATTCTGATGCTTCACTTCAGGTTTCTGTTTACCTTAACCTTCTTATTGACTATGAAACACAGAAATTGCATCCGAAATTAATACAAAAGGCACAATGCCGACTTAAGTACAACAGGACTGACACTCTAACTTTCTATGATTTGAACCTCTCCTGTGAGTCCAGTTTTAGATCCGATGCTTCACTTCACGTATACTGTATACCTTCGACCTTCCTTTTGACAATGAAACACAGAAATTGCATTTGAATTTAATACAAAAGGCACAATGCCGACATAAGTACAAGAGGACTGACTCTCCTACTTTCTATGATTTGAACAACTCCTGTGAGTCCAGTTATAGATTCCTATGCTTCGCTTCGGGTTTACTGTATACCTTGGACCTTCTTATTGACGATGAAACACAGAAATTGCATCCGAATTTCATACAAAAGGCACAATGCCGACTGAAGTACAACAGGACTGACACTCTCACTTTTTCTGATTTGAACCTCTCCCGTGAGTCCAGTTTTAGATTCCGATGCTTCGCTTCAGGTTTACTATATAGCTTGGACCTTCTTATTGACGATGAAACACAGAAATTGCATCCGAATTTAATACAAAAGGCACAATGCCGACTTAAGTACAAGAGGACTGACACTCTAACTTTCTATGATTTGAACCTCTCCTGTGAGTCCAGTTTTAGATCCGATGCTTCACTTCAGGTATACTGTATACCTTCGACCTTCTTTTTGACGATGAAGCACAGAAATTGCATTTGAATTTAATACAAAAGGCACAATGCCGACGTAAGTACAAGAGGACTGACACTCCTACTTTCTATGATTTGAACAACTCCTGTGAGTCCAGTTTTAGATTCCTATGCTTCGCTTCAGGTTTACTGTATACCTTGGACCTTCTTATAGACGATGAAACACAGAAAATGCGTCCGAATTTAATACAAATTGCACAAAGCCAACATAAGTACAAGAGGACTGATACTCTAACTTCCTATGATTTGAAACTCTCCTGTGAGTCCAGTTTTAGATTCCGATGCTTCACTTCAGGGTTACTGTATCCCTTGTACAGTCTTATTGACGATGAATCTCAGAAATTGCATCCGAATTTAATACAAAAGGCACAATTCCGACTTATGTACAAGAGGACTGACACACTAAGTTTCAATGATTTGATCCTCTCCTGTGAGTCCAGTTTTAGATTCCGATGCTTCACTTCAGGTTTACTGGATCCCTTGGACCTTCTTGTTGACGATTAAACACAGAAATTGCATCCGAATTTAATACAAAAGGCACAATGCCGACTTAAGTACAAGAGGACTGACACTCTAACTTTCTATGAAATGAACCTCTCCTGTGAGTCCGGTTTTAGATTCCGATGCTTCATTTCAGGTTTACTGTATACCTTGGACCTTCTTATTGACGATGAAACACAGAAATTGCATCCGAATTTAATACTAAAAGCACAATGCCGACTTAAGTACAAGAGGACTGACACATTAGCTTTCTATGATTCGAACCTCTCCTGTGAGTCCAGTTTTAGATTCCGATGATTCACTTCAGGTTTCTGTATACCTTGGACCTGCTTATTGACTATGAAACACAGAAATTGCATCCGACTTTAATACAAAATGCGCAATGCCGACTTAAGTACAAGAGGACTGACACTCTAACTTTCTATGATTTGAACCTCTCCTGTGAGTCCAGTTTTAGATTCCGATGCTTCACTTCAGGTTTACTGTATACCTTGGACCTTCTTATTGACGATGAAACACAGAAATTGGATCTGAATTTAATACAAAAGGCACAATGCCGACTTAAGTACAAGACGGCTGACACTCTAACTTTCAATGATTTGCACCTCTCCTGTGACTCCAGTTTTAGATTCCGATGCTTCACTTCAGGTTTACTGTATCCTTTGGACCTTGTTATTGACGATGAAACACAGATATTGCATCCGAGTCTAAAACAAAAGGTACAATGCCGACTTAAGCTCAAGAGGACCGACACTCTAACTTTCTATGATTAGAACCGCTCCTGTGAGTCCAGTTTTAGATCCGATGCCTCACTTCAGGTATACTGTATACCTTCGACCTTCTTTTTGACGATGAAACACAGAAATTGCTTTTGAATTTAACACAAAAGGCACAATGCCGACATAAGTACAAGAGGACTGACCCTCCTACTTTCTATGATTTGAACCACTCCTGTGAGTCCAGTTTTAGATTCCTATGCTTCACTTCAGGTTTACTGTATACCTTGGACCTTCTTATTGACGATGAAACACAGAAACTGCATCCGAATTTAATACAAAAGGCACAATGCCGACTGAAGTACAAGAGGACTGACACTCTCACTTTTTATGATTTGAACCTCTCCTCTGAGTCCAGTTTTAGATTCCAATGCTTCGCTTCAGGTTTACTATATAGCTTGGACCTTCTTATTGACGATGAAACATAGAAATTGCATCCGAATTTAATACAAAAGGCACAATGCTGACTTAGGTACAAGGGGACTGACACTCTCACTTCCTATGATTTGAACCGCTCCTGTGAGTCCAGTTTTAGATTCCGACGCTTCACTTCAGGTTAACTGTATCCCTGGGACCTTTTTATTGACGATGAAACACAGAAATTGCATTTGAATCTAATACAAAAGGCACAATGCCGACTTAAGTACAAGAGGACTGACATTCCTACTTCCTATGATTTGAACCACTCCTGTGAGTCCAGTTTTAGATTCCTATGCTTCACTTCAGGTTTACTGTATACCTTGGACCTTCTTATTGACGATGAAACGCAGAAATTGCATCCGAATTTCATACAAAAGGCACAATGCCGACTGAAGTACAAGAGGACTGACACTCTCACTTTCTATGATTTGAACCTCTCCTGTGAGTCCAGTTTTAAATTCCGATGCTTCGCTTCAGGTTTACTATATAGCTTGGACCTTCTTATTGACGATGAAACACAGAATTTGCATCCGAATTTAATACAAAAGGCACAATGCCGACTTAAGTACAAGAGGACTGACACTCTAATCTTCAATGCTTTGAACCTCTCCTGTGACTCCAGTTTTAGATTCCGATGCTTCACTTCAGGTTTACTGTATCCTTTGGACCTTGTTATTGACGATGAAACACAGAAATTGCATCCGAGTCAAAAACAAAAGGTACAATGCCGACTTAAGTTCAAGAGGACCGACACTCTAACTTTCTATGATTTGAACATCTCCTGTGAGTCCGGTTTTAGATTCCGATGCTTCATTTCAGGTTTACTGTATACCTTGGACCTTCTTATTGACGATGAAACACAGAAATTGCATCCGAATTTAATACTAAAAGCACAATGCCGACTTAAGCACAAGAGGACTGACACATTAGCTTTCTATGATTCGAGCCTCTCCTGTGAGTCCAGTTTTAGATTCCGATGATTCACTTCAGGTTTCTGTATACCTTGGACCTGCTTATTGACTATGAAACACAGAAATTGCATCCGACTTTAATACAAAATGCGCAATGCCGACTTAAGTACAAGAGGACTGACACTCTAACTTTCTATGATTTGAACCTCTCCTGTGAGTCCAGTTTTAGATTCCGATGCTTCACTTCAGGTTTACTGTATACCTTGGACCTGCTTATTGACTATGAAACACAGAAATTGCATCCGACTTTAATACAAAATGCGCAATGCCGACTTAAGTACAAGAGGACTGACACTCTAACTTTCTATGATTTGAACCTCTCCTGTGACTCCAGTTTTAGATTCCGATGCTTCACTTCAGGTTTACTGTATCCTTTGGACCTTGTTATTGACGATGAAACACAGATATTGTATCCGAGTCTAAAACAAAAGGTACAATGCCGACTTAAGCTCAAGAGGACCGACACTCTAACTTTCTATGATTAGAACCGCTCCTGTGAGTCCAGTGTTAGATCCGATGCCTCACTTCAGGTATACTGTATACCTTCGACCTTCTTTTTGACGATGAAACACAGAAATTGCTTTTGAATTTAACACAAAAGGCACAATGCCGACATAAGTACAAGAGGACTGACCCTCCTACTTTCTATGATTTGAACCACTCCTGTGAGTCCAGTTTTAGATTCCTATGCTTCACTTCAGGTTTACTGTATACCTTGGACCTTCTTATTGACGATGAAACACAGAAACTGCATCCGAATTTAATACAAAAGGCACAATGCCGACTGAAGTACAAGAGGACTGACACTCTCACTTTTTATGATTTGAACCTCTCCTCTGAGTCCAGTTTTAGATTCCAATGCTTCGCTTCAGGTTTACTATATAGCTTGGACCTTCTTATTGACGATGAAACATAGAAATTGCATCCGAATTTAATACAAAAGGCACAATGCCGACTTCGGTACAAGGGGACTGACACTCTCACTTCCTATGATTTGAACCGCTCCTGTGAGTCCAGTTTTAGATTCCGACGCTTCACTTCAGGTTAACTGTATCCCTGGGACCTTTTTATTGACGATGAAACACAGAAATTGCATTTGAATTTAAGACAAAAGGCTCAATGCCGACTTAAGTACAAGAGGACTGACACACCTACTTTCTATGATTTGAACCACTCCTGTGAGTCCAGTTTTAGATTCCTATGCTTCACTTCAGGTTTACTGTATACCTTGGACCTTCTTATTGACGATGAAACGCAGAAATTGCATCCGAATTTCATACAAAAGGCACAATGCCGACTGAAGTACAAGAGGACTGACACTCTCACTTTCTATGATTTGAACCTCTCCTGTGAGTCCAGTTTTAAATTCCGATGCTTCGCTTCAGGTTTACTATATAGCTTGGACCTTCTTATTGACGATGAAACACAGAATTTGCATCCGAATGTAATACAAAAGGCACAATGCCGACTTAAGTACAAGAGGACTGACACTCTAATCTTCAATGCTTTGAACCTCTCCTGTGACTCCAGTTTTAGATTCTGATGCTTCACTTCAGGTTTACTGTATCCTTTGGACCTTGTTATTGACGATGAAACACAGAAATTGCATCCGAGTCAAAAACAAAAGGTACAATGCCGACTTAAGTTCAAGAGGACCGACACTCTAACTTTCTATGATTTGAACCTCTCCTGTGAGTCCAGTTTTAGATCCGATGCTTCACTTCAGGTATACTGTATACCTTGGACCTTCTTATTGACGATGAATTTCTGATATTGCATTTGAATTTAATACAAAAGGCACAATGCCCACTTAAGTACAAGAGGACTGACACTCTAACTTTCTATGATTTGAACCACTCCTGTGAGTCCAGTTTTAGATTCCGATGCTTCACTTCAGGTTTACAGTATACCTTGGACCTTCTTATTGACGATGAAACACAGAAATTGCATCCGAATTCAATGCAAAAGGCACAATGCCGACTGAAGTACAAGAGGACTGACACTCTCACTTTCTATGGTTTGAACCTCACCTGTGAGTCAATTTTAGATTCCGATGCTTCGCTTCCGGTTTCTGTATACCTTGGACCTTCTTATTGACTATGAAACACAGAAATTGCATCCGAATTTAATACAAAATGCGCAATGCCGACTTAAGTACAAGAGGACTGACACCCTAACTTTCTATGATTTGAACCTCTCCTGTGAGTCCAGTTTTAGATTCCAATGCTTCACATCAGGTTTACTGTATCCCTTGGACCTTCTTATTGACGATGAAACACAGAAATTGGATCCGAATTTAATACAAATGGCACAATGCCGACTTAAGTACAAGAGGACTGACATTCTAACTTTCAAAGATTTGAACCTCTCCTGTGAGTCCAGTTTTAGATTCCGATGCTTCACTTCAGGTTTACTGTATCCCTTGGACCTTCTTATTGACGATGAAACACAGAAATTGCATCCGAATTTAATACAAAAGGCACAATGAGGACTTAAGTACAAGAGGACTGACACTCTAACTTTCTATTAAATGAACCTCTCCTGTGGGGCCAGTTTTAGATTCCGATGCTTCACTTCAGGTTTACTGTATACCTTGGACTTTCTTATTGACGATGAAACACAGAAATTGCATCTGAATTTCATACAATAGGCACAATGCCGACTTAAGTACAAGAGGACTGAGACTTTAACTTTCTATGATTTGAACCTCTCCTGTGAGTCCAGTTTTAGATTCCGATGCTTCACTTCAGGTTTCTGTTTACCTTGGACCTTCTTATTGACTATGAAACACAGAAATTGCATCCGAAATTAATACAAAAGGCACAATGCCGACTTCAGTACAAGAGGACTGACACTCTAACTTTCTATGATTTGAACCTCTCCTGTGAGTCCAGTTTTAGATCCGATGCTTCACTTAAGGTATACTGTATATCTTCGACCTTACTTTTGACGATGAAACACAGAAATTGCATTTGAATTTAATACAAAAGGCACAATGCCAACATAAGTACAAGAGGACTGACACTCCTACTTTCTATGATATGAACAACTCCTGTGAGTCCAGTTTTAGATTCCTATGCTTCGCTTCAGGTTTACTGTATACCTTGGACCTTCTTATTGACGATGAAACACAGAAATTGCATCCGAATTTCATACAAAAGGCACAATGCCGACTGAGGTACAAGAAGACTGACACTCTCACTTTTTATGATTTGAACCTCTCCCGTGAGTCCAGTTTTAGATTCCGATGCTTCGCTTCAGGTTTACTATATAGCTTGGACCTTCTTATTGACGATGAAACACAGAAATTGCATCCGAATTTAATACAAAAGGCACAATGCCGACTTCAGTACAAGAGGACTGACACTCTCACTTCCTATGATTTGAACCGCTCCTGTGAGTCCAGTTTTAGATTCCGACGCTTCACTTCAGGTTTACTGTATCCCTTGGACCTTCTTATTGACGATGAAACACAGAAATTGCATCCGAATTTAATACAAACGGCACAATGCCGACTAAAGTACAAGAGGACTGACACTCTAATCTTCAATGCTTTGAACCTCTCCTGTGACTCCATTTTTAGATTCCGATGCTTCACTTCAGGTTTACTGTATCCCTTGGACCTTCTTATTGACGATGAAACACAGAAATTTGGTCCGAATTTAATACAAATTGCACATTGCCAACATAAGTACAAGAGGACTGATACTCTAACTTTCTATGATTTGAAACCCTTCTGTGAGTCCAGTTTTAGATTCCGATGCTTCACTTCAGGTTTACTGTATCCCTTGGACCTTCTTATTGACGATGAAACACAGAAATTTCATCCGAATTTAATACAAATGGCACAATGCCGACTTAAGTACAAGAGGACTGACACTCTAAATTTCTATGATTTGAACCTCTCCTGTGAGTCCAGTTTTAGTATCCGATGCTCACTTCAGGTTTACTGTATCCTTTGGACCTTGTTATTGACGATGAAACACAGAAATTGCATCCGAGTCTAATACAAAAGGTACAATGCCGACTTAAGTACAAGAGGACCGACACTCTAACTTTCTATGATTTGAACCTCTCCTGTGAGTTCAGTTTTAGATTCCGATGCTTCACTTCAGGTTTACTGTATTCCTTGGACCTTCTTATTGACGATGAAACACAGAAATTGCATCCGAAGTTAATACAAAAGGCGCAATGCCGACTTAAGTACAAGAGGACTGACACTCTAACTTTCTATGATTTGAACCACTTCTGTGAGTCCAGTTTTAGATCCGATGCTTCACTTCAGGTATACTGTATACCTTGGACCTTCTTATTGACGATGAAACACAGAAATTGCATTTGAATTTAATACAAAAGGCACAATGCCCACTTAAGTACAAGAGGACTGACACTCTAACTTTCTATGATTTGAACCACTCCTGTGAGTCGAGTTTTAGATTCCGATGCTTCACTTCAGGTTTACAGTATACCTTGGACTTTCTTATTGACGATGAAACACAGAAATTGCATCCGAATTCAATACAGAAGGCACAATGCCGACTGAAGTACAAGAGGACTGACACTCTCACTTTCTATGGTTTGAACCTCTCCTGTGAGTCCAATTTTAGATTCCGATGCTTCGCTTCAGGTTTCTGTATACCTGGGACCTTCTTATTGACTATGAAACACAGAAATTGCACCCGAATTTAATACAAAATGCGCAATACCGACTTAAGTACAAGAGGGCTGACACTCTAACTTTCTTTGATTTCAACCTCTCCTGTGAGTCCTGTTTTAGATTCCGATGCTTCACTTCAGGTTTACTGTATCCCTTGGACTTTCTTATTGACGATGAAACACAGAAATTGGATCCGAATTTAATACAAAAGGCACAATGCCGACTTAAGTACAAGAGGACTGACACTCTAACTTTCTATGATTTGAACCCCTCCTGTGAGTCCAGTTTTAAATTCCGGTGCTTCACTTCAGGTTTACTGTATCCCTTTGACCTTCTTATTGACGATGAAACACAGAAATTGCATCCGAGTTTAATACAAATGTCACAATGAGGACTTAAGTACAAGAGGACTGACACTCTAATTTTCTATGAATTGAACCTCTCCTGTGAGTCCAGTTTTAGATTCCGATGCTTCACTTCAGGTTTACTGTATACCTTGGACTTTCTTATTGACGATGAAACACAGAAATTGCATCTGAAATTAATACAAAAGGCACAATACCGACCTAAGTACAAGAGGACTGACACTCTAACTTTCTATGATTTAAACCTCTCCTGTGAGTCCAGTTTTAGATCCGATGCTTCACTTCAAGTTTACTGTATCCCTTGGACCTTCTTATTGCCGATGAAACACAGAAATTGCATCCGAATTTAATACAAAAGGCACAATGAGGACGTAAGTACAAGAGGACTGACACTCAAACTTTCTATGAATCGAACCTCTCGTGTGAGTCCAGTTTTAGATTCCGATGCTTCACTTCAGGTTTACTGTATACCTTGGACTTTCTTATTGACGATGAAACACAGAAATTGCATCTGAATTTAATACAATAGGCACAATGCCGACTTAAGTACAAGAGGACTGACACTTTAACTTTCTATGATTTGAACCTCTCCTGTGAGTCCCGTTTTAGGTTCCGATGCTTCACTTCAGGTTTCTGTATACCTTGGACCTTCTTATTGACTATGAAACACAGAAATTGCATCCGAATTTAATACAAAAGGCACAATGCCGACTTAAGTGCAAGAGGACTGACACTCTAACTTTCTATGATTAGAACCTCTATTGTGAGTCCAGTTTTAGACCCGATGCCTCACTTCAGGTATACTGTATACCTTCGACCTTCTTTTTGACGATGAAACACAGAAATTGCATTTGAATTTAATACAGAAGGCACAATGCCGACATAAGTACAAGAGGACTGACACTCCTACTTTCTATGATTTGAACCACTCCTGTGAGTCGTTTAAGATTCCTATGCTTCACTTCAGGTTTACTGTATACCTTGGACCTTCTTATTGACGATGAAACACAGAAACTGCATCCGAATTTAATACAAAAGGCACAATGCCGACTGAAGTGCAAGAGGACTGACACTCTCACTTTTTATGATTTGAACCTCTCCTCTGAGTCCAGTTTTAGATTCCGATGCTTCGCTTCAGGTTTACTATATAGCTAGGACCATCTTATTGACGATGAAACATAGTAATTGCATCCGAATTTAATACAAAAGGCACAATGCCGACTTAAGTACAAGGGGACTGACATTCTCACTTCCTATGATTTGAACCGCTCCTGTGAGTCCAGTTTTAGATTCCGATGCTTCGCTTCAGGTTTACTATATAGCTTGGACCTTCTTATTGACGATGAAACACAGAATTTGCATCCGAATTTAATACTAAAGGCACAATGCCGACTTAAATACAAGAGGACTGACACTCTCACTTCCTATGATTTGAACCGCTCCTGTGAGTCCAGTTTTAGAGTCCGAAGCTTCACTTCAGGTTTACTGTATCCCTTGGACCTTCTTATTGATGATGAAACACAGAAATTGCATCCGAATTTAATACAAAAGGCACAATGCCGACTTAAGTACAAGAGGACTGACACTCTAATCTTCAATGCTTTGAACCTCTCCTGTGACTCCAGTTTTAGATTCCGATGCTTCTCTTCAGGTTTACTGTATCCCTTGGACCTTCTTATTGACGATGAAACACAGAAATTGCGTCCGAATTTAATACAAAAGGCACAATGCCGACTTAAGTACAAGAGGACTGACACTCTAAATTTCTATGATTTAACCTCTCCTGTGAGTCCAGTTTTAGAATCCGATGCTTCACTTCAGGTTTACTGTATACCTTGGACCTTCTTATTGACGATGAAACACAGAAATTGCATCCGAATTCAACACAAAAGGCACAATGCCGACTGAAGTACAAGAGGACTGACACTCTCACTTTCTATGGTTTGAACCTCTCCTGTGAGTCAATTTTAGATTCCGATGCTTCGCTTCAGGTTTACTGTATACCTTGGACCTTCTTATTGACTATGAAACACAGAAATTGCATCCGAATTTAATACAAAATGCGCAATGCCGACTTAAGTACAAGAGGACTGACACTCTAACTTTATATGATTTGAACCTCTCCTGTGAGTCCAGTTTTAGATTCCAATGCTTCACATCAGGTTTACTGTGTCCCTTGGACCTTCTTATTGACGATGAAACACAGAAATTGGATCCGAATTTAATACAAATGGCACAATGCCGACTTAAGTACAAGAGGACTGACACTCTAACTTTCAAAGATTTGAACCTCTCCTGTGAGTCCAGATTTAGATTCCGATGCTTCACTTCAGGTTTACTGTATCCCTTGGACCTTCTTATTGACGATGAAACACAGAAATTGCATCCGAATTTAATACAAAAGGCACAATGAGGACTTAAGTACAAGAGGACTGACACTCTAACTTTCTATGAAATGAACCTCTCCTGTGGGTCCAGTTTTAGAATCCGATGCTTCACTTCAGGTTTACTGTATACCTTGGACTTTCTTATTGACGATGAAACACAGAAATTGCATCTGAATTTCATACAATAGGCACAATGCCGACTTAAGTACAAGAGGACTGACACTTTAACTTTCTATGATTTGAACCTCTGCTGTGAGTCCAGTTTTAGATTCCGATGCTTCACTTCAGGTTTCTGTTTACCTTGGACCTTCTTGTTGACTATGAAACACAGAAATTGCATCCGAAATTAATACAAAAGGCACAATGCCGACTTAAGTACAAGAGGACTGACACTCTAACTTTCTATGATTTGAACCTCTCCTGTGAGTCCAGTTTGAGATCCGATGCTTCACTTCAGGTATACTGTATACCTTCGACCTTTTTTTACGATGAAACACAGAAATTGCATTTGAAATTAATACAAAAGGCACAATGACGACATAAGTACAAGAGGACTGACACTCCTACTTTCTATGATTTGAACAACTCCTGTGAGTCCAGTTTTAGATTCCTATGCTTCACATCAGGTTTACTGTATACCTTGGACCTTCTTATTGACGATGAAACACAGAAATTGCATCCGAATTTAATACAAAAGGCACAATGCCGACTGAAGTACAAGAGGACTGACACTCTCACTTTTTATGATTTGAACCTCTCCTGTGAGTCCAGTTTTAGATTCCGATGCTTCGCTTCAGGTTTACTATATAGCTTGGACCTTCTTATTGACGATGAAACACAGAAATTGCATCCGAATTTAATACGAAAGGCACAATGCCGACTTAAGTACAAGAGGACTGACACTCTAACTTTCTATGATTTGAACCTCTCCTGTGAGTCCAGTTTTAGATTCCGGTGCTTCACTTCAGGTTTACTGTATCCCTTTGACCTTCTTATTGACGATGAAACACAGAAATTGCATCCGAGTTTAATACAAATGTCACAATGAGGACTTAAGTACAAGAGGACTGACACTCTAATTTTCTATGAATTGAACCTCTCCTGTGAGTCCAGTTTTAGATTCCGATGCTTCACTTCAGGTTTACTGTATACCTTGGACTTTCTTATTGACGATGAAACACAGAAATTGCATCTGAATTTAATACAATAGGCACAATGCCGACTTAAGTACAAGAGGACTGACACTTTAACTTTCTATGATTTGAACCTCTCCTGTGAGTCCCGTTTTAGGTTCCGATGCTTCACTTCAGGTTTCTGTATACCTTGGACCTTCTTATTGACTATGAAACACAGAAATTGCATCCGAATTTAATACAAAAGGCACAATGCCGACTTAAGTGCAAGAGGACTGACACTCTAACTTTCTATGATTAGAACCTCTATTGTGAGTCCAGTTTTAGATCCGATGCCTCACTTCAGGTATACTGTATACCTTCGACCTTCTTTTTGACGATGAAACACAGAAATTGCATTTGAATTTAATACAGAAGGCACAATGCCGACATAAGTACAAGAGGACTGACACTCCTACTTTCTATGATTTGAACCACTCCTGTGAGTCGTTTTAGATTCCTATGCTTCACTTCAGGTTTACTGTATACCTTGGACCTTCTTATTGACGATGAAACACAGAAACTGCATCCGAATTTAATACAAAAGGCACAATGCCGACTGAAGTGCAAGAGGACTGACACTCTCACTTTTTATGATTTGAACCTCTCCTCTGAGTCCAGTTTTAGATTCCGATGCTTCGCTTCAGGTTTACTATATAGCTAGGACCATCTTATTGACGATGAAACATAGTAATTGCATCCGAATTTAATACAAAAGGCACAATGCCGACTTAAGTACAAGGGGACTGACATTCTCACTTCCTATGATTTGAACCGCTCCTGTGAGTCCAGTTTTAGATTCCGATGCTTCGCTTCAGGTTTACTATATAGCTTGGACCTTCTTATTGACGATGAAACACAGAATTTGCATCCGAATTTAATACTAAAGGCACAATGCCGACTTAAATACAAGAGGACTGACACTCTCACTTCCTATGATTTGAACCGCTCCTGTGAGTCCAGTTTTAGAGTCCGAAGCTTCACTTCAGGTTTACTGTATCCCTTGGACCTTCTTATTGATGATGAAACACAGAAATTGCATCCGAATTTAATACAAAAGGCACAATGCCGACTTAAGTACAAGAGGACTGACACTCTAATCTTCAATGCTTTGAACCTCTCCTGTGACTCCAGTTTTAGATTCCGATGCTTCTCTTCAGGTTTACTGTATCCCTTGGACCTTCTTATTGACGATGAAACACAGAAATTGCGTCCGAATTTAATACAAAAGGCACAATGCCGACTTAAGTACAAGAGGACTGACACTCTAAATTTCTATGATTTAACCTCTCCTGTGAGTCCAGTTTTAGAATCCGATGCTTCACTTCAGGTTTACTGTATACCTTGGACCTTCTTATTGACGATGAAACACAGAAATTGCATCCGAATTCAATACAAAAGGCACAATGCCGACTGAAGTACAAGAGGACTGACACTCTCACTTTCTATGGTTTGAACCTCTCCTGTGAGTCAATTTTAGATTCCGATGCTTCGCTTCAGGTTTACTGTATACCTTGGACCTTCTTATTGACTATGAAGCACAGAAATTGCATCCGAATTTAATACAAAATGCGCAATGCCGACTTAAGTACAAGAGGACTGACACCCTAACTTTATATGATTTGAACCTCTCCTGTGAGTCCAGTTTTAGATTCCAATGCTTCACATCAGGTTTACTGTATCCCTTGGACCTTCTTATTGACGATGAAACACAGAAATTGGATCCGAATTTAACACAAATGGCACAATGCCGACTTAAGTACAAGAGGACTGACACTCTAACTTTCAAAGATTTGAACCTCTCCTGTGAGTCCAGATTTAGATTCCGATGCTTCACTTCAGGTTTACTGTATCCCTTGGACCTTCTTATTGACGATGAAACACAGAAATTGCATCCGAATTTAATACAAAAGGCACAATGAGGACTTAAGTACAAGAGGACTGACACTCTAACTTTCTATGAAATGAACCTCTCCTGTGGGTCCAGTTTTAGAATCCGATGCTTCACTTCAGGTTTACTGTATACCTTGGACTTTCTTATTGACGATGAAACACAGAAATTGCATCTGAATTTCATACAATAGGCACAATGCCGACTTAAGTACAAGAGGACTGACACTTTAACTTTCTATGATTTGAACCTCTCCTGTGAGTCCAGTTTTAGATTCCGATGCTTCACTTCAGGTTTCTGTTTACCTTGGACCTTCTTGTTGACTATGAAACACAGAAATTGCATCCGAAATTAATACAAAAGGCACAATGCCGACTTAAGTACAAGAGGACTGACACTCTAACTTTCTATGATTTGAACCTCTCCTGTGAGTCCAGTTTGAGATCCGATGCTTCACTTCAGGTATACTGTATACCTTCGACCTTTTTTTGACGATGAAACACAGAAATTGCATTTGAAATTAATACAAAAGGCACAATGACGACATAAGTACAAGAGGACTAACACTCCTACTTTCTATGATTTGAACAACTCCTGTGAGTCCAGTTTTAGATTCCTATGCTTCGCATCAGGTTTACTGTATACCTTGGACCTTCTTATTGACGATGAAACACAGAAATTGCATCCGAATTTAATACAAAAGGCACAATGCCGACTGAAGTACAAGAGGACTGACACTCTCACTTTTTATGATTTGAACCTCTCCTGTGAGTCCAGTTTTAGATTCCGATGCTTCGCTTCAGGTTTACTATATAGCTTGGACCTTCTTATTGACGATGAAACACAGAAATTGCATCCTAATTTAATACGAAAGGCACAATGCCGACTTAAGTACAAGAGGACTGACACTCTAACTTTCTATGATTTGAACCTCTCCTGTGAGTCCAGTTTTAGATTCCGGTGCTTCACTTCAGGTTTACTGTATCCCTTTGACCTTCTTATTGACGATGAAACACAGAAATTGCATCCGAGTTTAATACAAATGTCACAATGAGGACTTAAGTACAAGAGGACTGACACTCTAATTTTCTATGAATTGAACCTCTCCTGTGAGTCCAGTTTTAGATTCCGATGCTTCACTTCAGGTTTACTGTATACCTTGGACTTTCTTATTGACGATGAAACACAGAAATTGCATCTGAAATTAATACAAAAGGCACAATGCCGACCTAAGTACAAGAGGACTGACACTCTAACTTTCTATGATTTGAACCTCTCCTGTGAGTCCAGTTTTAGATCCAATGCTTCACTTCAGGTATACTGTATACCTTGGACTTTCTTATTGACGATGAAACACAGAAATTGCATCTGAATTTAATACAATAGGCACAATGCCGACTTAAGTACAAGAGGACTGACATTTTAACTTTCTATGATTTGAACCTCTCCTGTAAGTCCAGTTTTAGATTCCGATGCTTCACTTCAGGTTTACTGTATCCCTTGGACCATCTTATTGCCGATGAAACACAGAAATTGCATCCGAATTTAATACAAAAGGCACAATGAGGACGTAAGTACAAGAGGACTGACATTCAAACTTTCTATGAATTGAACCTCTCGTGTGAGTCCAGTTTTAGATTCCGATGCTTCACTTCAGGTTTACTGTATACCTTGGACTTTCTTATTGACGATGAAACACAGAAATTGCATCTGAATTTAATACAATAGGCACAATAACGACTTAAGTACAAGAGGACTGACACTTTAACTTTCTATGATTAGAACCTCTATTGTGAGTCCAGTTTTAGATCCGATGCCTCACTTCAGGTATACTGTATACCTTCGACCTTCTTTTTGATGATGAAATACAGAAATTGCATTTGAATTTAATACAAAAGGCACAATGCCGACATAAGTACAAGAGGACTGACCCTCCCACTTTCTATGATTTGAACCACTCCTGTGAGTCCAGTTTTAGATTCCTATGCTTCACTTCAGGTTTACTGTATACCTTGGACCTTCTTATTGACGATGAAACACAGAAACTGCATCCGAATTTAATACAAAAGGCACAATGCCGACTGAAGTGCAAGAGGACTGACACTCTCACTTTTTATGATTTGAACCTCTCCTCTGAGTCCAGTTTTAGATTCCGTTGCTTCGCTTGAGGTTAACTATATAGCTAGGACCTTCTTATTGACGATGAAACATAGTAATTGCATCCGAATTTAATACAAAAGGCACAATGCCGACTTAAGTACAAGAGGACTGACACTCTCACTTCCTATGATTTGAACCGCTCCTGTGAGTCCAGTTTTAGAGTCCGACGCTTCACTTCAGGTTTACTGTATCCCTTGGACCTTCTTATTGACGATGAAACACAGAAATTGCACCCGAATTTAATACAAAAGGCACAATGCCGACTTAAGTACAAGAGGACTGACACTCTAATCTTCAATGCTTTGAACCTCTCCTGTGACTCCAGTTTTAGATTCCGATGCTTCACTTCAGGTTTACTGTATACCTTGGACTTTCTTATTGACGATGAAACACAGAAATTGCATCTGAATTTCATACAATAGGCACAATGCCGACTTAAGTACAAGAGGACTGACACTTTAACTTTCTATGATTTGAACCTCTCCTGTGAGTCCAGTTTTAGATTCCGATGCTTCACTTCAGGTTTCTGTTTACCTTGGACCTTCTTGTTGTTTATGAAACACAGAAATTGCATCCGAAATTAATACAAAAGGCACAATGCCGACTTAAGTACAAGAGGACTGACACTCTAACTTTCTATGATTTGAACCTCTCCTGTGAGTCCAGTTTTAGATCCGATGCTTCACTTCAGGTATACTATATACCTTCGACCTTTTTTTGACGATGAAACACAGAAATTGCATTTGAATTTAATACAAAAGGCACAATGCCGACATAAGTACAAGAGGACTGACACTCCTACTTTCTATGATTTGAACAACTCCTGTGAGTCCAGTTTTAGATTCCTATGCTTCGCATCAGGTTTACTGTATACCTTGGACCTTCTTATTGACGATGAAACACAGAAATTGCATCCGAATTTAATACAAAAGGCACAATGCCGACTGATGTACAAGAGGACTGACACTCTCACTTTTTATGATTTGAACCTCTCCTGTGCGTCCAGTTTTAGATTCCGATGCTTCGCTTCAGGTTTACTATATAGCTTGGACCTTCTTATTGACGATGAAACACAGAAATTGCATCCGAATTTAATACAAAAGGCACAATGCCGACTTAAGTACAAGAGGACTGACACTCTCACTTCCTATGATTTGAACCGCTCCTGCGAGTCCAGTTTTAGATTCCGACGCTTCACTTCAGGTTTACTGTATCCCTTGGACCTTTTTATTGACGATGAAACACAGAAATTGCATTTGAATTTAATACAAAATGCACAATGCCGACTTATGTACAAGAGGGCTGACACTCCTACTTTCTATGATTTGAACCACTCCTGTGAGTCCAGTTTTAGATTCCTATGCTTCACTTCAGGTTTACAGTATACCTTGGACCTTCTTATTGACGATGAAACACAGAAATTGCATCCGAATTTAATACAAAAGGCACAATGCCGACTGAAGTACAAGAGGACTGACACTCTCACTTTCTATGATTTTAACCTCTCCTGTGAGTCCAGTTTTAGATTCCGATGCTTCGCTTCACGTTTACTATACAGCTTGGACCTTCTTATTGACGCTGAAACACAGAAATTACATCCAAATTTAATACCAAAGGCACAATGCCGACTTAAGTACAAGAGGACTGACACTCTCACTTCCTATGATTTGAACCGCTCCTGTGAGACCAGTTTTAGATTCCGACGCTTCACTTCAGGTTTACTGTATCCCTTGGACCTTCTTATTGACGATGAAACACAGAAATTGCATCCGAATTTAATACAAAAGGCACAATGCCGACTAAAGTACAAGAGGACTGACACTCTAATCTTCAATGCTTTGAACCTCTCCTGTGACTCCAGTTTTAGATTCCGATGCTTCACTTCAGGTTTACTGTACCCCTTGGACCTTCTTATTGACGATGAAACACAGAAATTTCGTCAGAATTTAATACAAATTGCACATTGCCAACTTAAGTACAGGAGGACTGATACTCTAACTTTCTATGATTTGAACCACTCCTGTGAGTCCAGTTTTAGATCCGATGCTTCACTTCAGGTATACTGTATACCTTCGACCTTCTTATTGACGATGAAACACAGAAATTGCATCCGAATTCAATACAAAAGGCACAATGCCGACTGAAGTACAAGAGGACTGACACTCTCACTTTCTATGGTTTGAACCTCTCCTGTGAGTCAATTTTAGATTCCGATGCTTCGCTTCAGGTTTCTCTATACCTTGGACCTTCTTATTGACTATGAAACACAGAAATTGCATCCGAATTTAATACAAAATGCGCAATGCCGACTTAAGTACAAGAGGACTGACACTCTAACTTTATATGATTTGAACCTCTCCTGTGAGTCCAGTTTTAGATTCCAATGCTTCACATCAGGTTTACTGTATCCCTTGGACCTTCTTATGACGATGAAACACAGAAATTGGATCCGAATTTAATACAAAAGGCACAATGTCGACTTAAGTACAAGAGGACTGACACTCTAACTTTCAAAGATTTGAACCTCTCCTGCGAGTCCAGATTTAGATTCCGATGCTTCACTTCAGGTTTACTGTATCCCTTGGACCTTCTTATTGACGATGAAACACAGAAATTGCATCCGAATTTAATACAAAAGGCACAATGAGGACTTAAGTACAAGAGGACTGACACTCTAACTTTCTATGAAATGAACCTCTCCTGTGGGTCCAGTTTTAGATTCCGATGCTTCACTTCAGGTTTACTGTATACCTTGGACTTTCTTATTGACGATGAAACACAGAAATTGCATCTGAATTTCATACAATAGGCACAATGCCGACTTAAGTACAAAAGGACTGACACTTTAACTTTCTATGATTTGAACCTCTCCTGTGAGTCCAGTTTTAGATTCCGATGCTTCACTTCAGGTTTCTGTTTACCTTGGACCTTCTTGTTGACTATGAAACACAGAAATTGCATCCGAAATTAATACAAAAGGCACAATGCCGACTTAAGTACAAGAGGACTGACACTCTAACTTTCTATGATTTGAACCTCTCCTGTGAGTCCAGTTTTAGATCCGATGCTTCACTTCAGGTATACTGTATACCTTAGACCTTCTTATTGACGATGAAACACAGAAATTGCATCCGAATTTAATACAAAAGGCACAATGCCGACTTAAGTACAAGAGGACTGACACTCTCACTTCCTATGATTTGAACCGCTCCTGCGAGTCCAGTTTTAGATTCCGACGCTTCACTTCAGGTTTACTGTATCCCTTGGACCTTTTTATTGACGATGAAACACAGAAATTGCATTTGAATTTAATACAAAAAACACAATGCCGACTTAAGTACAAGAGGACTGACACTCCTACTTTCTATGATTTGAAGCACTCCTGTGAGTCCAGTTTTAGATTCCTATGCTTCACTTCAGGTTTGCAGTATACCTTGGACCTTCTTATTGACGATGAAACACAGAAATTGCATCCGAATTTAATACAAAAGGCACAATGCCGACTGAAGTACAAGAGGACTGACACTCTCACTTTCTATGATTTTAACCTCTCCTGTGAGCCCAGTTTTAGATTCCGATGCTTCGCTTCACGTTTACTATATAGCTTAGACCTTCTTATTGACGATGAAACACAGAAATTGCATCCAAATTTAATACGAAAGGCACAATGCCGACTCAAGTACAAGAGGACTGACACTCTCACTTCCTATGATTTGAACCGCTCCTGTGAGACCAGTTTTAGATTCCGACGCTTCACTTCAGGTTTACTGTATCCCTTGGACCTTCTTATTGACGATGAAACACAGAAATTGCATCCGAATTTAATACAAAAGGCACAATGCCGACTAAAGTACAAGAGGACTGACACTCTAATCTTCAATGCTTTGAACCTTTCCTGTGACTCCAGTTTTAGATTCCGATGCTTCACTTCAGGTTTACTGTATCCCTTGGACCTTCTTATTGACGATGAAACACAGAATTTTCGTCAGAATTTAATACAAATTGCACATTGCCATTTTAAGTACAGGAGGACTGATACTCTAACTTTCTATGATTTGAAACTCTCCAGTGAGTCCAGTTTTAGATTCCGATGCTTCACTTCAGGTTTACTGAATCCCTTGGACCTTCTTATTGACGATGAAACACAGAAATTTCATCCGAATTTAATACAAAAGGCACAATGCCGACTTAAGTACAAGAGGACTGACACTCTAAATTTCTATGATTTGAACTTCTCCTGTGAGTCCAGTTTTAGTATCCGATGCTCACTTCAGGTTTACTGTATACCTTGGACCTTCTTATTGACGATGAAACACAGAAATTGCATCCGAAGTTAATACAAAAGGCGCAATGCCGACTTAAGTACAAGAGGACTGACACTCTAACTTTCTATGATTTGAACCACTCCTGTGAGTAGAGTTATAGATCCGATGCTTCACTTCAGGTATACTGTATACCTTGGACCTTCTTATTGACGATGAAACACAGAAATTGCATTTGAATTTAATACAAAAGGCACAATGCCCACTTAAGTACAAGAGGACTGACACTTTAACTTTCTATGATTTGAACCACTCCTGTGAGTCCAGTTTTAGATTCCGATGCTTCACTTCAGGTTTACAGTATACCTTGGTCCTTCTTATTGACGATGAAACACAGAAATTGCATCCGAATTCAATACTGAAGGCACAATGCCGACTGAAGTACAAGAGGACTGACACTCTCACTTTCTATGGTTCGAACCTCTCCTGTGCGTCCAATTTTAGATTCCGATGCTTCGCTTCAGGTTTCTGTATACCTTGGACCTTCTTATTGACTATGAAACACAGAAATTGCATCCGAATTTAATACAAAATGCGCAATGCCGACTTAAGTACAAGAGGACTGAAACTGTAACTTTCTATGATTTGAACCTCTCCTGTGAGTCCAGTTTTAGATTCCGATGCTTCACTTCAGGTTTACTGTATCCCTTGGACTTTCTTATTGACGATGAAACACAGAAATTGGATCCGAATTTAATACAAAAGGCACAATGCCGACTTACGTACAAGAGGACTGACACTCTAACTTTCTATGATTTGAACCTCTCCTGTGAGTCCAGTTTTAGATTCCGGTGCTTAACTTCAGGTTTACTGTATCCCTTTGACCTTCTTATTGACGATGAAACACAGAAATTGCATCCGAGTTTAATACAAATGTCACAATGAGGACTTAAGTACAAGAGGACTGACACTCTAACTTTCTATGAATTGAACCTCTCCTCTGAGTCCAGTTTTAGATTCCGATGCTTCACTTCAGGTTTCTGTATACCTTGGACTTTCTTATTGACTATGAAATACAGAAATTGCATCCGAATTTAATACAAAATGCGCAATGCCGACTTAAGTACAAGACGACTGACACTCTAACTTTATATGATTTGAACCTCTTCTGTGAGTCCAGTTTTAGATTCCAATGCTTCACCGCTGGTTTACTGTATCCCTTGGACCTTCTTATTGACGATGAAACACAGAAATTGGATCCGAATTTAATACAAATGGCACAACGCCGATTTAAGTAAAAGAGGACTGACACTCTAACTTTCAAAGATTTGAACCTCTCCTGTGAGTACAGATTTAGATTCCGATGCTTCACTTCAGGTTTACTGTATCCCTTGGACCTTCTTATTGACGATGAAACACAGAAATTGCATCCGAATTTAATACAAAAGGCACAATGAGGACTTAAGTACAAGAGGACTGACACTCTAACTTTCTATGAAATGAACCTCTCCTGTGGGTCCAGTTTTAGATTCCGATGCTTCACTTCAGGTTTACTGTATACCTTGGACTTTCTTATTGACGATGAAACACAGAAATTGCATCTGAATTTCATACAATAGGCCCAATGCCGATTTAAGTACAAGAGGACTGACACTTTAACTTTCTATGATTTGAACTTCTCCTGTGAGTCCAGTTATAGATCCGATGCTTCACTTCAGGTATACTGTATACCTTCGACCTTCTTTTTGACAATGAAACACAGAAATTGCATTTGAATTTAATACAAAAGGCACAATGCCGACATAAGTACAAGAGGACTGACACTCCTACTTTCTATGATTTGAACAACTCCTGTGAGTCCAGTTTTAGATTCCTATGCTTCGCATCAGATTTACTGTATACCTTGGACCTTCTTATTGACGATGAAACACAGAAATTGCATCCGAATTTAATACAAAAGGCACAATGCCGACTAAAGTACAAGAGGACTGACACTCTAATCTTCAATGCTTTGAACCTTTCCTGTGACTCCAGTTTTAGATTCCGATGCTTCACTTCAGGTTTACTGTATTCCTTGGACCTTCTTATTGACGATGAAACACAGAAATTTCGTCAGAATTTAATACAAATTGCACATTGCCATTTTAAGTACAGGAGGACTGATACTCTAACTTTCTATGATTTGAAACTCTCCTGTGAGTCCAGTTTTAGATTCCGATGCTTCACTTCAGGTTTACTGTATCCCTTGGACCTTCTTATTGACGATGAAACACAGAAATTTCATCCGAATTTAATACAAAAGGCACAATGCCGACTTAAGTACAAGAGGACTGACACTCTAAATTTCTATGATTTGAACTTCTCCTGTGAGTCCAGTTTTAGTATCCGATGCTCACTTCAGGTTTACTGTATACCTTGGACCTTCTTATTGACGATGAAACACAGAAATTGCATCCGAAGTTAATACAAAAGGCGCAATGCCGACTTAAGTACAAGAGGACTGACACTCTAACTTTCTATGATTTGAACCACTCCTGTGAGTCCAGTTATAGATCCGATGCTTCACTTCAGGTATACTGTATACCTTGGACCTTCTTATTGACGATGAAACACAGAAATTGCATTTGAATTTAATACAAAAGGCACAATGCCCACTTAAGTACAAGAGGACTGACACTTTAACTTTCTATGATTTGAACCACTCCTGTGAGTCCAGTTTTAGATTCCGATGCTTCACTTCAGGTTTACAGTATACCTTGGTCCTTCTTATTGACGATGAAACACAGAAATTGCATCCGAATTCAATACAGAAGGCACAATGCCGACTGAAGTACAAGAGGACTGACACTCTCACTTTCTATGGTTCGAACCTCTCCTGTGCGTCCAATTTTAGATTCCGATGCTTCGCTTCAGGTTTCTGTATACCTTGGACCTTCTTATTGACTATGAAACACAGAAATTGCATCCGAATTTAATACAAAATGCGCAATGCCGACTTAAGTACAAGAGGACTGAAACTGTAACTTTCTATGATTTGAACCTCTCCTGTGAGTCCAGTTTTTGATTCCGATGCTTCACTTCAGGTTTACTGTATCCCTTGGACTTTCTTATTGACGATGAAACACAGAAATTGGATCCGAATTTAATACAAAAGGCACAATGCCGACTTACGTACAAGAGGACTGACACTCTAACTTTCTATGATTTGAACCACTCCTGTGAGTCCAGTTTTAGATTCCGGTGCTTAACTTCAGGTTTACTGTATCCCTTTGACCTTCTTATTGACGATGAAACACAGAAATTGCATCCGAGTTTAATACAAATGTCACAATGAGGACTTAAGTACAAGAGGACTGACAGTCTAACTTTCTATGAATTGAACCTCTCCTCTGAGTCCAGTTTTAGATTCCGATGCTTCACTTCAGGTTTCTGTATACCTTGGACTTTCTTATTGACTATGAAACACAGAAATTGCATCCGAATTTAATACAAAATGCGCAATGCCGACTTAAGTACAAGACGACTGACACTCTAACTTTATATGATTTCAACCTCTTCTGTGAGTCCAGTTTTAGATTCCAATGCTTCACCGCAGGTTTACTGTATCCCTTGGACCTTCTTATTGACGATGAAACACAGAAATTGGATCCGAATTTAATACAAATGGCACAACGCCGATTTAAGTAAAAGAGGACTGACACTCTAACTTTCAAAGATTTGAACCTCTCCTGTGAGTCCAGATTTAGATTCCGATGCTTCACTTCAGGTTTACTGTATAACTTGGACCTTCTTATTGACGATGAAACACAGAAATTGCATCCGAATTTAATACAAAAGGCACAATGAGGACTTAAGTACAAGAGGACTGACACTCTAACTTTCTATGAAATGAACCTCTCCTGTGGGTCCAGTTTTAGATTCCGATGCTTCACTTCAGGTTTACTGTATACCTTGGACTTTCTTATTGACGATGAAACACAGAAATTGCATCTGAATTTCATACAATAGGCACAATGCCGATTTAAGTACAAGAGGACTGACACTTTAACTTTCTATGATTTGAACCTCTCCTGTGAGTCCAGTTTTAGATTCCGATGCTTCACTTCAGGTTTCTGTTTACCTTGGACCTTCTTGTTGACTATGAAACACAGAAATTGCATCCGAAATTAATACAAAAGGCACACTGCCGACTTAAGTACAAGAGGACTGACACTCTAACTTTCTATGATTTGAACCTCTCCTGTGAGTCCAGTTATAGATCCGATGCTCCACTTCAGGTATACTGTATACCTTCGACCTTCTTTTTGACAATGAAACACAGAAATTGCATTTGAATTTAATAAAAAAGGCACAATGCCGACATAAGTACAAGAGGACTGACACTCCTACTTTCTATGATTTGAACAACTCCTGTGAGTCCAGTTTTAGATTCCTATGCTTCGCATCAGATTTACTGTATACCTTGGACCTTCTTATTGACGATGAAACACAGAAATTGCATCCGAATTTAATACAAAAGGCACAATGCCGACTAAAGTACAAGAGGACTGACACTCTAATCTTCAATGCTTTGAACCTCTCCTGTGACTCCAGTTTTAGATTCCGATGCTTCACTTCAGGTTTACTGTATCCCTTGGACCTTCTTATTGACCATGAAACACAGAAATTGCATCCGAATTTAATGTAAATGGCACAATTCCAACTTAAGTACAAGAGGACTGATACTCTAAATTTCTATGCTGTGAACCTCTTCTGTGACTCCAGTTTTAGATTCCGATGCTTCACTTCAGGTTTACTGTATCCCTTGGACCTACTTATTGACGATGAAACTCAGAAATTGCGTTCCAATTTAATACAAATGGCACAATGCCAACTTAAGTACAGGAGGACTGATACTCTAACTTTCTATGATTTGAACCTCTCCAGTGAGTCCAGTTTTAGATTCCGATGCTTCACTTCAGGTTTACTGTATCCCTTGTACCTTCTTATTGACGATGAAACTCAGAAATTACATCCGAATTTAATACAAAAGGCCCAATGCCGACTTAAGTACAAGAGGACTGACACTCTAACTTTCAATGATTTAACCCTCTCCAGTGAGTCCAGTTTTAGATTCCGATGCCTGACTTCAGGTTTACTGTATCCCTTGGACCTTCTTATTGACGATGAAACACAGAAATTGAATCCGAATTTAATACAAAAGGCACAATGCCGACTTAAGTACAAGAGGACTGACACTCTAACGTTCTATGAATTGAACCTCTCCTGTGAGTCCACGTTTAGATTCCGATGCTTCACTTCAGGTTTACTGTATACCTTGGACCTTCTTAATGACGATGAAACACAGAAATTGCATCCGAATTTAATACAAAAGGCACAATGCCGACTAAAGTACAAGAGGACTGACACTTTAACTTTCTATGATTTGAACCCCTCCTGTGAGTCCAGTTTTAGATTCCGATGCTTCACTTCAGGTTTCTGTAAACCTTGGACCTTCTTATTGACTATGAAACACAGAAATTGCATCCGAATGTAATACAAAAGCACAATGCCGACTTAAGTACAAGAGGACTGACACTCTAACTTTCTATGATTTGAAACTCTCCTGTGAGTCCAGTTTTAGATCCGATGATTCACTTCAGGTATACTGTATACCTTGGACCTTCTTACTGTCGATGAAACTCAGAAATTGCATTTGAATTTAATACAAAAGGCACAATGCCGACTTAAGTACAAGAGGACTGTCACTCTTACTTTCTATGATTTGAACCACTACTGTGAGTCCAGTTTTACATTCCGATGCTTCGCTTCAGGTTTACTATATAGCTTGGACCTTCTTGTTGACGATGAAACACAGAAATTGCATCCGAATTTAATACAAAAGGCACAATGCCGACTTAAGTACAAGAGGACTGACACTCTAACTTTCTATGAATTGAACCTCTCCTGTGAGTCCACGTTTAGATTCCGATGCTTCACTTCAGGTTTACTGTATACCTTGGACCTTCTTATTGACGATGAAACACAGAAATTGCATCCGAATTTAATACAAAAGACACAATGCCGACTTAAGTACAAGAGGACTGACACTCTAACTTTCTATGAAAATGAACCTCTCCTGTGAGTCCGGTTTTAGACTCCGATGCTTCACTTCAGGTTTACTGTATACCTTGGACCTTCTTATTGACGATGAAACACAGAAATTGCATCCGAATTTAATACAAAAGGCGCAATGCCGACTTATGTACAAGAGGACTGACACTTTAACTTTCTATGATTTGAACCTCTCCTGTGAGTCCAGTTTTAGATTCCGAAGCTTCACCTCAGGTTTACTGTATCCCTTGGACCTACTTATTGACGATGAAACACAGAAATTGCGTCCGAATTTAATACAAATGGCACAATGCCAACTTAAGTACAAGTGGACTGATACTCTAATTTTCTATGATTTGAACCTCCCCTGTGAGTCTAGATTTAGATTCCGATGCTTCACTTCAGGTTTACCGTATCCCTTGGACCCACTTATTGACGACGAAACACAGAAATTACATCAGAATTTAGTACAAAAGGCACAATGCCGACTTAAGTACAAGAGGACTGACACTCTAATATTCTATGAATTGAACCTCTCCTGTAAGTCTAGTTTTAGATTCCGATGCTTCACTTCAGGTTTACTGTATACCTTGGACCTTCTTATTGACTATGTAACACAGAAATTGAATCCGAAATTAATACAAAAGGCACAATGCCGACTTAAGTACAAGAGGACTGAAACTCTACCTTCTATGATTTGAACCTCTCCTGTGAGTCCAGTGTTAGATCCGATGCTTCACTTCAGGTATACTGTATACCTTGGACCTTCTTATTGACTATGAAACACAGAAATTGCATCCGAATTATCACAAAAGGCGCAATGCCGACTTAAGTACAAGAGGACTGACACTCTAACTTTCTATGATTTGAACCACTCCTGTGAGTCCAGTTTTAGATTACGATGCTTCACTTCAGGTTGACTGTATACCTTGGACTTTCTTATTGACGATGAAACACAGATATTGCATACGAATTTAATACAAGAGGCACAATGCCGACGTGAGTACAAGAGGACTGACACTCTCATTTCCTATGATTTGAACCGCTCCTGTGAGTCCAGTTTTAGATTCAGATGCTTCACTTCTGGTTTACTGTATCCCTTGGACCTTCTTACTGACGATGAAACACAGAAATTGCACCCGAATTTAATACAAAAGGCACAATGCCCACCTAAGTACAAGAGGACTGACACTCTCATTTCCTATGGTTTGAACCGCTCCTGTGAGTCCAGTTTTATATTCCGAAGCTTCACTTCAGGTTTACTGGATACCTTGGAACCTCTTATTGACGATGAAACACAGAAATTGCATCGGAATTACATTCAAAAGGCACAATGCCGACATAAGTACAAGAGGACTAACACTCTAACTTTCTATGATTTGATCCTCTCCTGTGACTCCAGTTTTAGATTCCGATGCTTCACCTCAGGTTTACTGTATTCCTTGGACCTACTTATTGACGATGAAACACAGAAATTGCGTCCGAATTTAATACAAATGGCACAATGCCAACTTAAGTACAAGTGGACTGATACTCTAATTTTCTATGATTTGAACCACTCTTGTGAGCCCAGTTTTAGATTCCTATGCTTCACTTCAGCTTTACTGTATACCATGGACCTTCTTATTGACGATGAAACACAGAAATTGCATCCGAATTTAATACAAAAGGCACGATGCCGACTGAAGTACAAGAGGACTGACACTCTCACTTTCTATGATTTGAACCTCTCCTGTGAGTCCAGTTTTAGATCCGATGCTTCACTTCAGGTATACTGTATACCTTGGACCTTCTTATTGACGATGAAACACAGAAATTGCGTCCGAATTTAATACAAATTGCACAATGCCAACTTAAGTACAAGAGGACTGATACTCTAAATTTCTAAGATTTGAAACTCTCCTATGAGTCCAGTTTTAGATTCCGATGCTTCACTTCAGGTTTACTGTATCCCTTGGACCTACGTATTGACGATGAAACACAGAAATTTCATCCGAATTTAATACAAAAGGCACAATGCCGACTTAAGTACAAATGGACTGACACTCTACATTTCTATGATTTGAACCTCTTCTGTGAGTCCAGCTATAGAATCCGATGCTTCACTTCAGGTTTACTGTATCCTTTGGACCTTGTTATTGACGATGAAACACAGAAATTGCATCCGAGTCTACTACAAAAGGTACAATGCCGACTTAAGTGCAAGAGGACCGACACTCTAACTTTCTATGATTTGAACCTCTCCTGTGAGTCCAGTTTTAGATTCCGATGCTTCACTTCAGGTTTACTGTATCCCTTGTACCGTCTTATTGACGATGAATCTCAGAAATTGCATCCAAATTTAATACAAAAGGCACAATGCCGACTCAAGTACAAGAGGACTGACACTCTAACTTTCAAAGATTTGAACCTCTCCTGTGAGTCCAGTTTTAGATTCCGATGCTTCACTTCAGGTTTACTGTATCCCTTGGATCTTCTTATTGACGATGAAAAACAGAAATTGCATCCGAATTTAATACAAAAGGCAGAATGCCGACTTAAGTACAAGAGGACTGACACTCTAACTTTTTATGATTTGAACCTTTCCTGGGGGTCCAGTTTTAGATTCCGATGCTTCACTTCAGGTTTACTGGATATCTTGGACCTTCTTAGTGACGATGAAACACAGAAATTGCATCGGAATTACATTCAAAATGCACAATGCCGACACAAGTACAAGAGGACTGACACTTTAACTTTCTATGATTTGAACCTCTCCTGTGAGTCCAGTTTTAGATTCCGAAGCTTCACTTCAGGTTTCTGTATACCTTGGACCTTCTTATTGACTATGTAACACAGAAATTGAATCCGAATTTAATACAAAAGGCACAATGCCGACTTAAGTACAAGAGGACTGAAACTCTACCTTCTATGATTTGAACCTCTCCTGTGAGTCCAGTGTAAGATCCGATGCTTCACTTCAGGTATACTGTACACCTTGGACCTTCTTATTGACGATGAAACACAGAAATTGCACCCTAATTTAATACAAAAGGCACAATGCTTACCTAAGTACAAGAGGACTGACACTCTCATTTCCTATGATTTGAACCGCTCCTGTGAGTCCAGTTTTATATTCCGAAGCTTCACTTCAGGTTTACTGGATACCTTGGAACTTCTTATTGACGATGAAACACAGAAATTGCATCGGAATTACATTCAAAAGGCACAATGCCGACATAAGTACAAGAGGACTAACACTCTAACTTTCTATGATTTGATCCTCACCTGTGACTCCAGTTTTAGATTCCGATGCTTCACCTCAGGTTTACTGTATCCCTTGGACCTACTTATTGACGATGAAACACAGAAATTGCGTCCGAATTTAATACAAATGGCACAATGCCAACTTAAGTACAAGTGGACTGATACTCTAATTTTCTATGATTTGAACCTCCCCTGTGAGTCTAGTTTTAGATTCCGATGCTTCACTTCAGGTTTACTGTATGCGCTGTACCTTCTTATTGACGATGAAACTCTGAAATTGCATCCGGATTTAATACAAAAAGCACAATGCCGACTGAAGAACAAGAGGACTGACACTCTAACTTTCAATGATTTGAACCTCTCCAGTGAGTCCAGTTTTAGATTCCGATGCTTCACTTCAGGTTTACTGTATCCCTTGGACCTTCTTACTGACGATGAAACACAGAAATTGCACCCGAATTTAATACAAAAGGCACAATGCCCACCTAAGTACAAGAGGACTGACACTCTCATTTCCTATGATTTGAACCTCTCCTGTGAGTACTGTTTTAGATTCCGATGTTTCACTTCAGGTTTACTGTATCCCTCGGACCTTCTTATTGACGATGAAACACAGAAATTGCATCCGAATTTAATACAAAAGGCACAATGCCTACTGAAGTACAAGAGGACTGACACTCTCACTTTCTATGATTTCAACCTCTCCTGTGAGTCCAGTTTTAGATTCCGATGCTTCGCTTCAGGTTTACTATATAGCTTGGACCTTCTTGTTGACGATGAAACACAGAAATTGCATCCGAATTTAATACAAAAGGCACAATGCCGACTTAAGTACAAGAGGACTGACACTCTAACTTTCTATGAATTGAACCTCTCCTGTGAGTCCACGTTTAGATTCCGATGCTTCACTTCAGGTTTACTGTATACCTTGGACCTTCTTATTGACGATGAAACACAGAAATTGCATCCGAATTTAATACAAAAGACACAATGCCGACTTAAGTACAAGAGGACTGACACTCTAACTTTCTATGAAAATGAACCTCTCCTGTGAGTCCGGTTTTAGACTCCGATGCTTCACTTCAGGTTTACTGTATACCTTGGACCTTCTTATTGACGATGAAACACAGAAATTGCATCCGAATTTAATACAAAAGGCGCAATGCCGACTTAAGTACAAGAGGACTGACACTTTAACTTTCTATGATTTGAACCTCTCCTGTGAGTCCAGTTTTAGATTCCGAAGCTTCACCTCAGGTTTACTGTATCCCTTGGAGCTACTTATTGACGATGAAACACAGAAATTGCGTCCGAATGTAAATACAAATGGCACAATGCCAACTTAAGTACAAGTGGACTGATACTCTAATTTTCTATGATTTGATCCTCCCCTGTGAGTCTAGATTTAGATTCCGATGCTTCAGTTCAGGTTTACTGTATCCGCTGCACCTTCTTATTGACGCTGAAACTCTGAAATTGCATCCGAATTTAATACAAAAAGCACAATGCCGACTGAAGTACAAGAGGACTGACACTCTAACTTTCAATGATTTGAACCTCTCCAGTGAGTCCAGTTTTAGATTCCGATGCTTCACTTCAGGTTTACCGTATCCCTTGGACCCACTTATTGACGATGAAACACAGAAATTACATCAGAATTTAGTACAAAAGGCACAATGCCGACTTAAGTACAAGAGGACTGACACTCTAATATTCTATGAATTGAACCTCTCCTGTAAGTCTAGTTTTAGATTCCGATGCTTCACTTCAGGTTTACTGTATACCTTGGACCTTCTTATTGACGATGAAACACAGAAATTGCATCCGAATTTAATACAAAAGGCACAATGACGACTTAAGTACAAGAGGAATGACACTTTAACTTTCTATGATTTGAACCTCTCCTGTGAGTCCAGTTTTAGATTCCGAAGCTTCACTTCAGGTTTCTGTATACCTTGGACCTTCTTATTGACTATGTAACACAGAAATTGAATCCGAATTTAATACAAAAGGCACAATGCCGACTTAAGTACAAGAGGACTGAAACTCTACCTTCTATGATTTGAACCTCTCCTGTGAGTCCAGTGTTAGATCCGATGCTTCACTTCAGGTATACTGTATACCTTGGACCTTCTTATTGACTATGAAACACAGAAATTGCATCCGAATTATCACAAAAGGCGCAATGCCGACTTAAGTACAAGAGGACTGACACTCTAACTTTCTATGATTTGAACCACTCCTGTGAGTCCAGTTCTAGATTACGATGCTTCACTTCAGGTTGACTGTATACCTTGGACTTTCTTATTGACGATGAAACACAGATATTGCATACGAATTTAATACAAGAGGCACAATGCCGACGTGAGTACAAGAGGACTGACACTCTCATTTCCTATGATTTGAACCGCTCCTGTGAGTCCAGTTTTAGATTCAGATGCTTCACTTCTGCTTTACTGTATCCCTTGGACCTTCTTACTGACGATGAAACACAGAAATTGCACCCGAATTTAATACAAAAGGCACAATGCCCACCTAAGTACAAGAGGACTGACACTCTCATTTCCTATGATTTGAACCGCTCCTGTGAGTCCAGTTTTATATTCCGAAGCTTCACTTCAGGTTTACTGGATACCTTGGAACTCCTTATAGACGATGAAACACAGAAATTGCATCGGATTTACATTCAAAAGGCACAATGACGACATAAGTACAAGAGGACTAACACTCTAACTTTCTATGATTTGATCCTCTCCTGTGTCTCCAGTTTTAGATTCCGATGCTTCACCTCAGGTTTACTGTATCCCTTGGACCTACTTATTGACGATGAAACACAGAAATTGCGTCCGAATTTAATACAAATGGCACAATGCCAACTGAAGTACAAGAGGACTGACACTCTAACTTTCAATGATTTGAACCTCTCCAGTGAGTCCAGTTTTAGATTCCGATGCTTCACTTCAGGTTTACTGTATCCCTTGGACCTTCTTACTGACGATGAAACACAGAAATTGCACCCGAATTTAATACAAAAGGCACAATGCCCACCTAAGTACAAGAGGACTGACACTCTCATTTCCTATGATTTGAACCTCTCCTGTGAGTACTGTTTTAGATTCCGATGTTTCACTTCAGGTTTACTGTATCCCTCGGACCATCTTATTGACGATGAAACACAGAAATTGCATCCGAATTTAATACAAAAGGCAGAATGCCGACTAAAGAACAAGAGGACTGAAACCCTAATTTTCTGTGCTTTGAACCTCTCCTGTGACTCCAGTTTTAGATTCCCATGCTTTACTTGAGGATTACTGTATCCCTTGGACCTTCTTATTGACCATGAAACACAGAAATTGCATCCGAATTTAATGTAAATGGCACAATTCCAACTTAAGTACAAGAGGACTGATACTCTAAATTTCTATGCTGTGAACCTCTTCTGTGACTCCAGTTTTAGATTCCGATGCTTCACTTCAGGTTTACTGTATCCCTTGTACCTTCTTATTGACGATGAAACTCAGAAATTACATCCGAATTTAATACAAAGGGCCCAATGCCGACTTAAGTACAAGAGGACTGACACTCTAACTTTCAATGATTTGACCCTCTCCAGTGAGTCCAGTTTTAGATTCCGATGCCTGACTTCAGGCTTACTGTATCCCTTGGACCTTCTTATTGACGATGAAACACAGAAATTGAATCCGAATTTAATACAAAAGGCACAATGCCGACTTAAGTACAAGAGGACTGACACTCTAACTTTCTATGAATTGAACCTCTCCTGTGAGTCCACGTTTAGATTCCGATGCTTCACTTCAGGTTTACTGTATACCTTGGACCTTCTTATTGACGATGAAACACAGAAATTGCTTCCGAATTTAATACAAAAGACACAATGCCGACTTAAGTACAAGAGGACTGACACTCTAACTTTCTATGAAAATGAACCTCTCCTGTGAGTCCGGTTTTAGACTCCGATGCTTCACTTCAGGTTTACTGTATACCTTGGACCTTCTTATTGACGATGAAACACAGAAATTGCATCCGAATTTAATACAAAAGGCGCAATGCCGACTTAAGTACAAGAGGACTGACACTTTAACTTTCTATGATTTGAACCTCTCCTGTGAGTCCAGTTTTAGATTCCGAAGCTTCACCTCAGGTTTACTGTATCCCTTGGACCTACTTATTGACGATGAAACACAGAAATTGCGTCCGAATTTAATACAAATGGCACAATGCCAACTTAAGTACAAGTGGACTGATACTCTAATTTTCTATGATTTGAACCTCCCCTGTGAGTCTAGATTTAGATTCCGATGCTTCACTTCAGGTTTACTGTATACCTTGGACCTTCTTATTGACGATGGAACACAGAAATTGCATCAGAATTTAATACAAAAGGCACAATGCCGACTTAAGTACATAAGGACTGACACTCGCACTTCCTATGATTTGAACCGCTCCTGTGAGTCCAGTTTTAGATTCCGATGCTCCACTTCAGGTTTACTGTATCCCTAGGACGTTCTTATTGACGATGAAACACAGAAATTGCATCCGAATTTAATACAAAAGGCACACTGCCGACTTAAGTAGAAGAGGACTGACACTCTAACTTTTTATGATTTGAACCTTTCCTGGGGGTCCAGTTTTAGATTCCGATGCTTCACTTCAGGTTTACTGGATATCTTGGACCTTCTTAGTGACGATGAAACACAGAAATTGCATCGGAATTACATTCAAAATGCACAATGCCGACACAAGTACAAGAGGACTGACACTTTAACTTTCTATGATTTGAACCTCTCCTGTGAGTCCAGTTTTAGATTCCGAAGCTTCACTTCAGGTTTCTGTATACCTTGGACCTTCTTATTGACTATGTAACACAGAAATTGAATCCGAATTTAATACAAAAGGCACAATGCCGACTTAAGTACAAGAGGACTGAAACTCTACCTTCTATGATTTGAACCTCTCCTGTGAGTCCAGTGTAAGATCCGATGCTTCACTTCAGGTATACTGTACACCTTGGACCTTCTTATTGACGATGAAACACAGAAATTGCACCCTAATTTAATACAAAAGGCACAATGCCCACCTAAGTACAAGAGGACTGACACTCTCATTTCCTATGATTTGAACCGCTCCTGTGAGTCCAGTTTTATATTCCGAAGCTTCACTTCAGGTTTACTGGATACCTTGGAACTTCTTATTGACGATGAAACACAGAAATTGCATCGGAATTACATTCAAAAGGCACAATGCCGACATAAGTACAAGAGGACTAACACTCTAACTTTCTATGATTTGATCCTCACCTGTGACTCCAGTTTTAGATTCCGATGCTTCACCTCAGGTTTACTGTATCCCTTGGACCTACTTATTGACGATGAAACACAGAAATTGCGTCCGAATTTAATACAAATGGCACAATGCCAACTTAAGTACAAGTGGACTGATACTCTAATTTTCTATGATTTGAACCTCCCCTGTGAGTCTAGTTTTAGATTCCGATGCTTCACTTCAGGTTTACTGTATGCGCTGTACCTTCTTATTGACGATGAAACTCTGAAATTGCATCCGGATTTAATACAAAAAGCACAATGCCGACTGAAGAACAAGAGGACTGACACTCTAACTTTCAATGATTTGAACCTCTCCAGTGAGTCCAGTTTTAGATTCCGATGCTTCACTTCAGGTTTACTGTATCCCTTGGACCTTCTTACTGACGATGAAACACAGAAATTGCACCCGAATTTAATACAAAAGGCACAATGCCCACCTAAGTACAAGAGGACTGACACTCTCATTTCCTATGATTTGAACCTCTCCTGTGAGTACTGTTTTAGATTCCGATGTTTCACTTCAGGTTTACTGTATCCCTCGGACCTTCTTATTGACGATGAAACACAGAAATTGCATCCGAATTTAATACAAAAGGCACAATGCCTACTGAAGTACAAGAGGACTGACACTCTCACTTTCTATGATTTCAACCTCTCCTGTGAGTCCAGTTTTAGATTCCGATGCTTCGCTTCAGGTTTACTATATAGCTTGGACCTTCTTGTTGACGATGAAACACAGAAATTGCATCCGAATTTAATACAAAAGGCACAATGCCGACTTAAGTACAAGAGGACTGACACTCTAACTTTCTATGAATTGAACCTCTCCTGTGAGTCCACGTTTAGATTCCGATGCTTCACTTCAGGTTTACTGTATACCTTGGACCTTCTTATTGACGATGAAACACAGAAATTGCATCCGAATTTAATACAAAAGACACAATGCCGACTTAAGTACAAGAGGACTGACACTCTAACTTTCTATGAAAATGAACCTCTCCTGTGAGTCCGGTTTTAGACTCCGATGCTTCACTTCAGGTTTACTGTATACCTTGGACCTTCTTATTGACGATGAAACACAGAAATTGCATCCGAATTTAATACAAAAGGCGCAATGCCGACTTAAGTACAAGAGGACTGACACTTTAACTTTCTATGATTTGAACCTCTCCTGTGAGTCCAGTTTTAGATTCCGAAGCTTCACCTCAGGTTTACTGTATCCCTTGGAGCTACTTATTGACGATGAAACACAGAAATTGCGTCCGAATGTAAATACAAATGGCACAATGCCAACTTAAGTACAAGTGGACTGATACTCTAATTTTCTATGATTTGAACCTCCCCTGTGAGTCTAGATTTAGATTCCGATGCTTCACTTCAGGTTTACTGTATCCGCTGTACCTTCTTATTGACGCTGAAACTCTGAAATTGCATCCGAATTTAATACAAAAAGCACAATGCCGACTGAAGTACAAGAGGACTGACACTCTAACTTTCAATGATTTGAACCTCTCCAGTGAGTCCAGTTTTAGATTCCGATGCTTCACTTCAGGTTTACCGTATCCCTTGGACCCACTTATTGACGATGAAACACAGAAATTACATCAGAATTTAGTACAAAAGGCACAATGCCGACTTAAGTACAAGAGGACTGACACTCTAATATTCTATGAATTGAACCTCTCCTGTAAGTCTAGTTTTAGATTCCGATGCTTCACTTCAGGTTTACTGTATACCTTGGACCTTCTTATTGACGATGAAACACAGAAATTGCATCCGAATTTAATACAAAAGGCACAATGACGACTTAAGTACAAGAGGAATGACACTTTAACTTTCTATGATTTGAACCTCTCCTGTGAGTCCAGTTTTAGATTCCGAAGCTTCACTTCAGGTTTCTGTATACCTTGGACCTTCTTATTGACTATGTAACACAGAAATTGAATCCGAATTTAATACAAAAGGCACAATGCCGACTTAAGTACAAGAGGACTGAAACTCTACCTTCTATGATTTGAACCTCTCCTGTGAGTCCAGTGTTAGATCCGATGCTTCACTTCAGGTATACTGTATACCTTGGACCTTCTTATTGACTATGAAACACAGAAATTGCATCCGAATTATCACAAAAGGCGCAATGCCGACTTAAGTACAAGAGGACTGACACTCTAACTTTCTATGATTTGAACCACTCCTGTGAGTCCAGTTTTAGATTACGATGCTTCACTTCAGGTTGACTGTATACCTTGGACTTTCTTATTGACGATGAAACACAGATATTGCATACGAATTTAATACAAGAGGCACAATGCCGACGTGAGTACAAGAGGACTGACACTCTCATTTCCTATGATTTGAACCGCTCCTGTGAGTCCAGTTTTAGATTCAGATGCTTCACTTCTGCTTTACTGTATCCCTTGGACCTTCTTACTGACGATGAAACACAGAAATTGCACCCGAATTTAATACAAAAGGCACAATGCCCACCTAAGTACAAGAGGACTGACACTCTCATTTCCTATGATTTGAACCGCTCCTGTGAGTCCAGTTTTATATTCCGAAGCTTCACTTCAGGTTTACTGGATACCTTGGAACTTCTTATTGACGATGAAACACAGAAATTGCATCGGATTTACATTCAAAAGGCACAATGACGACATAAGTACAAGAGGACTAACACTCTAACTTTCTATGATTTGATCCTCTCCTGTGTCTCCAGTTTTAGATTCCGATGCTTCACCTCAGGTTTACTGTATCCCTTGGACCTACTTATTGACGATGAAACACAGAAATTGCGTCCGAATTTAATACAAATGGCACAATGCCAACTGAAGTACAGGAGGACTGACACTCTAACTTTCAATGATTTGAACCTCTCCAGTGAGTCCAGTTTTAGATTCCGATGCTTCACTTCAGGTTTACTGTATCCCTTGGACCTTCTTACTGACGATGAAACACAGAAATTGCACCCGAATTTAATACAAAAGGCACAATGCCCACCTAAGTACAAGAGGACTGACACTCTCATTTCCTATGATTTGAACCTCTCCTGTGAGTACTGTTTTAGATTCCGATGTTTCACTTCAGGTTTACTGTATCCCTCGGACCATCTTATTGACGATGAAACACAGAAATTGCATCCGAATTTAATACAAAAGGCACAATGCCGACTAAAGAACAAGAGGACTGAAACCCTAATTTTCTGTGCTTTGAACCTCTCCTGTGACTCCAGTTTTAGATTCCCATGCTTTACTTGAGGATTACTGTATCCCTTGGACCTTCTTATTGACCATGAAACACAGAAATTGCATCCGAATTTAATGTAAATGGCACAATTCCAACTTAAGTACAAGAGGACTGATACTCTAAATTTCTATGCTGTGAACCTCTTCTGTGACTCCAGTTTTAGATTCCGATGCTTCACTTCAGGTTTACTGTATCCCTTGTACCTTCTTATTGACGATGAAACTCAGAAATTACATCCGAATTTAATACAAAGGGCCCAATGCCGACTTAAGTACAAGAGGACTGACACTCTAACTTTCAATGATTTGACCCTCTCCAGTGAGTCCAGTTTTAGATTCCGATGCCTGACTTCAGGCTTACTGTATCCCTTGGACCTTCTTATTGACGATGAAACACAGAAATTGAATCCGAATTTAATACAAAAGGCACAATGCCGACTTAAGTACAAGAGGACTGACACTCTAACTTTCTATGAATTGAACCTCTCCTGTGAGTCCACGTTTAGATTCCGATGCTTCACTTCAGGTTTACTGTATACCTTGGACCTTCTTATTGACGATGAAACACAGAAATTGCTTCCGAATTTAATACAAAAGACACAATGCCGACTTAAGTACAAGAGGACTGACACTCTAACTTTCTATGAAAATGAACCTCTCCTGTGAGTCCGGTTTTAGACTCCGATGCTTCACTTCAGGTTTACTGTATACCTTGGACCTTCTTATTGACGATGAAACACAGAAATTGCATCCGAATTTAATACAAAAGGCGCAATGCCGACTTAAGTACAAGAGGTCTGACACTTTAACTTTCTATGATTTGAACCTCTCCTGTGAGTCCAGTTTTAGATTCCGAAGCTTCACCTCAGGTTTACTGTATCCCTTGGACCTACTTATTGACGATGAAACACAGAAATTGCGTCCGAATTTAATACAAATGGCACAATGCCAACTTAAGTACAAGTGGACTGATACTCTAATTTTCTATGATTTGAACCTCCCCTGTGAGTCTAGATTTTGATTCCGATGCTTCACTTCAGGTTTACTGTATCCGCTGTACCTTCTTATTGACGCTGAAACTCTGAAATTGCATCCGAATTTAATACAAAAAGCACAATGCCGACTGAAGTACAAGAGGACTGACACTCTAACTTTCAATGATTTGAACCTCTCCAGTGAGTCCAGTTTTAGATTCCGATGCTTCACTTCAGGTTTACCGTATCCCTTGGACCCACTTATTGACGATGAAACACAGAAATTACATCAGAATTTAGTACAAAAGGCACAATGCCGACTTAAGTACAAGAGGACTGACACTCTAATATTCTATGAATTGAACCTCTAATGTAAGTCTAGTTTTAGATTCCGATGCTTCACTTCAGGTTTACTGTATACCTTGGACCTTCTTATTGACGATGAAACACATAAATTGCATCCGAATTTAATACAAAAGGCACAATGCCGACTTAAGTACAAGAGGAATGACACTTTAACTTTCTATGATTTGAACCTCTCCTGTGAGTCCAGTTTTAGATTCCGAAGCTTCACTTCAGGTTCCTGTATACCTTGGACCTTCTTATTGACTATGTAACACAGAAATTGAATCCGAATTTAATACAAAAGGCACAATGCCGACTTAAGTACAAGAGGACTGAAACTCTACCTTCTATGATTTGAACCTCTCCTGTGAGTCCAGTGTTAGATCCGATGCTTCACTTCAGGTATACTGTATACCTTGGACCTACTTATTAACGATGAAACACAGAAATTGCGTCCGAATTTAATACAAATGGCACAATGCCAACTTAAGTACAAGTGGACTGATACTCTATTTTTCTATGATTTGAACCTTCCCTGTGAGTCCAGTTTTAGATTCCGATGCTTGACTTCAGGTTTACTGTATGCCTTGGACCTTCTTATTGACGATGAAATACAGAAATTACATCAGAATTTAATACAAAAGGCACAATGCCGACTTAAGTACAAGCATACTGACACTCTAACATTATATGAATTGAACCTCTCCTGTACGTCCAGTTTTAGATTCCGATGCTTCACTTCAGGTATACTGTATACCTTGGACCTTCATATTGACGATGAAACACAGAAATTGCATCCGAATTTAATACAAAAGGCACAATGCCGACTGAAGTACAAGAGGACTGACACTTTAACTTTCTATGATTTGAACCTCTCCTGTGAGTCCAGTTTTAGATTCCGAAGCTTCACTTCAGGTTTCTGTATACCTCGGACCTTCTTATTGACTATGTAACACAGAAATTGAATCCGAATTTAATACAAAAGGCACAATGCCGACTTAAGTACAAGAGGACTGACACTCTAACTTTCTATGATTTGAAACTCTCCTGTGAGTCCAGTTTTAGATCCGATGATTCACTTCAGGTATACTGTATACCTTGGACCTTCTTACTGTCGATGAAACTCAGAAATTGCATTTGATTTTAATACAAAAGGCACAATGCCGACTTAAGTACAAGAGGACTGTCACTCTTACTTTCTATGATTTGAACCACTACTGTGAGTCCAGTTTTACATTCCGATGCTTCACTTCAGGTTTACTGTATACCTGGGACCTTCTTATTGACGATGAAACACAGAAATTGCATCCGAATGTAATACAAAAGGCACAATGCCTACTGAAGTACAAGAGGTCTGACACTCTCACTTTCTATGATTTCAACCTCTCCTGTGAGTCCAGTTTTAGATTCCGATGCTTCGCTTCAGGTTTACTATATAGCTTGGACCTTCTTGTTGACGATGAAACACAGAAATTGCATCCGAATTTAATACAAAAGGCACAATGCCGACTTAAGTACAAGAGGACTGACACTCTAACTTTCTATGAATTGAACCTCTCCTGTGAGTCCACGTTTAGATTCCGATGCTTCACTTCAGGTTTACTGTATACCTTGGACCTTCTTATTGACGATGAAACACAGAAATTGCATCCGAATTTAATACAAAAGTCACAATGCCGACTTAAGTACAAGAGGACTGACACTCTAACTTTCTATGAAAATGAACCTCTCCAGTGAGTCCGGTTTTAGACTCCGATGCTTCAGTTCAGGTTTACTGAATACCTTGGACCTTCTTATTGACGATGAAACACAGAAATTGCATCCGAATTTAATACAAAAGGCGCAATGCCGACTTAAGTACAAGAGGACTGACACTCTAACTTTCTATGATTTGAACCTCTCCTGTGAGTCCAGTTTTAGATCCGATGCTTCACTTCAGGTATACTGTATCCCTTGGACCTTCTTATTTACGATGGAACACAGAAATTGATTCAGAATTTAATACAAAAGGCACAATGCCGACTTAAGCACATAAGGACTGACACTCGCACTTCCTATGATTTGAACCGCTCCTGTGAGTCCAGTTTTAGATTCCGATGCTCCACTTCAGGTTTACTGTGTCCCTAGGACGTTTTTATTGACGATGAAACACAGAAATTGCATCCGAATTTAATACAAAAGGCACAATGCCGTCTTAAGTAGAAGAGGACAGACACTCTAACTTTTTATGATTTGAACCTTTCCTGTGGGTCCAGTTTTAGATTCCGATGCTTCACTTCAGGTTTACTGGATACCTTTGACCTTCTTAGTGACGATGAAACACAGAAATTGCATCGGAATTACATTCAAAATGCACAATGCCGACATAAGTACAAGAGGACTGACACTTTAAATTTCTATGCTTTGAACCTCTCCTGTGAGTCCAGTTTTAGATTCCGATGCTTCACCTCAGGTTTACTGTATCCCTTGGACCTACTTATTGACGATGAAACACAGAAATTGCGTCCGAATTTAATACAAATGGCACAATGCCAACTTAAGTACAAGTGGACTGATACTCTAATTTTCTATGATTTGAACCTTCCCTGTGGGTCAAGTTTTAGATTCCGATGCTTGACTTCAGGTTTACTGTATCCACTGTACCTTCTTATTGACGATGAAACTCTGAAATTGCATCCGAATTTAATACAAAAGGCACAATGCCGACTGAAGTACAAGAGGACTGACACTCTAACTTTCAATGATTTGAACCTCTCCAGTGAGTCCAGTTTTAGATTCCGATGCTTCACTTCAGGTTTACTGTATCCCTTGGACCTTCTTATTGACGATGAAATACAGAAATTACATCAGAATTTAATACAAAAGGCACAATGCCGACTTAAGTACAAGAGGACTGACAGTCTAACATTATATGAATTGAACCTCTCCTGTGAGTCCAGTTTTAGATTCCGATGCTTCACTTCAGGTATACTGTATACCTTGGACCTTCATATTGACGATGAAACACAGAAATTGCATCCGAATTTAATACAAAAGGCACAATGCCGACTTAAGTACAAGAGGACTGACACTTTAACTTTCTATGATTTGAACCTCTCCTGTGAGTCCAGTTTTAGATTCCGAAGCTTCACTTCAGGTTTCTGTATACCTTGGACCTTCTTATTGACTATGTAACACAGAAATTGAATCCGAATTTAATACAAATGGCACAATGCCGACTTAAGTACAAGAGGACTGACACTCTACCTTCTATGACTTGAACCTCTCCTGTGAGTCCAGTGTTAGATCCGATGCTTCACTTCAGGTATACTGTATACCTTGGACCTTCTTATTGACTATGAATCACAGATATTGCATCCGAATTTAACACAAAAGGCGCAATGCCGACTTAAGTACAAGAGGACTGACACTCTAACTTTTTAGGATTTGAACCTCTCTTGTGAGTCCAGTTTTAGATCCGATGCTTCACTTCAGGTATACTGTATACCTTGGACCTTCTTATTGACGATGAAATACAGAAATTGCATTTGAATTTAATACAAAAGGCAAAATGCCGACTTAAGTACAAGAAGACTGACACTCTAACTTTCTATGATTTGAACCACTCCTGTGAGTCCAGTTTTAGATTACGATGCTTCACTTCAGGTTTACTGTATACCTTGGACCTTCTTATTGACGATGAAACACAGATATTGCATACGAATTTAATACAAGAGGCACAATGCCGACGTGAGTACAAGAGGACTGACACTCTCATTTCCTATGATTTGAACCGCTCCTGTGAGTCCAGTTTAAGATTCCGATGCTTCACTTCAGGTTTACTGTATCCCTTGGACCTTCTTACTGACGATGAAACACAGAAATTGCATCCGAATTTAATACAAAAGGCACAATGCCCACCTAAGTACAAGAGGACTGACACTCTCATTTCCTATAATTTGAACCGCTCCTGTGAGTCCAGTTTTATATTCCGAAGCTTCACTTCAGGTTTACTGGATACCTTGGAACTTCTTATTGACGATGAAACACAGAAATTGCATCGGAATTACATTCAAAACGCACAATGCCGACATAAGTACAAGAGGACTAACACTCTAACTTTCTATGATTTGATCCTCTCCTGTGAGTCCAGTTTTAGATTGCGATGTTTCACTTCAGGTTTACTGTATCATTTCGACCTTCTTATTAACGATGAAACACAGAAATTGCATCCCAACTAAATACAAAAGGCACAATGACAACTTAAGTACAAGAGGACTGACACTCTCACTATCAATAATTTGAACCTCTCCTGTGAGTACTGTTTTAGATTCCGATGCTTCACTTCAGGTTTACTGTATCCCTCGGACCTTCTTATTGACGATGAAACACAGAAATTGCATCCGAATTTAATACAAAAGGCACAATGCCGACTAAAGTACAAGAGGACTGAAACTCTAATTTTCTATGCTTTGAACCTCTCCTGTGACTCCAGTTTTACATTCCGATGCTTTACTTGAGGATTACTGTATCCCTTGGACCTTCTTATTGACCATGAAACACAGAAATTGCATCCGAATTTAATGTAAATGGCACAATTCCAACTTAAGTACAAGAGGACTGATACTCTAAATTTCTATGCTGTGAACCTCTCCTGTGACTCCAGTTTTAGATTCCGATGCTTCACTTCAGCTTTACTGTATCCCTTGGACCTACTTATTGACGATGAAACTCAGAAATTGCGTCCGAATTTAATACAAATGGCACAATGTCAACTTAAGTACAAGAGGACTGATACTCTAACTTTCTATGATTTGAACCTCTCCAGTGAGTCCAGTTTTAGATTCCGATGCTTCACTTCAGGTTTACTGTGTCCCTTGTACCTTCTTATTGACGATGAAACTCAGAAATTACATCCGAATTTAATACAAAAGGCCCAATGCCGACTTAAGTACAAGAGGACTGACACTCTAACTTTCAATGATTTGAACCTCTCCAGTGAGTCCAGTTTTAGATTCCGATGCCTGACTTCAGGTTTACTGTATGCCTTGGACCTTCTTATTGACGATGAAACACAGAAATTGAATCCGAATTTAATACAAAAGGCACAATGCCGACTTAAGTACAAGAGGACTGACACTCTAACTTTCTATGAATTGAACCTCTCCTGTGAGTCCACGTTTAGATTCCGATGCTTCACTTCAGGTTTACTGTATACCTTGGACCTTCTTATTTACGATGAAACACAGAAATTGCATCCGAATTTAATACAAAAGGCACAATGCCGACTTAAGTACAAGAGGACTGACACTTTAACTCTCTATGATTTGAACCTCTCCTGTGAGTCCAGTTTTAGATTCCGATGCTTCACTTCAGGTTTCTGTAAACCTTGGACCTTCTTATTGACTATGAAACACAGAAATTGCATCCGAATTTAATACAAAAGCACAATGCCGACTTAAGTACAAGAGCACTGACACTCTAACTTTCTATGATTTGAAACTCTCCTGTGAGTCCAGTTTTAGTTCCGATGCTTCACTTCAGGTATACTGTATACCTTGGACCTTCTTACTGGCGATGAAACTCAGAAATTGCGTTTGAATTTAATACAAAAGGCACAATGCCGACTTAAGTACAAGAGGACTGTCACTCTTACTTTCTATGATTTGAACCACTCCTGTGAGGCCAGGTTCAGATTCCGATGCTTCACTTCAGGTTTACTGTATACCTGGGACCTTCTTATTGACGATGAAACACAGAAATTGCATCCGAATTTAATACAAAAGGCACAATGCCGACTGAAGTACAAGAGGACTGACACTCTCACTTTCTATGATTTCAACCTCTCCTGTGAGTCCAGTTTTAGATTCCGATGCTTCGCTTCAGGTTTACTATATAGCTTGGACCTTCTTGTTGACGATGAAACACAGAAATTGCATCCGAATTTAATACAAAAGGCACAATGCCGACTTAAGTACAAGAGGACTGACACTCTCAATTCCTATGATTTGATCCGCTCCTGTGAGCCCAGTTTTAGATTCCGATGCTTCACTTCAGGTTTACTGTATCCCTTGGACCTTCTTATTGACGATGAAACACAGAAATTGCATCCGAATTTAATACAAAAGGCACAATGCCGACTAAAGTACAAGAGGACTGACACTTTAATCTCCAATGCTTTGAACCACTCCTGTGAGTCCAGTTTTAGATTCCGATGCCTCACTTCAGGTTTACTGTATCCCTTGGACTTTCTTACTGACGATGAAACACAGAAATTGCATCCGAATTTAATACAAAAGGCACAATGCCGACATAAGTACAAGAGGACTGACACTCTAACTTTCAATGATTTGAACCTCTCCTGTGAGTACAGTTTTAGATTCAGATGCTGCACTTCAGGTTTACCGTATTCCTTGTACCTTCTTATTGACGATGAAACACAGACATTGCATCCGAATTTAATACTAAAGGCACAATGCCGATTTAAGTACAAGAGGACTGGCACTCTAACTTTCTATGATTTGAACCTCTCCTGTGAGTCCAGTTTTAGATTCCGATGCTTCACTTCAGGTTTACTGTATTTCTTGTACTCTCTTATTGACGATGAAACACAGAAATTGCAACCGCATTAATTACTTAAGGCACAATGCCGACTTAAGTACAAGAGGACTGACACTCTAATATTCTATGATTTGAACCTCTTCTGTGAGTCCGGTTTTAGATTCCGATGCTTCACTTCAGGTTTACTGTATACCTTGGACCTTCTTATTGACGATGGAACACAGAAATTGCATCCGAATTTAATACAAAAGGCACAATGCCGACTTATGTACAAGAGTACTGACACTCTAACTTTCTATGATTTGAACCTCCCCTGTGAGTCCAGTTTTAGATTCTGATGCTTCACTTCAGGGTTACTGTATCCCTTGTACCTTTTTATTGACGATGAAACACAGAAATTGCATCCCAATTTAATACAAAAGGCACAATGACGACTTAAGTACAAGAGGACTGACACACTCATTTTCTATGATTTGAACCTCTCCTGTGAGTCCAGTTTTAGATTCCGATGCTTCACTTCAGGATTACTGCATACCTTGAACCTTCTTATTGACGATGAAACTCAGAAATTGCATCCGAATTTCATGCAAAATGCAAAATGCCGACTTAAGTACAACAGGACTGACACTCTAACTTTCTATGATTAGAACCTCTCCTGTGAGTCCAGTTTTAGATTCCGATGCTTCACTTCAGGTTTACTGTATCAATTGTACCTTCTTATTGACGATGAAACACAGAAATTGCATCCGAATTTAATACAAAAGGCACAATGCCGACTTAAGTAATAGAGGACTGACACTCTCACTTTCTATGATTTGAACCTCTCCTGTGAGTCCAGTTTTAGATTCCGATCCTTCACTTCAGGTTTACAGTATCCCTTGGACCTTCTTATTGACGATGAAACACAGAAATTGCATCCTAATGTAGTAAAAAATTCACAACGTCGACTTAAGTACAAGAGGACTGACACTCTAACTCTCTATGATTTGAACTTCTCCTCTGAGTCCAGTTTTAGATCCCGATGCTTCACTTCAGTTTTACTGTATACCTTGGACCTTCTTATTGACGATGAAACACAGAAATTGGATCCGAATTTAATACAAAAGTCACAATGCCGACTTATGTTGAGAGGACTGACACTCTAACTTTCTACGATTTGAACCTCTCCTGTGAGTCCAGTGTTAGACGCCGATGCTTCACTTCAGGATTTCTGCATACTGTGAACCTTCTTATTGACGATGAAACGCAGAAATTGCATCCGAATTTAATACATAAGGCACAATGCCGACTTAAGTTCAAGAGGACTCACACTCTAACTTTCTATGATTTAAACCTATCCTGTGAGTCCAGTTTTAGATTCCGATGCTTCACTTCAGGTTTACTGTATACCTTGGACATTCTTATTGACGATGAAGCACAGAAATTGCATTTGGATTTAATACAAAAGGCCCAATGCCGACTTAAGTACAAGAGAACTGACACTCTAACTTTCATAGATTTGAACCTCTCCTGTGTGTCCAGTTTTAGATTCCGATGCTTCACTTCAGTTTTACTGTATACCTTGGACCTTCTTATTGACGATGAAACACAGAAATTGCATCCAAATGTAGTACAAAAGGCACAATGCCCACTTAAGTACTAGAGGACTGACTCTCTAACTTTCTATGATATGAACCTCTCCTGTGAGTCCAGTTTTTGACCCGGATGCTTCACTTCAGGTTTACTGTATCCCTTGGACCTTCTTATTGACGATGAAACACAGAAATTGCATCCGAATGTAATTGAAAAGGCGCAAGGCCGACTTAAGTACAAGAGGACTGACACTCTAACTTTCTATGATTTGAACCTCTCCTGTGAGTCCAGTTTTAGATCCCGATGCTTCACTTCAGTTTTACTGTATACCTTGGACCTTCTTATTGTCGATGAAACACAGAAATTGGATCCGAATTTAATACAAAAGTCACAATGCCGAGTTATGTACAAGAGGACTGACACTCTAACTTTCGATGATTTCAACCTTTCCTGTGAGTCCAGTTTTAGATGCCGAAGCTTCACTTCAGGATTTCTGTATACCGTGATCCTTCTTATTGACGATGAAACGCAGATATTGCATCCGAATTTAATACATAAGGCACAATGCCGACTTAAGTGCAAGAGGACTCACACTCTAACTTTCTACGATTTAAACCTAACCTGTGAGTCCAGTTTTAGACTCCAATGCGTCACTTCAGGTTTAATGTATACCTTGGACCTTCTTATTGACGATGAAGCACAGAAATTGCATTTGAATTTAATACAAAAGGCACAATGACGACTTCAGTAAAAGAGGACTGACACTCTTACCTTCTGTGATTTGAACCTCTCCTGTGTGTCCAGTTTTAGATTCCGATGCTTCATTTCAGTCTTACTGTATACCTTGGACCTTCGTATTGACAATGGAACACAGATATTGCATCCGAAGTAAATACTAAAAGCACAATGCCGACTTCAGTACAAGAGGACTGACACACTCACTTTCTATGATTTGAACCTCTCCTGACGGTCCAGTTTTAGATTCCGATGCTTCACTTCAGGTTTACTGTATACCTTGTAAGTTCTTATTGACGATTAAACACAGAACTTGCATCGGAATTAAATTCAAAAGGCAAAATGCCGACTTAAGTACAAGAGGATTGACACTCTAACTTTCTACAATTTGAACCTCTCCTGTGAGTCCAGTTTTAGATTCCGATGCATCATTTCGGGTTTACTGTATCCCTTGGACCCTCTTATTGACGATGAAACACAGAAATTGCATCCGAATTTAATACAAAAGGCACAATGCCGACTTAAGTACAAGAGGACTGACACTCTAACTTTCTATGATTTAAACCTCTCCTGTGAGTCCAATTTTAGATTCCAATGCTTCACTTCAGGTTTACTGTATCCCTTGGACCTTCTTATTGACGATGAATCGCAGAAATTGCATCCGAATTTAATGCAAAAGGCACAATGCAGACTTACGTACAAGAGGCCTGACACTGTAACTTTCTATGTTTTGAACCTATCCTGTGAGTCCAGTTTTAGATTCTGATGCTTAACTTCAGGTTTACTGTATCCCTTGGACGTTCTTATTGATGATGAAACAGAGAAATTGCATCCGAATTTAATACAAAAGGCATAATGCCGGCCTAAGTACAAGAGGACTGACACTCAAATTTTCTATGATTTGAACCTCTCCTGTGTGTCCAGTTTCAGATTCCGATGCTTCACATCAGTTTTACTGTGTACCCTGGACCTTCTTATTGACGATGAAACACAGAAATTGCATCCGAATTTAATACAACAGGCACAATGCCGACTTAAGTACAAGAATACTGACACTCTCACTTCCTATGATTTGAACCTCTCCTGTGAGTCCAGTTTTAGATTCCGATGCTTCACTTCAGGTTTACTGTATCCCTTGGACCTTCTTATTGACGATGAAACACAGAAATTGCATCCGAATTTAATACAAAAATCACAATGCCGACGTAAGTACTAGACTACTGACTCTCTAAGTTTCTATGATTTGAACCTCTCCTGTGAGTCCACTTTTAGATTCCGATGCTTCACTTCAGGTTTACTGTATCCCTTGGACCTTCTTATTGACGATGAAACACAGAAATTGCATCCGAATTTAATAGAAAAGGCACAAGGCCGACTTAAGTAGAAGAGGACTGACACTCTAACTTTCTATGATTTGAACTTCTCCTGTGAGTCCAGTTTTAGATCCCGATGCTTCACTTCAGTTTTACAGTATACCTTGGACCTTGTTATTGACGATGAAACACAGAAATTGGATCCGAATTCAATACAAAAGTCACAATGTCGACTTATGTACAAGAGGACTGACACTCTAACTTTCTATGATTTGAACCTCTCCTGTGAGTTCAGTTTTAGATGCCGATGCTTCACTTTAGGATTTCTGTGTACCGTGAACCTTCTTATTGACGATGAAACGCAGAAATTGCATCCGAATTTAATACATAAGGCACAATGCCGACTTAAGTACAAGAGGACTGACACTCTCACTTTCTACGATTTGAACCTCTCCTGTGAGTCCAGTTTTAGATTCCGATGCATCACTTCAGGTTTACTGTATACCTTGGACCTTCTTATTGACGATGAAGCACAGCAATTGTATTTGAATTTAATACAAAAGGCACAATGCCCACATAAGTAAAAGAGGACTGACACTCTAACTTTCTATGATTTGAACCTCTCCTGTGTGTTCAGTTTTAGATTCCGATGCTTCACTTCAGTTTTACTGTATACCTTGGACCTTCTTATTTGCGATGAAACACATAAATTGCATCCGAATTAATTACAAAAGGCACAATGCCGTCTCAAGTACAAGAGGACTGACACTCTCACTTTCTACGATTTGAACCTCTCCTGTGAGTCCAGTTTTAGATTCCGATGCTTCACTTCAGGTTTACTGTATACCTTGTAAGTTCTTATTGACGATTAAACACAGAAATTGCATCGGAATTAAATTCGAAAGGCACAATGCGGACTTAAGTACAAGAGGACTGACACTCTAACTTTCTATGATTTAAACCTCTCCCGTGAGTCAAATTTTAGATCCCAATGCTTCACTTGAGTTTCACGGTATACCTTGGGCCTTCTTATTGACGATGAAACACAGAAATTGGATTCGAAATTAATACAAAAGTCTCAATGCCGACATAAGTACAAGAGGACTGACACTCTAACTTTCTATGATTTGAACGTCTCCTGTGAGACCAGTTTTAGATGCCGATGCTTCACTTCCAGTTGACTGTATTCCTTGGACCTTCTTATTGACGCTCAAACACAGAAATTGCAACCAAATTTAATACATAAGGCACAATGCCGACTTAAGTACAAGAGGACTGACACTCTAATTTTCTATGATTAGAACCTCTCCTGTGAGTCCAGTTTTAGATTCCGATGCTTCACTTTTTGTTCTCTGTATTCCTTGGACCTTCTTATTGACGATGAAACAGAGAAATTGGCATACGAATGTAATACAAAAGGCACAATGCCGAGTTTAGTACAAGAGGACCGACACTCTAATTTTCTATGATTTGAACCTCTCCTGTGAGTCCAGTGTTAGATTCCGATGCTTCACTTCAGGTTTACTGTATACCTTGGACCATCTTATTGACGATGAGACACAGAAATTGCATCCGAATTTAATACAAAATGCACAATGCCGACTTAAGTGCAAGAGGTGTGACACTCTAACTTTCTATGTTTTGAACCTCTCCAGTGTGTCCAGTTTTAGATTCCGATGCTTCACTTCAGGTTTACTGTATACCTTGGACCTTCTTATTGACGATGAAACACAGAAATTGCATCCGAATTTAATACAAAAGGCACAATTCCGACTTATGTACAAGAGTACTGACACTATAACTTTCTATGATTTGAACCTCTCCTGTGAGTCCAGTTTTAGATTCCGATGCTTCACTTCAGGTTTACTGTATACCTTGGACCTTCTTATTGACGATGAAACACAGAAATTGCATCCGAATTTAATACAAAATGCACAATGCCGACTTAAGTACAAGAGGAGGGACACTCTAACTTTCTATGTTTTGAACCTCTCCTGTGTGTCCAGTTTTAGATTCCGATGCTTCACTTCAGGTTTACTGTATACCTTGGACCTTCTTATTGACGATGAAACACAGGTATTGCATCCGAATGTAATACAAAAGGCACATTGCCGACATAAGTACAAGAGGACTGACACACCCACTTTCTATTATTTGAACCTCTCCTGTGAGTCCAGTTTTAGATTCCGATGCTTCACTTTGGGTTAACTGTATCCCTTGTACCTTTTTATTGACGATGAAACACAGAAATTGCATCCGAATTTAATACAAAAGGCACAATGAGGACTTACGTACAAGAGGACTGACACTCTCATTTTCTATGATTTGAACCTTTCCTGTGAGTCCAGATTTAGATTCCGATGCTTCACTTCAGGTTTACTGTATACCTTGGACCTTCTTATTGACGATGAAACACAGAAATTGCATCCGAATTTAATACAAAAGGCAAAATGCCGACTTAAGTACAAGAGGACTGACACTCTAACTTTCTATGATTTGAACCTCTCCTGTGAGCCAAGTTTTAGAGTCCGATGCTTCACTTCAGGTTTACTGTATCCCTTGTACCTTCTTATTGACGATGAAACACAGAAATTGCATCCGAATTTAATACAAAAGGCACAATGCCGACTTAAGTACAAGAGGACTGACACTCTCACTTTCTATGATTTGAACCTCTCCTGTGAGTCCAGTTTTAGATTCCGATCCTTCACTTCAGGTTTACGGTATCCCTTGGACTTTCTTATTGACGATGAAACACAGAAATTGCATCCGAATTTAATAAAAAAGGCACAAGGCCGACTTAAGTACAAGAGGACTGACACTCTAACTCTCTAAGATTTGAACTTCTCCTATGAGTCCAGTTTTAGATCCCGATGCTTCACTTCAGTTTTACTGTATACCTTGGACCATCTTATTGACGATGAAACACAGAAATTGGATCCGAATTTAATACATAAGGCACAATGCCGACTTAAGTACAAGAGGAGGGACACTCTAACTTTCTATGTTTTGAACCTCTCCTGTGTGTCCAGTTTTAGATTCCGATGCTTCACTTCAGGTTTACTGTATACCTTGGACCTTCTTATTGACGATGAAACACAGGAATTGCATCCGAATGTAATACAAAAGGCACATTGCCGACATAAGTACAAGAGGACTGACACACTCACTTTCTATTATTTGAACCGCTCCTGTGAGTCCAGTTTTAGATTCCGATGCTTCACTTCGGGTTAACTGTATCCCTTGTACCTTTTTATTGACGATGAAACACAGAAATTGCATCCGAATTTAATACAAAAATCACAATGACGACTTAAGTACAAGAGGACTGACACTCTCATTTTCTATGATTTGAACCTCTCCTGTGAGTCCAGATTTAGATTCCGATGCTTCACTTCAGGTTTACTGTATACCTTGGACCTTCTTATTGACGATGAAACACAGACATTGCATCCGAATTTAATACAAAAAGCAAAATGCCGACTTAAGTACAAGAGGACTGACACTCTAACTTTCTATGATTTGAACCTCTCCTGTGAGCCAAGTTTTAGATTCCGATGCTTCACTTCAGGTTTACTGTATCCCTTGTACCTTCTTATTGACGATGAAACACAGAAATTGCATCCGAATTTAATACAAAAGGCACAATGCCGACTTAAGTACAAGAGGACTGACACTCTCACTTTCTATGATTTGAACCTCTCCTGTGAGTCCAGTTTTAGATTCCGATCCTTCACTTCAGGTTTACAGTATCCCTTGGACTTTCTTATTGACGATGAAACACAGAAATTGCATCCGAATTTAATAAAAAAGGCACAAGGCCGACTTAAGTACAAGAGGACTGACACTCTAACTCTATAAGATTTGAACTTCTCCTATGAGTCCAGTTTTAGATCCCGATGCTTCACTTCAGTTTTACTGTATACCTTGGACCATCTTATTGACGATGAAACACAGAAATTGGATCCGAATTTAATACATAAGGCACAATGCCGACTTAAGTGCAAGACGACACACACTCTAACATTCTGTGATTCAAACCTATCCTGTGAGTCCAGTTTTAGATGCCGAAGCTTCACTTCAGGATTTCTGTATACCGTGAACCTTCTCATTGACGATGAAACGCAGAAATTGCATCCGAATTTAATACATAAGGCACAATGCCGACTTAAGTGCAAGACGACACACACTCTAACTTTCTATGATTTAAACCTATCCTGTGAGTCCAGTTTTAGACTCCAATGCGTCACTTCAGGTTTAATGTATACCTTGGACCTTCTTATTGACGATGAAGCACAGAAATTGCATCCGAATTTAATAAAAAAGGCACAAGGCCGACTTAAGTACAAGAGGACTGACACTCTAACTCTCTAAGATTTGAACTTCTCCTATGAGTCCAGTTTTAGATCCCGATGCTTCACTTCAGTTTTACTGTATACCTTGGACCATCTTATTGACGATGAAACACAGAAATTGGATCCGAATTTAATACATAAGGCACAATGCCGACTTAAGTACAAGAGGAGGGACACTCTAACTTTCTATGTTTTGAACCTCTCCTGTGTGTCCAGTTTTAGATTCCGATGCTTCACTTCAGGTTTACTGTATACCTTGGACCTTCTTATTGACGATGAAACACAGGAATTGCATCCGAATGTAATACAAAAGGCACATTGCCGACATAAGTACAAGAGGACTGACACACTCACTTTCTATTATTTGAACCGCTCCTGTGAGTCCAGTTTTAGATTCCGATGCTTCACTTCGGGTTAACTGTATCCCTTGTACCTTTTTATTGACGATGAAACACAGAAATTGCATCCGAATTTAATACAAAAATCACAATGACGACTTAAGTACAAGAGGACTGACACTCTCATTTTCTATGATTTGAACCTCTCCTGTGAGTCCAGATTTAGATTCCGATGCTTCACTTCAGGTTTACTGTATACCTTGGACCTTCTTATTGACGATGAAACACAGACATTGCATCCGAATTTAATACAAAAAGCAAAATGCCGACTTAAGTACAAGAGGACTGACACTCTAACTTTCTATGATTTGAACCTCTCCTGTGAGCCAAGTTTTAGATTCCGATGCTTCACTTCAGGTTTACTGTATCCCTTGTACCTTCTTATTGACGATGAAACACAGAAATTGCATCCGAATTTAATACAAAAGGCACAATGCCGACTTAAGTACAAGAGGACTGACACTCTCACTTTCTATGATTTGAACCTCTCCTGTGAGTCCAGTTTTAGATTCCGATCCTTCACTTCAGGTTTACAGTATCCCTTGGACTTTCTTATTGACGATGAAACACAGAAATTGCATCCGAATTTAATAAAAAAGGCACAAGGCCGACTTAAGTACAAGAGGACTGACACTCTAACTCTATAAGATTTGAACTTCTCCTATGAGTCCAGTTTTAGATCCCGATGCTTCACTTCAGTTTTACTGTATACCTTGGACCATCTTATTGACGATGAAACACAGAAATTGGATCCGAATTTAATACATAAGGCACAATGCCGACTTAAGTGCAAGACGACACACACTCTAACATTCTGTGATTCAAACCTATCCTGTGAGTCCAGTTTTAGATGCCGAAGCTTCACTTCAGGATTTCTGTATACCGTGAACCTTCTCATTGACGATGAAACGCAGAAATTGCATCCGAATTTAATACATAAGGCACAATGCCGACTTAAGTGCAAGACGACACACACTCTAACTTTCTATGATTTAAACCTATCCTGTGAGTCCAGTATTAGATTCCGATGCTTCACTTCAGGTTTAATGTATACCTTGGACCTTCTTACTGACGATTAAGCACAGATATTGCATTTGAATTTAATACAAAAGGCACAATGACGACTTAAGTAAAAGAGGACTGACACTCTAACTTTCTATGATTTGAACCTCACCTGTGTGTCCAGTTTTAGATTCCGATGCTTCATTTCAGTCTTACTGTATAGCTTGGACCTTCGTATTGACGATGGAACACAGAAATTGCATCCGAATTTAATACAAAAGGCACAATGCCGACTTAAGTACAAGAGGACTGAGACTCTCACTTTCTATGATTTGAACCTCTCCTGACGGTCCAGTTTATGATTCCGATGCTTCACTTCAGGTTTACTGTATACCTTGTAAGTTCTTATTGACGATTAAACACAGAAATTGCATCGGAATTAAATTCAAAAGGCAAAATGTCGACTTAAGTACAAGAGGATTGACACTCTAACTTTCTACGATTTGAACCTCCCCTGTGAGTCCAGTTTTAGATTCCGAAGCATCATTTCGGGCTTACTGTATCCCTTGGACCCTCTTATTGACGATGAAACACAGAAATTGCATCCGAATTTAATACAAAATTCACAATGCCGACTTAAGTACAAACGGACTGACACTCTCACTTTCTATCATTTGAACCTCTCCTGTGAGTCCAGTTTTAGTTTCCGATGCTTCACTTCAGGTTTACTGTATCGTTTGGACCTCCTTATTGACGAAGAAACACAGAAATTGCATCCGAATATAATACAAAAGGCACAATGCCGACTTAGGTACAAGAGGACTGACACTCTAACTTTCTATGATTGAAACCTCTCCTGCGAGTCCAGCTTTAGATTCCGATGCTTCACTTCAGGTTTACTGTATCCCTTGGACCTTCTTATTGACGATGAAACACAGAAATTGCATCCGAATTTAATAGAAAAGGCACAAGGCAGACTTAAGTAGAAGAGGACTGACACTCTAACTTTCTATGATTTGAACTTCTCCTGTGAGTCCAGTTTTAGATCCCGATGCTTCACTTCAGTTTTACTGTATACCTTGGACCTTCTTATTGACGATGAAACACAGAAATTGGATCCGAATTCAATACAAAAGTCACAATGCCGACTTATGTACAAGAGGACTAAACTCTAACTTTCTATGATTTGAACCTCTCCTGTGAGTTCAGTTTTAGATGCCGATGCTTCACTTCAGGATTTCTGTATACCGTGAACCTTCTTATTGACGATGAAACGCAGAAATTGCATCCGAATTTAATACGTAAGGCACAATGCCGACTTAAGTAGAAGAGGACTCACACTCTAACTATCTATGATTTGAACCTATCCTGTGAGTCCAGTTTTAGATTGCGATGCTTCACTTCAGGTTTACTGTATACCTTGGTCCTTCTTATTGATGATGAAGCACAGAAATTGCATTTGAATTTAATACAAAATGCACAATGCCCACTTAAGTAAAAGAGGACTGACACTCTAACTTTCTATGATTTGAACCTCTCCTGTGTGTCCAGTTTTAGATTCCGATGCTTCACTTCAGTTTTACTGTATACCTTGGACCTTCTTATTTGCGATGAAACACAGAAATTGCATCCGAATTAATTACAAAAGGCACAATGCCGTCTTATGTACAAGAGGAGTGACACTCTAACTTACTATGATTTGAACGTCTCCTGTGAGTCCAGTTTTAGATGCCGATGCTTCACTTCTAGTTGACTGTATACCTTGGACCTTCTTATTGACGATGAAACACAGAAATTGCATCCGAATTTAATACAAAAGGCACAATGCCGACATAAGTACAAGAGGACTGACACTCAAACTTTTTATGATTTGAACCTTTCCTGTGAGTCCAGTTTTAGATTCCGATGCTTCACTTCAGGATTACTGGATACCTTGGAACTTCTTATTGACGATGAAACACAGAAATTGCATCCGAATTTAATACAAAAGGCACAATGCCGACTTAAGTACAAGAGGACTGACACTCTCACTTTCAATGATTTGAACCTCTCCTGTGAGTACTGTTTTAGATTCCGATGCTTCACTTCAGGTTTACTGTATGCCGTGGACCTTCTTATTGACGATGAAACACAGAAATTGCATCCGAATTTAATACAAAAGGCACAATGCCGACTAAAGTACAAGAGGACTGACACTCTAATTTTCTATGCTTTGAACCTCTCCTGCGACTCCAGTTTTAGATTCCGATGCTTCATTTGAGGTTTACTGTATCCCTTGGACCTTCTTATTGACGATGAAACACAGAAATTGCATCCGAATTTAATACAAATGGCACAATGCCAACTTAAGTACAAGAGGACTGATACTCTAATTTTGTATGATTTGAACCTCTCCTGTGAGTCCAGTTTTAGATTCCGATGCTTCACTTCAGGTTTACTGTATCCTTTGGACCTTGTTATTGACGATGAAACACAGAAATAGCATCCGAGTCTATTACAAAAGGCACAATGCCGACTTAATTACAAGAGGACTGTCACTCTAACTTTCTATGATATGAACCTCTTTTGTGAGTCCAGTTTTAGATTCCTATGCTTCACTTCAGGTTTACTGTATCCCTTGTACCATCTTAATGACGATGAAACTCAGAAATTGCATCCGAATTTAATACAAAAGGCACAATGCCGACTTAAGTACAAGAGGACTGACACTCTAACTTTCAATGATTTGAACCTCTCCTGTGAGTACAGTTTTAGATTCAGATGCTGCACTTCAGGTTTACCGTATTCCTTGTACCTTCTTATTGACGATGAAACACAGACATTGCATCCGAATTTAATACTAAAGGCACAATGCCGATTTAAGTACAAGAGGACTGGCACTCTAACTTTCTATGATTTGAACCTCTCCTGTGAGTCCAGTTTTAGATTCCGATGCTTCACTTCAGGTTTACTGTATTTCTTGTACTCTCTTATTGACGATGAAACACAGAAATTGCAACCGCATTAATTACTTAAGGCACAATGCCGACTTAAGTACAAGAGGACTGACACTCTAATATTCTATGATTTGAACCTCTTCTGTGAGTCCGGTTTTAGATTCCGATGCTTCACTTCAGGTTTACTGTATACCTTGGACCTTCTTATTGACGATGAAACACAGAAATTGCATCCGAATTTAATACAAAAGGCACAATGCCGACTTATGTACAAGAGTACTGACACTCTAACTTTCTATGATTTGAACCTCCCCTGTGAGTCCAGTTTTAGATTCTGATGCTTCACTTCAGGGTTACTGTATACCTTGAACCTTCTTATTGACGATGAAACACAGAAATTGCATCCGAATTTAATACAAAATGCACAATGCCGACTTAAGTACAAGAGGAGTGACACTCTAACTTCCTATGTTTTGAACCTCTCCTGTGTGTCCAGTTTTAGATTCCGATGCTTCCCTTCAGGTTTACTCTATACCTTGGACCTTGTTATTGACGATGAAAAACAGAAATTGCATCCGAATTTAATACAAAATGCACATTGCCGACGTAAGTACAAGAGGACTGAAACTCTCACTTTCTATTATTTGAAACTCTCCTGTGAGTCCAGTTTTAGATTCCGATGCTTCACTTCGGGTTAACTGTATCCCTTGTACCTTTTTATTGACGATGAAACACAGAAATTGCATCCGAATTTAATACAAAAGGCACAATGACGACTTAAGTACAAGAGGACTGACACACTCATTTTCTATGATTTGAACCTCTCCTGTGAGTCCAGTTTTAGATTCCGATGCTTCACTTCAGGATTACTGCATACCTTGAACCTTCTTATTGACGATGAAACTCAGAAATTGCATCCGAATTTCATGCAAAATGCAAAATGCCGACTTAAGTACAACAGGACTGACACTCTAACTTTCTATGATTAGAACCTCTCCTGTGAGTCCAGTTTTAGATTCCGATGCTTCACTTCAGGTTTACTGTATCCCTTGTACCTTCTTATTGACGATGAAACACAGAAATTGCATCCGAATTTAATACAAAAGGCACAATGCCGACTTAAGTACAAGAGGACTGACACTCTCACTTTCTATGATTTGAACCTCTCCTGTGAGTCCAGTTTTAGATTCCGATCCTTCACTTCAGGTTTACAGTATCCCTTGGACCTTCTTATTGACGATGAAACACAGAAATTGCATCCTAATGTAGTAAAAAATGCACAACGTCGACTTAAGTACAAGAGGACTGACACTCTAACTCTCTATGATTTGAACTTCTCCTCTGAGTCCAGTTTTAGATCCCGATGCTTCACTTCAGTTTTACTGTATACCTTGGACCTTCTTATTGACGATGAAACACAGAAATTGGATCCGAATTTAATACAAAAGTCACAATGCCGACTTATGTTGAGAGGACTGACACTCTAACTTTCTACGATTTGAACCTCTCCTGTGAGTCCAGTGTTAGACGCCGATGCTTCACTTCAGGATTTCTGCATACTGTGAACCTTCTTATTGACGATGAAACGCAGAAATTGCATCCGAATTTAATACATAAGGCACAATGCCGACTTAAGTTCAAGAGGACTCACACTCTAACTTTCTATGATTTAAACCTATCCTGTGAGTCCAGTTTTAGATTCCGATGCTTCACTTCAGGTTTACTGTATACCTTGGACATTCTTATTGACGATGAAGCACAGAAATTGCATTTGGATTTAATACAAAAGGCAAAATGCCGACTTAAGTACAAGAGAACTGACACTCTAACTTTCATAGATTTGAACCTCTCCTGTGTGTCCAGTTTTAGATTCCGATGCTTCACTTCAGTTTTACTGTATACCTTGGACCTTCTTATTGACGATGAAACACAGAAATTGCATCCAAATGTAATACAAAAGGCACAATGCCCACTTAAGTACTAGAGGACTGACTCTCTAACTTTCTATGATATGAACCTCTCCTGTGAGTCCAGTTTTTGACCCGGATGCTTCACTTCAGGTTTACTGTATCCCTTGGACCTTCTTATTGACGATGAAACACAGAAATTGCATCCGAATGTAATTGAAAATGCGCAAGGCCGACTTAAGTACAAGAGGACTGACACTCTAACTTTCTATGATTTGAACCTCTCCTGTGAGTCCAGTTTTAGATCCCGATGCTTCACTTCAGTTTTACTGTATACCTTGGACCTTCTTATTGTCGATGAAACACAGAAATTGGATCCGAATTTAATACAAAAGTCACAATGCCGAGTTATGTACAAGAGGACAGACACTCTAACTTTCGATGATTTCAACCTTTCCTGTGAGTCCAGTTTTAGATGCCAAAGCTTCACTTCAGGATTTCTGTATACCGTGATCCTTCTTATTGACGATGAAACGCAGATATTGCATCCGAATTTAATACATAAGGCACAATGCCGACATAAGTGCAAGAGGACTCACACTCTAACTTTCTACGACTTAAACCTAACCTGTGAGTCCAGTTTTAGACTCCAATGCGTCACTTCAGGTTTAATGTATACCTTGGACCTTCTTATTGACGATGAAGCACAGAAATTGCATTTGAATTTAATACAAAAGGCACAATGACGACTTCAGTAAAAGAGGACTGACACTCTTACCTTCTGTGATTTGAACCTCTCCTGTGTGTCCAGTTTTAGATTCCGATGCTTCATTTCAGTCTTACTGTATACCTTGGACCTTCGTATTGACAATGGAACACAGATATTGCATCCGAAGTAAATACTAAAAGCACAATGCCGACTTCAGTACAAGAGGACTGACACACTCACTTTCTATGATTTGAACCTCTCCTGACGGTCCAGTTTTAGATTCCGATGCTTCACTTCAGGTTTACTGTATACCTTGTAAGTTCTTATTGACGATTAAACACAGAACTTGCATCGGAATTAAATTCAAAAGGCAAAATGCCGACTTAAGTACAAGAGGATTGACACTCTAACTTTCAACAATTTGAACCTCTCCTGTGAGTCCAGTTTTAGATTCCGATGCATCATTTCGGGTTTACTGTATCCCTTGGACCCTCTTATTGACGATGAAACACAGAAATTGCATCCGAATTTAATACAAAAGGCACAATGCCGACTTAAGTACAAGAGGACTGACACTCTAACTTTCTATGATTTAAACCTCTCCTGTGAGTCCAATTTTAGATTCCAATGCTTCACTTCAGGTTTACTGTATCCCTTGGACCTTCTTATTGACGATGAATCGCAGAAATTGCATCCGAATTTAATGCAAAAGGCACAATGCAGACTTACGTACAAGAGGCCTGACACTGTAACTTTCTATGTTTTGAACCTATCCTGTGAGTCCAGTTTTAGATTCTGATGCTTAACTTCAGGTTTACTGTATCCCTTGGACGTTCTTATTGATGATGAAACAGAGAAATTGCATCCGAATTTAATACAAAAGGCATAATGCCGACCTAAGTACAAGAGGACTGACACTCAAATTTTCTATGATTTGAACCTCTCCTGTGTGTCCAGTTTCAGATTCCGATGCTTCACATCAGTTTTACTGTGTACCCTGGACCTTCTTATTGACGATGAAACACAGAAATTGCATCCGAATTTAATACAACAGGCACAATGCCGACTTAAGTACAAGAATACTGACACTCTCACTTCCTATGATTTGAACCTCTCCTGTGAGTCCAGTTTTAGATTCCGATGCTTCACTTCAGGTTTACTGTATCCCTTGGACCTTCTTATTGACGATGAAACACAGAAATTGCATCCGAATTTAATACAAAAATCACAATGCCGACGTAAGTACTAGACTACTGACTCTCTAACTTTCTATGATTTGAACCTCTCCTGTGAGTCCACTTTTAGATTCCGATGCTTCACTTCAGGTTTACTGTATCCCTTGGACCTTCTTATTGACGATGAAACACAGAAATTGCATCCGAATTTAATAGAAAAGGCACAAGGCCGACTTAAGTAGAAGAGGACTGACACTCTAACTTTCTATGATTTGAACTTCTCCTGTGAGTCCAGTTTTAGATCCCGATGCTTCACTTCAGTTTTACAGTATACCTTGGACCTTCTTATTGACGATGAAACACAGAAATTGGATCCGAATTCAATACAAAAGTCACAATGTCGACTTATGTACAAGAGGACTGACACTCTAACTTTCTATGATTTGAACCTCTCCTGTGAGTCCAGTTTTAGATTCCGATGCTTCACTTCAGGTTTACTGTATACCTTGTAAGTTCTTATTGACGATTAAACACAGAAATTGCATCGGAATTAAATTCGAAAGGCACAATGCGGACTTAAGTACAAGAGGACTGACACTCTAACTTTCTATGATTTAAACCTCTCCCGTGAGTCCAATTTTAGATCCCAATGCTTCACTTGAGTTTCACGGTATACCTTGGGCCTTCTTATTGACGATGAAACACAGAAATTGGATTCGAAATTAATACAAAAGTCTCAATGCCGACATAAGTACAAGAGGACTGACACTCTAACTTTCTATGATTTGAACGTCTCCTGTGAGACCAGTTTTAGATGCCGATGCTTCACTTCCAGTTGACTGTATTCCTTGGACCTTCTTATTGACGCTCAAACACAGAAATTGCAACCAAATTTAATACATAAGGCACAATGCCGACTTAAGTACAAGAGGACTGACACTCTAATTTTCTATGATTTGAACCTCTCCTGTGAGTCCAGTTTTAGATTCCGATGCTTCACTTTTTGTTCTCTGTATTCCTTGGACCTTCTTATTGACGATGAAACAGAGAAATTGGCATACGAATGTAATACAAAAGGCACAATGCCGAGTTTAGTACAAGAGGACCGACACTCTAATTTTCTATGATTTGAACCCCTCCTGTGAGTCCAGTGTTAGATTCCGATGCTTCACTTCAGGTTTACTGTATACCTTGGACCATCTTATTGACGATGAGACACAGAAATTGCATCCGAATTTAATACAAAATGCACAATGCCGACTTAAGTGCAAGAGGTGTGACACTCTAACTTTCTATGTTTTGAACCTCTCCAGTGTGTCCAGTTTTAGATTCCGATGCTTCACTTCAGGTTTACTGTATACCTTGGACCTTCTTATTGACGATGAAACACAGAAATTGCATCCGAATTTAATACAAAAGGCACAATTCCGACTTATGTACAAGAGTACTGACACTATAACTTTCTATGATTTGAACCTCTCCTGTGAGTCCAGTTTTAGATTCCGATGCTTCACTTCAGGTTTACTGTATACCTTGGACCTTCTTATTGACGATGAAACACAGAAATTGCATCCGAATTTAATACAAAATGCACAATGCCGACTTAAGTACAAGAGGAGGGACACTCTAACCTTATATGTTTTGAACCTCTCCTGTGTGTCCAGTTTTAGATTCCGATGCTTCACTTCAGGTTTACTGTATACCTTGGACCTTCTTATTGACGATGAAACACAGGTATTGCATCCGAATGTAATACAAAAGGCACATTGCCGACATAAGTACAAGAGGACTGACACACCCACTTTCTATTATTTGAACCTCTCCTGTGAGTCCAGTTTTAGATTCCGATGCTTCACTTTGGGTTAACTGTATCCCTTGTACCTTTTATTGACGATGAAACACAGAAATTGCATCCGAATTTAATACAAAAGGCACAATGACGACTTACGTACAAGAGGACTGACACTCTCATTTTCTATGATTTGAACCTATCCTGTGAGTCCAGTTTTAGATTCCGATGCTTCACTTCAGGTTTACTGTATCCCTTGGACCTTCTTATTGACGATGAAACACAGAAATTGCATCCGAATTTAATACAAAAGGCAAAATGCCGACTTAAGTACAAGAGGACTGACACTCTAACTTTCTATGATTTGAACCTCTCCTGTGAGCCAAGTTTTAGAGTCCGATGCTTCACTTCAGGTTTACTATATCCCTTGTACCTTCTTATTGACGATGAAACACAGAAATTGCATCCGAATTTAATACAAAAGGCACAATGCCGACTTAAGTACAAGAGGACTGACACTCTCACTTTCTATGATTTGAACCTCTCCTGTGAGTCCAGTTTTAGATTCCGATCCTTCACTTCAGGTTTACGGTATCCCTTGGACTTTCTTATTGACGATGAAACACAGAAATTGCATCCGAATTTAATAAAAAAGGCACAAGGCCGACTTAAGTACAAGAGGACTGACACTCTAACTCTCTAAGATTTGAACTTCTCCTATGAGTCCAGTTTTAGATCCCGATGCTTCACTTCAGTTTTACTGTATACCTTGGACCATCTTATTGACGATGAAACACAGAAATTGGATCCGAATTTAATACATAAGGCACAATGCCGACTTAAGTACAAGAGGAGGGACACTCTAACTTTCTATGTTTTGAACCTCTCCTGTGTGTCCAGTTTTAGATTCCGATGCTTCACTTCAGGTTTACTGTATACCTTGGACCTTCTTATTGACGATGAAACACAGGAATTGCATCCGAATGTAATACAAAAGGCACATTGCCGACATAAGTACAAGAGGACTGACACACTCACTTTCTATTATTTGAACCGCTCCTGTGAGTCCAGTTTTAGATTCCGATGCTTCACTTCGGGTTAACTGTATCCCTTGTACCTTTTTATTGACGATGAAACACAGAAATTGCATCCGAATTTAATACAAAAATCACAATGACGACTTAAGTACAAGAGGACTGACACTCTCATTTTCTATGATTTGAACCTCTCCTGTGAGTCCAGATTTAGATTCCGATGCTTCACTTCAGGTTTACTGTATACCTTGGACCTTCTTATTGACGATGAAACACAGAAATTGCATCCGAATTTAATACAAAAGGCAAAATGCCGACTTAAGTACAAGAGGACTGACACTCTAACTTTCTATGATTTGAACCTCTCCTGTGAGCCAAGTTTTAGATTCCGATGCTTCACTTCAGGTTTACTGTATCCCTTGTACCTTCTTATTGACGATGAAACACAGGAATTGCATCCGAATGTAATACAAAAGGCACATTGCCGACATAAGTACAAGAGGACTGACACACTCACTTTCTATTATTTGAACCGCTCCTGTGAGTCCAGTTTTAGATTCCGAAGCATCATTTCGGGCTTACTGTATCCCTTGGACCCTCTTATTGACGATGAAACACAGAAATTGCATCCGAATTTAATACAAAATTCACAATGCCGACTTAAGTACAAACGGACTGACACTCTCACTTTCTATCATTTGAACCTCTCCTGTGAGTCCAGTTTTAGTTTCCGATGCTTCACTTCAGGTTTACTGTATCGTTTGGACCTCCTTATTGACGAAGAAACACAGAAATTGCATCCGAATATAATACAAAAGGCACAATGCCGACTTAGGTACAAGAGGACTGACACTCTAACTTTCTATGATTGAAACCTCTCCTGCGAGTCCAGCTTTAGATTCCGATGCTTCACTTCAGGTTTACTGTATCCCTTGGACCTTCTTATTGACGATGAAACACAGAAATTGCATCCGAATTTAATAGAAAAGGCACAAGGCAGACTTAAGTAGAAGAGGACTGACACTCTAACTTTCTATGATTTGAACTTCTCCTGTGAGTCCAGTTTTAGATCCCGATGCTTCACTTCAGTTTTACTGTATACCTTGGACCTTCTTATTGACGATGAAACACAGAAATTGGATCCGAATTCAATACAAAAGTCACAATGCCGACTTATGTACAAGAGGACTAAACTCTAACTTTCTATGATTTGAACCTCTCCTGTGAGTTCAGTTTTAGATGCCGATGCTTCACTTCAGGATTTCTGTATACCGTGAACCTTCTTATTGACGATGAAACGCAGAAATTGCATCCGAATTTAATACGTAAGGCACAATGCCGACTTAAGTAGAAGAGGTCTCACACTCTAACTATCTATGATTTGAACCTATCCTGTGAGTCCAGTTTTAGATTGCGATGCTTCACTTCAGGTTTACTGTATACCTTGGTCCTTCTTATTGATGATGAAGCACAGAAATTGCATTTGAATTTAATACAAAATGCACAATGCCCACTTAAGTAAAAGAGGACTGACACTCTAACTTTCTATGATTTGAACCTCTCCTGTGTGTCCAGTTTTAGATTCCGATGCTTCACTTCAGTTTTACTGTATACCTTGGACCTTCTTATTTGCGATGAAACACAGAAATTGCATCCGAATTAATTACAAAAGGCACAATGCCGTCTTATGTACAAGAGGAGTGACACTCTAACTTACTATGATTTGAACGTCTCCTGTGAGTCCAGTTTTAGATGCCGATGCTTCACTTCTAGTTGACTGTATACCTTGGACCTTCTTATTGACGATGAAACACAGAAATTGCATCCGAATTTAATACAAAAGGCACAATGACGACATAAGTACAAGAGGACTGACACTCTCATTTTCTATGATTTGAACCTCTCCTGTGAGTCCAGATTTAGATTCCGATGCTTCACTCAAGTTTACTGTATAACTTGGACCTACTTATTGACGATTAAACACAGAAATTGCATTCGAATTTAATACAAAAGGCAAAATGCCGAATTAAATACAAGAGGACTGACACTCTAACTTTCTATGATTTGAACCTCTCCTGTGAGTCCAGTTTTAGATTCGGTTGCTTCACTTCAGGTTTACTGTATCCCTTGTACCTTCTTATTGACGATGAAACACAGAAATTGCATCCGAATTTAATACAAAAGGCACAATGCCGACTTAAGTACAAGAGGACTGACAAACTCAATTTCTATGATTTGAACCTCTCCTGTGAGTCCAGTTTTGGATTCCGATCCTTCACTTCGGGTTTACAGTATCCCTTGGACTTTCTTATTGACGAAGAAACACAGAAATTGCATCCGAATTTAATAAAAAAGGCACAAGGCCGACTTAAGTACAAGAGGACTGACACTCTAACTCTCTATGATTTGAACTTCTCCTCTGAGTCCAGTTTTAGATCCCAATGCTTCACTTCAGTTTTACTGTATACCGTGGACCTTCTTATTGACGATGAAACACAGAAATTGGATCCGAATTTAATACAAAAGTCACAATGCCGACTTATGTTGTGAGGACTGACACTCTAACTTTCTATGATTTGACCCTCTCCTGTGAGTCAAGTTTTAGATGCCGATGCTTCACTTCAGGATTTCTGTATACCGTGAACCTTCTTATTGTCGATGAAACGCAGAAATTGCATCCGAATTTAATACATAAGGCACAATTCCGACTTATGTTCAAGAGGACTCACAGTCTAACTTTCTATGACTTCAACCTATCCTGTGAGTCCAGTTTTAGATTCCGATGCTTCACTTCAGGTTTACTGTATACCTTGGACATTCTTATTGACGATGAAACACAGAAATTGCAGCCGAATTTAATACAAAAGGCACAATGCCGACTTAGGTACAAGAGGACTGACACTCTAACTTTCTATGATTTAAACCTCTCCTATGAGTCCAGTTTTAGGTTCCAAAGCTTCACTTCAGGTTTACTGTATCCTTTGGACCTTCTTATTGACGATGAAACGCAGAAATTGCATCCGAATTTAATACATAAGGCACAATTCCGACTTATGTTCAAGAGGACTCTAAGTCTAACTTCCTATGACTTAAACCTATCCTGTGAGTCCAGTTTTAGATTCCGATGCTTCACTTCAGGTTTACTGTATACCTTGGACATTCTTATTGACGATGAAGCACAGAAATTGCTTTTGGATTTAATACAAAAGGCACAATGCCGACATAAGTACAAGAGAACTGACACTCTAATTTTCAATGATTTGAACCTCTCCTGTGTGTCCAGTTTTAGATACCGATGCTTCTCTTCAGTTTTACTGTATACCTTGGACCTTCTTATTGACGATGAAACACAGAAATTGCATCCGAATTTAATACAAAAGGCACAATGCCGACTTAAGTACAAGAGGACTGACACTCTCACTTCCTATGATTTGAACCTCTCCTGTGAGTCCAGTTTTAGATTCCGATGCTTCACTTCAGGTTTACTGTATCCCTTGGACCTTCTTATTGACGATGAAACACAGAAATTGTATCCGAATGTAATAAAAAAGGCACAAGGCCGACTTAAGTACAAGAGGACTGACACTCTAACTTTCAATGATTTGAACTTCTCCTGTGAGTCCAATTTTAGATCCCGATGCTTCACTTCAGTTTTACTGTATACCTTGGACCTTCGTATTGACGATGGAACACAGAAATTGCATCTGAATTTAATACAAAAGGCACAATGCCGACTTAAGTACAAGAGGACTGAGACTCTCACTTTCTATGATTTGAACCTCTCCTGACGGACCAGTTTTAGATTCCGATGCTTCACTTCAGGTTTACTGTATACCTTGTAAGTTCTTATTGACGATTAAACACAGAAATTGCATCCGAATTTAATACAAAAGGCACAATGCCGACTTAAGTACGAGTGGAATGACACTCTAACTTTCTATGATTTGAATCTCTCCTGTGAGTCCAGTATTAGATTCCGATGGTTCACTTTAGGTTTACTGTATCCCTTGTACCTTCTTATTGACGATGAAACACAGAAATTGCAGCCGAATTTAATACAAAAGGCACAATGCCGACTTAGGTACAAGAGGACTGACACTCTAACTTTCTATGATTTAAACCTCTCCTATGAGTCCAGTTTTAGGTTCCAAAGCTTCACTTCAGGTTTACTGTATCCTTTGGACCTTCTTATTGACGATGAAACGCAGAAATTGCATCCGAATTTAATACATAAGGCACAATTCCGACTTATGTTCAAGAGGACTCTAAGTCTAACTTCCTATGACTTAAACCTATCCTGTGAGTCCAGTTTTAGATTCCGATGCTTCACTTCAGGTTTACTGTATACCTTGGACATTCTTATTGACGATGAAGCACAGAAATTGCTTTTGGATTTAATACAAAAGGCACAATGCCGACATAAGAACAAGAGAACTGACACTCTATTTTTCAATGATTTGAACCTCTCCTGTGTGTCCAGTTTTAGATACCGATGCTTCACTTCAGTTTTACTGTATACCTTGGACCTTCTTATTGACGATGAAACACAGAAATTGCATCCGAATTTAATACAAAAGGCACAATGCCGACTTAAGTACAAGAGGACTGACACTCTCACTTCCTATGATTTGAACCTCTCCTGTGAGTCCAGTTTTAGATTCCGATGCTTCACTTCAGGTTTACTGTATACCTTGTAAGTTCTTATTGACGATTAAACACAGAAATTGCAACCGAATTTAATACAAAAGGCACAATGCCGACTTAGGTACAAGAGGACTGACACTCTAACTTCCTATGATTTAAACCTCTCCTGTGAGTTCAGTTTTAGATTCCAAAGCTTCACTTCAGGTTTACTGTATCCTTTGGACCTTCTTATTGACGATGAAACGCAGAAATTGCATCCGAATTTAATGCAAAAGGCACAATTCAGACTTAAGTAGAAGAGGCCCGACACTAACTTTCTATGTTTTGAACCTATCCTGTGAGTCCAGTTTTAGATTCCGATGCTTCACTTCAGGTTTACTGTATCCCTTGGACCTTCTTATTGACGATGCAACACAGAAATTGCATCCGAATTTAATACAAAAGGCGCAATACCGACTTAAGTACAAGAGGACTGACACTCTAACTTTCTATGATTTGAACCTCTCCTGTGAGTTCAGTTTTAGATTCCGATGCTTCACTTCAGGTATACTGTATCCCTTGGACATTCTTATTGACGATGAAACTCAGAAATTGAATCCGAATTTAATACAAAAGGCACAATGCCGACTTAAGTACAAGAGGACTGACACTCTAACATTCTATGATTTGAACCTCTCCTGTAAGCCCAGTTATAGATTCCGATGCTTTACTTTAGGTTCACTGTATACCTTGGACCTTCTTATTGACGATGAAACAAAGAAATTGCATCCGAATTTAATACAAAAGGCACAATGCCGACTTAAGTACAAGAGGACTGACACTCTAACTTTCTATGATTTGAACCTCTCCTGTGTGTCCAGTTTTAGATTCCGATGCTTCACTTCAGTTTTACTGTGTACCTTGGACCTTCTTATTGACGATGAAACACAGAAATTGCGTCGGAATTTAATACAAAAGGCACAATGCCGACTTAAGTACAAGAGGACTGACACTCTAACTTTCTATGATTTGAACCTCTCCTGTGAGTCTAGTTTAAGATTCCGATGCTTCACTTCAGGTATACTGTATCCCTTGGACATTCTTATTGACGATGAATCACAGAAATTGAATCCGAATTTAATACAAAAGGCACAATGCCGACTTAAGTACATGAGGACTGACACTCAATCCTTCTATGATTTGAACCTCTCCTGTGAGTCCAGTTTTAGATTTCGATGCATCATTTCGGGTTTACTGTATACCTTGGACCCTCTTTTTGACGATTAAACACAGAAATTGCATCCGAATTTAATACAAAATTCACAATGCCGACTTAAGTACAAGCGGACTGACACTCTCACTTTCTATGATTTGAACCTCTCCTGTGAGTCCAGTTTTAGTTTCCGATGCTTCACTTCAGGTTTACTGTATCGCTTGGACCTCCTTATTGACGATGAAACACAGAAATTGCATCCGAATTTCATACAAAAGGCACAATGCCGACTTAAGTACAAGTGGATTGACACTCTAACTTTCTATGATTTGAATCTCTCTTGTGAGACCAGTTTTAGATTCCGATGGTTCACTTTAGGTTTACTGTATCCCTTGTACCTTCTTATTGACGATGAAACACAGAAATTGCAACCGAATTTAATACAAAAGGCACAATGCCGACTTAAGTACAAGAGGACTGACACTCTAACTTTCTATGGTTTAAACCTCTCCTGTGAGTCCAGTTTTAGAATCTAATGCTTCACTTCAGGTTTACTGTATCCCTTGGACCTTCTTATTGACGATGAAACGCAGAAATTGCATCCGAATTTAATGCAAAAGACACAATGCAGACTTAAGTACAAGAGGCCTGTCACTGTAACTTTCTATGTTTGAACCTATCCTGTGAGTCCAGTTTTAGATTCCGATGCTTCACTTTAGGTTTACTGTATCCCTTGGACATTCTTATTGACGATGAAACACAGAAATTGCATCCGAATTTAATACGAAAGGCACAATGCCGACTTAAGTACAAGAGGACTGACACTCTAACTTTCTATGATTTGAATCTCTCCTGTGAGTCCAGTTTTAGATTCCGATGCTTCACTTCAGGTATACTGTATCCCTGGATATTCTTAATGACGATGAATCACAGAAATAGAATCCGAATTTAATACAAAAGGCACAATGCCGACTTAAGTACAAGAGGACTGACACTCTAACACTCTATGATTTGAACCTCACCTGTAAGTCCAGTTTTAGATTCCGATGCTTTACTTTTGGTTTACTGTATACCTTGGACCTTTTTATTGACGATGAAACACAAAAATTGCATCCGAATTTAATACAAAATGCACAATGCCGACTTAAGTACAAGAGGACTGACACTCTAACTTTCTATGATATGAACCTCTCCTGTGTGTCCAGTTTTAGATTCCGATGCTTCACTTCAGTTTTACTGTGTACCTTGGACCTCCTTATTGACGATGAAACACAGAAATTGTATCCGAATTGAATACAAAAGGCACAATGCCGACTTAAGTACAAGAGGACTGACACTCTCACCTTCTATGATTTGAACCTCTCCTGTGAGTCCAGTTTTAGATTCCGATGCTTCACTTCAGGTTTGCTGTATCCTTTGGACCTTCTAATTGATGATGAAACACAGAAATTGCATCCGAATTTAATACAAAAGGCACAATGCCGACTTAAGTACTAGACTACTGACTCTCTAACTTTCTATGATTTGAACCTCTCCTGTGAGTCCACTTTTTGATTCCGATGCTTCACTTCAGGTTTACTGTATCCCTCGGACCTTCTTATTGACGATGAAATACAGAAATTGCATCCGAATTTAATAAAAAAGGCACAAGGCCGACTTAAGTAGAAGAGGACTGACACTCTAACTTTCTACGATTTGAACTTCGCCTGTGAGTCCAGTTTTAGATCCCGATGCTTCACTTCAGTTTTACTGTATAGCTTGGACCTTCTTATTGACGATGAAACACAGAAATTGGATCCGAATTCAATACAAAAGTCACAATGCCGACTTATGTACAAGAGGACTGACACTCTAACTCTCTATGATTTGAACCTCTCCTGTTAATCCAGTTTTAGATGCCGATGCTTCACTTCAGGATTTCTGTATACCGTGAACCTTCTTATTGACGATGAAACACAGAAATTGCATCCGAATTTAATACAAAAGGCACAATGCCGACTTCAGTACTAGAGGACTGACCCTCTAACTTTCTATGATTTGAACCTCTCCTGTGGGGCCAGTTTTAGATTCCGAAGATTCATTTCAGGTTTACTATATCCCTTGGACCCTCTTATTGACGATGAAATACACAAATTGCACCCGAATTTAATAAAAAAGGCACAAGGCCGACTTAAGTGCAAGAGGACTGACACTCTAACATTCTATGATTTGAACTACTCCTGTGAGTCCAGTTTTAGATCCCAAAGCTTCACTTCAGTTTTACTGTATACCTTGGACCTTCTTATTGGCGATGAAACACAGAAATTGGATCCGAATTTAATACAAAAGTCACAATGCCGACTTAAGTACAGGAGGACTGACACTCTAACTTTCTATGGTGTGAACCTCTCCTGTGAGTCTAGTTTTAGATTCCGATGCTTCACTTCAGGTTTACAGTATCCCTTGTACCTTCTTATTGACGATGAAACTCAGAAATTGCATCCGAATTCAATACAAAAGGCACAATGCCGACTTAAGTACAAGAGGACTGACACTCCAACTTCCTATGAATTGAACCTCTCCTGTGAGTCCAGTTTTGGATTCCGATGCTTCACTTCAGGTTTACTGTATACCTTGGACCATCTTATTGACGATGAAACACAAAAGTTGCATTCGAATTTAATACAAAAGGCACAATGCCGACTTAAGTACATGAGGACTGACACTTTAACTTTCTATGATTTGAACCTTTCCAGTGAGTCCAGTTTTAGATTCCGATGCTTCACTTCCGGTTTACTGTATACCTTGGACCTTCTTATTGACGATGAAACACAGAAATAGCATACGAATTTAATACAAAAGGCACAATGCCGACTTAAGTACAAGAGGACTGACACTCTCACTTTCTGTGATTCAAAACCTCTCCTGTGAGTCCAGTTTTAGATTCCGATGCTTCACTTCAGGTTTACTGTATACCTTGGACCTTCTTATTGACGATGAAACACAGAAATTGCATCCGATTTTAATACAAAAGGCACAATGCCGACATAAGTACAACAGGACTGACACTACAACTTTCTATGATTTGAACCTCTCCTGTGAGTCCAGTTTTAGATTCCGATTCTTCACTTCAGATTTACTGTATATCTTGGAACTTCTTATTGACGATGAAACACAGAAATTGCATCGGAATTAAATTCAAAAGGCACAATGCCGGCTTAAGTACAAGGGGACTGACACTCTAACTTTCTATGATTTGAACCTCTCCTGTGAGTCCAGTTTTAGATTCCGATGCTTCACTTCAGGTTTAACGTATCCCTTGGACCTTCTTATTGACGATGAATACCGGACATTGCGTCCGAATTTAATTCAAATGGCACAATGCCAACTTAAGTACAAGAGGACTGACACTCTAACTTTCTACGATTTGAACCTCTCCAGTGAGTCCAGTTTTAGGTTCCGATGCTTCACTTCAGGTTTACTGTATCCCTTGGACCTTCTTATTGACGATGAAACACAGAAATTTCATCTGAATTTAATACAAAAGGCACAATGCCGATTTAAGTACATAAGGACTGACACTCTAACTTTCAATGATTTGAACCTCTCCTGTGAGTCCAGTTTTAGTTTCCGATGCTTCACTTCAGGTTTACTGTATCCCTTGGACCTTCTTATTGACGATGAAACACAGAAATTGCATCCGAATTTAATACAAAAGGCACAATGCCGACTTAAGTACAAGAGGACTGACACTCCTACTTTCTATGATTTGAACCACTCCTGTGAGTCCAGTTTTAGATTGCTATGCTTCACTTCAGGTTTACTGTATACCTTGGACCTTCTAATTGGCGATGAAGCACCGAAATTGCATCCGAATTTAATACAAATGGCACAATGTCGACTTAAGTACGAGAGGACTGACACTCTCACATCCTATGATATGAACCGCTCCTGTGAGTCCAGTTTTAGATTCCGATCCTTCACTTCAGGTTTACTGTATCCCTTGGACCTTCTTATTGACGATGAACCACAGAAATTGCATTTGAATTTAATACAAAAGTCATAATGCCGACTTAAGTACAAGAGGACTAACACTCCTACTTTCTATGATTTGAACCACTCCTGTGAGTCCAGTTTTAGATTCCTATGCTTCATTTCACGTTTACTGTATACCTTGGACCTTCTTATTGACGATGAAACACAGAAATTGCATCCGAATTTAATACAAAAGGCACAATGCCGACTTAAGTACAAGAGGACTGACACTCTCACTTTCTATGATTCGAACCTCTCCTGTGAGTCCAATTTTAGATTCTGATGCTTCGCTTCAGGTTTACTATATAGCTTGGACCTTCTTATTGACGTTGAAACACAGAAATTGCATCCGAATTTAATACTTAAGGCACAATGCTGACTTAAGTACAAGAGGACTGACACTCTCACTTCCTATGGTTTGAACCGCTCCTGTGAGTTTAGTTTTAGATTCCGACGCTTCACTTCAGGTATACTGTATCCCTTGGACCTTTTTATTGACGACGAAACACAGAAATTGCATCCGAATTTAATACAAAGGGCACAATGCCGACTTAAGTACAAGAGGACTGACACTCTAACTTTCTACGATTTGAACCTCTCCAGTGAGTCCAGTTTTAGGTTCCGATGCTTCACTTCAGGTTTACTGTATCCCTTGGACCTTCTTATTGACGTTGAAACACAGAAATTGCATCCGAATTTAATACTTAAGGCACAATGCTGACTTAAGTACAAGAGGACTGACACTCTAACTTTCTATGATTTGAACCACTCCTGTGAGTCCAGTATTAGTTTCCGATGCTTCACTTCAGGTTTACCGTATCCCTTGGACCTTCTTATTGACGATGAATACCGGACATTGCGTCCGAATTTAATTCAAATGGCACAATGCCAACTTAAGTACAAGAGGACTGACACTCTAACTTTCTACGATTTGAACCTCTCCAGTGAGTCCAGTTTTAGGTTCCGATGCTTCACTTCAGGTTTACTGTATCCCTTGGACCTTCTTATTGACGATGAAACACAGAAATTTCATCTGAATTTAATACAAAAGGCACAATGCCGATTTAAGTACAAGAGGACTGACACTCTAACTTTCAATGATTTGAACCTCTCCTGTGAGTCCAGTTTTAGATTCCGATGCTTCACTTCAGGTTTACTGTATCCCTTGGACCTTCTTATTGACGATGAAACACAGAAATTGCATCCGAATTTAATACAAAAGGCACAATGCCGACTTAAGTACAAGAGGACTGACACTCCTACTTTCTATGATTTGAACCACTCCTGTGAGTCCAGTTTTAGATTGCAATGCTTCACTTCAGGTTTACTGTATACCTTGGACCTTCTAATTGGCGATGAAACACCGAAATTGCATCCGAATTTAATACAAATGGCACAATGTCGACTTAAGTACGAGAGGACTGACACTCTCACATCCTATGATATGAACCGCTCCTGTGAGTCCAGTTTTAGATTCCGATCCTTCACTTCAGGTTTACTGTATCCCTTGGACCTTCTTATTGACGATGAAGCACAGAAATTGCATTTGAATTTAATACAAAAGTCATAATGCCGACTTAAGTACAAGAGGACTAACACTCCTACTTTCTATGATTTGAACCACTTCTGTGAGTCCAGTTTTAGATTCCTATGCTTCATATCCCGTTTACTGTATACCTTGGACCTTCTTATTGACGATGAAACACAGAAATTGCATCCGAATTTAATACAAAATGCACAATCCCGACTGAAGTACAAGAGGACTGACACTCTCACTTTCTATGATTCGAACCTCTCCTGTGAGTCCGGTTTTAGATTCTGATGCTTCGCTTCAGGTTTACTATATAGCTTGGACCTTCTTATTGACGTTGAAACACAGAAATTGCATCCGAATTTAATACTAAAGGCACAATGCCGACTTCAGTACATGAGGACTGACACTCTAACTTTCTATGATTTGAACCTTTCCTGTGAGTCCTGTTTTAGGTTCAGATGCTTCACTTCAGGTTACTGTATCCCTTGGACCTTCTTATTGACGATGAAGAACAGAAATTTCATCCGAATTTAATACTATAGGCACAATGCCGACTTAAGTACAAGAGGACTGACACTCCAAATTTCTATGATTTGAACCTCTCCTGTGAGTCCAGTTTTAGAATCCGATGCTTCACTTCAGGTTTACTGTATCCCTTGTACCGTCTTATTGACGATGAATCTCAGAAATTGCATCCGAATTTAATACAAAAGGCACAATGCCGACTTAAGTACAAGAGGACTGACACATTAACTTTCTATGATTTGAACCGCTCCTGTGAGTCCAGTTTTAGATTCCGATGCTTCACTTCAGGTTTCAGTATACCTTGGACCTTCTTATTGACTATGAAACACAGAAATTGCATCCGAATTTAATACAAAATGCGCAATGCCGACTTAAGTACAAGAGGACTGACACTCTCACTTTCTATGATTTGAACCTTTCCTGTGAGTCCTGTATTAGATTCCGATGTTTCACTTCAGGTTTACTGTATACCTTGGACCTTCTTATTGACAATGAAAAACAGAAACTGCATCCGAATTTAATACAAAATGCGCAATGCCGACTTAAGTACAAGAGGACTGACACTCTCACTTTCTATGATTTGAACCTCTCCTGTGATTCCAGTTTTAGATTCCGACGCTTCACTTCAGGTTTACCGTATACCTTGGACCTTCTTATTGACGATGAAACACAGAAATTGGATCTGAATTTAATACAAAAGGCACAATGCCAACTTATGTACAAGAGGACTGACACTCTAACTTTCAATGATTTAAACCTCTCCTGTGAGTCCAGTTTTAGATTCCGATGCTTTACTTCAGGTTTACTGTATCCCTTATACCTTCTTATTGCCGATGAAACACAGAAATTGCATCCGAATTTAATACAAAAGGCGCAATGAGGACGTAAGTACAAGAGGACTGACACTCAAACTTTCTATGAATTGAACCTCTCGTGTGAGTCCAGTTTTAGATTCCGATGCTTCACTTCAGGTTTACTGTATACCTTGGACTTTCTTATTGACGATGAAACACAGAAATTGCATCTGAATTTAATACAATAGGCGCAATGCCGACTTAAGTATAAGAGGACTGACACTTTAACTTTCTATGATTTGAACCTCTCCTGTGAGTCCAGTTTTAGGTTCCGATGCTTCACTTCAGGTTTCTGTATACCTTGGACCTTCTTATTGAGTATGAAACACAGAAATTGCATCCGAATTTAATACAAAAGGCACAATGCCGACTTAAGTACAAGAGGACTGACACTCTAACTTTCTATGATTAGAACCTCTCCTGTGAGTCCAGTTTTAGATCCGATGCCTCACTTCAGGTATACTGTATACCTTCGACCTTCTTTTTGACGATGAAACACAGAAATTGCATTTGAATTTAATACAAAAGGCACAATGCCGACATAAGTACAAGAGGACTGACCCTCCTACTTTCTATGATTTGAACCACTCCTGTGAGTCCAGTTTTAGATTCCTATGCTTCACTTCAGGTTTACTGTATACCTTGGACCTTCTTATTGACGATGAAACGCAGAAATTGCATCCGAATTTCATACAAAAGGCACAATGCCGACTGAAGTACAAGAGGACTGTCACTCTCACTTTCTATGATTTGAACCTCTCCTGTGAGTCCAGTTTTAAATTCCGATGCTTCGCTTCAGGTTTACTGTATCCCTTGGACCTTCTTATTGACGATGAAACACAGAAGTTGCATTCGAATTTAATACAAAAGGCACAATGCCGACTTAAATACAGGAGGACTGACTCTCTAACTTTCTATGAATTGAACCTCTCCTGTGAGTCCAGTTTTGGATTCTGATGCTTCACTTCAGGTTTACTGTATACCTTGGACCTTCTTATTGACGATGAAACACAGAAGTTGCATCCGAATTTAGTACAAAAGGCACAATGCCGACTTAAGTACATGAGGACTGACACTTTAACTTTCTATGATTTGAACCTTTCCAGTGAGTCCAGTTTTAGATTCGGATGCCTCACTTCAGGTTTACTGTATACCTTGGACCTTCTTATTGACGATGAAACACAGAAATAGCATACGAATTTAATACAAAAGGCACAATGCCGACTTAAGTACAAGAGGACTGACACTCTAACTTTCTCTGATTTGAACCTCTCCTGTGAGTCCAGTTTTTGATTCCGATGCTTCACTTCAGGTTTACTGTATACCTTTGACCTTCTTATTGACGATGAAACAGAGAAATGGCATCCGAATGTAATTCAAAATGGACAATACCGACTTAAGTACATGAGGACTGACACTCTAACTTTCTATGAATTGAACCTCTCCTGTGGGTCCAGTTTTAGATTCCGATGCTTCACTTCAGGTTTACTGTATACCTTGGACCTTCTTATTGACGATGAAACACAGAAATTGCATCCGATTTTAATACAAAAGGCACAATGCCGACATATGTACATGAGGACTGACACTTTAATTTGCTATGATTTGAACCTTTCCTGTGAGTCCAGTTTTAGATTCCGATGCTTCACTTCAGGTTTACTTTATACCTTGGACCTTCTTATTGACGATGAAACACAGAAATAGCATCCGAATTTAATACAAAAGGCACAATGCCGACTTAAGTACAAGAGGACTGACTCTCTCACTTTCTATGATTTGAACCTCTCCCGTGAGTCCAGTTTTAGATTCCGATGCTTCACTTCAGGTTTACTGTATACCTTGGACCTTCTTATTGACGATTAAACACAGAAATAGCATCCGAATTTAATACAAAAGTCACAATGCCGACTTAAGTACAACAGGACTGACACTACAACTTTCTATGATTTGAGCCTCTCCTGTGAGTCCAGTTTTAGATTCCGATTCTTCACTTCAGATTTACTGTATATCTTGGAACTTCTTATTGACGATGAAACACAGAAATTGCATAGGAATTAAATTCAAAAGGCACAATGCCGACTTAAGTACAAGGGGACTGACACTCTAACTTTCTATGATTTGAACCTTTCCTGTGAGTCCAGTTTTAAATTCCGATGCTTCACTTCAGGTTTACTATATCCCAATGACTTTCTTATTGACGATGAAACACAGAAATTATATCCGAATTTAATACAAGATTCACAATACCGACTTAAGTACAAGAGGACTGACACTCTCACTTTCTATGATTTGAACCTCTCCTGTGAGTCCAGTTTTAGATTCCGATGCTTCACTTCAGGTTTACCGTATCCCTTGGACCTTCTTATTGATGATGAAACACAGAAATTGCATCCGAATTTAATACAAAAGGCACAATGCCGTCTTATGTGCAAAAGGACTGACACTCTAATTTTCTATGATATGAACCTCTCCTGTGAGTCCAGTTTTAGATTCCGATGCTTCACTTCAGGATTACTGCATCCCTTGGACCTTCTTATTGACGATGAATACCGGACAATGCGTCCGAACTTAATTCAAATGTCACAATGCCAACTTAAGTACAAGAGGACTGACACTCTAACTTTCTACGATTTGAACCTCTCCAGTGAGTCCAGTTTTAGATTCCGATGCTTCACTTCAGGTTTACTGTATCCCTTGGACCTTCTTATTGACGATGAAACACAGAAATTTCATCTGAATTTAATACAAAAGGCACAATGCCGACTGAAGTACAAGAGGACTGACACTCTAACTTTCAATGATTTGAACCTCTCCTGTGAGTCCAGTTTTAGATTCCGATGCTCACTTCAGGTTTACTGTCTCCCTTGGACCTTCTTATTGACGATGAAACACAGAAATTGCATCCGAATTTAATACAAAAGGCACAATGCCGACTTAAGTACAAGAGGACTGACACTCCTACTTTCTATGATTTGAACCACTCCTGTGAGTCCAGTTTTAGATTGCTATGCTTCACTTCAGGTTTACTGTATACCTTGGACCTTCTAATTGGCGATGAAACACCGAAATTGCATCCGAATATGATACAAATGACACAATGTCGACTTAAGTACAAGAGGACTGACACTCTCACTTCCTATGATTTAAACCGCTCCTGTGAGTCCAGTTTTAGATTCCGATCCTTCACTTCAGGTTTTCTGCATCCCTTGGACCTTCTTATAGACGATGAAACACAGAAAATGCGTCCGAATTTAATACAAATTGCACAATGCCAACATAAGTACAAGAGGACTGATACTCTAACTTCCTATGATTTGAAACTCTCCTGTGAGTCCAGTTTTAGATTCCCATGCTTCACTTCAGGTTTACTGTATCCCTTGGACCTTCGTATTGACGATGAAGCACAGAAATTGCATCCGAATTTAATACAAAAGGCACAATGCCGACTTAAGTACAAGAGGACTGACACATTAACTTTCTATGATTTGAACCGCTCCTGTGAGTCCAGTTTTAGATTCCGATGCTTCACTTCAGGTTTCAGTATACCTTGGACCTTCTTATTGACTATGAAACACAGAAATTGCATCCGAATTTAATACAAAATGCGCAATGCCGACTTAAGTACAAGAGGACTGAGACTCTCACTTTCTATGATTTGAACCTTTCCTGTGAGTCCTGTATTAGATTCCGATGCTTCACTTCAGGTTTACTGGATACCTTGGAACTTCTTATTGACGATGAAACACAGAAATTGCATTTGAATTTAATACAAAAGGCACAATGCTGACTTAAGTACAAGAGGACTGACACTCTAACTTTCTATGATTTGAACCACTCCTGTGAGTCCAGTATTAGATTCCGATGCTTCACTTCAGGTTAACTGTATACCTTGGACCTTCTTATTGACGATGAAACACAGAAATTACATTCGAATTTAATACAAAAGTCACAATGCCGACTTAAGTACAAGAGGACTGACACTCTAATCTTCAATGTTATGAACCTCTCCTGTGACTCCAGTTTTAGATTCCGATGCTTCACTTCAGGTAAACTGTATCCCTTGGACCATCTTATAGACGATGAAACACAGAAAATTCGTCCGAATTTAATACAAATTGCACAATGCCAACTTAAGTACAAGAGGACTGATACTCTAACTTCCTATGATTTGAAACTCTCCTGTGAGTCCAGTTTTAGATTCCGATGCTTCACTTCAGGTTTACTGTATCCCTTGGACCTTCGTATTGACGATGAAGCACAGAAATTTCATCCGAATTTAATACAAAAGGCACAATGCCGACTTAAGTACAAGAGGACTGACACTCTAAATTTCTATAATTTGAACCCCTCCTGTGAGTCCAGTTTTAGAATCCGATGCTTCACTTCAGGTTTACTGTATCCTTTGGACCTTGTTATTGACGATGAAACACAGAAATTGCATTCGAGTCTAATAGAAAAGGCACACTGCCGACTTAAGTACAAGGGGACTGACTCTCTAACTTTCTATGATTTGAACCTCTCCTGTGAGTCCAGTTTTAGATTCCGATGCTTCACTTCAGATTTACCGTATCCCTTGTACAGTCTTATTGACGATGAATCTCAGAAATTGCATCCGAATTTAATACAAAAGGCACAATGCCGACTTAAGTACAAGAGGACTGACACTCTAACTTTCTATGGAATGAACCTCTCCTGTGAGTCCGGTTTTAGATTCCGATGCTTCACTTCAGGTTTACTGTATACCTTGGACCTTCTTATTGACGATGAAACACAGAATTTGCATCCGAATGTAATACAAAAAGCACAATGCCGACTTAAGTACAAGAGGACTGCCACATTAACTTTCTATGATTCGAACCTCTCCTGTGAGTCCAGTTTTAGATTCCGATGCTTCACTTCAGGTTTCTGTATACCTTGGACCTGCTTATTGACTATGAAACTCAGAAATTGCATCCGAATTTAATACAAAATGCGCAATGCCGACTTAAGTACAAGAGGACTGACACTCTAACTTTCTATGATTTGAACCTCTCCTGTGAGTCCAGTTTTAGATTCCGATGCTTCACTTCAGGTTTACTGTATACCTTGGACCTTCTTATTGACGATGAAACACAGAAATTCGATCTGAATTTAATACAAAAGGCACAATGCCGACTTAAGTACAAGAGGACTGACACTCTAACTTTCTATGATTCGAACCTCTCCTGTGAGTCCAGTTTTAGATTCCGATGCTTCACTTCAGGTTTCTGTATACCTTGGACCTGCTTATTGACTATGAAACTCAGAAATTGCATCCGAATTTAATACAAAATGCGCAATGCCGACTTAAGTACAAGAGGACTGACACTTTAACTTTCTATGATTTGAACCTCTCCTGTGAGTCCAATTTTAGGTTCCGATTCTTCACTTCAGGTTTCTGTATACCTTGGACCTTCTTATTGACTATGAAACACAGAAATTGCATCCGAATTTAATACAAAAGGCACAATGCCGACTTAAGTACAAGAGGACTGACACTCTAACTTTCTATGATTAGAACCTCTCCTGGGAGTCCAGTTTTAGATCCGATTCCTCACTTCAGGTATACTGTATACCTTCGACCTTCTTTTTGACGATGAAACACATAAATTGCATTTGAATTTATTACAAAAGGCACAATGCCGACATAAGTACAAGAGGACTGACCCTCCTACTCTCTATGATTTGAACCACTCCTGTGAGTCCAGTTTTAGATTCCTATGCTTCACTTCAGGTTTACTGTATACCTTGGACCTTCTTATTGACGATGAAAGACAGAAACTACATCCGAATTTAATACAAAAGGCACAATGCCGACTGAAGTACAAGAGGACTGACACTCTCACTTTTTATGATTTGAACCTCTCCTCTGAGTCCAGTTTTAGATTCCGATGCTTCGCTCCAGGTTTACTATATAGCTTGGACCTTCTTATTGACGATGAAACATAGAAACTGCATCCGAATTTAATACAAAAGGCACAATGCCGACTTAAGTACAAGGGGACTGACACTCACACTTCCTATGATTTGAACCGCTCCTGTGAGTCCAGTTTTAGATTCCGACGCTTCACTTCAGGTTAACTGTATCCCTGGGACCTTTTTATTGACGATGAAACACAGAAATTGCATTTGAATTTAATACAAAAGGCACAATGCCGACTTAAGTACAAGAGGACTGACACTCCTACTTTCTATGACTTGAACCATTCCTGTGAGTCCAGTTTTAGATTCCTATGCTTCACTTCAGGTTTACTGTATACCTTGGACCTTCTTATTGACGATGAAACGCAGAAATTGCATCCGAATTTCATACAAAAGGCACAATGCCGACTGAAGTACAAGAGGACTGACACTCTCACTTTCTATGATTTGAACCTCTCCTGTGAGTCCAGTTTTAAATTCCGATGCTTCGCTTCAGGTTTATTATATAGCTTGGACCTTCTTATTGACGATGAGACACAGAATTTGCTTCCGAATTTAATACAAAAGGCACAATGCCGACTTAAGTACAAGAGGACTGACACTCTAATCTTCAATGCTTTGAACGTCTCCTGTGACTCCAGTTTTAGATTCCGATGCTTCACTTCAGGTTTACTGTATCCCTTGGACCTTCTTATTGACGATGAAACACAGAAATTGCGTCCGAATGTAATACAAAAGGCACAATGCCGACTTAAGTACAAGTGGACTGACACTTTAAATTTCTATGATTTAACCTCTCCTGTGAGTTTAGTTTTAGAATCCGATGCTTCACTTCAGGTTTACTGTATCCTTTGGACCTTGTTATTGACGATGAAACACAGAAATTGCATCCGAGTCTAAAACAAAAGGTACAATGCCGACTTAAGTTCAAGAGGACCGACACTCTAACTTTCTATGATTTAAACCTCTCCTGTGAGTCCAGTTTTAGATCCGATGCTTCACTTCAGGTATACTGTATACCTTGGACCTTCTTATTGACGATGAAACACAGATATTGCATTTGAATTTAATACAAAAGGCACAATGCCCACTTAAGTACAAGAGGACTGCCACTCTAACTTTCTATGATTTGAACCACTCCTGTGAGTCCAGTTTTAGATTCCGATGCTTCACTTCAGGTTTACAGTATACCTTGGACCTTCTTGTTGACGATGAAACACAGAAATTGCATCCGAATTCAATACAAAAGCCACAATGCCGACTGAAGTACAAGAGGACTGACACTCTCACTTTCCATGGTTTGAACCTCTCCTGTGAGTCAATTTTAGATTCCGATGCTTCGCTTCCGGTTTCTGTATACCTTGGACCTTCTTATTGACTATGAAACACAGAAATTGCATCCGAATTTAATACAAAATGCGCAATGCCGACTTAAGTACAAGAGGACTGACACTCTAACTTTCTATGATTTGAACCTCTCCTGTGAGTCCAGTTTTAGATTCCAATGCTTCACATCAGGTTTACTGTATCCCTTGGACCTTCTTATTTTCGATGAAACACAGAAATTGGATCCGAATTTAATACAAATGGCACAATGCCGACTTAAGTAAAAGAGGACTGACATTCTAACTTTCAAAGATTTGAACCTCTCCTGTGAGTCCAGTTTTAGATTCCGATGCTTCACTTCAGGTTTCTGTTTACCTTAACCTTCTTATTGACTATGAAACACAGAAATTGCATCCGAAATTAATACAAAAGGCACAATGCCGACTTAAGTACAAGAGGACTGACACTCTAACTTTCTATGATGTGAACCTCTCCTTTGAGTCCAGTTTTAGATCCGATGCTTCACTTCAGGTATACTGTATACCTTCGACCTTCCTTTTGACGATGAAACACAGAAATTGCATTTGAATTTAATACAAAAGGCACAATGCCGACATAAGTACAAGAGGAATGACTCTCCTACTTTCTATGATTTGAACAACTCCTGTGAGTCCAGTTTTAGATTCCTATGCTTCGCTTCAGGTTTACTGTATACCTTGGACCTTCTTATTGACGATGAAACACAGAAATTGCATCCGAATTTCATACAAAAGGCACAATGCCGACTGAAGTACAAGAGGACTGACACTCTCACTTTTTATGATTTGAACCTCTCCCGTGAGTCCAGTTTTAGATTCCGATGCTTCGCTTCAGGTTTACTATATAGCTTTGACCTTCTTATTGACGATGAAACACAGAAATTGCATCCGAATTTAATACAAAAGGCACAATGCCGACTTAAGTACAAGAGGACTGACACTCTAACTTTCTATGATTGGAACCTCTCCTGTGAGTCCAGTTTTAGATCCGATGCCTCACTTCAGGTATACTGTATACCTTCGACCTTCTCTTTGACGATGAAACACAGAAATTGCATTTGAATTTAGTACAAAAGGCACAATGCCGACATAAGTACAAGAGGACTGCCCCTCCTACTTTCTATGATTTGAACCACTCCTGTGAGTCCAGTTTTAGATTCCTATGCTTCACTTCAGATTTACTGTATACCTTGGACCTTCTTATTGACCATGAAACACAGAAACTGCATCCGAATTTAATACAAAAGGCACAATGCCGACTGTAGTACAAGAGGATTGACACTCTCACTTTTTATGATTTGAACCTCTCCTCTGAGTCCAGTTTTAGATTCCGATGCTTCGCTTCAGGTTTACTATATAGCTTGGACCTTCTTATTGACGATGAAACATAGAAATTGCATCCGAATTTAATACAAAAGGCACAATGCCGACTTAAGTACAAGAGGACAGACACTCTCACTTCCTATGATTTGAACCGCTCCTGTGAGTCCAGTTTGAGATTCCGACGCTTCACTTCAGGTTAACTGTATCCCTGGGACCTTTTTATTGACGATGAAACACAGATATTGCATTTGAATTTAACACAAAAGGCACAATGCCGACTTAAGTACAAGAGGACTGACACTCCTACTTTCTATGATTTGAACCACTCCTGTGAGTCCAGTTTTAGATTCCTATGCTTCACTTTAGGTTTACTGTATACCTTGGACCTTCTTATTGACGATGAAACGCAGAAATTGCATCCGAATTTAATACAAAAGGCACAATGAGGACATAAGTACAAGAGGACTGACACTAACTTTCTATGAAATGATCCTCGCCCGTGGGTCCAGTTTTAGATTCCGATGCTTCACTTCAGGTTTACTGTATACCTTGGACTTTCTTATTGACGATGAAACACAGAAATTGCATCTGAATTTCATACAATAGGCACAATGCCGACTTAAGTACAAGAGGACTGAGACTTTAACTTTCTATGATTTGAACCTCTCCTGTGAGTCCAGTTTTAGATTCCGATGCTTCACTTCAGGTTTCTGTTTACCTTGGACCTTCTTATTGACAATGAAACACAGAAATTGCATCCGAAATTAATACAAAAGGCACAATGCCGACTTAAGTACAAGAGGACTGACACTCTAACTTTCTATGATTTGAACCTCTCCTGTGAGTCCAGTTTTAGATCCGATGCTTCACTTCAGGTATACTGTATACCTTCGACCTTCCTTTTGACGATGAAACACAGAAATTGCATTTGAATTTAATACAAAAGGCACAATGCCGACATAAGTACAAGAGGACTGACACTCCTACTTTCTATGATTTGAACAACTCCTGTGAGTCCAGTTTTAGATTCCTATGCTTCATTTCAAGTTTACTGTATACCTTGGACCTTCTTATTGACGATGAAACACAGAAATTGCATCCGAATTTCATACAAAAGGCACAATGCCGACTGAAGTACAAGAGGACGGACACTCTCACTTTTTATGATTTGAACCTCTCCCGTGAGTCCAGTTTTAGATTCCGATGCTTCGCTTCAGGTTTACTATATAGCTTGGACCTTCTTATTGACGATGAAACACAGAAATTGCATCCGAATTTAATACAAAAGGCACAATGCCGACTTAAGTACAAGAGGACTGACACTCTCACTTGCTATGATTTGAACCGCTCCTGTGAGTCCAGTTTTAGATTTCGACGCTTCACTTCACGTTTACTGTATCCCTTGGACCTTCTTATTGACGATGAAACACTGAAATTGCATCCAAATTTAATACAAAAGGCACAATGCCGACTAAAGTGCAAGAGGACTGACACTCTAATCTTCAATGCTTTGAACCTCTCCTGTGACTCCAGTTTTAGATTCCGATGCTTCACTTCATTTTTACTGTATCCCTTGGACCTTCTTATTGACGATGAAACACAGAAATTTCGTCCGAATTTAATACAAATTGCACATTGCCAACTTAAGTACAAGAGGACTGATACTCTAACTTTCTATGATTTGAAACTCTCCTGTGAGTCCAGTTTTAGATTCCGATGCTTCACTTCAGGTTACTGTATCCTTTGGACCTTGTTATTGACGATGAAACACAAAAATTGCATCCGAGTCTAATACAAAAGGTACAATGCCGACTTAAGTACAAGAGACCGACACTCTAACTTTCTATGATTTGAACCTCTCCTGTGAGTTCAGTTTTAGATTCCGATGCTTCACTTCAGGTTTACTGTATACCTTGGACCATCTTATTGACGATGAAACACAGAAATTGCATCCGAAGTTAATACAAAAGGCGCAATGCCGACTTAAGTACAAGAGGACTGACACTCTAACTTTCTATGATTTGAACCACTTCTGTGAGTCCAGTTTTAGATCCGATGCTTCACTTCAGGTATACTGTATACCTTGGACCTTCTTATTGACGATGAAACACAGAAATTGCATTTGAATTTAATATAAAAGGCACAATGCCCACTTACGTACAAGAGGGCTGACACTCTAACTTTCTATGATTTGAACCACTCCTGTGAGTCCAGTTTTAGATTCCGATGCTTCACTTCAGGTTTACAGTATACCTTGGACCTTCTTATTGACGATGAAACACAGAAATTGCATCCGAATTCAATACAGAAGGCACAATGCCGACTGAAGTACAAGAGGACTGACACTCTCACTTTCTATGGTTTGAACCTCTCCTGTGAGTCCAATTTTAGATTCCGATGCTTCACTTCAGGTTTACTGTATACCTTGGACTTTCTTATTGACGATGAAACACAGAAATTGCATCTGAATTTCATACAATAGGCACAATGCCGACTTAAGTACAAGAGGACTGAGACTTTAACTTTCTATGATTTGAACCTCTCCTGTGAGTCCAGTTTTAGATTCCGATGCTTCACTTCAGGTTTCTGTTTACCTTGGACCTTCTTATTGACAATGAAACACAGAAATTGCATCCGAAATTAATACAAAAGGCACAATGCCGACTTAAGTACAAGAGGACTGACACTCTAACTTTCTATGATTTGAACCTCTCCTGTGAGTCCAGTTTTAGATCCGATGCTTCACTTCAGGTATACTGTATACCTTCGACCTTCCTTTTGACGATGAAACACAGAAATTGCATTTGAATTTAATACAAAAGGCACAATGCCGACATAAGTACAAGAGGACTGACACTCCTACTTTCTATGATTTGAACAACTCCTGTGAGTCCAGTTTTAGATTCCTATGCTTCATTTCAAGTTTACTGTATACCTTGGACCTTCTTATTGACGATGAAACACAGAAATTGCATCCGAATTTCATACAAAAGGCACAATGCCGACTGAAGTACAAGAGGACGGACACTCTCACTTTTTATGATTTGAACCTCTCCCGTGAGTCCAGTTTTAGATTCCGATGCTTCGCTTCAGGTTTACTATATAGCTTGGACCTTCTTATTGACGATGAAACACAGAAATTGCATCCGAATTTAATACAAAAGGCACAATGCCGACTTAAGTACAAGAGGACTGACACTCTCACTTGCTATGATTTGAACCGCTCCTGTGAGTCCAGTTTTAGATTTCGACGCTTCACTTCACGTTTACTGTATCCCTTGGACCTTCTTATTGACGATGAAACACTGAAATTGCATCCAAATTTAATACAAAAGGCACAATGCCGACTAAAGTGCAAGAGGACTGACACTCTAATCTTCAATGCTTTGAACCTCTCCTGTGACTCCAGTTTTAGATTCCGATGCTTCACTTCATTTTTACTGTATCCCTTGGACCTTCTTATTGACGATGAAACACAGAAATTTCGTCCGAATTTAATACAAATTGCACATTGCCAACTTAAGTACAAGAGGACTGATACTCTAACTTTCTATGATTTGAAACTCTCCTGTGAGTCCAGTTTTAGATTCCGATGCTTCACTTCAGGTTACTGTATCCTTTGGACCTTGTTATTGACGATGAAACACAAAAATTGCATCCGAGTCTAATACAAAAGGTACAATGCCGACTTAAGTACAAGAGACCGACACTCTAACTTTCTATGATTTGAACCTCTCCTGTGAGTTCAGTTTTAGATTCCGATGCTTCACTTCAGGTTTACTGTATACCTTGGACCATCTTATTGACGATGAAACACAGAAATTGCATCCGAAGTTAATACAAAAGGCGCAATGCCGACTTAAGTACAAGAGGACTGACACTCTAACTTTCTATGATTTGAACCACTTCTGTGAGTCCAGTTTTAGATCCGATGCTTCACTTCAGGTATACTGTATACCTTGGACCTTCTTATTGACGATGAAACACAGAAATTGCATTTGAATTTAATATAAAAGGCACAATGCCCACTTACGTACAAGAGGGCTGACACTCTAACTTTCTATGATTTGAACCACTCCTGTGAGTCCAGTTTTAGATTCCGATGCTTCACTTCAGGTTTACAGTATACCTTGGACCTTCTTATTGACGATGAAACACAGAAATTGCATCCGAATTCAATACAGAAGGCACAATGCCGACTGAAGTACAAGAGGACTGACACTCTCACTTTCTATGGTTTGAACCTCTCCTGTGAGTCCAATTTTAGATTCCGATGCTTCGCTTCAGGTTTCTGTATACCTGGGACCTTCTTATTGACTATGAAACACAGAAATTGCATCCGAATTTAATACAAAATGCGCAATGCCGACTTAACCCTCTAACCGGAACATCTTTTACTCGGCGGTAAGATGGAACATCGGTCTGCTAGACCGCTAGGACATTTAAAGTGTATTTTTCTCTATTTTTATGACTTTTCCGCACTTCTACGTTGCTTCTCTCTCTCTTTAAGGTGTAATTAAACATAATAATAGGTTTTTGAACCATAATATTTGTTAAAATACCAGTAAATTCAAGTTTATTACTAGGAAAAACTTTAATTTGCAGTGTTTTGTTGTTTACACATTACTCCTTTAGAAATACTTTTTTTTTACATTATTATAGTTACAACACAAAGAAAATGAATACTAAAATGTAATGCAAAGAAAAAATTTAACTTTTATTTTTAATTGCACAAGTCTTGCACACTTTTCGTGAACACTCCAAGCACGTTGGTTCTTCGCAAGAAATACACTTGTAGGCAGTTTTCCTCTTTTTTTGATATGGACAAAATCGACAGGTTTTTCTTTTACCAAGTGTGTCCGTCGGACACTCATCAACTCGAACAACAAATTTATTCCGTTGGCTAACGATTTGCTTTTCTTTTGCTGCCTCTTCTTCTAAAGATGAAATAATACTTTGTAGCTCTTGAGGCAGATTGGAGATTGCCAGTCGGGATTTTACGAAATCGTAGACCAAATATAGAGAAACTCTTTTCAGGAAATCAAAACGTGATACGGTTTTCTTCTCTCCAAAAAGTCCATAAAGTATACTTGCGTTTGATCCAGCCATGGCCACCATGTGGTAAAAAATAGCCAACGGCCACCTTCTTGTTTTGCGATTAGTAGAATAAACACTGCACTTCATATCTAGCGTGTCTATTCCACTTTTTGTGGCGTTATAAAAAGATATGATTTCAGGTTTATCATTTGAAACGTCAGTGTAATTGGAATGATGCATTGACGAAAGAAGTAGGACTGCCTTATTCCTTTTTGGGACATAAGAAAGCAGAGTCATTTCTTTCGTAAAGCCATAAAGGCTGGACCCAATTTCACGATCGCTTCTTGCTTGAAATTCTGCTGGTATCTGGGGTCTGTTTCTTTTTAGTGTCCCAACTAATGTCAAATTGTGAGCTAGTAGCTCCTGGGCAAGTTCCACAGAACAAAACCAATTGTCGCAACTAATATTTCTGTTTGTGCCATACAGCCCTTTAGATAGGCGGATTACAGACTGCGTGGGAATGCTCTTTTTCTTTTCTGCTGTAGAAAGTGTGGCTCCATCACAGCCTTTGCCGGAGTAGATGTAGGCATTGTAAATATATGCATTGTGTGCATCTGCCAGACCCATGACCTTAATGCCATATTTAGCCGGTTTATTCGGCATATATATACGAAATTTAACCCTCCCTCTGAAAGGCACCAAAGTTTCATCAACTGTCAAATGCGCTCCAGGGCTATAAATTTGTTGGCAGTTCCAAATAAACTTATTAAATATGTCTGTAATGGCAGCAGCTGGGTCATATTTTTCCCTCTGTTCCCTCGTGCTCGAGTCATCGAATCTAAATGCCCTAAGCAATATTCCTAATCGCTTTTCTGTTATTATTGATCGAAAAATTGGCCTCCCCAAGACCGAAGTGGAAAACAGCGAGGTCATAGGCTCCCTCGCAGATTTGAATATGCTGCAAAGAACTGTGACTCCAATCACAGCGTTCACTTCCTGCACAGTAGTGTCTCTGTAAGCTACACTTTCTTTTAGTTCAATAACAGAACGAATTTTGGCCAACTTTTCATTAGTATGCTTTACAATCGTCTCAATCATGTCGTCAGTAAACAAAAGGCGCCACACTTCACCTGGGAGTGGGTTTTTCCCCACGGTAAGAGCAGGCCCTTGTATCTTTGATAGCCGTACCTTTATTATATTGGATGCTGCTGTTCGCGTCTTAGAGCGAACAGGAGTTGATGACCATGTGAAACACTTGTTTCTTCCGTAGTAAGAAACTGGAAGACGACTCTCATCTAGAGTGTCATCAGAACGCGTAGATGAGCTAGCAACATCAGCAGGCTTCTGTGGAGTGATTAGTCTGCTTCCACCAGAAGTTATGTCAGACTGTGGTTGCTCTCCAGTTTCTTCGCGAACTGCGGTATTTTCGACTTCAAATATTTCTCGAATAGTTTCATCATCGCGATCATCATCATTGGGAGAGTCATCGTCATTATCTGTTTCATTGCGAGGATCTTGGATAGTAAGGTCCTCATCTGGAATGCATGATTCATCTGAATCCACTTCCGAGTCTGATTCTTCAAGGTAATTTTGAGAGCGTGCAAGGGCTACAATTCTTTTCGACCGATTTGAAACATATTTCGGACCTTCCATTGTAAACCTGCAAGGAAAAAGGGAAAAATGAGTTTTAACGAAATTTAATGGGGATAATTCTATCGCTGTAATAAGTTTGCGCGGTAAATTGGAGAATGTGTGTGAAAAACGGAAAGAGGAAAAATTAAAACGTTAAATACGAGTTGTTACACTTTTTTCTCGTTCTTCTATGAACACAAAAGTATTAAGCATCGTGTGGTGGCAAAAATTTCAATCAAATAGATGAAATGTTGCTACACAGAAAACAGAAGAGTTCAAAGAGTGGAACATCGGTCATACAGACCGACAAATGCGTGATACTTTTAGGAACACCGGTCTGGGAGACCGGCAAAAATTTGACACTTTTAGGAACACCCGGTCTGTCAGACCGGGAGGGGAATGCATTTTTTCGGAACACGGTCTCACAGACCGACAATACGTAACAAAAATTCTACTTACTTGAAAACAATGCATGCGCCGACAATACGTTGTTGGCCAGCTGCGGTTCGGGACCCGACTGAAGATTACTGGGCTTCTCCCCACCCTCACGAACAATGCAGCGCCGTTAGCATTGTTAATGTCAACTATGGCGGTATCTCAGACCGATGTTCCGTTCAAAGGGTTAAGTACAAGAGGGCTGACACTCTAACTTTCTATGATTTGAACCTCTCCTGTGAGTCCAGTTTTAGATTCCGATGCTTCACTTCAGGTTTACTGTATCTCTTGGACTTTCTTATTGTCGATGAAACTCAGAAATTGGATCCGAATTTAATACAAAAGGCACAATGCCGACTTAAGTAAAGAGGACTAACACTCTAATCTTCAATGCTTTGAACCTCTACTGTGACTCCAGTTTTAGATTCCGATGCTTCACTTCAGGTTTACTGTATCCCTTGGACCTTCTTATTGACGATGAAACACAGAAATTGCGTCCGAATTTAATACAAAAGGCACAATGCCGACTTAAGTACAAGAGGACTGACACTCTAAATTTCTATGATTTAACATCTCCTGTGAGTCCAGTTTTAGAATCCGATGCTTCACTTCAGGTTTACTGTATACCTTGGACCTTCTTATTGACGATGAAACACAGAAATAGCATCCGAATTCAATACAAAAGGCAGAATGCCGACTGAAGTACAAGAGGACTGACACTCTCACTTTCTATGGTTTGAACCTCTCCTGTGAGTCAATTTTAGATTCCGATGCTTCACTTCAGGTATACTGTATACCTTGGACCTTCTTATTGACGATGAAACACAGAAATTGCATCCAAATTTAATACAAAAGGCACAATGAGGACTTAAGTACAAGAGGTCTGACACTCTAACTTTCTATGAAATGAACCTCTCCTGTGGGTCCAGTTTTAGATTCCGATGCTTCACTTCAGCTTTACTGTATACCTTGGACTTTCTTATTTACGATGAAACACAGAAATTGCATCTGAATTTCATACAATAGGCACAATGCCGACTTAAGTACAAGAGGACTGACACTTTAACTTTCTATGATTTGAACCTCTCCTGTGAGTCCAGTTTTAGATTCCGATGCTTCGTTTCAGGTTTCTGTTTACCTTGGACCTTCTTATTGACTATGAAACACAGAAATTGCATCCGAAATTAATACAAAAGGCACAATGCCGACTTAAGTACAAGAGGACTGACACTCTAACCTTCTATGATTTGAACCTCTCCTGTGAGTCCAGTTTTAGATCCGATGCTTCACTTCAGGTATACTGTATACCTTCGACCTTCTTTTTGACGATGAAACACAGAAATTGCATTTGAATTTAATACAAAAGGCACAATGCCGACATAAGTACAAGAGGACTGACACTCTCACTTTTTATGATTTGAACCTCTCCTGTGAGTCCAGTTTTAGATTCCGATGCTTCGCTTCAGGTTTACTATATAGCTTGGACCTTCTCATTGACGATGAAGCACAGAAATTGCATCCGAATGTAATACAAAAGGCACAATGCCGACTTAAGTACAAGAGGACTGACACTCTCACTTCCTATGATTTGAACCGCTCCTGCGAGTCCAGTTTTAGATTCCGACGCTTCACTTCAGGTTTACTGTATCCCTTGGACCTTTTTATTGACGATGAAACAGAGAAATTGCATTTGAATTTAATACAAAAGGCACAATGCCGACTTACTACAAGAGGACTGACACTCCTACTTTCCATGATTTGAACCACTCCTGTGAGTCCAGTTTTAGATTCCTATGCTTCACTTCAGGTTTACAGTATACCTTGGACCTTCTTATTGACGATGAAACACAGAAATTGCATCCGAATTTAATACAAAAGGCACAATCCCGACTGAGGTACAAGAGGACTGACACTCTCACTTTCTATGATTTTAACCTCTCCTGTGAGTCCAGTTTTAGATTCCGATGCTTCGCTTCAGGTTTACTATATAGCTTGGACCTTCTTATTGACGATGAAACACAGATATTGCATCCAAATTAATTACTAAAGGCACAATGCCGACTTAAGTACAAGAGGACTGACACTCTCACTTCCTATGATTTGAACCGCTCCTGTGAGACCAGTTTTAGATTCCGACGCTTCACTTCAGGTTTACTGTATCCCTTGGACCTTCTTATTGACGATGAAACACAGAAATTGCATCCGAATTTAATACAAAATGCACAATGCCGACTAAAGTACAATAGGACTGACACTCTAATCTTCAATGCTTTGAACCTCTCCTGTGACTCCAGTTTTAGATTCCGATGCTTGACTTCAGGTTTACTGTATCCCTTGGACCTTCTTATTGACGATGAAACACAGAAATTTCGTCAGAATTTAATACAAATTGCACATTGCCAACTTAAGTACAAGAGGACTGATACTCTAACTTTCTATGATTTGAAACTCTCCTGTGAGTCCAGTTTTAGATTCCGATGCCTCACTTTAGGTTTACTGTATCCCTTGGACCTTCTTATTGACGATGAAACACAGAAATTTCATCCGAATTTAATACGAAAGGCACAATGCCGACTTAAGTACAAGAGGACTGACACTCTAAATTTCTATGATTTGAACTTCTCCTGTGAGTCCAGTTTTAGTATCCGATGCTCACTTCAGGTTTACTGTATACCTTGGACCTTGTTATTGACGATGAAACACAGAAATTGCATCCGAGTCTAATACAAAAGGTACAATGCCGACTTAAGTACAAGAGGGTCGCCACTCTAACTTTCTATGATTTGAACCTCTCCTGTGAGTTCAGTTTTAGATTCCGATGCTTCACTTCAGGTTCACTGTATACCTTGGACCTTCTTATTGACGATGAAACACAGAAATTGCATCCGAAGTTAATACAAAAGGCGCAATGCCGACTTAAGTACAAGAGGACTGACACTCTAACTTTCTATGATTTGAACCACTCCTGTGAGTCCAGTTTTAGATCCGATGCTTCACTTCAGGTATACTGTATACCTTGGACCTTCTTATTGACGATGAAACACAGATATTGCATTTGAATTTAATACAAAAGGCACAATGCCCACTTAAGTACAAGAGGACTGACACTTTAACATTCTATGATTTGAACCACTCCTGTGGGTCCAGTTTTAGATTCCGATGCTTCACTTCAGGTTTACAGTATACCTTGGACCTTCTTATTGACGATGAAACACAGAAATTACATCCGAATTCAATACAGAAGGCACAATGCTGACTGAAGTACAAGAGGACTGACACTCTCACTTTCTATGGTTCGAACCTCTCCTGTGCGTCCAATTTTAGATTCCGATGCTTCGCTTCAGGTTTCTGTATACCTTGGACCTTCTTATTGACTATGAAACACAGAAATTGCATCCGAATTTAATACAAAATTCGCAATGCCGACTTAAGTACAAGAGGACTGACACTCTAACTTTCTATGATTTGAACCGCTCCTGTGAGTCCAGTTTTAGATTCCAATGCTTCACTTCAGGTTTACTGTATCCCTTGGACTTTCTAATTGACGATGAAACACAGAAATTGGGTCCGAATTTAATACAAAAGGCACAATGATGACTTAAGTACAAGAGGACTGACACTCTAACTTTCTATGATTTGAACCTCTCCTGTGAGTCCAGTTTTAGATTCCGGTGCTTCACTTCAGGTTTACTGTATCCCTTTGACCTTCTTATTGACGATGAAACACAGAAATTGCATCCGAGTTTAATACAAATGTCACAATGAGGACTTAAGTACAAGAGGACTGACACTCTAACTTTCTATGAATTGAACCTCTCCTGTGAGTCCAGTTTTAGATTCCGATGCTTCACTTCAGGTTTACTGTATACCTTGGACTTTCTTATTGACGATGAAACACAGAAATTGCATCTGAATTTAATACAATAGGCACAATGCCGACTTAAGTACAAGAGGACTGACACTCTAACTTTCTATGATTTGAACCACTCCTGTGAGTCCAGTTTTAGATCCGATGCTTCACTTCAGGTATACTGTATACCTTCGACCTTCTTTTTGACGATGAAACACAGAAATTGCATTTGAATTTAATACAAAATGCACAATGCCGACATAAGTACAAGAGGACTGAGACTCCTACTTTCTATGATTTGAAACACTCCTGTGAGTTCAGTTTTAGATTCCTATGCTTCACTTCAGGTTTACTGTATACCTTGGACCTTCTTATTGACGATGAAACACAGAAATTGCATTCGAATTTAATACAAAAGGCACAATGCCGACATAAGTACAAGAGGACTAACACTCTCACTTTTTGTGATTTGAACCTCTCCTGTGAGTCCAGTTTTAGATTCCGATGCTTCGCTTCTGGTTTACTATATAGCTTGGACCTTCTTATTGACGATGAAACACAGAAATTGCATCCGAATTTGGTACGAAAGGCACAATGCCGACTTAAGTACAAGAGGACTGACACTCTCACTTCCTATGATTTGAACCGCTCCTGTGAGTCCAGTTTTAGATCCGATGCTTCACTTCAGGTATACTGTATACCTTGGACCTTCTTATTGACGATGGAACACAGAAATTGCATCAGAATTTAATACAAAAGGCACAATGCCGACTTAAGTACATAAGGACTGACACTCGCACTTCCTATGTTTTGAACCGCTCCTGTGAGTCCAGTATTAGATTCCGATGCTCCACTTCAGGTTTACTGTATCCCTAGGACGTTCTTATTGACGATGAAACACAGAAATTGCATCCGAGTCTACTACAAAAGGTACAATGCCGACTTAAGTACAAGAGGACCGACACTCTAACTTTCTATGATTTGAACCTCTCCTGTGAGTCCAGTTTTAGATTCCGATGCTTCACTTCAGGTTTACTGTATCCCTTGTACCGTCTTATTGACGATGAATCTCAGAAATTGCATCCAAATTTAATACAAAAGGCACAATGCCGACTCAAGTACAAGAGGACTGACACTCTAACTTTCAAAGATTTGAACCTCTCCTGTAAGTCCAGTTTTTGATTCCGATGCTTCACTTCAGGTTTACTGTATCCCTTGGATCTTCTTATTGACGATGAAACACAGAAATTGCATCCGAATTTAATACAAAAGGAGCAATGCCGACTTAAGTACAAGAGGACTGACACTCTAACTTTCTATGATTTGAACCTCTCCTGTGAGTCCAGTTTTAGATCCGATGCTTCACTTCAGGTCTACTGTGTACCTTGGACCTTCTTATTGACGATAGAACACAGAAATTGCATCAGAATTTAATGCAAAAGGCACAATGCCGACTTAAGTACATAAGGACTGACACTCGCACTTCCTATGATTTGAACCGCTCCTGTGAGTCCAGTTTTAGATTCCGATGCTCCACTTCAGGTTTACTGTATCCCTAGGACGTTCTTATTGACGATGAAACACAGAAATTGCATCCGAGTCTACTACAAAAGGTACAATGCCGACTTAAGTACAAGAGGACCGACACTCTAACTTTCTATGATTTGAACCTCTCCTGTGAGTCCAGTTTTAGATTCCGATGCTTCACTTCAGGTTTACTGTATCCCTTGTACCGTCTTATTGACGATGAATCTCAGAAATTGCATCCAAATTTAATACAAAAGGCACAATGCCGACTCAAGTACAAGAGGACTGACACTCTAACTTTCAAAGATTTGAACCTCTCCTGTGACTCCAGTTTTAGATTCCGATGCTTCACCTCAGGTTTACTGTATCCCTTGGACCTACTTATAGACGATGATACACAGAAATTGCGTCCGAATTTAATACAAATTGCACAATGCGAACTTAAGTACAAGTGGACTGATACTTTAATTTTCTATGATTTGAACCTCCCCTGTGAGTCTAGTTTTAGATTCCGATGCTTCACTTCAGGTTTACTGTATCCGCTGTACCTTCTTATTGACGATGAAACTCTGAAATTGCATCCGAGTTTAATACAAAAAGCACAATGCCGACTGAAGTACAAGAGGACTGACACTCTAACTTTCAATGATTTGAACCTCTCCAGTGAGTCCAGTTTTAGACTCCGATGCTTCACTTCAGGTTTACTGTATCCCTTGGACCTTCTTATTGACGATGAAACACAGAAATTACATCAGAATTTAATACAAATGGCACAATGCCGACTTAAGTACAAGAGGACTGACACTCTAACATTCTATGAATTGAACCTCTCCTGTAAGTCTAGTTTTAGATTCCGATGCTTAACTTCAGGTTTACTGTATACCTTGGACCTTCTTATTGACGATGAAACACAGAAATTGCATCCGAATTTAATACAAAAGGCACAATGCCGACTTCAGTACAATGGGACTGACACTTTAACTTTCTATGTTTTGAACCTCTCCTGTGAGTCCAGTTTTAGATTCCGAAACTTCACTTCAGGTTTCTGTATACCTTGGACCTTCTTATTGACTATGTAACACAGAAATTGAATCCGAATTTGATACAAAAGGCACAATGCCGACTTAAGTACAAGAGGACTGACACTCTACCTTCTATGATTTGAACCTCTCCTGTGAGTCCAGTGTTAGATCTGATGCTTCACTTCAGGTATACTGTATACCTTGGACCTCCTTATTGACTATGAAACACAGAAATTGCATCCGAATTTAACACAAATGGCGCAATGCCGGCTTAAGTACAAGAGGACTGACACTCTAACTTTCTAGGATTTGAACCTCTCCTGTGAGTCCAGTTTTAGATCCGATGCTTCACTTCAGGTATACTGTATACCTTGGACCTTCTTATTGACGATGAAACACAGAAATTGCATTTGAATTTAATACAAAAGACACAATGCCGACTTTAGTACAAGAGGACTGACACTCTAACTTTCTATGATTTGAACCACTCATGTGAGTCCAGTTTTAGATTACGATGCTTCACTTCAGGTTGACTGTATACCTTGGACCTCCTCATTGACGATGAAACACAGATATTGCATACGAATTTAATACAAGAGGCACAATGCCGACGTGAGTACAAGAGGACTGACACTCTCATTTCCTATGATTTGAACCGCTCCTGTGAGTCCAGTTTTAGATTCCGATGCTTCACTTCTGGTTTACTGTATCCCTTGGACCTTCTTACTGACGATGAAACACAGAAATTGAACCCGAATTTAATACAAATGGCACAATGCCGACTTAAGTACATAAGGACTGACACTCGCACTTCCTATGATTTGAACCGCTCCTGTGAGGCCAGTTTTATATTCCGAAGCTTCACTTCAGGTTTACTGGATACCTTGGAACTTCTTATTGACGATGAAACACAGAAATTGCATCGGAATTACATTCAAAAGGCACAATGCCGACATAAGTACAAGAGGACTAACACTCTAAATTTCTATGATTTGATCCTCTCCTGTGACTCCAGTTTTAGATTCCGATGCTTCACCTCAGGTTTACTGTATCCCTTGGACCTACTTATTGACGATGAAACACAGAAATTGCGTCCGAATTTAATACAAATGGCACAATGCCAACTTAAGTACAAGTGGACTGATACTCTTATTTTCTATGATTTGAACCTCCCCTGTGAGTCTAGTTTTAGATTCCGATGCTTCACTTCAGGTTTACTGTATCCGCTGTACCTTCTTATTGACGATGAAACTCTGAAATTGCATCCGAATTTAATACAAAAAGCACAATGCCGACTGAAGTACAAGAGGACTGACACTCTAACTTTCAATGATTTGAACCTCTCCAGTGAGTCCAGTTTTAGATTCCGATGCTTCACTTCAGGTTTACTGTATCCCGTGGACCTTCTTACTGACGATGAAACACAGAAATTGCACCCGAATTTAAAACAAAAGGCACAATGCCCACCTAAGTACAAGAGGACTGACACTCTCATTTCCTATGATTTGAACCTCTCCTGTGAGTACTGTTTTAGATTCCGATGTTTCACTTCAGGTTTACTGTATCCCTCGGACCTTCTTATTGACGATGAAACACAGAAATTGCATCCGAATTTAATACAAAAGGCACAATGCCGACTAAAGTACAAGAAGACTGACACTCTAACTTTCAAAGATTTGAACCTCTCCTGTGAGTCCAGTTTTAGATTCCGATGCTTCACTTGAGGTTTACTGTATCCCTTGGATCTTCTTATTGACGATGAAACACAGAAATTGCATCCGAATTTAATACAAAAGGCACAATGCCGACTTAAGTACAAGAGGACTGACACTCTAACTTTCTATGAAAATGAACCTCTCCTGTGAGTCCGGTTTTAGACTCCGATGCTTCACTTCAGGTTTACTGTATACCTTGGACCTTCTTATTGACGATGAAACACAGAAATTGCATCCGAATTTAATACAAAAGGCGCAATGCCGACTTAAGTACAAGAGGACTGACACACTAACTTTCTATGATTTGAACCTCTCCTGTGAGTCCAGTTTTAGATCCGATGCTTCACTTCAGGTATACTGTATACCTTGGACCTTCTTATTGACGATGGAACACAGAAATTGCATCAGAATTTAATACAAGAGGCACAATGCCGACTTAAGTACATAAGGACTGACACTCGCACTTCCTATGATTTGAACCGCTCCTGTGAGTCCAGTTTTAGATTCCGATGCTCCACTTCAGGTTTACTGTATCCCTAGGACGTTCTTATTGACGATGAAACACAGAAATTGCATCCGAATTTAATACAAAAGGCACAATGCCGACTTAAGTAGAATAGGTCTGACACTCTAACTTTTTATGATTTGAACCTTTCCTGGGGGTCCAGTTTTAGATTCCGATGCTTCACTTCAGGTTTACTGGATATCTTGGACCTTCTTAGTGACGATGAAACACAGAAATTGCATCGGAATTACATTCAAAATGCACAATGCCGACACAAGTACAAGAGGACTGACACTTTAACTTTCTATGCTTTGAACCTCTCCTGTGACTCCAGTTTTAGATTCCGATGCTTCACCTCAGGTTTACTGTATCCCTTGGACCTACTTATTGACGATGATACACAGAAATTGCGTCCGAATTTAATACAAATGGCACATTGCCAACTTAAGTACAAGTGGACTGATACTCTAATTTTCTATGATTTGAACCTCCCCTGTGAGTCTAGTTTTAGATTCTGATGCTTCACTTCAGGTTTACTGTATCCGCTGTACCTTCTTATTGACGATGAAACTCTGAAATTGCATCCGAGTTTAATACAAAAAGCTAAATGCCGACTGAAGTACAAGAGGACTGACACTCTAACTTTCAATGATTTGAACCTCTCCAGTGAGTCCAGTTTTAGATTCCGATGCTTCACTTCAGGTTTACCGTATCCCTTGGACCTTCTTATTGACGATGAAACACAGAAATTACATCAGAATTTAATACAAAAGGCACAATGCCGACTTAAGTACAAGAGGACTGACACTCTAACATTCTATGAATTGAACCTCTCCTGTAAGTCTAGTTTTAGATTCCGATGCTTAACTTCAGGTTTACTGTATACCTTGGACCTTCTTATTGACGATGAAACACAGAAATTGCATCCGAATTTAATACAAAAGGCACAATGCCGACTTAAATACAAGAGGACTGACACTTTAAATTTCTATGTTTTGAACCTCTCCTGTGAGTCCAGTTTTAGATTCCGAAGCTTCACTTTAGGTTTCTGTATACCTTGGACCTTCTTATTGACTATGTAACACAGAAATTGAATCCAAATTTGATACAAAAGGCACAATGCCGACTTAAGTACAAGAGGACTGACACTCTACCTTCTATGATTTGAACCTCTCCTGTGAGTCCAGTGTTAGATCCGATGCTTCAATTCAGGTACACTGTATACCTTGGACCTTCTTATTGACTATGAAACACAGAAATTGGATCCGAATTTAACACAAAAGGCGCAATGCCGACTGAAGTACAAGAGGACTGACACTCTAACTTTCTAGGATTTGAACCTCTCCTGTGAGTCCAGTTTTAGATCCGATGCTTCACTTCAGGTATACTGTATACCTTGGACCTTCTTATTGACGATGAAACACAGAAATTGCATTTGAATTTAATACAAAAGACACAATGCCGACTTTAGTACAAGAGGACTGACACTCTAACTTTCTATGATTTGAACCACTGCTGTGAGTATAGTTTTAGATTACGATGCTTCACTTCAGGTTGACTGTATACCTTGGACCTCTTCATTGACGATGAAACACAGATATTGCATACGAATTTAATACAAGAGGCACAATGCCGACGTGAGTGCAGGAGGACTGACACTCTCATTTCCTGTGATTTGAACCGCTCCTGTGTGTCCAGTTTTAGATTCCGATGCTTCACTTCTGGTTTACTGTATCCCTTGGCCCTTCTTACTGACGATGAAACACAGAAATTGCACCCGAATTTAATACAAAAGGCACAATGCCCACCTAAGTACAAGAGGACTGACACTCTCATTTCCTATGATTTGAACCGCTCCTGTGAGTCCAGTTTTATATTCCGAAGCTTCACTTCAGGTTTACTGGATACCTTGGAACTTCTTATTGACGATGAAACACAGAAATTGCGTCGGAATTACATTCAAAAGGCACAATGCCGACATAAGTACAAGAGGACTAACACTCTAAATTTCTATGATTTGATCCTCTCCTGTGACTCCAGTTTTAGATTCCGATGCTTCACCTCAGGTTTACTGTATCCCTTGGACCTACTTATTGACGATGAAACACAGAAATTGCGTCCGAATTTAATACAAATGGCACAATGCCAACTTAAGTACAAGTGGACTGATACTCTAATTTTCTATGATTTTAACCTCCCCTGTGAGTCTAGTTTTAGATTCCGATGCTTCACTTCAGGTTTACTGGATCCCTTGGACCTTCTTATTGACGATGAAACACAGAAATTGCATCCGAATTTAATACAAAAGGCACAATGCCGACTAAAGTACAAGAAGACTGGCACTCTAACTTTCAAAGATTTGAACCTCTCCTGTGAGTCCAGTTTTAGATTCCGATGCTTCACTTCAGGTTTACTGTATCCCTTGGATCTTCTTATTGACGATGAAACACAGAAATTGCATCCGAATTTAATACAAAAGGCACAATGCCGACTTAAGTACAAGAGGACTGACACTCTAACTTTCTATGAAAATGAACCTCTCCTGTGAGTCCGGTTTTAGACTCCGATGCTTCACTTCAGGTTTACTGTATACCTTGGACCTTCTTATTGACGATGAAACACAGAAATTGCATCCGAATTTAATACAAAAGGCGCAATGCCGACTTAAGTACAAGAGGACTGACACACTAACTTTCTATGATTTGAACCTCTCCTGTGAGTCCAGTTTTAGATCCGATGCTTCACTTCAGGTATACTGTATACCTTGGAACTTCTTATTGACGATGGAACACAGAAATTGCATCAGAATTTAATACAAAAGGCACAATGCCGACTTAAGTACATAAGGACTGACACTCGCACTTCCTATGATTTGAACCGCTCCTGTGAGTCCAGTTTTAGATTCCGATGCTCCACTTCAGGTTTACTGTATCCCTAGGACGTTCTTATTGACGATGAAACACAGAAATTGCATCCGAATTTAATACAAAAGGCACAATGCCGACTTAAGTAGAAGAGGTCTGACACTCTAACTTTTTATGATTTGAACCTTTCCTGGGGGTCCAGTTTTAGATTCCGATGCTTCACTTCAGGTTTACTGGATATCTTGGACCTTCTTAGTGACGATGAAACACAGAAATTGCATCGGAATTACATTCAAAATGCACAATGCCGACACAAGTACAAGAGGACTGACACTTTAACTTTCTATGCTTTGAACCTCTCCTGTGACTCCAGTTTTAGATTCCGATGCTTCACCTCAGGTTTACTGTATCCCTTGGACCTACTTATTGACGATGATACACAGAAATTGCGTCCGAATTTAATACAAATGGCACATTGCCAACTTAAGTACAAGTGGACTGATACTCTAATTTTCTATGATTTGAACCTCCCCTGTGAGTCTAGTTTTAGATTCTGATGCTTCACTTCAGGTTTACTGTATCCGCTGTACCTTCTTATTGACGATGAAACTCTGAAATTGCATCCGAGTTTAATACAAAAGGCACAATGCCGACTTAAGTACAAGAGGACTGACACTCTAACATTCTATGAATTGAACCTCTCCTGTAAGTCTAGTTTTAGATTCCGATGCTTAACTTCAGGTTTACTGTATACGTTGGACCTTCTTATTGACGATGAAACACAGAAATTGCATCCGAATTTAATACAAAAGGCACAATGCCGACTTAAGTACAAGAGGACTGACACTTTAACTTTCTATGTTTTGAACCTCTCCTGTGAGTCCAGTTTTAGATTCCGAAGCTTCACTTTAGGTTTCTGTATACCTTGGACCTTCTTATTGACTATGTAACACAGAAATTGAATCCGAATTTGATACAAAAGGCACAATGCCGACTTAAGTACAAGAGGACTGACACTCTACCTTCTATGATTTGAACCTCTCCTGTGAGTCCAGTGTTAGATCCGATGCTTCAATTCAGGTACACTGTATACCTTGGACCTTCTTATTGACTATGAAACACAGAAATTGGATCCGAATTTAACACAAAAGGCGCAATGCCGACTGAAGTACAAGAGGACTGACACTCTAACTTTCTAGGATTTGAACCTCTCCTGTGAGTCCAGTTTTAGATCCGATGCTTCACTTCAGGTATAATGTATACCTTGGACCTTCTTATTAACGATGAAACACAGAAATTGCATTTGAATTTAATACAAAAGACACAATGCCGACTTTAGTACAAGAGAACTGACACTCTAACTTTCTATGATTTGAACCACTGCTGTGAGTCCAGTTTTAGATTACGATGCTTCACTTCAGGTTGACTGTATACCTTGGACCTCCTCATTGACGATGAAACACAGATATTGCATACGAATTTAATACAAGAGGCACAATGCCGACGTGAGTACAGGAGGACTGACACTCTCATTTCCTATGATTTGAACCGCTCCTGTGTGTCCAGTTTTAGATTCCGATGCTTCACTTCTGGTTTACTGTATCCCTTGGCCCTTCTTACTGACGATGAAACACAGAAATTGCACCCGAATTTAATACAAAAGGCACAATGCCCACCTAAGTACAAGAGGACTGACACTCTCATTTCCTATGATTTGAACCGCTCCTGTGAGTCCAGTTTTATATTCCGAAGCTTCACTTCAGGTTTACTGGATACCTTGGGACTTCTTATTGACGATGAAACACAGAAATTGCGTCGGAATTACATTCAAAAGGCACAATGCCGACATAAGTACAAGAGGACTAACACTCTAAATTTCTATGATTTGATCCTCTCCTGTGACTCCAGTTTTAGATTCCGATGCTTCACCTCAGGTTTACTGTATCCCTTGGACCTACTTATTGACGATGAAACACAGAAATTGCGACCGAATTTAATACAAATGGCACAATGCCAACTTAAGTACAAGTGGACTGATACTCTAATTTTCTATGATTTTAACCTCCCCTGTGAGTCTAGTTTTAGATTCCGATGCTTCACTTCAGGTTTACTGGATCCCTTGGACCTTCTTATTGACGATGAAACTCTGAAATTGCATCCGAATTTAATACAAAAAGCACAATGCCGACTGAAGTACAAGAGGACTGACACTCTAACTTTCAATGATTTGAACCTCTCCAGTGAGTCCAGTTTTAGATTCCGATGCTTCACTTCAGGTTTACTGTATCCCGTGGACCTTCTTACTGACGATGAAACACAGAAATTGCACCCGAATTTAATATAAAAGGCACAATGCCCACCTAAGTACAAGAGGACTGACACTCTCATTTCCTATGATTTGAACCTCTCCTGTGAGTACTGTTTTAGATTCCGATGTTTCACTTCAGGTTTACTGTATCCCTCGGACCTTCTTATTGACGATGAAACACAGAAATTGAATCCGAATTTAATACAAAAGGCACAATGCGGACTTAAGTACAAGAGGACTGACACTCTAACGTTCTATGAATTGAACCTCTCCTGTGAGTCCACGTTTAGATTCCGATGCTTCACTTCAGGTTTACTGTATACCTCGGACCTTCTTATTGACGATGAAACACAGAAATTGCATCCGTATTTAATACAAAAGGCACAATGCCGACTAAAGTACAAGAGGACTGACACTTTAACTTTCTATGATTTGAACCTCTCCTGTGAGTCCAGTTTTAGATTCCGATGCTTCACTTCAGGTTTCTGTAAACCTTGGACCTTCTTATTGACTATGAAACACAGAAATGGCATCCGAATTTAATACAAAAGCACAATGCCGACTTAAGTACAAGAGGACTGACACTCTAACTTTCTATGATTTGAAACTCTCCTGTGAGTCCAGTTTTAGATCCGATGATTCACTTCAGGTATACTGTATACCTTGGACCTTCTTACTGTCGATGAAACTCAGAAATTGCATTTGAATTTAATGCAAAAGGCACAATGGCGACTTAAGTACAAGAGGACTGTCACTCTTACTTTCTATGATTTGAACCACTACTGTGAGTCCAGTTTTACATTCCGATGCTTCACTTCAGGTTTACTGTATACCTGGGACCTTCTTATTGACGATGAAACACAGAAATTGCATCCGAATTTAATACAAAAGGCACAATGCCTACTGAAGTACAAGAGGACTGACACTCTCACTTTCTATGATTTCAACCTCTCCCGTGAGTCCAGTTTTAGATTCCGATGCTTCGCTTCAGGTTTACTATATCGCTTGGACCTTCTTGTTGACGATGAAACACAGAAATTGCATCCGAATTTAATACAAAAGGCACAATGCCGACTTAAGTACAAGAGGACTGACACTCTAACTTTCTATGAATTGAACCTCTCCTGTGAGTCCACGTTTAGATTCCGATGCTTCACTTCAGGTTTACTGTATACCTTGGACCTTCTTACTGACGATGAAACACAGAAATTGCATCCGAATTTAACACAAAAGGCACAATGCCGACTTAAGTACAAGAGGACTGACACTCTAACTTTCTATGAAAATGAACCTCTCCTGTGAGTCCGGTTTTAGACTCCGATGCTTCACTTCAGGTTTACTGTATACCTTGGACCTTCTTATTGACGATGGAACACATAAATTGCATCAGAATATAATACAAAAGGCACAATGCCGACTTAAGTACATAAGGACTGACACTCGCACTTCCTATGATTTGAACCGCTCCTGTGAGTCCAGTTTTATATTCCGATGCTTAACTTCAGGTTTACTGTATCCCTTGGACATTCTTAGTGACGATGAAACACAGAAATTCCAACGGAATTACATTCAAAATGCACAATGCCGACATAAGTACAAGAGGACTGACACTATAACTTTCTATGCTTTGAACCTCTCCTGTGACTCCAGTTTTAGATTCCGATGCTTCACCTCAGGTTTACTGTATCCCTTGGACCTTCTTATTGACGATGAAACACAGAAATTGCGTCCGAATTTAATACAAATGGCACAATGCCAACTTAAGTACAAGTGGACTGATACTCTTATTTTCTATGATTTGAACCTTCCCTGTGAGTCCAGTTTTAGATTCCGATGCTTGACTTCAGGTTTACTGTATCCGCTGTACCTTCTTATTGACGATGAAACTCTGAAATTGCATCCGAATTTAATACAAAAGGCACAATGCCGACTGAAGTACAAGAGGACTGACACTCTAACTTTCAATGACTTGAACCTCTCCAGTGAGTCCAGTTTTAGATTCCGATGCTTCACTTCAGGATTACTGTATCCCTTGGACCTTCCTATTAAGGATGAAACACAGAAATTACATCAGAATTTAATACAAAAGGCACAATGCCGACTTAGGTACAAGAGGACTGACACTCTAACATTATATGAATTGAACCTCTCCTGTAAGTCCAGTTTTAGATTCCGATGCTTCACTTCAGGTTTACTGTATACCTTGGACCTTCTTATTGACGATGAAACACAGAAATTGCATCCGAATTTAATACAAAAGGCACAATGCCGACTTAAGTACAAGAGGACTGACACTTTAACTTTCTATGATTTGAACCTCTCCTGTGAGTCCAGTTTTAGATTCCGAAGCTTCACTTCAGGTTTCTGTATACCTTGGACCTTCTTATTGACTATGTAACACAGAAATTGAATCCGAATTTAATACAAAAGGCACAATGCCGACTTAAGTACAAGAGGACTGACACTCTACATTCTATGACTGGAACCTCTCCTGGGAGTCCAGTGTTAGATCCGATGCTTCACTTCAGGTATACTGTATACCTTGGACCTTCTTATTGACTATGACACACAGATATTGCATCCGAATTTAACACAAAAGGCGCAATGCCGACTTAAGTACAAGAGGACTGACACTCTAACTTTCTAGGATTTGAACCTCTCCTGTGAGTCCAGTTTTAGATCCGATGCTTCACTTCAGGTATACTGTATACCTTGGACCTTCTTATTGACGATGAAATACAGAAATTGCATTTGAATTTAATACAAAAGGCAAAATGCCGACTTAAGTACAAGAGGACTGACACTCTAACTTTCTATGATTTGAACCACTCCTGTGAGTCCAGTTTTAGATTACGATGCTTCACTTCAGGTTTACTGTATACCTTGGACCTTCTTATTCACGATGAAACACAGATATTGCATACGAATTTAATACGAGAGGCACAATGCCGACGTGAGTACAAGAGGACTGACACTCTCATTTCCTATGATTTGAACCGCTCCTGTGAGTCCAGTTTTAGATTCCGATGCTTAACTTCAGGTTTACTGTATCTCTTGGACCTTCTTACTGACGATGAAACACAGAAATTGCATCCGAATTTAATACAAAAGTGACAATGCCCACCTAAGTACAAGAGGACTGACACTCTCGTTTCCTATAATTTGAACCGCTTCTGTGAGTCCAGTTTTATATTCCGAAGCTTCACTTCAGGTTTACTGGATACCTTGGAACTTCTTATTGACGATGAAACACAGAAATTGCATCGGAATTACATTCAAAAGGCACAATGCCGACATAAGTACAAGAGGACTAACACTCTAACTTTCTATGATTTGATCCTCTCCTGTGAGTCCAGTTTTAGATTGCGATGCTTCACTTCAGGGTTACTGTATCATTTCGACCTTCTTATTAACGATGAAACACAGAAATTGCATCCGAAATTAATACAAAAGGCACAATGACAACTTAAGTACAAGAGGACTGACACTCTCACTATCAATGATTTGAACCTCTCCTGTGAGTACTGTTTTAGATTCCGATGCTTCACTTCAGGTTTACTGTATCCCTCGGACCTTCTTATTGACGATAAAACACAGAAATTGCGTCCGAATTTAATACAAAAGGCACAATGCCGACTAAAGTACAAGAGGTCTGAAACTCTAATTTTCTATGCTTTGAACCTCTCCTGTGAATCCAGTTTTACATTCCGATGCTTTACTTGAGGATAACTGTATCCCTTGGACATTCTTATTGACCATGAAACACAGAAATTGCATCCGAATTTAATGTAAATGGCACAATTCCAACTTAAGTACAAGAGGACTGATACTCTAAATTTCTATGCTGTGAACCTCTCCTGTGACTCCAGTTTTAGATTCCGATGCTTCACTTCAGGTTTACTGTATCCCTTGGACCTACTTATTGACGATGAAATTCTGAAATTGCATCCGAAATTAATACAAAAGGCACAATGCCGACTGAAGTACAAGAGGACTGACACTCTAACTTTCAATGATTTGAACCTCTCCAGTGAGTCCAGTTTTAGATTCCGATGCTTCACTTCAGGTTTACTGTATCCCTTGGACCTTCCTATTGACGTTGAAACACAGAAATTACATCAGAATTTAATACAAAAGGCACAATGCCGACTTAGGTACAAGAGGACTGACACTCTAACATTATATGAATTGAACCACTCCTGTAAGTCCAGTTTTAGATTCCGATGCTTCACTTCAGGTTTACTGTATACCTTGGACCTTCGTATTGACGATGAAACACAGAAATTGCATCCGAATTTAATACAAAAGGCACAATGCCGACTTAAGTACAAGAGGACTGACACTTTAACTTTCTATGATTTGAACCTCTCCTGTGAGTCCAGTGTTAGATCCGATGCTTCACTTCAGGTATACTGTATACCTTGGACCTTCTTATTGACGATGAAACACAGAAATTGCATCCTAATTTAATACAAAAGGCCCAATGCCGACTTAAGTACAAGAGGACTGACACTCTAACTTTCAATGATTTGACCCTCTCCAGTGAGTCCAGTTTTAGATTCCGATGCCTGACTTCAGGTTTACTGTATCCCTTGGACCTTCTTATTGACGATGAAACTCAGAAATTGAATCCGAATTTAATACAAAAGGCACAATGCCGACTTAAGTACAAGAGGACTGACACTCTAACTTTCTATGAATTGAACCTCTCCTGTGAGTCCACGTTTAGATTCCGATGCTTCACTTCACGTTTACTGTATACCTTGGACCTTCTTATTGACGATGAAACACAGAAATTGCATCCGAATTTAATAAAAAAGGCACAATGCCGACTTAAGTACAAGAGGACTGACACTTTAACTTTCTATGATTTGAACCTCTCCTGTGAGTCCAGTTTTAGATTCCGATGCTTCACTTCAGGTTTCTGTAAACCTTGGACCTTCTTATTGACTATGAAACACAGAAATTGCATCCGAATTTAATACAAAGGCACAATGCCGACTTAAGTACAAGAGGACTGACACTCTAACTTTCTATGAATTGAACCTCTCCTGTGAGTCCACGTTTAGATTCCGATGCTTCACTTCAGGTGTACTGTATACCTTGGACCTTCTTATTGACGATGAAACACAGAAATTGCATCCGAATTTAATACAAAAGGCACAATGCCGACTGAAGTACAAGACGACTGACACTCTTACTTTCTATGATTTCAACCTCTCCTGTGAGTTTAGTTTTAGATTCCGCTGCTTCGCTTCAGGTTTACTATATAGCTTGGACCTTCTTGTTGACGATGAAACACAGAAATTGAATCCGAATTTAATACAAAAGGCACAATGCCGACTTAAGTACAAGAGGACTGACACTCTAACTTTCTATGAATTGAACCTCTCCTGTGAGTCCACGTTTAGATTCCGATGCTTCACTTTAGGTTTACTGTATACCTTGGACCTTCTTATTGACGATGAAACACAGAAATTGCATCCGAATTTAATAAAAAAGGCACAATGCCGACTTAAGTACAAGAGGACTGACACTTTAACTTTCTATGATTTGAACCTCTCCTGTGAGTCCAGTTGTAGATTCCGATGCTTCACTTCAGGTTTCTGTAAACCTTGGACCTTCTTATTGACTATGAAACACAGAAATTGCATCCGAATTTAATACAAAGGCACAATGCCGACTTAAGTACAAGAGGTCTGACACTCTAACTTCCTATGATTTGAAACTCTCCTGTGAGTCCAGTTTTAGATCCGATGCTTCACTTCAGGCATACTGTATACCTTGGACCTTCTTACTGGCGATGAAACTCAGAAATTGCATTTGAATTTAATACAAAAGGCACAATGCCGACTTAAGTACAAGAGGACTGTCACTCTTACTTTCTATGATTTGAACCACTCCTGTGAGTCCAGGTTTAGATTCCGATGCTTCACTTCAGGTTTACTGTATACCTGGGACCTTCTTATTGACGATGAAACACAGAAATTGCATCCGAATTTAATACAAAAGGCACAATGCCGACTGAAGTACAAGACGACTGACACTCTCACTTTCTATGATTTCAACCTCTCCTGTGAGTTTAGTTTTAGATTCCGCTGCTTCGCTTCAGGTTTACTATATAGCTTGGACCTTCTTGTTGACGATGAAACACAGAAATTGCATCCGAATTTAATACAAAAGGCACAATACCGACTTAAGTACAAGAGGACTGACACTCTCAATTCCTATGATTTGATCCGCTCCTGTGAGCCCAGTTTTAGATTCCGATGCTTCACTTCAGGTTTACTGTATCCCTTGGACCTTCTTATTGACGATGAAACACAGAAATTGCATCCGAATTCAATAGAAAAGGCACAATGCCGATTTAAGTACAAGAGGACTGACACTCTAAATTTCTATGATTTGAACCTCTCCTGTGACTCCAGTTTTAGATTCCGATGATTCACTTCAGGTTTACTGCATCCCTTGTACCTTTTTATTGACGATGGAACTCAGAAATTGCATCCGAATTTAATACAAAAGGCACAATGACGACTTAAGTACAAGAGGACTGACACTCTAACTTTCAATAATTTAAACCTCTCCTGTGAGTCCAGTTTTAGATTCCGATGCTTCACTTCAGGGATACTGTATACCGTGGACCTTCTTATTGCCGATGAAACACAGAAAATGCATTTGAAATTAATACAAAAGGCACAATGCCGACTTAAGTACAAGAGGACTGTTACTTTAACTTTCTATGATTTGAACCACTCCTGTGAGTCCAGTTTTAGATTCCGATGCTTCTTTTTTGGTTTACTGTATACCTTGGACCTTCTTATTGACGATGAAACACAGAAATTGCATCCGAATTTAATACAAGAGGCACAACGCCGACGTAAGTACAAGAGGACTGACACTCTCATTTCCTATGATTTGACCGCTCCTGTGAGTCCAGTTTTAGATTCCGATGCTTCACTTCAGGTTTACTGTTTCCCTTGGACTTTCTTACTGACGATGAAACACAGAAATTGCATCCGAATTTAATACAAAAGGCACAATGCCGACATAAGTACAAGAGGACTGACACTCAGACTTTTTATGATTTGAACCTTTCCTGTGAGTCCAGTTTTAGATTCCGATGCTTCACTTCAGGATTACTGGATACCTTGGAACTTCTTATTGACGATGAAACACAGAAATTGCATCCGAATTTAATACAAAAGGCACAATGCCGACTTAAGTACAAGAGGACTGACACTCTCACTTTCATTGATTTGAACCTCTCCTGTGAGTACTGTTTTAGATTCCGATGCTTCACTTCAGGTTTACTGTATGCCGTGGACCTTCTTATTGACGATGAAACACAGAAATTGCATCCGAATTTAATACAAAAGGCCCAATGCCGACTTAAGTACAAGAGGACTGACACTCTAACTTTCTATGATTTGAACCTCTTTTGTGAGTCCAGTTTTAGATTCCGATGCTTCACTTCAGGTTTACTGTATCCCTTGTACCATCTTAATGACGATGAAACTCAGAAATTGCATCCGAATTTAATACAAAAGGCACAATGCCGACTTAAGTACAAGAGGACTGGCACTCTAACTTTCTATGATTTGACCCCTCTCCTGTGAGTCCAGTTTTAGATTCCGATGCTTCACTTCAGGTTTACTGTATTTCTTGTACTTTCTTATTGACGATGAAACACAGAAATTGCATCCGAATTTAATACAAAAGGCACAATGCCGACTTAAGTATAAGAGGACTGACACTCTCACTTTCAATGATTTGAACCTCTCCTGTGAGTCCTGTTTTAGATTCCGATGCTTCACTTCAGGTTTACTGTATCCCTTGGACCTTCTTATTGACGATGAAACACAGAGATTGCATCCGAATTTAATACAAAAGGCACAATGCCGACTTAAGCACAAGAGGACTGACACTCTAATTTTCTATGCTTTGAACCTCTCCTGTTTTTCCAGTTTTAGATTCCGATGCTTCACTTGAGGTTTACTGTATCCGTTGGACCTTCTTATTGACGATGAAACACAGAAATTGCATCCGAATTTAATACTAATAGCACAATGCCAACTTTAGTACAAGAGGACTGATACTCTAATTATCTATGATTTGAACCTCTCCTGTGAGTCCAGTTTTAGATTCCGATGCTTCACTTCAGGATTACTGTATCCCTTGGACCTTCTCATTGACGAAGAAACACAGAAATTGCATCCGAGTCTAATACAAAAGTCAAAATGCCGATTTAAACACAAGAGGACTGCCATTCTGACATTCAATGATTTGAACGACTCCTGTGAGTCCAGTTTTAGATGCCGATGCTTCACTTCCGGTTGACTGTATACCTTGGACCTTCTTATTGACGATGAAACACAGAAATTGCAACCGCATTAATTACATAAGGCACAATGCCGACTTAAGTACAAGAGGACTGACACTCTAATATTCTATGATTTGAACCTCTTCTGTGAGTCCAGTTTTAGATTCCGATGCTCCACTTCAGGTTTACTGTATACCTTGGACCTTCTTATTGACGATGAAACACAGAAATTGCATCCGAATTTAATACAAAAGGCACAATGCCGACTTATGTACAAGAGTACTGACACTCTAACTTTCTATGATTTGAACCTCTCCTGTGAGTCCAGTTTCAGATTCCGATGCTTCACTTCAGGGTTACTGTATACCTTGAACCTTCTTATTGACGATGAAACACAGAAATTGCATCCGAATTTAATACAAAATGCTCAATGCCGACTTAAGTACAAGAGGAGTGACACTCTAACTTCCTATGTTTTGAACCTCTCCTGTATGTCCAGTCTTAGATTCCGATGCTTCACTTCAGGTTTACTGTATACCTTGGACCTTCGTATTGACGATGAAACACAGAAATTGCATCCGAATTTAATACAAAATGCACATTGCCGACATAAGTACAAGAGGACTGACACTCTCACTTTCTATTATTTGAACCTCTCCTGTGAGACCAGTTTTAATTCCGATGCTTCACTTCGGGTTAACTGTATCCCTTGTACCTTTTTATTGTCGATGAAACACAGAAATTGCATCCGAATTTAATGCAAAAGGCACAATGACGACTTAAGTACAAGAGGACTGACACACTCATTTTCTATGATTTGAACGTCTCCTGTGAGTCCAGTTTTAGATTCCGATGCTTCACTTCAGGTTTACTGCATACCTTGGAAATTCTTATTGACGATGAAACTCAGAAATTGCATCCGAATTTCATACAAAATGCAAATAGCCGACTTAAGTACAACAGGACTGACACTCTAACTTTCTATGATTTGAACCTCTCCTGTGAGTCCAGTTTTAGATTCCGATGCTTCACTTCAGGTTTACTGTATCCCTTGTACCTTCTTATTGACGATGAAACACAGAAATTGCATCCGAATTTAATACAAAAGGCACAATGCCGACTTAAGTACAAGAGGACTGACACTCTCACTTTCTAGGATTTGAACCTCTCCTGTGAGTCCAGTTTTAGATTCCGATCCTTCACTTCAGGTTTACAGTATCCCTTGGACCTTCTTATTGACGATGACACAGAAATTGCATCCGAATGCAGTAAAAAATTCACAACGTCGACTTAAGTACAAGAGGACTGACACTCTAACTCTCTATGATTTGAACTTCTCCTCTGAGTCCAGTTTTAGATCCCGATGCTTCTCTTCAGTTTTGCTGTATACCTTGGACCTTCTTATTGACGATGAAACACGGAAATTGGATCCGAATTTAATACAAAAGTCACAATGGCGACTTATGTTGAGAGGACTGACACTCTAACTTTCTACGATTTGAACCTCTCCTGTGAGTCCAGTTTTAGATTCCGATGCTTCACTTCAGGTTTACTGTATCCCTTGGACCTTCTTATTGACGATGAAACACAGAAATTGCATCCGAATGTAATTGAAAAGGCACAAGGCCGACTTAAGTACAAGAGGACTGACACTCTAACTTTCTATAATTTGAACTTCTCCTGTGAGTCCAGTTTTAGATCCCGATGCTTCACTTCAGTTTTACTGTATACCTTGGACCTTCCTATTGTCGATGAAACACAGAAATTGGATCCGAACTTAATACAAAAGTCACAATGCCGAGTTATGTACAAGAGGACTGACACTTTAACTTTCGATGATTTCAACCTCTCCTGTGAGTCCAGTTTTTGATGCCAAAGCTTCACTTCAGGATTTCTGTATACCGTGATCCTTCTTATTGACGATGATACGCAGATATTGCATCCGAATTTAATACATACGGCACAATGCCGACTTAAGTGCAAGAGAACTCACACTCTAACTTTCTATGATTTAAACCTAACCTTTGAGTCCAGTTTTAGACTCCAATGCGTCACTTCAGGTTTAATGAATACCTTGGACCTTCTCATTGACGATGAAGCACAGAAATTGCATTTGAATTAAATACAAAAGGCACAATGACGACTTAAGTAAAAGAGGACAGACACTCTAACTTTCTATGATTTGAACTTCTCCTGTGTGTCCAGTTTTACATTCAGATGCTTCATTTCAGTCTTACTGTATACCTTGGACCTTCGTATTGACAATGGAACACAGAAATTGCATCCGAATTAAATACTAAAAGCACAATGCCGACTTCAGTACAAGAGGACTGACACTCTCACTTTCTATGATTTGAACCTCTCCTGACGGTCCAGTTTTAGATTCCGATGCTTCACTTCAGGTTTACTGTATACCTTGTAAGTTCTTATTGACGATTAAACACAGAACTTGCATCGGAATTAAATTCAAAAGGCAAAATGCCGACTTAAGTACAAGAGGATTGACACTCTAACTTTCTACGATTTGAACCTCTCCTGTGAGTCCAGTTTTAGATTCCGATGCATCATTTCGGGTTTACTGTATCCCTTGGACCCTCTTATTGACGATGAAACACAGAAATCGCATCCGAATTTAATACAAAATTCACAATGCCGACTTAACTACAAGCGGACTGACACTCTCACTTTCTATGATTTGAATCTCTCCTGTGAGTTCAGTATTAGATTCCGATGGTTCACTTTAGGTTTACTGTATCCCTTGGACCTTCTTATTGACGATGAAACACAGAAATTGCATCCGAATTTAATACAAAAATCACAATGCCGACGTAAGTACTAGACTACTGACTCTCTAACTTTCTATGATTTGAACCTCTCCTGTGAGTCCACTTTTAGATTCCGATGCTTCACTTCAGGTTTACTGTATCCCTTGGACCTTCTTATTGACGATGAAACACAGAAATTGCATCCGAATTTAATAGAAGAGGCACAAGGCCGACTGAAGTAGAAGAGGACTGACACTGTAACTTTCTACGATTTGAACCTCCCCTGTGAGTCCAGTGTTAGACGCCGATGCTTCACTTCAGGATTTCTGCATACCGTGAACCTTCTTATTGACGATGAAACGCAGAAATTCCATCCGAATTTAATACATAAGGCACAATGCCGACTTAAGTTCAAGAGGACTCACACTCTAACTTTCTATGATTTAAACCTAACCTGTGAGTCCAGTTTTAGACTCCAATGCGTCACTTCAGGTTTATTGTATACCTTGGACCTTCTTATTGACGATGAAGCACAGAAATTGCATTTGAATTTAATACAAAAGGCACAATGACGACTTAAGTAAAAGAGGACTGACACTCTAACTTTCTATGATTTGAACCTCTCCTGTGTGTCGAGTTTTACATTCCGATGCTTCATCTCAGTCTTACTGTATACCTTGGACCTTCGTATTGACAATGGAACACAGAAATTGCATCCGAATTAAATACTAAAAGCACAATGCCGACTTCAGTACAAGAGGACTGACACTCTCACTTTCTATGATTTGAACCTCTCCTGACGGTCCAGTTTTAGATTCCGATGCTTCACTTCAGGTTTACTGTATACCTTGTAAGTTCTTATTGACGATTAAACACAGAACTTGCATCGGAATTCAATTCAAAAGGCAAAATGCCGACTTAAGTACAAGAGGATTGACACTCTAACTTTCTACGATTTGAACCTCTCCTGTGAGTCCAGTTTTAGATTCCGATGCATCATTTCGGGTTTACTGTATCCCTTGGACCCTCTTATTGACGATGAAACACAGAAATTGCATCCGAATTTAATACAAAATTCACAATGCCGACTTAAGTACAAGCGGACTGACACTCTCACTTTCTATGATTTGAATCTCTCCTGTGAGTTCAGTATTAGATTCCGATGGTTCACTTTAGGTTTACTGTATCCCTTGTACCTTCTTATTGACGATGAAACACAGAAATTGCAAACGAATTTAATACAAAAGGCACAATGCCGACTTAGGTACAAGAGGACTGACACTCTAACTTTCTATGATTTGAATCTCTCCTGTGAGTCCAGTTTTAGATTCCGATGGTTCACTTTAGGTTTACTGTATCCCTTGTACCTTCTTATTGACGATGAAACACAGAAATTGCAACCGAATTTAATACAAAAGGCACAATGCCGACTTAAGTACAAGAGGACTGACACTCTAACTTTCTATGATTTAAACCTCTCATGTGAGTCCAGTTTTAGATTCCGATCCTTCACTTCAGGTTTACAGTATCCCTTGGACCTTCTTATTGACGATGACACAGAAATTGCATCCGAATGCAGTAAAAAATTCACAACGTCGACTTAAGTACAAGAGGACTGACACTCTAACTCTCTATGATTTGAACTTCTCCTCTGAGTCCAGTTTTAGATCCCGATGCTTCTCTTCAGTTTTGCTGTATACCTTGGACCTTCTTATTGACGATGAAACACGGAAATTGGATCCGAATTTAATACAAAAGTCACAATGGCGACTTATGTTGAGAGGACTGACACTCTAACTTTCTACGATTTGAACCTCTCCTGTGAGTCCAGTTTTAGATTCCGATGCTTCACTTCAGGTTTACTGTATCCCTTGGACCTTCTTATTGACGATGAAACTCAGAAATTGCATCCGAATGTAATTGAAAAGGCACAAGGCCGACTTAAGTACAAGAGGACTGACACTCTAACTTTCTATGATTTGAACTTCTCCTGTGAGTCCAGTTTTAGATCCCGATGCTTCACTTCAGTTTTACTGTATACCTTGGACCTTCCTATTGTCGATGAAACACAGAAATTGGATCCGAACTTAATACAAAAGTCACAATGCCGAGTTATGTACAAGAGGACTGACACTTTAACTTTCGATGATTTCAACCTCTCCTGTGAGTCCAGTTTTAGATGCCAAAGCTTCACTTCAGGATTTCTGTATACCGTGATCCTTCTTATTGACGATGATACGCAGATATTGCGTCCGAATTTAATACATAAGGCACAATGCCGACTTAAGTGCAAGAGAACTCACACTCTAACTTTCTATGATTTAAGCCTAACCTTTGAGTCCAGTTTTAGACTCCAATGCGTCACTTCAGGTTTAATGAATACCTTGGACCTTCTCATTGACGATGAAGCACAGAAATTGCATTTGAATTAAATACAAAAGGCACAATGACGACTTAAGTAAAAGAGGACTGACACTCTAACTTTCTATGATTTGAACTTCTCCTGTGTGTCCAGTTTTACATTCAGATGCTTCATTTCAGTCTTACTGTATACCTTGGACCTTCGTATTGACAATGGAACACAGAAATTGCATCCGAATTAAATACTAAAAGCACAATGCCGACTTCAGTACAAGAGGACTGACACTCTCACTTTCTATGATTTGAACCTCTCCTGACGGTCCAGTTTTAGATTCCGATGCTTCACTTCAGGTTTACTGTATACCTTGTAAGTTCTTATTGACGATTAAACACAGAACTTGCATCGGAATTAAATTCAAGAGGCAAAATGCCGACTTAAGTACAAGAGGATTGACACTCTAACTTTCTACGATTTGAACCTCTCCTGTGAGTCCAGTTTTAGATTCCGATGCATCATTTCGGGTTTACTGTATCCCTTGGACCCTCTTATTGACGATGAAACACAGAAATCGCATCCGAATTTAATACAAAATTCACAATGCCGACTTAACTACAAGCGGACTGACACTCTCACTTTCTATGATTTGAATCTCTCCTGTGAGTTCAGTATTAGATTCCGATGGTTCACTTTAGGTTTACTGTATCCCTTGGACCTTCTTATTGACGATGAAACACAGAAATTGCATCCGAATTTAATACAAAAATCACAATGCCGACGTAAGTACTAGACTACTGACTCTCTAACTTTCTATGATTTGAACCTCTCCTGTGAGTCCACTTTTAGATTCCGATGCTTCACTTCAGGTTTACTGTATCCCTTGGACCTTCTTATTGACGATGAAACACAGAAATTGCATCCGAATTTAATAGAAAAGGCACAAGGCCGACTGAAGTAGAAGAGGACTGACACTGTAACTTTCTACGATTTGAACCTCTCCTGTGAGTCCAGTGTTAGACGCCGATGCTTCACTTCAGGATTTCTGCATACCGTGAACCTTCTTATTGACGATGAAACGCAGAAATTCCATCCGAATTTAATACATAAGGCACAATGCCGACTTAAGTTCAAGAGGACTCACACTCTAACTTTCTATGATTTAAACCTAACCTGTGAGTCCAGTTTTAGACTCCAATGCGTCACTTCAGGTTTATTGTATACCTTGGACCTTCTTATTGACGATGAAGCACAGAAATTGCATTTGAATTTACTACAAAAGGCACAATGACGACTTAAGTAAAAGAGGACTGACACTCTAACTTTCTATGATTTGAACCTCTCCTGTGTGTCGAGTTTTACATTCCGATGCTTCATCTCAGTCTTACTGTATACCTTGGACCTTCGTATTGACAATGGAACACAGAAATTGCATCCGAATTAAATACTAAAAGCACAATGCCGACTTCAGTACAAGAGGACTGACACTCTCACTTTCTATGATTTGAACCTCTCCTGACGGTCCAGTTTTAGATTCCGATGCTTCACTTCAGGTTTACTGTATACCTTGTAAGTTCTTATTGACGATTAAACACAGAACTTGCATCGGAATTCAATTCAAAAGGCAAAATGCCGACTTAAGTACAAGAGGATTGACACTCTAACTTTCTACGATTTGAACCTCTCCTGTGAGTCCAGTTTTAGATTCCGATGCATCATTTCGGGTTTACTGTATCCCTTGGACCCTCTTATTGACGATGAAACACAGAAATTGCATCCGAATTTAATACAAAATTCACAATGCCGACTTAAGTACAAGCGGACTGACACTCTCACTTTCTATGATTTGAATCTCTCCTGTGAGTTCAGTATTAGATTCCGATGGTTCACTTTAGGTTTACTGTATCCCTTGTACCTTCTTATTGACGATGAAACACAGAAATTGCAAACGAATTTAATACAAAAGGCACAATGCCGACTTAGGTACAAGAGGACTGACACTCTAACTTTCTATGATTTGAATCTCTCCTGTGAGTCCAGCTTTAGATTCCGATGGTTCACTTTAGGTTTACTGTATCCCTTGTACCTTCTTATTGACGATGAAACACAGAAATTGCAACCGAATTTAATACAAAAGGCACAATGCCGACTTAAGTACAAGAGGACTGACACTCTAACTTTCTATGATTTAAACCTCTCATGTGAGTCCAGTTTTAGATTCCAATGCTTCACTTCAGGTTTACAGTATCCCTTGGACCTTCTTATTGACGATGAAAGGCAGAAATTGCATCCGAATTTAATGCAAAAGGCACAATGCAGACTTAAGTACAAGAGGCCTGACACTGTAAATTTCTATGTTTTGAACCTATCCTGTGAGTCCAGTTTTAGATTCCGATGCTTTACTTCAGGTTTACTGTATCCCTTGGACCTTCTTATTGATGATGAAACAGAGAAATTGCATCCGAATTTAATACAAAAAGCACAATGCCGACTTAAGTACAAGAGGACTGACACTCAAACTTTCTATGATTTGAATCTCTCCTGTGAGTTCAGTATTAGATTCCGATGGTTCACTTTAGGTTTACTGTATCCCTTGTACCTTCTTATTGACGATGAAACACAGAAATTGCAAACGAATTTAATACAAAAGGCACAATGCCGACTTAGGTACAAGAGGACTGACACTCTAACTTTCTATGATTTGAATCTCTCCTGTGTGTCCAGTTTTAGATTCCGATGCTTCACATCAGTTTTACTGTATCCCTTGGACCTTCTTATTGACGATGAAACACAGAAATTGCATCCGAATGTAATACAAAAATCACAATGCCGACGTAAGTACTAGACTACAGACTGTCTAACTTTCTATGATTTGAACCTCTCCTGTGAGTCCACTTTTAGATTCCGATGCTTCACTTCAGGTTTACTGTATCCCTTGTGCCTTCTTATTGACGATGAAACACAGAAATTGCATCCGAATTTAATAGAAAAGGCACAAGGCCGACTTAAGTAGAAGAGGACTGACACTCTAACTTTCTATGATTTGAACTTCTCCTGTGAGTCCAGTTTTAGATCCCGATGCCTCACTTCAGTTTTACTGTATACCTTGGACCTTCTTATTGACGATGAAACACAGATATTGGATCCGAATTCAATACAAAGAGCACAATGCCGACTTATGTACAAGAGGACTGACACTCTAACTTTCTATGATTTGAATCTCTCCTGTGAGTTCAGTTTTAGATGCCGATGCTTCACTTCAGGATTTCTGTATACCGTGAACCTTCTTATTGACGATGAAACGCAGAAATTGCATCCGGATTTAATACATAAGGCACAATGCCGACTTAAGTACAAGAGGACTCACACTCTAACTATCTATGATTTGAACCTATCCTGTGAGTCCAGTTTTAGATTGCGATGCTTCACTTCAGGTTTACTGTATACCTTGGACCATCTTATTGACGATGAAGAACAGAAATTGTATTTGAATTTAATACAAAAGGCACAATGCCCACTTAAGTAAAAGAGGACTGACACTCTAACTTTCTATGATTTGAACCTCTCCTGTGTGTTCAGTTCTAGATTCCGATGCTTCACTTCAGTTTTACTGTATACCTTGGACCTTCTTATTTGCGATGAAACACAGAAATTGCATCCGAATTAATTACAAAAGGCACAATGCCGTCTTAAGTACAAGAGGACTGACACTCTCACTTTCTACGATTTGAACCTCTCCTGTGAGTCCAGTTTTAGATTCCGATGCTTCACTTCAGGTTTACTGTATACCTTGTAAGTTCTTATTGACGATTAAACACAGAAGTTGCATCGAAATTAATACAAAAGTCTCAATGCCGACATAAGTACAAGAGGACTGACACTCTAACTTTCTATGATTTGAACGTCTCCTGTGAGACCAGTTTTAGATGCCGATGCGTCACTTCCAGTTGACTGTATTCCTTGGACCTTCTTATTGACGATCAAACACAGAAATTGCAACCAAATTTAATACATAAGGCACAATGCCGACTTAAGTACAAGAGGACTGACACTCTAATTTTCTATGATTTGAACCTCTCCTGTGAGTCCAGTTTTAGATTCCGATGCTTCACTTTTTGTTCTCTGTATTCCTTGGACCTTCTTATTGACGATGAAACAGAGAAATTGGCATACGAATTTAATACAAAAGGCACAATGCCGAGTTTAGTACAAGAGGACCGACACTCTAATTTTCTATGATTTGAACCTCTCCTGTGAGTCCAGTTTTAGATTCCGATGCTTCACTTCAGGTTTTCTGTATACCTTGGGCCATCTTATTGTCGATGAAACACAGAAATTGCATCCGAATTTAATACAAAATGCACAATGCCGACTTAAGTGCAAGAGGAGTGACACTCTAACTTTCTATGTTTTGAACCTCTCCTGTGTGTCCAGTTTTAGATTCCGATGCTTCACTTCAGGTTTACTGTATACCTTGGACCTTCTTATTGACGATGAAACACAGAAATTGCATCCGAATTTAATACAAAAGGCACAATTCCGACTTATGTACAAGAGTACTGACACTATAACTTTCTATGATTTGAACCTCTCCTGTGAGTCCAGTTTTAGATTCCGATGCTTCACTTCAGGTTTACTGTATACCTTGGACCTTCTTATTGACGATGAAACACAGAAATTGCATCCGAATTTAATACAAAATGCACAATGCCGACTTAAGTACAAGAGGAGTGACACTCTAACTTTCTATGCTTTGAACCTCTCCTGTGTGTCCAGTTTTAGATTCCGATGCTTCACTTCAGGTTTACTGTATACCTTGGACCTTCTTATTAACGATGAAACACAGGAATTGCATCCGAATGTAATACAAAAGGCACATTGCCGACATAAGTACAAGACGACTGACACACTCACTTCCTATTATTTGAACCTCTCCTGTGAGTCCAGTTTTAGATTCCGATGCTTCACTTCGGGTTAACTGTATCCCTTGTACCTTTCTATTGACGATGAAACACAGAAATTGCATCCGAATTTAATACAAAAGGCACAATGACGACTTAAATACAAGAGGACTGACACTCTCATTTTCTATGATTTGAACCTCTCCTGTGAGTCCAGATTTTGATTCCGATGCTTCACTTCAGGTTTACTGTATACCTTGGACCTTCTTATTGACGATGAAACACAGAAATTGCATCCGAATTTAATACAAAAGGCGCAATGCCGACTTAAGTACTAGAGGACTGACACTCTAACTTTCTATGATTTGAACCTCTCCTGTGAGCCAATTTTTAGATTCCAATGCTTCACTTCAGGTTTACTGTATCCCTTGTACCTTTTTATTGACGATGAAACACAGAAATTGCATCCGAATTTAATACAAAAGGCACAATGCCGACTTAAGTACAAGAGGTCTGACACTCTAACTTTCTATGACTTAAAACTATCCTGTGAGACCAGTTTTAGATTCCGATGCTTCACTTCAGGTTTAATGTATACCTTGGACCTTCTTATTGACGATTAAGCACAGATATTGCATTTGAATTTAATACAAAAGGCACAATGACGACTTAAGTAAAAGAGGACTGACATTCTAACTTTCTATGATTTGAACCTCACCTGTGTGTCCAGTTTTAGATTCCGATGCTTCATTTCAGTCTTACTGTATAGCTTGGACCTTCGTATTGACGATGGAACACAGAAATTGCATCCGAATTTAATACAAAAGGCACAATGCCGACTTAAGTACAAGAAGACTGAGACTCTCACTTTCTATGATTTGAACCTCTCCTGACAGTCCAGTTTTAGATTCCGATGCTTCACTTCAGGTTTACTGTATACCTTGTAAGTTCTTATTGACGATTAAACACAGAAATTGCATCGGAATTACATTCAAAAGGCAAAATGTCGACTTAAGTACAAGAAGATTGACACTCTCACTTTCTATGATTTGAACCTCTCCTGTGAGTCCAGTTTTAGTTTCCGATGCTTCACTTCAGGTTTACTGCATCGTTTGGACCTTCTTATTGACGATGAAACACAGAAATTGCATCCGAATTTAATAGAAAAGGCACAAGGCCGACTTAAGTAGAAGAGGACTGACACTCTAACTTTCTATGATTTGAACTTCTCCTGTGAGTCCAGTTTTAGATCCCGATGCTTCACTTCAGTTTTACTGTATACCTTGGACCTTCTTATTGACGATGAAACACAGAAATTGGATCCGAATTCAATACAAAAGTCACAATGCCGACTTATGTACAAGAGGACTGACACTCTAACTTTCTATGATTTGAACCTCTCCTGTGAGTTCAGTTTTAGATGCCGATGCTTCACTTCAGGATTTCTGTATACCGTGAACCTTCTTATTGACGATGAAACGCAGAAATTGCATCCGAATTTAATACGTAAGGCACAATGCCGACTTAAGTACAAGAGGACTCACACTCTAACTATCTATGATTTGAACCCATCCTGTGAGTCCAGTTTTAGATTGCGATGCTTCACTTCAGGTTTACTGTATACCTTGGACCTTCTTATTGACGATGAAACACAGAAATTGCATTTGAATTTAATACAAAATGCACATTGCCCACTTAAGTAAAAGAGGACTGACACTCTAACTTTCTATGATTTGAAACTCTCCTGTGTGTCCAGTTTTAGATTCCGATGCTTCACTTCAGTTTTACTGTATAACTTGGACTTTCTTATTTGCGATGAAACACAGAAATTGCATCCGAATTAATTACAAAAGGCACAATGCCGTCTTAAGTACAAGTGGACTGACACTCTAACTTTCTATGATTTGAACGTCTCCTGTGAGTCCAGTTTTAGATGCCGATGCTTCACTTCCAGTTGACTGTATACCTTGGACCTTCTTATTGACGTTGAAACACAGAAATTGCAACCGAATTTAATACATAAGGCACAATGCCGACTAAAGTACAAGAAGACTGACACTCTAATTTTCTATGATTTGAACCTCTCCTGTGAGTCCAGTTTTAGATTCCGATGCTTCACTTTTTGTCCACTGTATTCCTTGGACCTTCGTATTGACGATGAAACACAGAAATTGCATCCGAATTTAATACAAAATGCACAATGCCGACTTAAGTGCAAGATGAGTGACACTCTAACTTTCTATGTTTTGAACCTCTCCTGTGTGTCAAGTTTTACATTCCGATGCTTCACTTCAGGTTTACTGTATACCTTGTAAGTTCTTATTGACGATTAAACACAGAAATTGCATCGGAATTAAATTCAAAAGGCAAAATGTCGACTTAAGTACAAGAGGATTGACACTCTAACTTTCTACGATTTGAACCTCCCCTGTGAGTCCAGTTTTAGATTCCGAAGCATCATTTCGAGCTTACTGTATCCCTTGGACCCTCTTATTGACGATGTAACACAGAAATTGCATCCGAATTTAATACAAAATTCACAATGCCGACTTAAGTACAAACGGACTGAGACTCTCACTTTCTATGATTTGAACCTCTCCTGTGAGTCCAGTTTTAGTTTCCGATGCTTCACTTCAGGTTTACTGCATCGTTTGGACCTCCTTATTGACGAAGAAACACAGAAATTGCATCCGAATATAATACAAAAGCACAATGCCGACTTAGGTACAAGAGGACTGACACTCTAACTTTCTATGATTGAAACCTCTCCTGTGAGTCCAGTTTTAGATTCCGATGCTTCACTTCAGGTTTACTATATCCCTTGGACCTTCTTATTGACGATGAAACACAGAAATTGCATCCGAATTTAATAGAAAAGCCACAAGGCCGACTTAAGTAGAAGTGGACTGACACTCTACCTTTCTATGATTTGAACCTCTCCTGTGAGTTCAGTTTTAGATGCCGATGCTTCACTTCAGGATTTCTGTATACCGTGAACCTTCTTACTGACGATGAAACGCAGAAATTGCATCCGAATTTAATACCTAAGGCACAATGCCGACTTAAGTACAAGAGGACTCACACTCTAACTATCTATGATTTGAACCCATCCTGTAAGTCCAGTTTTAGATTGCGATGCTTCACTTCAGGTTTACTGTATACCTTGGACCTTCTTATTGACGATGAAACACAGAAATTGCATTTGAATTTAATACAAAATGCACATTGCCCACTTAAGTAAAAGAGGACTGACACTCTAACTTTCTATGATTTGAAACTCTCCTGTGTGTCCAGTTTTAGATTCCGATGCTTCACTTCAGTTTTACTGTATACCTTGGACTTTCTTATTTGCGATGAAACACAGAAATTGCATCCGAATTAATTACAAAAGGCACAATGCCGTCTTAAGTACAAGTGGACTGACACTCTAACTTTCTATGATTTGAACGTCTCCTGTGAGTCCAGTTTTAGATGCCGATGCTTCACTTCCAGTTGACTGTATACCTTGGACCTTCTTATTGACGTTGAAACACAGAAATTGCAACCGAATTTAATACATAAGGCACAATGCCGACTTAAGTACAAGAAGACTGACACTCTAATTTTCTATGATTTGAACCTCTCCTGTGAGTCCAGTTTTAGATTCCGATGCTTCACTTTTTGTCCACTGTATTCCTTGGACCTTCGTATTGACGATGAAACACAGAAATTGCATCCGAATTTAATACAAAATGCACAATGCCGACTTAAGTGCAAGATGAGTGACACTCTAACTTTCTATGTATTGAACCTCTCCTGTGAGTCCAGTTTTAGATTCCGATGCTTCACTTCAGGTTTACTGTATACCTTGGACCTTCTTATTAACGATGAAACACAGAAATTGCATCCGAATTTAATACAGAAGGCACAATGCCGACTTATGTGCAAGAGTACTGACACTATAACTTTCTATGATTTGACCCTCTCCTGTGAGCCCAGTTTTAGATGCCGATGCTTCACTTCAGGATTTCTGTATACCGTGAACCTTCTTATTGACGATGAAACGCAGAAATTGCATCCGAATTTAATACATGAGGCACAATTCCGACTTATGTTCAAGAGGACTCACAGTCTATCTTTCTATGACTTAAACCTATCCTGTGAGTCCAGTTTTAGATTCCGATGCTACACTTCAGGTTTACTGTATACCTTGGACATTCTTATTGACGATGAAGCACAGAAATTGCTTTTGGATTTAATACAAAAGGCACAATGCCGACATAAGTACAAGAGAACTGACACTCTAACTTTCAATGATTTGAACCTCTCCTGTGTGTCCAGTTTTAGATACCGATGCTTCACTTCAGTTTTACTGTAAACCTTGGACCTTCATATTGACGATGAAACATAGAAATTGCATCCGAATTTAATACAAAAGGCACAATGAAGACTTAAGTACAAGAGGACTGACACTCTCACTTCCTATGATTTGAACCTCTCCTGTGAGTCCAGTTTTAGATTCCGATGCTTCACTTCAGGTTTACTGTATCCCTTGGACCTTCTTATTGACGATGAAACACAGAAATTGCATCCGAATTTAATACAAAAGGCACAATGCCGACTTAAGTACAAGAGGACTGACAAACTCTATTTCTATGATTTGAACCTCTCCTGTGAGTCCAGTTTTGGATTCCGATCCTTCACTTCAGGTTTACAGTATCCCTTGGACTTTCTTATTGACGAAGAAACACAGAAATTGCATCCGAATTTAATAAAAAGGGCACAAGGCCGACTTAAGTACAAGGGGACTGACACTCTAACTCTCTATGATTTGAACTTCTCATCTGAGTCCAGTTTTAGATCCCGATGCTTCACTTCAGTTTTACTGTATACCTTGGACCTTCTTATTGACGATGAAACACAGAAATTGGATCCGAATTTAATACAAAAGTCACAATGCCGACTTATGTTGAGAGGACTGACACTCTAACTTTCTATGATTTGACCCTCTCCTGTGAGTCCAGTTTTAGATGCCGATGCTTCACTTCAGGTTTTCTGTATACCGTGAACCTTCTTATTGACGATGAAACGCAGAAATTGCATCCGAATTTAATACATAAGGCACAATTCCGACTTATGTTCAAGAGGACTCACAGTCTATCTTTCTATGACTTAAACCTATCCTGTAAGTCCAGTTTTAGATTCCGATGCTTCACTTCAGGTTTACTGTATACCTTGTAAGTTCTTATTGACGATTAACCACAGAAATTGCATCCGAATTTAATACAAAAGGCACAATGCCGACTTAAGTACAAGTGGACTGACACTCTAACTTTCTATGATTTGAATCTCTCCTGTGAGGCCAGTTTTAGATTCCTATGGTTCACTTTAGGTTTACTGTATGCCTTGTACCTTCTTATTGACGATGAAACACAGAAATTGCAACCGATTTTAATACAAAAGGCACAATGCCGACTTAGGTACAAGAGGACTGACACTCTAACTTTCTATGATTTAAACCTCTCCTGTGAGTCCAGTTTTAGATTCCAATGCTTCACTTCAGGTTTACTGTATCCCTTGGACCTTCTTATTGACGATGAATCGCAGACATTGCATCCGAGTTTAACGCAAAAGACACAATGCAGACTTAAGTACAAGAGGCCTGACACTGTAACTTTCTATGCTTTGAACCTATCCTGTGAGTCCAGTTTTAGATTCCGATGTTTCACTTCAGGTTTACTGTATACCTTGTAAATTCTTATTGACGATGAATCACAGAAATTGAATCCGAATTTAATACAAAAGGCACAATGCCGATTTAAGTACAAGAGGACTGACACTCTAACTTTCTATGATTTGAATCTCTCCTGTGTGTCCAGTTTTAGATTCCTATGCTTCACTTCAGTTTTACTGTGTACCTTGGACCTTCTTATTGACGATGAAACACAGGAATTGCATCCGAATTTAATACAAAAGGCACAATGCCGACTTAAGTACAAGAAGACTGACACTCTAACTTTCTATGATTTGAACCTCTCCTGTGAGTCCAGTTTTATATTCCGATGCTTCACTTCAGGTATACTTTATCCCTTGGACATTCTTATTGACGATGAGTCACAGAAATTGAATCCGAATTTAATACAAAAGGCACAATGCCGACTTAAGTACAAGTGGACTGACACTCTAACTTTCTATGATTTGAACCTCTCCTGTGTGTCCAGTTTTAGATTCCGATGCTTCACTTCAGTTTGCTGTGTACCTTGGACCCTCTTATTGACGATGAAACACAGAAATTGTATCCGAATTAAATACAAAAGGCACAATGCCGACTTAAGTACAAGAGGACTGACACTCTCACCTTCTATGATTTGTACCTCTCCTGTGAGTCCAGTTTTAGATTCCGATGCTTCACTTCAGGTTTACTGTATCCCTTGGACCTTCTTATTGACGATGAAACACAGAAATTGCATCCGAATTTAATACAAAAGGCACAATGCCGACTTAAGTACTAGACTACTGACTCTCTAACTTTCTATGATTTGAACCTCTCCTGTGAGTCCACTTTTTGATTCCGATGCTTCACTTCAGGTTTACTGTATCCCTTGGACCTTCTTATTGACGATGAAATACAGAAATTGCATCCGAATTTAATAAAAAAGGCACAAGGCCGACTTAAGTAGAAGAGGACTGACACTCTAACTTTCTACGATTTGAACTTCGCCTGTGAGTCCAGTTTTAGATCCCGATGCTTCACTTCAGTTTTACTGTATACCTTGGACCTTCTTATTGGCGATGAAACACAGAAATTGGATCCGAATTTAATACAAAAGTCACAATGCCGACTTATGTACAAGAGGACTGACACTCTAACTTTCTATGATTTGAACCTCTCCTTTGAGTCCAGTTTTAGATTCCGATGTTTCACTTCAGGTTTACTGTATACCTTGTAAATTCTTATTGACGATTAAACACAGAAATTGAGTCGGAATTAAATACAAAAGGCACAATGCCGACTTAAGTACAAGAGGATTGACACTCTAACTTCCTACGATTTGAACCTCTCCTGTGAGTCCAGTTTTAGATTCCGATGCTTCATTTCAGGTTTACTGTATCACTTGCACCTTCTCATTGACGATGAAACACAGAAATTGCATCCGAATTTAATACAAAATTCACAGTGCCGACTTAACTCCAAGCGGACTGACACTCTCAATATCTATGATTTGAACCTCTCCTGTCAGTCCAGTTTTAGATTCCGATGCTTCACTTCAGGTTTACTGTATCGCTTGGACCTCCTTGTTGACGATGAAACACAGAAATTGCATCCGAATTTCATAAAAAAGGCACAATGCCGACTTAGGTACAAGTGGACTGACACTCTAACTTGTTATGAATTGAACCTCTCCTGTGAATCCAGTTTTAGATCCGATGCTTCACTTCAGGTTTACTGTATACCTTGGACCTTCTTATTGACGATGATACACAGAAATTGCATCCGAATTTAATACAAAAGTCACAATGCCGACTTATGTACAAGAGGACTGACACTCTAACTTTCTATGATTTGAACCTCTCCTGAGAGTCCAGTTTTAGATTCCGATGCTTCACCTTTTGTTCACTGTATCCCTTGGAGCTCCTTATTGACGATGAAACAGAGAAATTTGCATCCGAATTTAATACAAAACTCACAATGCCGAGTTTAGTACAACAGAACTGACACTCTAACTTTCTATGATTTGAACCTCTCCTGTGTGTCCAGTTTTAGATCCGGTGCTTCACTTCAGGTTAACTGTATGCCTTGTACCTAAGTATTGACGATGAAACACAGAAATTGCATCCGAATTTAATACAAAAGGCACATTGACGACTTAAGAACAAGAGGACTGACTCTCTCACTTTCTATGATTTGAACCTCTCCTGTGAGTCCAGTTTTAGATTCCGATGCTTCACTATAGGTTTACTGTATACCTTGGACCTTCTTATTGACGATGATACACAGAAATTGCATCGGAATTTAATACAAAAGGCACAATGCCGACTTAAGTCCAAGAGGACTGACACTCTAACTTTCTATGATTTAAACCTCTCCTGTGAGTCCAGTTTTAGATTCCAAAGCTTCACTTCAGGCTTACTGTATCCTTTGGACCTTCTTATTGACGATGAAACGCAGAAATTGCATCCGAATTTAATGCAAAAGGCACAATGCAGACTTAAGTAGAAGAGGCCCGACACTGTAACTTTCTATGTTTTGAACCTATCCTGTGAGTCCAGTTTTAGATTCCGATGTTTCACTTCAGGTTTACTGTATCCCTTGGACCTTCTTCTTGACGATGCAACACAGAAACTGCATCCGAATTTAAAACAAAAGGCACAATGCCGACTTAAGTACAAGAGGACTGACACTCTAACTTTCTATGATTTGAACCTCTCCTGTGAGTCCAGTTTTAGATTCCGATGCTTCACTTCAGGTATACTGTATCCCTTGGACATTCTTATTGACGATGAATCACAGAAATTGAATCCGAATTTAATACAAAAGGCACAATGCCGACTTAAGTACAAGTGGACTGACACTCTAACTTTCTATGATTTGAATCTCTCTTGTGAGTCCAGTTTTAGATTCCGATGGTTCACTTTAGGTTTACTGTATCCCTTGTACCTCCTTATTGACGATGAAACACAGAAATTGCAACCGAATTTAATACAAAAGGCACAATGCCGACTTAAGTACAAGAGGACTGACACTCTAACTTTCTATTGTTTAAACCTCTTCTGTGAGTCCAGTTTTAGATTCCAATGCTTCACTTCAGGTTTACTGTATCCCTTGGACCTTCTTATTGACGATGAAACGCAGACATTGCATCCGAATTTAATGCAAAAGACACAATGCAGACTTAAGTACAAGAGCCCTGACACTGTAACTTTCTATGTTTTGAACCTATCCTGTGAGTCCAGTTTTAGATTCCGATGCTTCACTTTAGGTTTACTGTATCCCTTGGACATTCTTATTGACGATGAAACACAGAAATTGCATCCGAATTTAATACAAAAGGCACAATGCCGACTTAAGTACAAGAGGACTGACACTCTAACTTTCTATGATTTGAATCTCTCCTGTGAGTCCAGTTTTAGATTCCGATGCTTCGCTTCAGGTATACTGTATCCCTTGGACATTCGTAATGACGATGAATCACAGAAATAGAATCCGAATTTAATACAAAAGGCACAATGCCGACTTAAGTACAAGAGGACTGACACTCTAACACTCTATGATTTGAACCTCACCTGTAAGTCCAGTTTTAGATTCCGATGCTTTACTTTTGGTTTACTGTATACCTTGGACCTTTTTATTGACGATGAAACACAAAAATTGCATCCGAATTTAATACAAAAGGCACAATGCCGACTTAAGTACAAGAGGACTGACACTCTAACTTTCTATGATTTGAACCTCTCCTGTGTGTCCAGTTTTAGATTCTGATGCTTCACTTCAGTTTTACTGTGTACCTTGGACCTTCTTATTGACGATGAAACACAGAAATTGTATCCGAATTAAATACAAAAGGCACAATGCCGACTTAAGTACAAGAGGACTGACACTCTCACCTTCTATGATCTGTACCTCTCCTGTGAGTCCAGTTTTAGATTCCGATGCTTCACTTCAGGTTTACTGTATCCCTTGGACCTTCTTATTGACGATGAAACACAGAATTGCATCCGAATTTAATACAAAACGCACAATGCCGACTTAAGTACTAGACTACTGACTCTCTAACTTTCTATGATTTGAACCTCTCCTGTGAGTCCACTATTTGATTCAGATGCTACACTTCATTTTTACTAGATCCCTTGGACCTTCTTATTGACAATGAAATACAGAAATTGCATCCGAATTTAATAAAAAAGGCACAAGGCCGTCTTATGTAGAAGAGGACTGACACTCTAACTTTCTACGATTTGAACTTCGCCTGTGAGTCCAGTTTTAGATCCCGATGCTCCACTTCAGTTTTACTGTATACCTTGGACCTTCTTATTGACGATGAAACACAGAAATTGGATCCGAATTCAATTCAAAAGTCACAATGCCGACTTATGTACAAGAGGACTGACACTCTAACTCTCTATGATTTGAACCTCACCTGTTAATCCAGTTTTAGATGCCGATGCTTCACTTCAGGATTTCTGTACACCGTGAACCTTCTTATTGACGATGAAACACAGAAATTGCATCCGAATTTAATACAAAAGGCACAATGCCGACTTAAGTACTAGAGGACTGACCCTCTAACTTTCTATGATTTGAACCACTCCTGTGGGTCCAGTTGTAGATTCCGAAGCTTCATTTCAGGTTTACTATATCCCTTGGACCTTCTTATTGACGATGAAACACACAAATTGCATCCGAATTTAATAAAAAAGGCACAATGCCGACTTAAGTACAAGAGGACTGACACTCTAACTTTCTATGATTTGAACCTCTCCTTTGAGTCCAGTTTTAGATTCCGATGTTTCACTTCAGGTTTACTGTATACCTTGTAAATTCTTATTGACGATTAAACACAGAAATTGAGTCGGAATTAAATACAAAAGGCACAATGCCGACTTAAGTACAAGTGGATTGACACTCTAACTTCCTACGATTTGAACCTCTCCTGTGAGTCCAGTTTTAGATTCCGATGCTTCATTTCAGGTTTACTGTATCACTTGCACCTTCTCATTGACGATGAAACACAGAAATTGCATCCGAATTTAATACAAAATTCACAATGCCGACTTAACTCCAAGCGGACTGACACTCTCACTATCTATGATTTGAACCTCTCCTGTGAGTCCAGTTTTAGATTCCGATGCTTCACTTCAGGTTTACTGTATCGCTTGGACCTCCTTGTTGACGATGAAACACAGAAATTGCATCCGAATTTCATACAAAAGGCACAATGCCGACTTAGGTACAAGTGGACTGACACTCTAACTTGTTATGAATTGAACCTCTCCTGTGGATCCAGTTTTAGATCCGATGCCTCACTTCAGGTTTACTGTATACCTTGGACCTTCTTATTGACGATGATACACAGAAATTGCATCCGAAGTTAATACAAAAGTCACAATGCCGACTTATGTACAAGAGGACTGACACTCTAACTTTCTATGATTTGAACCTCTCCTGAGAGTCCTGTTTTAGATTCCGATGCTTCACCTTTTGTTCACTGTATCCCTTGGAGCTTCTTATTGACGATGAAACAGAGAAATTTGCATCCGAATTTAATACAAAACTCACAATGCCGAGTTTAGTACAACAGAACTGACACTCTAACTTTCTATGATTTGAACCTCTCCTGTGAGTCCAGTTTTAGATGCCGATGCTTCACATGAGGATTTCTGTATACCGTGAAACTTCTTATTGACGATGAAACGCAGAAATTGCATCCGAATTAAATACATAAGGCACAATGCCGACTTAATTACAAGAGGACTCACACTCTAACTTTCTATGATTTGAACCTCTCCTGTGTGGCCAGTTTTAGATCCGATGCTTCACTTCAGGTTAACTGTATGCCTTGTACCTAATTATTGACGATGAAACACAGAAATTGCATCCGAATTTAATACAAAAGGCACATTGACGACTTAAGAACAAGAGGACTGACACTCTCACTTTCTATGATTTGAACCTCTCCTGTGAGTCCAGTTTTAGATTCCGATGCTTCACTTCAGGTTTACTGTATACCTTGGACCTTCTTATTGACGATGATACACAGAAATTGCATCCGAATTTAATGCAAAAGGCACAATGCCGACTTAAGTAAAAGGGGACTGACACTCCAAGTTTCTATCATTTGAACCTCTCCTGTGAGTCCAGATTTAGATTCCGATGCTTCACTTCAGGTTTACTGTATACCTTGGACCTTCTTATTGACGATGAAACACAGAAATTGCATCCGAATTTAATACAAAAGGCACAATGCCGACTTAAGTACAAGAGGACTGTCACTCTAACTTTCTATGATTTGAACCTCTCCTGTGAGTCCAGTTGTAGATTCCGATGCTTCACTTCAGGTTTACTGTATCCCTTGTACCTTCTTATTGACGATGAAACACAGAAATTGCATCCAAAATTAATACAAAAGGCACAATGCCGACTTAAGTACAAGAGGACTGACACTCTCACTTTCTATGATTTGAACCTCTCCTGTGAGTCCAGTTTTAGATTCCGATGTTTCACTTCAGGTTTACTGTATACCTTGTAAATTCTTATTGACGATTAAACACAGAAATTGAGTCGGAATTAAATACAAAAGGCACAATGCCGACTTATGTACAAGAGGACTGACACTCTTACTGTCTATGATATGAACCTCTCCTGTGAGTCCAGTGTAGATGCCGATGCTTCACTTCAGGATTTCTGTATACCGTGAACCTTCTTATTGACGATGAAACGCAGAAATTGCATCCGAATTAAATACATGAGGCACAATGCCGACTTAAGTACAAGAGGACTCACACTCTAACTTCCTATGTTTTAAACCTATCCTGTGAGTCAAGTTTTACATTCCGATGCTTACCTTCAGGTTTACTGTATACCTTGGACCTTCTTATTGACGATGAAACACAGAAATTGCATCCCAATTTAATACAAAATGCACAATGCCGACTAAAGTACAAGAGGAGTGACAGTCTAACTTTCTATGTTTTGAACCTCTCCTCTGTGTCCAGTTTTAGATTCCGATGCTTCACTTCAGGTTTACTGTATACCTTGGACCTTCTTATTGACAATGAAACACAGAAATTGCATCCGAATTGAATACAAAAGGCACAATGCCGACATAAGTACAAGAGGACTGACACTCTCACTTTCTATTATTTGAACCTCTCCAGTGAGTCCAGTTTTAGATTCCGATGCTTCACTTCAGGTTAACTGTATCCCTTGTACCTTCTTATTGACGATGAAACACAGAAATTGCATCCGAATTTAATACAAAAGGCACAATGACGACTTAAGTACAAGAGGACTGACACTCTCACTTCCTATGATTTGAACCTCTCCTGTGAGTCCAGTTTTAGATACCGATGCATCATTTCGGGTTTACTGTATCCCTTGGACCCTCTTATTGACGATTAAACACTGAAATTGCATCCAAATTTAATACAAAATTCGCCATGCCGACTTAAGTACAAGCGGACTGACACTCTCAATTTCTATGATTTGAACCTCTCCTGTGAGTCCAGTTTTAGTTTCCGATGCTTCACTTCAGGTTTACTCTATCGCTTGGACCTCCTTATTGACGATGAAACACAGAAATTGCATCCGAATATCATACAAAAGGCACAATGCCGACTTAAGTACAAGTGGACTGACACTCTAACTTTCTATGATTTGAATCTCTCCTGTGAGTCCAGTTTTAGATTCCGATGGTTCACTTTAGGTTTACTGTATCCCTTGTACATTCTTATTGACGATGAAACACAGAAATTGCAACCAAATTGAATACAAAAGGCACAATGCCGACTTAAGTACAAGAGGACTGACACTCTAACTTTGTATGATTTAAACCTCTCCTGTGAGTCCAGTTTTAGAATCCAATGCTTCACTTCACGTTTACTGTATCCCTTGGACCTTCTTCTTGACGATGAAACTCAGAAATTGCATCCGAAATTAATGCAAAAGACACAATGCAGACTTAAGTACAAGAGGCCTGACACTGTAACTATGTATGCTTTGAACCTATCATGTGAGTCCAGTTTTAGATTCCGATGCTTCACTTTAGGTTTACTGTATACCTTGGACCTTCTTATTGACGATGAAACACAGAAATTGCATCCGAATTTAATACAAAAGGCACAATGCCGACTTAAGTACAAGGGGACTGACACTCCAAGTTTCTATCATTTGAACCTCTCCTGTGAGTCCAGATTTAGATTCCGATGCTTCACTTCAGGTTTACTGTATACCTTGGACCTTCTTATTGACGATGAAACACAGGATTTGCATCCGAATTTAATGCAAAAGACACAATGCAGACTTAAGTAAAAGAGGCCTGACACTGTAACTTTCTATGCTTTGAACCTATCCTGTGAGTCCACTTTTAGATTCCGATGCTTCACTTTAGGTTTACTGTATCCCTAGGACCTTCTTATTGACGATGAAACACAGAAATTGCATCCGTATTTAATACAAAAGGCACAATGCCGACTTAAGTACTAGACTACTGACTCTCTAACTTTCTATGATTTGAACCTCTCCTGTGAGTCCAGTTTTAGATTCCGATGCTTCACTTCAGGTTTACTGTATACCTTGTAAATTCTTATTGACGATTAAACACAGAAATTGCGTCGGAATTAAATACAAAAGGCACAATAACGATTTAAGTACAAGAGGATTGACACTCTAACTATCTACGATTTGAACCTCTCCTGTGAGTCCAGTTTTAGATTCCGATGCTTCATTTCAGGTTGACTGTATCACTTGGACCTTCTTATTGACGATGAAACACAGAAATTGCATCCGAATTTAATACAAAATTCACAATGCCGACTTAAGTCCATGCGGACTGACACTCTCACTTTCTACGATTTGAACTTCACCTGTGAGTATAGTTTTAGATGCCGATGCTTCACTTCAGGATTTCTGTATACCGTGAACATTCTAATTGACGATGAAACGTAGAAATTGCATCCGAATAAAGTACATAAGGCACAATGCCGACTTAAGTACAAGAGGGCTCACACTCTAACTTTCTATGATTTAAACCTATTCTGTGAGTCCAGTTTTAAATTCCGATGCTTCACTTCAGGTTTACTGTATACCTTGGACCTTCTTATTGACGATGAAGCACAGAAATTGCATTTGAATTTAGTACAAAAGGCACAATGCGACTAAAGTGCTAGAGGACCGACACTCTAACTTTCTATGATTTGAACCTCTCCTGTGTGTCCAGTTTTAGATCCGATGCTTCACTTCAGGTTAACTGTATCCCTTGTACCTTCTTATTGACGATGAAACACAGAAATTGCATCCGAATTTAATACAAAAGGCACATTAACGACTTAAGAACAAGAGGACTGACACTCTCACTTTCTATGATTTGAACCTATCCTGTGAGTCCAGTTTTAGGTTCCGATCCTTCACTTCAGGTTTACTGTATCCCTTGGACCTTCTTATTGACGACGAAACACAGAAATTGCATCCGAATTTAATACAAAAGGCACAATGCCGACTTAATACGAAGAGGACTGACACTCTCACTTTCTATGATTTGAACCTCTCCTGTGAGTCCAGTTTTAGATTCCGATGCTTCACTTCAGGTTTACTGTATCGCTTGCACCTCCTTATTGACGATGAAACACAGAAATTGCATCCGAATTTCATACAAAAAGCACAATGCCGACTTATGTACAAGAGGACTGACACTCTAACTTTCTATGATTGGAACTACTCCTGTGAGTCCAGTTTTAGATCCCGATGCTTCACTTTAGTTTTACTGTATACCTTGGACCTTCTTATAGACGATGAAACACAGAAATTGCATCCGAATTTAATACAAAAGTCACAATACCGACTTATGTACAAGAGAACTGACACTCTTACTGTCTATGATATGAACCTCTCCTGTGAGTCCAGTGTAGATGCCGATGCTTCACTTCAGGATTTCTGTATACCGTGAACCTTCTTATTGACGATGAAACGCAGAAATTGCATCCGAATTAAATACATGAGGCACAATGCCGACTTAAGTACAAGAGGACTGACACTCTAACTTTCTATGATTTGAACTTCTCCTGTGTGTCCAGTTTTAGATTCCGATGCTTCACTTCAGTTTTACTGTATACCTTGGACCTTCGTATTGACGATGAAACACAGAAATTGCATTCGAATTTAATACAAAAGGCACAATGCCGACTTAAGTCCAAGAGGACTGTCACTAACTTTCTATGATTTGAACCTCACCTGTGAGTCCAGTTTTAGATTTCCATCCTTAACTTCCGACTTACTGTATACCTTGGACCTTCTTATTGACGATGAAACATAGAAATTGCATCAGAATTTAATACAAAAGGCACAATGGCGACTTAAGTACAAGAGGACTGACACTCTAACTTACTATGATTTGAACCTCTCCTGCGAGTCCAGTTTTAGATTCCGATGCTTCACTTCAGGTTTACTGTATACCTTGGACATTCTTCTTGACGATGTAGCACAGAAATTGCATCCGAATATAATACAAAAGGCACAATGCTGACTTAAGTACAAAAGGACTGACACTCTAACTCTCTATGATTTGAACCTCTCCTGTGAGTTGAGTTTTAGATTCCGATGCTTCACATCAGGTTTACTGTATCCCTTGGACCTTCTTATTGACGATGACACACAGAAAATGCATCCGAATTTAATACAAAAGGCACAATGCCGACTTAAGTACAAGAGGACTGACACTCTAACTTTCTATGAATTGAACCTCTCCTGTGAGTCCAGATTTAGATTCCGAAACTTCAGGTTTACTGTATGCCTTGGAACTTCTTATTGACGATGAATCCTAGAAATTGCATCCGAATTTAATACAAAAGGCACAATGCCGACTTAAGTACCAGATAACTGACACTCTAACTTTCTATGATTTGAACCTCTCCTGTAAGTCCAGTTTTAGATTCCGATGCTTCACTTCAGGTTTACTGTATCCCTTGGACCTTCGTATTGATGATGAAACACAGAAATTGCATCCGAATTTACTACAAAAGGCACAATGCCGACCTAAGTACAAGAGGACTGACACTCTAACTTTCTATGATTTGAACCCCTTCTTTGAGTCCAGTTTTAGATTACGATGCTTCTCTTCAGATTTACTGTATCCCTTGGACCTTCTTATTGACGATGAAACACAGAAATTGCATCGGAATTTAATACAAAAGGCACAATGTCGACTTAAGTACAAGACGACTGACACTCTAACTCTCTATGATTTGAACGTCTCCAGTGAGTTGGGTTTCAAATTCCGATGCTTCACATGAGGTTCACTGTATCCCTTGCACATTCTTGTTGACGATGAAACACAGATATTGCATCCGAATTTAATACATAAGGCGCGATGCCGACTTAAGTACAAGAGGACTGACACTCTAACTTTCTATGACTGGAACTACTCCTGTGAGTCCAGTTTTAGATCCCGATGCTTCACTTTAGTTTTACTGTATACCTTGGACCTTCTTATTGACGATGAAACACAGAAATTGCATCCGAATTCAATACAAAAGTCACAATGCCGACTTATGTACAAGAGGACTGACACTCTTACTGTCTATGATATGAACCTCTCCTGTGAGTTGAGTTTTAGATTCCGATGCTTCACTTCAGGTTTACTGTATCCCTTGGACCTTCGTATTGACGATGAAACACAGAAATTGCATCCGAATTTACTACAAAAGGCACAATGCCGACCTAAGTACAAGAGGACTCACACTCTAACTTTCTATGCTTTAAACCTATCCTGTGAGTCAAGTTTTAGATTCCGATGCTTACCTTCAGATTTACTGTATACCTTGGACCTTCTTATTGACGATGAAGCACAGAAATTGCATTTGAATTTAATACAAGAGGCACAATGCCGACTAAAGAACAAGAGTACTGACACTCTAACTTTCTATGATTTGAACCTCTCCTGTGTGTCCAGTTACAGATTCCGATGCTTCACTTCAGTTTTACTGTATACCTTGGACCTTCTTATTGACGATGAAACACAGAGATTGCATTCGAATTTAATACAAAAGGCACAATGCCGACATAAGTACAAGAGGACTGTCAGTAACTTTCTATGATTTGAACCTCTCCTGTGAGTCCAGTTTTAGATTCCGATGCTTCACTTCAGGTTTACTGTATACCATGGACGTTCTTATTGACGATGAAACACAGAAATTGCATCCGAATTTAATACAAAATGCACAATGCCGACTTAAGTACAAGAGGAGTGAATCTCTAACTTTCTATGTTTTGAACATCTCGTGTGTGTCCAGTTTTAGATTCCGATGCTTCACTTCAGGTTTACTGTATACCTTGGACTTTCTTATTGACAATGAAACACAGAAATTGCATCCGAATTGAATACAAAAGGCACAATGCCGACATAAGTACAAGAGGACTGACACTCTAACTTTCTATGAATTGAATCTCTCCTTTGAGTCCAGTTTTAGATTCCGATGGTTCACTTTAGGTTTACTGTATCCCCTGTACCTGCTTATTGACGATGAAACACAGAAATTGCAACCGAATTTAATGCAAAAGGCATAATGCCGTCTTAAGTACAAGAGGACAGACACTCTTACTTTCTATGATCTAAACCTCTCCTGTGAGTCCAGTTTTAGATTCCGATGCTTCACTTCAGGTTCACTGTATACCATGGACCTTCTTATTGACGATGAAACACAGAAATTGCATCCAAATTTAATGCACAAGACACAATGCAGACTTAAGTAAAAGAGGCCTGACACTGTAACTTTCTATGCTTTGAACCTATCCTGTGAGTCCACTTTTAGATTCCGATGCTTCACTTTAGGTTTACTGTATACCTTGGACCTTCTTATTGACGATGAAACACAGAAATTGCATCCGAATTTAATACAAAAGTCACAATGCCGACTTATGTACAAGAGGACTGACACTCTTACTGTCTATGATATGAACCTCTCCTGTGAGTTGAGTTTTAGATTCCGATGCTTCACTTCAGGTTTACTGTATCCCTTGGACCTTCGTATTGACGATGAAACACAGATATTGCATCCGAATTTACTACAAAAGGCACAATGCCGACCTAAGTACAAGAGGACTCACACTCTAACTTTCTATGTTTTAAACCTATCCTGTGAGTCAAGTTTTAGATTCCAATGCTTACCTTCAGATTTACTGTATACCTTGGACCTTCTTATTGACGATGAAGCACAGAAATTGCATTTGAATTTAATACAAGAGGCACAATGCCGACTAAAGAACAAGAGGACTGACACTCTAACTTTCTATGATTTGAACCTCTCCTGTGTGTCCAGTTACAGATTCCGATGCTTCACTTCAGTTTTACTGTATACCTTGGACCTTCTTATTGACGATGAAACACAGAGATTGCATTCGAATTTAATACAAAAGGCACAATGCCGACATAAGTACAAGAGGACTGTCAGTAACTTTCTATAATTTGAACCTCTCCTGTGAGTCCAGTTTTAGATTCCGATGCTTCACTTCAGGTTTACTGTATACCATGGACCTTCTTATTGACGATGAAACACAGAAATTGCATCCGAATTTAATACAAAATGCACAATGCCGACTTAAGTACAAGAGGAGTGACACTCTAACTTTCTATGTTTTGAACCTCTCGTGTGTGTCCAGTTTTAGATTCCGATGCTTCACTTCAGGTTTACTGTATACCTTGGACTTTCTTATTGACAATGAAACACAAAAATTGCATCCGAATTGAATACAAAAGGCACAATGCCGACATAAGTACAAGAGGACTGACACTCTAACTTTCTATGAATTGAATCTCTCCTGTGAGTCCAGTTTTAGATTCCGATGGTTCACTTTAGGTTTACTGTATCCCCTGTACCTTCTTATTGACGATGAAACACAGAAATTGCAACCGAATTTAATGCAAAAGGCATAATGCCGTCTTAAGTACAAGAGGACAGACACTCTTACTTTCTATGATCTAAACCTCTCCTGTGAGTCCAGTTTTAGATTCCGATGCTTCACTTCAGGTTTACTGTATACCATGGACCTTCTTATTGACGATGAAACACAGAAATTGCATCCGAATTTAATGCACAAGACACAATGCAGACTTAAGTAAAAGAGGCCTGACAGTGTAACTTTCTATGCTTTGAACCTATCCTGTGAGTCCACTTTTAGATTCCGATGCTTCACTTTAGGTTTACTGTATCAATTGGACCTTCTTATTGACGATGAAACACAGAAATTGCATCCGTATTTAATACAAAAGGCACAATGCCGACTTAAGTACTAGACTACTGACTCTCTAACTTTCTATGATTTGAACCTCTCCTGTGAGTCCAGTTTTAGATTCCGATGCTTCACTTCAGGTTTACTGTATACCTTGTAAATTCTTATTGACGATTAAACACAGAAATTGCGTCGGAATTAAATACAAAAGGCACAATAACGATTTAAGTACAAGAGGATTGACATTCTAACTATCTACGATTTGAACCTCTCCTGTGAGTCCAGTTTTAGATTCCGATGCTTCATTTCAGGTTGACTGTATCACTTGGACCTTCTTATTGACGATGAAACACAGAAATTGCATCCGAATTTAATACAAAATTCACAATGCAGACTTAAGTCCAAGCGGACTGACACTCTCACTTTCTATGATTTGAACTTCTCCTGTGAGTATAGTTTTAGATGCCGATGCTTCACTTCAGGATTTCTGTATACCGTGAACATTCTTATTGACGATGAAACGTAGAAATTGCATCCGAATAAAATACATAAGGTACAATGCCGACTTAAGTACAAGAGGACTCACACTCTAACTTTCTATGATTTAAACCTATTCTGTGAGTCCAGTTTTAAATTCCGATGCTTCACTTCAGGTTTACTGTATACCTTGGACCTTCTTATAGACGATGAAGCACAGAAATTGCATTTGAATTTAGTACAAAAGGCACAATGCGACTAAAGTGCTAGAGGACCGACACTCTAACTTTCTATGATTTGAATCTCTCCTGTGTGTCCAGTTTTAGATCCGATGCTTCACTTCAGGTTAACTGTATCCCTTGTACCTTCTTATTGACGATGAAACAAGAAATTGCATCCGAATTTAATACAAAAGGCACAATGCCGACTCAAGTACCAGATTACTGACACTCTAACTTTCTATGATTTGAACTTCTCCTGTGAGACCAGTTTCAGATTCCGAGGCTTCACTTCACGTTTACTGTATCCCTTGGACCTTCTTATTGACAATGAAACACAGAAATTGCATCCGAATTTAATACAAAAGGCACAGTGCCGACTTAAGTACAAGAGGGCTGAGACTCTAATTTTTTATGATTTGAACCCCTCCTGTGAGTCCAGTTTTAGATTCCGATGCTTCACTTCAGATTTACTGTATACCTTGGATCTTCTTATTGACGATGAAACACAGAAATTGCATCCGAATTTAATACAAAATGCACAATGCCGACTTAAGTTTAAAAGGACTGACACTCTAACTTTCTATGATTTGAACCTCTCCTGTGAGTCCAGTTTTAGATTCCGATGCTTCACTTCAGGTTTACTGTATACCTTGGGCCTTCTTATTGACGATGAAGCACAGAAATTGCATCCGAATTTAATACAAAAGGCACAATGCCGACTCAAGTACCAGATTACTGACACTCTAACTTTCTATGATTTGAACCTCTCCTGTAAATCCAGTTTTAGATTCCGATGCTGCACTTCAGGTTTGCTGTATCCCTTGGACCTTCTTATTGACGATTAATCACAGAAATTGCATCCCAATGTAATACAAAAGGCACAATGCCGACTTAAGTACAAGAGGACTGACTTTCTAACTCTCTATGATTTGAACCTCTCCTGTGTGTCCAGCTTCAGATTCCAGTGCCTCACATCAGGTTTACTGTATCGCTTGGACCTTCTTATTGACGATGAAACACAGAAATTGCATCCGAATATAATACAAAATGCACAATGAAGACTTAAGTACAAGAGGACTCACACTCTAACGCTCTATGATTTGAACCTCTCCCTTGAGTTAAGTTTTAGATTCCGATGCTTCACATCAGATTTACTGTATCCCTTGGACATTCTTGTTGACGATGAAACACTGATATTGCATCCGAATGTAATACAAAAGTCGCAATGCCGACTTAAGTACAAGAGGACTGACACTCTAACTTTCTATGTTTTGAACCGCTCCTGTGAGTCCAGTTTTAGATTCCGATGCTTTACTTCAGGTTTACTGTATCCCTTGGACCTTCTTATTGATGATGAAACACAGAAATTGCATCCGAATTTAGTACAAAAGGCACAATGGCAGCTTAAGTACAAGAGGACTGACACTCTAAGTTTCCATGATTTGAACCTCTCCTGTGAGTCCAGTTTTAGATTCCCATGTTTCACTTCAGGTTTATTTGTATCCCTTGGACCTTCTTAATGACGATGAAACACAGAGATTGCTTCCCAATGTAATACAAAAGACACTATGCCGACCTAAGTACAAGAGGACTGACTTTCCAACTTTCTATGATTTGAACCTCTCCTGTGAGTCCAGTTTCAGATTCCAGTGCTTCACTTCAGGTTTACTGTATCCCTTGGACTTTCTTTTTGACGATGAAACACAGAAATTGCATCCGAATTTAATACAAAAGGCACAATGCCGACTTAAGTACAAGAGGAATGACACTCTAATTTGTTATGATTTGGACCCCTCCTGTGAGTCCAGTTTTAGATTCCGATGCTTCACTTCAGATTTACTGTATACCTTGGACTTTCTTATTGACGATGAAACAAAGAAATTGCAACCGAATTTAATACAAAATGCACAATGACGACATAAGTCCAAAAGGACTGACACTCTAACTTTCCATGATGGAAACCTCTCCTGTGAGTCCAGTTTTAGACTCCGATGCTTCACTGCAAGTTTACTGTATACCTTGGACCTTCTTATTGACGATGAAGCTCAGAAATTGCATCCGGATTTAATACAAAAGGCACAATGCCGACTTAAGTACAAGAGGACTGACACACTAACTCTCTATGATTTGAACCTCTCCTGTGAGTTGAGTTTTAGATTCCGCTGCTTCACATCATTTTTACTGTATCCCTTGGACCTTCTTGTTGACGATGAAACACAGATATTGCATCCGAATTCCATACAAATGGCGCAATGCCGACTTAAGTACAAGAGGACTGGCACGCTAACTTTATATGATTTGAACCTCTCCTGTGAGTCCAGTTTTAGATTACGATGCTTCACTTCAGGTTTACTGTATCCCTTGGACCTTCTTATTGACGATAAAACACAGAAATTGCATCCGAATTTAATACAAAAGGCACAATGCCGACCTAAGTACAAGAGCACTGACACTCTAACTTTCTATTATTTGAACCCCTCCTTTGAGTCCAGTTTTAGATTACGATGCTTCTCTTCAGATTTACTGTATCCCTTGGACCTTCTTATTGACGATGAAACACAGAAATTGCATCGGAATTTAATACAAAAGGCACAATGCCGACTTAAGTACAAGACGACTGACACTCAAACTCTCTATGATTTTAACCTCTCCAGTGAGTTGGGTTTCAAATTCCGATGCTTCACATGAGGTTCACTGTATCCCTTGCACATTCTTGTTGACGATGAAACACAGATATTTCATCCGAATTTAATACATAAGGCGCGATGCCGACTTAAGTACAAGAGGACTGACACTCTAACTTTCTACGATTTGAACCTCTCCTGTGAGTCCAGTTTTGGATTCCGATGCTTTACTTCAGGTTTACTGTATCCCTTGGATCTTCTTATTGACGATGAAACACAGATATTGCCTATGAATTTAATACAAAAGGCACAATGCCGACTTAAGTACAAGAGGACTGACACTCTAATTTTTTATGATTTGAACCCCTCCCGTGAGTCCAGTTTTAGATTCCGATGCTTCACTTCAGATTTACTGTATACCTTGGTCCTTCTTATTGACGATGAAACACAGAAATTGCATCCGAATTAGTTACAAAATGCACAATGCCGACTTAAGTCCAAAAGGACTGACACTCTAACTTTCTATGATAAAAACCTCTCCTGTGAGTCCAGTTTCAGATTCCGATGCTTCACTTCAGGTTTACTGTATACCTTCGACCTTCTCATTGACGATAAAGCATAGAAATTGCATCCGAATTTAATACAAAAGGCACAATGCCGACTCAAGTACCAGATTACTGACACTCTAACTTTCTATGATTTGAACCTCTCCTGTAAATCCAGTTTTAGATTCCGATGCTGCACTTCAGGTTTGCTGTATCCCTTGGACCTTCTTATTGACGATTAATCACAGAAATTGCATCCCAATGTAATACAAAAGGCACAATGCCGACCTAAGTACAAGAGGACTGACACTCTAACTTTCTATGATTTGAACCCCTTCTTTGAGTCCAGTTTTAGATTACGATGCTTCACTTCAGGTTTACTGTATCCCTTGGACCATCTTATTGACGATGAAACACGGAAATTGCATCCGAATTTAATACAAAAGGCACAATGCCGACTTAAGTACAAGAGTACACACACTCTAACTCTCTATGATTTGAATCTCTCCTGTGAGTTGAGTTTTAGATTCCGATGCTTCACATCAGGTTTTCTGTATCCCTTGGACCTTCTTGTTGACGATGAAACACAGATATTGCATCTGAATTTAATACAAAAGGCGCAATACAGACTTAAGTACAAGAGGACTAACACTCTAACGCTCTATGATTTGGACCTGTCCTGGGAGTTGAGTTTTAGATTCCGAAGCTTCACTTCAGGTTTGCTGTATCCCTTGGACCTTCTTATTGACGATTAAACACGGAACTTGCATCCCAATGTAATACAAAAGGCACAATGCCGACTTAGGTACACCAGAACTGACTTTCTAACTCTCTATGATTTGAACATCTCCTGTGTGTCCAGTTTCAGATTCCAGTGCTTCACATCAGATTTACTGTTTCCCTTGGACCTTCTTATAGACGATGAAACACAGAAATTGCATCCGAATTTAATACAAAAGTCACAATGCCGACTTAAGTACAAGAGGACTCACACTCTAACGCTCTATGATGTGACCTGTCCTGGGAGTTGAGTTTTAGATTCCGATGCTTCACATCAGGTTTACTGTATGCCTTGGAGCTTCTTGTTGACGATGAAACACAGATATTGCATCCAAATTTAATACAAAAGGCGCAATGCCGGCTTAAGTACAAGAGGACTGACACTCTAAATTTCTATGTTTTGAACCTCTCCTGTGAGTCCAGTTTTAGATTCCGATGCTTCACTTCAGGTTTACTGTATCACTTGGACCTTCTTATTGACGATGAAACACAGATATTGCATATGAATTTAATACAAAAGGCACAATGCCGACTTAAGTACAAGAGGACTGACACTCTAACTTTCTATGATTTGAACTTCTCCTGTGAGACCAGTTTCAGATTCCGAGGCTTCACTTCACGTTTACTGTATCCCTTGGACCTTCTTATTGACAATGAAACACAGAAATTGCATCCGAATTTAATACAAAAGGCACAGTGCCGACTTAAGTACAAGAGGGCTGAGACTCTAATTTTTTATGATTTGAACCCCTCCTGTGAGTCCAGTTTTAGATTCCGATGCTTCACTTCAGATTTACTGTATACCTTGGATCTTCTTATTGACGATGAAACACAGAAATTGCATCCGAATTTAATACAAAATGCACAATGCCGACTTAAGTTTAAAAGGACTGACACTCTAACTTTCTATGATTTGAACCTCTCCTGTGAGTCCAGTTTTAGATTCCGATGCTTCACTTCAGGTTTACTGTATACCTTGGGCCTTCTTATTGACGATGAAGCACAGAAATTGCATCCGAATTTAATACAAAAGGCACAATGCCGACTCAAGTACCAGATTACTGACACTCTAACTTTCTATGATTTGAACCTCTCCTGTAAATCCAGTTTTAGATTCCGATGCTGCACTTCAGGTTTGCTGTATCCCTTGGACCTTCTTATTGACGATTAATCACAGAAATTGCATCCCAATGTAATACAAAAGGCACAATGCCGACTTAAGTACAAGAGGACTGACTTTCTAACACTCTATGATTTGAACCTCTCCTGTGTGTCCAGCTTCAGATTCCAGTGCCTCACATCAGGTTTACTGTATCGCTTGGACCTTCTTATTGACGATGAAACACAGAAATTGCATCCGAATATAATACAAAATGCACAATGAAGACTTAAGTACAAGAGGACTCACACTCTAACGCTCTATGATTTGAACCTCTCCCTTGAGTTAAGTTTTAGATTCCGATGCTTCACATCAGATTTACTGTATCCCTTGGACATTCTTGTTGACGATGAAACACTGATATTGCATCCGAATGTAATACAAAAGTCGCAATGCCGACTTAAGTACAAGAGGACTGACACTCTAACTTTCTATGTTTTGAACCGCTCCTGTGAGTCCAGTTTTAGATTCCGATGCTTTACTTCAGGTTTACTGTATCCCTTGGACCTTCTTATTGATGATGAAACACAGAAATTGCATCCGAATTTAATACAAAAGGCACAATGGCAGCTTAAGTACAAGAGGACTGACACTCTAAGTTTCCATGATTTGAACCTCTCCTGTGAGTCCAGTTTTAGATTCGGTTGCTTCACATCAGGTTTACTGTATGCCTTGGACCTACTTTTTGACGATGAAATACAGAAATTGCATCCGAATTTAATACAAAAGGCACAACGCCGACTTAAGTACAAGAGGACTGGCACTCTGACTTTATATGATTTGAACCTCTCCTGTGAGTCCAGTTTTAGATTCCCATGTTTCACTTCAGGTTTATTTGTATCCCTTGGACCTTCTTAATGACGATGAAACACAGAAATTGCTTCCCAATGTAATACAAAAGACACAATGCCGACCTAAGTACAAGAGGACTGACTTTCCAACTTTCTATGATTTGAACCTCTCCTGTGAGTCCAGTTTCAGATTCCAGTGCTTCACTTCAGGTTTACTGTATCCCTTGGACTTTCTTTTTGACGATGAAACACAGAAATTGCATCCGAATTTAATACAAAAGGCACAATGCCGACTTAAGTACAAGAGGAATGACACTCTAATTTGTTATGATTTGGACCCCTCCTGTGAGTACAGTTTTAGATTCCGATGCTTCACTTCAGATTTACTGTATACCTTGGACTTTCTTATTGACGATGAAACAAAGAAATTGCAACCGAATTTAATACAAAATGCACAATGACGACATAAGTCCAAAAGGACTGACACTCTAACTTTCTATGATGGAAACCTCTCCTGTGAGTCCAGTTTTAGACTCCGATGCTTCACTGCAGGTTTACTGTATACCTTGGACCTTCTTATTGACGATGAAGCTCAGAAATTGCATCCGGATTTAATACAAAAGGCACAATGCCGACTTAAGTACAAGAGGACTGACACACTAACTCTCTATGATTTGAACCTCTCCTGTGAGTTGAGTTTTAGATTCCGCTGCTTCACATCATTTTTACTGTATCCCTTGGACCTTCTTGTTGACGATGAAACACAGATATTGCATCCGAATTCCATACAAATGGCGCAATGCCGACTTAAGTACAAGAGGACTGGCACGCTAACTTTATATGATTTGAACCTCTCCTGTGAGTCCAGTTTTAGATTACGATGCTTCACTTCAGGTTTACTGTATCCCTTGGACCTTCTTATTGACGATAAAACACAGAAATTGCATCCGAATTTAATACAAAAGGCACAATGCCGACCTAAGTACAAGAGCACTGACACTCTAACTTTCTATTATTTGAACCCCTCCTTTGAGTCCAGTTTTAGATTACGATGCTTCTCTTCAGATTTACTGTATCCCTTGGACCTTCTTATTGACGATGAAACACAGAAATTGCATCGGAATTTAATACAAAAGGCACAATGCCGACTTAAGTACAAGACGACTGACACTCTAACTCTCTATGATTTGAACCTCTCCAGTGAGTTGGGTATCAAATTCCGATGCTTCACATCAGGTTCACTGTATCCCTTGCACATTCTTGTAGACGATGAAACACAGATATTGCATCCGAATTTAATACATAAGGCGCAATGCCGACTTAAGTACAAGAGGACTGACACTCTAACTTTCTACGATTTGAACCTCTCCTGTGAGTCCAGTTTTAGATTCCGATGCTTTACTTCAGGTTTACTGTATCCCTTGGACCTTCTTATTAACGATGAAACACAGATATTGCCTATGAATTTAATGCAAAAGGCACAATGGCGACTTAAGTACAAGAGGACTGACACTCTAACTTTCTATGAGTTAAACCTCTCCTGTGAGACCAGTTTCAGATTCCGATGCTTCACTTCACGTTTACTGTATCCCTTGGACCTTCTTATTGACGATGAAACACAGAAATTGCATCCGAATTTAATACAAAAGGCACAATGCCGACTTAAGTACAAGAGTACACACACTCTAACACTCTATGACTTGAATCTCTCCTGTGAGTTGAGTTTTAGATTCCGATGCTTCACATCAGGTTTTCTGTATCCCTTGGACCTTCTTGTTGACGATGAAACACAGATATTGCATCTGAATTTAATACAAAAGGCGCAATGCAGACTTAAGTACAAGAGGACTGACACTCTAACTTTCTATGATTTGAACCTCTCCTGTGAGTCCAGTTTTAGATTCCGATGCTTCACTTCAGGTTTACTGTATCCCTTGGACCTTCTAATTGATGATGAAACACAGAAATTGCATCCGAATTTAATACATAAGGCACAATGCCAACTTAAGTACAAGAGGACTGACACTCTAACATTCTATGATTTGAACCTCTCCTGTGAGTCCAGTTTTAGATTCCGAAGCTTCACTTCAGGTTTGCTGTATCCCTTGGACCTTCTTATTGACGATTAAACACAGAAATTGCATCCCAATGTAATACAAAAGGCACAATGCCGACTTAGGTACACCAGAACTGACTTTCTAACTCTCTATGATTTGAACCTCTCTTGTGTGTCCAGTTTCAGATTCCAGTGCTTCACATCAGATTTACTGTTTCTCTTGGACCTTCTTATAGACGATGAAACACAGAAATGCATCCGAATTTAATACAAAAGTCACAATGCCGACTTAATTACAAGAGGACTCACACTCTAACGCTCTATGATTTGGACCTGTCCTGGGAGTTGAGTTTTAGATTCCGATGCTTCACATCAGGTTTACTGTATGCCTTGGAGCTTCTTGTTGACGATGAAACACAGATATTGCATCCAAATTTAATACAAAAATCGCAATGCCGACTTAAGTACAAGAGGACTGAGACTCTACATTTCTATGTTTTGAACCTCTCCTGTGAGTCCAGTATTAGATTCCGATGCTTCACTTCAGATTTACTGTATACCTTGGACCTTCTTATTGACGATGAAACAAAGAAATTGCAACCGAATTTAATACAAAATGCACAATGACGACATAAGTCCAAAAGGACTGACACTCTAACTTTCTATGATGGAAACCTCTCCTGTGAGTCCAGTTTCAGACTCCGATGCTTCACTGCAGGTTTACTGTATACCTTGGACCTTCTTATTGAAGATGAAGCTCCGAAATTGCATCCGGATTTAATACAAAAGGCACAATGCCGACTTAAGTACAAGAGGACTGACACACTAACTCTCTATGATTTGAACCTCTCCTGTGAGTTGAGTTTTAGATTCCGATGCTTCACATCATTTTTACTGTATCCCTTGGACATTCTTGTTGACGATGAATCACAGATATTGCATCCGAATTCCATACAAATGGCGCAATGCCGACTTAAGTACAAGAGGACTGGCACTCTAACTTTATATGATTTGAACCTCTCCTGTGAGTCCAGTTTTAGATTCCGATGCTTCACTTCAGATTTACTGTATCCCTTGGGCCTTCTTATTGACGATAAAACACAGAAATTGCATCCGAATTTAATACAAAAGGCACAATGCCGACTTAAGTACAAGAGGACTGACACTCTAATTTTTTATGATTTGAACCCCTACTGTGAGTCCAGTTTTAGATTCCGATGCTTCACTTCAGATTTACTGTATACCTTGGACCTTCTTATTGACGATGAAACACAGAAATTGCATCCGAATTTAATACAAAAGGCACAATGCCGACTTAAGTACAAGAGGACTGACACTCTAATATTCTTTGATTAGAAACTCTCCTGTGAGACCAGTTTTAGCTTCCGATGCTTCACTTCAGGTTTGCTGTATCCCTTGGACCTTCATAATGACGATGAAACACAGAAATTACATCCCAATGTAATACAAAAGACACAATGCCGATCTAAGTACAAGACTACTGACTTTCCAAAATTCTATGATTTGAACCTCTCCTGTGAGTCCAGTTTCAGATTCCAGTGCTTCACATCAGGTTTACTGTACCCCTTGGACCTTCTTATAGACGATGAAACACAGAAATTGCATCCGTATTGAATACAAAAGGCACAATGCCGGCTTATATACAAGAGGACTGACACTCTGACTTTCTATGATTTGAACTTCTCCTGTGGACCAGTTTCAGATTCCGATGCTTCACTTTAGGTTTACTGTATCCCTTGGACCTTCTTATTGACGATAAAACACAGAAATTGCATCCGGATTTAATACAAAAGGCACAATGCCGACTTAAGTATAAGAGGACTGACACTCTAACTCTCTATGACTTGACCCTCTCCTGTGAGTTGAGTTTTAGATTCCGATGCTTCACATCATTTTTACTGTATCCCTTGGACCTTCTTGTTGACGATGAAACACAGATATTGCATCCGAATTCCATACAAAAGGCGCAATGCCGACTTAAGTACAAGAGGACTGACACTATAACTTTCTCTGATTTGAACCTGTCCTGTGAGTCCAGTTTTAGATTCCGATGCTTCAATTCAGGTTTACTGTATCCCTTGGACCTTCTTATTCACGATGTAACACAGAAATTGCATCCGAATTTAATACAAAAGGCACAATGCCGACTTAAGTACAAGAGGACTGGCACTCTAACTTTATATGATTTGAACCTCTCCTGTGAGTCCAGTTTTCGAGTCCGATGCTTCACTTCAGGTTTGCTGTATTCCTTGGACCTTCTTATTGACGATGAAGCACAGAAATTGCATCCCAATTTAATACAAAAGGCACAATGCCGACTTTAGTTCAAGAGGACGGACTCTCTAACTTTCTATGATTTGAACCTCTCCTGTGGGTCCAGGTTTAGATTCCAGTGCTTCACATCAGGTTTACTGTATCCCTTGGGCCTTGTGATTGACGATGAAACACAGAAATTGCATCCGAATTTAATACAAAAGGCACAATACCGACTTAAGTACAAGAGGACTGAGACTCTAACTTTCTATGATTTGAACCTCTACTGTAAGTCCAGTTTTAGATTCCGATGCTTCACTTCAGGTTTACTGTATCCCTTGGACCTTCTTATTGACGATGAAACACAGAAATTGGATCCGAAATAAATACAAAAGGCACAATGCCGACTTAAGTACAAGAGGACTGACACTCTAACTTTCTATGATTTGAACCTCTCCTGTGAGACCAGTTTCAGATTCCGATGCTTCACTTCAGGTTTACTATATCCCTTGGACCTTCTTATTGACGATGAAACACAGAAATTGCATCCGAACTTAATACAAAACGCACAATGCCGACTTAAGTACAAGAGGCATGACACTCTAATTTGTTATGATTTGGACCCCTCCTGTGAGTCCAGTTTTAGATTCCGATGCTTCACTTCAGATTTATTGTATTCCTTGGACTTTCTTATTGACGATGAAACAAAGAAATTGCAACCGAATTTAATACAAAATGCACAATGACAACATAAGTCCAAAAGGACTGACACTCTAACTTTCTATGATAGAAACCTGTCCTGTGAGTCCAGTATTAGACTCCGATGCTTCACTGCAGGTTTACTGTATACCTTGGACCTTCTTATTGACGATGAAGCTCAGAAATTGCATCCGGATTTAATTCAAAAGGCACAATGCCGACTTAAGTACAAGAGGACTGACACTCTAACCTTCTTAGATTTGAACCTGTCCTGTGAGTCCAGTTTTAGATTCCGATGCTTCAATTCAGGTTTACTGTATCCCTTGGACCTTCTTATTGACGATGAAACACAGAAATTGCATTTGAATTTAATACAAAAGGCACAATGCCGACTTAAGTACAAGAGGACTGAGACTCTAACTTTCTATGATTTGAACCTCTACTGTAAGTCCAGTTTTAGATTCCGATGCTTCACTTCAGGTTTACTGTATCCCTTGGACCTTCTTATTGACGATGAAACACAGAAATTGGATCCGAATTAAATACAAAAGGCACAATGCCGACTTAAGTACAAGAGGACTGACACTCTAACTTTCTATGATTTGAACCTCTCCTGTAAGTTCAGTTTTAGATTCCGATGCTACACTTCAGGTTTACTGTATCCCTTGGACCTTCTTATTGACGATGATACACAGAAATTGCATCCGAATTTAATACAAAAGGCACAATGCCGACTTAAGTACAAGAGAACTGACACTCTAACTTACTATGATTTGAACCGCTCCTGTGAGTCCAGTTTAAGATTCCGATGCTTCGCTTCAGGTTTACTGTATCCCTTGGACCTTCTTATTGACGATGAAACACAGAAATTGGATCCGAATTAAATACAAAAGGCACAATGCCGACTTAAGTACAAGAGGACTGACACTCTAACTTTCTATGATTTGAACCTCTCCTGTGAGACCAGTTTCAGATTCCGAGGCTTCACTTCAGGTTTACTGTATCCCTTGGACCTTCTTATTGACGATGAAACACAGAAATTGCATCCGAACTTAATACAAAAGGCACAATGCCGACTTAAGTACAAGAGGCATGACACTCTAATTTGTTATGATTTGGACCCCTCCTGTGAGTCCAGTTTTAGATTCCGATGCTTCACTTCAGATTTATTGTATTCCTTGGACTTTCTTATTGACGATGAAAGAAAGAAATTGCAACCGAATTTAATACAAAATGCACAATGACGACATAAGTCCAAAAGGACTGACACTCTAACTTTCTATGATAGAAACCTCTCCTGTGAGTCCAGTTTTAGACTCCGATGCTTCACTGCAGCTTTACTGTATACCTCGGACCTTCTTATTGACGATGAAGCTCAGAAATTGCATCGAATTTAGTACAAAAGGCACAATGCCGACTTAAGTACAAGAGGATTGACACTCTAACTTTCTATGATTTGAACCTCTCCTGTAAATCCAGTTTTAGATTCCGATGCTTCACTTCAGGTTTACTGTATCCCTTGGACCTTTGTATTGACGATGAAACACAGAAATTGCATCCGAATTTAATACAAAAGGCACAATGCCGACTTAAGTACAAGAGGACTGACACTCTAACTTTGTATGATTTGAACATCTCCTGTGAGTCCAGTTTTAGATTCCGATGCTTCACTTCAGGTTTACTGTATACCTTGGACCTTCTTATTAACGATGAAACACAGAAATTCCATCGGAATTAAATACTAAAGGCACAATGCCGACCTCAGTACAAGAGGACTGACACTCTAACTATCTATGATTTGAACCTCTCCTGTGAGTCCTGTTTTATATTCTGATGCTTCACTTCAGATTTACTGTATCCCTTGGACCTTCTTATTGACGATGAAACACAGCAATTGCATCCGAATTTAATACAAAAGGCACAATACCGACTTAAGTACAAGAGGGTTGACACTCTAACTTTCTATGAACTCAACCTCTCCAGTGAGTCCAGTTTTAAATTCCGATGCTTCACTTCAGGTTTACTGTATCCGTTGGACCTTCTTATGGCGATGAAACACAGAAATTGCATCCGAATTTAGTACAAAAGGCACAATGCCGACTTAAGTACAAGAGGACTGACACTCTTCCTATGATTTGAACCTCTACTGTGAGTCCAGTTTTAGATTCCGATGCTTCGCTTCAGGTTTACTGTATGCCTTTTACCTTCTTATTGACGATGCAACACAGAAATTGCATCCGAATTTAATACAAAGACCTCAATGCAGACTTAAGCACAAGAGGACTGACACTCTAACTTTCTATGACTTGAACCCCTCTTGTGAGTCCAGTTTTAGATTCCGATGCCTCACTTCAGGTTTACTGTATCCCTTGGACCTGCTTATTGACGATGAAATACAGAAATTGCATCCGAATTTAATACAAAAGGCACAATGCCGACTTAAGTACAAGAGGACAGACATTCTAAATTTCTATGATTTGAACCTCTCCTGTGAGTCCAGTTTTAGATTCCGATGCTTCACTTCAGGTTTACTGTATCGCTTGGACCTTCTTATGGACGATGAAACACAGAAATTGCATCCAAATTTAATACAAAGCACAATGACGTTTTAAGTACAAGAGGACTGACACTCTAACTATCTATGATTTGAACCTCTCCTGAGAGACCAGTTTTAGAATCTGAAGTTTCTCTTCAGGTTTACTGTATCCCTTGGACCTTCTTATTGACGATGAAACACAGAAATTGCATCCGAATTTAATACAAAAGCCACAATGCCGACTTAAGTACAAGAGGACTGACCCTCTAACTTTCTATGAATTGAACCTCTCCTGTGAGTCCAGTTTTAGATTCCGATGCATCACTTCAGGTTTACTGTATCCCTTGGACCTTCTTAATGACGATGAGAACCAGAAATTGCATCCGAATTTAATACAAAAGGCACAATGCCGACTTAAGTACAAGAGGACTGACACTCTAACTTTCTGTGATTTGAACCTCTGCTGTGAGTCCAGTTTTAGATTCTGATGCTTCACTTCAGGTTTACTGTATACCTTGGACCTTCTTATTGACGATGAAACACAGAAATTGCATCTGCATTTAATACAAAAGGCACAATGCCGACTTACGTACAAGAGGACTGACACTCTAACCTTTTATGATTTGAACCTCTGCTGTGAGTCCAGTCTTAGATTCTGATGCTTCACTTCAGGTTTACTGTATCCGTTGGACCTTCTTATTGACGATGAAACACAGAAATTGCAACCGAATTTAATACAAAAGGCACAATGCCGACTTAAGTACAAGAGGACTGACACTCTAACTTTGTATGATTTGAACATCTCCTGTGAGTCCAGTTTTAGATTCCGATGCTTCACTTCAGGTTTGCTGTATCCCTTGGACCTTCTTATTAACGATGAAACACAGAAATTCCATCGGAATTAAATACCAAAGGTGTAAGTAGGCTGTTTAGGTTTTTTTATTGGTAACGCCACCTCGGTATGAAAATCACTGGCTGTGCTGTGTGCAGTCTGTGGCTAGTTTGCATTGTTGTCTGCCATTGTAATGTTGGGCAACGGCAGCTGGATGTGAACAGCGCGTAGCGTTGCGCAGTTGGAGGTGAGCCGCCAGCAGTGGTGGATGTGGGGAGAGAGATGGCGGAGTTTTGAAATTTGTCATGAACTGCTATATTTATATATGATGATATCAAGGTAAATACATTGTTTGTTCTCTATTAATATCTTTCATTTGCTAACAATCCCTATCAGTAGTTTGTGCCTTCCATAGTTTGAATCTTGTATTTAGCTGGCAGTAGTGGCGCTAACTTTATTGCAGTAGCTGGAGCAGCGAAGATTTTTGTGAGGTAAGTGATTTGTGAAAGGTATAGTTTAATGTTAGTCAGGGCCATTCTTTTGTAGGGAATTTTGAAAGTCAGATTGCGTTGCGCTAACAAAATATTGTGTGTCAGTTTAAGCACAGTCATGTATAATTTTTTAAAGGGGAGGTTTCATATGTCGACCCTTTGCCGAGGATACCTCACTGAAATCTTCTGATTTTTTCTTGTAGTTTGTGTAATTAGTGTAGCTATTGTTTATTGCTAGCGCGTAATTGTAGAGAGAATCTCCTTTGTAGTTGCAGTCTTTCATTGTTGTACAGTAAAACAGTTGTGGCATGCATGTAGATTTGCACCAAGTATTTCGCAACTGCAATTAACTAGATATTATTTTCAGTGCTATATTAATGTGTTCCCCTATTTTTCCTCTTCAAATTGTGTTTTTCTGTGTCGTCGCGTGAAATATTGTGACAATAATGGCGTATGAAAAACGTAATATTAGGCTCCAATGTAAACTGAGAAATAATAGTGACGACGAGCGTAGCTTATCAGCACCACTGTGTAATGAATTAACTAATGTTCAAAGTAGTAATTTGGTAATTGTGCATAGGGAAATGGAGCGGGCGGCAAACAATGGCGTAGGCAGTGAAACAGTTAGTGAACAGAGAAGCATTATCGATCGATCGCTCGGCAACAGCTCGCCTCAGGAATCCGAAATGACAGGACACAATTTCTGCAAATACTGTAGATTCAGGTTTTGGGTTATCACCGTTTTCTCAAATAAGTCAAGACACATTTTCTGCTTGTCAAAATGTGAATGTTGCCGGTGCAAATGCACTGCCGAAAAGCGTAGAGAAACAGATTCCAGACACTAATACATTATTATTGCAATTAATGCAACAAATGGAACAAAATCAGAGACAAATGGGACAAAATCTTAAAAAGTTAGACACAATGGAACAAAATCAGAGACAAACACAGGAAAACCTTCAAAAGTTAGACACAATGGAACAACACCAGAGACAAACACAGCAACAATTAGACCCAATGGAACAAAATCTTCACACCACGCTTGAACAAACACGTGAAGATTTAACTACTGAGTTACATAACATCGAATCGAAATGTCAAAAAGTCTGTAATGACGTAAAAACACAAATTTGTGAGCATTTCCAACCTGTTTTTTCGCGTCATGAAAATGCATTACAGAATCACGAAGCAGCCATAAAAGAACTGCAAATTATTGTTCATGAAAATCACAACACCTTGCAAGCTAAAATTGACTCAGTTGCATCTACCGATTCGGTTACGCAACTTGCAAAAACTCAAGAAAACTTGAAGGACACAGTAGATTCGATTTCAACACAACTGGACACTCTGAAACTTGGTTCAGAAAAACACACTGAGGAAATGTGTTCACTATCGGAGAAAGTAGCCGAACTTTCGGATCAGGTCACTAACTTATCTACAAAGGCAGATGATGATCTGAATGACACAAGACCTGTAGCTTTCACTGACACAGAAGAGTATGAACAAATTAGAAAATTCAAACAAAATCAAAATCAAATCAATACGCAACACCAAAGAGAAATCCGGGTAGTACAAGATCAGCTGACACAGGTAATACAAGAATTACGTATTTCAGAGGACACTCGCGCTCCAACACGGGAAGAGGGACTTAGAAATACGGAAAAGCCGCAAAATAATAACACAGAGCATTTCGGAAGTGATGAAAGAAATTGGCAAGGCGCATTGCATTTTGAGATGGAACCGCCGATACGACGTAACAATGACCGATATGCTACTCGCCGACACAATGATTTTGACTATAAGCTGTTCATTACTACACGTAAATTCAAAACATTTAAGAATTCTGGCAACGACATTCATCCACAAGCATGGCTCCATCAATTCTCGCATTGTTTTCCTCCCAACTGGTCGTTAGAACACAGATTAGAATTTATGTGTGGCTACTTGGAGAATGAACCAGCTGTAAGAATGCGATCGGTAATTCACGATTGCCACAGTGAAGGAGAGTTTTACCATGCCTTCCTCTCAGCATATTGGTCTCAAGCCACAGAAGACCGAGTAAAACATAGCATCATAATGATGAAACATTTCGAACAATCTGAATTCTCCAGTCTTGTGAAATATTTTGAAGACATGTTGCACAAGAATCAGCACCTGTCAAACCCATACAGCCCCTCAGAACTCATCCGCATTTGCTTAATCAAATTACCTGAACATTTACGACATATTATTTTAGCAGGACGTTGCAAAGACGACATTGAAGCTTTTCAGGGACTCCTACAAGAATTAGAAATTGACACAGACAGTCGCCGGATGCGAAAACAAGAAAACAGTCGCTACAGGTCACATACGTCACAATTCCGTGACGACAGAAACAATAAATGGACACGACAAGGCTATTCTCACAACACAAATCGTGACCAAAACAGACACCACCCTTATGACAACCGTTGGCAGAATAATAGTTACAGAGAAAGATTGCATTTCCGTAGTAATGAATATGACAGAGATTACCTTAGAAACAGACAATATGGGAACCAGAATAATTATTATCAAGGGAGGCAGAATAACTTCAGGCGCAACAGTTCGACGCACAGTTACGATTCAGGGGGAAATTCTCCACCACATGACCGACAAGAAAGAAGCTACAGGAACTACCGACATGACGACAGACGATATAATCATAACGACAGACGTCAATTTCATCAGAACTGGCGGGATTCTAACACGGCTGGGCCCTCTCGGCAAGGCGAATTTGTAGAAGTTAGGTCTCCTAATCCCAATAACGACGCGCGCCAACAAAGAGACAGACAATGACTCGCACAGCAGGCAGCCGCGTGCACCAGGGGCTCAGAGAAAAATAACATAGACGCTAACCTTGAGAAAAATTTTAGCATTCCTTACCGATGTATACAACATGATAATTTCTTTGAAGTTGAAACTCTGTGCACTAGGAAGAGTAAAGGTTTACACCACATTTCACATGTAAAACCGTTTATAGAAAGATAATCTGCTTTTTACCTTTGTCTTTGCCATATAACTTTTCACTTTACGTTACTAGTATGCTTGTCAGACTTTGAATCTGTTAACATGCAACAATGTTTGAAGTTAAATATCCAGTCAAGAACCAAGAGAACTTATTGAGACAGAAATGACGAATGCATTGTTATAGTGAACAGACGTCACAGTGTTATTGTGTGTGTACATTCTTGCTTGTTAGTTGCACGATTAGAACATTTACCAGTACTGCTAATGAGATTTTAATGCAACATTTTGATTTACTTTAGTTTATTTGACAGCTACACGATTTCAACATGACACTACTAATGATTGACTATTTACAATGTTGCTTTTGCAGTGTTTCTGTTTTATATCTGCACAGTTTTCTGTTTTATTGTGGAAAGTAAAACAGGTTTTAGTAGTAACTTTTGTAGTATAGCTACAATGAGACAGGGTTTTCCGTAGCACAACAATACGTTACAGTACAGTACTTTCTTCATCACAACAATAAGCGTAATAACTACGATATCTATACACAAAGCATTTCACTTTTGTTTATCATGAGGTAAGTACATTGACTTCTGCAGAACTTAGCTTTCGGAGGACGATAACTACGACACTTCCACAGAGATTATGTTGCAACAAGACGCACATTTAGCGCTACAGGACACGTATTTGAGTGATTGATTTTGTACTTAAAAGTATTTATTTTTAAAGATATTTTGAGTACAATGATACAAAGGTTTTCCGTGATACATTTCATTCCATTGCTGTAATCTGTAACACCTGAGGGTATAATTACATTAATCCTCAGGGGGGTACACGCCTACTTTGTGTACCATGTGTTTGGCAAGCACAAGGAACCCTAGCTAATATGGTATTTGCTTATACAACTTTAGACATCTGTACCATATTTCTCTAACACACAAATTACACAGCTATCTGATCATTTAACTGAGAGAGACAAACATTTATTTTACTATATCAGTGACAGATTTTTACGTAATTACACAGTTGGATAACTTCACACTTATGAAACTGTATTTTGTCTGTACTTTGTAAACTGTTCATATTTTTTCGGAATCATTGTGATACTATGAGAGCTTTGAATGATGTATTTGGTATGAGATCACGATTTTTAAAGTATGTTTGAGGCAGCTGACACTTTTGACATGAGCAGAGAATTTTTTTAGGCTTAGAAATTATTGGAGGAAGTTACGACGATTTTGAGATTTGACTGAAGTGTTATGATGTTATTATTACGACGACGATGTGTATTATGTTGTTGAGGAATGTTTATTATGCTACGTATTTCTCATGATGAAACATTGAAGAAGTGTCGACGAATATGCATATGTATAATGAGGTAAGGAATAATGAGTAGTGTTTAGGGACTCTGACTTATGGAAAAGGATGTTGGAAACCAAGAATCATACTTTAGAATTATGAAATGTGTGTACATGTGTGAATCATGTGTGAATGTATCACAATGCCACTGAAAATTTTTTTGGACACTGTTATATTCATAGGATTTTGTTTCTACACATTTGCAACGTAAATTCTCGACCTGTGAAATTTTGTATATATGACTGTCACTGTAGTGGAAATTGCTGTCGTAAATATTTCCGTAAGAAAGTTAAGTGACCACCCGCGCGTAATGCGTTGCGGGCACCCACCTGCGCGACAGCTGCCCGAAAAAAAGCCATTAGGCTTTCAGCGGCACAGGTAGAAAAAAAAGGGGAGGCCATTATACTCGCTATTGACATTTCCTTGTTGAAAGCATGCTGTGGAGCTCGTAATTTATGATATTTACTGAAATACCTAATGAAATGACGAGAAATATTTTTACATCTGCACACCTGAATACGACAAGCGTCTTTCCACGAGAGTTGAGAGAATTTCTACTAACTTATGAAATGTCACATGACTATTGAATGATATTTTTATGCTTTGGTTTGCGTAATTGCTTATTTCATTTGATACCTGTTTTCCAGCTGTGTTACAGCATTAGTTTTATAAAATAAACTTAGATGCATTTGCTAATGTGAACACTTTCTGTCAACAGATCTATTAAATGATAATTTTGTAATCCACATTCTTTAAAAAAAGGAGCACTTGGAAAGGAAAGAACAATAAGAAGGGACTAGTAACAGTAACTGGACACATAATCTTCTTTTCAAGTTCATGGTAATATTTTTTTTCTATAATAAGTTGTTGTGGTGCACCACTTTAATTTACATAGACATTAAGATGTGAATATACACTTCCCTTATCTGCATTGTTGTTTTCACTGTAATATCTTTTCTGCTTGAGCTTTGTCATGTATAGATATAAGTTTTATATTTTTTATATTTGCTGCTGCTGTTTGCCAGGCATAGTGCTACTGAATTGTAAATTGTGTTACTCTGTTAAGCTAGTTTTACTTCTGACTTATTTTTCTTGTTACTGTACATTGGCTAATATTAGTTGTAATGTTGAATTGCTTGGTAATTTAGATTTACTGTAGCTTGCTTTGCGATTTTCCATTTTTTTTATTGCTGTTTATATTAATTGTTTTATGTGCTGCTGCATTGCCTTGTCCCTTAGTTTAGCATCTGAGCTCAGTAGATTTAAGTTAGCTTAAGAGGGGGTAGACTATATAAGAAACTAACTATTATAAATTTATAAGAAATATGATACTGTACAGTCGAGAAAAACTGTTATTGACAGAGGATGTGAACAAAATACAGAAAGCATGCTTAGATAGAATTTTTTTGGTGGAAACAAAGGATGAAATAAGAGGAAAGATATATGAAGTTTTGGGTTGGACTGCAGTACCAAATGTTACACTGAAAACGAACCCTGTCCTTTCCTATTGGTGTTATCCCACTATGTGTTTGTGTACCCTTGTGTATTTGTTTTCTTCCTGTCTCTGTGTAGTTTCATAGAATTTTTTCTTCTTTTAATATTAAGCTACATTCACTATGATGAGGAATACTGTTATCCTCGAATATAATTGGCATTAATAATATGTTATTTACTTTGTAAAGATGTTAGACATTATTAATTCTGTTCTGTTTAATGCTCATGTGTGAAGTTGATGTTTCAAAAGTTATTGTGATCTTTTATGTATGTACTCATGTTATAATTCCACTGATGTATATGTTAGTTCCATTCTTTTGTAAAGCCTGTACTACAAATGTTATCTGTATTGTTATGTTTTTAATGATGTATTCTGTACCTTTGTTATTGTATTCTCATGTTATAAAATTGTAATTGTCACCAGTTCATGATATTATTAACTTGTTAGTTACATTTCACTGCACACATTTCTGTTGGTCATAGTATATGGACAATATGTGAGAAGTTGGGACTGTTAGTGTTTGCACGTGTGTTACTAATTCAGCAAGGGACTGGATAACAGCATTGCTGGTTCTAAGGACAACTCCAAAAACTTTGTGAGTGCACAAGTGGTGGTTTATGGACTTGCTATATTATCCGCAAGACTCTTCGATGGTGATTGTGCACCTGCACAGTCACAACAGCTGGCTGCTGGCTATCTCTACAAGGACTACAGTGGGTCTGCACCTCTGGTGGCCCACCAATACCGTAGTCTCTACCAGGACTACAGTGGGTCTGCTATGTGATGACCTACCTACCAATATTCTTCAAAACGTCGACTGACTCAGCTGTGGGTTTACTCTGTTGTGGCCCATTACCTGTCTGCACGTCGAGTCAGCACTAACTTTCCGTTGGAAGGACAACACTACTTCTTCAAGACTGCATGGAAATCCACTACGTCTGTGTGCATCGTCTTTTACTGCTCAGACTTTGAGAAAAACTCTGCATTTTTACTCTGATGAACAATGTGGACTGTCTTTATTGACTGTGAGAAATTTTTAGCTTTTGACCAACATTGTATTAATAAGTGTGTGCATTTGATTTCTTTGTTATTGTAATTATGAAAATTTTTTTTCAAATCTGTATTGGCCACTGCCCAATCCAATTTGTACAAATTTTTGTGGTGAGAATGGGGGCTATGTAAGTGGGCTGTTTAGGTTTTTTTATTGGTAACGCCACCTCTGTATGAAAATCACTGGCTGTGCTGTGTGCAGTCTGTGGCTAGTTTGCATTGTTGTCTGCCATTGTAGTGTTGGGCAGCGGCAGCAAGATGTGAACAGCGCGTAGCGTTGCACAGTTGGAGGTGAGCCGCCAGCAGTAGTGGATGTGGGGAGAGAGATGGCGGAGTTTTGAAATTTCTTATGAACTGCTATATTTATATATGATGATATCAAGGTAAATACATTGTTTGTTCTCTATTAATATCTTTTATTTGCTAACTATCCCTATCAGTAGTTAGTGCCTTCCATAGTTTGAATCTTTTATTTAGCTGGCAGTAGTGGCGCAAACCGTATTGCAGTAGCTGGAGCAGCGAAGATTTTTGTGACGTAAGTGATTTGTGAAAGGTATAGTTTAATGTTAGTCAGGGCCATTCTTTTGTAGGGAATTTTGAAAGTCAGATTGCGTTGCGCTAACAAAATATTGTGTGTCAGTTTAAGCACAGTCATGTATAATTGTTCAAAGGCGAGGTTTCAAAGGCACAATGCCGACTTCAGTACAAGAGGACTGACACTCTAACTTTCTATGATTTGAACCTCTCCTGTGAGTCCTGTTTTAGATTCCGATGCTTCACTTCACGTTTACTGTATCCCTCGGACCTTCTTATTGTCGATGAAACACAGAAATTGCATCCGAATTTAATAAAAAAGGCAGAATGCCGACTTAAGTACTAGAGGACTGACACTCTTTCTATGATTTGAACCTCTAGTGTGAGTCCAGTTTTAGATTCCGATGCTTCACTTCAGGTTTACTGTATCCCTTTTACCTTCTTATTGACGATGCAACACAGAACTTGCATCCGAATTTAATACAAAGAGCTCAATGCAGACTTAAGTACAAGAGGACTGACACTCTAACTTTCTATGACTTGAACCCCTCCTGTGAGTCCTGTTCTAGATTGCGATGCTTCACTTCAGGTTTACTGTATCCCTTGCACCTTCTTATTGACGATGAAATACAGAAATTGCATCCGAATTGAATACAAAAGGCACAATGCCGACTTAAGTACAAGGGACTGACACTTTAACTTACTATGATTTGAACCTCTCCTGTGAGTCCAGTTTTAGATTCCGATGCTTCACCTCAGGTTTACTGTATCCCTTGGACCTTCTTATTGACGATGAAACACAGAAATTGCATCCGAATTTAATACAAAAGGCACAATGCCGACTTAAGTACAAGAGAACTGACACTCTAACTTTCTATGGTTTGAACCTCTCCTGTGAGTCCAGTTTTCGATTCCGATGCTTCACTTCAGGTTAACTGTATACATTGGACCTTCTTGTTGACGACGTAACACAGAAATAGCATCCGAATTTAATACAAAAGGCACAATGCCGACTTAAGTACAAGAGGACTAACACTCTAACTTTCTATGATTTGAACCTCTCCTGCGAGACCAGTTTTAGATTCTGATGCTTCTCTTCAGGTTTACTGTATCCCTTGGACCTTCTTATTGACGATGAAACACAGAATTTGCATCCGAATTTAATACAAAAGCAACAATGCTGACTTAAACACAAGAGGACTGACACTCTAACTTACAATGAATTGAACCTCTCCTGTGAGTCCAGTTTTAGATTCCGATGCTTCACTTCAGGTTTACTGTATCCCTTGGACCTTCTTATTGACGATGAAACACAGAAATTGCATCAGAATTTAATACAAAAGGCACAATGCCGACTTAAGTACAAGACGACTGACACTCTAACTTTCTGTGATTTGAACCTCTGCTGTGACTCCAGTTTTAGATTCCGATGCTTCACTTCAGGTTTACTGTACCCCTTGCACCTTCTTATTGACGATGAAACACAGAAATTGCATCTGCATTTAATACAAAAGGCACAATGCCGACTTAAGTACAAGAGGACTGACACTCTAACTTTCTATGATTTGAACCTCTCCTGTTAGCCCAGTTTTAGATTCCGATGTTTCACTTCAGGTTTACTGTATCCCTTGGACCTTCTTATTGACGATGAAACTCAGAAATTGCATCCGAATTTAATACAAAAGGCACAATGCCGTCTTAAGTACAAGAGGACTGACACTCAAACTCTCTATGATTTGAACCTCTCCTGTGAGTCCAGTTTTAGATTCCGATGCTTCACTTCAGGTTTACTGTATCACTTGGACCTTCTTATTGACGATGAAACACAGAAATTGCATCCGAATTTAATACAAAACGCACAATGCCGACTTAAGTACAAGAGGACTGACACTCTAACTCTCTATGATTTGAACCTCTCCTGTGAGTCGAGTTTTAGATTCCGATGCTTCACTTCAGGTTTACTGTATACCTTGGACCTTCGTATTGACGATGAAACACAGAAATTGCATCCGAATTTAATACAAAAGGCACAATGCCGACTTAAGTACAAGAGGACTGACACTCTAACTCTCTATGATTTGAACCTCTCCTGTGAGTCCAGTTTCAGATTCCGATGCTTCACTTCAAGTTTACTGTATCACTTGGACCTTCTTATTGACGATGAAACACAGACATTGCATCCGAATTTAATACAAAGGGCACAATGCCGACTTAAGTACAAGATGACTGACACTCTATCTCTCTATGATTTGAACCCCTCCTGTGAGTCCAGTTTTTGATTAAGATGCTTCAGTTCAGGTTTACTGTTTCCCTTGGACCTTCTTATTGACGATGAAACACAGAAATTGCATACGAATTTAATACAAAAGGCACAATGCCGACTTAAGTACAAGAGGACTGACACTCTAACTTTCTAATATTTGAACCTCTGCTGTGAGTCCAGTTTTAGATTCCGTTGTTTCACTTCAGGTTTACTGTATCCCTTGGACCTTCTTATTGACGATGAAACACAAAAATTGCATCCGAATTCAATACAAAAGGCACAATGCCGACTTTAGTACAAGAGGACTGACACTCTGACTTTCTATGATTTGAACCTCTCCTGTGAGTCCAGTTATAGATTCCTATGCTTCAATTCAGGTTTACTGTATCCCTTGGACCTTCTTATTTAACATGAAACACAGAAATTGCATCCGATTTTAAAACAAAAGGCATAATGCCTTCTTAAGTACAACAGGACTGACACTCTAACTTTCTATGATTTGAACCTCTCCTGCGAGTCCTGTTTTAGATTCCGATGCTTCACTTCACGTTTACTGTATCCCTCGGACTTTCTTATTGTCGATGAAACACAGAAATTGCATACGAATTTAATACAAAAGCACAATGCCGACTTAAGTACCAGAGGACTGACACTTAAATTTTCTATGTTTTGAACTTCACCTGTGAGTCCCGTTTTAGATTCCGTTGCTTCACCTCAGGTTTACTGTATCCCTTGGACCTTGTTATAGACGATGAAACACAGAAATTGCATCCGAATTTAATACAAAAATCATAATGCCGACTTATGTACAAGAGGACTGACGCTCAAACTCGCTATGATTTGAACCTCTCCTGTGAGTCTAGTTTTAGATTCCGATGCTTCCCTTCATGTTTTCTGTATCTCTTGGACCTATTTATTGACAATGAAACACAGAAATTGCATTCGAATTTAATCCAAAAGGCACAATGCCGACTTAAGTACAAGAGGACTGACACTCTGACTCTCTATGATTTGGACCTCTCCTGTGAGTCCAGTTTTAGATTCCGATGCTTCACATCAGGTTTACTGTATCACTTGGACCTTCTTATTGACGATGAAACACAGAAATTGCATCCGAATTTAATACAAAAATCATAATGCCGACTTATGTACAAGAGGACTGACGCTCAAACTCTCTATGATTTGAACCTCTCCTGTGAGTCTAGTTTTAGATTCCGATGCTTCCCTTCATGTTTTCTGTATCTCTTGGACCTATTTATTGACAATGAAACACAGAAATTGCATTCGAATTTAATACAAAAGGCACAATGCCGACTTAAGTACAAGAGGACTGACACTCTGACTCTCTATGATTTGGACCTCTCCTGTGAGTCCAGTTTTAGATTCCGATGCTTCACATCAGGTTTACTGTATCACTTGGACCTTCTTATTGACGATGAAACACAGAAATTGCATCCGAATTTAATACAAAACGCACAATGCCGACTTAAGTACAAGAGGACGGACACTCTGATTCTCTATGATTTGAACCTCTCCTGTGAGTCCAGTTTCAGAATCCGATGCTTCACTACAGGTTTACTGTATCCCTTGGACCTTCTTATTGACGATGAAACACAGAAATTGCATCCGAATTTAATACAAAAGGCACAATGCCGGCTTAAGTACTAGGGACTGACACTCTAAATTACTATGATTTGAACCTCTCCTGTGAGTCCAGTTTTAGATTCCGATGCTTCACTTCAGGTTTACTGTATCCCTTGGACCTTCTTATTGACGATGAAACACAAAAATTGCATCCGAATTCAATACAAAAGGCACAATGCCGACTTTAGTACAAGAGGACTGATACTCTGACTTTCTATGATTTGAACCTCTCCTGTGAGTCCAGTTATAGATTCCTATGCTTCAATTCAGGTTTACTGTATCCCTTGGACCTTCTTATTTAACATGAAACACAGAAATTGCATCCGATTTTAAAACAAAAGGCATAATGCCTTCTTAAGTACAACAGGACTGACACTCTAACTTTCTATGATTTGAACCTCTCCTGCGAGTCCAGTTTTAGATTCCGATGCCTCACTTCAGGTTTACTGTATCACTGGGACCTTGTTATTGACGAAGAAACACAGAAATTGCATACGAATTTAATACAAAAGCACAATGACGACTTAAGTACCAGAGGACTGACACTTTAACTTCCTATGTTTTGAACCTCACCTGTGAGTCCCGTTTTAGATTCCGTTGCTTCACCTCAGGTTTACTGTATCCCTTGGACCTTGTTATAGACGATGAAACACAGAAATTCCATCCGAATTTAATACAAAAATCATAATGCCGACTTATGTACAAGAGGACTGACACTCAAACTCTCTATGATTTGAACCTCCCCTGTGAGTCTAGTTTTAGATTCCGATGCTTCCCTTCATGTTTTCTGTATCTCTTGGACCTATTTATTGACAATGAAACACAGAAATTGCATTCGAATTTAATACAAAAGGCACAATGCCGACTTAAGTACAAGAGGACTGACACTCTGACTCTCTATGATTTGGACCTCTCCTGTGAGTCCAGTTTTAGATTCCGATGCTTCACTTCAGGTTTACTGTATCACTTGGACCTTCTTATTGACGATGAAACACAGAAATTGCATCCGAATTTAATACAAAACGCACAATGCCGACATAAGTACAAGAGGACGGACACTCTAATTCTCTATGATTTGAACCTCTCCTGTGAGTCCAGTTTCAGATTCCGATGCTTCACTACAGGTTTACTGTATCTCTTGGGCCACCTTATTGACGATGAAACACAGAAATTGCATCCGAATTTAATACAAAATACACAATGCCAACTTAAGTGCAAGAGGACTGACACTCTAACTTTCTATGATTTGAACCTCTCCTGTGAGTCCAGTTATAGATTCCGATGCATCACTTTAGGTTTACTGTATCCCTTGGACTTTCTTATTGACGATGAAACACAGATATTGCATCCGAATTTAATACAAAAGGCACAATGCCGACATAAGTACAAGAGGACTGACACTCTAACTTTCTATGATTTGAACCTCTCCTGTGAGTTCAGTTTTAGATTTCGATGATTCACTTCAGGTTACTGTATACCTTGTACCTTCCTATTGACGATAAACCACAGGAATTGCATCCGAATTTAATACAAAAGGCACAATGCCGACTTAAGTACAAGAGGACTGACACTCTAATGTTCTATGATTTGAACCTCTCCTGTGAGTAAAGTTTTAGATTCCGATGCTTCACTTCAGGATACTGTATACCTTGGTCCTTCTTATTGACGATGAAACACAGAAATTGCATCCGAATTTAATACAAAAGGCACAATGCCGACTTAAGTACAAGAGGATTGACACTCTAACTTTCTATTATTTGAACCTCTTCTGTGAGTCCAGTTTTTTTTCCGATGCTTCACTTCAGGTTTACTGTATTCCTGGGACCTTGTTATTGACGATGAAACACAGAAATTGCATCCGAATTTAATACAAAACACAATGCCAACTTACGTACAAGAGGGCTGACCCTCTAACTTTCTATGATTTGAACCTCTCCTGTGAGTAAAGTTTTAGATTCCGATGCTTCACTTCAGGTTACTGTATACCTTGGACCTTCTTATTGCCGATGAAACACAGAAACTGCATACGAATTTAATACAAAAGGCACAATGCCGACTTAATTTCAAGTGGACTGACACTCTAACTTTCTATGATTTGGACCTCTCCTGTGAGTCCAGTTTTAGATTCCGATGCCTCACTTCAGGTTTACTGTATCCCTGGGACCTTGTTATAGACGATGAAACACAGAAATTGCATCCGAATTTAATACAAAAGGCATAATGCCGACTTAAGTACAAGAGGACTGACACTCACACTCACTATGATTTGAACCTCTCCTGTGAGTCTAGTTTTAGATTCCGATGCTTCACTTCATGTTTTCTGTATCTCTTGGACCTATTTATTGACAATGAAACACAGAAATTGCATTCGAATTTAATACAAAAGGCACAATGCCGACTTAAGTACAAGAGGACTGACACTCTGACTCTCTATGATTTGGACCTCTCCTGTGAGTCCAGGTTTAGATTCCGATGCTTCACTTCAGGTTTACTGTATCACTTGGACCTTCTTATTGACGATGAAACACAGAAATTGCATCCGAATTTAATATAAAACGCACAATGCCGACTTAAGTACAAGAGGACGGACACTCTAACTCTCTATGATTTGAACCTCTCCTGTAAGTCCAGTTTCAGATTCCGATGCTTCACTTCAGGTTTACTGTATCCCTTGGACCATCTTATTGACGATGAAACACAGAAATTGCATCCGAATTTAATACAAAAGACACAATGCCGACTTAAGTGCAAGAGGACTGACACTCTAACTTTCTATGATTTAAACCTCTCCTGTGAGTCCAGTTATAGATTCCGATGCATCACTTTAGGTTTACTGTATCCCTTGGACTTTCTTATTGACGATGAAACACAGAAATTGCATCCGAATTTAATACAAAAGGCATAATGCCGACTTAAGTACAAGAGGACTGACACTCTAACTTTCTATGATTTGAACCTCTCCTGTGAGTTAAATTTTAGATTTCGATGATTCACTTCAGGTTACTGTATACCTTGTACCTTCCTATTGACGATAAACCACAGAAATTGCATCCGAATTTAATACAGAAGGAACAAGTCCGACTTAAGTACAAGAGGGCTGACACTCTAACTTTCATTGATTTGATACTCTCCTGTGAGTGCAGTTTTAGATTCCGATGCTTCACTTCAGGTTTACTGTAACCGTGGGACCTTCTTATTGACGATGAAACACAGAAATTGCATCCGAGTTTAACACAAAAGCCATAATGCCGAATTATGTACAAGAGGACTGACACTCTAACTCTCTATGATTTGAACCTCTCCTGTGAGTCCAGTATTAGATTCCGATGCTTCACGTCAGGTTAACTGTATCCCTTGGACCTTCTTACTAACGATGAAACACAGAAATTCCATCGGAATTAAATACTAAAGGCACAATGGCGACTTCAGTACAAGAGGACTGACACTCTAACTTTCTATGATTTGAACCCCTCCTGTGAGTCCAGTTTTAGATTCCGATGCTTCAGATCAGGTTTACTGTATCCCTTGGACCTTCTTATTGACGATGAAACACAGAAATTGCATCCGAATTTAATACAAAAGGCACAATGCCGGCTTAAGTACAAGGGACTGACACTCTAAATTACTATGATTTGAACCTCTCCTGTGAGTCCAGTTTTAGATTCCGATGCTTCACTTCAGGTTTACTGTATTCCTTGGACCGTCTTATTGACGATGAAACACAGAAATTGCATGCGAGTTTAATACAAAAGACACAATGCCGACTTAAGTGCAAGAGGACTGACACTCTAACTTTCTATGATTTGAACCTCTCCTGTGAGTCCAGTTATAGATACCGATGCTTCACTTCAGGTTTACTGTATCTCTTGGACTTTCTTATTGACGATGAAACACAGAAATTGCATCCGAAATTAATACAAAAGGCACAATGCCGACTTAAGTACAAGAGGACTGACACTCTAACGTTCTATGATTTGAACCTCTCCTGTGAGTAAAGTTTTAGATTCCGATGCTTCACTTCAGGTTACTGTATACCTTGGTCCTCCTTATTGACGATGAAACACAGAAATTGCATCCGAATTTAATACAAACGGCACAATGCCGACTTAAGTACAAGAGGACTGACACTCTAACTTTCTATGATTTGAACCCCTTCTGTGAGTCCAGTTTTGGTTTCCGATGCTTCACTTCAGGTTTACTGTATTCCTGGGACCTTGTTATTGACAATGAAACACAGAAATTGCATCCGAATTTAATACAAAAGCACAATGCCGACTTACGTACAAGAGGACTGACACTCTAACTTTCTATGATTTGAACCTCTCCTGTGAGTCCCGTTTTAGATTCCGATGCTTCACTTCAGGTTACTGTATACCTTGGACCTTCTTATTGCCGATGAAACACAGAAACTGCATACGAATTTAATACAAAAGGCACAATGCCGACTTAAGTTCAAGTGGACTGACACTCTAACTTTCTATGATTTGGACCTCTCCTGTGAGTCCAGTTTTAGATTCCGAGGCCTCACTTCAGGTTTACTGTATCCCTGGGACCTTGTTATTGACAATGAAACACAGAAATTGCATCCGAATGTAATACAAAAGCACAATGCCGAATTAAGTAAAAGAGGACTGACACTCTAACTTTCTATGATTTGAACCCCTCCTGTGAGTAAAGTTTTAGATTCCGATGCTTCACTTCAGGTTACTGTATACTTTGGACCTTCTTACTGACGGTGAAACACAGAAAGTGCATCCGAATTTAATACAAAAGGCACAATGCCGATTTAAGTACAACAGGACTGACACTCTAACTTTCTATGATTTGAACCTGTTCTGTGAGTCCAGTTTTGGTTTCCGATGCTTCACTTCAGGTTTACTGTATTCCTGGGACCTTGTTATTGACGATGAAACACAGAAATTGCATCCGAATTTAATACAAAAGCACAATGCCGACTTACGTACAAGAGAACTGACCCTCTAACTTTCTATGATTTGAACCTCTCCTGTGAGTAAAGTTTTAGATTCCGATGCTTCACTTAAGGTTACAGTATACCTTGGACCTTCTTATTGCCGATGAAACACAGAAATTGCATACGAATTTAATACAAATGGCACAATGCCGACTTAAGTTCAAGTGGACTGACACTCTAACTTTCTATGATTTGGACCTCTCCTGTGAGTCCAGTTATAGATTCCGATGCCTCACTTCAGGTTTACTGTATCCCTGGGACCTTGTTATTGACGATGAAACACAGAAATTGCATCCGAATGTAATACAAAAGCACAATGCCGTCTTAAGTAAAAGAGGACTGACACTCTAACTTTCTATGATTTGAACCTCTCCTGTGAGTAAAGTTTTAGATTCCGATGCTTCACTTCAGGATACTGTATACCTTGGTCCTTCTTATTGACGATGAAACACAGAAATTGCATCCGAATTTAATACAAAAGGCACAATGCCGACTTAAGTACAAGAGGACTGACACTCTAACTTTCTAATATTTGAACCTCTGCTGTGAGTCCAGTTTTAGATTCCGTTGTTTCACTTCAGGTTTACTGTATCCCTTGGACCTTCTTATTGACGATGAAACTCAGAAATTGCATCCGAATTTAATACAAATGGCACGATGCCGACAAAGTACAAGAGGACTGACACTTTAACTTTCTATGATTTTAATCTCTCCTGTGAGTCCAGTTTTAGATTCCGATGCTTCACTTCAGGTTTGCTGTACCCCTGGGACCTTCTTATTGACGATGGATCACAAAAATTGCATCCGAATTCAATACAAAAGGCACAATGCCGACTTCAGTACAAGAGGACTGATACTCTGACTTTCTATGATTTGAACCTCTCCTGTGAGTCCAGTTATAGATTCCTATGCTTCAATTCAGGTTTACTGTATCCCTTGGACCTTCTTATTTAACATGAAACACAGAAATTGCATCCGATTTTAAAACAAAAGGCATAATGCCTTCTTAAGTACAACAGGACTGACACTCTAACTTTCTATGATTTGAACCTCTCCTGCGAGTCCAGTTTTAGATTCCGATGCCTCACTTCAGGTTTACTGTATCACTGGGACCTTGTTATTGACGAAGAAACACCGAAATTGCATACGAATTTAATACAAAAGCACAATGCCGACTTAAGTACCAGAGGACTGACACTTTAACTTTCTATGTTTTGAACCTCACCTGTGAGTCCCGTTTTAGATTCCGTTGCTTCACCTCAGGTTTACTGTATCCCTTGGACCTTGTTATAGACGATGAAACACAGAAATTGCATCCGAATTTAGTACAAAAATCATAATGCCGACTTATGTACAAGAGGACTGACACTCAAACTATCTATGATTTGAACCTCCCCTGTGAGTCTAGTTTTAGATTCCGATGCTTCCCTTCATGTTTTCTGTATCTCTTGGACCTATTTATTGACAATGAAACACAGAAATTGCATTCGAATTTAATACAAAAGGCACAATGCCGACTTAAGTACAAGAGGACTGACACTCTGACTCTCTATGATTTGGACCTCTCCTGTGAGTCCAGTTCTAGATTCCGATGCTTCACTTCAGGTTTACTGTATCACTTGGACCTTCTTATTGACGATGAAACACAGAAATTGCATCCGAATTTAATACAAAGCGCACAATGCCGACTTAAGTACAAGAGGACGGACACTCTAATTCTCTATGATTTGAACCTCTCCTGTGAGTCCAGTTTCAGATTCCGATGCTTCACTACAGGTTTACTGTATCCCTTGGGCCATCTTATTGACGATGAAACACAGAAATTGCATCCGAATTTAATACAAAAGACACAATGCCAACTTAAGTGCAAGAGGACTGACGCTCTAACTTTCTATGATTTGAACCTCTCCTGTGAGTCCAGTTATAGATTCCGATGCATCACTTTAGGTTTACTGTATCCCTTGGACTTTCTTATTGACGATTAATCACAGATATTGCATCCGAATTTAATACAAAAGGCACAATGCCGACATAAGTACAAGAGGACTGACACTCTAACTTTCTATGATTTGAACCTCTCCTGTGAGTTCAGTTTTAGATTTCGATGATTCACTTCAGGTTACTGTATACCTTGTACCTTCCTATTGACGATAAACCACAGGAATTGCATCCGAATTTAATACAAAAGGAACAAGTCCGACTTAAGTACAAGAGGGCTGACACTCTAACTTTCATTGATTTGATACCCTCCTGTGAGTGCAGTTTTAGATTCCGATGCTTCACTTCAGGTTTACTGTAACCGTGGGACCTTCTTATTGACGATGAAACACAGAAATTGCATCCGAGTTTAATACAAAAGCCATAATGCCGAATTATGTACAAGAGGACTGACACTCTAACTCTCTATGATTTGAACCTCTCCTGCGAGTCCAGTATCAGATTCCGATGCTTCACGTCAGGTTAACTGTATCCCTTGGACCTTCTTATTAACGATGGAACACAGAAATTCCATCGGAATTAAATACTAAAGGCACAATGGCGACTTCAGTACAAGAGGACTGACACTCTAACTTTCTATGATTTGAATCCCTCCTGTGAGTCCAGTTTTAGATTCCGATGCTTCAGTTCAGGTTTACTGTATCCCTTGGACCTTCTTATTGACGATGAAACACAGAAATTGCATCCGAATTTAATACAAAAGGCACAATGCCGGCTTAAGTACTAGGGACTGACACTCTAAATTACTATGATTTGAACCTCTCCTGTGAGTCCAGTTTTAGATTCCGATGCTTCACTTCAGGTTTACTGTATCCCTTGGACCATCTTATTGACGATGAAACACAGGAATTGCATGCGAGTTTAATACAAAAGACACAATGCCGACTTAAGTGCAAGAGGACTGACACTCTAACTTTCTATGATTTGAACCTCTCCTGTGAGTCCAGTTATAGATTCCGATGCATCACTTCAGGTTTACTGTATCCCTTGGACTTTCTTATTGACGATGAAACACAGAAATTGCATCCGAAATTAATACAAAAGGCACAATGCCGACTTAAGTACAAGAGGACTGACACTCTAACGTTTTATGATTTGAACCTCTCCTGTGAGTAAAGTTTTAGATTCCGATGCTTCACTTCAGGATACTGTATACCTTGGTCCTTCTTATTGACGATGAAACACAGAAATTGCATCCGAATTTAATACAAAAGGCACAATGCCGACTTAAGTACAAGAGGACTGACACTCTAACTTTCTATTATTTGAACCTCTTCTGTGAGTCCAGTTTTTTTTTCCGATGCTTCACTTCAGGTTTACTGTATTCCTGGGACCTTGTTATTGACGATGAAACACAGAAATTGCATCCGAATTTAATACAAAAGCACAATGCCAACTTACGTACAAGAGGGCTGACCCTCTAACTTTCTATGATTTGAACCTCTCCTGTGAGTAAAGTTTTAGATTCCGATGCTTCACTTCAGGTTACTGTATACCTTGGACCTTCTTATTGCCGATGAAACACAGAAACTGCATACGAATTTAATACAAAAGGCACAATGCCGACTTAATTTCAAGTGGACTGACACTCTAACTTTCTATGATTTGGACCTCTCCTGTGAGTCCAGTTTTAGATTCCGATGCCTCACTTCAGGTTTACTGTATCCCTGGGACCTTGTTATAGACGATGAAACACAGAAATTGCATCCGAATTTAATACAAAAGGCATAATGCCGACTTAAGTACAAGAGGACTGACACTCACACTCTCTATGATTTGAACCTCTCCTGTGAGTCTAGTTTTAGATTCCGATGCTTCACTTCATGTTTTCTGTATCTCTTGGACCTATTTATTGACAATGAAACACAGAAATTGCATTCGAATTTAATACAAAAGGCACAATGCCGACTTAAGTACAAGAGGACTGACACTCTGACTCTCTATGATTTGGACCTCTCCTGTGAGTCCAGGTTTAGATTCCGATGCTTCACTTCAGGTTTACTGTATCACTTGGACCTTCTTATTGACGATGAAACACAGAAATTGCATCCGAATTTAATATAAAACGCACAATGCCGACTTAAGTACAAGAGGACGGACACTCTAACCCTCTATGATTTGAACCTCTCCTGTGAGTCCAGTTTCAGATTCCGATGCTTCACTTCAGGTTTACTGTATCCCTTGGACCATCTTATTGACGATGAAACACAGAAATTGCATCCGAATTTAATACAAAAGACACAATGCCGACTTAAGTGCAAGAGGACTGACACTCTAACTTTCTATGATTTGAACCTCTCCTGTGAGTCCAGTTATAAATTCCGATGCATCACTTTAGGTTTACTGTATCCCTTGGACTTTCTTATTGACGATGAAACACAGAAATTGCATCCGAATTTAATACAAAAGGCACAATGCCGACTTATATACAAGAGGACTGACACTCTAACTTTCTATGATTTGAACCTCTCCTGTGAGTTAAATTTTAGATTTCGATGATTCACTTCAGGTTACTGTATACCTTGTACCTTCCTATTGACGATAAACCACAGAAATTGCATCCGAATTTAATACAGAAGGAACAAGTCCGACTTAAGTACAAGAGGGCTGACACTCTAACTTTAATTGATTTGATACTCTCCTGTGAGTGCAGTTTTAGATTCCGATGCTTCACTTCAGGTTTACTGTAACCGTGGGACCTTCTTATTGACGATGAAACACAGAAATTGCATCCGAGTTTAATACAAAAGCCATAATGCCGAATTATGTACAAGAGGACTGACACTCTAACTCTCTATGATTTGAACCTCTCCTGTGAGTCCAGTATTAGATTCCGATGCTTCACGTCAGGTTAACTGTATCCCTTGGACCTTCTTATTGACGATGAAACACAGAAATTGCATCCGAATTTAATACAAAAGGCACAATGCCGGCTTAAGTACAAGGGACTGACACTCTAAATTACTATGATTTGAACCTCTCCTGTGAGTCCTGTTTTAGATTCCGATGCTTCACTTCAGGTTTACTGTATCCCTTGGACCGTCTTATTGACGATGAAACACAGAAATTGCATGCGAGTTTAATACAAAAGACACAATGCCGACTTAAGTGCAAGAGGACTGACACTCTAACTTTCTATGATTTGAACCTCTCCTGTGAGTCCAGTTATAGATACCGATGCTTCACTTCAGGTTTACTGTATCTCTTGGACTTTCTTATTGACGATGAAACACAGAAATTGCATCCGAAATTAATACAAAAGGCACAATGCCGACTTAAGTACAAGAGGACTGACACTCTAACGTTCTATGATTTGAACCTCTCCTGTGAGTAAAGTTTTAGATTCCGATGCTTCACTTCAGGTTACTGTATACCTTGGTCCTCCTTATTGACGATGAAACACAGAAATTGCATCCGAATTTAATACAAACGGCACAATGCCGACTTAGGTACAAGAGGACTGACACTCTAACTTTCTATGATTTGAACCCCTTCTGTGAGTCCAGTTTTGGTTTCCGATGCTTCACTTCAGGTTTACTGTATTCCTGGGACCTTGTTATTGACGATGAAACACAGAAATTGCATCCGAATTTAATACAAAAGCACAATGCCGACTTACGTACAAGAGGACTGACCCTCTAACTTTCTATGATTTGAACCTCTCCTGTGAGTCCCGTTTTAGATTCCGATGCATCACTTCAGGTTACTGTATACCTTGGACCTTCTTATTGCCGATGAAACACAGAAATTGCATACGAATTTAATACAAAAGGCACAATGCCGACTTAAGTTCAAGTGGACTGACACTCTAACTTTCTATGATTTGGACCTCTCCTGTGAGTCCAGTTTTAGATTCCGATGCCTCACTTCAGGTTTACTGTATCCCTGGGACCTTGTTATTGACAATGAAACACAGAAATTGCATCCGAATGTAATACAAAAGCACAATGCCGAATTAAGTAAAAGAGGACTGACACTCTAACTTTCTATGATTTGAACCCCTCCTGTGAGTAAAGTTTTAGATTCCGATGCTTCACTTCAGGTTACTGTATACTTTGGACCTTCTTACTGACGGTGAACACAGAAAGTGCATCCGAATTTAATACAAAAGGCACAATGCCGATTTAAGTACAACAGGACTGACACTCTAACTTTCTATGATTTGAACCTCTTCTGTGAGTCCAGTTTTGGTTTCCGATGCTTCACTTCGGGTTTACTGTATTCCTGGGACCTTGTTATTGACGATGAAACACAGAAATTGCATCCGAATTTAATACAAAAGCACAATGCCGACTTATGTACAAGAGAACTGACCCTCTAACTTTCTATGATTTGAACCTCTCCTGTGAGTAAAGTTTTAGATTCCGATGCTTCACTTAAGGTTACAGTATACCTTGGACCTTCTTATTGCCGATGAAACACAGAAATTGCATACGAATTTAATACAAAAGGCACAATGCCGACTAAAGTTCAAGTGGACTGACACTCTAACTTTCTATGATTTGGACCTCTCCTGTGAGTCCAGTTTTAGATTCCGATGCCTCACTTCAGGTTTACTGTATCCCTGGGACCTTGTTATTGACGATGAAACACAGAAATTGCATCCGAATGTAATACAAAAGCACAATGCCGTCTTAAGTAAAAGAGGACTGACACTCTAACTTTCTATGATTTGAACCTCTCCTGTGAGTAAAGTTTTAGATTCCGATGCTTCACTTCAGGTTACTGTATACTTTGGACCTTCTTACTGACGGGTAAACACAGAAATTGCATCCGAATTTAATACAAAAGGCACAATGCCGACTTAAGTACAACAGGACTGACACTCTAACTTTCTATGATTTGAACCTCTCCTGTGAGTCCAGTTTTAGATTCCGATACCTCACTTCAGGTTTACTGTATCCCTGGGACCTTGTTATTGACGAGGAAACACAGAAATTGCATTCGAATTTAATACAAAAGTACAATGCCGACTTAAGTACAAGAGGACTGACACTTTAACTTTCTATGTTTTGAACCTCTCCTGTGAGTCCCGTTTTAGATTCCGTTGCTTCACCTCAGGCTTACTGTATCCCTTGGACCATCTTATTGACGATGAAACACAGAAGTTGCATCCGAATTTAATACAAAAGACACAATGCCGACTTATGTGCAAGAGGACTGACACTCTAAATTTCTATTATTTGAACCTCTCCTGTGAGTCCAGTTATAGATTCCGATGCTTCACTTCAGGTTTACTGTATCCCTTGGACTTTCTTATTGACGACGAAACACAGAAATTGCATCCGAATTTAATACAAAAGGCACAATGCCGACTTAAGTACAAGAGGACTGACACTCTAACTTTCTATGATTTGAATCTCTCCTGTGAGTTCAGTTTTAGATTTCGATGATTCACTTCAGGTTACTGTATACCTTGGACCTTCCTATTGACGATAAAACACAGAAATTGCATCTGAATTTAATACAAAAGGAACAATGCCGACTTAAGTACAAGAGGACTGACACTCTAACTTTCTATGATTTGAACCTCTCCTGTGAGTCCAGTTATAGATTCCGATGCTTCACTTTAGGTTTACTGTATCCCTTGGACTTTCTTATTGACGATGAAACACAGAAATTGCATCCGAATTTAATACAAAAGGCACAATGCCGACTTAAGTACAAGAGGACTGACACTCTAACTTTCTATGATTTGAACCTCTCCTGTGAGTTCAGTTTTAGATTTCCATGATTCACTTCAGGTTACTGTATACCTTGTACCTTCCTATTGATGATAAACCACAGAAATTGCATCCGAATTTAATACAAAAGGAACAATGCCGACATAAGTACAAGAGGGCTGACACTCTAACTTTCATTGATTTGATCCTCTCCTGTGAGTGCAGTTTAAGATTCCGATGCTTCACTTCAGGTTTACTGTAACCGTGGGACCTTCTTATTGACGATGAAACACAGAAATTGCATCCGAGTTTAATACAAAAGCCATAATGCCGAATTATGTACAAGAGGACTGACACTCTAACTCTCTATGATTTGAACCTCTCCTGTGAGTCCAGTTTAAGATTCCGATGCTTCACTTCAGGTTTACTGTATCCCTTGGACCATCTTATTGACGATGAAACACAGAAATTGCATCCGAATTTAATACAAATAACACAATTCCGACTTAAGTGCAAGAGGACTGACACTCTAACATTCTATGATTTGAAACTCTCCTGTGAGTCCAGTTATAGATTCCGATGCTTCACTTATGGTTTACTGTATCCCTTGGACGTTCTTATTGACGATGAAACACAGAAATTTCATCCGAATTTAATACAAAAGGCACAATGCCGATATAGTACAAGAGGACTGACACTCTAACGTTCTATGATTTGAACCTCTCCTGTGAGTAAAGTTTTAGATTCCGATGCTTCACTTCAGGTTACTGTATACCTTGGTCCTTCTTGTTGACGATGAAACACAGAAATTGCATCCGAATTTAATACAAAAGGCACAATGCTGACTTAAGTACAACCGGACTGACACTCTAACTTTCTATGATTTGAACCTCTCCTGTGAGTCCAGTTTTAGATTCCGATGCTTCACTTCAGGTTTACTGTATCCCTGGGACCTTGTTATTGACGAAGAAACACAGAAATTGCATTCGAATTTAATACAAAAGTACAATGCCGACTTAAGTACAAGAGGACTGACACTTTAACTTTCTATGTTTTGTACCTATCCTGTGAGTCCCGTTTTAGATTCCGTTGCTTCACCTCAGGTTTACTGTATCCCTTGGACCTTGTTATAGACGATGAAACACAGAAATTGCATCCGGATTTAATACAAAAGCACAATGCCGACTTACGTAAAAGAGGACTGACACTCTAACTTTCATTGATTTGATCCCCTCCTGTGAGTGCAGTTTTAGATTCCGATGCTTCACTTCAGGTTTACTGTATCCGTGGGACCTTCTTATTGACGATGAAACACAGAAATTGCATCCGAGTTTAATACAAAAGCCATAATGCCGAATTATGTACAAGAGGACTGACACTCTAACTCTCTATGATTCGAACCTCTCCTGTGAGTCCAGTATTAGATTCCGATGCTTCACTTGAGGTTTACTGTATCCCTTGGACCTTGTTATTAACGATGAAACACAGAAATCCATCGGAATTAAATACTAAAGGCACAATGGCGACTTCAGTACAAGAGGACTGACACTCTAACTTTCTATGATTTGAACCCCTCCTGTGAGTCCAGTTTTAGATTCCGATGCTTCACTTCAGGTTTACTGTATCCCTTGGACCTACTTGTTGACGATGAAACACAGAAATTGCATCCGAATTTAATACAAAATGCACAATGCCGGCTTAAGTACTAGGGACGGACACTCTAAATTACTACGATTTGAACCTCTCCTGTGAGTCCAGTTTTAGTTTCCGATGCTTCCCTTCAGGTTTACTGTATCCCTTGGACCATCTTATTGACGATGAAACACAGAAATTGCATCCGAATTTAATACAAAAGACACAATGCCGACTTAAGTGCAAGAGGACTGACACTCTAACCTTCTATGATTTGGTCCTTTCCTGTGAGTCCAGTTATAGATTCCGATGCTTCACTTCAGCAATACTGTATTCCTGGGACCTTGTTATTGACGATGAAACACAGAAATTGCATCCGAATTCAATACAAAAGCACAATGACGACTTACGTACAAGAGGACTGACCCTCTAACTTTCTATGATTTGAACCTCTCCTGTGAGTAAAGTTTTAGATTCCGATGCTTCACTTCAGGTTACTGTATACCTTGGACCTTCTTATTGCCGATGAAACACAGAAATTGCATACGAACTTAATACAAAAGGCACAATGCCGACTTAAGTTCAAGTGGACTGACACTTTAACTTTCAATGATTTGGACCTCTCCTGTGAGTCCAGTTTTAGATTCCGATGCCTCACTTCAGGTTTACTGTATCCCTGGGACCTTGTTATTGACGATGAAACACAGAAATTGCATCCGAATTTAATACAAATGCACAGTGCCGACTTAAGTACAAGAGGACTGACACTCTAACTTTCTATGATTTGAACCTCTCCTGTGAGTCCAGTTTTAGATTCCGATGCTTCACTTCAGGATTTCTGCATCCCTTGGACCTTGTTATTGATAATGAAACACAGAAATTGCATTCGAATTTAATACAAAAGGCACAACGCCGACTTAAGTACAAGAGGACTGACACTCTGACTCTCAATGTTTGGGACCTCTCCTGTGAGTCCAGTTTTAGATTCCGATGCTTTACTTCAGGTTTACTGTATCACTTGGACCTTCCAATTGACGCTGAAACACAGAAATTGCATCCGAATTTAATACAAAAAGCACAATGCCGGCTTAAGTACAAGAGGACGGACACTCTAACTCTCTATGATTTAAACCTCTCCTGTGAGTCCAGTTATAGATTCCGATGCTTCACTTCAGGTTTACTGTATCCCTTGATCTTTCTTATTGACGATGAAACACAGAAATTGCATCCGAGTTTAATACAAAAGGCACAATGCCAACTTAAGTACAAGAGGACTGACACTCTAACTTTCTATGATTTGAACCTCTCCTGTGAGTTCAGTTTTAGATTTCGATGATTCACTTCAGGTTACTGTATACCTTGGACCTTCCTATTGACGATAAAACACAGAAATTGCATCCGAATTTAATACAAAAGGAACAATGCCGACTTAAGTACAAGAGGACTGACACTCTAACTTTCATTGATTTGAACCTCTCCTGTGAGTGCAGTTTTAGACTCCGATGCTTCACTTCAGGTTTACTGTATCTGTGGGACCTTCTTATTGACGATGAAACACAGAAATTGCATCCGAGTTTAATACAAAAGCCATAATGCCGAATTATATACAAGAGGACTGACACTCTAACTCTCTATGATTTGAACCTCTCCTGTGAGTCTAGTATTAGATTCCGATGCTTCACTTCAGGTTAACTGTATCCCTTGGACCTTCTTATTAACGATGAAACACAGAAATTCCATCGGAATTAAATAATAAAGGCACAATGGCGACTTCAGTACAAGAGGACTGACACTCTAACTTTCTATGATTAGAACCCCTCCTGTGAGTCCAGTTTTAGATTCCGATGCTTCACTTCAGGTTTACTGTATCCGTTGGACCTTCTTATTGACGATGAAACACAGAAATTGCATCCGAATTTAATACAAAAGCACAGTGCCGACTTACGTACAAGAGGACTGACCCTTTAACTTTCTGTGATTTGAACCTCTCCTTTGAGTAAAGTTTTAGATTCCGATGCTTCACTTCAGGTTACTGTATACCTTGGACCCTCATATTGCCGATGAAACACAGAAATTGCATACGAATTTAATACAAAAGGCACAATGCCGACTTAACTTCAAGTGCACTGACACTCTACCTTTCTATGATTTGGACCTCTCCTGTGAGTCCAGTTTTAGATTCCGATGCCTCACTTCAGGTTTACTGTATCCCTGGGACCTTGTTATTGACGATGGAACACAGAAATTGCATCCGAATTTAATACAAAAACACAATGCCGACTTAAGTACAAGAGGACTGACACTCTAACATTCTATGATTTGAACCTCTCCTGTGAGTCCCGTTTTAGATTCTGATGCTTCACCTCTGGTTTACTGTATCACTTGGACCCTGTTATAGACGAAGAAACAATGAAATTGCATCCGAATTTAATACAAAAGGGATAATGCTGACTTAAGTACAAGAGGACTGAAACTCTAACTCTCTATGATTTGAACCTCTCCTGTGAGTCCAGTTTTAGATTTCGTTGCTTCACTACAGGTTTACTGTATCCCTTGGACCTTCGTATTGACAATGAAACACAGAAATTGCATCCGAATTTAATACAAAAGGCACAATGCCGACTTAAGTTCAAGTGCACTGAGACTCTACCTTTCTATGATTTGGACCTCTCCTGTGAGTCCAGTTTTAGATTCCGATGCCTCACTTCAGGTTTACTGTATCCCTGGGACCTTGTTATTGACGATGGAACACAGAAATTGCATCCGAATTTAATACAAAAACACAATGCCGACTTAAGTACAAGAGGACTGACACTCTAACTCACTATGATTTGAACCTCTCCTGTGAGTCCAGTTTTAGATTCCGATGCTTCACTTCAGGTTTACTGTATCACTTGGACGTTCTTACTGACGATGAAACACAAGAATTGCATCCGAATTTAATACAAAAGGCACAATGCCGACTTAAGTACAAGCGGACGGTCACTCTAACTCTCTATGATTTGAACCTCTCTTGTGAGTCCAGTTTTTGATTCCGATGCTTCACTTCAGGTTTACTGTATCCCTTGGACCTTCTTATTGACGATGATACACAGAAATTGCATCCGAATTTAATACAAAAGGCACAATGCCGACTTAAGTACAAGAGGACTGACACTCTAACTCTCTATGATTTGAACCTCTCCTGTGAGTCCAGTTTCAGATTCCCATGCTTCACTCAGATTTACTGTATCCCTTGGACCTTCTTATTGACGATAAAACACAGAAATTGCATCCGAATTTAATACAAAGGGCACAATGCCGACTTATGTACAAGGTGACTGACACTGTATCACTCTATGATTTGAACCCCTCCTGTGAGTCCAGTTTTAGATTACGATGCTTCAGTTCAGGTTTACTGTACCCCTTGGACCTTCTTATTGACGATGAAACACAGAAATTGCATCCGAATTTAATACAAAAGGCTCAATGCCGAGTTAACTTCAAGAATACTAACACTCAAACTTTCTATTATTTGAACCTCTGCTGTGAGTCCAGTTTTAGATTCCGATGCTTCACTTCAGGTTTACCGTATCCCTTCTACCTTCTTATTGACGATGAAACACAGTAATTGCATCCGTAATTAATACAAAAGGATCAATGCCGACTTAAGTACAAGAGGACTGACACTCTAACTTTCATTGATTGGAACCTCTCCAGTGAGTCCAGTTTCAGATTCCAATGCTTCACTTCAGGTTTTCTGTATCCGTGGGACCTTCTTATTGACGATGAAACACAGAAATTGCATCCGAATTTAATAAAAGAGGCACAATGCCGACTTATGTACAAGAGGACTGACATTCTAACTCTCTATGGTTTGAACCTCTCCTGTGAGCCCAGTATTAGATTCCGATGCTTCACTTCAGGTTTACTGTATCCCTTGGACCTTCTCATCAACGATGAAACACAGAAATTCCATCGGAATTAAATACTAAATGCACAATGCCGACTTCAGTACAAGAGGACAGACACCCTAACTTTCTATGAATTGAAGCACTCCTGTGAGTCCTGTTTTAGATTCCGATGCTTCACTTCAGGTTTACTGTATCCCTTGGACCGTCTTATTGACGATGAAACACAGAAATTGCATCCGATTTAATATAAAGGCACAATGCCGACTTAAGTACAAGAGAACTGACACTCTTTCTATGATTTGAACCCCTCCTGTGAGTCCAGTTTTAGATTCCGATTCTTCACTTCAGGTTTACTGTATCCCTTTTACCTTCTTATTGACGATGAAACACAGAAATTGCATCCGAATTTAATACAAAGAGCACAATGCATACTTAAGTACAAGAGGACTGACACTCTAACTTTCTATGATTTGAACCTCTCCTGTGAGTAAAGTTTTAGATTCCGATGCTTCACTTCAGGTTACTGTATAACTTGGACCTTCTTATTGACGATGAAACTCAGAATTTGCATCCGAATTGAATACAAAAGGCACAATGCCGACTTAACTACACGAGGACTGACACTCTAATTTTCTATGATTTGAACCTCTCCTGTGAGTCCAGTATTAGATTCCGATGCTTCACTTCAGGTTTACTGTATCCCTTGGACCTCCTTATTAACGATGAAACACAGAAATTCCATCGGAATTAAATACTAAAGGCACAATGGCGACTTCAGTACAAGAGGACCGACACTCTAACTTTCTATGATTTGAACCCCTCCTGTGAGTCCAGTGTTAGATTCCGATGCTTCACTTCAGGTTTACTGTATCTCTTGGACCATCTTATTGACGATGAAACACAGAAATTGCATACGAATTTAATACAAAAGGCACAATGCCGGCTTAAGTACAAGGGACTGACACTCTAAATTACTATGATTTGAACCTCTCCTGTGAGTAAAGTTTTAGATTCCGATGCTTCACTTCAGGTTACTGTATACCTTGGACCTTCTTATTGACGATGAAACTCAGAATTTGAATCCGAATTGAATACAAAATGCACAATGCCGACTTAACTACAAGAGGACTGACACTCTAATTTTCTATGATTTGAACCTCTCCTGTGAGTCCAGTATTAGATTCCGATGCTTCACCTCAGGTTTACTGTATCACTTGTACCCTGTTATAGACGAAGAAACAACGAAATTGCATCCGAATTTAATACAAAAGGGATAATGCCGACTTAAGTACAAGAGGACTGACACTCTAACTCTCTATGATTTGAACCTCTCCTGTGAGTCCAGTTTTACATTCCGTTGCTTCACTACAGGTTTACTGTATCCCTTGGACCTTCGTATTGACAATGAGACACAGAAATTGCATCCGAATTTAATACAAAAGTCACAATGCCGACTTAAGTACAAGAGAACTGACACTCTAACTCACTATGATTTGAACCTCTCCTGTGAGTCCAGTTTTATATTCCGATGCTTCACTTCAGGTTTACTGTATCACTTGGACCTTCTTACTGACGATGAAACACAGAAATTGCATCCGAATTTAATACAAAAGGCACAATGCCGACTTAAGTACAAGAGGACTGACACTCTAACTCTCTATGATTTGAACCTCTCCTGTGATTCCAGTTTCAGATTCCCATGCTTCACTTCAGATTTACTGTATCCGTTGGACCTTCCTATTGACGATGAAACACAGAAATTGCATCCGAATATAATACAAAGGGCACAATGCCCACTTATGTACAAGAGGACTGACACTGTATCACTCTATGATTTGAACCCCTCCAGTGAGCCCAGTTTTAGATTACGATGTTTCAGTTCAGGTTTACTGTACCCCTTGGACCTTCTTATTGACGATGAAACACAGAAATTGCATCCGAATTTAATACAAAAGGCTCAATGCCGAGTTAAGTTCAAGAATACTGACACTCTAACTTTCTATTATTTGAACCTCTGCTGTGAGTCCAGTTTTAGATTCCGATGCTTCACTTCAGGTCTACTGTATCCCTTGGACCTTCTTATTGACGATGAAACACAGTAATTGCATCCGAATTTAATACAAAAGGCACAATGCCGACTTAAGTACAGGAGGACTGATACTCTAACTTTCTATGATTTGAACCTCTTCCGTGAGTCCAGTTATAGATTCCGATGCTGAACTTCAGGTTTACTGTATCCCTTGGACGTTCTTATTGACGATGAAACACAGAAATTGCATCCGATTTTAATACAAAAGGCACAATGCCGACTTAAGTACTAGAGGACTGACACTCTTTCTATGATTTGAACCTCTCCTGTGAGTCAGGTTTTAGATTTCGATGCTTCACTCAGGTTACTGTATACCTTGGACTTTCCTATTGACGAAAAAACACAGAAATTGCATCCGTAATTAATACAAAAGGATCAATGCCGACTTAAGTACAAGAGGACTGACACTCTAACTTTCATTGATTGGAACCTCTCCAGTGAGTCCAGTTTCAGATTCCGATGCTTCACTTCAGGTTTACTGTATCCGTGGGACCTTCTTATTGACGATGAAACACAGAAATAGCATCCGAATTTAATAAAAAAGGCATAATGCCGACTTATGTACTAGAGGACTGACATTCTAACTCTCTATGGTTTGAACCTCTCCTGTGGGCCCAGTATTAGATTCCGATGCTTCACTTCAGGTTTACTGTATCCCTTGGACCTTCTCATTAACGATGAAACACAGATATTCCATCGGAATTAAATACTAAATGCACAAAGCCGACTTCAGTACAAAAGGACAGACACTCTAACTTCCTATAATTTGAAGCACTCCTGTGAGTCCTGTTTTAGATTCCGATGCTTCACTTCAGGTTTACTGTATCCCTTGGACCGTCTTATTGACGATGAAACACAGAAATTGCATCCGATTTAATATAAAGGCACAATGCCGACTTAAGTACAAGAGGACTGAAACTCTTTCTATGTTTTGAACCTCTCCTGTGAGTCCAGTTTTAGATTCCGATGCTTCACTTCAGGTTTACTGTATCCCTTTTACCTTCGTATTCACGATGAAACACAGAAGTTGCATCCGAATTTAATACAAAGAGCACAATGCATACTTAAGTACTAGAGGACTGACACTCTAACTTTCTATGATTTGAACCTCTCCTGTGAGTAAAGTTTTAGATTCCTATGCTTCACTTCAGGTTACTGTATACCTTGGACCTTCTTATTGACGATGAAACTCAGAATTTGCATCCGAATTGAATACAAAAGGCACAATGCCGACTTAACTACAAGAGGACTGACACACTAATTTTCTATGATTTGAACCTCTCCTGTGAGTCCAGTATTAGATTCCGATGCTTCACTTCTGGTTTACTGTATCCCTTGGACCTCCTTATTAACGATGAAACACAGAAATTCCATCGGAATTAAATACTAAAGGCACAATGGCGACTTCAGTACAAGAGGACTGACACTCTAACTTTCTATGATTTGAACCCCTCCTGTGAGTCCAGTTTTAGATTCCGATGCTTCACTTCAGGTTTACTGTATCCCTTGGACCTTCTTATTGACGATGAAACACAGAAATTGCATACGAATTTAATACAAAAGGCACAATGCCGGCTTAAGTACAAGGGCTGACACTCTAAATTACTATGATTTGAACCTCTCCTGTGAGTCCAGTTATAGATTCCGATGCTTCACTTCAGGTTTACTGTATCCCTTGCACTTTCTTATTGACGATGAAACACAGAAATTGCATCATAATTTAATACAAAAGGCACAATGCCGACTTAGGTACATGAGGACTGACACTCTAACATTCTATGATTTGAACCTCTCCTGTGGGTAAAGTTTTAGATTCCGATGCTTCACTTCGGGTTACTGTATACCTTGGACCTTCTTATTGACGATGAAACACAGAAATTGCATCCGAATTTAATACAAAAGGCACAATGCCGACTTAAGTACAAGAGGACTGACACTCTAACTCTCTATGATTTGAACCTCTCCTGTGAGTCCAGTTTCAGATTCCCATGCTTCACTTCAGGTTTACTGCATCCCTTGGACCATCTTATTGACGATGAAACACAGAAATTGCATATGAATTTAATACAAAGGGCACAATGCCGACTTATGTACAAGAGGACTGACACTGTATCACTCTATGATTTGAACCCCTCCTGTGAGTCCAGTTTTAGATTCCGATGCTTCAGTTCAGGTTTACTGTATACCTTGGACCTTCTTATTGACGATGAAACACAGTAATTGCATCCGAATTTAATACAAAAGGCACAATGCCGACTTAAGTACAGTACGACTGATACTCTAACTTTCTATGATTAGAACCTCTTCCGTGAGTCCAGTTATAGATTCCGATGCTGAACTTCAGGTTTACTGTATCCCTTGGACCTTCTTATTGACGATGAAACACAGAAATTGCATCTGATTTTAATACAAAAGGCACAATGCCGACTTAAGTACAAGAGGACTGACACTCTAATTTTCTATGATTTGAACCTCTCCTGTGAGTCCAGTTTTAGATTTCGATGCTTCACTTCAGGTTACTGTATACCTTGGACCTTCCTATTGACGATAAAACACAGAAATTGCATCCGAATTTAAAACAAAAGGAACAATGCCGACTTAAGTACAAGAGGACTGACACTCTAACTTTCATTGATTTTAACCTCTCCTGAGAGTCCAGTTTTAGATTCCGATGCATCACTTCAGGTTTACTGTATCCGTCGGACCTTCTTATTGACGATGAAACACAGTAATTGCATCCGAATTTAATACAAAAGGCATAATGCCGACTTATGTACAAGAGGACTGACACTCTACCTATGTATGGCTTGAACTTCTCCTGTGAGCCCAGTATTAGATTCCGATGCTTCACTTCAGGTTTACTGTATCCCTTGGACCTTCTTATTAACGATGAAACACAGAAATTCCATCGGAATTAAATACTAAATGCACAATGCCGACTTCAGTACAAGAGGACAGACACTCTAACTTTCTACGATTTGAAGCACTCCTGTGAGTCCTGTTTTAGATTCCGAAGATTCACTTGAGGTTTACTGTATCCCTTGGACCTTCGTATTGACAATGAAACACAGAAATTGCATCCGAATTTAATACAAAGAGCACAATGCATACTTAAGTACAAGAGGACTGACACTCTAAATTTCTATGATTTGAACCTCCCCTGTGAGTAAAGTTTGAGATTCCGATGCTTCACATCAGGTTACTGTATACCTTGGACCTTCTTATTGATGATGAAACTCAGAATTTGCATCCGAATTCAATACAAAAGGCACAATGCCGACTTAACGACAAGAGGACTGATACACTAATTTTCTATGATATCAACCTCTCCTGTGAGTCCAGCATTAGATTCCGATGCTTCACTTCAGGTTTACTGTATCCCTTGGACTTTCTTATTGACGATGAAACACAGACATTGCATCCGAATTTAATACAAAAGGCACAATGCCGACTTAAGTACAAGAGGACTGACACTCTAACTTTCTATGACTTGAACCTCTCCTGTGAGTAACGTTTTAGTTTCCGATGCTTCACTTCAGGTTACTGTATACCTTGGACCTTCTTATTGACGATGAAACACTGAAATTGCATCCGAATTTAATACAAAAGGCACAATGCCGACTTACGTACGAGAGGACTGACCCTCTAACTATCTATGATTTGAACCTCTCCTGTGAGTCCCGTTTTAGATTCCGATGCTTCACCTCAGGTTTACTGTATCCCTTGGACCCGGTTATAGACGAAGAAACACAGAAATTGCATCCGAATTTAATACAAAAGGGATAATGCCGACTTAAGTACAAGAGGACTGACACTCTAACTCTCTATGATTTGAACCTCTCCTGTGAGTCCAGTTTTAGATTCCGACGCTTCACTTCAGGTTTACTGTATCCCTTGGACCTTCGTATTGACAATGAAACACAGAAATTGCATCCGAATTTAATACAAAAGGCACAATGCCGACTTTAGTACAAGAGGACCGACACTCTAACTCTCTATGATTTGAACCTCTCCTGTGAGTCCAGTTTTAGATTCCGATGCTTCACTTCAGGTTTACTGTATCACTTGGACCGTCTTATTGACGATGAAACACAGAAATTGCATCCGAATTTGATACAAGAGGCACAATGCCGACTTAAGTACAAGAGGACTGACACTCTAAATTACTATGATTTGAACCTCTCCTGTGAGTCCAGCTTCAGATTCCGATGCTTCACTTCAGATTTACTGTATCGCTTGGACCTTCATATTGACGATGAAACACAGAAATTGCATCCGAATTTAATACAAAGTGCACAATGCCGACTTATGTACAAGAGGACTGACACTGTATCTCTCTATGATTTGAACCCCTCCTGTGAGTCCAGTTTTATATTCCGATGCTTCAGTTCAGGTTTACTGTATCCCTTGGACCTTCTTATTGACGATGAAACACAGAAATTGCATCCGAAATTAATACCAAAGGCTCAATGCCGAGTTAAGTTCAAGAATACTGACACTCTAACTTTCTTTTATTTCAACCTCTGCTGTGAGTCCAGTTTTAGATTCCGATGCTTCACTTCAGGTTTACTGTATCCCTTGGACCTTCTTATTAACGATGAAAAACAGAAATTCCATCGGAATTAAATACTAAATGCACAATGCCGACTTCAGTACAAGAGGACAGACACTCTAACTTTCTATAATTTTAAGCACTCCTGTGAGTCCTGTTTTAGATTCCGATGCTTCACTTCAGGTTAACTGTATCCCTTTGACCGTCTTATTGACGATGAAACACAGAAATTGCATCCGATTTAACATAAACGCACATTGCCGACTTAAGTACAAGAGGACTGACACCCTTTCTACGATTTGAACCTCTCCTGTGAGTCCAGTTTTAGATTCCGATGCTTCACTTCAGGTTTACTGTATCCCTTTTACCTTCTTATTGACGATGAAACACAGAAATTACATCCGAATTTAATACAAAGAGCACAATGCATACTTAAGTACAAGAGGACTGACACTCTAAATTTCTATGATTTGAACCTCTCCTGTGAGTCCAGTTTTAGATTCCGATGCTTCACTTCAGGTTTACTGTATCCCTTTTACCTTCTTATTGACGATGAAACGCAGAAATTGCATCCGAATTTAATACCAAAGGCTCAATGCCGAGTTAAGTTCAAGAATACTGACACTCTAACTTTCTATTATTTCAACCTCTGCTGTGAGTCCAGTTTTAGATTCCGATGCTTCACTTCAGGTTTACTGTATCCCTTGGACCTTCTTATTAACGATGAAAAACAGAAATTCCATCGGAATTAAATACTAAATGCACAATGCCGACTTCAGTACAAGAGGACAGACACTCTAACTTTCTACGAATTGAAGCACTCCTGTGAGTCCTGTTTTAGATTCCGAAGCTTCACTTGAGGTTTACTGTATCCCTTGGACCTTCGTATTGACAATGAAACACAGAAATTGCATCCGAATTTAATACAAAGAGCACAATGCATACTTAAGTACAAGAGGACTGACACTCTAAATTTCGATGATTTGAACCTCCCCTGTGAGTAAAGTTTGAGATTCCGATGCTTCACATCAGGTTACTGTATACCTTGGACCTTCTTATTGATGATGAAACTCAGAATTTGCATCCGAATTCAATACAAAAAGCACAATGCCGACTTAACGACAAGAGGACTGATACACTAATTTTCTATGATATCAACCTCTCCTGTGAGTCCCGCATTAGATTCCGATGCTTCACTTCAGGTTTACTGTATCCCTTGGACTTTCTTATTGACGATGAAACACAGAAATTGCATCCGAATTTAATACAAAAGGCACAATGCCGACTTAAGTACAAGAGGACTGACACTCTAACTTTTTACGACTTGAACCTCTCCTGTGAGTAACGTTTTAGTTTCCGATGCTTCACTTCAGGTTACTGTATACCTTGGACCTTCTTATTGACGATGAAACACAGAAATTCCATCCGAATTTAATACAAATGGCACAATGCCGACTTACGTACAAGAGGACTGACCCTCTAACTATCTATGATTTGAACCTCTCCTGTGAGTCCCGTTTTAGATTCCGATGCTTCACCTCAGGTTTACTGTATCCCTTGGACCCGGTTATAGACGAAGAAACACAGAAATTGCATCCGAATTTAATACAAAAGGGATAATGCCGACTTAAGTACAAGAGGACTGACACTCTAACTCTCTATGATTTGAACCTCTCCTGTGAGTCCAGTTTTAGATTCCGACGCTTCATTTCAGGTTTACTGTATCCCTTGGACCTTCGTATTGACAATGAAACACAGAAATTGCATCCGAATTTAATACAAAAGGCACAATGCCGACTTAAGTACAAGAGGACCGACACTCTAACTCTCTATGATTTGAACCTCTCCTGTGAGTCCAGTTTTAGATTCCGATGCTTCACTTCAGGTTTACTGTATCACTTGGACCGTCTTATTGACGATGAAACACAGAAATTGCATCCGAATTTGATACAAGAGGCACAATGCCGACTTAAGTACAAGAGGACTGACACTCTAAATTACTATGATTTGAACCTCTCCTGTGAGTCCAGTTTCAGATTCCGATGCTTCACTTCAGATTTACTGTATCGCTTGGACCTTCATATTGACGATGAAACACAGAAATTGCATCCGAATTTAATACAAAGTGCACAATGCCGACTTATGTACAAGAGGACTGACACTGTATCTCTCTATGATTTGAACCCCTCCTGTGAGTCCAGTTTTATATTCCGATGCTTCAGTTCAGGTTTACTGTATCCCTTGGACCTTCTTATTGACGATGAAACACAGAAATTGCATCCGAATTTAATACCAAAGGCTCAATCCCGAGTTAAGTTCAAGAATACTGACACTCTAACTTTCTATTATTTCAACATCTGCTGTGAGTCCAGTTTTAGATTCCGATGCTTCACTTCAGGTTTACTGTATCCCTTGGACCTTCTTATTAACGATGAAAAACAGAAATTCCATCGGAATTAAATACTAAATGCACAATGCCGACTTCAGTACAAGAGGACAGACACTCTAACTTTCTATGATTTGAAGCACTCCTTTGAGTCCTGTTTTAGATTCCGATGCTTCACTTCAGGTTTACTGTATCCCTTTGACCGTCTTATTGACGATGAAACACAGAAATTGCATCCGATTTAACATAAACGCACATTGCCGACTTAAGTACAAGAGGACTGACACCCTTTCTACGATTTGAACCTCCCCTGTGAGTAAAGTTTGAGATTCCGATGGTTCACATCAGGTTACTGTATACCTTGGAGCTTCTTATTGATGATGAAACTCAGAATTTGCATCCGAATTCAATACAAAAAGCACAATGCCGACTTAACGACAAGAGGACTGATACACTAATTTTCTATGATATCAACCTCTCCTGTGAGTCCAGCATTAGATTCCGATGCTTCACTTCAGGTTTACTGTATCCCTTGGACTTTCTTATTGACGATGAAACACAGAAATTGCATCCGAATTTAATACAAAAGGCACAATGCCGACTTAAGTACAAGAGGACTGACACTCTAACTTTCTATGACTTGAACCTCTCCTGTGAGTAACGTTTTAGTTTCCGATGCTTCACTTCAGGTTACTGTATACCTTGGACCTTCTTATTGACGATGAAACACAGAAATTGCATCCGAATTTAATACAAAAGGCACAATGCCGACTTACGTACAAGAGGACTGACCCTCTAACTATCTATGATTTGAACCTCTCCTGTGAGTCCCGTTTTAGATTCCGATGCTTCACCTCAGGTTTACTGTATCCCTTGGACCCGGTTATAGACGAAGAAACACAGAAATTGCATCCGAATTTAATACAAAAGGGATAATGCCGACTTAAGTACAAGAGGACTGACACTCTAACTCTCTATGATTTGAACCTCTCCTGTGAGTCCAGTTTTAGATTCCGACGCTTCACTTCAGGTTTACTGTATCCCTTGGACCTTCGTATTGACAATGAAACACAGAAATTGCATCCGAATTTAATACAAAAGGCACAAAGCCGACTTAAGTACAAGAGGACCGACACTCTAACTCTCTATGATTTGAACCTCTCCTGTGAGTCCAGTTTTAGATTCCGATGCTTCACTTCAGGTTTACTGTATCACTTGGACCGTCTTATTGACGATGAAACACAGAAATTGCATCCGAATTTGATACAAGAGGCACAATGCCGACTTAAGTACAAGAGGACTGACACTCTAAATTACTATGATTTGAACCTCTCCTGTGAGTCCAGTTTCAGATTCCGATGCTTCACTTCAGATTTACTGTATCGCTTGGACCTTCATATTGACAATGAAACACAGAAATTGCATCCGAATTTAATACAAAGTGCACAACGCCGACTTATGTACAAGAGGACTGACTCTGTATCTCTCTATGATTTGAACCCCTCCTGTGAGTCCAGTTTTATATTCCGATGCTTCAGTTCAGGTTTACTGTATCCCTTGGACCTTCTTATTGACGATGAAACACAGAAATTGCATCCGAATTTAATACCAAAGGCTCAATCCCGAGTTAAGTTCAAGAATACTGACACTCTAACTTTCTATTATTTCAACATCTGCTGTGAGTCCAGTTTTAGATTCCGATGCTTCACTTCAGGTTTACTGTATCCCTTGGACCTTCTTATTAACGATGAAAAACAGAAATTCCATCGGAATTAAATACTAAATGCACAATGCCGACTTCAGTACAAGAGGACAGACACTCTAACTTTCTATGATTTGAAGCACTCCTTTGAGTCCTGTTTTAGATTCCGATGCTTCACTTCAGGTTTACTGTATCCCTTTGACCGTCTTATTGACGATGAAACACAGAAATTGCATCCGATTTAACATAAACGCACATTGCCGACTTAAGTACAAGAGGACTGACACCCTTTCTACGATTTGAACCTCCCCTGTGAGTAAAGTTTGAGATTCCGATGCTTCACATCAGGTTACTGTATACCTTGGAGCTTCTTATTGATGATGAAACTCAGAATTTGCATCCGAATTCAATACAAAAAGCACAATGCCGACTTAACGACAAGAGGACTGATACACTAATTTTCTATGATATCAACCTCTCCTGTGAGTCCAGCATTAGATTCCGATGCTTCACTTCAGGTTTACTGTATCCCTTGGACTTTCTTATTGACGATGAAACACAGAAATTGCATCCGAATTTAATACAAAAGGCACAATGCCGACTTAAGTACAAGAGGACTGACACTCTAACTTTCTATGACTTGAACCTCTCCTGTGAGTAACGTTTTAGTTTCCGATGCTTCACTTCAGGTTACTGTATACCTTAGACCTTCTTATTGACGATGAAACACAGAAATTGCATCCGAATTTAATACAAAAGGCACAATGCCGACTTACGTACAAGAGGACTGACCCTCTAACTATCTATGATTTGAACCTCTCCTGTGAGTTCCGTTTTAGATTCCGATGCTTCACCTCAGGTTTACTGTATCCCTTGGACCCGGTTATAGACGAAGAAACACAGAAATTGCATCCGAATTTAATACAAAAGGGATAATGCCGACTTAAGTACAAGAGGACTGACACTCTAACTCTCTATGATTTGAACCTCTCCTGTGAGTCCAGTTTTAGATTCCGACGCTTCACTTCAGGTTTACTGTATCCCTTGGACCTTCGTATTGACAATGAAACACAGAAATTGCATCCGAATTTAATACAAAAGGCACAAAGCCGACTTAAGTACAAGAGGACCGACACTCTAACTCTCTATGATTTGAACCTCTCCTGTGAGTCCAGTTTTAGATTCCGATGCTTCACTTCAGGTTTACTGTATCACTTGGACCGTCTTATTGACGATGAAACACAGAAATTGCATCCGAATTTGATACAAGAGGCACAATGCCGACTTAAGTACAAGAGGACTGACACTCTAAATTACTATGATTTGAACCTCTCCTGTGAGTCCAGTTTCAGATTCCGATGCTTCACTTCAGATTTACTGTATCGCTTGGACCTTCATATTGACAATGAAACACAGAAATTGCATCCGAATTTAATACAAAGTGCACAATGCCGACTTATGTACAAGAGGACTGACTCTGTATCTCTCTATGATTTGAACCCCTCCTGTGAGTCCAGTTTTATATTCCGATGCTTCAGTTCAGGTTTACTGTATCCCTTGGACCTTCTAATTGACGATGAAACACAGAAATTGCATCCGAATTTAATACCAAAGGCTCAATGCCGAGTTAAGTTCAAGAATACTGACACTCTAACTTTCTATTATTTCAACCTCTGCTGTGAGTCCAGTTTTAGATTCCGATGCTTCACTTCAGGTTTACTGTATCCCTTGGACCTTCTTATTAACGATGAAAAACAGAAATTCCATCGGAATTAAATACTAAATGCACAATGCTGACTTCAGTACAAGAGGACAGACACTCTAACTTTCTATGATTTGAAGCACTCCTGTGAGTCCTGTTTTAGATTCCGATGCTTCACTTCAGGTTTACTGTATCCCTTTGACCGTCTTATTGACGATGAAACACAGAAATTGCATCCGATTTAACATAAACGCACATTGCCGACTTAAGTACAAGAGGACTGACACCCTTTCTACGATTTGAACCTCTCCTGTGAGTCCAGTTTTAGATTCCGATGCTTCACTTTAGGTTTACTGTATCCCTTTTACCTTCTTATTGACGATGAAACACAGAAATTACATCCGAATTTAATACAAAGAGCACAATGCATACTTAAGTACAAGAGGACTGACACTCTAAATTTCTATGATTTGAACCTCTCCTGTGAGTAAAGTTTTAGATTCCGATGCTTCACATCAGGTTACTGTATACCTTGGACCTTCTTATTGACGATGAAACGCAGAAATTGCATCCGAATTCAATACAAAAGGCACAATGCCGACTTAAGTACAAGAGGACTGACACTCTAATTTTCTATGATTTGAACCTCTCCTGTGAGTCCAGTTTCAGTTTCCGAAGCTTCATATGAGCTTTACTGTATACCAGGGATCTTGTTATTGACGATGAAACACAGAAATTGCATCCGAATTTAATACAAATGCACAATGCCGACTTAAGTACAAGAGGACTGACTCTCTAACTCTCTATGGTTTGAATCTCTCCTGTGAGTCCAGTTTTGGATTCGGTTGCTTCACTTCAGGTTTACTGTATCACTTGGACCATCTTATTGACGATGAAACACAGAAATTGCATCCGAATTTAATACAAAAGGCACAATGCCGACGTAAGTACAAGAGGACTGACACTCTAACTTTCTATGATTCGAACCTCTCCTGTGCGTAAAGTTTTAGATTCCGATGCTTCACTTCAGGTTACTGTATACCTTGGACCTTCTTATTGACGATGAAACACAGAAATTGCATCCGAATTTAATACAAAAGGAACAATGCCGACTTACGTACAAGAGGACTGACACTCTAACTTTCATTGACTTGAACCTCTCCTGTGAGTCCAGTTTTAGATTCCGATGCTTCACTTCAGGTTTACTGTATCCCTTGGACTTTCTTATTGACGATGAAACACTGAAATTGCATCCGAATTTAATACGAAAGGCATAATGCCAACTTATGTAAAAGAAGACTGACACTCTAACTCTCTATGGTTTGAACCTCTCCTGTGAGCCCAGTATTAGATTCCGATGCTTCACTTCAGGTTTACTGTATCCCTTGGACCTTCTTATTAACGATGAAACACAGAAATTCCATCGGAATTAAATACTAAATGCACAATGCCGACTTCAGTACAAGAGGACAGACACTCTAACTTTCTATGATTTGAAGCACTCCTGTGAGTCCTGTTTTAGATTCCGATGCTTCACTTCAGGTTTACTGTATCCCTTGGACCGTCTTATTGACGATGAAACACAGAAATTGCATCCGATTTAACATAAAGGCACAATGCCGACTAAAGTACAAGAGGACTGACACTCTTTCTATGATTTGAACCTCTCCTGTGAGTCCAGTTTTAGATTCCGATGCTTCACTTCAGGTTTACTGTATCCCTTTTACCATCTTATTGACGATGAAACACAGAAATTGCATCCGAATTTAATACAAAGAGCACAATGCATACTTAAGTACAAGAGGACTGACACTCTAAATATCTATGATTTGAAACTCTCCTGTTAGTAAAGTTTTGATTCCGATGCTTCACATCAGGTTACTGTATACCTTGGACCTTCTTATTGACGATGTAACTCAGTAATTGCATCCGAATTCAATACAAAAGGCACAATGCCTACTTAAGTACAAGAGGACTGACACTCTAATTTTCTATGATTTGAACCTCTCCTGTGAGTCCAGTTTTAGATTCCGAAGCTTCACTTCAGGTTTACTGTATACCAGGGATCTTGTTATTGACGATGAAACACAAAAATTGCATCCGAATTTAATACAAAAGCACAATGCCGACTTAAGTACAAGAGGACTGACACTCTAACTCTCTATGATTTGAACCTCTCCCGTGAGTCCAGTTTTAGATTCTGATGCTTCACTTCAGGTTTACTGTATCCCTTGGACCTTCTTATTGACGATGAAACTCAGAAATTGCATCGGAATTAAATACTAAATGCACAATGCCTACTTAAGTACAAGAGGACTGACACTCTAATTTTCTATGATTTGAATCTCTTCTGTGAGTCCACTTTTGGATTCCGATGCTTCACTTCAGGTTTACTGTATCTCTTGGACCTTCTTATTGACGATGAAGTACAGAAATTGCATCCGAATTTAATACAAAAGGCACAATGCCGACTTAAGTACAAGAGGTCTGACACTCTAACTTTCAATGATTTGAACCTCTCGTGTGACTCCAGTTATAGATTCCGATGCTTCACTCAGGTTTACAGTATACCTTGGACTTTCTTATTGACGATGAAACACAGAAATTGCATCCGAATTTAATACAAAGGGCAAAATGCCGACTTAAGTACAAGAGGACTGACACTCTAACTTTCTATGATTTGAACCTCTCCTGTGAGTCCAGTTTTAGATTCCGATGCCTCTATTCAGGTTTACTGTATCCCTGGGACCTTGTTATTGACGATGAAACACAGAAATTGCATCCGAATTTAATACAAAAGCACAATGCCGACTTAAGTACAAAAGGACTGACCCTCTAACGTCCTATGATTTGAACCTCTCCTGTGAGTCCAGTTTTAGATTTCCATGCTTCACTTCAGGTTACTGTATACCTTGGACCATCCTATTGACGATAAAACACAGAAATCGCATCCGAATTTAATACAAAAGGAACATTGCCGACTTAAGTACAAGCGGACTGACAATCTAACTTTCATTGATTTGAACCACTCCTGTGAGTACAGTTTTAGATTCCGATGCTTCACTTCAGCTTTATTGTATCCGTGGGACCTTCGTATTGACGATGAAACACAGAAATTGCCGATTTAGTACAAGAGGACTGATACTCTAACTTTCTATGATTTGAACCACTCCTGTAAGTCCAGTTTTAGATTCTGATGCTTCACTTCTGGTCTACTGTATCTCTTGGACCTTCTTATTGACGATTAAGTACAGAAATTGCATCCGAATTTAATACAAAAGGCACAGTGGCGACTTAAGTACAAGAGGACTGACACTCTAACTGTCTATGATTTGAACCTCTCCTGTGAGTCCAGTTATAGATTCCGATGCTTCACTTCAGGTTTACTGTATCCCTTGGACTTTATTATTGACGATGAAATACAGAAATTGCATCCGAATTTAATACAAAAGGCACAATGCCGACTTAAGTACAAGAGGACTGACACTCTAACATTCTATGATTCTAACCCCTCCAGTGTGTAAAGTTTTAGATTCCGATGCTTCACTTCAGGTTACTGTATACCTTCGACCTTCTTATTGACGATGAAACACAGAAGTTGGATCCGAATTAAAAAAAAAAGCAAAATGCCGACTTAAGTACAAGACGACTGACACTCTAACTTTCTATGATTTGAACCTCTCCTGTGAGTCCAGTTTTAGATTCCGATGCTTCACTTCAGGTTTACTGTATCCCTGGGACCTTGTTATTGACGATGAAACAAAGAAATTGCATCCGAATTTATTACAAAAGCACAATGCCGACTTAAGTACAAGTGTACTGACACTCTAACTTTCTGTGATTTGAACCTCTCCGGTGAGTAAGGTTTTAGATTCCGATGCTTCACTTCAGGTTTACTGTATCCCTTGGACCTTCTCATTGACGATGAAACACAGAAATTGCATCCAATTTAATACAAAAGGCACAATGCCGACTTAAGTACAAGTGGACTGACACACTTTCTATGATTTGAACCTCTCCCGTGAGTCCAATTTTAGATTCCGATGCTTCACTTCAGGTTTACTGTATCCCTTGGACCTTCTTATTAACGATGAAACACAGAAATTCCATCGGAATTATATACTAAAGGCACAATGCCGACTTCAGTACAAGAGGTTGGAAACTCTAACGTTCTATGATTTGAACCTCTCCTGTGAGTAAAACTTAAGATTCCGATGCTTCACTTCAGGTTACTGTATACCTTGGATCTTCTTATTGACGATGAAACACAGAAAATGCATCTGAATTTAATACAAAAGCACAGTGCCGACTTAAGTACAAGAGGACTGACACTCTAACTTTCTATGATTTGAACCCCTCCTGTGAGTCCGGTTTTAGATTCCGATGCTTCACTTCAGGTTTACTGTATCCCTTGGACCTTCTTATTGACGATGAAACACAGAAATTGCATCCGAATTTAATACAAAAGGCACAATGCCGACTTAAGTACAAGGGACTGACACTCTAACTTACTATGATTTGAACCTCTCCTGTGAGTCCAGTATTAGATTCCGATGCTTCACTTCAGGTTTACTGTATCCCTTAGACCTTCTTATTGACGATGAAAAACAGAAATTGCATCCGAATTTAATACAAAAGGCACAATGCCGACCTACGTACAAGAGGACTGCCACTCTAACTTTCTATGATTTGAACCTCTCCTATGAGTAATGTTTTAGATTCCGATGCTTCACTTCAGGTTACTGTATACCTTGGACCTTCTTATTGGCGATGAAACACAGAAATTGCATCCGAATTAAATACAAAAGGCACAATGCCGACTTAAGTACAAGAGGACTGACACTCCAGCTTTCTATGATTTGAATCTCTCCCGTGAGTCCAATTTTAGATTCCGATGCTTCACTTCAGGTTACTGTATACCTTCGACCTTCTTATTGACGATCAAACACAGAAATTGGATCCGAATTAAAAAAAAAAGCAAAATGCCGACTTAAGTACAAGACAACTGACACTCTAACTTTCTATGATTTGAACCTCTCCTGTGAGTCCAGTTTTAGATTCCGATGCTTCACTTCAGGTTTACTGTTTCCCTGGGACCTTGTTATTGACGATGAAACAAAGAAATTGCATCCGAATTTAATACAAAAGCACAATGCCGACATAAGTACAAGAGGCTTGACACTCTAACTTTCTATGATTTGAACCTCTCCTGTGAGTCCAGTTTTAGATTTCGATGCTTCACTTCAGGTTACTGTATACCTTGGACCTTCCTATTGACGATAAAACACAGAAATCGCATCCGAATTTAATACAAAAGGAACAATTCCGACTTAAGTACAAGAGGACTGACACTCTAATTTTCATTGATTTGAACCTCTCCTGTGAGTACAGTTTTAGATTCCGATGCTTCACTTCAGGTTTACTGTATCCCTTGGACCGTCTTATTGACGATGAAACACAGAAATTGCATCCAATGTAATACAAAAGGCACAATGCCGACTTAAGTACAAGTGGACTGACACACTTTCTATGATTTGAACCTCTCCTGGGAGTCCAGTTTTAGATTCCGATGCTTCACTTCCGGTTTACTGTATCCCTTTTACCTTCTTATTGCCGATGAAACACATAAATTGCATCCGAATTTAATAGAAAGAGCACAATGCATTCTTAAGTACATGACGACTGACACTCTAACTTTCTATGTTTTGATTCTCTACTGTGAGTCCAGTTTTAGATTCCGATGCTTCACTTCCGGTTTACTGTATCCCTGGGACCTTGTTAGTGCGATGAAACACAGAATATGCATCCGAATTTAATACAAAAGCACAATGCCGACTTATGTACAAGAGTACTGACACTCTAACTTTTTATGATTTGAACCTCTCCGGTGAGTAAAGTTTTAGATTCCGATGCTTCACTTCAGGTTACTGTATACATTGGACCTTCTTATTGACGACGAAACACAGAAATTGCATCCGAATTTAATGCACAGGGCACAATGCCGACTTATGTACAAGAGGACTGACACTCTATCTCTCTATGATTTGAACCCCTCCTGTGAGTCCAGTTTTAGATTCCGATGCTTCAGTTCAGGTTTAGTGTATCCTTTGGACCTTCTTATTGACGGTGAAACACAGAAATTGCATCGAATTTAATACAAATGGCACAATGACGAGTTAAGTTCAAGAATACTGAGACTCTAACTTTCTATTATTTGAACCTCTGCTGTGAGTCCAGTTTTAGATTCCGATGCTTCACTTCAGGTTTACTGTATCCCTTGGACCTTCTTTTTTACGATGAAAAACAGAAATTGCACCCGAATTTAATACAAAAGGCACAATGCCGACTTAAGTACAAGAGGACTGACACTCTAGCTCTCTATGATTTGATTCTCTCCCGTGAGTCCAATTTTAGATTCCGATGCTTCACTTCAGGTTTACTGTACCCCTTGGATTTTCTTATTGACGATGAAACACAGCAATTGCATCCGAATTTAATACAAAAGGCACAATGCCGACTTAAGTACAAGAGGACTGACACTCTAGCTCTCTATGATTTGAATCTCTCCCGTGAGTCCAATTTTAGATTCCGATGCTTCACTTCAGGTTTACTGTATCCCTTGGACTTCTTATTAACGATGAAACACAGAAATTCCATCGGAATTATATACTAAAGGCACAATGCCGACTTCAGTACAAGAGGTTTGACACTCTAACTTTCTATGATTTGAACCTCTCCTGTGTGTAAAACTTAAGATTCCGATGCTTCACTTCAGGTTACTGTATACCTTGGACCTTCTTATTGACGATGAAACACAGAAATTGCATCCGAATTTAATACAAAAGCACAGTGCCGACTTAAGTACAAGAGGACTGACACTCTAACTTTCTATGATTTGAACCCCTCCTGTGAGTCCGGTTTTAGATTCCGATGCTTCACTTCAGGTTTACTGTATCCCTTGGTCCTTCTTATTGACGATGAAACACAGAAATTGCATCTGAATTTAATACAAAAGGCACAATGCCGACTTAAGTACAAGGGACTGACACTCTAACTTACTATGATTTGAACCTCTCCTGTGAGTCCAGTATTAGATTCCGATGCTTCACTTCAGGTTTACTGTATCCCTTAGACCTTCTTATTGACGATGAAAAACAGAAATTGCATCCGAATTTAATACAAAAGACACAATGCCGACTTAAGTACAAGAGGACTGACACTCTAACTTTCTATGATTTGATCCTCTCCTGTGAGTCCAGTTATAGATTCCGATGCTTCACGTCAGGTTACTGTATACCTTGGACCTTCTTATTGGCGATGAAACACAGAAATTGCATCCGAATTAAATACAAAAGGCACAATGCCGACTTATGTACAAGAGGACTGACACTCTAGCTCTCTATGATTTGAATCTCTCCCGTGAGTCCAATTTTAGATTCCGATGCTTCACTTCAGGTTACTGTATACCTTCGACCTTCTTATTGACGATGAAACACAGAAATTGGATCCGAATTAAAAAAAAAAAGCAAAATGCCGACTTAAGTACAAGAGGACTGACACTCTAACTTTCTATGATTTCAAATTCTCCTGTGAGTGAAGTTTTAGATTCTGATGCTTCACTTCAGGTTACTGTATACCTTGGACCTTCTTATTGACGATGAAACACAGAACTTGCATCCGAATTCAATACAAAAGGCTCAATGCCGACTTAATACCAAGAGGACTGACACTCTAAATATCTATGATTTGAACCTTTCCTGTGAGTCCAGTTTTAGATTCCGATGCCTCACTTCAGGTTTACTGTATCCCTTGGACCTTGTTATAGACGATGGAACACAGAAATTGCATCCGAATTTAATACAAAAGGCATAATGCCGACTTAAGTACAAGAGGACTGACACTCTAACTCTCTATGATTTGAACCTCTCCTGTGAGTCCAGTTTTAGATTCCGATGCTTCACTTCAGGTTTACTGTATCCCTTGGACATTCTTATTGGCGATAAAACACAAAAATTGCATCCGAATGTAATACAAAAGGCACAATGCCGACTTAAGTACAAGAGGACTGACACTCTAACTCTCTATGATTTGAATCTCTCCCGTGAGTCCAATTTTAGATTCCGATGCTTCACTTCTGGTTTACTGTATCCCTTGGACCATCTAATTGACGATGAACACAGTAGTTGCATCCGAATTTAATACAAAAGGCACAATGCCGACTTAAGTACAGGAGGACTGATACTCTAACTTTCTATGATTTAAACCTCTCCTGTGAGTCCAGTTTTATATTTCGATGCTTCACTTCAGGTTTACTGTATACCTTGGACCTTCCTATTGACGATAAAACACAGAATTTGCATCCGAATTTAATACAAAAGACACAATGCCGACTGAAGTACAAGAGGACTGACACTCTAACTTTCTATGATTTGAACCTCTATTGTGAGTCCAGTTATAGATTCCGATGCTTCACGTCAGGTTTACTGTATCCCTTGGACTTTCTTATTGACGATGAAACACAGAAATTGCATCCGAATTTAATACAAAAGGCACAATGCCGACTTAAGTACAAGAGGACTGCCACTCTAACTTTCTATGATTTGAACCTCTCCTATGAGTAGTGTTTTAGATTCGGATGCTTCACTTGAGGTTTACTGTATCCCTTTTACCTTCTTATTGACGATGAAACACAGAAATTGCATCCGAATTTAATACAAAGAGCACAATGCATACTTAAGTACAAGAGGACTGACACTCTAAATTTCTATGATTTGAACCTCCCCTGTGAGTAAAGTTTTAGATTCCGATGCTTCACATCAGGTTACTGTATACCTTGGACCTTCTTATTGACGATGAAACTCAGAATTTGCCTCCGAATTCAATACAAAAAGCACAATGCCGACTTAACTACAAGCGGACTGACACACTAATTTTCTATGATATCAACCTCTCCTGTGAGTCCAGTATTAGATTCAGATGCTTCACTTCAGGTTTACTGTATCCCTTGGACTTTCTTATTGACGATGAAACACAGAAATTGCATCCGAATTTAATACAAAAGGCACAATGCTGACTTAAGTACAAGAGGACTGACACTCTAACTTTCTATGATTTGAACCTCTCCTGTGAGTAAAGTTTTAGATTCCGATGCTTCACTTTAGGTTACTGTATACCTTGGACCTTCTTATTGACGATGAAACACAGAAATTGCATCCGAATTTAATACAAAAGGCACAATGACGACTTACGTACAAGAGGACTGACCCTCTAACTATCTATGATTTGAACCTCTCCTGTGAGTCCCGTTTTAGATTGCGATGCTTCACCTCAGGATTACTGTATCCCTTGGACCCGGTTATAGACGAAGAAACACAGAAATTGCATCCGAATTTAATACAAAAGGGATAATGCCGACTTAAGTACAAGAGGACTGACACTCTAACCCTCTATGATTTGAACCTCTCCTGTGAGTCCAGTTTTAGATTCCGACGCTTCACTTCAGGTTTACTGTATCCCTTGGACCTTCGTATTGACAATGAAACACAGAAATTGCATCCGAATTTAATACAAAAGGCACAATGCCGACTTAAGTATAAGAGGACCGACACTCTAACTCTCTATGATATGAACCTCTCCTGTGAGTCCACTTTTAGATTCCGATGCTTCACTTCAGGTTTACTGTATCACGTGGACCTTCTTATTGACGATGAAACACAGAAATTGCATCCGAATTTAATACAAGAGGCACAATGCCGACTTAAGTACAAGAGGACGGACATTCTAACTCTCTATGATTTGAACCTCTCCTGTAAGTCCGATTTTAGATTCCGATGCTTCACTTCACGTTTACTGTATCAATTGGACCTTCTTATTGACGATGATACACAGAAATTGCATCCGAATTTATTACAAAGGGCACAATGCCGTCTTAAGTACAAGAGGACTGACACTCTAACTCTCTATGATTTGAACCTCTCCTGTGAGTCCAGTTTCAGATTCCGATGCTTCACTTCAGATTTACTGTATCGCTTGGACCTTCTTATTGACGATGAAACGCAGAAATTGCATCCGAATTTAATACAAAGGGCACAATGCCGACTTATGTACAAGAGGACTGACACTGTATCTCTCTATGATTTGAACCCCTTCTGTGAGTCCAGTTTTAGATTCCGATGCTTCAGTTCAGGTTTACTGTATCCCTTGGACCTTCTTGTTGACGATGAAACACAGAAATTGCAACCGAATTTAATACCAAAGGCTCAATGCCGAGTTTTCAAGAATACTGACACTCTAACTTTCTATTATTTGAACCTCTGCTGTGAGTCCAGTTTTAGATTCCGATGCCTCACTTCAGGTTTACTGTATCCCTTGGACCATCTTATTGACGATGAAACACAGTAATTGCATCCGAATTTAATACAAAAGGCACAATGCCGACTTAAGTACAGGAGGACTGATACTCTAACTTTCTATGATTTCAACCTCTCCCGTGAGTCCAGTTATAGATTCCGATGCTGAACTTCGGGTTTACTGTATCCCTTGGACCTTCTTATTGACGATGAAACACAGAAATTGCATCCGATTTTAATACAAAAGGCACAATGCCGACTTAAGTACAAGAGGACTGACACTCTAACTTTCTATGATTTGAACCTCACCTGTGTGTCCAGTTTTAGATTCCGATGCTTCACTTCAGGTTTACTGTATCCCTTGGACAGTCTTATTGACGATGAAACACAGAAATTGCATCCGATTTAACATAAACGCACATTGCGGACTTAAGTACAAGAGGACTGACACTCTTTCTATGATTTGAACCTCTCCTGTGAGTCCAGTTTTAGATTTCGATGCTTCACTTCAGGTTTACTGTATCCCTTTTACCTTCTTATTGACGATGAAACACAGAAATTGCATCCGAATTTAATACAAAAGGCATAATGCCAACTTAAGTACAAGAAGACTGACACTCTAACTCTCTATAGTTTGAACCTCTCCTGTGAGCCCAGTATTAGATTCCGATGCTTCACTTCAGGTTTACTGTATCCCTTGGACCTTCTTATTAACGATGAAAAACAGAAATTCCATCGGAATTAAATACTAAATGCACAATGCCGACTTCAGTACAAGAGGACAGACACTCTAACTTTCTATGATTTGAAGCACTTCTGTGAGTCCTGTTTTAGATTCCGATGCTTCACTTCAGGTTTACTGTATCCCTTGGACCGTCTTATTGACGATGAAACACAGATATTGCATCCGATTTAACATAAACGCACATTGCCGACTTAAGTACAAGAGGACTGACACTCTTTCTACGATTTGAACCTCTCCTGTGAGTCCAGTTTTAGATTCCGATGCTTCACTTCAGGTTTACTGTATCCCTTTTACCTTCTTATTGACGATGAATCACAGAAATTACATCCGAATTTAATACAAAGAGCACAATGCATACCTAAGTACAAGAGGACTGACACTCTAAATTTCTATGATTTGAACCTCTCCTGTGAGTAAAGTTTTAGATTCCGATGCTTCGCATCAGGTTACTGTATACCTTGGACCTTCTTATTGACGATGAAACTCAGAAATTGCATCCGAATTCAATACAAAAGGCACAATGCCGACTTAAGTACAAGAGGATTGACACTCTAATTTTCTATGATTTGAACCTCTCCTGTGAGTCCAGTTTTATTTTCCGAAGCTTCATATGAGGTTTACTGTATACCAGGGATCTTGTTATTGACGATGAAACCCAGAAATTGCATCCGAATTAAATACAAAAGCGCAATGCCGACTTAAGTACAAGAGGACTGACACTCTAACTTTCTATGATTTGAACATCTCCTGAAAGTCCCGTTTTAGAGTCCGATGCTTCACCTCAGGTTTACTGTTTCCCTTGGACCTTGTTATTGACGAAGAAACACAGAAATTGCATCCGAATTTAATACAAAAGGGATAATGCCGACTTAAGTACAAGAGGACTGACACTCTAACTCTCTATGATTTGAACCTCTCCTGTGAGTCCAGTTTTAGATTCCGACGCTTCACTTCAGGTTTACTGTTTCCCTTGGACCTTGTTATTGACAATGAAACACAGAAATTGCATCCGAATTTAATACAAAAGGCATAATGCCGACTTAAGTACAAGAGGACCGACACTCTAACTCTCTATGATATGAACCCCTCCTGTGAGTCCAGTTTTAGATTCCGATGCTTCACTTCAGGTTTACTGTATCACTTGGCCCTTCTTATTGACGATGAAACACAGAAATTGCATCCGAATTTAATACTAGAGGCACAATGCCGACTTAAGTACAAGAGGACTTACATTCTAACTCTCTATGATTTGAACCTCTCCTGTAAGTCCAATTTTAGATTCCGATGCTTCACTTCACGTTTACTGTATCAATTGGACCTTCTTATTGACGATGATACACAGAAATTGCATCCGAATTTATTACAAAGGGCACAATGCCGACTTAAGTACAAGAGGACTGACACTCTAACTCTCTATGATTTGAACCCCTCCTGTGAGTCCAGTTTTACATTCCGATGCTTCAGTTCAGGTTTACTGTATCCCTTGGACCTTCTTGTTGACGATGAAACACAGAAATTGCATCCGAATTTAATACCAAAGGCTCAATGCCGAGTTAAGTTCAAGAATACTGACACTCTAACTTTCTATTATTTGAACCTCTGCTGTGAGTCCAGTTTTAGATTCCGATGCTTCACTTCAGGTTTACTGTATCCCTTGGACCATCTTATTGACGATGAAACACAGTAATTGCATCCGAATTTAATACAAAAGGCACAATGCCGACTTAACGACAGGAGGACTGATGCTCTAACTTTCTTTGATTTCAACCTCTCCCGTGAGTCCAGTTATAGATTCCGATGCTGAACTTCAGGTTTACTGTATCCCTTGGACCTTCTTATTGACGATGAAACACAGAAATTGCATCCGATTTTAATACAAAAGGCACAATGCCGACTTAAGTACAAGAGGACTGACACTCTAACTTTCTATGATTTGAACCTCACCTGTGAGTCCAGTTTTAGATTCCGATGCTTCACTTCAGGTTTACTGTATCCCTTGGACCGTCTTATTGACGATGAAACACAGAAATTGCATCCGATTTAACATAAACGCACATTGCGGACTTAAGTACAAGAGGACTGACACTCTTTCTATGATTTGATCCTCTCCTGTGAGTCCAGTTTTAGATTTCGATGCTTCACTTCAGGTTTACTGTATCCCTTTTACCTTCTTATTGACGATGAAACACAGAAATTGCATCCGAATTTAATACAAAAGGCATAATGCCAACTTATGTACAAGAAGACTGACACTCTAACTCTCTATAGTTTGAACCTCTCCTGTGAGCCCAGTATTAGATTCCGATGCTTCACTTCAGGTTTACTGTATCCCTTGGACCTTCTTATTAACGATGAAAAACAGAAATTCCATCGGAATTAAATACTAAATGCACAATGCCGACTTCAGTACAAGAGGACAGACACTCTAACTTTCTATGATTTGAAGCACTCCTGTGAGTCCTGTTTTAGATTCCGATGCTTCACTTCAGGTTTACTGTATCCCTTTTACCTTCTTATTGACGATGAAACACAGAAATTACATCCGAATTTAATACAAAGAGCACAATGCATACTTAAGTACAAGAGGACTGACACTCTAAATTTCCATGATTTGAACCTCTCCTGTGAGTAAAGTTTTAGATTCCGATGCTTCGCATCAGGTTACTGTATACCTTGGACCTTCTTATTGACGATGAAACTCAGAAATTGCATCCGAATTCAATACAAAAGGCACAATGCCGACTTAAGTACAAGAGGATTGACACTCTAATTTTCTATGATTTGAACCTCTCCTGTGAGTCCAGTTTTATTTTCCGAAGCTTCATATGAGGTTTACTGTATACCAGGGATCTTGTTATTGACGATGAAACACAGAAATTGCATCCGAATTTAATACAAAAGCACAATGCCGACTTAAGTACAAGAGGACTGACACTCTAACTTTCTATGATTTGAACATCTCCTGAGAGTCCCGTTTTAGAGTCCGATGCTTCACCTCAGGTTTGCTGTTTCCCTTGGACCTTGTTATTGACGATGAAACACAGAAATTGCATCCGAATTTAATACAAAAGGCACAATGCCGACTTAAGTACAAGAGGACTGACTCTCTAACTCTCTATGATTTGAATCTCTCCTGTGAGTCCAGTTTTGGATTCCGATGCTTCACTTCAGGTTTACTGTATCACTTGGACCATCTTATTGACGATGAAACACAGAAATTGCATCCGAATTTAATACAAAAGCCACAATGCCGACGTAAGTACAAGAAGACTGACACTCTAACTTTCTATGATTCGAACCTCTCCTGTGCGTAAAGTTTTAGATTCCGATGCTTCACTTCATTTTACTGTATACCTTGGACCTTTTTATTGACGATGAAACACAGAAATTGCATCCGAATTTAATACAAAAGGAACAATGCCGACTTACGTAGAAGAGGACTGACACTCTAACTTTCATTGACTTGAACCTCTCCTGTGAGTCCAGTTTTAGATTCCGATGCTTCACTTCAGGTTTACTGTATCCCTTGGACCGTCTTATTGACGATGAAACACAGAAATTGCATCCGATTTAACATAAAGGCACAATGCCGACTTAAGTACAAGGGGACTGACACTCTTTCTATGATTTGAACCTCTCCTGTGAGTCCAGTTTTAGATTCCGATGCTTCACTTCAGGTTTACTGTATCCCTTTTACCTTGTTATTGACGATGAAACACAGAAATTGCATCCGAATTTAATACAAAGAGCACAATGCATACTTAAGTACAAGAGGACTGACACTCTAAATTTCTATGATTTGAAACTCTCCTGTAAGTGAAGTTTTAGATTCCGATGCTTCACATCAGGTTACTGTATACCTTGGACTTTCTTATTGACGATGAAACTCAGTAACGGCATCCGAATTCAATACAAAAGGCACAATGCCGACTTAAGTACAAGAGGACTGACACTCTAATTTTCTATGATTTGAACCTCTCCTGTGAGTCCAGTTTTAGATTCCGAAGCTTCACTTCAGGTTTACTGTATACCAGGGATCTTGTTATTGACGATGGAACACAGAAATCGCATCCGAATTTAATACAAAAGCACAATGCCGACTTAAGTACAAGAGGACTGACACTCTAACTCTCTATGATTTGAACCTCTCCTGTGAGTCCAGTTTTAGATTCCGATGCTTCACTTCAGGTTTACTGTATCACTTGGTCCATCTTATTGACGATGAAACACACAGAGATTGCATCTGAATTTACTACAAGCGGCACAATGCCGACATAAGTACAAGAGGACTGACACTCTAACTCACTATGAATTAAACCTCTCCTGTGAGTCCAGTTTCAGATTCCGATGGTTCACTTAAGGTTTACTGTATCCCTTGGACTCTCTTCTTGACGATGAAACACAGAAATTGCATCCGAATGTAATACAAAGGGCACAATGCCGACTTAAGTACAAGAGGACTGACACTCTATCTCTCTATGATTTGAACCCCTCCTGTGAGTCCAGTTTTAGATTCCTATGCTTCAGTTCAGGTTTACTGTATCCCTTGGACCTTCTTATTGACGATTAAACACAGAAATTGCATCCGATTTTGATACAAAAGGCACAATGCAGACTTAAGTACAAGAGGACTGACACTCTAACTTTCTAATATTTGAACCTCTGCTGTGGGTCCAGTTTTAGATTCCGATGCTTCACTTGAGGTTTACTGTATCCCTTGGACCTTCTTAAAGACGATGAAACTCAGAAATTGCATCCGAATTCAATACAAAAGGCACAATGCCGATTTTAGTGCAAGAGGACTGATACTCTAACTTTCTATGATTTGAACCACTCCTGTGAGTCCACTTATAGATTCCGATGCTACACTTCAGGTTTACTGTATCCCTTGGACCTTCTTATTGACGATGAAACACGAAAATTGCATCCGATTTTAAAACAAAACGCACAATGCCGACTTAAGTACAAGAGGACTGACACTCTAACGTTCTATGATTTGAACCTCTCCTGTGAGACCAGTTTTAGATTTCGATGCTTCAGTTCAGGTTAACTGTATCCCTTGGACCTTCTTATTGACGATGAAACACAGAAATTGCATCCGATTTTAATACAAAAGGCACAATGCCGACTTAAGTACAAGAGGACTGACACTCTAACTTTCTAATATTTGAACCTCTGCTGTGGGTCCAGTTTTATATTCCGATGCTTCACTTGAGGTTTACTGTATCCCTGGGACCTTGTTATTGACGATGAAACACAGAAATTGCATCCGAATTTAATACAAAAGCACATTGCCGACTTAAGTACAAAAGGACTGACACTCTAACGTTCTATCATTTGAACCTCTCCTGTGAGTCCAGTTTTAGATTTCGATGCTTTACTTCAGGTTACTGTATACCTTGGACCATCCTATTGACGATAAAACACAGAAATCGCATCCGAATTTAATACAAAAGGAACATTGCCGACTTAAGTACAAGCGGAGTGACACTCTAACTTTTATTGATTTGAACCTCTCCCGTGAGTACAGTTTTAGATTCCGATGCTTCACTTCAGCTTTATTGTAACTCTGGGACCTTCGTGTTGACGATGAAACACAGAAATTGCCGATTTCAGTACAAGAGGACTGATACTCTAACTGTCTATGATTTGAACCTCTCCTGTGAGTCCAGTTATAGATTCCGATGCTTCACTTCAGGTTTACTGTATCCCTTGGACATTATTATTGACGATGAAACACAGAAATTGCATCCGAATTTAATACAAAATGCACAATGCCGACTTAAGTACAAGAGGACTGACACTCTAACTTTCTATGATTCTAACCCCTCCAGTGTGTAAAGTTTTAGATTCCGATGCTTCACTTCAGGTTACTGTATACCTTCGACCTTCTTATTGACGATGAAACACAGAAATTACATGCGAATTAAATACAAAAGGCAAAATGCCGACTTAAGTACAAGACGACTGACACTCTAACTTTCTATGATTTGAACCTCTCCTGTGAGTCCAGTTTTAGATTCCGATGCTTCACTTCAGGTTTACTGTATCCCTGGGACCTTGTTATTGACGATGAAACAAAGAAATTGCATCCGAATTTAATACAAAAGCACAATGCCGACTTAAGTACAAGAGGCTTGAAACTCTAACTTTCTATGATTTGAACCTCTCCTGTGAGTCCAGTTTTAGATTTCGATGGTTCACTTCAGGTTACTGTATACCTTGGACCTTCCTATTGACGATAAAACACAGAAATCGCATCCGAAATTAATACAAAAGGAACAATTCCGACTTAAGTACAAGAGGACTGACACTCTAATTTTCATTGATTTGAACCTCTCCTGTGAGTACAGTTTTAGATTCCGATGCTTCACTTCAGGTTTACTGTATCCCTTGGACCGTCCTATTCACAATGAAACACAGAAATTGCATCCAATTTAATACAAAAGGCACAATGCCGACTTAAGTACAAGTGGACTGACACTCTTTCTATGATTTGAACCTCTCCTGGGAGTCCAGTTTTAGATTCCGATGCTTCACTTCAGGTTTACTGTATCCCTTTTACCTTCTTATTGCCGATGAAACACAGAAATTGCATCCGAATTTAATAGAAAGAGCACAATGCATACTTAAGTACAAGACGACTGACACTCTAACTTTCTATGATTCGAACCTCTCCTATGAGTAATGTTTTAGATTCCGATGCTTCGCTTCAGGTTACTGTATACCTTGGACCTTCTTATTGACGATGAAACACAGAAATTGCATCCGAATTAAATACAAAAGGCACAATGCCGACTTAAGTACAGGAGGACTGATACTCTAACTTTCTATGATTTGAACCTCTCCTGTGGGTCCAGTTATAGATTCCGATGCTGCACTTCAGGTTTACTGTATCCCTTGGATCTTCTTATTGACGATGAAACACAGAAATTGCATCCGAATTTAATACAAACGGCACAATGCCGACTTAAGTACAAGAGGACTGCCACTCTAACTTTCTATGATTTGAACCTCTCCTATGAGTAATGTTTTAGATTCCGATGCTTCGCTTCAGGTTACTGTATACCTTGGACCTTCTTATTGACGATGAAACACAGAAATTGCATCCGAATTAAATACAAAAGGCACAATGCCGACTTAAGTACAAGAGGACTGACACTCTAACTTTCTATGGTTTGAACCTCTCCTGTGAGTCCAGTTTTAGATTCCGATGCTTCACATCAGGTTTAATGTATCCCTGGGACCTTGTTAGTGCGATGAAACGCAGAAATTGCATCCGAATTTAATACAAAAGCACAATGTCGACTTAAGTACAAGAGGACTGACACTCTAACTTTCTATGATTTCAACTTCTCCTGTGAGTGAAGTTTTAGATTCTGATGCTTCACTTCAGCTTACTGTATACCTTGGACCTTCTTATTGACGATGAAACACAGAACTTGCATCCGAATTCAATACAAAAGGCTCATTGCCGACTTAAGTACAAGAGGACTGACACTCTAACTATCTATGATTTGAACATCTCCTGTGAGTCCAGTTTTAGATTCCGATGCCTCACTTCAGGTTTACTGTATCCCTTGGAAATTCTTATTGACGATGAAACACAGAAATTGCATCCGAATTTAATACAAAAGGCACAATGCCGACTTAAGTACAAGGGACTGACACTCTAACTTACTATGATTTGAACCTCTCCTGTGAGTCCAGTTTTAGATTCCGATGCTTCACATCAGGTTTAATGTATCCCTGGGACCTTGTTAGTGCGATGAAACACAGAAATTGCATCCGAATTTAATACAAAAGCACAATGCCGACTTAAGTACAAGAGGACTGACACTCTAACTTTCTATGATTTCAACTTCTCCTGTGAGTGAAGTTTTAGATTCTGATGCTTCACTTCAGCTTACTGTATACCTTGGACCTTCTTATTGACGATGAAACACAGAACTTGCATCCGAATTTAATACAAATGGCAAAATGCCGACTTAAGTACAAGAGGACTGACACTCTAACTTTATATGATTTGAACCTCTCCTGTGAGTCCAGTTTTAGATTACGATGCCTCACTTCAGGTTTACTGTATCCCTGGGGCCTTGTTATTGACGATGAAACACAGAAATTGCATCCGAATTTAATAAAAAAAGCACAATGCCGACTTAAGTACAAAAGGACTGACACTCTAACGTTCTATGATTTGAACCTCTCCTGTGAGTCCAGTTTTTGATTTCGATGCTTCACTTCAGGTTACTGTATACCTTGGACTATCCTATTGACGATAAAACACAGAAATCGCATCCGAATTTAATACAAAAGGAACATTGCCGACTTAAGTACAAGCGGACTGACACTCTAACTTTCATTGATTTGAACCTCTCCTGTGAGTACAGTTTTAGATTCCGATGCCTCACTTCAGCTTTATTGTATCCGTGGGACCATCGTATTGATGATGAAACACAGAAATTGCCGATTTTAGTACAAGAGGACTGATACCCTAACTTTCTCTGATTTGAACCACTCCTGTGAGTCCAGTTTTAGATTCTGATGCTTCACTTCAGGTCTACTGTATCTCTTGGACCTTCTTATTGACGATTAAGTACAGAAATTGCATCCGAATTTAATACAAAAGGCACACTGCCGACTTAAGTACAAGTGGACTGACACTCTTTCTATGATTTGAACCTCTCCTGGGAGTCCAGTTTTAGATTCCGATGCTTCACTTCAGGTTTACTGTATCCCTTTTACCTTCTTATTGCCGATGAAACACAGAAATTGCACCCGAATTTAATAGAAAGAGCACAATGCATACTTAAGTACAAGACGACTGACACTCTAACTTTCTATGTTTTGATTCTCTACTGTGAGTCCAGTTTTAGATTCCGATGCTTCACTTCCGGTTTACTGTATCCCTGGGACCATGTTAGTGCGATGAAACACAGAATATGCATCCGAATTTAATACAAAAGCACAATGCCGACTTAAGTACAAGAGCACTGACACTCTAACTATCTATGATTTGAACCTCTCCTGTGAGTCCAGTTTAAGATTTCGATGCCTCACTTCAGGTTTACTGTATCCCTTGGACCTTGTTATAGACGATGGAACACAGAAATTGCATCCGAATTTAATACAAAAGGCATAATGCCGACTTAAGTACAAGAGGACTGACACTCTAACTCGCTATAATTTGAACCTCTCCTGTGGGTCCAGTTTTAGATTTCGATGCTTCACTTCAGATTTACTCTATCCCTTGGACCTTCTTATTGACGATAAAACACAAAAATTGCATCCGAATTTAATACAAAAGGCACAATGCCGACTTAAGTACAAGAGGACTGACACTCTAACTCTCTATGATTTGAATCTCTCCCGTGAGTCCAATTTTAGACTCCGATGCTTCACTTCAGGTTTACTGTATCCCTTGGACCTTCTAATTGATGATGAAACACAGTAATTGCATCCGAATTTAATACAAAAGGCACAATGCCGACTTAAGTACAGGAGGACTGATACTCTAACTTTCTATGATTTGAACCTCTCCTGTGGGTCCAGTTATAGATTCCGATGCTGCACTTCAGGTTTACTGTATCCCTTGGACCTTCTTATTGACGATGAAACACAGAAATTGCATCCGAATTTAATACAATAGGCATAATGCCGACTTATGTACAAGAGGACTGACACTCCAACTCTCTATGATTTGAACCTCTCCTGTGAGTCCATTATTAGATTCCGATGCTTCACTTCAGGTTTACTGTATCCCTTTTACCTTCTTATTGCCGATGAAAGACAGAAATTGCATCCGAATTTAATAGAAAGAGCACAATGCATACTTAAGTACAAGACGACTGACACTCTAACTTTCTATGTTTTGATTCTCTACTGTGAGTCCAGTTTAAGATTCCGATGCTTCACTTCCGGTTTACTGTATCCCTGGGACCATGTTAGTGCGATGAAACACAGAATATGCATCCGAATTTAATACAAAAGTTCAATGCCGACTTAAGTACAAGAGTACTGACACTCTAACTTTCTATGATTTGAACCTCTCCGGTGAGTAAAGTTTTAGATTCCGATGCTTCACTTCAGGTTACTGTATACCTTGGACCTTCTTATTGACGACGAAACACAGAAATTGCATCCGAATTTAATGCAAAGGGCACAGTGCCGACTTATGTACAAGAGGACTGACACTCTATCTCTCTATGATTTGAACCCCTCCTGTAAGTCCAGTTTTAGATTCCGATGCTTCAGTTCAGGTTTAGTGTATCCTTTGGACCTTCTTATTGACGGTGAAACACAGAAATTGCATCCGAATTTAATACAAATGGCACAATGCCGAGTTAAGTTCAAGAATACTGAGACTGTAACTTTCTATTATTTGAACCTCTGCTGTGAGTCCAGTTTTAGATTCCGATGCTTCACTTCAGGTTTACTGTATCCCTTGGACATTCTTTTTGACGATGATACACAGAAATTGCATACGAATTTAATACAAAAGGCACAATGCCGACTTAAGTACAAGAGGACTGACACTCTAGCTCTCTATGATTTGAATCTCTCCCGTGAGTCCAATTTTAGATTCCGATGCTTCCCTTCAGGTTTACTGTACCCCTTGGATCTTCTTATTGACGATGAAACACAGCAATTGCAACCGAAGTTAATACAAAAGCACAATGCCGACTTAAGTACAAGAGGACTGACACTCTAGCTCTCTATGATTTGAATCTCTCCCGTGAGTCCAATTTTAGATTCCGATGCTTCACTTCAGGTTTACTGTATCCCTTGGACCTTCTTATTCACCATGAGACACAGAAATTGCATCCGAATTTAATACAAAAGGCACAATGCCGACTTACGTACAAGAGGACTGCCACTCTAACTTTCTATGATTTGAACCTCTCCTATGAGTAATGTTTTAGATTCCGATGCTTCACTTCAGGTTACTGTATACCTTGGACCTTCTAATTGACGATGAAACACAGAAATTGCATCCGAATTAAATACAAAAGGCACAATGCCGACTTAAGTACAAGAGGACTGACACTCTAACTTTCTATGGTTTGAACCTCTCCTGTGAGTCCAGTTTTAGATTCCGATGCTTCACTTCAGGTTTACTGTATCCCTGGGACCTTGTTAGTGCGATGAAACACAGAAATTGCATCCGAATTTAATACAAAAGCACAATGCCGACTTAAGTACAAGGGACTGACACTCTAACTTACTATGATTTGAACCTCTCCTGTGAGTCCAGTATTAGATTCCGATGCTTCACTTCAGATTTACTGTATCCCTTAGACCTTCTTATTGACGATGAAACACAGAAATTGCATCCGAATTTAATACGAAAGACACAATGCCGACTTAAGTACAAGAGGACTGACACTCTAACTTCCTATGATTTGAACCTCTCCTGTGAGTCCAGTTATAGATTCCGATGCTTCACTTCAGGTTTACTGTATCCCTTGGACTTTCTTATTGACGATGAAACACAGAAATTGCATCCGAATTTAATACAAAAGGCCCAATGCCGACTTAAGTACAAGAGGACTGCCACTCTAACTTTCTATGATTTGAACCTCTCCTATGAGTAATGTTTTAGATTCCGATGCTTCACTTCAGGTTACTGTATTCCTTGGACCTTCTTATTGACGAAGAAACACAGAAATTGCATTGGAATTAGATACAAAATGCACAATGCCGACTTAAGTACAAGAGGAATGACACTCTAACTTTCTATGGTTTGAACCTCTCCAGTGAGTCCAGTTTTAGATTCCGATGCTTCACTTCAGGTTTACTGTATTCCTGGGACCTTGTTAGTGCGATGAAACACAGAAATTGCATCCGAATTTAATACAAAAGCACAATGCCGACTTAAGAACAAGAGGACTGACACTCTAACTCTCTATGATTTGAACCTCTCCTGTGGGTCCAGTTTTAGATTCCGATGCTTCACTTCAGGTTTACTCTATCCCTTGGACCTTCTTATTGACGATAAAACACAAAAATTGCATCCGAATTTAATACAAAAGGCACAATGCCGACTTAAGTGCAAGAGGACTGTCACTCTAACTCTCTATGATTTGATTCTCTCCCGTGAGTCCAATTTTAGATTCCGATGCTTCACTTCAGGTTTACTGTATCCCTTGGACCTTCTAATTGACGATGAAACACAGTAATTGCATCCGAATTTAATACAAAAGGCACAATGCCGACTTAAGTACAGGAGGACTGATACTCTAACTTTCTATGATTTGAACCTCTCCTGCGGGTCCAGTTATAGATTCCGATGCTGCACTTCAGGTTTACTGTATCCCTTGGACCTTCTTATTGACGATGAAACACAGAAATTGCATCCGATTTTAATACAAAAGGCACAATGCCGACTTAAGTACAAGAGGACTGACACTCTAACTTTCTATGATTTAAACCTCTCCTGTGAGTCCAGTTTTAGATTTCGATCCTTCACTTTAGGTTACTGTATACCTTGGACCTTCCTATTGACGATAAAACACAGAAATTGCATCCGAATTTAATACAAAAGGAACAATGCCGACTTAAGTACATGAGGACTGACACTCTAACTTTCATTGATTTGAACCTCTCCTGTGAGTCCAGTTTTAGATTCCGATTCTTCACTTCAGGTTTACTGTATCCGTGGGACCTTCTTATTGACGATGAAACACAGAAATTGCATCCGAATTTAATACAATAGGCATAATGCCGACTTATGTACAAGAGGACTGACACTCTAACTCTCTATGATTTGAACCTCTCCTGTGAGTCCAGTATTAGATTCCGATGCTTCACTTCAGGTTTACTGTATCCCGTGGACCTTCTTATTAACGATGAAACACAGAAATTCCATCGGAATTATATACTAAAGGCACAATGCCGACTTCAGTACAAGAGGACTGACACTCTGACTTTCTCTGATTTGAACCTCTCCTGTGAGTAAAGTTTAAGACTCCGATGCTTCACTTCAGGTTACTGTATACCTTGGACCTTCTTATTGACGATCAAACACAGATATTGCATCCGAATTTAATACAAAGAGCACAATCCATACTTAAGTACAAGAGGACTAACACTCTAAATTTCTATGATTTGAACCCCTCCTGTGAGTCCAGTTTGAGATTCCGATGCTTCACTTAAGGTTTACTGTATCCCTTGGACCTTCTTATTGACGATGAAACACAGAAATTGTATCCGAATTTAATACAAAAACTCAATGCCGACTTAAGTACAAATGGACTAACACTCTAACTTTCTAAGATATAAACGTCTCCTCTGAGTCCCGTTTTAGATTCCGATGCTTCACCTCAGGTTTACTGTATACCTTGGACCTTCTTATCGACGATGAAACACAGAAATTGCATCCGAATTTAATACAAAATTCACAATGTCAACTTAAGTACAAGAGGACGGACACTCTGACTCTCTATAATTTGAACCTCTGCTGTGAGTCCAGTTAGAGATTCCGATGCGCCTCTTCAGGTTTACTGTATCCCTTGGACCATCTTATTGACGATGATACACAGAAATTGCATCCGAATTTAATACAAAAGGCACAATGCCGACATAAGTACAAGAGGAAAGCCACTCTAACTCTCTATGATTTGAACCTCTCCTGTGAGTCCAGTTTCAGATTCCGGTGCTTCACTTCAGGTTCACTGTATCCCTTGGACCCTCTTATTGACGATGAAACACAGTAATTGCATCCGAATTTAATGCAAAAGGCAAAATGCCGACTGAAGTAAAGGAGGACGGATACTCTAACTTTATATGATTTTAACCTCTCCTGTGAGTCCAGTTATAGTTTCCGATGCTGCACTTCAGGTATACTGTATCCCTTGGACCTTCTTATTGACGATGAAACACAGAAATTGCATCCGATTTTAATACAAAAGGCACAATGCCGACTTAAGTACAAGAGGACTGACACTCTAACCTTCTATGATTTGAACCTCTCCTGTGAGTAGAGTTTTATATTTCGATGCTTCACTTCAGGTTACTGTATACCTTGGACCTTCCTATTGACGATAAAACACAGAAATTGCATCCGAATTTAATACAAAAGGAACAATGCCGACTTAAGTACATGGGGACTGACACTCTAACTTTCATTGATTTGAACCTCTCCTGTGAGTCCAGTTTTAGATTGCGATGCTTCACTTTAGGTCTACTGTAACCGTGGGACCTTCGTATTGACGATGAAACACTGTAATTGCATCCGAATTTAATACAAAAGGCAAAATGCCGACTGAAGTACAGGAAAACGGATACTCTAACTTTCTATGATTTGAACCTCTCCTGTGAGTCCAGTTTTAGATTCCGATGCTTCACTTCAGGTTTACTGTATCCCTTTTACCTTGTTACTGACAATGAAACACAGATATTGCATCCGAATTTAATACAAAGAGCACAATGCATACTTAAGTACAAGAGGACTAACACTCTAAATTTCTATGATTTGAACCCCTCCTGTGAGTCCAGTTTTAGATTCCGATGCTTCACTTAAGGTTTTCTGTATCCCTTGGACCTTCTTATTGACGATGAAACACAGAAATTGCATCCGAATTTAATACAAAAGGCACAATGCTGACTTAAGTACAAGGGACTGACACTCTAAATTACTATGATTTTAACCTCTCCTGTGAGTCCAGTTTTAGATTCCGATGCTTCACTGCAGGTTACTGTATACCTGGGACCTTCTTATAGACGATGAAACACAGAAATTGCCTATGAATTTAATACAAAAGGCACAACGCCGACATAAGTACAAGCGGATTGACACTCTAACTTTCTATGATTTGAACCTCTCCTGCGAGTCCAGTTTTAGATTCGGATGCTTCACTTCAGGTCTACTGTATCCCTGGGACCTTGTTATTGACGATGAAACACAGAAATTGCATCCGAATTTAATACAAAAGCACAATGCCGACTTAAGTACAAGAGGACTGACACTCAAACTTTCTATGATTCGAACCTCTCCTGTGAGTAATGTTTTAGATTCCGATGCTTCACTTCAGGTTACTGTGTACCTTGGACCTTCTTATTGACGAAGAAACACAGAAATTGCATCCGAAATTAATACAAAAGGCACAATTCCGACTTAAGTACTGGAGGACTGACACTCTAACTTTCTATGATTTGAACCTCACCTGCGAGTCCAGTTTTAGATTCCGATGCTTCACTTCAGGTTCACTGTATCCCTTGGACCTTCTTATTAACGATGAAACACAGAAATTGCATCCGAATTTAATACAAAAGGAACAATGCCAACTTAAGTACATGAGGACTGACACTCTAACTTTCATTGATTTGAACCTCTCCTGTGAGTCCAGTTTTAGATTCCGATTCTTCACTTCAGGTTTACTGTATCCCTTGGACCTTCTTATTGACGATGAAACACAGAAATTGCATCCGAATTTAATACAATAGGCATAATGCCGACTTATGTACAAGAGGACTGACACTCTAACTCTCTATGATTTGAACCTCTCCTGTGAGTCCAGTATTAGATTCCGATGCTTCACTTCAGGTTTACTGTATCCCTTGGATCTTGTTATAGACGATGGAACACAGAAATTGCATCCGAATTTAATACAAAAGGCATAATGCCGACTTAAGTACAAGAGGACTGACACTCTAACTCTCTATAATTTGAACCTCTCCTGTGGGTCCAGTTTTAGATTCCGATGCTTCACTTCAGATTTACTCTATCCCTTGGACCTTCTTATTGACGATAAAACACAAAAATTGCATCCGAATTTAATACAAAAGGCACAATGCCGACTTAAGTACAAGAGGACTAACACTCTAACTCTCTATGATTTGAATCTCTCCCGTGAGTCCAATTTTAGATTCTGATGCTTCACTTCAGGTTTACTGTATCCCTTGGACCTTCTAATTGATGATGAAGCACAGTAATTGCATCCGAATTTAATACAAAAGGCACAATGCCGACTTAAGTACAGGAGGACTGATACTCTAACTTTCTATGATTTGAACCTCTCCTGTGGGTCCAGTTATAGATTCCGATGCTGCACTTCAGGTTTACTGTATCCCTTGGACCTTCTTATTGACGATGAAACACAGAAATTGCATCCGAATTTAATACAATAGGCATAATGCCGACTTATGTACAAGAGGACTGACACTCTAACTCTCTATGATTTGAACCTCTCCTGTGAGTCCATTATTAGATTCCGATGCTTCACTTCAGGTTCACTGTATACCTTGGACCTTCCTATTGACGATAAAACACAGAAATTGCATCCGAATTTAATACAAAAGGAACAATGCCGACTTAAGTACATGGGGACTGACACTCTAACTTTCATTGATTTGAACCTCTCCTGTGAGTCCAGTTTTAGATTGCGATGCTTCACTTTAGGTTTACTGTATCCGTGGGACCTTCGTATTGACGATGAAACACTGTAATTGCATCCGAATGTAATACAAAAGGCAAAATGCCGACTGAAGTACAGGAGGACGGATACTCTAACTTTCTATGATTTGGACCTCTCCTGTGAGTCCAGTTTTAGATTCCGATGCTTCACTTCAGGTTTACTGTATCCCTTTTACCTTGTTACTGACGATGAAACACAGATATTGCATCCGAATTTAATACAAAGAGCACAATGCATACTTAAGTACAAGAGGACTAACACTCTAAGTTTCTATGATTTGAACCCCTCCTGTGAGTCCAGTTTTAGATTCCGATGCTTCACTGCAGGTTACTGTATACCTGGGACCTTCTTATAGACGATGAAACACAGAAATTGCCTATGAATTTAATACAAAAGGCACAACGCCGACATAAGTACAAGACGACTGACAGTTTAACTATGATTTGAACCTCTCCTGTGAGTCCAGTTTTAGATTCCGATGCTTCACTTCAGGTTTACTGTATCCCTGGGACCTTGTTATTGACGATGAAACAAAGAAATTGCATCCGAATTTAATACAAAAGCACAATGCATACTTAAGTACAAGAGGACTAACACTCTAAATTTCTATGATTTGAACCTCTCCTGCGAGTCCAGTTTTAGATTCGGATGCTTCACTTCAGGTCTACTGTATCCCTGGGACCTTGTTATTGACGATGAAACACAGAAATTGCATCCAAATTTAATACAAAAGCACAATGCCGACTTAAGTACAAGAGGACTGACACTCAAATTTTCTATGATTCGAACCTCTCCTGTGAGTAATGTTTTAGATTCCGATGCTTCACTTCAGGTTACTGTATACCTTGGACCTTCTTATTGACGAAGAAACACAGAAATTGCATCCGAAATTAATACAAAAGGCACAATGCCGACGTAAGTGCTAGAGGACTGACACTCTAACTTTCTATGATTAGCACCTCTCCTGTGAGTCCCGTTTTAGATTCCGATGCTTCACCTCAGGTTTACTGTGTCCCTTGGACCTTGTTATAGACGATGAAACACAGAAATTGCATCCGAATTTAATACATAAGGCATAATGCCGACCTAAGTACAAGGGGACTGACACTCTAACTCTCTATGATTTGAACCTCTCCTGTGAGTCCAGTTTTAGATTCCGATACTTCACTTCAGGGTTACTGTATCCCATGGACCTTCTTATTGACGATGATACACAGAAATTGCATCCGAATTTAATACAAAAGGCACAATGCCGACTTAAGTACAAGAGGACTGACACTCTAACTTTCTATGATTTGAACCTCTCCTGTGAGTCCAGTTTTAGATTCCGATGCTTCACTTCAGTTATACTGTATCCCTTGGACCTTCTTATTGACGATGAAACACAGATATTGCATCCGAATTTAATACAAAAGACACAATGCCGACTTATGTACAAGAGGACTGACACTCTAACTTTCTATGATCTGAACCTCTCCTGTGAGTAAAGTTTTAGATTCCGATGCTTCACTGCAGCTTACTGTATACCTGGGACCTTCTTATTGACGATGAAACACAGAAATTGCCTCCGAATTTAATACAAATGGCACAACGCCGACATAAGTACAAGCGGATTGACACTCTAACTTTCTATGATTTGAACCTCTCCTGCGAGTCCAGTTTTAGATTCGGATGCTTCACTTCAGGTCTACTGTATCCCTGGGACCTTGTTATTGACGATGAAACACAGAAATTGCGTACGAATTTAATACAAAAGCACAATGCCGACTTTAGTACAAGAGGACTGACACTCTAACATTCTATGATTTGAACCTCTCCTGTGAGTCCAGTTTGGGATTCCGATGCTTCACTGCAGGTTACTGTATACCTGGGACCTTCGTATTGACGATGAAACACAGAAATTGCCGATTTTAGTACAAGAGGACTGATACTCTAACTTTCTATGATTTGAATCACTCCTGTGAGTCCAGTTTTAGATTCTGATGCTTCACTTCAGGTCTACTGTATCTCTTGGACCTTCTTATTGACGATTAAGTACAGAAATTGCATCCGAATTTAATACAAAAGGCACAGTGCCGACTTAAGTACAAGAGGACTGACACTCTAACTGTCTATGATTTGAACCTCTCCTGTGTGTCCAGTTATAGATTCCGATGCTTCACTTCAGGTTTTCTGTATCCCTTGGACTTTATTATTGACGATGAAACACAGAAATTGCATCCGAATTTAATACAAAAGGCACAATGCCGACTTAAGTACAAGAGGACTGACACTCTAACTTTCTATGATTCTAACCCCTCCAGTGTGTAAAGTTATAGATTCCGATGCTTCACTTCAGGTTACTGTATACCTTCTACCTTCTTATTGACGATGAATCACAGAAATTGCATCCGAATTAAATACAAAAGGCAAAATGCCGACTTAAGTACAAGACGACTGACACTTTAACTTTCTATGATTTGAACCTCTCCTGTGAGTCCAGTTTTAGATTCCGATGCTTCACTTCAGGTTTACTGTATCCCTGGGACCTTGTTATTGACGATGAAACAAAGAAATTGCATCCGAATTTAATACAAAAGCACAATGCCGACTTAAGTACAAGAAGCTTGACACCCTAACTTTCTATGATTTGAACCTCTCCTGTGAGTCCAGTTTTAGATTTCGATGCTTCACTTCATGTTACTGTATACCTTGGACCTTCCTATTGACGAAAAAACACACAGAAATCGCATCCGAATTTAATACAAAAGGAACAATGCCGACTTAAGTACAAGAGGACTGACACTCTAATTTTCATTGATTTGAACCTCTCCTGTGAGTATAGTTTTAGATTCCGATGCTTCACTTCAGGTTTACTGTATCCCTTGGATCGTCTTATTGACGATGAAACACAGAAATTGCATCCAATTTAATACAAAAGGCACAATGCCGACTTAAGTACAAGTGGACTGACACTCTTTCCATGATTTGAACCTCTCCTGGGAGTCCAGTTTTAGATTCCGATGCTTCACTTCAGGTTTACTGTATCCCTTTTACCTTCTTATTGCCGATGAAACACAGAAATTGCATCCGAATTTAATAGGAAGAGCACAATGCATACTTAAGTACAAGACGACTGACACTCTATCTCTCTATGAATTGAACCCCTCCTGTGAGTCCAGTTTTAGATTCCGATGCTTCAGTTCAGGTTTAGTGTATCCTTTGGACCTTCTTATTGACGGTGAAATACAGAGATTGCATCCGAATTTAATACAAATGGCACAATGCCGAGTTAAGTTCAAGAATACTGAGACTCTAACTTTCTATTATTTGAACCTCTGCTGTGAGTCTAGTTTTAGATTCCGATGCTTCACTTCAGGTTTACTGTATCCCTTGGACCTTCTTTTTGACGATGAAACACAGAAATTGCATCCGAATTTAATACAAAAGGCACAATGCCGACTTAAGTACAAGAGGACTGACACTCTAGCTCTCTATGATTTGAATCTCCCCCGTGAGTCCAATTTTAGATTCCGATGCTTCACTTCAGGTTTACTGTACCTCTTGGATCTTCTTATGGACGATGAAACACAGCAATTGCATCCGAATTTAATACAAAAGGAACAATGCCGACTTAAGTACAAGAGGACTGACACTCTAACGTTCATTAATTCGAACCTCTCCTGTGAGTCCAGTTTTAGATTCCGATGCTTCACTTCAGGATTACTGTAACCGTGGGACCTTCTTATTTACGATGAAACACAGAAATTGCATCCGAATTTAATACAAAAGGCATAATGCCGACTTATGTACAAGAGGACTGACACTTTAACTCCCTATGATTGAACCTCTCCTGTGAGTCCAGTATTACATTCCGATGCTTCACTTCAGGTTTACTGTATCCCTTGGACTTTCTTGTAGACGATGAAACACAGAAATTGCATCCGAATGTAATACAAAAGGCACAATGCCGACTTAAGTACAAGAGGACTGACACTCTAACTCTCTATGATTTGAATCTCTCCCGTGAGTCCAATTTTAGATTCCGATGCTTCACTTCAGGTTTACTGTATCCCTTGGACCTTCTAATTGACGATGAAACACAGTAATTGCATCCGAATTTAATACAAAAGGCACAATGCCGACTTAAGTACAGGAGGACTGATACTCTAACTTTCTATGATTTGAACCTCTCCTGTGGGTCCAGTTATAGATTCTGATGCTGCACTTCAGGTTTACTTTATCTCTTGGACCTTCTTATTGACGATGAAACACAGAAATTGCATCCGATTTTAATACAAAAGGCAAAATGCCCACTTAAGTACAAGAGGACTGACACTCTAACTTTCTATGATTTAAACCTCTCCTGTGAGTCCAGTTTTAGATTTCGATGCTTCACTTTAGGTTACTGTATACCTTTTACCTTCTTATTGCCGATGAAACACAGAAATTGCATCCGAATTTAATAGAAAGAGCACAATGCATACTTAAGTACAAGACGACTGACACTCTAACTTTCTATGTTTTGATTCTCTACTGTGAGTCCAGTTTTAGATTCCGATGCTTCACTTCCGGTTTACTGTATCCCTGGGACCTTGTTAGTGCGATGAAACACAGAATATGCATCTGAATTTAATACAAAAGCACAATGCCGACTTAAGTACAAGAGTACTGACACTCTAACTTTCTATGAATTGAACCTCTCCGGTGAGTAAAGTTTTAGATTCCGATGCTTCACTTCCGGTTACTGTATACCTTGGACCTTCTTATTGACGACGAACCACAGAAATTGCATCCGAATTTAATGCAAAGGGCACAATGCCGACTTAAGTACAAGAGGACTGACACTCTAACGTTCATTAATTTGAACCTCTCCTGTGAGTCCAGTTTTAGATTCCGATGCTTCACTTCAGGATTACTGTAACCGTGGGACCTTCTTATTTACGATGAAACACAGAAATTGCATCCGAATTTAATACAAAAGGCATAATGCCGACTTATGTACAAGAGGACTAACACTCTAACTCTCTATGATTTGAACCTCTCCTGTGAGTCCAGTATTAGATTCCGATGCTTCACTTCAGGTTTACTGTATCCCTTAGACCTTCTTATTGACGATGAAACACAGAAATTGCATCCGAATTTAATACAAAAGACACAATGCCGACTTAAGTACAAGAGGACTGACACTCTAACTTTCTATGATTTGAACCTCTCCTGTGAGTCCAGTTATGGATTCCGATGCTTCACGTCAGGTTTACTGTATCCCTTGGACTTTCTTATTGACGATGAAACACAGAAATTGCATCCGAATGTAATACAAAAGGCACAATGCCGACTTATGTACAAGAGGACTGCCACTCTAACCTTCTATGATTTGAACCTCTCCTATGAGTAATGTTTTAGATTCCGATGCTTCACTTCAGGTTACTGTGTACCTTGGACCTTCTTATTGACGATGAAACACAGAAATTGCATCCGAAATAAATACAAAAGGCACAATGCCGACTTAAGTACAAGAGGAATGACACTCTAACTTTCTATGGTTTGAACCTCTCCTGTGAGTCCAGTTTTAGATTCCGATGCTTCACTTCAGGTTTACTGTATCCCTGGGACCTTGTTAGTGCGATGAAACACAGAAATTGCATCCGAATTTAATACAAACGCACGATGCCGACTTAAGTACAGGAGGACTGACACTCTAACTTTCTATGTTTTCAACTTCTCCTGTGAGTGAAGTTTTAGATTCTGATGCTTCACTTCAGGTTACCGTATACCTTGGACCTTCTTATTGACGATGAAATACAGAACTTGCATCCGAATTTAATACAAAAGGCTCAATGCCGACTTAAGTACAAGAGGACTGACACTCTAACTATCTATGATTTGAACCTCTCCTGTGAGTCCAGTTTTAAATTCCGATGCCTCACTTCGGGTTTACTGTATCCCTTGGACCTTGTTATAGACGATGGAACACAGAAATTGCATCCGAATTTAATACAAAAGGCATAATGCCGACTTAAGTACAAGAGGACTGACACTCTAACTCTCTATGATTTGAACCTCTCCTGTGAATCCAGTTTTAGATTCCGATGCTTCACTTCAGGTTTACTGTATCCCTTGGACCTTCTTATTGACGATAAAACACAAAAATTGCATCCGAATTTAATACAAAAGGCACAATGCCGACTTAAGTTCAAGAGGACTGACACTCAAACTCTCTATGATTTGGATCTCTCCCGTGAGTCCAATGTTAGATTCCGATGCTTCATTTCAGGTTTACTGTATCCCTTGGACCTTCTAATTGACGATGAAACACAGTAATTGCATCCGAATTTAATACAAAAGGCACAATGCCGACTTAAGTACAGGAGGACTGATACTCTAACTTTCTATGATTTGAACCTCTCCTGTGGGTCCAGTTATAGATTCCGATGCTGCACTTCAGGTTTACTGTATCCCTTGGACCTTCTTATTGACGATGAAACACAGAAATTGCATCCGATTTTAATACAAAAGGTACAATGCCGACTTAAGAACATGAGGACTGACACTCTAACTTTCATTGATTTGAACCCCTCCTGTGAGTCCAGTTTTAGATTCCGATTCTTCACTTCAGGTTTACTGTATCCGTGGGACCTTCTTATTGACGATGAAACACAGAAATTGCATCCGAATTTAATACAATAGGCATAATGCCGACTTATGTACAAGAGGACTGACACTCTAACTCTGTATGATTTGAACCTCTCCTGTGAGTCCAGTATTAGATTCCAATGCTTCACTTCAAGTTTACTGTATCCCTTGGACCTTCTTATTAACGATGAAACACAGAAATTCCATCGGAATTATATACTAAAGGCACAACGCCGACTTCAGTACAAGAGGACTGACACTCTAACTTCCTATGATATGAACCCCTCCTGTGAGTAAAGTTTAAGATTCCGATGCTTCACTTCAGGTTACTGTATACCTTGGACCTTCTTATTGACGATGAAACACAGAAATTGCATCCGAATATAATACAAAACGCACAATGCCGACTTAAGTACAAGAGGACTGACACTCTAACTTTCTATGATTTGTACCTCTCCTGTGAGTCCAGTTTTAGATTCCGATGCTTCACTTCAGGTGTTCTGTATCCCTGGGACCTTGTTATTGACGATGAAACACAGAAATTGCATCCGAATTTAATACAAAAGCACAAAGCCGACTTAAGTACAAGAGGACTGACACTCTAACTTTCATTGATTTGAACCTCTCCTGTGAGTCCAGTTTTAGATTGCGATGCTTCACTTTAGGTTTACTGTATCCGTGGGACCTTCTTATTGACGATGAAACACTGTAATTGCATCCGAATTTAATACAAAAGGCAAAATGGCGACTGAAGTACAGGAGGACGGATACTCTAACTTTCTATGATTTGAACCTCTCCTGTGAGTCCAGTTTTAGATTCCGATGCTTCACTTCAGGTTTACTGTATCCCTTTTACCTTGTTATTGACGATGAAACACAGCAATTGCATCCGAATTTAATACAAAGAGCACAATGCATTCTTAAGTACAAGAGGACTAACACTCTAAATTTCTATGATTTGAACCCCTCCTGTGAGTCCAGTTTTAGATTCCGATGCTTCACTTAAGGTTTACTGTATCCCTTGGACCTTCTTATTGACGATGAAACACAAAAATTGCATCCGAATTTAATACAAAAGGCACAATGCTGACTTAAGTACAAGGGATTGACACTCTAAATTACTATGATTTTAAACTCTCCTGTGAGTCCAGTTTTAGATTCCGATGCTTCACTTCAGTTATACTGTATCCCTTGGACCTTCTTATTGACGATGAAACACAGAAATTGCATCCGAATTTAATAGAAAAGACACAATGCCGACTTATGTACAAGAGGACTGACACTCTAACTTTCTATGATTTGAACCTCTCCTGTGGGTAAAGTTTTAGATTCCGATGCTTCACTGCAGGTTACTGTATACCTGGGACCTTCTTATTGACGATGAAACACAGAAATTGCCTCCGAATTTAATACAAAAGGCACAACGCCGACATAAGTACAAGCGGATTGACACTCTAACTGTCATTGATTTGAACCTCTCTTGCGAGTCCAGTTTTAGATTCTGATGCTTCACTTCAGGTCTACTGTATCCCTGGGACCTTCTTATTAACGATGAAACACAGAAATTCCATCGGAATTATATACTAAAGGCACAACGCCGACTTCAGTACAAGAGGACTGACACTCTAACTTCCTATGATATGAACCCCTCCTGTGAGTAAAGTTTAAGATTCCGATGCTTCACTTCAGGTTACTGTATACCTTGGACCTTCTTATTGACGATGAAACACAGAAATTGCATCCGAATATAATACAAAACGCACAATGCCGACTTAAGTACAAGAGGACTGACACTCTAACTTTCTATGATTTGTACCTCTCCTGTGAGTCCAGTTTTAGATTGCGATGCTTCACTTTAGGTTTACTGTATCCGTGGGACCTTCTTATTGACGATGAAACACTGTAATTGCATCCGAATTTAATACAAAAGGCAAAATGGCGACTGAAGTACAGGAGGACGGATACTCTAACTTTCTATGATTTGAACCTCTCCTGTGAGTCCAGTTTTAGATTCCGATGCTTCACTTCAGGTTTACTGTATCCCTTTTACCTTGTTATTGACGATGAAACACAGAAATTGCATCCGAATTTAATACAAAGAGCACAATGCATACTTAAGTACAAGAGGACTAACACTCTACATTTCTATGATTTGAACCCCTCCTGTGAGTCCAGTTTTAGATTCCGATGCTTCACTTAAGGTTTACTGTATCCCTTGGACCTTCTTATTGACGATGAAACACAGAAATTGCATCCGAATTTAATACAAAAGGCACAATGCTGACTTAAGTACAAGGGATTGACACTCTAAATTACTATGATTTTAAACTCTCCTGTGAGTCCAGTTTTAGATTCCGATGCTTCACTTCAGTTATACTGTATCCCTTGGACCTTCTTATTGACGATGAAACACAGAAATTGCATCCGAATTTAATAGAAAAGACACAATGCCGACTTATGTACAAGAGGACTGACACTCTAACTTTCTATGATTTGAACCTCTCCTGTGGGTAAAGTTTTAGATTCCGATGCTTCACTGCAGGTTACTGTATACCTGGGACCTTCTTATTGACGATGAAACACAGAAATTGCCTCCGAATTTAATACAAAAGGCACAACGCCGACATAAGTACAAGCGGATTGACACTCTAACTGTCATTGATTTGAACCTCTCTTGCGAGTCCAGTTTTAGATTCTGATGCTTCACTTCAGGTCTACTGTATCCCTGGGACCTTGTTATTGACGATGGAACACAGAAATTGCATCCGAATTTAATACAAAAGCACAATGCCGACTTAAGTACAAGAGGACTGACACTCTAACTTTCTATGATTCGAACCTCTCCTGTGAGTAAAGTTTTAGATTCCGATGCTTCACTTCATGTTACTGTATACCTTGTACCTTCTTATTGACGAAGAAACACAGAAATTGCATCCGAATTTAATACAAAAGGCACAATGCAGACATAAGTACTGGAGGACTGACACTCTAACTTTCTATGATTTGAACCTCTCCTGCGAGTCCAGTTTTAGATTCCGATGCCTCACTTCAAGTTTACTGTATCCCTGGGACCTTGTTATTGACGATGAAACACAGAAATTGCTTCCGAATTTAATACAAGAGCACAATGCCGACTTAAGAGCTAGAGGACTGACACTCTAACTTTCTATGATTAGCACCTCTCCTGTGAGACCCGTTTTAGATTCCGATGCTTCACCTCAGGTTTTTCTGTATTCCTTGGACCTTGTTATAGACGATGAAACACAGAAATTGCATCCGAATGTAATACAAAAGGCATAATGCCGACTTAAGTACAAGGGGACTGACACTCTAACTCTCTATGATTTGAACCTCTCCTCTGAGTCCAGTTTTAGATTCCGATGCTTCACTTCAGGTTTACTGTATCCCTTGGACCTTCTTATTGACAATGAAACACAGAAATTGCATCCGAATTTAATACAAAAGGCACAATGCCGACTTAAGTACAAGAGGACTGACACTCTAACTCTCTACGATTTGAACCTCTCCTGTGAGTACAGTTTTAGATTCCGATGCTTCACTTCAGATTTACTGTATCACTTGGACCTTCTTATTGACGATGAAACACAGAAATTGCATCCGAATTTAATACAAAAGGCACAATGCCGACTGAAGTACAAGAGGACTGACACTGTAACTTTCTATGATTAGAACCTCTCCTGTGAGTCCAGTTTTAGATTCCGATGCTTCACTTCAGGTTTACTGTATCCCTTGGACCTTCTTATTGACGATGATACACAGAAATTGCATCCGAATTTAATACAAAAGGCACAATGCCGACTCAAGGACAAGAGGACTGACACTCTAACTTTCTATGATTTGAACCTCTCCTGTGAGTCCAGTTTTAGATTCCGATGCTTCACTTCAGTTATACTGTATCCCTTGGACGTACTTATTGACGATGAAACACAGAAATTGCATCCGAATTTAATACAAAAGACACAATGCCGACTTATGTACAAGAGGACTGACACTCTAACTTTCTATGATCTGAACCTCTCCTGTGAGTAAAGTTTTAGATTCCGATGCTTCACTGCAGGTAACTGTAAACCTGGGACCTTCTTATTGACGATGAAACACAGAAATTGCCTCCGAATTTAATACAAAAGGCACAACGCCGACATAAGCACAAGCGGATTGACACTCTAACTTTCTATGATTTGAACCTCTCCTGCGCGTCCAGTTTTAGATTCGGATGCTTCACTTCAGGTCTACTGTATCCCTGGGACCTTGTTATTGACGATGAAACACAGAAATTGCATCCGAATTTAATACAAAAGCACAATGCCGACTTAAGTACAAGAGGACTGACACTCTAACTTTCTATGATTCGAACCTCTCCTGTGAGTAAAGTTTTAGATTCCGATGCTTCACTTCAGGTTACTGTATACCTTGGACCTTCTTATTGACGAAGAAACACAGAAATTGCATCCGAATTTATTACAAAAGGCACAATGCCGACTTAAGTACTAGAGGACTGACACTCTAATTTTCTATGATTTGAAACTCTCCTGCGAGTCCAGTTTTAGATTCCGATGCCTCACTTCAGGTTTACTGTATCCCTGGGACCTTGTTATTAACGATGAAACACAGTAATTGCTTCCGAATTTAATACAAGAGCACAATGCCGACTTAAGTGCTAGAGGACTGACACTCTAACTTTCTATGATTAGCACCTCTCCTGTGAGTCCCGTTTTAGATTCCGATGCTTCACCTCAGGTTTACTGTATCCCTTGGACCTTGTTATAGACGATGAAACACAGAAATTGCATTAGAATTTAATACAAAAGGCATAATGCCGACTTAAGTACAAGGGGACTGACACTCTAACTCTCTATGATTTGAACCTCTCCTGTGAGTCCAGTTTTAGTTTCCGATGCTTCACTTCAGGTTTACTGTATCCCTTGGACCTTCTTATTGACAATGAAACACAGAAATTGCATCAGAATTTAATACAAAAGGCACAATGCCGACTTAAGTACAAGAGGACTGACACTCCAACTCTCTACGATTTGAACCTCTCCTCTAAGTCCAGTTTTAGATTCCGATGCTTCACTTCAGGTATACTGTATCACTTGGACCTTCTTATTGACGATGAAACACAGAAATTGCATCCGAATTTAATACAAAAGGCACAATGCCGACTGAAGTACAAGAGGACGGACACTCTAACTCTCTGTGATTTGAACCTCTCCTGTGAGTCCAGTTTGAGATTCCGATGCTTCACTTCAGGTTTACTGTATCCCTTGGACCTTCTTACTGACGATGATAAACAGAAATTGCATCCGAATTTAATACAAAAGGCACAATGCCGACTTAAGTACAAGAGGACTGACACTCTAACTATCTATGATTTGAACCTCTCCTAAGATAAAGTTTTAGATTCCGATGCTTCATATCAGGTTACTGTATACCTGGGACCTTCTCATTGACGATGAAACACAGAAATTGCATCCGATTTTAATACAAAAGGCACAATGCCGACTTAAGTACAAGACGACTGGCACTCTAACTCTCTATGATTTGAACCTCTCCTGTGAGTCCAGTTTCAGATTCCGATGCTTCACTTCAGGTTTACTGTATCCCTTGGACCTACTTATTGACGATGAAACACAGAAATTGCATCCGAATTTAATACAAAGGCCACAATGCCGACTTATGTACATGAGGACTGACACTGTATCTCTCTATGATTTGAACCCCTCCTGTGAGTCCAGTTTTAGATGCCGATGCTTTACTTCAGGTTTACTGGATCCCTTGGACCTTCTTATTGACGATGAAACACAGAAATTGCATCCGAATTTAATACAAAAGGCACAATGCCGAGTTAAGTTCAAGAATACTGACACTCTAACTTTCTATTATTTGAACCTCTGCTGTGAGTCAAGTTTTAGATTCCGATGCTTCACGTAAGGTTTACTGTATACCTTGGACCTTCTTATTGACTATGAAACACAGAAATTGCATCCGAATTTAATACAAAAGGCATAACGCCGACTTAAATACAAGAGGACTGACACTCTAACTTTCTATTATTTGAACCACTGCTGTGAGACCAGTTTTTGATTCCGATGCTTCACTTCAGGTTTATTGTTTCCCTTGGTCCTTCTTATTGACGATGAAACACAGAAATTGCATCCGAATTTAATACAAAAGGCACAATGCCGACTTAAGTTCAAGAGAACTGACACTCTCACTTTCTATGATTTGAATCTCTCCAGTGAGTCCAGTTTTAGATTCCGATGCTTCACTTCAGGTTTACTGTATCCCTTGGACCTTCTTATTGACGATGAAACACAGAAATTGCATCCGAATTTAATACAAAAGGCACATTGCCGACTTAAGTACAAGAGGACTGACACTCTAACTTTCTATGATTTGAACCCCTCCTGTGAGTCCAGTTTTAGATTCCGATGCTTCACTTCAGGTTTACTGTATCCCTTGGACCTTCTTAATGACGATGAAATACAGAAATTGCATGCGAATTAAATCCAAAAGGCACAATGCCGACTTAAGTACAAGGGACTGCCCCTCTAACTTACTATGATTTGAACCTCTCCTGTGAGTCCAGTTTTAGATTCGATGCTTCACTTCAAGTTTACTGTATCCCTTGGACCTTCTTATTGACGATGAAACATAGAAATTGCATCCGAATTTAATACAAAAATCACAATGCCGACTTAAGTACAAGAGGACTGACACTCTAACTTTCTACGGTTTGAACCTCCCCTGTGAGTCCAGTCTTAGATTCCGATGCCTCACTTCAGGTTTACTGTATCGCTTGGACCTTCTTATTGACGACGACACACAGAAATTGCATCCGAATTTAATACAAAACTCACAATGCTGACTTAAGTACAAGAGGACTGACACTCTAACTTTCTATGATTTGAACCTCTCCTGTGAGTCCAGTTTTAGATTCCGATATTTCGCTTCTGGTTTACTGTGTCTCTTGGACCTTCTTATTGACGATGAAACACAGAAAGTGCATCCGAATTTAATAGAAAAGGCACAATGCCGACTTAAATACAAGAGGACAGACACTCTAACTTTCTATGATTTGAACCTCTCCTGTGAGTCCAGTTTTAGATTCGGATGATTTACTTCTGGTTTACTGTATCCCTTGGGCCTTCTTATTGACGATGAAACACAGAAATTGCTTCCGAATTTAATACAAAGGGCACAATGCCGACTTAGGTACGAGAGGACTGACACTCTAACTCACTATGATTTGAACCTCTCCTGTGAGTCTAGTTTTAGATTCCGATGCGTCACTTAAGGTTTACTGTATCCCTTGGACCTTCTTATTGACGATGAAACACAGAAATTGCATCCGAATTTAATACAAAAAGCACAATGCCGAGATAAATACAAGAATACTGACACTTTAACTTTCTATGATTTGTACCTCTCCTGTAAGAACAGTTTTAGATTCCGATGCTTCACTTCAGGTTTACTGTATCCCTTGGTCCGCCTTATTAACGATGAAACACAGAAATTGCATCCGATTTAATACAAAAGGCACAATGCCGACTTAAGTACAAGAGGACTGACACTCAAACTTTCTGTGATTCGAACCTCTCCTGAGAGAACAGTTTTAGATTCCGATGCTTCTCTTCAGGTTTACTGTATCCCTTGGACCTTCTTATTGACGATGAAACACTGAAATTGCATCCGAATTTAATACAAAAGGCACAATGCCGACTTAAGTACAAGAGGACTGACACTCTAACTTTCTATGATTTGAACCTCTCCTGTGAGTCCAGTTTTAGATTCCGATGCTTCACTTCAGGTTTACTGGATCCCTTGGACCTTCTTATTGACGATGAAACACAGAAATTTCATCAGAATTTAATACAAAAGGCACAATGCCGTCTTAAGTACAAGAGGACTAACACTCTAACTTTCTATGCTTTGAAGCCCTCCTGTGAGTCCAGTTTTAGATTCCCATGCTTCACTTCTGGTTTACTGTGTCCCTTGGACATTCTTATTGACGATGAAAGACAGAAATTGCATCCGAATTTAATACAAAAGACACAATGCCGACTTAAGTACAAGAGGACTGACACTCTAACTTTCTATGATTTGAACCTCTCCTGTGAGTCCAGTTTTAGATTCCGATGCGTCACTTCAGGTTTAGTGTATCCCTTGGACCTTCTTATTGACGATGAAACACAGAAACTGCATCCGAATTTAATACAAAATTCACAATGCCGAGTTAAGTACATAAATACTGCCACTCAAACTTTCTGTGATTTGAACCTCTCCTGTTAGCCCAGTTTTAGATTCCGTTGCTTCACTTCAGGTTTACTGTATCCCTTGGACCTTCTTATTGACGATGAAACACCGAAATTGCATCCGAATTTAAAACAAAAGGCAAAATGCCGACTTAAGTACAAGAGGACTGACATTCTAACTCTCTATGATTTGAATCTTTTAGAATCCGAAGCATCACTTCAGGTTTACTGTATCCCTTGGACCTTCTTATTGACGATGAAACACAGAAATTATATCCGATTTAATACAAAAGGCACAATGCCTACTTAAGTACTAGAGGACTGACACTCGAACTTACTATGATTTGAACCACTCCTCTAAGTCCAGTTTTGGATTCCGATGGTTCACTTCAGGTTTACTGTATCCCTTGGACCTTCTTATTGACGATGAAACACAGAAATTGCATCCGAATTTAATACAAAAGGCATAATGCCGACTTAAGTACAAGGGGACTGACACTCTAACTCTCTATGATTTGAACCTCTCCTGTGAGTCCAGTTTTAGATTCCGATGCTTCACTTCAGGTTTACTGTATCCCTTGGACCTTCTTATTGACAATGAAACACAGAAATTGCATCCGAATGTAATACAAAAGGCATAATGCCGACTTAAGTACAAGGGGACTGACACTCTAACTCTCTATGATTTGAACCTCTCCTGTGAGTCCAGTTTTAGATTCCGATGCTTCACTTCAGGTTTACTGTATCCCTTGGACCTTCTTATTGACAATGAAACACAGAAATTGCATCCGAATTTAATACAAAAGGCACAATGCCGACTTAAGTACAAGAGGACTGACACTCTAACTCTCTACGATTTGAACCTCTCCTGTGAGTACAGTTTTAGATTCCGATGCTTCATTTCAGATTTACTGTATCACTTGGACCTTCTTATTGACGATGAAACACAGAAATTGCATCCGAATTTAATACAAAAGGCACAATGCCGACTGAAGTACAAGAGGACTGACACTGTAACTTTCTATGATTAGAACCTCTCCTGTGAGTCCAGTTTTAGATTCCGATGCTTCACTTCAGGTTTACTGTATCCCTTGGACCTTCTTATTGACGATGATACACAGAAATTGCATCCGAATTTAATACAAAAGGCACAATGCCGACTCAAGGACAAGAGGACTGACACTCTAACTTTCTATGATTTGAACCTCTCCTGTGAGTCCAGTTTTAGATTCCGATGCTTCACTTCAGTTATACTGTATCCCTTGGACGTACTTATTGACGATGAAACACAGAAATTGCATCCGAATTTAATACAAAAGACACAATGCCGACTTATGTACAAGAGGACTGACACTCTAACTTTCTATGATCTGAACCTCTCCTGTGAGTAAAGTTTTAGATTCCGATGCTTCACTGCAGGTTACTGTAAACCTGGGACCTTCTTATTGACGATGAAACACAGAAATTGCCTCCGAATTTAATACAAAAGGCACAACGCCGACATAAGTACAAGCGGATTGACACTCTAACTTTCTATGATTTGAACCTCTCCTGCGCGTCCAGTTTTAGAATCGGATGCTTCACTTCAGGTCTACTGTATCCCTGGGACCTTGTTATTGACGATGAAACACAGAAATTGCATCAGAATTTAATACAAAAGGCACAATGCCGACTTAAGTACAAGAGGACAGACACTCCAACTCTCTACGATTTGAACCTCTCCTCTAAGTCCAGTTTTAGATTCCGATGCTTCACTTCAGGTTTACTGTATCACTTGGACCTTCTTATTGACGATGAAACACAGAAATTGCATCCGAATTTAATACAAAAGGCACAATGCCGACTGAAGTACAAGAGGACGGACACTCTAACTCTCTGTGATTTGAACCTCTCCTGTGAGTCCAGTTTGAGATTCCGATGCTTCACTTCAGGTTTACTGTATCCCTTGGACCTTCTTACTGACGATGATAAACAGAAATTGCATCCGAATTTAATACAAAAGGCACAATGCCGACTTAAGTACAAGAGGACTGACACTCTAACTTTCTATGATTTGAACCTCTCCTAAGATAAAGTTTTAGATTCCGATGCTTCATATCAGGTTACTGTATACCTGGGACCTTCTCATTGACGATGAAACACAGAAATTGCATCCGATTTTAATACAAAAGGCACAATGCCGACTTAAGTACAAGACGACTGGCACTCTAACTCTCTATGATTTGAACCTCTCCTGTGAGTCCAGTTTCAGATTCCGATGCTTCACTTCAGGTTTACTGTATCCCTTGGACCTACTTATTGACGATGAAACACAGAAATTGCATCCGAATTTAATACAAAGGCCACAATGCCGACTTATGTACATGAGGACTGACACTGTATCTCTCTATGATTTGAACCCCTCCTGTGAGTCCAGTTTTAGATGCCGATGCTTTACTTCAGGTTTACTGGATCCCTTGGACCTTCTTATTGACGATGAAACACAGAAATTGCATCCGAATTTAATACAAAAGGCACAATGCCGAGTTAAGTTCAAGAATACTGACACTCTAACTTTCTATTATTTGAACCTCTGCTGTGAGTCAAGTTTTAGATTCCGATGCTTCACGTAAGGTTTACTGTATACCTTGGACCTTCTTATTGACTATGAAACACAGAAATTGCATCCGAATTTAACACAAAAGGCATAACGCCGACTTAAATACAAGAGGACTGACACTCTAACTTTCTATTATTTGAACCACTGCTGTGAGACCAGTTTTTGATTCCGATGCTTCACTTCAGGTTTATTGTTTCCCTTGGTCCTTCTTATTGACGATGAAACACAGAAATTGCATCCGAATTTAATACAAAAGGCACAATGCCGACTTAAGTACAAGAGAACTGACACTCTGACTTTCTATGATTTGAATCTCTCCAGTGAGTCCAGTTTTAGATTCCGATGCTTCACTTCAGGTTTACTGTATCCCTTGGACCTTCTTATTGACGATGAAACACAGAAATTGCATCCGAATTTAATACAAAAGGCACATTGCCGACTTAAGTACAAGAGGACTGACACTCTAACTTTCTATGATTTGAACCCCTCCTGTGAGTCCAGTTTTAGATTCCGATGCTTCACTTCAGGTTTACTGTATCCCTTGGACCTTCTTAATGACGATGAAATACAGAAATTGCATGCGAATTAAATCCAAAAGGCACAATGCCGACTTAAGTACAAGGGACTGCCCCTCTAACTTACTATGATTTGAACCTCTCCTGTGAGTCCAGTTTTAGATTCGATGCTTCACTTCAAGTTTACTGTATCCCTTGGACCTTTTTATTGACGATGAAACATAGAAATTGCATCCGAATTTAATACAAAAATCACAATGCCGACTTAAGTACAAGAGGACTGACACTCTAACTTTCTACGGTTTGAACCTCCCCTGTGAGTCCAGTCTTAGATTCCGATGCTTCACTTCAGGTTTACTGTATCGCTTGGACCTTCTTATTGACGACGACACACAGAAATTGCATCCGAATTTAATACAAAACTCACAATGCTGACTTAAGTACAAGAGGACTGACACTCTAACTTTCTATGATTTGAACCTCTCCTGTGAGTCCAGTTTTAGATTCCGATATTTCGCTTCTGGTTTACTGTGTCCCTTGGACCTTCTTATTGACGATGAAACACAGAAAGTGCATCCGAATTTAATAGAAAAGGCACAGTGCCGACTTAAATACAAGAGGACAGACACTCTAACTTTCTGTGATTTGAACCTCTCCTGTGAGACCAGTTTTAGATTCGGATGATTTACTTCAGGTTTACTGCATCCCTTGGGCCTTCTTATTGACGATGAAACACAGAAATTGCTTCCGAATTTAATACAAAGGGCACAATGCCGACTTAGGTACGAGAGGACTGACACTCTAACTCACTATGATTTGAACCTCTCCTGTGAGTCTAGTTTTAGATTCCGATGCGTCACTTAAGGTTTACTGTATCCCTTGGACCTTCTTATTGACGATGAAACACAGAAATTGCATCCGAATTTAATACAAAAAGCACAATGCCGAGATAAATACAAGAATACTGACACTTTAACTTTCTATGATTTGTACCTCTCCTGTTAGAACAGTTTTAGATTCCGATGCTTCACTTCAGGTTAACTGTATCCCTTGGTCCGCCTTATTAACGATGAAACACAGAAATTGCATCCGATTTAATACAAAAGGCACAATGCCGACTTAAGTACAAGAGGACTGACACTCAAACTTTCTGTGATTCGAACCTCTCCTGAGAGAACAGTTTTAGATTCCGATGCTTCTCTTCAGGTTTACTGTATCCCTTGGACCTTCTTATTGACGATGAAACACTGAAATTGCATCCGAATTTAATACAAAAGGCACAATGCCGACTTAAGTACAAGAGGACTGACACTCTAACTTTCTATGATTTGAACCTCTCCTGTGAGTCCAGTTTTAGATTCCGATGCTTCACTTCAGGTTTACTGGATCCCTTGGACCTTCTTATTGACGATGAAACACAGAAATTTCATCAGAATTTAATACAAAAGGCACAATGCCGACTTAAGTACAAGAGGACTAACACTCTAACTTTCTATGCTTTGAAGCCCTCCTGTGAGTCCAGTTTTAGATTCCCATGCTTCACTTCTGGTTTACTGTGTCCCTTGGACATTCTTATTGACGATGAAACACAGAAATTGCATCCGAATTTAATACAAAAGACACAATGCCGACTTAAGTACAAGAGGACTGACACTCTAACTTTCTATGATTTGAACCTCTCCTGTGAGTCCAGTTTTAGATTCCGATGCGTCACTTCAGGTTTAGTGTATCCCTTGGACCTTTTTATTGACGATGAAACACAGAAATTGCATCCGAATTTAATACAAAATTCACAATGCCGAGTTAAGTACAAGAATACTGCCACTCAAACTTTCTGTGATTTGAACCTCTCCTGTTAGCCCAGTTTTAGATTCCGTTGCTTCACTTCAGGTTTACTGTATCCCTTGGACCTTCTTATTGACGATGAAACACCGAAATTGCATCCGAATTTAAAACAAAAGGCAAAATGCCGACTTAAGTACAAGAGGACTGACATTCTAACTCTCTATGATTTGAATCTTTTAGAATCCGAAGCATCACTTCAGGTTTACTGTATCCCTTGGACCTTCTTATTGACGATGAAACACAGAAATTATATCCGATTTAATACAAAAGGCACAATGCCTACTTAAGTACTAGAGGACTGACACTCGAACTTACTATGATTTGAACCTCTCCTCTAAGTCCAGTTTTGGATTCCGATGGTTCACTTCAGGTTTACTGTATCCCTTGGACCTTCTTATTGACGATGAAACACAGAAATTGCATCCGAATTTAATACAAAAGGCATAATGCCGACTTAAGTACAAGGGGACTGACACTCTAACTCTCTATGATTTGAACCTCTCCTGTGAGTCCAGTTTTAGATTCCGATGCTTCACTTCAGGTTTACTGTATCCCTTGGACCTTCTTATTGACAATGAAACACAGAAATTGCATCCGAATTTAATACAAAAGGCACAATGCCGACTTAAGTACAAGAGGACTGACACTCTAACTCTCTACGATTTGAACCTCTCCTGTGAGTCCAGTTTTACATTCCGATGCTTCACTTCAGGTTTACTGTATCACTTGGACCTTCTTATTGACAATGAAACACAGAAATTGCATCCGAATTTAATACAAAAGGCACAATGCCGACTGAAGTACAAGAGGACGGACACTCTAACTCTCTATGATTTGAACCTCTCCTGTGAGTCCAGTTTGAGATTCCGATGCTTCACTTCAGTATTACTGTATCCCTTGGACCTTCTTTTTGATGATGATACACAGAAATTGCATCCGAATTTAATACAAAAGGCACAATGCCGACTTAAGTACAAGAAGACTGACACTCTAACTTTCTATGATTTGAACCTCTCCTGTGAGTAAAGTTTTAGATTCCGATGCTTCATTTCAGGTTACTGTATACCTGGGACCTTCTCATTGACGATGAAACACAGAAATTGCATCCGAATTTAATTCAAAAGGCACAATGCCGACTTAAGTACAAGACGACTGGCACTCTAACTCTCTATGATTTGAACCTCTCCTGTGAGTCCAGTTTTAGATTCCGATGCTTAACTTCAGGTTTACTGTATCCCTTGGACCTTCTTATTGACGATGAAACACAGAAATTGCATCCGAATTTAATACAAAGGGCACAATGCCGACTTATGTACATGAGGACTGACACTCTATCTCTCTATGATTTGAACCCCTCCTGTGAGTCCAGTTTTAGATTCCGATGCTTCACTTCAGGTTTACTGGATCCCTTGGACCTTCTTATTGACGATGAAACACAGAAATTGCATCCGAATTTAATACAAAAGGCACAATGCCGAGTTAAGTTCAAGAATACTGACACTCTAACTTTCTATTATTTGAACCTCTGCTGTGAGTCCAGTTTTAGATTCCGATGATTCACTTCAGGTTTACTGTATCCCTTGGACCTTGTTATAGACGATGAAACACAGAAATTGCATCCGAATTTAATACAAAAGGCACAATGCCGAGTTAAGTTCAAGAATACAGACACTCTAACTTTCTATTATTTGACTCTCTGCTGTGAGTCCAGTTTTAGATTCCGATGCTTCACCTCAGGTTTACTGTATACCTTGGACCTTCTTATTGACTATGAAACACAGAAATTGCATCCGAAATTAATACAAAAGGCATAACGCCGACTTAAATACAAGAGGACTCACACTCTAACTTTCTATTATTTGAACCACTGCTGTGAGACCAGTTTTTGATTCCGATGCTTCACTTCAGGTTTACTGTTTCCCTTGTTCCTTCTTATTGACAATGAAACACAGTAATTGCATCCGAATTTATTACAAAAGGCACAATGCCGACTTAAGTACAAGAGAACTGACGCTCTCCCTTTCTATGATTTGAATCTCTCCAGTGAGTCCAGTTTTAGATTCCGATGCTTCACTTCAGGTTTACTGTATCCCTTGGACCTTCTTATTGACGATGAAACACAGAAATTGCATCCGAATTTAATACAAAAGGCACAATACCGACTTAAGTACAAGAGGACTAACACTCTATCTTTCTATGATTTGAACCTCTAATGAGAGACCAGTTTTAGATTCCGATCCTCTCTTCAGGTTTACTGTATCCCTTGGACCTTCTTATTGACGATGAAACACAGAAATTGCATCCGAATTTAATACAAAAGGCACAGTGCCGACTAGAGTACAAGAGGACTGACACTCTAGCTCTCTATGATTTAAACCTCTCCTGTGAGTCCAGTTTTAGATTCCGATGCTTCACTTCAGGTTTACTGTATCCCTTGCACCTTCTTATTGACGATGAAACTCAGAAATTGCATCAGAATTTAATACAAAGGGCACAATGCCCACTTAAGTACAAGAGGCTTGACACTCTAACTTTCTATGATTTGAACCTCTCCTGTGAGTCCAGTTTTAGATTCCGATGTTTCACCTTCTGGTTTACTGTATCCCTTGGACATTCGAATTGTTGATGAAACACAGAAATTGCATCCGAATTTAATAGAAAAGGCACAATGCCGACTTAAGTACAAGAGGACTGACTCTCTAATTTTCTATGATTTGAACCCCTCCTGTGAGTCCAGTTTTAGATTCCGATGCTTCACTTCAGGTTTACTGTATCCCTTGGACCTTCTTATTGACAGTGAAACACAGAAATTGCATCCGAATTCAATACAAAAGGCATAATGCCGACTTATGTACAAGAGGACTGACACTCTAACTCTCTATGATTTGAACCTCTCCTGTGAGTCCAGTATAAGATTCCGATGCTTCACTTCATGTTTACTGTATCCCTTGGAGCTTCTTATTAACGATGAAACACAGAAATTGCATCCGAATTTAATACAAAAGCACAATGCCGACTTCAGTACAAGAGGACTGACACTCTAACTTTCTATGATTTGAATCTCTCCTGTGAGTCCTGTTTTAGATTCCGATGCTTCACTTCAGGTTCACTGTATCCCTTGGACCGTCTTACTGACGACGAAACACTGAAATTGCATCCGATTTAATACAAAACTCACAATGCCGACTTAAGTACAAGAGGACTGATACTCTTTCTATGATTTGAACCTCTCCTGTGAGTCCAGTTTTAGATTCCTATGCTTCACTTCAGGTTTACTGTATCCCTTTTACCATCTTATTGACGATGAAACACAGAAATTGCATCCGAATTTAATACAAAGAGCACAATGCAGACTTAAGTACAAGAGGACTGACACTCTAACTTTCTATGATTTGAACCCCTCCGGTGAGTCCAGTTTTAGATTCCGATGGTTCACTTCAGGTTTACTGTATCCCTTGGACCTTCTTATTGACGATGAAACACAGAAATTGCATCCGAAAATAATACAAAAGGCACAATGCCGACTTAAGTACAAGAGGACTGCCACTCTAACTTTCTATGATTTGAACCTCTCCTATGAGTAATGTTTTAGATTCCGATGCTTCACTTCAGGTTACTGTATACCTTGGACCTTCTTATTGACGATGAAACACAGAAATTGCATTCGAATTAAATACAAAAGGCACAATGCCGACTTAAGTACAAGAGGAATGACACTCTAACTTTCTATGGTTTGAACCTGTCCTGTGAGTCCAGTTTTAGATTCCGATGCTTCACTTCAGGTTTACTGTACCCCTGGGACCTTGTTAGTGCGATGAAACACAGATATTGCATCCGAATTTAATACAAAAGCACAATGCCGACTTAAGTACAGTAGGACTGACACTCTAACTTTCTATGATTTCAACTTCTCCTGTGAGTGAAGTTTTAGATTCTGATGCTTCACTTCAGGTTACTGTATACCTTGGACCTTCTTATTGACGATGAAACACAGAACTTGCATCCGAATTTAATACAAAAGGCTCAATGCCGACTTAAGTACAAGAGGACTGACACTCTAACTATCTATGATTTGAACCTCTCCTGTGAGTCCAGTTTTAGATTCCGATGCCTCACTTCAAGTTTACTGTATCCCTTGGACCTTGTTATAGACGATGGAACACAGAAATTGCATCCGAATTTAATACAAAAGGCATAATGCCGACTTAAGTACAAGAGGACTGACACTCTAACTCTCTATGATTTGAACCTCTCCTGTGAGTCCAGTTTTAGATTCCGATGCTTCACTTCAGGTTTACTGTATCCCTTGGACCTTCTTATTGACGATAAAACACAAAAATTGCATCCGAATTTAATACAAAAGGCACAATGCCGACTTAAGTTCAAGAGGACTGACACTCTAACTCTCTATGATTTGAATCTCTCCCGTGAGTCCAATTTTAGATTCCGATGCTTCACTTCAGGTTTACTGTATCCCTTGGACCTTCTCATTGACGATGAAACACAGAAATTGCATCCGATTTTAATACAAAAGGCACAATGCCGACTTAAGTACAAGAGGACTGACACTCTAACTTTCTATGATTTAAACCTCTCCTGTGAGTCCAGTTTTAGATTTCGATGCTTCACTTTAGGTTACTGTATACCTTGGACCTTCCTATTGACGATAAAACACAGAAATTGCATCCGAATTTAATACAAAAGGAACAATGCCGACTTAAGTACATGAGGACTGACACTCTAACTTTCATTGATTTGAACCTCTCCTGTGAGTCCAGTTTTTGATTCCGATTCTTCACTTCAGGTTTACTGTATCCGTGGGACCTTCTTATTGACGATGAAACACAGAATATGCATCCGAATTTAATACAATAGGCATAATGCCGACTTATGTACAAGAGGACAGACACTCTAACTCTCTATGATTTGAACCTCTCCTGTGAGTCCAGTATTAGATTCCAATGCATCACTTCAGGTTTACTGTATCCCTTGGACCTTCTTATTAACGATGAAACACAGAAAAACCATCGGAATTATATACTAAAGGCACAGTGCTGACTTCAGTACAAGAGGACTGACACTCTAACTTTCTATGATATGAACCCCTCCTGTGAGTAAAGTTTAAGATTCCGATGCTTCACTTCAGGTTACTGTATACCTTGGACCTTCTTATTGACGATGAAACACAGAAATTACATCCGAATATAATACAAAAGGCACAATGCCGACTTAAGTACAAGAGGACTGACACTCAAACTTTCTGTGAATCGAACCTCTCCTGAGAGACCAGTTTTAGATTCCGATGCTTCTCTTCAGGTTTACTGTATCCCTTGGTCCTTCTTATTGACGATGAAACACTGAAATTGCATCCGAATTTAATACAAAAGGCACAATGCCGACTTAAGTACAAGAGGACTGACACTCTTACTTTCTATGATTTGAACCTCTCCTGTGAGTCCAGTTTTAGATTCCGATGCTTCACTTCAGGTTTACAGTATCCCTTGGACCTTCTTATTGACGATGAAACACAGAAATTTCATCAGAATTTAATACAAAAGGCACAATGCCGACTTAAGTACAAGAGGACTAACACTCTAACTTTCTATGTTTTGAAGCCCTCCTGTGAGTCCAGTTTTAGAATCCCATGCTTCACTTCTGGTTTACTGTGTCCCTTGGACCTTCTTATTGACGATGAAACACAGAAATTGCATCCGAATTTAATACAAAAGGCACAATGCCGACTTAAGTACAAGAGGACTGACACTCTAACTTTCTATGATTTGAACCTCTCCTGTGAGTTCAGTTGTAGATTCGGATGCTTTACTTCAGGTTTACTGTATCCCTTGGACCTTTTATTGACGATGAAACACAGAAATTGCTTCCGAATTTGATACAAAGGGCACAATGCCGACTTAGGTACGAGAGGACTGACACTCTAACTCTCTATGATTTGAACCTCTCCTGTGAGTCCAGTTTTAGATTCCGATGCGTCACTTCAGGTTTACTGTATCCCTTGGACCTTCTTATTGACGATGAAACACAGAAATTGCATCCGAATTTAATACAAAATTCACAATGCCGAGTTAAGTACAAGAATACTGCCACTCAAACTTTCTATGATTTGAACCTCTCCTGTTAGCCCAGTTTTAGATTCCGTTGCTTCACTTCAGGTTTACTGTATCCCTTGGACCTTCTTATTGACGATGAAACACCGAAATTGCATCCGAATTTAATACAAAAGGCAAAATGCCGACTTAAGTACAAGAGGACTGACATTCTAACTCTCTATGATTTGAATCTTTTAGAATCCGATGCTTCACTTCAGGTTTACTGTATCCCTTGGACCTTCTTATTGACGATGAAACACAGAAATTATATCCGATTTAATACAAAAGGCACAATGCCTACTTAAGTACTAGAGGACTGACACTCTAACTTTCTATGATTTGAACACCTCCTGTAAGTCCAGTAATAGATTCCGATGCTTCAGGTTTACTGTATCCCTTGGACCTTCTTATTGACGATGTAACACAGAAATTGCATCCCATTTAATACAAAAGGCACAATGCCTACTTAAGTACTAGAGGACTGACACTCGAACTTACTATGATTTGAACCTCTCCTCTAAGTCCAGTTTTGGATTCCGATGGTTCACTTCAGGTTTACTGTATCCCTCGGACCTTCTTATTGACAATGAAACACAGAAATTGCATCCGAATTTAATACAAAAGGCACAATGCCGACTTAAGTACAAGAGGACTGACACTCTAACTCTCTACGATTTGAACCTCTCCTGTGAGTCCAGTTTTAGATTCCGATGCTTCACTTCAGGTTTACTGTATCACTTGGACATTCTTATTGACGATGAAACACAGAAATTGCATCCGAATTTAATACAAAAGGCACAATGCCGACTGAAGTACAAGAGGACGGACACTCTAACTCTCTATGATTTGAACCTCTCCTGTGAGACCAGTTTGAGATTCCGATGCTTCACTTCAGGTTTACTGTATCCCTTGGACCTTCTTATTGACGATGATACACAGAAATTGCATCCGAATTTAATACAAAAGGCACAATGCCGACTTAAGTACAAGAAGACTGACACTCTAACTTTCAATGATCTGAACCTCTCCTGTGAGTAAAGTTTTAGATTCCGATGCTTCATTTCAGGTTACTGTATACCTGGGACCTTCTCATTGACGATGAAACACAGAAATTGCATCCGAATTTAATTCAAAAGGCACAATGCCGACTTAAGTACAAGACGACTGGCACTCTAACTCTCTATGATTTGAACCTCTCCTGTGAGTCCAGTTTCAGATTCCGATGCTTAACGTCAGGTTTACTGCATCCCTTGGACCTTCTTGTTGACGATGAAACACAGAAATTGCATCCGAATTTAATACAAAGGGCACAATGCCGGCTTATGTACATGAGGACTGACACTCTATCTCTCTATGATTTGAACCCCTCCTGTGAGTCCAGTTTTAGATTCCGATGCTTCACTTCAGGTTTACTGGATCCCTTGGACCTTCTTATTGACGAGGAAACACAGAAATTGCATCCGAATTTAATACAAAAGGCACAATGCCGAGTTAAGTTCAAGAATACTGACACTCTAACTTTCTATTATTTGAACCTCTGCTGTGAGTCCAGTTTTAGATTCCGATGATTCACTTCAGGTTTACTGTATCCCTTGGACCTTCTGATTCACGATGAAACACAGAAATTGCATCCGAATTAAATACAAAAGGCACAATGCCGAGTTAAGTTCAAGAATACAGACACTCTAACTTTCTATTATTTGACTCTCTGCTGTGAGGCCAGTTTTAGATTCCGATGCTTCACCTCAGGTTTACTGTATACCTAGGACCTTCTTATAGACTATGAAACACAGAAATTGCATCCGAATTTAATACAAAAGGCATAACGCCGACTTAAATACAAGAGGACTCACACTCTAACTTTCTATTATTTGAACCACTGCTGTGAGACCAGTTTTTGATTCCGATGCTTCACTTCAGGTTTACTGTTTCCCTTGGTCCTTTCTTATTGACGATGAAACACAGTAATTGCATCCGAATTTATTACAAAAGGCACAATGCCGACTTAAGTACAAGAGAACTGACGCTCTCACTTTCTATGATTTGAATCTCTCCAGTGAGTCCAGTTTTAGATTCCGATGCTTCACTTCAGGTTTACTGTATCCCTTGTACCTTCTTATTGACGATGAAACACAGAAATTGCATCCGAATTTAATACAAAAGGCACAATGCCGACTTAAGTACAAGAGGACTAACACTCTATCTTTCTATGATTTGAACCTCTAATGAGAGACCAGTTTTAGATTCCGATCCTCTCTTCAGTTTTACTGTATCCCTTGGACCTTCTTATTGACGATGAAACACAGAAATTGCATCCGAATTTAATACAAAAGGCACAGTGCCGACTTGAGTACAAGAGGACTGACACTCTAGCTCTCTATGATTTAAACCTCTCCTGTGAGTCCAGTTTTAGATTCCGATGCTTCACTTCAGGTTTACTGTATCCCTTGGACCTTCTTATTGACAGTGAAACACAGAAATTGCATCCGAATTTAATACAAAAGGCATAATCCCGACTTATGTACAAGAGGACTGACACTCTAACTCTCTATGATTTGAACCTCTCCTGTGAGTCCAGTATAAGATTCCTATGCTTCACTTCATGTTTACTGTATCCCTTGGAGCTTCTTATTAACGATGAAACACAGAAATTCCATCGGAATTAAATACTAAAGGCACAATGCCGACTTCAGTACAAGAGGACTGACACTCTTTCTATGATTTGAACCTCTCCTGTGAGTCCAGTTTTAGATTCCTATGCTTCACTTCAGGTTTACTGTATCCCTTTTACCATCTTATTGACGATGAAACACAGAAATTGCATCCGAATTTAATACAAAGAGCACAATGCAGACTTAAGTACAAGAGGACTGACACTCTAACTTTCTATGATTTGAACCCCTCCAGTGGGTCCAGTGTTAGATTCCGATGCTTTACTTCAGGTTTACTGTATCCCGTGGACCTTCTTATTGACGATGAAATACAGAAATTGCATCCGAATTTAATTCAAAAGGCACAATGCCGACTTAAGTACAAGGGACTGACCTTCTAACTTACTATGATTTGAACCTCCCCGGTGAGTCCAGTTTTAGATTCCGATGGTTCACTTAAGGTTTACTGTATCCCTTGGACCTTCTTATTGACGACGAAACACAGAAATTGCATCCGAAATTAATACAAAAGGCACAATGCCGACTTAAGTACAAGAGGACTGACACTCTAACTTTCTATTATTTGAACCTCTGCTGTGAGTCCAGTTTTAGTTTCCGATGCTTCACTTCAGGTTTACTGTAGCCCTGGGACCTTGTTAGTGCGATGAGACACAGATATTGCATCCGAATTTAATACAAAAGCACAATGCCGACTTAAGTACAGTAGGACTGACACTCTAACTTTCTATGATTTCAACTTCTCCTGTGAGTGAAGTTTTAGATTCTGATGCTTCACTTCAGGTTACTGTATACCTTGGACCTTCTTATTGACGATGAAACACAGAACTTGCATCCGAATTTAATACAAAAGGCTCAATGCCGACTTAAGTACAAGAGGACTGACACTCTAACTGTCTATGATTTGAACCTCTCCTGTGAGTCCAGTTTTAGATTCCGATGCCTCACTTCAGGTTTACTGTATCCCTTGGACCTTGTTATAGACGATGGAACACAGAAATAGCATCCGAATTTAATACAAAAGGCATAATGCCGACTTAAGTACAAGAGGACTGACACTCTAACTCTCTATGATTTGAACCTCTCCTGTGAGTCCAGTTTTAGATTCCGATGCTTCACTTCAGGTTTACTGTATCCCTTGGACCTTCTTATTGACGATAAAACACAAAAATTGCATCCGAATTTAATACAAAAGGCACAATGCCGACTTAAGTTCAAGAGGACTGAGACTCTAACTCTCTATGATTTGAATCTCTCCCGTGAGTCCAATTTTAGATTCCGATGCTTCACTTCAGGTTTACTGTATCCCTTGGACCTTCTAATTGACGATGAAACACAGTAATTGCATCCGAATTTAATACAAAAGGCACAATGCCGACTTAAGTACAGGAGGACTGATACTCTAACTTTCTATGATTTGAACCTCTCCTGTGGGTCCAGTTATAGATTCCGATGCTGCACTTCAGGTTTACTGTATCCCTTGGACTTTCTCATTGACGATGAAACACAGAAATTGCATCCGATTTTAATACAAAAGGCACAATGCCGACTTAAGTACAAGAGGACTGACACTCTAACTTTCTATGATTTAAACCTCTCCTGTGAGTCCAGTTTTAGATTTCGATGCTTCACTTTAGGTTACTGTATACCTTGGACCTTCCTATTGACGATAAAACACAGAAATTGCATCCGAATTTAATACAAAATGAACAATGCCGACTTATGTACATGAGGACTGACACTCTAACTTTCATTGATTTGAACCTCTCCTGTGAGTCCAGTTTTAGATTCCGATTCTTCACTTCAGGTTTACTGTATCCGTGGGACCTTCTTATTGACGATGAAACACAGAAATTGCATCCGAATTTAATACAAAAGGCATAATGCCGACTTAAGTACAAGAGGACTGACACTCTAACTCTCTATGATTTGAACCTCTCCTGTGAGTCCAGTTTCAGATTCCGATGCTTCACTTCAGGTTCACTGTATCCCTTGGACCTTCTTATTGACGATGAAACACAGTAATTGCATCCAAATTTAATGCAAAAGGCAAAATGCCGACTGAAGTACAGGAGGACGGATACTCTAACTTTCTATGATTTTAACCTCTCCTGTGAGTCCAGTTATAGTTTCCGTTGCTGCACTTCAGGTATACTGTATCCCTTGGACCTTCTTATTGACGATGAAAAACAGAAATTGCATCTGTTTTTAATACAAAAGGCACAATGCCGACTTAAGTACAAGAGGACTGACACTCTAACCTTCTATGATTTGAACCTCTCCTGTGAGTAGAGTTTTATATTTCGATGCTTCACTTCAGGTTACTGTATACCTTGGACCTTCCTATTGACGATGAAACACAGAAATTGCATCCGAATTTAATACAAAAGGAACAATGCCGACTTAAGTACATGGGGACTGACACTCTAACTTTCATTGATTTGAACCTCTTTGTGAGTCCAGTTTTAGATTCCGATGCTTCACTTCAGGTTTACTGTATCCCTTTTACCTCGTTATTGACGATGAAACACAGACATTGCATCCGAATTTAATACAAAAGGCACAATGCTGACTTAAGTACAAGGGACTGACACTCTAAATTACTATGATTTTAACCTCTCCTGTGAGTCCAGTTTTAGATTCCGATGCTTCACTTCAGTTATACTGTATCCCTTGGACCTTCTTGTTGTTGTTGTTGTTGTGGTCTTCAGTCCTGAGACTGGTTTGATGCAGCTGTCCATGCTACTCTATCCTGTGCAAGCTTTTTCATCTCCCAGTACCTACTGCAACCTACATCCTTCTGAATCTGCTTAGTGTATTCATCTCTTGGTCTCCCCCTACGATTTTTACCCTCCACGCTGCCCTCCAATACTAAATTGGTGATCCCTTGATGCCTCAGAACATGTCCTACCAACCGATCCCTTCTTCTGGTCAAGTTGTGCCACAAACTTCTCTTCTCCCCAATCCTATTCAATACTTCCTCATTAGTTATGTGATCTACCCATCTAATCTTCAGCATTCTTCTGTAGCACCACATTTCGAAAGCTTCTATTCTCTTCTTGTCCAAACTATTTATCGTCCATGTTTCACTTATTGACGATGAAACACAGAAATTGCATCCGAATTTAATACAAAAGACACAATGCCGACTTATGTACAAGAGGACTGACACTCTAACTTTCTATGATTTGAACCTCTCCTGTGAGTAAAGTTTTAGATTCCGATGCTTCACTGCAGGTTACTGTATACCTGGGACCTTCTTATTGACGATGAAACACAGAAATTGCCTGCGAATTTAATACAAAAGGCACAACGCCGACATAAGTACAAGCGGATTGACACTCTAACTTTCTATGATTTGAACCTCTCCTGCGAGTCCAGTTTTAGATTAGGATGCTTCACTTCAGGTCTACTGTATCCCTGGGACCTTGTTATTGACGATGAAACACAGAAATTGCATCCGAATTTAATACAAAAGCACAATGCCGACTTAAGTACAAGAGGACTGACACTCTAACTTTCTATGATTCGAACCTCTCCTGTGAGTAAAGTTTTAGATTAAGATGCTTCACTTCAGGTTACTGTATACCTTGGATCTTCTTATTGACGGAGAAACACAGAAATTGCATCCGAATTTAATACAAAAGGCACAATGCCGACTTAAGTACTGGAAGACTGACACTCTAACTTTCTATGATTTGAACCTCTCCTGCGAGTCCAGTTTTAGATTCCGAAGCCTCACTTCAAGTTTACTGTATCCCTGGGACCTTGTTATTGACGATGAAACAAAGAAATTGCTTCCGAATTTAATACAAGAGCACAATGCCGACTTAAGAGCTAGAGGACTGACACTCTAACTTTCTATGATTAGCACCTCTCCTGTGAGTCCCGTTTTAGATTCCGATGCTTCACCTCAGGTTTACTGTATCCCTTGGACCTTGTTATAGACGATGAAACACAGAAATTGCATCCCAATGTAATACAAAAGGCATAATGCCGACTTAAGTACAAGGGGACTGACACTCTAACTCTCTATGATTTGAACCTCTCCTGTGAGTCCAGTTTTAGATTCCGATGCTTCACTTGAGATTTACTGTATCCCTTGGACCTTCTTATTGACAATGAAACACAGAAATTGCATCCGAATTTAATACAAAAGGCACAATGCCGACTTAAGTACAAGAGGACTGACACTCTAACTCTCTACGATTTGAACCTCTCCTGTGAGTACTGTTTTAGATTCCGATGCTTCACTTCAGGTTTACTGTATCACTTGGACCTTCTTATTGACGATGAAACACAGAAATTGCATCCGAATTTAATACAAAAGGCACAATGCCGACTGAAGTACAAGAGGACGGACACTCTAACTCTCTATGATTTGAACCTCTCCTGTGAGTCCAATTTGAGATTCCGATGCTTCACTTCAGGTTTACTGTATCCCTTTGACCTTCTTATTGACGATGATACACAGAAATTGCATCCGAATTTAATACAAAAGGCACAATGCCGACTCAAGGACAAGAGGACTGACACTCTAACTTTCTATGATTTGAACCTCTCCTGTGAGTCCAGTTTTAGATTCCGATGCTTCACTTCAGTTATACTGTATCCCTTGGACCTACTTATTGACGATGAAACACAGAAATTGCATCCGAATGTAATACAAAAGACACAATGAAGACTTATGTACAAGAGGACTGACACTCTAACTTTCTATGATCTGAACCTCTCCTGTGAGTAAAGTTTTAGATTCCGATGCTTCACTGCAGGTTACTGTATACCTGGGACTTTCTTATTGACGATGAAACACAGAAATTGCCTCCGAATTTAATACAAAAGGCACAACGCCGACATAAGTACAAGCGGATTGACACTCTAACTTTCTATGATTTGAACCTCTCCTGCGAATCCAGTTTTAGATTCGGATGCTTCACTTCAGGTCTACTGCATCCCTGGGACCTTGTTATTGACGATGAAACACAGAAATTGCATCCGAATTTAATACAAAAGCACAATGCCGACTTAAGTACAAGAGGACTGACACTCTAACTTTCTATGATTCAAACCTCTCCTGTGAGTAAAGTTTTAGATTCCGATGCTTCACTTCAGGTTACTGTATACCTTGGACCTTCTTATTGACGATGAAACACAGAAATTACATCCGAATATAATACAAAAGGCACAATGCCGACTTAAGTACAAGAGGACTGACACTCTAACTTTCTATGATTTGTACCTCTCCTGTGAGTCCAGTTTTAGATCCCGATGCTTCACTTCAGGTTTACTGTATCCCTGGGACCTTGTTATTGACGATGAAACACAGAAATTGCATCCGAATTTAATACAAAAGCACAAAGCCGACTTAAGTACAAAAGGACTGACACTCTAACTTTCTAAGATATAAACGTCTGCTGTGAGTCCCGTTTCAGATTCCGATGCTTCACCTCAGGTTTACTGTATACCTTGGACCTTCTCATCGACGATGAAACACAGAAATTGCATCCGAATTCAATACAAAATTCACAATGCCAACTTAAGTACAAGAGGACGGACACTCTAACTCTCTATGATTTGAACCTCTGCTGTGAGTCCAGTTAGAGATTCCGATGCGTCACTTCAGGTTTACTGTATCCCTTGGACCATCTTATTGACGATGATACACAGAAATTGCATCCGAATTTAATACAAAAGGCACAATGCCGACTTAAGTACAAGAGGACAGCCACTCTAACTCTCTATGATTTGAACCTCTCCTGTGAGTCCAGTTTCAGATTCCGATGCTTCACTTCAGGTTCACTGTATCCCTTGGACCTTCTTATTGACGATGAAACACAGTAATTGCATCCGAATTTAATGCAAAAGGCAAAATGCCGACTGAAGTACAGGAGGACGGATACTCTAACTTTCTATGAATTTAACCTCTGCTGTGAGTCCAGTTATAGTTTCCGATGCTGCACTTCAGGTATACTTTATCCCTTGGACCTTCTTATTGACGATGAAACACAGAAATTGCATCTGATTTTAATACAAAAGGCACAATGCCGACTTAAGTACAAGAGGACTGACACTCTAACCTTCTATGATTTGAACCTCTCCTGTGAGTAGAGTTTTATATTTCGATGCTTCACATCAGGTTACTGTATACCTTGGACCTTCCTATTGACGATGAAACACAGAAATTGCATCCGAATTTAATACAAAAGGAACAATGCCGACTTAAGTACATGGGGACTGACACTCTAACTTTCATTGATTTGAACCTCTCCTGTGAGTCCAGTTTTAGATTCCGATGCTTCACTTCAGGTTTACTGTATCCCTTTTACCTTGTTATTGACGATGAAACACAGAAATTGCATCCGAATTTAATACAAAAGGCACAATGCTGACTTAAGTACAAGGGACTGACACTCTAAATTACTATGATTTTAACCTCTCCTGTGAGTCCAGTTTTAGATTCCGATGCTTCACTTCAGTTATACTGTATCCCTTGGACCTTCTTATTGACGATGAAACACAGAAATTGCATCCGAATTTATTACAAAAGACACAATGCCGACTTATGTACAAGAGGACTGACACTCTAACTTTCTATGATTTGAACCTCTCCTGTGAGTAAAGTTTTAGATTCCGATGCTTCACTGCAGCTTACTGTATACCTGGGACCCTCTTATTGACGATGAAACACAGAAATTGCCTGCGAATTTAATACAAAAGGCAGAACGCCGACATAAGTACAAGCGGATTGACACTCTAACTTTCTATGATTTGAACCTCTCCTGCGAGTCCAGTTTTAGATTAGGATGCTTCACTTCAGGTCTACTGTATCCCTGGGACCTTGTTATTGACGGTCAAACACAGAAATTGCATCCGAATTTAATACAAAAGCACAATGCCGACTTAAGTACAAGAGGACTGACACTCTAACTTTCTATGATTCGAACCTCTCCTGTGAGTAAAGTTTTAGATTAAGATGCTTCACTTCAGGTTACTGTATACCTTGGATCTTCTTATTGACGAAGAAACACAGAAATTGCATCCGAATTTAATACAAAAGGCACAATGCCGACTTAAGTACTGGAGGACTGACACTCTAACTTTCTATGATTTGAACCTCTCCTGCGAGTCCAGTTTTAGATTCCGATGCCTCACTTCAAGTTTACTGTATCCCTGGGACCTTGTTATTGACGATGAAACACAGAAATTGCTTCCGAATTTAATACAAGAGCACAATGCCGACTTAAGAGCTAGAGGACTGACACTCTAACTTTCTATGATTAGCACCTCTCCTGTGAGTCCCGTTTTAGATTCCGATGCTTCACCTCAGGTTTACTGTATCCCTCGGACCTTGTTATAGACGATGAAACACAGAAATTGCATCCGAATGTAATACAAAAGGCATAATGCCGTATTAAGTACAAGGGGACTGACACTCTAACTCTCTATGATTTGAACCTCTCCTGTGAGTCAAGTTTTAGATTCCGATGCTTCACTTCAGGTTTACTGTATCCCTTGGACCTTCTTATTGACAATGAAACACAGAAATTGCATCCGAATTTAATACAAAAATCACAATGCCGACTTAAGTACAAGAGGACTAACACTCTAACTCTCTACGATTTGAACCTCTCCTGTGAGTACTGTTTTAGATTCCGATGCTTCACTTCAGGTTTACTGTATCACTTGGACCTTCTTATTGACGATGAAACACAGAAATAGCATCCGAATTTAATACTAAAGGCACAATGCCGACTGAAGTACAAGAGGACGGACACTCTAACTCTCTATGATTTGAACCTCTCCTGTGAGTCCAGTTTGAGATTCCGATGCTTCACTTCAGGTTTACTGTATCTTTTGGACCTTCTTATTGACGATGATACACAGAAATTGCATCCGAATTTAATACAAAAGGCACAATGCCGACTCAAGGACAAGAGGACTGACCATCTAACTTTCTATGATTTGAACCTCTCCTGTGAGTCCAGTTTTAGATTCCGATGCTTCACTTCAGTTATACTGTATCCCTTGGACCTACTTATTGACGATGAAACACAGAAATTGCATCCGAATTTAATACAAAAGACACAATGCCGACTTATGTACAAGAGGACTGACACTCTAACTATCTATGATCTGAACCTCTCCTGTGAGTAAAGTTTTAGATTCCGATGCTTCACTGCAGGTTACTGTATACCTGGGACCTTCTTATTGACGATGAAACACAGAAATTGCCTCCGAATTTAATACAAAAGGCACATCGCCGACATAAGTACAAGCGGATTGACACTCTAACTTTCTATGATTTGAACCTCTCCTGCGAATCCAGTTTTAGATTCGGATGCTTCACTTCAGGTCTACTGCATCCCTGGGACCTTGTTATTGACGATGAAACACAGAAATTGCATCCGAATTTAATACAAAAGCACAATGCCGACTTAAGTACAAGAGGACTGACACTCTAACTTTCTATGATTCGAAATTCTCCTGTGAGTAAAGTTTTTGATTCCGATGCTTCACTTCAGGTTACTGTATACCTTGGACCTTCTTATTGACGAAGAAACACAGAAATTGCATCCGAATTCATTACAAAAGGCACAATGCCGACTCAAGTACTAGAGGACTGACACTCTAACTTTCTATGATTTGAACCTCTCCTGCGAGTCCAGTTTTAGATTCCGATGCCTCACTTCAGGTTTACTGTATCCCTGGGACCTTGTTATTAACGATGAAACACAGAAATTGCTTCCGAATTTAATACAAGAGCACAATGCCGACTTAAGTGCTAGAGGATTGACACTCTAACTTTCTATGATTAGCACCTCTGCTGTGAGTCCCGTTTTAGATTCCGATGCTTCACCTCAGGTTTACTGTATCCCTTGGACCTTGTTATAGACGCTGAAACACAGAAATTGCATCCGAATTTAATACAAAAGGCATAATGCCGACTTAAGTACAAGGGGACTGACACTCTAACTCTCTATGATTTGAACCTCTCCTGTGAGTCCAGTTTTAGATTCCGATGCTTCACTTCAGGTTTACTGTATCCCTTGGACCTTCTTATTGACGATGAAACACAGAAATTGCATCCGAATTTAATACAAAAGGCACAATGCCGACTGAAGTACAAGAGGACGGACACTCTAACTCTCTATGATTTGAACCTCTGCTGTGTGTCCAGTTAGAGATTCCGATGCGTCACTTCAGGTTTACTGTATCCCTTGGACCATCTTATTGACGATGATACACAGAAATTGCATCCGAATTTAATACAAAAGGCACAATGCCGACTTAAGTTTAAGAGGACAGCCACTCTAACTCTCTATGATTTGAACCTCTCCTGTGAGTCCAGTTTCAGATTCCGATGCTTCACTTCAGGTTCACTGTATCCCTTGGACCTTCTTATTGACGATGAAACACAGTAATTGCATCCGAATTTAATGCAAAAGGCAAAATGCCGACTGAAGTACAGGAGGACGGATACTCTAACTTTCTATGATTTTAACCTCTCCTGTGAGTCCAGTTATAGTTTCCGATGCTGCACTTCAGGTATACTGTATACCTTGGACCTTCTTATTGACGATGAAACACAGAAATTGCATCTGATTGTAATACAAAAGGCACAATGCCGACTTAAGTACAAGAGGACTGACACTCTAACCTTCTATGATTTGAACCTCTCCTGTGAGTAGAGTTTTATATTTCGATGCTTCACTTCAGGTTACTGTATACCTTGGACCTTCCTATTGACGATGAAACACAGAAATTGCATCCGAATTTAATACACAAGGAACAATGCCGACTTAAGTACATGGGGACTGACACTCTAACTTTCTATGATTTGAACCTCTCCTGTGAGTAAAGTTTTAGATTCCGATGCTTCACTGCAGGTTACTGTATACCTGGGACCTTCTTATTGACGATGAAACACAGATATTGCCTGCGAATTTAATACAAAAGGCACAACGCCGACATAAGTACAAGCGGATTGACACTCTAACTTTCTATGATTTGAACCTCTCCTGCTAGTCCAGTTTTAGATTAGGATGCTTCACTTCAGGTCTACTTTATCCCTGGAACCTTGTTATTGACGATGAAACACAGAAATTGCATCCGAATTTAATACAAAAGCACAATGCCGACTTAAGTACAAGAGGACTGACACTCTAACTTTCTATGATTCGAACCTCTCCTGTGAGTAAAGTTTTAGATTAAGATGCTTCACTTCAGGTTACTGTATACCTTGGATCTTCTTATTGACGAAGAAACACAGAAATTGCATCCGAATTTAATACAAAAGGCACAATGCCGACTTAAGTACTGGAGGACTGACACTCTAACTCTCTATGATTTGAACCTCTCCTGTGAGTCCAGTTTCAGATTCCGATGCTTCACTTCAGGTTCACTGTATCCCTTGGACCTTCTTATTGACGATGAAACACAGTAATTGCATCCAAATTTAATGCAAAAGGCAAAATGCCGACTGAAGTACAGGAGGACGGATACTCTAACTTTCTATGATTTTAACCTCTCCTGTGAGTCCAGTTATAGTTTCCGATGCTGCACTTCAGGTATACTGTATCCCTTGGACCTTCTTATTGACGATGAAACACAGAAATTGCATCTGTTTTTAATACAAAAGGCACAATGCCGACTTAAGCACAAGAGGACTGACACTCTAACCTTCTATGATTTGAACCTCTCCTGTGAGTGGAGTTTTATATTTCGATGCTTCACTTCAGGTTACTGTATACCTTGGACCTTCCTATTGACGATGAAACACAGAAATTGCATCCGAATTTAATACAAAAGGAACAATGCCGACTTAAGTACATGGGGACTGACACTCTAATTTTCATTGATTTGAACCTCTCCTGTGAGTCCAGTTTTAGATTCCGATGCTTCACTTCAGGTTTACTGTATCCCTTTTACCTCGTTATTGACGATGAAACACAGACATTGCATCCGAATTTAATACAAAAGGTACAATGCTGACTTAAGTACAAGGGACTGACACTCTAAATTACTATGATTTTAACCTCTCCTGTGAGTCCAGTTTTAGATTCCGATGCTTCACTTCAGTTATACTGTATCCCTTGGACCTTCTTGTTGTTGTTGTTGTTGTGGTCTTCAGTCCTGAGACTGGTTTGATGCAGCTGTCCATGCTACTCTATCCTGTGCAAGCTTTTTCATCTCCCAGTACCTACTGCAACCTACATCCTTCTGAATCTGCTTAGTGTATTCATCTCTTGGTCTCCCCCTACGATTTTTACCCTCCACGCTGCCCTCCAATACTAAATTGGTGATCCCTTGATGCCTCAGAACATGTCCTACCAACCGATCCCTTCTTCTGGTCAAGTTGTGCCACAAACTTCTCTTCTCCCCAATCCTATTCAATACTTCCTCATTAGTTATGTGATCTACCCATCTAATCTTCAGCATTCTTCTGTAGCACCACATTTCGAAAGCTTCTATTCTCTTCTTGTCCAAACTATTTATCGTCCATGTTTCACTTATTGACGATGAAACACAGAAATTGCATCCGAATTTAATACAAAAGACACAATGCCGACTTATGTACAAGAGGACTGACACTCTAACTTTCTATGATTTGAACCTCTCCTGTGAGTAAAGTTTTAGATTCCGATGCTTCACTGCAGGTTACTGTATACCTGGGACCTTCTTATTGACGATGAAACACAGAAATTGCCTGCGAATTTAATACAAAAGGCACAACGCCGACATAAGTACAAGCGGATTGACACTCTAACTTTCTATGATTTGAACCTCTCCTGCGAGTCCAGTTTTAGATTAGGATGCTTCACTTCAGGTCTACTGTATCCCTGGGACCTTGTTATTGACGATGAAACACAGAAATTGCATCCGAATTTAATACAAAAGCACAATGCCGACTTAAGTACAAGAGGACTGACACTCTAACTTTCTATGATTCGAACCTCTCCTGTGAGGAAAGTTTTAGATTAAGATGCTTCACTTCAGGTTACTGTATACCTTGGATCTTCTAATTGACGAAGAAACACAGAAATTGCATCCGAATTTAATACAAAAGGCACAATGCCGACTTAAGTATTGGAAGACTGACACTCTAACTTTCTATGATTTGAACCTCTCCTGCGAGTCCAGTTTTAGATTCCGAAGCCTCACTTCAAGTTTACTGTATCCCTGGGACCTTGTTATTGACGATGAAACAAAGAAATTGCTTCCGAATTTAATACAAGAGCACAATGCCGACTTAAGAGCTAGAGGACTGACACTCTAACTTTCTATGATTAGCACCTCTCCTGTGAGTCCCGTTTTAGATTCCGATGCTTCACCTCAGGTTTACTGTATCCCTTGGACCTTGTTATAGACGATGAAACACAGAAATTGCATCCCAATGTAATACAAAAGGCATAATGCCGACTTAAGTACAAGGGGACTGACACTCTAACTCTCTATGATTTGAACCTCTCCTGTGAGTCCAGTTTAAGATTCCGATGCTTCACTTGAGGTTTACTGTATCCCTTGGACCTTGTTATTGACAATGAAACACAGAAATTGCATCCGAATTTAATACAAAAGGCACAATGCCGACTTAAGTACAAGAGGACTGACACTCTAACTCTCTACGATTTGAACCTCTCCTGTGAGTACTGTTTTAGATTCCGATGCTTCACTTCAGGTTTACTGTATCACTTGGACCTTCTTATTGACGATGAAACACAGAAATTGCATCCGAATTTAATACAAAAGGCACAATGCCGACTGAAGTACAAGAGGACGGACACTCTAACTCTCTATGATTTGAACCTCTCCTGTGAGTCCAATTTGAGATTCCGATGCTTCACTTCAGGTTTACTGTATCCCTTGGACCTTCTTATTGACGATGATACACAGAAATTGCATCCGAATTTAATACAAAAGGCACAATGCCGACTCATGGACAAGAGGACTGACACTCTAACTTTCTATGATTTGAGCCTCTCCTGTGAGTCCAGTTTTAGATTCCGATGCTTCACTTCAGTTATACTGTATCCCTTGGACCTACTTATTGACGATGAAACACAGAAATTGCATCCGAATGTAATACAAAAGACACAATGCCGACTTATGTACAAGAGGACTGACACTCTAACTTTCTATGATCTGAACCTCTCCTGTGAGTAAAGTTTTAGATTCCGATGCTTCACTGCAGGTTACTGTATACCTGGGACCTTCTTATTGACGATGAAACACAGAAATTGCCTCCGAATTTAATACAAAAGGCACAACGCCGACATAAGTACAAGCAGATTGACACTCTAACTTTCTATGATTTGAACCTCTCCTGCGAATCCAGTTTTAGATTCGGATGCTTCACTTCAGGTCTACTGCATCCCTGGGACCTTGTTATTGACGATGAAACACAGAAATTGCATCCGAATTTAATACAAAAGCACAATGCCGACTTAAGTACAAGAGGACTGACACTCTAACTTTCTATGATTCGAACCTCTCCTGTGAGTAAAGTTTTAGATTCCGATGCTTCACTTCAGGTTACTGTATACCTTGGACCTTCTTATTGACGATGAAACACAGAAATTACATCCGAATATAATACAAAAGGCACAATGCCGACTTAAGTACAAGAGGACTGACACTCTAACTTTCTATGATTTGTACCTCTCCTGTGAGTCCAGTTTTAGATCCCGATGCTTCACTTCAGGTTAACTGTATCCCTGGGACCTTGTTATTGACGATGAAACACAGAAATTGCATCCGAATTTAATACAAAAGCACAAAGCCGACTTAAGTACAAGAGGACTGATACTCTAATTTTCTATGATTTGAGCCTCTGCTGTGGGTCCCGTTTTAGATTCCGATGCTTCACCTCAGGTTTACTGTATCCCTTGGACCTTGCTATTGACGATGAAACACTGAAATTGCATCCGAATTTAATACAAAAGGCATAATGCCGACTTAAGTACAAGGGGACTCACACTCTAACTCTCTATGATTTGAACCTCTCCTGTGAGTCCAGTTTTAGATTCCGATGCTTCACTTCAGGTTTACTGTATCCCTTGGACCTTCTTATTGACGATGAAACACAGAAATTGTATCCAATTTTAAAACAAAAGGCACAATGCCGACTTAAGTACAAGAAGACTAACACTCTAACTTTCTATGATTTGAACCTCTCCTGTGAGTAAAGTTTAAGACTCCGATGCTTCACTTCAGGTTACTGTATACCTTGGACCTTCTTATTGACGATCAAACACAGATATTGCATCCGAATTTAATAGAAAAGGCACAATGCCGACTTAAGTACAAGAGGACTGACACTCTAACTTTCTATGATTTGAACCTCTCTGTGAGTCCAGTTTTAGATTCCGATGCCTCACTTCAGGTTTACTGTATCCCTGGGACCTTGTTATTGACGATGAAACACAGAAATTGTATCCGAATTTAATTCAAAAACTCAATGCCGACTTAAGTAGAAAAGGACTGACACTCTAACTTTCTATGATATAAACGTCTGCTGTGAGTCCCGTTTCAGATTCCGATGCTTCACCTCAGGTTTACTGTATACCTTGGACCTTCTTATCGACGATGAAACACAGAAATTGCATCCGAATTCAATACAAAATTCACAATGCCAACTTAAGTACAAGAGGACGGACACTCTAACTCTCTATGATTTGAACCTCTGCTGTGAGTCCAGTTAGAGATTCCGATGCGTCACTTCAGGTTTACTGTATCCCTTGGACCATCTTATTGACGATGATACACAGAAATTGCATCCGAATTTAATACAAAAGGCACAATGCCGACTTAAGTACAAGAGGACAGCCACTCTAACTCTCTATGATTTGAACCTCTCCTGTGAGTCCAGTTTCAGATTCCGATGCTTCACTTCAGGTTCACTGTATCCCTTGGACCTTCTTATTGACGATGAAACACAGTAATTGCATCCGAATTTAATGCAAAAGGCAAAATGCCGACTGAAGTACAGGAGGACGGATACTCTAACTTTCTATGATTTTAACCTCTCCTGTGAGTCCAGTTATAGTTTCCGATGCTGCACTTCAGGTATACTGTATCCCTTGGACCTTCTTATTGACGATGAAACACAGAAATTACATCTGATTTTAATACAAAAGGCACAATGCCGACTTAAGTACAAGAGGACTGACACTCTAACCTTCTATGATTTGAACCTCTCCTGTGAGTAGAGTTTTATATTTCGATGCTTCACTTCAGGTTACTGTATACCTTGGACCTTCCTATTGACGATGAAACACAGAAATTGCATCCGAATTTAATACAAAAGGAACAATGCCGACTTAAGTACATGGGGACTGACACTCTAACTTTCATTGATTTGAACCTCTCCTGTGAGTCCAGTTTTAGATTCCGATGCTTCACTTCAGGTTTACTGTATCCCTTTTACCTTGTTATTGACGATGAAACACAGAAATTGCATCCGAATTTATTACAAAAGGCACAATGCTGACTTAAGTACAAGGGACTGACACTCTAAATTACTATGATTTTAACCTCTCCTGTGAGGCCAGTTTTAGATTCCGATGCTTCACTTCAGTTATACTGTATCCCTTGGACCTTCTTATTGACGATGAAACACAGAAATTGCATCCGAATTTATTACAAAAGACACAATGCCGACTTATGTACAAGAGGACTGACACTCTAACTTTCTATGATTTGAACCTCTCCTGTGAGTAAAGTTTTAGATTCCGATGCTTCACTGCAGCTTACTGTATACCTGGGACCTTCTTATTGACGATGAAACACAGAAATTGCCTGCGAATTTAATACAAAAGGCAGAACGCCGACATAAGTACAAGCGGATTGACACTCTAACTTTCTATGATTTGAACCTCTCCTGCGAGTCCAGTTTTAGATTAGGATGCTTCACTTCAGGTCTACTGTATCCCTGGGACCTTGTTATTGACGGTCAAACACAGAAATTGCATCCGAATTTAATACAAAAGCACAATGCCGACTTAAGTACAAGAGGACTGACACTCTAACTTTCTATGATTCGAACCTCTCCTGTGAGTAAAGTTTTAGATTCCGATGCTTCACTTCAGGTTACTGTATACCTTGGACCTTCTTATTGACGATGAAACACAGAAATTACATCCACATATAATACAAAAGGCACAATGCCGACTTAAGTACAAGAGGACTGACACTCTAACTTTCTATGATTTGTACCTCTCCTGTGAGTCCAGTTTTAGATCCCGATGCTTCACTTCAGGTTTACTGTATCCCTGGGACCTTGTTATTGACGATGAAACACAGAAATTGCATCCGAATTTAATACAAAAGCACAAAGCCGACTTAAGTACAAGAGGACTGACACTCTAATTTTCTATGATTTGAGCCTCTGCTGTGGGTCCCGTTTTAGATTCCGATGCTTCACCTCAGGTTTACTGTATCCCTTGGACCTTGCTATTGACGATGAAACACTGAAATTGCATCCGAATTTAATACAAAAGGCATAATGCCGACTTAAGTACAAGGGGACTCACACTCTAACTCTCTATGATTTGAACCTCTCCTGTGAGTCCAGTTTTAGATTCCGATGCTTCACTTCAGGTTTACTGTATCCCTTGGACCTTCTTATTGACGATGAAACACAGAAATTGTATCCAATTTTAAAACAAAAGGCACAATGCCGACTTAAGTACAAGAAGACTGACACTCTAACTTTCTATGATTTGAACCTCTCCTGTGAGTAAAGTTTAAGACTCCGATGCTTCACTTCAGGTTACTGTATACCTTGGACCTTCTTATTGACGATCAAACACAGATATTGCATCCGAATTTAATAGAAAAGGCACAATGCCGACTTAAGTACAAGAGGACTGACACTCTAACTTTCTATGATTTGAACCTCTCTGTGAGTCCAGTTTTAGATTCCGATGCCTCACTTCAGGTTTACTGTATCCCTGGGACCTTGTTATTGACGATGAAACACAGAAATTGTATCCGAATTTAATTCAAAAACTCAATGCCGACTTAAGTAGAAAAGGACTGACACTCTAACTTTCTATGATATAAACGTCTGCTGTGAGTCCCGTTTCAGATTCCGATGCTTCACCTCAGGTTTACTGTATACCTTGGACCTTCTTATCGACGATGAAACACAGAAATTGCATCCGAATTCAATACAAAATTCACAATGCCAACTTAAGTACAAGAGGACGGACACTCTAACTCTCTATGATTTGAACCTCTGCTGTGAGTCCAGTTAGAGATTCCGATGCGTCACTTCAGGTTTACTGTATCCCTTGGACCATCTTATTGACGATGATACACAGAAATTGCATCCGAATTTAATACAAAAGGCACAATGCCGACTTAAGTACAAGAGGACAGCCACTCTAACTCTCTATGATTTGAACCTCTCCTGTGAGTCCAGTTTCAGATTCCGATGCTTCACTTCAGGTTCACTGTATCCCTTGGACCTTCTTATTGACGATGAAACACAGTAATTGCATCCGAATTTAATGCAAAAGGCAAAATGCCGACTGAAGTACAGGAGGACGGATACTCTAACTTTCTATGAATTTAACCTCTCCTGTGAGTCCAGTTATAGTTTCCGATGCTGCACTTCAGGTATACTGTATCCCTTGGACCTTCTTATTGACGATGAAACACAGAAATTGCATCTGATTTTAATACAAAAGGCACAATGCCGACTTAAGTACAAGAGGACTGACACTCTAACCTTCTATGATTTGAACCTCTCCTGTGAGTAGAGTTTTATATTTCGATGCTTCACTTCAGGTTACTGTATACCTTGGACCTTCCTATTGACGATGAAACACAGAAATTGCATCCGAATTTAATACAAAAGGAACAATGCCGACTTAAGTACATGGGGACTGACACTCTAACTTTCATTGATTTGAACCTCTCCTGTGAGTCCAGTTTTAGATTCCGATGCTTCACTTCAGGTTTACTGTATCCCTTTTACCTTGTTATTGACGATGAAACACAGAAATTGCATCCGAATTTAATACAAAAGGCACAATGCTGACTTAAGTACAAGGGACTGACACTCTAAATTACTATGATTTTAACCTCTCCTGTGAGGCCAGTTTTAGATTCCGATGCTTCACTTCAGTTATACTGTATCCCTTGGACCTTCTTATTGACGATGAAACACAGAAATTGCATCCGAATTTATTACAAAAGACACAATGCCGACTTATGTACAAGAGGACTGACACTCTAACTTTCTATGATTTGAACCTCTCCTGTGAGTAAAGTTTTAGATTCCGATGCTTCACTGCAGCTTACTGTATACCTGGGACCTTCGTATTGACGATGAAACACAGAAATTGCCTGCGAATTTAATACAAAAGGCAGAACGCCGACATAAGTACAAGCGGATTGACACTCTAACTTTCTATGATTTGAACCTCTGCTGCGAGTCCAGTTTTAGATTAGGATGCTTCACTTCAGGTCTACTGTATCCCTGGGACCTTGTTATTGACGGTCAAACACAGAAATTGCATCCGAATTTAATACAAAAGCACAATGCCGACTTAAGTACAAGAGGACTGACACTCTAACTTTCTATGATTCGAACCTCTCCTGTGAGTAAAGTTTTAGATTAAGATGCTTCACTTCAGGTTACTGTATACCTTGGATCTTCTTATTGACGAAGAAACACAGAAATTGCATCCGAATTTAATACAAAAGGCACAATGCCGACTTAAGTACTGGAGGACTGACACTCCAACTTTCTATGATTTGAACCTCTCCTGCGAGTCCAGTTTTAGATTCCGATGCCTCACTTCAAGTTTACTGTATCCCTGGGACCTTGTTATTGACGATGAAACACAGAAATTGCTTCCGAATTAAATACAAGAGCACAATGCCGACTTAAGAGCTAGAGGACTGACACTCTAACTTTCTATGATTAGCACCTCTCCTGTGAGTCCCGTTTTAGATTCCGATGCTTCACTTCAGTTATACTGTATCCCTTGGACCTTCTTATTGACGATGAAACACAGAAATTGCATCCGAATTTAATACAAAAGACACAATGCCGACTTATGTACAAGAGGACTGACACTCTAACTTTCTATGATTTGAACCTCTCCTGTGAGTAAAGTTTAAGATTCCGATGCTTCACTGCAGGTTACTGTATACCTGGGACCTTCTTATTGACTATGAAACACAGAAATTGCCTGCGAATTTAATACAAAAGGCACAACGCCGACATAAGTACAAGCGGATTGACACTCTAACTTTCTATGATTTGAACCTCTCCTGCGAGTCCAGTTTTAGATTAGGATGCTTCACTTCAGGTCTACTTTATCCCTGGGACCTTGTTATTGACGATGAAACACAGAAATTGCATCCGAATTTAATACAAAAGCACAATGCCGACTTAAGTACAAGAGGACTGACACTCTAACTTTCTATGATTCGAACCTCTCCTGTGAGTAATGTTTTAGATTAAGATGCTTCACTTCAGGTTACTGTATACCTTGGATCTTCTTATTGACGAAGAAACACAGAAATTGCATCCGAATTTAATACAAAAGGCCCAATGCCGACTTAAGTACTGGAGGACTGACACTCTAACTTTCTAGGATTTGAACCTCTCCTGCGAGTCCAGTTTTAGATTCCGATGCCTCACTTCAAGTTTACTGTATCCCTGGGACCTTGTTATTGACGATGAAACACAGAAATTGCTTCCGAATTTAATACAAGAGCACAATGCCGACTTAAGAGCTAGAGGACTGACACTCTAACTTTCTGTGATTAGCACCTCTCCTGTGAGTCCCGTTTTAGATTCCGATGCTTCACCTCAGGTTTACTGTATCCCTTGGACCTTGTTATAGACGATGAAACACAGAAATTGCATCCGAATGTAATACAAAAGGCATAATGCCGACTTAAGTACAAGGGGACTGACACTCTAACTCTCTATGATTTGAACCTCTCCTGTGAGTCCAGTTTTAGATTCCGATGCTTCACTTCAGGTTTACTGTATCCCTTGGACCTTCTTATTGGCAATGAAACACAGAAATTGCATCCGAATTTAATACAAAAGGCACAATGCCGACTTAAGTACAAGAGGACTGACACTCTAACTCTCTACGATTTGAACAACTCCTGTGAGTGCTGTTTTAGATTCCGATGCTTCACTTCAGGTTTACTGTATCACTTGGATCTTCTTATTGACGATGAAACACAGAAATTGCATCCGAATTTAATACAAAAGGCACAATGCCGACTGAAGTACAAGAGGACGGACACTCTAACTCTCTATGATTTGAACCTCTCCTGTGAGTCCAGTTTGAGATTCGATGCTTCACTTCAGATTTACTGTATCCCTTGGACCTTCTTATTGACGATGATACACAGAAATTGCATCCGAATTTATTACAAAAGGCACAATGCCGACTCAAGGACAAGAGGACTGACACTCTAACTTTCTATGATTTGAACCTCTCCTGTGAGTCCAGTTTTAGATTCCAATGCTTCACTTCAGTTATACTGTATCCCTTGGACCTACTTATTGACGATGAAACACAGAAACTGCATCCGAATTTAATACAAAAGACACAATGCCGACTTATGTACAAGAGGACTGACACTCTAACTTTCTATGATCTGAACCTCTCCTGTGAGTAAAGTTTTAGATTCCGATGCTTCACTGCAGGTTACTGTATACCTGGGACCTTCTTATTGACGATGAAACACAGAAATGGCCTCCGAATTTAATACAAAAGGCACAACGCCGACATAAATACAAGCGGATTGACACTCTAACTTTCTATGATTTGAACCTCTCCTGCGAATCCAGTTTTAAATTCGGATGCTTCACTTCAGGTCTACTGCATCCCTGGGACGTTGTTATTGACGATGAAACACAGAAATTGCATCCGAATTTAATACAAAAGCACAATTCCGACTTAAGTACAAGAGGACTGACACTCTAACTTTCTATGATTAGCACCTCTCCTGTGAGTCCCGTTTTAGATTCCGATGCTTCACCTCAGATTTACTGTATCCCTTGGACCTTGTTATAGACGATGAAACACAGAAATTGCATCCGAATTTAATACAAAAGGCATAATGCCGACTTAAGTACAAGGGGACTGACACTCTAACTCTCTATGATTTGAACCTCTCCTGTGAGTCCAGTTTTAGATTCCGATGCTTCACTTCAGGTTTACTGTATCCCTTGGACCTCCTTATTGACAATGAAACACAGATATTGCATCAGAACTTAATACAAAAGGCACAATGCCGACTTAAGTACAAGAGGACTGACACTCTAACTCTCTACGATTTGAACCTCTCCTGTGAGTAAAGTTTTAGATTCCGATGCTTCACTGCAGGTTACTGCATACCTGGGACCTTCTTATTTACGATGAAACACAGAAATTGCCTGCGAATTTAATACAAAAGGCACAACGCCGACATAAGTACAAGCGGATTGACACTCTAACTTTCTATGATTTGAACCTCTCCTGCGAGTCCAGTTTTAGATTCCGATGCTTCACTTCAGGTTTACTGTATCCCTTTTACCTTGTTATTGGCGATGAAACACAGAAATTGCATCAGAATTTAATACAAAAGGCACAATGCTGACTTAAGTACAAGGGACTGACACTCTAAATTACTATGATTTTAACCTCTCCTGTGAGTCCAGTTTTAGATTCCGATGCTTCACTTCAGTTATACTGTAACCCTTGGACCTTTTTATTGACGATGAAACACAGAAATTGCATCCGAATTTAATACAAAAGACACAATGCCGACTGAAGTACAGGAGGACGGACACTCTAACTCTCTATGATTTGAACCTCTCCTGTGAGTCCAGTTTGAGATTCCGATGCTTCACTTCTGGTTTACTGTATCCCTTGGACCTTCTTATTGACGATGATACACAGAAATTGCATCCGAATTTAATACAAAAGGCACGATGCCGTCTCAAGGACAAGAGGACTGACACTCTAACTTTCTATGATCTGAACCTCTCCTGTGAGTAAAGTTTTAGATTCCGATGCTTCACTGCAGGTTACTGTATACCTGGGACCTTCTTATTGACGATGAAACACAGAAATTGCCTCCGAATTTAATACAAATGGCACAACGCCGACATAAGTACAAGCGGATTGACACTCTAACTTTCTATGATTTGAACTTCTCCTGCGAATCCAGTTTTAGATTCGGATGCTTCACTTCAGGTCTACTGCATCCCTGGGACCTTGTTATTGACGATGAAACACAGAAATTGCATCCGAATTTAATACAAAAGCACAATGCCGACTTAAGTACAAGAGGACTGACACTGTAACTTTCTATGATTCGAACCTCTCCTGTGAGTAAAGTTTTAGATTCCGATGCTTCACTTCAGGTTACTGTATACCTTGGACCTTCTTATTGACAAAGAAACACAGAAATTGCATCCGAATTTATTACAAAAGGCACAATGCCGACTTAAGTATTAGAGGACTGACACTCTAACTTTCTATGATTTGAACCTCTCCTGCGAGTCCAGTTTTAGATTCCGATGCCTCACTTCAGGTTTACTGTATCCCTGGGACCTTGTTATTAACGATGAAACACAGAAATTGCTTCCGAATTTAATACAAGAGCACAATGCCGACTTAAGTACTAGAGGACTGACACTCTAACTTTCTATGATTAGTACCTCTCCTGTGAGTCCCGTTTTAGATTCCGATGCTTCACCTCAGATTTACTGTATCCCTTGGACCTTGTTATAGACGATGAAACACAGAAATTGCATCCGAATTTAATACAAAAGGCATAGTGCCGACTTAAGTACAAGGGGACTGACACTCTAACTCTCTATGATTTGAACCTCTCCTGTGAGTCCAGTTTTAGATTCCGATGCTTCACTTCAGGTTTACTGTATCCCTTGGACCTTCTTATTGACAATGAAACACAGAAATTGCATCAGAATTTAATACAAAAGGCACAATGCCGACTTAAGTACAAGAGGACTGACACTCTAACTCTCTACGATTTGAACCTCTCCTGTGAGTAAAGTTTTAGATTCCGATGCTTCACTGCAGGTTACTGTATACCTGGGACCTTCTTATTGACGATGAAACACAGAAATTGCCTGCGAATTTAATACAAAAGGCACAACGCCGACATAAGTACAAGCGGATTGACACTCTAACTTTCTATGATTGGAACCTCTCCTGCGAGTCCAGTTTTAGATTGCGATGCTTCACTTCAGGTTTACTGTATCCCTTTTACCTTGTTATTGGCGATGAAACACAGAAATTGCATCCGAATTTAATACAAAAGGCACAATGCTGACTTAAGTACAAGGGACTGACACTCTAAATTACTAAGATTTTAACCTCTCCTGTGAGTCCAGTTTTAGATTCCGATGCTTCACTTCAGTTATACTGTATCCCTTGGACCTTCTTGTTGACGATGAAACACAGAAATTGCATCCGAATTTAATACAAAAGACACAATGCCGACTGAAGTACAAGAGGACGGACACTCTAACTCTCTATGATTCGAACCTCTCCTGTGAGTCCAGTTTGAGATTCCGATGCTTCACTTCAGGTTTACTGTATCCCTTGGACCTTCTTATTGACGATGAAACACAGAAATTGCCTCCGGATTTAATACAAAAGGCACAACGCCGACATAAGTACAAGCGGATTGACACTCTAACTTTCTATGATTTGAACCTCTCCTGCGAATCCAGTTTTAGATTCGGATGCTTCACTTCAGGTCCACTGCATCCCTGGGACCTTGTTATTGACGATGAAACACAGAAATTGCATCCGAATTTAATACAAAAGCACAATGCCGACTTAAGTACAAGAGGACTGACACTCTAACTTTCTATGATTCGAACCTCTCCTGTGAGTAAAGTTTTAGATTCCGATGATTCACTTCAGGTTACTGTATACCTTGGACCTTCTTATTGACGAAGAAAAACAGAAATTGCATCCGAAATTATTACAAAAGGCACAATGCCGATTTAAGTATTAGAGGACTGACACTCTAACTTTCTATGATTTGAACCTCTCCTGCGAGTCCAGTTTTAGATTCCGATGCTTCACTTCAGGTTTACTGTATCCCTGGGACCTTGTTATTTACGACGAAACACAGAAATTGCTTCCGAATTTAATACAAGAGCACAATGCCGACTTAAGTGCTAGAGGACTGACACTCTAACTTTCTATGATTAGCACCTCTCCTGTGAGTCCCGTTTTAGATTCCGATGCTTCACCTCAGATTTACTGTATCCCTTGGACCTTGTTATAGACGATGAAACACAGAAATTGCATCCGAATTTAATGAAAAAGGCATAATGCCGACTTAAGTACGAGGGGACTGACACTCTAACTCTCTATGATTTGAACCTCTCCTGTAAGTCCAGTTTTAGATTCCGATGCTTCACTTCAGGTTTACTGTATCCCTTGGACCTTCTTATTGACAATGAAACCCAGAAATTGCATCAGAATTTAATACAAAGGGCACAATGCCGACTATAGTACAAGAGGACTGACACTCTAACCTTCTATGATTTGAACCTCTCCTGTGAGTAGAGTTTTATATTTCGATGCTTCACTTCAGGTTACTGTATACCTTGGACCTTCCTATTGACGATGAAACACAGAAATTGCATCCGAATTTGATACAAAAGGAACAATGCCGACTTAAGTACATGGGGACTGACACTCTAACTTTCATTGATTTGAACCTCTCCTGTGAGTCCAGTTTTAGATTCCGATGCTTCACTTCAGGTTTACTGTATCCCTTTTACCTTGTTATTGGCGATGAAACACAGAAATTGCATCCGAATTTAATACAAAAGGCACAATGCTGACTTAAGTACAAGGGACTGACACTCTAAATTACTATGATTTAACCTCTCCTGTGAGTCCAGTTTTAGATTCCGATGCTTCACTTCAGTTATACTGTATCCCTTGGACCTTCTTATTGACGATGAAACACAGAAATTGCATCCGAATTTAATACAAAAGACACAATGCCGACTTATGTACAAGAGGACTGACACTCTAACTTTCTATGATTTGAACCTCTCCTGTGAGTAAAGTTTTAGATTCCGATGCTTCACTGCAGGTTACTGTATACCTGGGACCTTCTTATTGACGATGTAACACAGAAATTGCCTGCGAATTTAATACAAAAGGCACAACGCCGACATAAGTACAAGCGGATTGACACTCTAACTTTCTATGATTTGAACCTCTCCTGCGAGTCCAGTTTTAGATTAGGATGCTTCACTTCAGGTCTACTTTATCCCTGGGACCTTCTTATTGACGATGAAACACAGAAATTGCATCCGAATTTAATACAAAAGCACAATGCCGACTTAAGTACAAGAGGACTGACACTCTAACTTTCTATGATTCGAACCTCTCCTGTGAGTAAAGTTTTAGATTAAGATGCTTCACTTCAGGTTACTGTATACCTTGGATCTTCTTATTGACGAAGAAACACAGAAATTGCATCCGAATTTAATACAAAAGGCACAATGCCGACTTAAGTACTGGAGGACTGACACTCTAACTTTCTATGATTTGAACCTCTCCTGCGAGTCCAGTTTTAGATTCCGATGCCTCACTTCAAGTTTACTGTATCCCTGGGACCTTGTTATTGACAATGAAACACAGAAATTGCATCCGAATTTAATACAAAAGACACAATGCCGACTTATGTACAAGAGGACTGACACTCTAACTTTCTATGATCTGAACCTCTCCTGTGAGTAAAGTTTTAGATTCCGATGCTTCACTGCAGGTTACTGTATACCTGGGACCTTCTTATTGACGATGAAACACAGAAATGGCCTCCGAATTTAATACAAAAGGCACAACGCCGACATAAATACAAGCGGATTGACACTCTAACTTTCTATGATTTGAACCTCTCCTGCGAATCCAGTTTTTAATTCGGATGCTTCACTTCAGGTCTACTGCATCCCTGGGACGTTGTTATTGACGATGAAACACAGAGATTGCATCCGAATTTAATACAAAAGCACAATTCCGACTTAAGTACAAGAGGACTGACACTCTAACTTTCTATGATTCGAACCTCTCCTGTGAGTAAAGTTTTAGATTCCGATGCTTTACTTCAGGTTACTGTATACCTTGGACCTTCTTATTGACGAAGAAACACAGAAATTGCATCCGAATTTATTACAAAAGGCACAATGCCGACTTAAGTATTAGAGGACTGACACTCTAACTTTCTATGATTTGAACCTCTCCTGCGAGTCCAGTTTTAGATTCCGATGCCTCACTTCAGGTTTACTGTATCCCTGGGACCTTGTTATTAACGATGAAACACAGAAATTGCTTCCGAATTTAATACAAGAGCACAATGCCGACTTAAGTGCTAGAGGACTGACACTCTAACTTTCTATGATTAGCACCTCTCCTGTGAGTCCCGTTTTAGATTCCGATGCTTCACCTCAGATTTACTGTATCCCTTGGACCTTGTTATAGACGATGAAACACAGAAATTGCATCCGAATTTAATACAAAAGGCATAATGCCGACTTAAGTACAAGGGGACTGACACTCTAACTCTCTATGATTTGAACCTCTCCTGTGAGTCCAGTTTTAGATTCCGATGCTTCACTTCAGGTTTACTGTATCCCTTGGACCTTCTTATTGACAATGAAACACAGATATTGCATCAGAATTTAATACAAAAGGCACAATGCCGACTTAAGTACAAGAGGACTGACACTCTAACTCTCTACGATTTGAACCTCTCCTGTGAGTAAAGTTTTAGATTCCGATGCTTCACTGCAGGTTACTGTATACCTGGGACCTTCTTATTTACGATGAAACACAGATATTGCCTGCGAATTTAATACAAAAGGCACAACGCCGACATAAGTACAAGCGGATTGACACTCTAACTTTCTATGATTTGAACCTCTCCTGCGAGTCCAGTTTTAGATTCCGATGCTTCACTTCAGGTTTACTGGATCCCTTTTACCTTGTTATTGGCGATGAAACACAGAAATTGCATCCGAATTTAATACAAAAGGCACAATGCTGACTTAAGTACAAGGGACTGACACTCTAAATTACTATGATTTTAACCTCTCCTGTGAGTCCAGTTTTAGATTCCGATGCTTCACTTCAGTTATACTGTAACCCTTGGACCTTCTTATTGACGATGAAACACAGAAATTGCATCCGAATTTAATACAAAAGACACAATGCCGACTGAAGTACAAGAGGACGGACACTCTAACTCTCTATGATTTGAACCTCTCCTGTGAGTCCAGTTTGAGATTCCGATGTTTCACTTCAGGTTTACTGTATCCCTTGGACCTTCTTATTGACGATGATACACAGAAATTGCATCCGAATTTAATACAAAAGGCACGATGCCGACTCAAGGACAAGAGGACTGACACTCTAACTTTCTATGATTTGAACCTCTCCTGTGAGTCCAGTTTTATATTCCGATGCTTCACTTCAGTTATACTGTATCCCTTGGACCTACTTATTGACGATGAAACACAGAAATTGCATCCGAATTTAATACAAAAGACACAATGCCGACTTATGTACAAGAGGACTGACACTCTAACTTTCTATGATCTGAACCTCTCCTGTGAGTAAAGTTTTAGATTCCGATGCTTCACTGCAGGTTACTGTATACCTGGGACCTTCTTATTGACGATGAAACACAGAAATTGCCTCCGAATTTAATACAAAAGGCACAACGCCGAAATAAGTACAAGCGGATTGACACTCTAACTTTCTATGATTTGAACCTCTCCTGCGAATCCAGTTTTAGATTCGGATGCTTCACTTCAGGTCTACTGCATCCCTGGGACCTTGTTATTGACGATGAAACACAGAAATTGCATCCGAATTTAATACAAAAGCACAATGCCGACTTAAGTACAAGAGGACTGACACTCTAACTTTCTATGATTCGAACCTCTCCTGTGAGTAAAGTTTTAGATTCCGATGCTTCACTTCAGGTTACTGTATACCTTGGACCTTCTTATTGACAAAGAAACACAGAAATTGCATCCGAATTTATTACAAAAGGCACAATGCCGACTTAAGTATTAGAGGACTGACACTCTAACTTTCTATGATTTGAACCTCTCCTGCGAGTCCAGTTTTAGATTCCGATGCCTCACTTCAGGTTTACTGTATCCCTGGGACCTTGTTATTAACGATGAAACACAGAAATTGCTTCCGAATTTAATACAAGAGCACAATGCCGACTTAAGTGCTAGAGGACTGACACTCTAACTTTCTATGATTAGTACCTCTCCTGTGAGTCCCGTTTTAGATTCCGATGCTTCACCTCAGATTTACTGTATCCCTTATACCTTGTTATAGACGATGAAACACAGAAATTGCATCCGAATTTAATACAAAAGGCATAGTGCCGACTTAAGTACAAGGGGACATACACTCTAACTCTCTATGATTTGAACCTCTCCTGTGAGTCCAGTTTTAGATTCCGATGCTTCACTTCAGGTTTACTGTATCCCTTGGACCTTCTTATTGACAATGAAACACAGAAATTGCATCAGAATTTAATACAAAAGGCACAATGCCGACTTAAGTACAAGAGGACTGACACTCTAACTCTCTACGATTTGAACCTCTCCTGTGAGTAAAGTTTTAGATTCCGATGCTTCACTGCAGGTTACTGTATACCTGGGACCTTCTTATTGACGATGAAACACAGAAATTGCCTGCGAATTTAATACAAAAGGCACAACGCCGACATAAGTACAAGCGGATTGACACTCTAACTTTCTATGATTTGAACCTCTCCTGCGAGTCCAGTTTTAGATTGCGATGCTTCACTTCAGGTTTACTGTATCCCTTTTACCTTGTTATTGGCGATGAAACACAGAAATTGCATCCGAATTTAATACAAAAGGCACAATGCTGACTTAAGTACAAGGGACTGACACTCTAAATTAATATGATTTTAACCTCTCCTGTGAGTCCAGTTTTAGATTCCGATGCTTCACTTCAGTTATACTGTATCCCTTGGACCTTCTTGTTGACGATGAAAGACAGAAATTGCATCCGAATTTAATACAAAAGACACAATGCCGACTGAAGTACAAGAGGACGGACACTCTAACTCTCTATGATTCAAACCTCTCCTGTGAGTCCAGTTTGAGATTCCGATGCTTCACTTCAGGTTTACTGTATCCCTTGGACCTTCTTATTGACGATGAAACACAGAAATTGCCTCCGGATTTAATACAAAATTCACAACGCCGACATAAGTACAAGCGGATTGACACTCTAACTTTCTATGATTTGAACCTCTCCTGCGAATCCAGTTTTAGATTCGGATGCTTCACTTCAGGTCTACTGCATCCGTGGGACCTTGTTATTGACGATGAAACACAGAAATTGCATCCGAATTTAATACAAAAGCACAATTCCGACTTAAGTACAAGAGGACTGACACTCTAACTTTCTATGATTCGAACCTCTCCTGTGAGTAAAGTTTTAGATTCCGATGATTCACTTCAGGTTACTGTATACCTTGGACCTTCTTATTGACGAAGAAACACAGAAATTGGATCCGAAATTATTACAAAAGGCACAATGCCGACTTAAGTAATAGAGGACTGACACTCTAACTTTCTATGATTTGAACCTCTCCTGCGAGTCCAGTTTTAGATTCCGATGCCTCACTTCAGGTTTACTGTATCCCTGGGACCTTGTTATTAACGATGAAACACAGAAATTGCTTCCGAATTTAATACAAGAGCACAATGCCGACTTAAGTGCTAGAGGACTGACACTCTAACTTTGTATGATTAGCACCTCTCCTGTGAGTCCCGTTTTAGATTCCGATGCTTCACCTCAGATTTACTGTATCCCTTGGACCTTGTTATAGACGATGAAACACAGAAATTGCATCCGAATTTAATAGAAATGGCACAATGCCGACGTAAGTAGAAGAGGACTGACACTCTAACTTTCTATCATTTGAACCTCTCCTGTGAGTCCAGTTTTAGATTCCGATGCTTCACTTCAGGTTTACTGTATCCCTTGGACCTTCTTATTGACGGTGAAACACAAAAATTGCATCCGAATTTAATACAAAAGGCATAATTCCGACTTATGTACAAGAGGACTGACACTCTAGCTTTCTATGATTTGAACCTCTCCTGTGAGTCCAGTTTTAGATTCCGATGCTTCACTTCAGGTTTACTGTATCCCTTGGACCTTCTTATTGACGATGAAACACAGAAATTGCATCAGAATTTAATACAAAAGTCACAATGCCGACTTAAGTACAAGAGGACTAACACTCTAACATTCTATGTTTTGAAGCTCTCCTGTGAGTCCAGTTTTAGATTCCGATGCTTCCCTTCAGGTTTACTGCATCCCTTTTACCATCTTATTGACGATGAAACACAGAAATTGCATCCGAATTTAATACAAAGAGCACAATGCAGACTTAAGTACAAGAGGACTGACACTCTAACTTTCTATGATTTGAACCCCTCCAGTGAGTCCAGTGTTAGATTGCGATGCTTTACTTCAGGTTTACTGTATCCCTTGGACCTTCTTATTGACGATGAAATACAGAAATTGCATCCGAATTTAATTCAAAAGGCACAATGCCGACTTAAGTACAAGAGGTTTGACACTTTAACTTTCTATGATTTGAACCTCTCCTCTGAGTCCAGTTTTAGATTCCGATGCTTCACTTCAGGTTTACTGTATCCCTTGGTCCGTTTTATTAACGATGAAACACAGAAATTGCATCCGATTTAACACAAAAGGCACAATGCCGACTTAAGTACAAGAGGACTGACACTCTAACTTTCTGTGATTCGAACCTCACCTGAGAGACCAGTTTTAGATTCCGATGCTTCTCTTCAGGTTCACTGTATCCCTTGGACCTTCATATTGACGATGAAACACTGAAATTGCATCCGAATTTAATACAAAAGGCACAATGCAGACTTAAGTACAAGAGGACTGACTCTCTAACTTTCTATGATTTGAACCCCTCCTGTGAGTCCAGTTTTAGATTCCGATGCTTCACTTCAGGTTTAATGTATCCCTTGGACCTTCTTATTGACGGTGAAACAAAAAAATTGCATCCGAATTTAATACAAAAGGCATAATGCCGACTTATGTACAAGAGGACTGACACTCTAACTTTCTATGATTTGAACCCCTCCAGTGAGTCCAGTGTTAGATTGCGATGCTTTACTTCAGGTTTACTGTATCCCTTGGACCTTCTTATTGACGATGAAATACAGAAATTGCATCCGAATTTAATTCAAAAGGCACAATGCCGACTTAAGTACAAGAGGTTTGACACTTTAACTTTCTATGATTTGAACCTCTCCTCTGAGTCCAGTTTTAGATTCCGATGCTTCACTTCAGGTTTACTGTATCCCTTGGTCCGTTTTATTAACGATGAAACACAGAAATTGCATCCGATTTAACACAAAAGGCACAATGCCGACTTAAGTACAAGAGGACTGACACTCTAACTTTCTGTGATTCGAACCTCCCCTGAGAGACCAGTTTTAGATTCCGATGCTTCTCTTCAGGTTTACTGTATCCCTTGGACCTTCATATTGACGATGAAACACTGAAATTACATCCGAATTTAATACAAAAGGCACAATGCCGACTTAAGTACAAGAGGACTGACACTCTAACTTTCTATGATTTGAACCTCTCCTGTGAGTCCAGTTTTAGATTCCGATGCTTCACTTCAGGTTTACTGTATCCCTTGGACCTTCTTATTGACGATGAAACACAGAAATGGCATCAGAATTTAATACAAAAGTCACAATGCCGACTTAAGTACAAGAGGACTAACACTCTAACATTCTATGTTTTGAAGCTCTTCTGTGAGTCCAGTTTTAGATTCCGATGTTTCACTTCTGGTTTACTGTGTCCCTTGGACCTTCTTATTGACGATGAAACACAGAAATTGCATCCGAATATAATACAAAACGCACAATGCCGACTTAAGTACAAGATGACTGACACTCTAACTTTCTATGATTTGAACCTCTCCTGTGAGTCCAGTTGTACATTCGGATGCTTTACTTCAGGTTTACTGTATCCCTTGGACCTTTTATTGACGATGAAACACAGAAATTGCTTCCGAATTTAATACAAAGGGCACAATGCCGACTTAGGTACGAGAGGACTGACACTCTAACTCTCTATGATTTGAACCTCTCCTGTGAGTCCAGTTTTAGGTTCCGATGCGTCACTTCAGGTTTACTGTATCTTTTGGCCCTGCTTATTGACGATGAAACACAGAAATTGCTTCCGAATTTAATACGAAATTGACAATGCCGAGTTATGAACAAGAATACTGCCACTCAAACTTCCTATGATTTGAACCTCTCCTGTTAGCCCAGTTTTAGATTCCGTTGCTTCACTTCAGGTTTACTGTATCCCTTGGACCTTCTTATTGACGATGAAACACCGAAATTGCATCCGAATTTAATACAAAAGGCAAAATGCCGACATAAGTACAAGAGGACTGACATTCTAACTCTCTATGATTTGAATCTTTTAGGTTCCGAAGCTTCACTTCAGGTTTACTGTATCCCTTGAACCTTCTTATTGACGATGAAACACAGAAATTGCATCAGAATTTAATACAAAAGTCACAATGCCGACTTAAGTACAAGAGGACTAACACTCTAACATTCTATGTTTTGAAGCTCTCCTGTGAGTCCAGTTTTAGATTCCGATGCTTCACTTCAGGTTTACTGTATCCGTAAGACCTTGTTATTGACGATGAAACACAGAAATTGCATCCGATTTAATACAAAAGGCACAATGCCTACTTAAGTACTAGAGGACTGACACTCTAACTTTCTATGATTTGAACCCCTCCTGTAAGTCCAGTTATAGATTCCGATGCTTCAGGTGTACTGTATCCCTCGAATCTTCTTATTGACGATGTAACACAGAAATTGCATCCGATTTAATACAAAAGGCACAATGCCTACTTAAGTACAAGAGGACTGACACTCTAACTTTCTATGATTTGAACTTCTCCTGTGAGTCCAGTTTTAAATTTCAATGCATCACTTCAGGTTACTGTATACCTTGGACCTTCCTATTCACGATAAAACACAGAAATTGCATCCGAATTTAATACAAAAGGCACAATGCCGACAAAAGTACAAAAGGACTGACACTCTAACTTTCTATGATTTGAACCTCTCCTGTGAGTCCAGTTTTAGATTCCGATGCTTCACTTCAGGTTTACTGTATCCGTAAGACCTTGTTATTGACGATGAAACACAGAAATTGCATCCGAATTTAATACAAAAGCACAATGCCGACTAAAGTACAAAAGAACTGACACTCTAACTTTCTATGATTTGAACCTCTCCGGTGAGTCCCGTTTTAGATTCCGATGCTTCACCTCAGGTTTACTGTATCCCTTGGACCTTCTTATTGACGATGAAACACAGAAATTGCATCCGAATTTAATACAAAAGGCATAATGCCGACTTAAGTACAAGAGGACTGACACTCTAACTTTCTATAATTTGAACCTCTCCTGTGAGTCCAGTTTTAGATTCCGATGTTTAATTACAGGTTTACTGTATCCCTTGGACCTTCTTATTGACGATGAAACACAGAAATTGCATCCGAATTTAATACAAAAGGCACAATGCCGACTTAAGTACTAGAGGACTGACACACTAATTTTCTATGATTTGAACCTGTCCTGTGAGTCCAGTTTTAGATTCCGATGCTTCACTTCAGGTTTACTGTTTCACTTGGACCTTCTTATTGACGATGAAACACAGAAATTGCATCCGAATTTAATACAAAAGTCACAATGCCGACTTAAGTACAAGAGGACTGACACTCTAACTCTCTATGATTTGAACATCTCCTGTGAGTCCAGTTTTAGATTCCGATGCTTCACTTCAGGTTTACTGTATCCCTTGGACCTCCTTATTGACGATGAAACACAGAAATTGCATCCGAATTAATACAAAAGGCACAATGCCGACTTAAGTACAAGAGGACTGACACTCTAACTTTCTATGATTTGAATCTCTCCTGTGAGTCCAGTTTTAGATTCCGATGCTTCACTTCAGGTTAACTGTATCCCTGGGACCTTCGTATTGACGATGAAACACAGAAATTGCATCCGAATTTAATACAAAAGGCACAATGCCGACTTAGGTACGAGAAGACTGACACTCTAACTCTCTATGATTTGAACCTCTCCTGTGAGTCCAGTTTTAGATTCCGATCCGTCACTTCAGGTTTACTGTATCCCGTGGACCTTCTTATTGACGATGAAACACAGAAATTGCATCCGAATTTAATACCAAAGGCACAATGCCGACTTAAGCACAAAAGGGTTGACACTCTAACTTTCTATGATTTGAACGTCTCCTCTGAGTCCACTTTTAGATTCCGATGCTTCACTTCAGGTTTACTTTATCCCTTGGACCTTCGAATTGTTGATGAAACACAGAAATTGCATCCGAATTTAATAGAAAAGGCACAATGCCGACTTAAGTACAAGAGGACTGACACTCTAACTTTCTACGATTGGAACCTCTCCTGTGAGTCCAGTTTTAGATTCCGATGCTTCACTTCTTGTTTACTGTATCCGTGGGACCTTGTTATTGACGATGAAACACAGAAATTGCATCCGAATTTAATACAAAGAGCACAATGCAGACTTAAGTACAAGAGGACTGTCTCTCTAACTTTCTATGATTTGAACCCCTCCTGTGAGTCCAGTTTTAGATTCCGATGCTTCACTTCAGGTTTACTGTATCCCTTGGACCTTCTTATTAACGATGAAACACAGAAATTCCATCGGAATTAAATACAAAAGGCACAATGCCGGCTTAAGTACAAGAGGACTGACACTCTAACTTTCTGTGATTCGAACCTCTCCTGAGAGACCAGTTTTAGATTCCGATGTTTCTCTTCAGGTTTACTGTATCCCTTGGACCTTCATATTGACGATGAAACACTGAAATTGCATCCGAATTTAATACAAATGGCACAATGCCAACTTAAGTACAAGAGGACTGACACTCTAACTTTCTATGATTTGAACCTCTCCTGTGAGTCCAGTTTTGATTCCGATGCTTCACTTCAGGTTTACTGTATCCCTTGGACCTTCTTATTGACGATGAAACACAGAAATTGCATCAGAATTTAATACAAAAGGCACAATGCCGACTCAAGTACAAGAGGACTAACACTCTAACTTTCTATGTTTTGATGCTCTCCTGTGAGTCCAGTTTTAGATTCCGATGTTTCACTTCTGGTTTACTGTGTCCCTTGGACCTTCTTATTGACGATGAAACACAGAAATTGCATCCGAATTTAATACAAAAGGCACAATGCCGACTTAAGTACAAGATGACTGACACTCTAACTTTCTATGATTTGAACCTCTCCTGTGAGTCCAGTTGTAGATTCGGATGCTTTACTTCAGGTTTACTGTATCCCTTGGACCTTTTAATGACGATGAAACACAGAAATTGCTTCCGAATTTAATACAAAGGGCACAATGCCGACTTAGGTACGAGAGGACTGACACTCTAACTCTCTATGATTTGAACCTCTCCTGTGAGTCCAGTTTTAGGTCCCGAAGCGTCTCTTCAGGTTTACTGTATCCTTTGGACCTTCTTATTGACGATGAAACACAGAAATTGCATCCGAATTTAATACAAAATTCACAATGCCTACTTAAGTACAAGAGGACTGACACTCTAACTTTCTATGATTTGAACCTCTCCTGTTAGCCCAGTTTTAGATTCCGTTGCTTCACTTCAGGTTTACTGTATCCCTTGGATCTTCTTATTGACGATGAAACACCGAAATTGCATCCGAATTTAATACAAAAGGCAAAATGCCGACTTAAGTACAAGAGGACTGACATTCTAACACTCCATGATTTGAATCTTTTAGGTTCCGAAGCTTCACTTCAGGTTTACTGTATCCCTTGAACCTTCTTATTGACGATGAAACACAGAAATTGCATCAGGATTTAATACAAAAGGCACAATGCCTACTTAAGTACTAGAGGACTGACACTCTAACTTTCTATGATTTGAACCCCTCCTGTAACTCCAGTTATAGATTCCGATGCTTCAGGTTTACTGTATCCCTTGAACCTTCTTATTGACGATGAAACACTGAAATTGCATCTGAATTTAATACAAATGGCACAATGCCGACTTAAGTACGAGAGGACTGACACTCTAACTTTCTATGCTTTGAACCTCTCCTCTGAGTCCAGTTTTAGATTCCGATGCTTCACTTCAGGTTTACTGTATCCCTTGGACCTTCGAATTGTCGATGAAACACTGAAATTGCATCTGAATTTAATACAAATGGCACAATGCCGACTTAAGTACAAGAGGACTGACACTCTAACTTTCTATGCTTTGAACCTCTCCTCTGAGTCCAGTTTTAGATTCCGATGCTTCACTTCAGGTTTACTGTATCCCTTGGACCTTCGAATTGTCGATGAAACACTGAAATTGCATCTGAATTTAATACAAATGGCACAATGCCGACTTAAGTACAAGAGGACTGACACTCTAACTTTCTATGCTTTGAACCTCTCCTCTGAGTCCAGTTTTAGATTCCGATGCTTCACTTCAGGTTTACTGTATCCCTTGGACCTTCGAATTGTCGATGAAACACTGAAATTGCATCTGAATTTAATACAAAAGGCACAATGCCGACTTAAGTACAAGATGACTGACACTCTAACTTTCTATGATATGAACCTCTCCTGTGAGTCCAGTTGTACATTCGGATGCTTTACTTCAGGTTCACTGTATCCCTTGGACCTTTTATTGACGATGAAACCCAGAAATTGCTTCCGAATTTAATACAAAGGGCACAATGCCGACTTGGGTACGAGAGGACTGACACTCTAACTCTCTATGATTTGAACCTCTCCTGTGAGTCCAGTTTTAGGTTCCGATGCGTCACTTCAGGTTTACTGTATCCCTGGGACCTTGTTATTGACGATGAAACACAGAAATTGCATCCGAATTAAATACAAAAGGCACAATGCCGACTTAAGTACAAGAGGACTGACACTCTAAATTTCTATGATTTGAACCCCTCCTGTGAGTCCAGTTTTAGATTCCGATGCTTCACTTTAGGTTTACTGTACCACTTGGACCTTCTTATTGACGATGAAACACAGATATTGCATCCGATTTTAATACAAAATTCACAATGCCGAGTTAAGTACAAGAATACTGCCACTCAAACATTCTATGATTTGAACCTCTCCTGTTAGCCCAGTTTTAGATTCCGTTGCTTCACTTCAGGTTTACTGTATCCCTCGGACCTTCTTATTGACGATGAAACACAGAAATTGCTTCCGAATTTAATACAAAGGGTACAATGCCGACTTAGGTACAAGAGGACTGACACTCTAACTTTCTATGATTTGAACCCCTCGTGTGAGTCCAGTTTTAGTTTCCGATGCATCACTTCAGGTTAACTGTATCCCTTGGACCTTCTTATTGACGATGAAACACAGAAATTGCATCCGAATTTAATACAAAATGCACAATGCCGACTTAAGTACAAGAGGACTGATACTCTCACTTTCTATGATTTGAAGCTCTCCTGTGAGTCCAGTTTTAGATTCCGATGTTAACCTTCCGGTTTACTGTATCCCTTGGACCTTCTTATTGACGATGAAACACAGAAATTGCATCCGAATTTAATACAAATGTCACAATGCCGACTTAAGTACAAGAGGACTGACACTCTAACTCTCTATGATTTGAACCTCTCCTGTGAGTCCAGTTTAAGATTCCGATGCTTCACTTCAGGTTAACTGTATCCCTTGGACCTTCGTATTGACGATGAAACACAGAAATTGCATCCGAATTAATTACAAAAGGCACAATGCCGACTTAAGTACAAGTGGACTGACACTCTAACTCTCTATGATTTGAACCTCTCCTGTGAGTCCAGTTATAGATTCCGATGCTTCACTTCAGGTTTACTGTACCACTTGGAGCTTCTTATTGACGATGAAACACAGAAATTGCTTCCGAATTTAATACAAAAGGCACAATGCCGACTAAAGTACAAGAGGACTGATGCTCTAACTCTCTATGATTTGAACCTCTCCTGTGAGTCCAGTTTGAGATTCCGATGCTTCACTTCAGGTTTACTGTATCCCTTGGACCTTCTTATTGACGATGAAACACAGAAATTGCTTCCGAATTTAATACAAAGGGTACAATGCCGACTTAGGTACAAGAGGACGGACACTCTAACTCTCTATGATTTGAACCTCTCCTGTGAGTCCAGTTTTAGATTCCAATGCGTCACTTCAGGTTTACTGTATCACTTGGACCTTCTTACTGACAATGAAACACGGAAATTGCATCCAAATTTAATACAAAAGGCACAATGCCGACTTAAGTACAAGTGGACTGACACTCTAACTTTCTATGATCTGAACCTCTCCTGTGAGTCCAGTTTTAGATTCCGATGCTTCACTTCAGGTTTACTGTATCCCTGGGACCTTGTTATTGACGATGAAACACAGAAATTGCATCCGAATTAAATACAAAAGGCACAATGCCGACTTAAGTACAAGAGGACTGACACTCTAAATTTCTATGATTTGAACCTCTCCTGTGAGTCCCGTTTTAGATTCCGATGCTTCACCTCAGGTTTACTGTATCCCTTGGACCTTGTTATTGACGATGAAACAGAGAAATTGCATCTGAACGTAATACAAAAGGCATAATGCCGACTTAAGTACAAGGGACTGACACTCTAATTCTCTATGATTTGAACCTCTCCTGTGAGTCCAGTTTTAGATTCCGATGGTTCACTTCAGGTTTACTGTATCCCTTGGACCTTCTTATTGACGATGAAACACAGAAATTGCATCTGAATTAAATACAAAAGGCACAATGCCGACTTAAGTACAAGAGGACTGATACTCTAACTTTCTATGATTTGAACCCCTCCTGTGAGTCAAGTTGTAGATTCCGATGCTTCACTTCAGGTTTACTGTATCTCTTGGACCTTTTTATTGACGATGAAACACAGAAACTGCATCCGATTTTAGCACGAAAGGCACAATGCCGACTTAAGTACAAGAGGACTGACACTCTAACTTTCTATGATTTGAACTTCTCCTGTGAGTCCAGTTTTAAATTTCAATGCATCACTTCATGTTACTGTATACCTTGGACCTTCCTATTGACGATAAAACACAGAACTTGCATCCGAATTTAATACAAAAGGCACAATGCCGACAAAAGTACAAAAGGACTGACACTCTAACTTTCTATGATTTGAACCTCTCCTGTGAGTCCAGTTTTAGATTCCGATGCTTCACTTCAGGTTTACTGTATCCGTAAGACCTTGTTATTGACGATGAAACACAGAAATTGCATCCGAATTTAATACAAAAGGCAAAATGCCGACTTAAGTACAAGAGGACTGACATTCTAACTCTCTATGATTTGAATCTTTTAGGTTCCGAAGCTTCACTTCAGGTTTACTGTATCACTTGAACCTTCTGATTGACGATGAAACACAGAAATTGCATCCGATTTAATACAAAAGGCACAATGCCTAATTAAGTACTAGAGGACTGACACTCTAACTTTCTATGATTTGAACCCCTCCTGTAAGTCCAGTTATAGATTCCGATGCTTCAGGTGTACTGTACACCTTGAACCTTCTTATTGACGATGTAACACAGGAATTGCATCCGATTTAATACAAAAGGCACAATGCCTACTTAAGTACAAGAGGACTGACACTCTAACTTTCTATGATATGAACCCCTCCTGTGAGTCCAGTTTTAGATTCCGATGCTTCACTTTAGGTTTACTGTACCACTTGGACCTTCTTATTGACGATGAAACACAGAAATTGCTTCCGAATTCAATACAAAAGGCACAATGCCGACTTAAGTACAAGAGGACTGACGCTCTAACTCTCTATGATTTGAACCTCTCCTGTGAGTCCAGTTTTAGATTCCGATGCTTCACTTCAGGTTTACTGTATCCTTTGGACCTTCTTATTGACGATGAAACACAGAAATTGCATCCGAATTTAATACAAAATTCACAATGCCGAGTTAAGTACAAGAATACTGCCACTCAAACATTCTATGATTTGAACCTCTCCTGTTAGCCCAGTTTTAGATTCCGTTGCTTCACTTCAGGTTTACTGTATCCCTTGGACCTTCTTATTGACGATGAAACACAGAAATTGCATCCGAATTTAATACAAAAGGCACAATGCCGACTTAAGTACAAGAGGACTGACACTCTAATTTTCTATGATTTGAACCTGTCCTGTGAGTCCAGTTTTAGATTCCGATGCTTCACTTCAGGTTTGCTGTATCACTTGGACCTTCTTATTGACGATGAAACACAGAAATTGCATCCGAATTTAACACAAAAGTCACAATGCCGACTTAAGTACAAGAGGACTGACACTCTAACTCTTTATGATTTGAACCTCTCCTGTGAGTCCAGTTTAAGATTCCGATGCTTCACTTCAGCTTAACTGTATCCCTTGGACCTTCGTATTGACGATGAAACACAGAAAATGCATCCGAATTTAATACAAAAGGCACAAGTGCCGACTTAAGTACAAGAGGACTGACACTCTAACTCTCTATGATTTGAACCTCTCCTGTGAGTCCAGTTATAGATTCCGATGCTTCACTTCAGGTTTACTGTACCACTTGGACCTTCTTATTGACGATGAAACACAGAAATTGCTTCCGAATTTAATACAAAAGGCACAATGCAGACTTTAGTACAAGAGGACTGACGCTCTAACTCTCTATGATTTGAACCTCTCCTGTGAGTCCAGTTTTAGATTCCGATGCTTCACTTCAGGTTTACTGTATCCCTTGAACCTTCTTATTGACGATGAAACACAGAAATTGCTTCCGAATTTAATACAAAGGGTACAATGCCGACTTAGGTACAAGTGGACTGACACTCTAACTCTCTATGATTTGAACCTCTCCTGTGAGTCCAGTTTTAGATTCCAATGCGTCACTTCAGGTTTACTGTATCACTTGGACCTTCTTACTGACGATGAAACACGGAAATTGCATCCAAATTTAATACAAAAGGCACAATGCCAACTTAAGTACAAGAGGACTGACACTCTAACTTTCTATGATCTGAACCTCTCCTGTGAGTCCAGTTTTAGATTCCGATGCTTCACTTCAGGTTTAGTGTATCCCTGGGACCTTCTTATTGACGATGAAACACAGAAATTGCATCCGAATTTAATACAAAAGGCACAATGCCGACTTAAGTACAAGAGGACTGACACTCAACTTTCTATGATTTGAACCTCTCCTGTGAGTCCCGTTTTAGATTCCGATGCTTCACCTCAGGTTTACTGTATCCCTTGGACCTTGTTATTGACGATGAAACAGAGAAATTGCATCTGAACGTAATACAAAAGGCATAATGCCGACTTAAGTACAAGAGGACTGACACTCTAACTCTCTATGATTTGAACCTCTCCTGTGAGTCCAGTTTTAGAATCCGATGGTTCACTTCAGGTTTACTGTATCCCTTGGACCTTCTTATTGACGAAGAAACACAGAAATCGCATCCGACTTAATACAAAAGGCACAATGCCGACTGAAGCACAAGAGGGCTGACACTCTAACTTTCTATGATTGAATCTCTCCTGTGAGTCCAGTTTTAGATTCCGATGCTTCACTTCAGGTTTACTGTATCCCTTGGACCTTCTTATTGACGATGAAACACAGAAATTGCATCTGAATTAAATACAAAAGGCACAATGCCGACTTAAGTACAAGAGGACTGATACTCTAACTTTCTATGATTTGAACCCCTCCTGTGAGTCCAGTTGTAGATTCCGATGCTTCACTTCCGGTTTACTGTATCTCTTGGACCTTCTTATTGACGATGAAACACAGAAACTGCATCCGATTTTAACACGAAAGGCACAATGCCGACTTAAGTACAAGAGGACTGACACTCTAACTTTCTATGATTTGAACTTCTCCTGTGAGTCCAGTTTTAAATTTCAATGCATCACTTCAGGTTACTGTATACCTTGGACCTTCCTATTGACGATAAAACACAGAAATTGCATCCGAATTTAATACAAAAGGCACAATGCCGACGAAAGTACAAAAGGACTGACACTCTAACTTTCTATGATTTGAACCTCTCCTCTGAGTCCAGTTTTAGATTCCGATGCTTCACTTCAGGTTTACTGTATCCGTAAGACCTTGTTATTGACGATGAAACACAGAAATTGCATCCGAATTTAATACAAAAGCACAATGCCGACTTAAGTACAAAAGAACTGACACTCTAACTTTCTATGATTTGAACCTCTCCGGTGAGTCCCGTTTTAGATTCCGATGCTTCACCTCAGGTTTACTGTATCCCTTGGACCTTCTTATTGACGATGAAACACAGAAATTGCATCCGAATTTAATACAAAAGGCATAATGCCGACTTAAGTACAAGAGGACTGACACTCTAACTTTCTATAATTTGAACCTCTCCTGTTAGCCCAGTTTTAGATTCCGATGCTACACTTCAGGTTTACTGTATCATTTGGACCTTCTTATTGACGATGAAACACAGAAATTGCATTCGAACTTAATACAAAAGGCATAATGCCGACTTAAGTACAAGAGGACTAACACTCTAACTTTCTATGATTTGAGCCTCTCCTGTGAGTCCAGTATTAGATTCCGATGTTTAATTACAGGTTTACTGTATCCCTTGGACCTTCTTATTGACGATGAAACACAGAAATTGCATCCGAATTTAATACAAAAGGCACAATGCCGACTTAAGTACTAGAGGACTGACACTCTAATTTTCTATGATTGGAACCTGTCCTGTGAGTCCAGTTTTAGATTCCGATGCTTCACTTCAGGTTTACTGTTTCACTTGGACCTTCTTATTGACGATGAAAAACAGAATTTGAATCCGAATTTAATACAAAAGTCACAATGCCGACTTAAGTACAAGAGGACTGACACTCTAACTCTCTATGATTTGAACCTCTCCTGTGAGTCCAGTTTTAGATTCCGATGCTTCACTTCAGGTTTACTGTATCCCTTGGACCTCCTTATTGACGATGAAACACAGAAATTGCATCCGAATTAATACAAAAGGCATAATGCCGACTTAAGTACAAGAGGACTGACACTCTAACTTTCTATGATTTGAATCTCTCCTGTGAGTCCAGTTTTAGATACCGATGCTTCACTTCAGGTTAACTGTATCCCTGGGACCTTCGTATTGACGATGAAACACAGAAATTGCATCCGATTTTAACACGAAAGGCACAATGCCGACTTAAGTACAAGAGGACTGACACTCTAACTTTCTATGATTTGAACTTCTCCTGTGAGTCCAGTTTTAAATTTCAATGCATCACTTCAGGTTACTGTACACCTTGGACCTTCCTATTGACGATAAAACACAGAAATTGCATCCGAATTTAATACAAAAGGCACAATGCCGACGAAAGTACAAAAGGACTGACACTCTAACTTTCTATGATTTGAACCTCTCCTCTGAGTCCAGTTTTAGATTCCGATGCTTCACTTCAGGTTTACTGTATCCGTAAGACCTTGTTATTGACGATGAAACACAGAAATTGCATCCGAATTTAATACAAAAGCACAATGCCGACTTAAGTACAAAAGAACTGACACTCTAACTTTCTATGATTTGAACCTCTCCGGTGAGTCCCGTTTTAGATTCCGATGCTTCACCTCAGGTTTACTGTATCCCTTGGACCTTCTTATTGACGATGAAACACAGAAATTGCATCCGAATTTAATACAAAAGGCATAATGCCGACTTAAGTACAAGAGGACTGACACTCTAACTTTCTATAATTTGAACCTCTCCTGTTAGCCCAGTTTTAGATTCCGATGCTACACTTCAGGTTTACTGTATCATTTGGACCTTCTTATTGACGATGAAACACAGAAATTGCATTCGAACTTAATACAAAAGGCATAATGCCGACTTAAGTACAAGAGGACTAACACTCTAACTTTCTATGATTTGAGCCTCTCCTGTGAGTCCAGTATTAGATTCCGATGTTTAATTACAGGTTTACTGTATCCCTTGGACCTTCTTATTGACGATGAAACACAGAAATTGCATCCGAATTTAATACAAAAGGCACAATGCCGACTTAAGTACTAGAGGACTGACACTCTAATTTTCTATGATTGGAACCTGTCCTGTGAGTCCAGTTTTAGATTCCGATGCTTCACTTCAGGTTTACTGTTTCACTTGGACCTTCTTATTGACGATGAAAAACAGAATTTGAATCCGAATTTAATACAAAAGTCACAATGCCGACTTAAGTACAAGAGGACTGACACTCTAACTCTCTATGATTTGAACCTCTCCTGTGAGTCCAGTTTTAGATTCCGATGCTTCACTTCAGGTTTACTGTATCCCTTGGACCTCCTTATTGACGATGAAACACAGAAATTGCATCCGAATTAATACAAAAGGCATAATGCCGACTTAAGTACAAGAGGACTGACACTCTAACTTTCTATGATTTGAATCTCTCCTGTGAGTCCAGTTTTAGATACCGATGCTTCACTTCAGGTTAACTGTATCCCTGGGACCTTCGTATTGACGATGAAACACAGAAATTGCATCAGAATTTAATACAAAAGGCACAATGCCGACGTAGGTACAAGAGGACTAACACTCTAACTTTCTATGTTTTGATGCTCTCCTGTGAGTCCAGTTTTAGATTCCGATGTTTCACTTCTGGTTTACTGTGTCCCTTGGACCATCTTATTGACGATGAAACACAGAAATTGCATCCGAATTTAATACAAAAGGCACAATGCCGACTTAGGTTCGAGAAGACTGACACTCTAACTCTCAATGATTTGAACCTCTCCTGTGAGTCCAGTTTTAGATTCCGATCCGTCACTTAAGGTTTACTGTATCCCGTGGACCTTCATATTGACGATGAAACACAGAAATTGCATCCGAATTTAATACCAAAGGCACAATGCCGACTTAAGTACAAGAGGTTTGACACTCTAACTTTCTATGATTTGAACGTCTCCTCTGAGTCCAGTTTTAGATTCCGATGCTTCACTTCAGGTTTACTGTATCCCTTGGACCTTCGAATTGTTGATGAAACACAGAAATTGCATCTGAAATTAATAGAAAAGGCACAATGCCGACTTAAGTACAAGAGGACTGACACTCTAACTTTCTACGATTTGAACCTCTCCTGTGAGTCCAGTTGTAGATTCGGATGCTTTACTTCAGGTTTACTGTATCCCTTGGACCTTTTAATGACGATGAAACACAGAAATTGCTTCCGAATTTAATACAAAGGGCACAATGCCGACTTAGGTACGAGAGGACTGACACTCTAACTCTCTATGATTTGAACCTCTCCTGTGAGTCCAGTTTTAGGTTCCGAAGCGTCACTTCAGGTTTACTGTATCCCTTGGACCTTCGACCTGTCGATGAAACACAGAAATTGCATCCGAATTTAATACGAAAGGCAAAATGCCGATTTAAGTACAAGAGGACTGACATTCTAACTCTCTATGATTTAAATCTTTTAGGTTCCGAAGCTTCACTTCAGGTTTACTGTATCCCTTGAACCTTCTTATTGACGATGAAACACATAAATTGCATCAGGATTTAATACAAAAGGCACAATGCCTACTTAAGTACTAGAGGACTGACACTCTAACTTTCTATGATTTGAACCCCTCCTGTTAGCCCAGTTTTAGATTCCGATGCTTCAGGTTTACTGTATCCCTTGAACCTTCTTATTGACGATCTAACACAGAAATTGCATCCGATTTAATACAAAAGGCACAATGCCTACTTAAGTACAAGAGGACTGACACTATAACTTTCTATGATTTGAACCCCTCCTCTGAGTCCAGTTTTAGATTCCGATGCTTCACTTCAGGTTTACTGTATCCCTTGGACCTTCGAACTGTCGATGAAACACAGAAATTGCATCCGAATTTAATACGAAAGGCACAATGCTGACTTAAGTACAAGAGGTCTGATATTCTAACATTCTATAATTTGAACCTCTCCTGTGAGTCCAGTTTTAGATTCCGATGCTTCACTTTAGGTTTACTGTATCCCTAGGACCTTCTTATTGACGATGAAACACTGAAATTGCATCTGAATTTAATACAAATGGCACAATGCCGACTTAAGTACAAGAGGACTGACACTCTAACTTTCTATGCTTTGAACCTCTCCTCTGAGTCCAGTTTTAGATTCCGATGCTTCACTTCAGGTTTACTGTATCCCTTGGACCTTCGACCTGTCGATGAAACACAGAAATTGCATCCGAATTTAATACGAAAGGCACAATGCTGACTTAAGTACAAGAGGTCTGATATTCTAACATTCTATAATTTGAACCTCTCCTGTGAGTCCAGTTTTAGATTCCGATGCTTCACTTCAGGTTTACTGTATCCCTTGGTCCGTCTTATTAACGATGAAACACAGAAATTGCATCCGATTTAACACAAAAGGCACAATGCCGACTTAAGTATAAGAGGACTGACACTCTAACTTTCTGTGATACGAACCTCTTCTGAGAGACCAGTTTTAGATTCCGATGCTTCTCTTCGGGTTTACTGTATCCCTTGGACCTTCATATTGACGATGAAACACTGAAATTGCATCCGAATTTAATACAAAAGGCACAATGCCGACTTAAGTACAAGAGGACTGACACTCTAACTTTCTATGATTTGAACCTCTCCTGTGAGTCCAGTTTTAGATTCCGATGCTTCACTTCAGGTTTACTGTATCCCTTGGACCTTCTTATTGACGATGAAACACAGAAATTGAATCAGAATTTAATACAAAAGTCACAATGCCGACTTAAGTACAAGAGGACTCACACTCTAACATTCTATGTTTTGAAGCTCTCCTGTGAGTCCAGTTTTAGATTCCGATGTTTCACTTCTGGTTTACTGTGTCCCTTGGACCTTCTTATTGACGATGAAACACAGAAATTGCATCCGAATATAATACAAAAGGCACAATGCCGACTTAAGTACAAGATGACTGACACTCTAACTTTCTATGATTTGAACCTCTCCTGTGAGTCCAGTTGTACATTCGGATGCTTTACTTCAGGTTTACTGTATCCCTTGGACCTTTTATTGACGATGAAACACAGAAATTGCTTCCGAATTTAATACAAAGGGCACAATGCCGACTTAGGTACGAGAGGACTAACACTCTAACTTTCTATGATTTGAGCCTCTCCTGTGAGTCCAGTATTAGATTCCGATGTTTAATTACAGGTTTACTGTATCCCTTGGACCTTCTTATTGACGATGAAACACAGAAATTGCATCCGAATTTAATACAAAAGGCACAATGCCGACTTAAGTACTAGAGGACTGACACTCTAATTTTCTATGATTGGAACCTGTCCTGTGAGTCCAGTTTTAGATTCCGATGCTTCACTTCAGGTTTACTGTTTCACTTGGACCTTCTTATTGACGATGAAAAACAGAATTTGAATCCGAATTTAATACAAAAGTCACAATGCCGACTTAAGTACAAGAGGACTGACACTCTAACTCTCTATGATTTGAACCTCTCCTGTGAGTCCAGTTTTAGATTCCGATGCTTCACTTCAGGTTTACTGTATCCCTTGGACCTCCTTATTGACGATGAAACACAGAAATTGCATCCGAATTAATACAAAAGGCATAATGCCGACTTAAGTACAAGAGGACTGACACTCTAACTTTCTATGATTTGAATCTCTCCTGTGAGTCCAGTTTTAGATACCGATGCTTCACTTCAGGTTAACTGTATCCCTGGGACCTTCGTATTGACGATGAAACACAGAAATTGCATCAGAATTTAATACAAAAGGCACAATGCCGACGTAGGTACAAGAGGACTAACACTCTAACTTTCTATGTTTTGATGCTCTCCTGTGAGTCCAGTTTTAGATTCCGATGTTTCACTTCTGGTTTACTGTGTCCCTTGGACCTTCTTATTGACGATGAAACACAGAAATTGCATCCGAATTTAATACAAAAGGCACAATGCCGACTTAGGTTCGAGAAGACTGACACTCTAACTCTCAATGATTTGAACCTCTCCTGTGAGTCCAGTTTTAGATTCCGATCCGTCACTTAAGGTTTACTGTATCCCGTGGACCTTCATATTGACGATGAAACACAGAAATTGCATCCGAATTTAATACCAAAGGCACAATGCCGACTTAAGTACAAGAGGTTTGACACTCTAACTTTCTATGATTTGAACGTCTCCTCTGAGTCCAGTTTTAGATTCCGATGCTTCACTTCAGGTTTACTGTATCCCTTGGACCTTCGAATTGTTGATGAAACACAGAAATTGCATCCGAAATTAATAGAAAAGGCACAATGCCGACTTAAGTACAAGAGGACTGACACTCTAACTTTCTACGATTTGAACCTCTCCTGTGAGTCCAGTTGTAGATTCGGATGCTTTACTTCAGGTTTACTGTATCCCTTGGACCTTTTAATGACGATGAAACACAGAAATTGCTTCCGAATTTAATACAAAGGGCACAATGCCGACTTAGGTACGAGAGGACTGACACTCTAACTCTCTATGATTTGAACCTCTCCTGTGAGTCCAGTTTTAGGTTCCGAAGCGTCACTTCAGGTTTACTGTATCCCTTGGACCTTCGACCTGTCGATGAAACACAGAAATTGCATCCGAATTTAATACGAAAGGCAAAATGCCGATTTAAGTACAAGAGGACTGACATTCTAACTCTCTATGATTTAAATCTTTTAGGTTCCGAAGCTTCACTTCAGGTTTACTGTATCCCTTGAACCTTCTTATTGACGATGAAACACATAAATTGCATCAGGATTTAATACAAAAGGCACAATGCCTACTTAAGTACTAGAGGACTGACACTCTAACTTTCTATGATTTGAACCCCTCCTCTGAGTCCAGTTTTAGATTCCGATGCTTCACTTCAGGTTTACTGTATCCCTTGGACCTTCGAACTGTCGATGAAACACAGAAATTGCATCCGAATTTAATACGAAAGGCACAATGCTGACTTAAGTACAAGAGGTCTGATATTCTAACATTCTATAATTTGAACCTCTCCTGTGAGTCCAGTTTTAGATTCCGATGCTTCACTTTAGGTTTACTGTATCCCTAGGACCTTCTTATTGACGATGAAACACTGAAATTGCATCTGAATTTAATACAAATGGCACAATGCCGACTTAAGTACAAGGGGACTGACACTCTAACTTTCTATGCTTTGAACCTCTCCTCTGAGTCCAGTTTTAGATTCCGATGCTTCACTTCAGTTATACTGTATCCCTTGGACCTTCGACCTGTCGATGAAACACAGAAATTGCATCCGAATTTAATACGAAAGGCACAATGCTGACTTAAGTACAAGAGGTCTGATATTCTAACATTCTATAATTTGAACCTCTCCTGTGAGTCCAGTTTTAGATTCCGATGCTTCACTTCAGGTTTACTGTATCCCTTGGTCCGTCTTATTAACGATGAAACACAGAAATTGCATCCGATTTAACACAAAAGGCACAATGCCGACTTAATTATAAGAGGACTGACACTCTAACTTTCTGTGATACGAACCTCTTCTGAGAGACCAGTTTTAGATTCCGATGCTTCTCTTCGGGTTTACTGTATCCCTTGGACCTTCATATTGACGATGAAACACTGAAATTGCATCCGAATTTAATACAAAAGGCACAATGCCGACTTAAGTACAAGAGGACTGACACTCTAACTTTCTATGATTTGAACCTCTCCTGTGAGTCCAGTTTTAGATTCCGATGCTTCACTTCAGGTTTACTGTATCCCTTGGACCTTCTTATTGACGATGAAACACAGAAATTGAATCAGAATTTAATACAAAAGTCACAATGCCGACTTAAGTACAAGAGGACTCACACTCTAACATTCTATGTTTTGAAGCTCTCCTGTGAGTCCAGTTTTAGATTCCGATGTTTCACTTCTGGTTTACTGTGTCCCTTGGACCTTCTTATTGACGATGAAACACGGAAATTGCATCCGAATATAATACAAAAGGCACAATGCCGACTTAAGTACAAGATGACTGACACTCTAACTTTCTATGATTTGAACCTCTCCTGTGAGTCCAGTTGTACATTCGGATGCTTTACTTCAGGTTTACTGTATCCCTTGGACCTTTTATTGACGATGAAACACAGAAATTGCTTCCGAATTTAATACAAAGGGCACAATGCCGACTTAGGTACGAGAGGACTGACACTGTAACTCTCTATGATTTGAACCTCTCCTGTGAGTCCAGTTTTAGGTTCCGATGCGTCACTTCAGGTTTACTGTATCTTTTGGCCCTTCTTATTGACGATGAAACACAGAAATTGCATCCGAATTTAATACGAAATTGACAATGCCGAGTTAAGTACAAGAATACTGCCACTCAAACTTTCTATGATTTGAACCTCTCCTGTTAGCCCAGTTTTAGATTCCGTTGCTTCACTTCAGGTTTACTGTATCCCTTGGACCTTCTTATTGACGATGAAACACCGAAATTGCATCCGAATTTAATACAAAAGGCAAAATGCCGACTTAAGTACAAGAGGATTGACATTCTAACTCTCTATGATTTGAATCTTTTAGGTTCCGAAGCTTCACTTCAGGTTTACTGTATCCCTTGAACCTTCTTATTGACGATGAAACACAGAAATTGCATCCGATTTAATACAAAAGGCACAATGCCTACTTACGTACTAGAGGACTGACACTCTAACTTTCTATGCTTTGAACCTCTCCTCTGAGTCCAGTTTTAGATTCCGATGCTTCACTTCAGGTTTACTGTATCCATTGGACCTTCGAATTGTCGATGAAACACAGAAATTGCATCCGAATTTAATACGAAAGGCACAATGCTGACTTAAGTACAAGAGGTCTGATATTCTAACATTCTATAAATTGAACCTCTCCTGTGAGTCCTGTTTTAGATTCCGATGCTTCACTTCAGTTTTATTGTATCGCTTGGACCTTCTTATTGACGATGAAACACAGAAATTGCATTCGAATTTAATACAAAAGGCACAATGCCGAGTTAAGTACAAGAATACTGACACTCTAACTTTCTATGATTTGAACCTCTCCTGTTAGCCCAGTTTTAGATTCCGATGCTTCGCTTCATGTTTACTGTATCCCTTGGACCTTCTTATTAACTATGAAACACAGAATTTCCATCGGAGTTAAATACTAAAGGCGCAATGCCGACTTCAGTACAACAGGACTGACACTCTAACTTTCTATGATTTGAACCTCTGCTGTGAGTCCTGTTTTAGATTCCGATGCTTCACTTCAGGTTTACTGCATCCCTTGGACCGTCTTATTAACGATGAAACACAGAAATTCCATCGGACTTTATACAAAAGGCACAATGCCGACTTAAGTACAAGAGGACTGACACTCTAACTTTCTATGATTTGAACCCCTCCTGTGAGTCCAGTTTTAGATTCCGATGCTTCACTTTAGGTTTACTGTATCCCTTGGACCTTCTTATCGACGATGAAATACAGAAATTGCATCCGAATTTAATACAAAAGGCACAATGCCAACTTAAGTACAAGGGACTGACACTCTAACTTACTATGATTTGAACCTCTCCTTTGAATCCAGTTTTAGATTCCGATGCTTCACTTCAGGCTTACTGTATCCCTTGGACCTTCTTATTGACGATGAAACACAGATATTGCTTCCGAATTTAATACAAAGGGTACAATGCCGACTTAGGTACAAGAGGACTGACACTCTAACTTTCTATGATTTGAACCCCTCGTGTGAGTCCAGTTTTAGTTTCCGATGCATCACTTCAGGTTAACTGTATCCCTTGGACCTTCTTATTGACGATGAAACACAGAAATTGCATCCGAATTTAATACAAAAGGCACAATGCCGACTTAAGTACAAGAGGACTGACACTCTCACTTTCTATGATTTGAACCTCTCCTGTGAGTCCAGTTTTAGATTCCGATGTTTAACTTCCGGTTTACTGTATCCCTTGGACCTTCTTATTGACGATGAAACACAGAAATTGCATCCGAATTTAATACAAAAGGCACAATGCCGACTTAAGTACAAGAGGACTGACACTCTAATTTTCTATGATTTGAACCTGTCCTGTGAGTACAGTTTTAGATTCCGATGCTTCACTTCAGGTTTGCTGTATCACTTGGACCTTCTTATTGACGATGAAACACAGAAATTGCATCCGAATTTAATACAAAAGTCACAATGCCGACTTAAGTACAAGAGGACTGACACTCTAACTCTCTATGATTTGAACCTCTCCTGTGAGTCCAGTTTAAGATTCCGATGCTTCACTTCAGGTTAACTGTATCCCTTGGACCTTCGTATTGACGATGAAACACAGAAATTGCATCCGAATTTAATACAAAAGGCACAATGCCGACTTAAGTACAAGAGGACTGACACTCTAACTCTCTATGATTTGAACCTCTCCTGTGAGTCCAGTTTTAGATTCCGATGGTTCACTTCAGGTTTACTGTATCCCTTGGACCTTCTTATTGACGAAGAAACACAGAAATCGCATCCGAATTAATACAAAAGGCACAATGCCGACTTAAGCACAAGAGGGCTGACACTCTAACTTTCTATGATTTGAATCTCTCCTGTGAGTCCAGTTTTAGATTCCGATGCTTCACTTCAGGTTTACTGTATCCCTTGGACCTTCTTATTGACGATGAAACACAGAAATTGCATCTGAATTAAATACAAAAGGCACAATGCCGACTTAAGTACAAGAGTACTGATACTCTAACTTTCTATGATTTTAACCTCTCCTGTGAGTCCAGTTGTAGATTCCGGTGCTTCACTTCAGGTTTACTGTATCTCTTGGACCTTCTTATTGACGATGAAACACAGAAACTGCATCCGATTTTAACACGAAAGGCACAATGCCGACTTAAGTACAAGAGGACTGACACTCTAACTTTCTATGATTTGAACTTCTCCTGTGAGTCCAGTTTTAAATTTCAATGCATCACTTCAGGTTACTGTATACCTTGGACCTTCCTATTGACGATAAAACACAGAAATTGCATCCGAATTTAATACAAAAGGCACAATGCCGACAAAAGTACAAAGGACTGACACTCTAACTTTCTATGATTTGAACCTCTCCTGTGAGTCCAGTTTTAGATTCCGATGCTTCACTTCAGGTTTACTGTATCCGTAAGACCTTGTTATTGACGATGAAACACAGAAATTGCATCCGAATTTAATACAAAAGCACAATGCCGACTTAAGTACAAAAGAACTGACACTCTAACTTTCTATGATTTGAACCTGTCCTGTGAGTCCAGTTTTAGATTCCGATGCTTCACTTCAGGTTTACTGTTTCACTTGGACCTTCTTATTGACGATGAAACACAGAATTTGCATCCGAATTTAATACAAAAGTCACAATGCCGACTTAAGTACAAGCGGACTGACACTCTAACTCTCTATGATTTGAACCTCTCCTGTGAGTCCAGTTTTAGATTCCGATGCTTCACTTCAGGTTTACTGTATCCCTTGGACCTCCTTATTGACGATGAAACACAGAAATTGCATCCGAATTAATACAAAAGGCACAATGCCGACTTAAGTACAAGAGGACTGACACTCTAACTTTCTATGATTTGAATCTCTCCTGTGAGTCCAGTTTTAGATTCCGATGCTTCACTTCAGGTTAACTGTATCCCTGGGACCTTCGTATTGACGATGAAACACAGAAATTGCATCCGAATTTAATACAAAAGGCACAATGCCGACTTAAGTACAAGAGGACTGGCACTCTAACTCTCTATGATTTGAACCTCTCCTGTGAGTCCAGTTATAGATTCCGATGCTTCACTTCAGGTTTACTGTATCACTTGGACCTTCTTATTGACGATGAAACACAGAAAGTGCATCCGAATTTAATACAAAAGGCACAATGCCGACTTAAGTACAAGAGGACTGACGCTCTAACTCTCTATGATTTGAACCCCTCCTGTGAGTCCAGTTTTAGATTCCGATGCTTCACTTCAGGTTTACTGTATCCCTTGGACCTTCTTATTGACGATGAAACACAGAAATTGCAACCAAATTTAATACAAAAGGCACAATGCCGACTTAAGTACAAGAGGACTGACACTCTAACTTTCTATGATCTGAACCTCTCCTGTGAGTCCAGTTTTAGATTCCGATGCTTCACTTCAGGTTTACTGTATCCCTGGGACCTTGTTATTGACGATGAAACACAGAAATTGCATCCGAATTTAATACTAAAGGCACAATGCCGACTTAAGTACAAGAGGACTGACACTCTAACTTTCTATGATTTGAACCTCTCCTGTGAGTCCCGTTTTAGATTCCGATGCTTCACCTCAGGTTTACTGTATCACTTGGACCTTGTTATTGACGATGAAACAGAGAAATTGCATCTGAACTTAATACAAAAGGCATAATGCTGACTTAAGTACAAGAGGACTGGCACTCTAACTCTCTATGATTTGAACCTCTCCTGTGAGTCCAGTTTTAGATTTCGATGGTTCACTTCAGGTGTACTGTATCCCTTGGACCTTCTTATTGACGATGGAACACAGAAATTGCATCCGAATTAATACAAAAGGCACAATGCCGACTTAAGTACAAGAGGACTGACACTCTAAATTTCTATGATTTTAATCTCTCCTGTGAGTCCAGTTTTAGATTCCGATGCTTCACTTCAGGTTTACTGTATCCCTTGGACCCTCTTATTGACGATGAAACACAGAAATTGCATCCGACTTGAATACAAAAGGCACAATGCCGACTTAAGTACAAGAGGACTGATACTCTCTTTCTATGATTTGAACCCCTCCTGTGAGTCCAGTTGTGGATTCCGATGCTGCACTTCAGGTTTACTGTATCCCTTGGACCTTCTTATTGACGATGAAACACAGAAATTGCATCCGATTTCAACATGAAAGGCACAATGCCGACTTAAGTACAAGAGGACTGACACTCTAACTTTCTATGATTTGAACTTCTCCTGTGAGTCCAGTTTTAAATTTCAATGCATCACTTCAGGTTACTGTATACCTTGGACCTTCCTATTGACGATAAAACACAGAAATTGCATCCGAATTTAATACAAAAGGCACAATGCCTACAAAAGTACAAAAGGACTGACACTATAACTTTCTATGATTTGAAAATCTCCTGTGAGTCCAGTTTTAGATTCCGATGCTTCACTTCAGGTTTACTGTATTCGTAAGACCTTGTTATTGACGATGAAACACAGAAATTGCATCCGAATTTAATACATAAGCACAATGCCGACTTAAGTACAAAAGGACTGACACTCTAACTTTCTATGATTTGAACCTCTCCGGTGAGTCCCGTTTTAGATTTCGATGCTTCACCTCAGGTTTACTGTATCCCTTGGACCTTCTTATTGACGATGAAACACAGAAATTGCATCCGAATTTAATACAAAAGGCATAATGCCGACTTATGTACAAGAGGACTGACATTCTAAGTCTCTATGATTTGAACCTCTCCTGTGAGTCCAGTATTAGATTCCGATGCTTCGCTTCAGGTAACTGTATCCCTTGGACCTTCTTATTGACGATGAAACACAGAAATTGCATCCGAATTTAGTACAAAAGGCACAGTGCCGACTTAGGTACAAGAGGACTGACACTCTAACTCTCTATGATTTGAACCTCTCCTGTGAGTCCAGTTATAGATTCAGATGCTTCACTTCAGGTTTACTGTATCACTTGGACCTTCTTATTGACGATGAAACACAGAAATTGCATCCGAATTTAATACAAAAGGCACAATGCCGACAAAAGTACAAAAGGACTGACACTCTAACTTTCTATGATTTGAACCTCTCCTGTGAGTCCAGTTTTAGATTCCGATGCTTCTTTTCAGGTTTACTGTATCCGTGAGACCTTGTTACTGACGATGAAACACAGAAATTGCATCCGAATTTAATACAAAAGCACAATGCCCACTTAAGTACAAAAGGACTGACACTCTAACTTTCTATGTTTTGAACCTCTAAGGTGAGTCCCGTTTTAGATTCCGATGCTTCACCTCAGGTTTACTGTATCCCTTGGACCTTCTTATTGACGATGAAACACAGAAATTGCATCCGAATTTAATACAAAAGGCATAATGCTGACTTATGTACAAGAGGACTGACATTCTAACTCTCTATGAATTGAACCTCTCCTGTGAGTCCAGTATTAGATTCCGATGCTTCCCTTCAGGTTAACTGTATCCCTTGGACCTTCTTATTGACGATCAAACACAGAAATTGCATCCGAATTTAATACAAAAGGCACAATGCCGACTTAAGTACAAGAGGACTGACGCTCTAACTCCCTATGATTTGAACCTCTCCTGTGAGTCCAGTTTTAGATTCCGATGCTTCACTTCAGGTTTACTGTATCCCTGGGACCTAGTTATTGACGATGAAACACAGAAATTGCATCCGAATGTAATACAAAAGGCACAATGCCGACTTAAGTACAAGAGGACTGACACTCAAACTTTCTATGATTTGAACCTCTCCTGTGAGTCCCGTTTTAGATTCCGATGCTTCACCTCACGTTTACTGTATCCCTTGGACCTTGTTATTGACGATGAAACAGAGAAGTTGCATCCGAACTTAATACAAAAGGCATGATGCCGACTTAAGTACAAGAGGACTGACACTCTCACTTTCTATGATTTGAACCCCTCCTGTGAGTCAAGTTTTAGATTCCGATGCTTCACTTTAGGTTTACTGTATCCCTTGGACTTTCTTATTGACGATGAAACACTGAAATTGCATCTGAATTTAATACAAATGGCACAATGCCGACTTAAGTACAAGAGGACTGACACTCTATGTTTCTATGCTTTGAACCTCTCCTCTGAGTCCAGTTTTAGATTCCGATGCTTCACTTCAGGTTTACTGTATCCCTTGGACCTTCGAATTGTTGATGAAACACAGAAATTGCATCCGAATTTAATACGAAAGGCACAATGCTGATTTAAGTACAAGAGGTCTGATATTCTAACATTCTATAAATTGAACCTCTCCTGTGAGTCCTGTTTTAGATTCCGATGCTTCACTTCAGTTTTATTGTATCGCTTGGACCTTCTTATTGACGATGAAACACAGAAATTGCATTCGAATTTAATACAAAAGGCACAATGCCGAGTTAAGTACAAGAATACTGACACTCTAACTTTCTATGATTTGAACCTCTCCTGTTAGCCCAGTTTTAGATTCCGATGCTTCGCTTCATGTTTACTGTATCCCTTGGACCTTCTTATTAACTATGAAACACAGAAATTCCATCGGAATTAAATACTAAAGGCGCAATGCCGACTTCAGTACAACAGGACTGACACTCTAACTTTCTATGATTTGAACCTCTGCTGTGAGTCCTGTTTTAGATTCCGATGCTTCACTTCAGGTTTACTGCATCCCTTGGACCGTCTTATTAACGATGAAACACAGAAATTCCATCGGACTTTATACAAAAGGCACAATGCCGACTTAAGTACAAGAGGACTGACACTCTAACTTTCTATGATTTGAACCCCTCCTGTGAGTCCAGTTTTAGATTCCGATGCTTCACTTTAGGTTTACTGTATCCCTTGGACCTTCTTATCGACGATGAAATACAGAAATTGCATCCGAATTTAATACAAAAGGCACAATGCCAACTTAAGTACAAGGGACTGACACTCTAACTTACTATGATTTGAACCTCTCCTTTGAATCCAGTTTTAGATTCCGATGCTTCACTTCAGGCTTACTGTATCCCTTGGACCTTCTTATTGACGATGAAACACAGATATTGCTTCCGAATTTAATACAAAGGGTACAATGCCGACTTAGGTACAAGAGGACTGACACTCTAACTTTCTATGATTTGAACCCCTCGTGTGAGTCCAGTTTTAGTTTCCGATGCATCACTTCAGGTTAACTGTATCCCTTGGACCTTCTTATTGACGATGAAACACAGAAATTGCATCCGAATTTAATACAAAAGGCACAATGCCGACTTAAGTACAAGAGGACTGACACTCTCACTTTCTATGATTTGAACCTCTCCTGTGAGTCCAGTTTTAGATTCCGATGTTTAACTTCCGGTTTACTGTATCCCTTGGACCTTCTTATTGACGATGAAACACAGAAATTGCATCCGAATTTAATACAAAAGGCACAATGCCGACTTAAGTACAAGAGGACTGACACTCTAATTTTCTATGATTTGAACCTGTCCTGTGAGTACAGTTTTTGATTCCGATGCTTGACTTCAGGTTTGCTGTATCACTTGGACCTTCTTATTGACGATGAAACACAGAAATTGCATCCGAGTTTAATACAAAAGTCACAATGCCGACTTAAGTACAAGAGGACTGACACTCTAACTCTCTATGATTTGAACCTCTCCTGTGAGTCCAGTTTAAGATTCCGATGCTTCACTTCAGGTTAACTGTATCCCTTGGACCTTCGTATTGACGATGAAACACAGAAATTGCATCTGAATTAAATACAAAAGGCACAATGCCGACTTAAGTACAAGAGGACTGATACTCTAACTTTCTATGACTTGAACCTCTCCTGTGAGTCCAGTTGTAGATTCCGGTGCTTCACTTCAGGTTTACTGTATCTCTTGGACCTTCTTATTGACGATGAAACACAGAAACTGCATCCGATTTTAACACGAAAGGCACAATGCCGACTTAAGTACAAGAGGACTGACACTCTAACGTTCTATGATTTGAACTTCTCCTGTGAGTCCAGTTTTAAATTTCAATGCATCACTTCAGGTTACTGTATACCTTGGACCTTCCTATTGACGATAAAACACAGAAATTGCATCCGAATTTAATACAAAAGGCACAATGCCGACAAAAGTACAAAAGGACTGACACTCTAACTTTCTATGATTTGAACCTCTCCTGTGAGTCCAGTTTTAGATTCCGATGCTTCACTTCAGGTTTACTGTATCCGTAAGACCTTGTTATTGACGATGAAACACAGAAATTGCATCCGAATTTAATACAAAAGCACAATGCAGACTTAAGTACAAAAGAACTGACACTCTAACTTTCTATGATTTGAACCTGTCCTGTGAGTCCAGTTTTAGATTCCGATGCTTCACTTCAGGTTTACTGTTTCACTTGGACTTTCTTATTGACGATGAAACACAGAATTTGCATCCGAATTTAATACAAAAGTCACAATGCCGACTTAAGTACAAGCGGACTGACACTCTAACTCTCTATGATTTGAACCTCTCCTGTGAGTCCAGTTTTAGATTCCGATGGTTCACTTCAGGTTTACTGTATCCCTTGGACCTCCTTATTGACGATGAAACACAGAAATTGCATCCGAATTAATACAAAAGGCACAATGCCGACTTAAGTACAAGAGGACTGACACTCTAACTTTCTATGATTTGAATCTCTCCTGTGAGTCCAGTTTTAGATTCCGATGCTTCACTTCAGGTTAACTGTATCCCTGGGACCTTCGTATTGACGATGAAACACAGAAATTGCATCCGAATTTAATACAAAAGGCACAATGCCGACTTAAGTACAAGAGGACGTGCACTCTAACTCTCTATGATTTGAACCTCTCCTGTGAGTCCAGTTATAGATTCCGATGCTTCACTTCAGGTTTACTGTATCACTTGGACCTTCTTATTGACGATGAAACACAGAAATTGCATCCGAATTTAATACAAAAGGCACAATGCCGACTTAAGTACAAGAGGACTGACGCTCTAACTCTCTATGATTTGAACCCCTCCTGTGAGTCCAGTTTTAGATTCCGATGCTTCACTTCAGGTTTACTGTATCCCTTGGACCTTCTTATTGACGATGAAACACAGAAATTGCAACCAAATTTAATACAAAAGGCACAATGCCGACTTAAGTACAAGAGGACTGACACTCTAACTTTCTATGATCTGAACCTCTCCTGTGAGTCCAGTTTTAGATTCCGATGCTTCACTTCAGGTTTACTGTATCCCTGGGACCTTGTTATTGACGATGAAACACAGAAATTGCATCCGAATTTAATACAAAAGGCACAATGCCGACTTAAGTACAAGAGGACTGACACTCTAACTTTCTATGATTTGAACCTCTCCTGTGAGTCCCGTTTTAGATTCCGATGCTTCACCTCAGGTTTACTGTATCACTTGGACCTTGTTATTGACGATGAAACAGAGAAATTGCATCTGAACTTAATACAAAAGGCATAATGCTGACTTAAGTACAAGAGGACTGGCACTCTAACTCTCTATGATTTGAACCTCTCCTGTGAGTCCAGTTTTAGATTCCGATGGTTCACTTCAGGTGTACTGTATCCCTTGGACCTGCTTATTGACGATGAAACACAGAAATTGCATCCGAATTAATACAAAAGGCACAATGCCGACTTAAGTACAAGAGGACTGACACTCTAAATTTCTATGATTTTAATCTCTCCTGTGAGTCCAGTTTTAGATTCCGATGCTTCACTTCAGGTTTACTGTATCCCTTGGACCTTCTTATTGACGATGAAACACAGAAATTGCATCCGAATTGAATACAAAAGGCACAATGCCGACTTAAGTACAAGAGGACTGATACTCTCTTTCTATGATTTGAACCCCTCCTGTGAGTCCAGTTGTGGATTCCGATGCTGCACTTCAGGTTTACTGTATCCCTTGGACCTTCTTATTGACGATGACACACAGAAATTGCATCCGATTTCAACACGAAAGGCACAATGCCGACTTAAGTACAAGAGGACTGACACTCTAACTTTCTATGATTTGAACTTCTCCTGTGAGTCCAGTTTTAAATTTCAATGCATCACTTCAGGTTACTGTAGACCTTGGACCTTCCTATTGACGATAAAACACAGAAATTGCATCCGAATTTAATACAAAAGGCACAATGCCTACAAAAGTACAAAAGGACTGACACTATAACTTTCTATGATTTGAAAATCTCCTGTGAGTCCAGTTTTAGATTCCGATGCTTCACTTCAGGTTTCCTGTATTCGTAAGACCTTGTTATTGACGATGAAACACAGAAATTGCATCCGAATTTAATACATAAGCACAATGCCGACTTAAGTACAAAAGGACTGACACTCTAACTTACTATGATTTGAACCTCTCCTTTGAATCCAGTTTTAGATTCCGATGCTTCACTTCAGGCTTACTGTATCCCTTGGACCTTCTTATTGACGATGAAACACAGATATTGCTTCCGAATTTAATACAAAGGGTACAATGCCGACTTAGGTACAAGAGGACTGACACTCTAACTTTCTATGATTTGAACCCCTCGTGTGAGTCCAGTTTTAGTTTCCGATGCATCACTTCAGGTTAACTGTATCCCTTGGACCTTCTTATTGACGATGAAACACAGAAATTGCATCCGAATTTAATACAAAAGGCACAATGCCGACTTAAGTACAAGAGGACTGACACTCTCACTTTCTATGATTTGAACCTCTCCTGTGAGTCCAGTTTTAGATTCCGATGTTTAACTTCCGGTTTACTGTATCCCTTGGACCTTCTTATTGACGATGAAACACAGAAATTGCATCCGAATTTAATACAAAAGGCACAATGCCGACTTATGTACAAGAGGACTGACACTCTAATTTTCTATGATTTGAACCTGTCCTGTGAGTACAGTTTTTGATTCCGATGCTTCACTTCAGGTTTGCTGTATCACTTGGACCTTCTTATTGACGATGAAACACAGAAATTGCATCCGAGTTTAATACAAAAGTCACAATGCCGACTTAAGTACAAGAGGACTGACACTCTAACTCTCAATGATTTGAACCTCTCCTGTGAGTCCAGTTTAAGATTCCGATGCTTCACTTCAGGTTAACTGTATCCCTTGGACCTTCGTATTGACGATGAAACACAGAAATTGCATCTGAATTAAATACAAAAGGCACAATGCCGACTTAAGTACAAGAGGACTGATACTCTAACTTTCTATGATTTGAACCTCTCCTGTGAGTCCAGTTGTAGATTCCGGTGCTTCACTTCAGGTTTACTGTATCTCTTGGACCTTCTTATTGACGATGAAACACAGAAACTGCATCCGATTTTAACACGAAAGGCACAATGCCGACTTAAGTACAAGAGGACTGACACTCTAACGTTCTATGATTTGAACTTCTCCTGTGAGTCCAGTTTTAAATTTCAATGCATCACTTCAGGTTACTGTATACCTTGGACCTTCCTATTGACGATAAAACACAGAAATTGCATCCGAATTTAATACAAAAGGCACAATGCCGACAAAAGTACAAGAGGACTGACACTCTAACTTTCTATGATTTGAACCTCTCCTGTGAGTCCAGTTTTAGATTCCGATGCTTCACTTCAGGTTTACTGTATCCGTAAGACCTTGTTATTGACGATGAAACACAGAAATTGCATCCGAATTTAATACAAAAGCACAATGCAGACTTAAGTACAAAAGAACTGACACTCTAACTTTCTATGATTTGAACCTGTCCTGTGAGTCCAGTTTTAGATTCCGATGCTTCACTTCAGGTTTACTGTTTCACTTGGACCTTCTTATTGACGATGAAACACAGAATTTGCATCCGAATTTAATACAAAAGTCACAATGCCGACTTAAGTACAAGCGGACTGACACTCTAACTCTCTATGATTTGAACCTCTCCTGTGAGTCCAGTTTTAGATTCCGATGCTTCACTTCAGGTTTACTGTATCCCTTGGACCTCCTTATTGACGATGAAACACAGAAATTGCATCCGAATTAATACAAAATGCACAATGCCGACTTAAGTACAAGAGGACTGACACTCTAACTTTCTATGATTTGAATCTCTCCTGTGAGTCCAGTTTTAGATTCCGATGCTTCACTTCAGGTTAACTGTATCCCTGGGACCTTCGTATTGACGATGAAACACAGAAATTGCATCCGAATTTAATACAAAAGGCACAATGCCGACTTAAGTACAAGAGGACTGGCACTCTAACTCTCTATGATTTGAACCTCTCCTGTGAGTCCAGTTATAGATTCCGATGCTTCACTTCAGGTTTACTGTATCACTTGGACCTTCTTATTGACGATGAAACACAGAAATTGCATCCGAATTTAATACAAAAGGCACAATGCCGACTTAAGTACAAGAGGACTGACGCTCTAACTCTCTATGATTTGAACCCCTCCTGTGAGTCCAGTTTTAGATTCCGATGCTTCACTTCAGGTTTACTGTATCCCTTGGACCTTCTTATTGACGATGAAACACAGAAATTGCAACCAAATTTAATACAAAAGGCACAATGCCGACTTAAGTACAAGAGGACTGACACTCTAACTTTCTATGATCTGAACCTCTCCTGTGAGTCCAGTTTTAGATTCCGATGCTTCACTTCAGGTTTACTGTATCCCTGGGACCTTGTTATTTACGATGAAACACAGAAATTGCATCCGAATTTAATACAAAAGGCACAATGCCGACTTAAGTACAAGAGGACTGACACTCTAACTTTCTATGATTTGAACCTCTCCTGTGAGTCCCGTTTTAGATTCCGATGCTTCACCTCAGGTTTACTGTATCACTTGGACCTTGTTATTGACGATGAAACAGAGAAATTGCATCTGAACTTAATACAAAAGGCATAATGCTGACTTAAGTACAAGAGGACTGGCACTCTAACTCTCTATGATTTGAACCTCTCCTGTGAGTCCAGTTTTAGATTCCGATGGTTCACTTCAGGTGTACTGTATCCCTTGGACCTGCTTATTGACGATGAAACACAGAAATTGCATCCGAATTAATACAAAAGGCACAATGCCGACTTAAGTACAAGAGGACTGACACTCTAAATTTCTATGATTTTAATCTCTCCTGTGAGTCCAGTTTTAGATTCCGATGCTTCACTTCAGGTTTACTGTATCCCTTGGACCTTCTTATTGACGATGAAACACAGAATTTGCATCCCAATTGAATACAAAAGGCACAATGCCGACTTAAGTACAAGAGGACTGATACTCTCTTTCTATGATTTGAACCCCTCCTGTGAGTCCAGTTGTGGATTCCGATGCTGCAATTCAGGTTTACTGGATCCCTTGGACCTTCTTATTGACGATGAAACACAGAAATTGCATCCGATTTCAACACGAAAGGCACAATGCCGACTTAAGTACAAGAGGACTGACACTCTAACTTTCTATGATTTGAACTTCTCCTGTGAGTCCAGTTTTAAATTTCAATGCATCACTTCAGGTTACTGTATACCTTGGACCTTCCTATTGACGATAAAACACAGAAATTGCATCCGAATTTAATACAAAAGGCACAATGCCTACAAAAGTACAAAAGGACTGACACTATAACTTTCTATGATTTGAAAATCTCCTGTGAGTCCAGTTTTAGATTACGATGCTTCACTTCAGGTTTACTGTATTCGTAAGACCTTGTTATTGACGATGAAACACAGAAATTGCATCCGAATTTAATACATAAGCACAATGCCGACTTAAGTACAAAAGGACTGACACTCTAACTTTCTATGATTTGAACCTCTCCGGTGAGTCCCGTTTTAGATTTCGATGCTTCACCTCAGGTTTACTGTATCCCTTGGACCTTCTTATTGACGATGAAACACAGAAATTGCATCCGAATTTAATACAAAAGGCATAATGCCGACTTATGTACAAGAGGACTGACATTCTAAGTCTCTATGATTTGAACCTCTCCTGTGAGTCCAGTATTAGATTCCGATGCTTCGCTTCAGGTTAACTGTATCCCTTGGACCTTCTTATTGACGATGAAACACAGAAATTGCATCCGAATTTAATACAAAAGGCACAGTGCCGACTTAGGTACAAGAGGACTGACACTCTAACTCTCTATGATTTGAACCTCTCCTGTGAGTCCAGTTATAGATTCAGATGCTTCACTTCAGGTTTACTGTATCACTTGGACCTTCTTATTGACGATGAAACACAGAAATTGCATCCGAATTTAATACAAAAGGCACAATGCCGACAAAAGTACAAAAGGACTGACACTCTAACTTTCTATGATTTGAACCTCTCCTGTGAGTCCAGTTTTAGATTCCGATGCTTCTTTTCAGGTTTACTGTATCCGTGAGACCTTGTTACTGACGATGAAACACAGAAATTGCATCCGAATTTAATACAAAAGCACAATGCCCACTTAAGTACAAAAGGACTGACACTCTAACTTTCTATGTTTTGAACCTCTAAGGTGAGTCCCGTTTTAGATTCCGATGCTTCACCTCAGGTTTACTGTATCACTTGGACCTTCTTATTGACGATGAAACACCGAAATTGCATCCGAATTCAATACAAAAGGCAAAATGCCGACTTAAGTACAAGAGGATTGACATTCTAACTCTCTATGATTTGAATCTTTTAGGTTCCGAAGCTTCACTTCAGGTTTACTGTATCCCTTGAACCTTCTTATTGACGAAGAAACACAGAAATTGCATCCGATTTAATACAAAAGGCACAATGCCTACTTACGTACTAGAGGACTGACACTCTAACTTTCTATGATTTGAACCCCTCCTGTAAGTCCAGTTATAGATTCCGATGCTTCAGGTGTACTGTATCCCTTGAACCTTCTTATTGACGATGTAACACAGAAATTGCATCCGATTTAATACAAAAGGCACAATGCCTACTTAAGTACAAGAGGACTGACACTCTAACTTTCTATGATTTGAACCCCTCCTGTGAGTCAAGTTTTAGATTCCGATGCTTCACTTTAGGTTTACTGTATCCCTTGGACCTTCTTATTGACGATGAAACACTGAAATTGCATCTGAATTTAATACAAATGGCACAATGCCGACTTAAGTATTAGAGGACTGACACTCTAACTTTCTATGCTTTGAACCTCTCCTCTGAGTCCAGTTTTAGATTCCGATGCTTCACTTCAGGTTTACTGTATCCCTTGGACCTTCGAATTGTCGATGAAACACAGAAATTGCATCCGAATTTAATACGAAAGGCACAATGCTGACTTAAGTACAAGAGGTCTGATATTCTAACATTCTATAAATTGAACCTCTCCTGTGAGTCCTGTTTTAGATTCCGATCCTTCACTTCAGTTTTATTGTATCGCTTGGACCTTCTTATTGACGATGAAACACAGAAATTGCATTCGAATTTAATACAAAAGGCACAATGCCGAGTTAAGTACAAGAATACTGACACTCTAACTTTCTATGATTTGAACCTCTCCTGTTAGCCCAGTTTTAGATTCCGATGCTTCGCTTCATGTTTACTGTATCCCTTGGACCTTCTTATTAACTATGAAACACAGAAATTCCATCGGAATTAAATACTAAAGGCGCAATGCCGACTTCAGTACAACAGGACTGACACTCTAACTTTCTATGATTTGAACCTCTCCTGTGAGTCCCGTTTTAGATTCCGATGCTTCACCTCAGGTTTACTGTATCACTTGGACCTTGTTATTGACAATGAAACAGAGAAATTGCATCTGAACTTAATACAAAAGGCATAATGCTGACTTAAGTACAAGAGGACTGGCACTCTAACTCTCTATGATTTGAACCTCTCCTGTGAGTCCAGTTTTAGATTCCGATGGTTCACTTCAGGTGTACTGTATCCCTTGGACCTTCTTATTGACGATGAAACACAGAAATTGCATCCGAATTAATACAAAAGGCACAATGCCGACTTAAGTACAAGAGGACTGACACTCTAAATTTCTATGATTTTAATCTCTCCTGTGAGTCCAGTTTTAGATTCCGATGCTTCACTTCAGGTTTACTGTATCCCTTGGACCTTCTTATTGACGATGAAACACAGAAATTGCATCCGAATTGAATAAAAAAGGCACAATGCCGACTTAAGTACAAGAGGACTGATACTCTCTTTCTATGATTTGAACCCCTCCTGTGAGTCCAGTTGTGGATTCCGATGCTGCACTTCAGGTTTACTGTATCCCTTGGACCTTCTTATTGACGATGAAACACAGAAATTGCATCCTAATTTAATACAAAAGCACAATGCCGACTTAAGTACAAAAGGACTGACACTCTAACTTTCTATGTTTTGAACCTCTAAGGTGAGTCCCGTTTTAGATTCCGATGCTTCACCTCAGGTTTACTGTATCCCTTGGACCTTCTTATTGACGATGAAACACAGAAATTGCATCCGAATTTAATACAAAAGGCATAATGCTGACTTATGTACAAGAGGACTGACATTCTAACTCTCTATGAATTGAACCTCTCCTGTGAGTCCAGTATTAGATTCCGATGCTTCACTTCAGGTTAACTGTTTCCCTTGGACCTTCTTATTGACGATGAAACACAGAAATTGCATCCGAATTTAATACAAAAGGCACAATGCCGACTTAAGTACAAGAGGACTGACGCTCTAACTCCCTATGATTTGAACCTCTCCTGTGAGTCCAGTTTTAGATTCCGATGCTTCACTTCAGGTTTACTGTATCCCTGGGACCTAGTTATTGACGATGAAACACAGAAATTGCATCCGAATGTAATACAAAAGGCACAATGCCGACTTAAGTACAAGAGGACTGACACTCAAACTTTCTATGATTTGAACCTCTCCGGTGAGTCCCGTTTTAGATTCCGATGCTTCACCTCAGGTTTACTGTATCCCTTGGACCTTGTTATTGACGATGAAACAGAGAAGTTGCATCCGAACTTAATACAAAAGGCATGATGCCGACTTAAGTACAAGAGGACTGACACTCTAACTCTCTATGATTTGAACCTCTCCTGTGAGTCCAGTTTTAGATTCCGATGTTTAACTTCAGGTTTACTGTATCCCTTGGACCTTCTTATTGACGATGAAACACAGAAATTGCATCCGAATTTAATACAAAAAGCACAATGCCGACTTAAGTACAAGAGGACTGACACTCTAACTCTCTATGATTTGAACCTCTCCTGTGAGTCCAGTTTTAGATTCCGATGGTTCACTTCAGGTTTACTGTATCCCTTGAACCTTCTTATTGACGATGAAACACAGAAATTGCATCCGAATTAATACAAAAGGCACAATGCCGACTTAAGTACAAGAGGACTGACACTCTAACATTCTATGATTTGAATCTCTCCTGTGAGTCCAGTTTTAGATTCCGATGCTTCACTTCAGGTTTACTGTATCCCTTGGAACCTCTTGTTGACGATGAAACACAGAAATTGCATCCGAATTAAATACAAAAGGCACAATGCCGACTGAAGTACAAGAGGACTGACACTCTAACTTTCTATGATCTGAACCTCTCCTGTGAGTCCAGTTTTAGATTCCGGTGCTTCACTTCAGGTTTACTGTATCCCTGGGACCTTGTTATTGACGATGAAACACAGAAATTCCATCCGAATTTAATACAAAAGGCACAATGCCGACTTAAGTACAAGAGGACTGACACTCTAACTCTCTATGATTTGAACCTCTCCTGTGAGTCCAGTTTTAGATTCCGATGGTTCACTTCAGGTTTACTGTATCCCTTGGACATTCTTATTGACGATGAAACACAGAAATTGCATCCGAATTAATACAGAAGGCACAATGCCGACTTAAGTACAAGAGGACTGACACTGTAAATTTCTATGATTTGAATCTCTCCTGTGAGTCCAGTTTTAGATTCCGATGCTTCACTTCAGGTTTACTGTATCCCTTGGACATTCTTATTGACGATGAAACACAGAAATTGCATCCGAATTGAATACAAAAGGCACAATGCCGACTTAAGTACAAGAGGACTGATACTCTAACTTTCTATGATTTGAACCCCTCCTGTGAGTCCAGTTGTAGATTCCGATGCTTCACTTCAGGTTTACTGTATCCCTTGGACCTTCTTATTGACGATGAAACACAGAAATTGCATCTGATTTTAGCACGAAAGGCACAATGCCGACTTAAGTACAGGAGGACTGACACTCTAACTTTCTATGATTTGAACTTCTCCTGTGAGTCCAGTTTTAAATTTCAATGCATCACTTCAGGTTACTATATACCTTGGACCTTCCTATTGACGATAAAACACAGAAATTGCATCCGAATTTGATACAAAAGGCACAATGCCTACAAAAGTACAAAAGGACTGACACTATAACTTTCTATGATTTGAAAATCTCCTGTGAGTCCAGTTTTAGATTCCGATGCTTCACTTCAGGGTTACTGTATCCGTAAGACCTTGTTATTGACGATGAAACACAGAAATTGCATCCGAATTTAATACAAAAGCACAATGCCGACTTAAGTACAAAAGGACTGACACACTAACTTTCTATGATTTGAACCTCTCCGGTGAGTCCCGTTTTATATTTCGATGCTTCACCTTAGGTTTACTGTATCCCTTGGACCTTCTTATTGACGATGAAACACAGAAATTGCATCCGAATTTAATACAAAAGGCATAATGCCGACTTATGTACAAGAGGACTGACATTCTAACTCTCTATGATTTGAACTTCTCCTGTGAGTCCAGTATTAGATTCCGATGCTTCACTTCAGGTTAACTGTATCCCTTGGACCTTCTTATTGACGTTGAAACACAGAAATTGCATCCGAATTTAATACAAAAGGCACAATGCCGACTTAGGTACAAGAGGACTGACACTCTAACTCTCTATGATTTGAACCTCTCCTGTGAGTCCAGTTATAGATTCAGAAGCTTCACTTCAGGTTTACTGTATCACTTGGACCTTCTTATTGACGATGAAACACAGAAATTGCATCCGAATTTAATACAAAAGGCACAATGCCTGCAAAAGTACAAAAGGACTGACACTATAACTTTCTATGATTTGAACCTCTCCTGTGAGTCCAGTTTTAGATTTCGATGCTTCTTTTCAGGTTTACTGTATCCGTGAGACCTTGTTACTGACGATGAAACACAGAAATTGCATCCGAATTTAATACAAAAGCACAATGCCGACTTAAGTACAAAAGGACTGACACTCTAACTTTCTATGTTTTGAACCTCTCCGGTGAGTCCCGTTTTAGATTCCGATGCTTCACCTCAGGTTTACTGTATCCCTTGGACCTTGTTATTGACGATGAAACAGAGAAGTTGCATCCGAACTTAATACAAAAGGCATGATGCCGACTTAAGTACTAGAGGACTGACACTCTAACTCTCTATGATTTGAACCTCTCCTTTGAGTCCAGTTTTAGATTCCGATGTTTAACTTCAAATTTACTGTATCCCTTGGACCTTCTTATTGACGATGAAACACAGAAATTGCATCCGAATTTAATACAAAATGCACAATGCCGACTTCAGTACAAGAGGACTGACACTCTAATTTTCTATGATTTGAACCTGTCCTGTGAGTCCAGTTTTAGATTCCGATGCTTCACTTCTGGTTTACTGTATCACTTGGACCTTCTTATTGATGATGAAACACAGAAACTGCATCCGAATTTAATACAAAAGTCACAATGCCGACTTATATACAAGAGGACTGACACTCTAACTCTCTATGATTTGAACCTCTCCTGTGAGTACAGTTTTAGATTCCGATGGTTCACATCAGGTTTACTGTATCCCTTGGAACTTCTTATTGACGATGAAACACAGAAATTGCATCCGAATTAATACAAAAGGCACAATGCCGACTTAAGTACAAGAGGACTGACACTCTAACATTCTATGATTTGAATCTCTCCTGTGAGTCCAGTTTTAGATTCCGATGCTTCACTTCAGGTTTATTGTATCCCTTGGAACCTCTTGTTGACGATGAAACACAGAAATTGCATCCGAATTAAATACAAAAGGCACAATGCCGACTTAAGTACAAGAGGACTGATACTCTAACTTTCTATGATTTGAACCCCTCCTGTGAGTCCAGTTATAGATTCCGATGCTTCACTTCAGGTTTACTGTATCCCTTGGACCTTCTTATTGACGATGAAACACAGAAATTGCATCCGATTTTAACACGAAAGGCACAATGCCGACTTAAGTACAAGAGGACCGACACTCTAACTTTCAATGATTTGAACACCTCCTGTGAGTCCAGTTTTAAATTTCGATGCATCACTTCAGGTTACTGTATACCTTGGACCTTCCTATTGACGATAAAACACAGAAATTGCATCCGAATTTAATACAAAAGGCACAATGCCGACAAAAGTACAAAAGGACTGACACTCTAACTTTCTATGATTCGAACCTCTCCTGTGATTCCAGTTTTAGATTCCGATGCTTCACTTCAGGTTTACTGTATCCGTGAGACCTTGTTATTGACGATGAAACACAGAAATTGCATCCGACTTTAATACAAAAGCACAATGCCGACTTAAGTACAAAAGGAGTGACAGTCTAACTTTCTATGATTTGAACCTATCCGGTGAGTCCCGTTTTAGATTTTGCTGCTTCACCTCAGGTTTTCTGTATCCCTTGGACCTTCTTATTGATGATGAAACACAGAAATTGCATCCGAATTTAATACAAAAGGCATAATGCCAACTTATGTACAAGAGGACTGACATTCTAACTCTCTATGATTTGAACCTCTCCTGTGAGTCCAGTATTAGATTCCGATGCTTCTCTTCAGGTTAACTGTATCCCTTGGACCTTCTTATTGACGATAAAACACAGCAATTGCATCCGAAATTAATACAAAAGGCTAAATGCCGACTGAAGTACAAGAGGACTTACACTCTACGTCACTATGATTTGAACCTCTCCTGTGAGTCCAGTTATAGATTCCGATGCTCCACTTCAGGTTTACTGTATCACTTGGACCTTCTTATTGACGATGAAACACAGAAATTGCATCCGAATTTAATACAAAAGGCACAATGCCGACTTGCGTACAAGGGGACTGACGCTCTAACTCTCTATGATTTGAACCTCTCCTGTGAGTCCAGTTTTAGATTCCGATGCTTCACTTCAGGTTTACTGTATCCCTTGCACCTTCTTATTGACGATGAAACACAGAAATTGCATCCGAATTTAATACAAAAGGCACAATGCCGACTTAAGTACAAGAGGACTGACACTGTAACTCTCTATGATTTGAACCTCTCCTGTGAGTCCAGTTTTAGTTTCCGATGCTTCACTTCAGGTTTACTATATCCCTTGGACCTTCTTATTGACGATAAAACACAGGAATTGCTACCGAATTTAATACAAAAGGCACAATGCCGACATAAGTACAAGAGGACTGACACTCTAACTTTATATGATTTTAACCTCTCCTGTGGCTCCAGTTTTGGATTCCGATGTTTAACTTCAGGTTTACTGTATCCCTTTTACCTTCTTATTGACGATGAAACACAGAAATGGTATCCGAATTTAATACAAAAGGAACAATGCCGACTTAAGTACAAGAGGACTGACACTCTAACTTTCTATGATTTGAATCTCTCCTGTGAGTCCAGTTTTAGATTCCGATGCTTCACTTCAGGTTTACTGTATACCTTGGACCTTCTTCTTGACGATGAAACACAGAAATTGCATCCGAATTAAATACAAAAGGCACAATGCCGACTTAAGTACAAGAGGACTGATACTCTATCTTTCTATGATTTGAACCCTCCTGTGATTCCAGTTATGGATTCCAATACTTCACTTTAGGCTTACTGTATCCCTTGGACCTTCTTATTGACGATGAAACACAGAAATTGCATCCGATTTTAACACTAAAGGCACAATGCCGGCTTAAGTACAAGAGGACTGACACTCTAACTTTCCATTATTTGAACTGCTCCTGTGAGTCCAGTTTTAAATTTCGATGCATCACTTCAGGTTACAGTATACCTTGGACCTTCCTATTGACGATAAAACACAGAAATTGCATCCGAATTTAATACAAAAGGCACAATGCCGACAAAAGTACAAAAGGACTGACACTCTAACTTTCTATGATTTGAACCTCTCCTGTGAGTCCAGTTTTAGATTCCGATGCTTCACTTCAGGTTTACTGTATCCGTGAGACCTTGTTATTGACGATGAAACCCAGAAATTGCATCCGAATTTAATACAAAAGCACAATGCCGACTTAAGTACAAAAGGACTGACACTCTAACTCTCTATGATATGAACATCTCCTTTGAGTCCAGTTTTAGATTCCGATGCTTCACTTCTGGTTTACTGTATCCCTAGGACCTTCTTATTGACGATGAAACACAGAAATTGCATCCGAATTTAATACAAAAGGCACAATGCCGACTTAAGTACAAGAGGACTGACACTCTAACTTTCTATGATTTGAATCTCTCCTGTGAGTCCAGTTTTAGATTCCGATGCTTCACCTCAGGTTTACTGTATCACTTGGACCTTGTTATTGACAATGAAACAGAGAAATTGCATCTGAACTTAATACAAAAGGCATAATGCTGACTTAAGTACAAGAGGACTGGCACTCTAACTCTCTATGATTTGAACCTCTCCTGTGAGTCCAGTTTTAGATTCCGATGGTTCACTTCAGGTGTACTGTATCCCTTGGACCTTCTTATTGACGATGAAACACAGAAATTGCATCCGAATTAATACAAAAGGCACAATGCCGACTTAAGTACAAGAGGACTGACACTCTAAATTTCTATGATTTTAATCTCTCCTGTGAGTCCAGTTTTAGATTCCGATGCTTCACTTCAGGTTTACTGTATCCCTTGGACCTTCTTATTGACGATGAAACACAGAAATTGCATCCGAATTGAATAAAAAAGGCACAATGCCGACTTAAGTACAAGAGGACTGATACTCTCTTTCTATGATTTGAACCCCTCCTGTGAGTCCAGTTGTGGATTCCGATGCTGCACTTCAGGTTTACTGTATCCCTTGGACCTTCTTATTGACGATGAAACACAGAAATTGCATCCGAATTAATACAAAAGGCACAATGCCGACTTAAGTACAAGAGGACTGACACTCTAAATTTCTATGAATTTAATCTCTCCTGTGAGTCCAGTTATAGATTCAGATGCTTCACTTCAGGTTTACTGTATCACTTGGACCTTCTTATTGACGATGAAACACAGAAATTGCATCCGAATTTAATACAAAAGGCACAATGCCGACAAAAGTACAAAAGGACTGACACTCTAACTTTCTATGATTTGAACCTCTCCTGTGAGTCCAGTTTTAGATTCCGATGCTTCTTTTCAGGTTTACTGTATCCGTGAGACCTTGTTACTGACGATGAAACACAGAAATTGCATCCGAATTTAATACAAAAGCACAATGCCGACTTAAGTACAAAAGGACTGACACTCTAACTTTCTATGTTTTGAACCTCTAAGGTGAGTCCCGTTTTAGATTCCGATGCTTCACCTCAGGTTTACTGTATCCCTTGGACCTTCTTATTGACGATGAAACACAGAAATTGCATCCGAATTTAATACAAAAGGCATAATGCTGACTTATGTACAAGAGGACTGACATTCTAACTCTCTATGAATTGAACCTCTCCTGTGAGTCCAGTATTAGATTCCGATGCTTCACTTCAGGTTAACTGTTTCCCTTGGACCTTCTTATTGACGATGAAACACAGAAATTGCATCCGAATTTAATACAAAAGGCACAATGCCGACTTAAGTACAAGAGGACTGACGCTCTAACTCCCTATGATTTGAACCTCTCCTGTGAGTCCAGTTTTAGATTCCGATGCTTCACTTCAGGTTTACTGTATCCCTGGGACCTAGTTATTGACGATGAAACACAGAAATTGCATCCGAATGTAATACAAAAGGCACAATGCCGACTTAAGTACAAGAGGACTGACACTCAAACTTTCTATGATTTGAACCTCTCCGGTGAGTCCCGTTTTAGATTCCGATGCTTCACCTCAGGTTTACTGTATCCCTTGGACCTTGTTATTGACGATGAAACAGAGAAGTTGCATCCGAACTTAATACAAAAGGCATGATGCCGACTTAAGTACAAGAGGACTGACACTCTAACTCTCTATGATTTGAACCTCTCCTGTGAGTCCAGTTTTAGATTCCGATGTTTAACTTCAGGTTTACTGTATCCCTTGGACCTTCTTATTGACGATGAAACACAGAAATTGCATCCGAATTTAATACAAAAAGCACAATGCCGACTTAAGTACAAGAGGACTGACACTCTAACTCTCTATGATTTGAACCTCTCCTGTGAGTCCAGTTTTAGATTCCGATGGTTCACTTCAGGTTTACTGTATCCCTTGAACCTTCTTATTGACGATGAAACACAGAAATTGCATCCGAATTAATACAAAAGGCACAATGCCGACTTAAGTACAAGAGGACTGACACTCTAACATTCTATGATTTGAATCTCTCCTGTGAGTCCAGTTTTAGATTCCGATGCTTCACTTCAGGTTTACTGTATCCCTTGGAACCTCTTGTTGACGATGAAACACAGAAATTGCATCCGAATTAAATACAAAAGGCACAATGCCGACTGAAGTACAAGAGGACTGACACTCTAACTTTCTATGATCTGAACCTCTCCTGTGAGTCCAGTTTTAGATTCCGGTGCTTCACTTCAGGTTTACTGTATCCCTGGGACCTTGTTATTGACGATGAAACACAGAAATTCCATCCGAATTTAATACAAAAGGCACAATGCCGACTTAAGTACAAGAGGACTGACACTCTAACTCTCTATGATTTGAACCTCTCCTGTGAGTCCAGTTTTAGATTCCGATGGTTCACTTCAGGTTTACTGTATCCCTTGGACATTCTTATTGACGATGAAACACAGAAATTGCATCCGAATTAATACAGAAGGCACAATGCCGACTTAAGTACAAGAGGACTGACACTGTAAATTTCTATGATTTGAATCTCTCCTGTGAGTCCAGTTTTAGATTCCGATGCTTCACTTCAGGTTTACTGTATCCCTTGGACCTTCTTATTGACGATGAAACACAGAAATTGCATCCGAATTGAATACAAAAGGCACAATGCCGACTTAAGTACAAGAGGACTGATACTCTAACTTTCTATGATTTGAACCCCTCCTGTGAGTCCAGTTGTAGATTCCGATGCTTCACTTCAGGTTTACTGTATCCCTTGGACCTTCTTATTGACGATGAAACACAGAAATTGCATCTGATTTTAGCACGAAAGGCACAATGCCGACTTAAGTACAGGAGGACTGACACTCTAACTTTCTATGATTTGAACTTCTCCTGTGAGTCCAGTTTTAAATTTCAATGCATCACTTCAGGTTACTATATACCTTGGACCTTCCTATTGACGATAAAACACAGAAATTGCATCCGAATTTGATACAAAAGGCACAATGCCTACAAAAGTACAAAAGGACTGACACTATAACTTTCTATGATTTGAAAATCTCCTGTGAGTCCAGTTTTAGATTCCGATGCTTCACTTCAGGGTTACTGTATCCGTAAGACCTTGTTATTGACGATGAAACACAGAAATTGCATCCGAATTTAATACAAAAGCACAATGCCGACTTAAGTACAAAAGGACTGACACACTAACTTTCTATGATTTGAACCTCTCCGGTGAGTCCCGTTTTATATTTCGATGCTTCACCTTAGGTTTACTGTATCCCTTGGACCTTCTTATTGACGATGAAACACAGAAATTGCATCCGAATTTAATACAAAAGGCATAATGCCGACTTATGTACAAGAGGACTGACATTCTAACTCTCTATGATTTGAACTTCTCCTGTGAGTCCAGTATTAGATTCCGATGCTTCACTTCAGGTTAACTGTATCCCTTGGACCTTCTTATTGACGTTGAAACACAGAAATTGCATCCGAATTTAATACAAAAGGCACAATGCCGACTTAGGTACAAGAGGACTGACACTCTAACTCTCTATGATTTGAACCTCTCCTGTGAGTCCAGTTATAGATTCAGAAGCTTCACTTCAGGTTTACTGTATCACTTGGACCTTCTTATTGACGATGAAACACAGAAATTGCATCCGAATTTAATACAAAAGGCACAATGCCTGCAAAAGTACAAAAGGACTGACACTATAACTTTCTATGATTTGAACCTCTCCTGTGAGTCCAGTTTTAGATTTCGATGCTTCTTTTCAGGTTTACTGTATCCGTGAGACCTTGTTACTGACGATGAAACACAGAAATTGCATCCGAATTTAATACAAAAGCACAATGCCGACTTAAGTACAAAAGGACTGACACTCTAACTTTCTATGTTTTGAACCTCTCCGGTGAGTCCCGTTTTAGATTCCGATGCTTCACCTCAGGTTTACTGTATCCTTTGGACCTTCTTATTGACGATGAAACACAGAAATTGCATCCGAATTTAATACAAAAGGCATAATGATGACTTATGTACAAGAGGCATGACATTCTAACTCTCTATGAATTGAACCTCTCCTGTGAGTCCAGTATTAGATTCCGATGCTTCACTTCAGGTTAACTGTATCCCTCGGACCTTCTTATTGTCGATGAAACACAGAAATTGCATCCGAATTTAATACAAAAGGCACAATGCTGACTTAAGTATAAGAGGACTGACACTCTAACTCTCTATGATTTGAACCTCTCCTGTGATTCCAGTTTTAGATTCCGATGCTTCACTTCAGGTTTACTGTATCCCTTGGACCTTGTTATTGACGATGAAACAGAGAAGTTGCATCCGAACTTAATACAAAAGGCATGATGCCGACTTAAGTACTAGAGGACTGACACTCTAACTCTCTATGATTTGAACCTCTCCTTTGAGTCCAGTTTTAGATTCCGATGTTTAACTTCAAATTTACTGTATCCCTTGGACCTTCTTATTACGATGAAACACAGAAATTGCATCCGAATTTAATACAAAATGCACAATGCCGACTTCAGTACAAGAGGACTGACACTCTAATTTTCTATGATTTGAACCTGTCCTGTGAGTCCAGTTTTAGATTCCGATGCTTCACTTCTGGTTTACTGTATCACTTGGACCTTCTTATTGATGATGAAACACAGAAACTGCATCCGAATTTAATACAAAAGTCACAATGCCGACTTATATACAAGAGGACTGACACTCTAACTCTCTATGATTTGAACCTCTCCTGTGAGTACAGTTTTAGATTCCGATGGTTCACATCAGGTTTACTGTATCCCTTGGAACTTCTTATTGACGATGAAACACAGAAATTGCATCCGAATTAATACAAAAGGCACAATGCCGACTTAAGTACAAGAGGACTGACACTCTAACATTCTATGATTTGAATCTCTCCTGTGAGTCCAGTTTTAGATTCCGATGCTTCACTTCAGGTTTATTGTATCCCTTGGAACCTCTTGTTGACGATGAAACACAGAAATTGCATCCGAATTAAATACAAAAGGCACAATGCCGACTTAAGTACAAGAGGACTGATACTCTAACTTTCTATGATTTGAACCCCTCCTGTGAGTCCAGTTATAGATTCCGATGCTTCACTTCAGGTTTACTGTATCCCTTGGACCTTCTTATTGACGATGAAACACAGAAATTGCATCCGATTTTAACACGAAAGGCACAATGCCGACTTAAGTACAAGAGGACCGACACTCTAACTTTCAATGATTTGAACACCTCCTGTGAGTCCAGTTTTAAATTTCGATGCATCACTTCAGGTTACTGTATACCTTGGACCTTCCTATTGACGATAAAACACAGAAATTGCATCCGAATTTAATACAAAAGGCACAATGCCGACAAAAGTACAAAAGGACTGACACTCTAACTTTCTATGATTCGAACCTCTCCTGTGATTCCAGTTTTAGATTCCGATGCTTCACTTCAGGTTTACTGTATCCGTGAGACCTTGTTATTGACGATGAAACACAGAAATTGCATCCGACTTTAATACAAAAGCACAATGCCGACTTAAGTACAAAAGGAGTGACAGTCTAACTTTCTATGATTTGAACCTATCCGGTGAGTCCCGTTTTAGATTTTGCTGCTTCACCTCAGGTTTTCTGTATCCCTTGGACCTTCTTATTGATGATGAAACACAGAAATTGCATCCGAATTTAATACAAAAGGCATAATGCCAACTTATGTACAAGAGGACTGACATTCTAACTCTCTATGATTTGAACCTCTCCTGTGAGTCCAGTATTAGATTCCGATGCTTCTCTTCAGGTTAACTGTATCCCTTGGACCTTCTTATTGACGATAAAACACAGAAATTGCATCCGAAATTAATACAAAAGGCTAAATGCCGACTGAAGTACAAGAGGACTTACACTCTACGTCACTATGATTTGAACCTCTCCTGTGAGTCCAGTTATAGATTCCGATGCTCCACTTCAGGTTTACTGTATCACTTGGACCTTCTTATTGACGATGAAACACAGAAATTGCATCCGAATTTAATACAAAAGGCACAATGCCGACTTGCGTACAAGGGGACTGACGCTCTAACTCTCTATGATTTGAACCTCTCCTGTGAGTCCAGTTTTAGATTCCGATGCTTCACTTCAGGTTTACTGTATCCCTTGCACCTTCTTATTGACGATGAAACACAGAAATTGCATCCGAATTTAATACAAAAGGCACAATGCCGACTTAAGTACAAGAGGACTGACACTGTAACTCTCTATGATTTGAACCTCTCCTGTGAGTCCAGTTTTAGTTTCCGATGCTTCACTTCAGGTTTACTATATCCCTTGGACCTTCTTATTGACGATAAAACACAGGAATTGCTACCGAATTTAATACAAAAGGCACAATGCCGACATAAGTACAAGAGGACTGACACTCTAACTTTATATGATTTTAACCTCTCCTGTGGCTCCAGTTTTGGATTCCGATGTTTAACTTCAGGTTTACTGTATCCCTTTTACCTTCTTATTGACGATGAAACACAGAAATGGTATCCGAATTTAATACAAAAGGAACAATGCCGACTTAAGTACAAGAGGACTGACACTCTAACTTTCTATGATTTGAATCTCTCCTGTGAGTCCAGTTTTAGATTCCGATGCTTCACTTCAGGTTTACTGTATACCTTGGACCTTCTTCTTGACGATGAAACACAGAAATTGCATCCGAATTAAATACAAAAGGCACAATGCCGACTTAAGTACAAGAGGACTGATACTCTATCTTTCTATGATTTGAACCCTCCTGTGATTCCAGTTATGGATTCCAATACTTCACTTTAGGCTTACTGTATCCCTTGGACCTTCTTATTGACGATGAAACACAGAAATTGCATCCGATTTTAACACTAAAGGCACAATGCCGGCTTAAGTACAAGAGGACTGACACTCTAACTTTCCATTATTTGAACTGCTCCTGTGAGTCCAGTTTTAAATTTCGATGCATCACTTCAGGTTACAGTATACCTTGGACCTTCCTATTGACGATAAAACACAGAAATTGCATCCGAATTTAATACAAAAGGCACAATGCCGACAAAAGTACAAAAGGACTGACACTCTAACTTTCTATGATTTGAACCTCTCCTGTGAGTCCAGTTTTAGATTCCGATGCTTCACTTCAGGTTTACTGTATCCGTGAGACCTTGTTATTGACGATGAAACCCAGAAATTGCATCCGAATTTAATACAAAAGCACAATGCCGACTTAAGTACAAAAGGACTGACACTCTAACTCTCTATGATATGAACATCTCCTTTGAGTCCAGTTTTAGATTCCGATGCTTCACTTCTGGTTTACTGTATCCCTAGGACCTTCTTATTGACGATGAAACACAGAAATTGCATCCGAATTTAATACAAAAGGCACAATGCCGACTTAAGTACAAGAGGACTGACACTCTAACTTTCTATGATTTGAATCTCTCCTGTGAGTCCAGTTTTAGATTCCGATGCTTCACTTCAGGTTTACTGTATCCCTTTGACCTTCTTATTGACGATGAAGCACAGAAATTGCATCCGAATTTAATACAAAAGGCACAATGCCGACTCAAGTACACGAGGACTGACACTCTAACTCTCTATGATTTGAACCTCTCCTGTGAGTCCAGTTTTAGATTGCGATGGTTCACTTCAGGTTTAATGTATCCCTTGGACCTTCGTATTGACGATGAAACACAGAACATGCATCCGAATTTAATACAAAAGCACAATGTTGACTTAAGTACAGGAGGACTGACACTCTAATTTTCTATGATTTGAACCTCTCCTGTGAGTCCCGTTTTAGATTACGATGCTTCACCTCAGGTTTACTGTATCCCCTGGACCTTCTTTGGACGATGAAACAAAGAAATTGCATCCGAATTTAATACAAAAAGCATAATGCTGACTTATATACAAGAGGACTGACACTCTAACTCTCTATGATTTGAACCTCTCCTGTGAGTCCAGTTTTAGATTCCGATGCTTCACAACAGGTTTACTGCATCCCTTGGACCTTCTTATTGACGATAAAACACAGAAATTGCATCCAAAGTTAATACAAAAGGCACAATGACGACTCATCTACAAGAAGACTGACACTCTAACTCTCTATGATTTGAACCTCTCCTTTGAGTCCAGTTTTAGATTCCGATGGTTCACTTCAGGTTTACTGTATCCCTTGGAACTTCTCATTGACGATGAAACACAGAACTTGCATCCGAATTTAATACAAAAGCACAATGTCGACTTAAGTACAGGAGGACTCACACTCTAATTTTCTATGATTTGAACCTCTCCTGTGAGTCCCGTTTTAGATTCCGATGCTTCACCTCAGGTTTAATGTATCCCTTGGACCTTCTATGGACGCTGAAACACAGTAATTGCATCCGAATTTAATACAAAAGGCATAATGCCGACTTATGTACAAGAGGACTGACACTCTAAATCTCTATGATTTGAACCTCTCCTGTGAGTCCAGTATTAGATTCCGATGCTTCACTTCAGGTTTACTGTATCGCTTGGACCTTCTTATTATTTATGAAACACAGAAATTGCATCCGAATTTAATTCAAAAGGCACTATGCCGACTTAAGTACAAGAGGACTGACACTCTAACTTTCTATGATTTGAAACTATCCTGTGAGTCAAGTTTTAGATTCCGATGCTTCACTTCAGGTTAACTGTATCCCCTGGACATTCTTATTGAAGATGAAACGCAGAAATTGCATCCGAATTTAATACAAAATGCACAATGCCGACTTAAGTACAAGAGGACTGACACTCTAACTTTCTATGATTTGAACCTCTCCTGTGAGACCAGTTTTAGATTCCATTGCTTCGCTTCAGGTTTACTGCATCCCTTGGACCTTCTTATTGACGATGAAACACTAAAATTGCATCCGAATTTAATACAAAATGCACAGTGCCGACTTAAGTACAAGAGGACTGACACTCTAACTTTCTATGATTTGAACCTCTCCCGTGAGTCCACTTTTAGATTCCGATGCTTCACTTCAGGTTTACTGTATCCCTTGGACCTTCTTATTGACGATGAAACACAAAAATTGCATCCGAATTTAATACAAAATGCACAATGCCGACTTAAGTACAAGAGGACTGACACTCTAACTTTCTATGATTTGAACCTCTCCTGTGAGTCCACTTTTAGATTCCGATGCTTCACTTCAGGTTTACTATATCCCTTCGACCTTCTTATTGACGATGAAACACAGAAATTGCATCCGAATATAATACAAAATGCACAATGCCGACTCAAGTACAAGAGGACTGACACTCTAACTTTCTATGATTTGGACCTCTCCTGTGAGTCCAGTTTTAGATTCCGATGCTTCACTTCAGGTTTACTGTATCCCTTGGACCATCTTATTGACGATGAAACACAGAAATTGCATCCGAATTTAATGCAAAAGGCACAATGCCGACTTAAGTACAAGAGGACTGACACTCTAAGTGTCTGTGATTTGAACCTCTCATGTGAGCCCAGTTTTAGATTCTGATGCTTCACTTCAGGTTTACCGTATCCCTTGGACCTTCTTATTGATGATGAAACACAGAAATTGCATCCGAATTTAATACAAAAGGCACATTGCCGACATAAGTACAAGACGACTGACACTCTAACTTTCTATGATGTGAACCTCTCCTGTTAGTCCAGCTTTAGATTCCGATGCTTCATTTCAGGTTTACTGTATTCCTTGGACATTCTTATTGACGATAAAACACAGAAATTGCAACCGAATTTAATACAAAAGGCACAAGGCCGACTTAAGTACAAGAGGAATGACATTCTGACTTTCTATGATTTGAACCTCTCCTGTGAGTCCAGTTTTAGATTCCGATGCTTCACTTCAGGTTTACTGTATCCCTTGAACCTTCTTGTTGACGATGAACCACAGAAATTGCAACCGAATTTAATACAATAAGCACAATGACGACTTAAGTACAAGAGGACTGACACTCTAACTCTCTATGATTTGAACCCCTCCTGTGAGTCCAGTTTTAGATTCCGATGCTTCACTTCAGGTTTACTGTACCCCTTGGACCTTCTTAATGACAATGAAACACAGAAATTGCATCCAAATTTAATACAAGAGCACAATGCCAACTTAAGTACAAGAGGACTGACACTGTAACTTTCTATGATTAGAACCTCTCCTGTGAGTCCAGTTTTAGATTCCGATGCTTCACTTCAGGTTTACTGTATCCCTTTGACCTTCTTATTGACGATGAAACACAGAAATTGCATCCGAATTTAATACAAAAGGCACAATGCCGACTTAAGTACAAGAGCAGTGACACTCTAACTTTCTATGATTTGTGCAACTGCTGTGAGTCCAGTTTCAGATTCCGTTGCTTCACTTCAGGTTTACTGTATCCCTTGGACCTTCTTATTGACGATAAAACACAGAATTTGCATCCGAATTTAATACAAAAGGCATAATGCCGACTTAAGTAAAAGAGGACTGACACTCTAACTCTCTATGATTTAAACCTCTCCTGTGAGTCCAGTTTTAGATTCCGATGCCTCACTTCAGGTTTACTGTATCCCTTGGACCTTCTTATTGACCATGAAATACAGAAATTGCATCCGAATTTAATACAAAAGGCACAGTGCCGACTTAAGTACACGGAGACTGACACTCTAACTATCTATGATTTGAACGTGTTCTGTGAGTCCAGTTTTCGATTCCGATGCTTCACTTCAGGTTTACTGTATCCCTTGGACTTTCTTATTGACGATGAAACACAGAAATTGCATCCAAATTTAACACAAAAGGCACAATGCCGACTTAAGTACAAGAGGACTGACACTCTAACTCTCTATGATTTGAACCCCTCCTGTGAGTCCAGTTTTAGATTCCGATGCTTCACTTCAGGTTAACTGTATCCCCTGGACATTCTTATTGACGATGAAACGCAGAAATTGCATCCGATTTGAATAAAAAAGGCACAATGACGACTTAAGTACAAGAGGACTGACACTCTAACTCTCTATGATTTGAACCCCTCCTGTGAGTCCAGTTTTTGATTCCGATGCTTCACTTCAGGTTTACCTTACCCCTTGCACCTTCTTAATGACAATGAAACACAGAAATTGCATCCAAATTTAATACAAAAGGCACAATGCCGACTTAAGTTCAAGAGGACTGACACCTTAACTTTCTATGATTAGAACCTCTCCTGTGAGTCCAGTTTTAGATTCCGATGCTTCATTTCAGGTTTACTGATTCCCTTTGACCTTCTTATTGACGATGAAACACAGAAATTGCATCCGAATTTAATACAAAAGGCACAATGCCGACTTAAGTACAAGAGCAGTGACACTCTAACTTTCTATGATTTGTACATCTGCTGTGAGTCCAGTCTTAGTTTCCGATGCCTCACTTCAGGTTTTCTGTATCCATTGGACCTTCTTATTGACGATGAAACACAGTAATTGCATCCGAATTTAATACAAAAGGCACAATGTCAACTTAAGTACAAGAGGACTGATGCTCTTACTCTCTATGACTTGAACCTCTCCTGTGAGTCCAGTTTTATATTCCGATGCTTCACTTCAAGTTTACTGTATCCCTTGGACCCTCTTACTGACGATGAAACACAGAAATGGCATCCGAATCTAATACAACATTCACGAAGCAGACATAAGTACAAGAGGACTGACACTATAACTCTCTACGATTTGGACCTCTCCTGTGAGTCCAGTTTTAGAATCCAATGCTTCACTTGAGGTTTACTGTATCCCTTGGACCTTCTTATTGACGATGAAACATAGAAATTGCATCCGAATTTAATACAAAAGGCACAATGCCGGCTTAAGTACAAGAGGACTGACACTCTAACTTTCTATGATGTGTGCATCTGCTGTGAGTCCAGTTTCAGATTCCGTTGCTTTACTTCAGGTTTACTGTATCCCTTGGACCTTATTATTGACGATGAAACACAGAATTTGCATCCGAATTTAATACAAAAGGCATAATGCCGACTTAAGTAAAAGAGGACTGACACTCTAACTCTCTATGATTTTAACCTCTCCTGTGAGTCCAGTTTTAGATTCCGATGCCTCACTTCAGGTTTACTGTATCCCTTGGACCTTCTTATTGACCATGAAACACAGAAATTGCATCCGAATTTAATACAAAAGTCACAATGCCGACTTAAGTACACGGAGACTGACACTCTAACTACCTATGATTTGAACGTGTTCTGTGAGTCCAGTTTTCGATTCCGATGCTTCACTTCAGGTTTACTGTATCCCTTGGACCTTCTTATTGACGATGAAACACAGAAATTGCATCCGAATATAATACAAAAGGCATAATGCCGACTTAAGTAAAAGAGGACTGACACTCTAACTCTCTATGATTTGAACCCCTCCTGTGAGTCCAGTTTTAGATTCCGATGCTTCACTTCAGGTTAACTGTATCCCCTGGACATTCTTATTGACGATGAAACGCAGAAATTGCATCCGATTTGAATAAAAAAGGCACAATGACGACTTAAGTACAAGAGGACTGACACTCTAACTCTCTATGATTTGAACCCCTCCTGTGAGTCCAGTTTTAGATTCCGATGCTTCACTTCAGGTTTACTGTACCCCTTGGACCTTCTTAATGACAATGAAACACAGAAATTGCATCCAAATTTAATACAAAAGGCACAATGCCGACTAAAGTTTAAGAGGACTGACACTGTAACTTTCTATGATTAGAACCTCTCCTGTGAGTCCAGTTTTAGATTCCGATGCTTCACTTCAGGTTTACTGTATCCCTTTGACCTTCTTATTGACGATGAAACACAGAAATTGCATCCGAATTTAATACAAAAGGCACAATGCCGACTTAAGTACAAGAGCAGTGACACTCTAACTTTCTATGATTTGTACATCTGCTGTGAGTCCAGTTTCAGATTCCGTTGCTTCACTTCAGGTTTACTGTTCCCCTTGGACCTTCTTATTGACGATGAAACACAGAAATTGCATCCGAATATAATACAAAAGGCATAATGCCGACTTAAGTAAAAGAGGACTGACACTCTAACTCTCTATGATTTAAACCTCTCCTGTGAGTCCAGGTTTAGATTCCGATGCCTCACTTCAGGTTTACTGTATCCCTTGGACCTTCTTATTGACCATGAAACACAGAAATTGCATCCGAATTTAATACAAAAGGCACAATGCCGACTTAAGTACACGGAGACTGACACTCTAACTATCTATGATTTGAACGTGTTCTGTGAGTCCAGTTTTCGATTCCGATGCTTCACTTCAGGTTTACTGTATCCCTTGGACCTTCTTATTGACGATGAAACACAGAAATTGCATCCAAATTTAACACAAAAGGCACAATGCCGACTTAAGTACAAGAGGACTGACACTCTAACTCTCTATGATTTGAACCCCTCCTGTGAGTCCAGTTTTAGATTCCGATGCTTCACTTCAGGTTTACTGTATCCCTTTGACCTTCTTATTGACGATGAAACATAGAAATTGCATCCGAATTCAATACAAAAGGCACAATGTCGACTTAAGTACAAGAGCAGTGACACTCTAACTTTCTATGATTTGTACATCTGCTGTGAGTCCAGTTTCAGATTCCGTTGCTTCACTTCAGGTTTACTGTATCCCTTGGACCTTCTTATTGACGATGAAACACAGAAATTGCATCCGAATTTGATACAAAAGGCACAATGCCGACATAAGTACAAGAGCACTGACAGTCTAACTTTGTATGATTTGAATCTCTCCTGTGAGTCCAGTCTTAGTTTCCGATGCTTCACTTCAGGTTTTCTGTATCCATTGGACCTTCTTATTGACGATGAAACACAGTAATTGCATCCGAATTCAATACAAAAGGCACAATGTCAACTTAAGTACAAGAGGACTGACGCTCTAACTCTCTATGACTTGAACCTCTCCTGTGAGTCCAGTTTTATATTCCGATGCTTCACTTCAAGTTTACTGTATCCCTTGCATCTTGTTACTGACGATGAAACACAGAAATGGCATCCGAATCTAATACAACATTCACGAAGCAGACTTAAGTACAAGAGGACTGACACACTAACTCTCTAGGATTTGAACCTCTCCTGTGAGTCCAGTTTTAGATTCCGATGCCTCACTTCAGGTTTACTGTATCCCTTGGACCTTCTTATTGACCATGAAACACAGAAATTGCATCCGAATTTAATACAAAAGGCACAATGCCGACTTAAGTACACGGAGACTGACACTCTAACTATCTATGATTTGAACGTGTTCTGTGAGTCCAGTTTTCGATTCCGATGCTTCACTTCAGGTTTACTGTATCCCTTGGACCTTCTTATTGACGATGAAACACAGAAATTGCATCCGAATATAATACAAAAGGCATAATGCCGACTTAAGTAAAAGAGGACTGACACTCTAACTCTCTATGATTTGAACCCCTCCTGTGAGTCCAGTTTTAGATTCCGATGCTTCACTTCAGGTTAACTGTATCCCCTGGACACTCTTATTGACGATGAAACGCAGAAATTGCATCCGATTTGAATAAAAAAGGCACAATGACGACTTAAGTACAAGAGGACTGACACTCTAACTCTCTATGATTTGAACCCCTCCTGTGAGTCCAGTTTTAGATTCCGATGCTTCACTTCAGGTTTACTGTACCCCTTGGACCTTCTTAATGACAATGAAAAACAGAAATTGCATCCAAATTTAATACAAAAGGCACAATGCCGACTTAAGTTCAAGAGGACTGACACTGTAACTTTCTGTGATTAGAACCTCTCCTGTGAGTCCAGTTTTAGATTCCGATGCTTCACTTCAGGTTTACTGTATCCCTTTGACCTTCTTATTGACGATGAAACACAGAAATTGCATCCGAATTTAATACAAAAGGCACAATGCCGACTTAAGTACAAGAGCAGTGACACTCTAACTTTCTATGATTTGTACATCTGCTGTGAGTCCAGTTTAAGATTCCGTTGCTTCACTTCAGGTTTACTGTATCCCTTGGACCTTCTTATTGACGATGAAACACAGAAATTGCATCCGAATATAATACAAAAGGCATAATGCCGACTTAGGTAAAAGAGGACTGACACTCTAACTCTCTATGATTTAAACCTCTCCTGTGAGTCCAGGTTTAGATTCCGATACCTCACTTCAGGTGTACTGTATCCCTTGGACCTTCTTATTGACCATGAAACACAGAAATTGCATCCGAATTTAATACAAAAGGCACAATGCCGACTTATGTACACGGAGACTGACACTCTAACTATCTATGATTTGAACGTGTTCTGTGAGTCCAGTTTTCGATTCCGATGCTTCACTTCAGGTTTACTGTATCCCTTGGACCTTCTTATTGACGATGAAACACAGAAATTGCATCCAAATTTAACACAAAAGGCACAATGCCGACTTAAGTACAAGAGGAATGACACTCTAACTCTCTATGATGTGAACCCCTCCTGTGAGTCCAGTTTTAGATTCCGATGCTTCACTTCAGGTTTACTGTATCGCTTTGACCTTCTTATTGACGATGAAACACAGACATTGCATCCGAATTTAATACAAAAGGCACAAAGCCGACTTAAGTACAAGAGCAGTGATACTCTAACATTCTATGATTTGTACATCTGCTGTGAGTCCAGTTTCAGATTCCGTTGCTTCACTTCAGGTTTACTGTATCCCTTGGACCTTCTTATTGACGATGAAACACAGAAATTGCATCCGAATTTGATACAAAAGGCACAATGCCGACATAAGTACAAGAGCACTGACAGTCTAACTTTGTATGATTTGAATCTCTCCTGTGAGTCCAGTCTTAGTTTCCGATGCTTCACTTCAGGTTTTCCGTATCCATTGGACCTTCTTATTGACGATGAAACACAGTAATTGCATCCGAATTTAATACAAAAGGCACAATGTCAACTTAAGTACAAGAGGACTGACGCTCTAACTCTCTATGACTTGAACCTCTCCTGTGAGTCCAGTTTTATATTCCGATGCTTCACTTCAAGTTTACTGTATCCCTTGGACCCTCTTACTGACGATGAAACACAGAAATGGCATCCGAATCTAATACAACATTCAGGAAGCAGACTTAAGTACAAGAGGACTGACACTCTAACTCTCTACGATTTGAACCTCTCCTGTGAGTCCAGTTTTTGAATCCGATGCTTCACTTGAGGTTTACTGTATCCCTTGGACCTTCTTATTGACGATGAAACACAGAAATTGCATCCGAATTTAATACAAAAGGCACAAAGCCGGCTTAAGTACAAGAGGACTGACACTCTAAGTTTCTATGATTTGAACCCCTCCTGTGAGTCCAGTTTTAGATTCCGATGCTTCACTTCAGGTTTACTGTATCCCTTGGCCCTTCTTATTGACGATAAAACACAGAAATGGCATCCGAATTTAATACAAAAGGCACAATGCCGACTTAAGTACAAGAGCACTGACACACTAACTTTCTATGATTTGAATCTCTCTTGTGAGTCCAGTTTATGATTCCGATGCTTCACTTCAGGTATACTGTATCCCTTGGACCTTCTTATAGACGATGAAACACAGAAATTGCATCAGAATTCAATACAAAAAGCACAATGCCGACTTAAGTACAAGAGCACTGACACACTAACTTTCTATGATTTGAATCTCTCCTGTGAGTCCAGTTTAAGATTCCGATGCTTCACTTCAGGTTTACTGTGTCCCTTGGACCTTGTTATTGTCGATGAAACACAGAAATTGCATCCGAATTTAATACAAAACGCACAATGCTGACTTAAGTACAAGGGGACTGACACTCTAACTTTCTATGATTTGAACCTCTCCTGTGAGTCCAGTTTTAGATTCGGATGCTTCACTTCAGGTTTACTGTAACCCTTGGACCTTCTTATTGACGATGATACACAGAAATTGCTTCCGAATTTAATACAAAGGGCACAATGCCGGCTTAGGTACAAGAGGACTGACACTCTAACTCTCTATAATTTGAACCCCTCCTGTGAGTCCAGTTTTAGATTCCGATGCGTCACTTCAGGTTTACTGTATTCCTTGGACCTTCTTATTGACGATGAAACACAGAAATTGCATCCGAATTTAATACAAAAGGCACAATGCCGACTTAAGTACAAGAGGACTGACACTCTAACTTTCTATGATTTGAACCTCTGCTGTGAGTCCAGTTTTAGATTAAGATGCTTCACTTCAGGTTTACTGTACCCCTTGTACCTTCTTATTGACGATGAAGCACAGAAATTGCATCCGAATTTACTACAAAAGGCACAATGCCGACTTAAGTACAAGAGGACTGACACTCTAACTTTCTATGATTTCAGCCACTCCTGTTAGCCCAGTTTTAGATTCCGATGCTTCACTTCAGGTTTACTGTATCCCTTGGACCTTCTTATTGACGATTAAACGCAGAAATTGCATCCAAATTTAATACAAAAGGCACAATGCCGGCTTAACTACAAGAGGACTGACACTCTAACTTTCTATGATTTGAACCTCTCCTGTGAGTCCAGTTTTAGATTCCGATGCTTCACTTCAGGTTTACTGTATCCCTTGGACCTTCTTATTGACGATGAAACACAGAAATTGCATCCGAGATTAATACAAAAGGCACAATGCCGACTTAAGTACAAGAGGACTGACACTCTAACTTGGTATGATTTGAACCTCTCCTGAGAGACCAGTTTTAGATTCCGATGCTTCTCTTCAAGTTTACTGTATCCCTTGGACCTTCTTTTCGACGATGAAACACAGAAATTGCATCCGAATTCAATCCAAAAGCACAATGCCGACTTAAGTACATGAGGACTGACACTCTAACTTTCTGTGATTTGAACCTCTCCTGTGAGTCCAGTTTTAGATTCCGATGCTTCACTTCAGGTTTACTGTATCCCTTGGACCTTCTTATTGACGATGAAACACCGGAATTGCATCCGAATTTAACACAAAACGCACAGTGCCGACTTAAGTACAAGGGGACTGACACTCTAACTTTCTATGATTTGAACCTCTCCTGTGAGTCCAGTTTCAGATTCGGATGCTTCACTTCAGGTTTACTGTATCCCTTGGACCTTCTTATTAACGATGAAACACAGAAATTGCTTCCGAATTTAATACAAAGGGCACAATGCCGGCTTAGGTACAAGAGGACTGACACTCTAACTCTCTATAATTTGAAACCCTCCTGTGAGTCCAGTTTTAGATTCCGATGCGTCACTTCAGGTTTGCTGTATCCCTTGTACCTTCTTATTTACGATGAAACACAGAAATTGCATCCGAATTTAATACAAAAGGCACAAGGCCGACTTAAGTACAAGAGGACTTACACTCTAACTCTCTATGATTTGAACCTCTCCTGTGAGTCCAGTTTTAGATTCCGATGCTTCACTTCAGGTTTACTGTATCCCTTGGACCTTCTTATTGACGATAAAACACAGAAATTGCATCCGAATTTAATACAAAAGGCACAATGCCGACTTAAGTACGAGAGGACTGACACTCTAATTTTCTAGGATTTCAACCTCTCGTGTGAGTCCAGTTTTACATTCCGATGCTTCACTTCAGGTTTGCTGTATCCCTTGGACCTTCTTATTGACGATGAAATACAGAAATTGCATCCGCATTTAATACAAAAGGCACAATGCCGACTTAAGTCCAAGGGACTGACTCTCTAACTTACTATGATTTGAATCTCTCCTGTGAGTCCAGTTTTAGATTCCGATGCTTCACTTCAGGTTTACTGTATCCCTTGGACTTTCGAATTGTCGATGAAACACAGAAATTGCGTTCGAATTTAATACAAAAGGCACAATGCCGTCTTAAGTACAAGAGGTTTGACATTCTAACTTTCTATGACTTGAACCTCTCCTGTGATTCCAGTTTTAGATTCTGAAGCTTCACTTCAGGTATACTAAATCGCCTGGACCTTCTTATTGACGATGCGACACAGAAATTGCATCCGAATTTAATACAAATGGCACAATGCCAACTTAAGTACAAGAGGACTGACACTCTAATTCTCTATGATTTGACTCTCTCCTGAGAGACCAGTTTAAGATTCCGATGCTTCTCTTCAGGTTTACTGTATGCCTTGGAGCTTCTTATTGACGATGAAACACAGAAATTGCATCCGAATTTAATACAAAAGGCACAATGCCGACTTAAGTACAAGAGGAGTGACACTCTAACCTTCAATGATTTGAACCTCTCCTGTTAGCCCTGTTTTAGATTCTGATGCTTCACTTTAGGTTTACTGTATCCCTTGGACCTTCTTATTGACGATGAAACACAGAAATTGCATACGAATTTAATACAAAAGGCACAATGCCGACTTAAGTACAAGAGGACTGACACTCTAACTTTCTATGATTTGAAACTCTCCTGTGAGTCCAGTTATAGATTCCGCTGCTACAATTCAGGTTTACTGTATCCCTTGGACTTTCTTATTGACGATGATACACAGAAATTGCTTCCGAATTTAATACAAAGGGCGTAATGCCGGCTTAGGTACAAAAGGACTGACACTCTAACTGTCTATAATTTGAACCCCTCCTGTGAGTCCAGTTCTAGATTCCGATGCGTCACTTCAGGTTTGCTGTATCCCTTGGACCTTCTTATTGACGATGAAACACAGACATTGCATCCGAATTTAATACAAAAGGCACAATGCCGACTTAAGTACAAGATGACTGACACTCAAACTTTCTATGATTTGAACCTCTGCTGTGAGTCCAGTTTTAGATTCCGATGCTTCACTTCAGGTTTACTGTACCCCTTGTACCTTCTTATTGACGATGAAGCACAGAAATTGCATCCGAATTTACTACAAAAGGCACAATGCCGACTTAAGTACAAGAGGACTGACACTCTAACTTTCTATGATTTCAACCACTCCTGTTAGTCCAGTTTTAGATTCCGATGCTTCACTTCAGGTTTACTGTATCCCTTGGACCTTCTTATTGACGATGGAACGCAGAAATTGCATCTGAAATTAATACAAAAGGCACAATGCCGGCTTAAGTACAAGAGGACTGACACTCTAACTTTGTATGATTTGAACCTCTCCTGAGAGACCAGTTTTAGGTTCCGATGTTTCTCTTCAAGTTTACTGTATCCCTTGGACCTTCTTTTCGACAATGAAACACAGAAATTGCATCCGAATTCAATACAAAAGCACAATGCCGACATAAGTACATGAGGACTGACACTCTAGCTTTCTATGATTTGAACCTCTCCTGTGGGTCCAGTTTTAGATTCCGATGCTTCACGTCAGGTTTACTGTATCCCTTGGACCTTCTTATTGACGATGAAACACAGAAATTGCATCCGAATTTGATACAAAAGGCACAATGCCGACATAAGTACAAGAGCACTGACAGTCTAACTTTGTATGATTTGAATCTCTCCTGTGAGTCCAGTCTTAGTTTCCGATGCTTCACTTCAGGTTTTCTGTATCCATTGGACCTTCTTATTGACGATGAAACACAGTAATTGCATCCGAATTTAATACAAAAGGCACAATGTCAACTTAAGTACAAGAGGACTGACGCTCTAACTCTCTATGACTTGAACCTCTCCTGTGAGTCCAGTTTTATATTCCGATGCTTCACTTCAAGTTTACTGTATCCCTTGGTCCCTCTTACTGACGATGAAACACAGAAATGGCATCCGAATCTAATACAACATTCAGGAAGCAGACTTAAGTACAAGAGGACTGACACTCTAACTCTCTACGATTTGAACCTCTCCTGTGAGTCCAGTTTTTGAATCCGATGCTTCACTTGAGGTTTACTGTATCCCTTGGACCTTCTTATTGACGATGAAACACAGAAATTGCATCCGAATTTAATACAAAAGGCACAAAGCCGGCTTAAGTACAAGAGGACTGACACTCTAAGTTTCTATGATTTGAACCCCTCCTGTGAGTCCAGTTTTAGATTCCGATGCTTCACTTCAGGTTTACTGTATCCCTTGGACCTTCTTATTGACGATAAAACACAGAAATGGCATCCGAATTTAATACAAAAGGCACAATGCCGACTTAAGTACAAGAGCACTGACACACTAACTTTCTGTGATTTGAATCTCTCCTGTGAGTCCAGTTTAAGATTCCGATGCTTCACTTCAGGTATACTGTATCCCTTGGACCTTCTTATACACGATGAAACACAGAAATTGCATCAGAATTCAATACAAAAGGCACAATGCCGACTTAAGTACAAGAGCACTGACACACTAACTTTCTATGATTTGAATCTCTCCTGTGAGTCCAGTTTAAGATTGCGATGCTTCACTTCAGGTTTACTGTGTCCCTTGGACCTTGTGATTGACGATGAAACACAGAAATTGCATCCGAATTTAATACAAAACGCACAATGCTGACTTAAGTACAAGGGGACTGACACTCTAACTTTCTGTGATTTGAACCTCTCCTGTGAGTCCAGTTTTAGATTCGGATGCTTCACTTCAGGTTTACTGTAACCCTTGGACCTTCTTATTGACGATGATACACAGAAATTGCTTCCGAATTTAATACAAAGGGCACAATGCCGGCTTAGGTACAAGAGGACTGACACTCTAACTCTCTATAATTTGAACCCCTCCTGTGAGTCCAGTTTTAGATTCCGATGCGTCACTTCAGGTTTACTGTATTCCTTGGACCTTCTTATTGACGATGAAACACAGAAATTGCATCCGAATTTAATACAAAAGGCACAATGCCGACTTAAGTACAAGAGGACTGACACTCTAACTTTCTATGATTTGAACCTCTGCTGTGAGTCCAGGTTTAGATTAAGATGCTTCACTTCAGGTTTACTGTACCCCTTGTACCTTCTTATTGACGATGAAGCACAGAAATTGCATCCGAATTTACTACAAAAGGCACAATGCCGACTTAAGTACAAGAGGACTGACACTCTAACTTTCTATGATTTCAACCACTCCTGTTAGCCCAGTTTTAGATTCCGATGCTTCACTTCAGGTTTACTGTATCCCTTGGACCTTCTTATTGACGATTAAACGCAGAAATTGCATCCAAATTTAATACAAAAGGCACAATGCCGGCTTAACTACAAGAGGACTGACACTCTAACTTTCTATGATTTGAACCTCTCCTGTGAGTCCAGTTTTAGATTCCGATGCTTCACTTCAGGTTTACTGTATCCCTTGGACCTTCTTATTGACGATGAAACACAGAAATTGCATCCGAGATTAATACAAAAGGCACAATGCCGACTTAAGTACAAGAGGACTGACACTCTAACTTGGTATGATTTGAACCTCTCCTGAGAGACCAGTTTTAGATTCCGATGCTTCTCTTCAAGTTTACTATATCCCTTGGACCTTCTTTTCGACGATGAAACACAGAAATTGCATCCGAATTCAATCCAAAAGCACAATGCCGACTTAAGTACATGAGGACTGACACTCTAACTTTCTGTGATTTGAACCTCTCCTGTGAGTCCAGTTTTAGATTCCGATCCTTCACTTCAGGTTTACTGTATCCCTTGGACCTTCTTATTGACGATGAAACACAGGAATTGCATCCGAATTTAACACAAAACGCACAGTGCCGACTTAAGTACAAGGGGACTGACACTCTAACTTTCTATGATTTGAACCTCTCCTGTGAGTCCAGTTTTAGATTCGGATGCTTCACTTCAGGTTTACTGTATCCCTTGGACCTTCTTATTAACGATGAAACACAGAAATTGCTTCCGAATTTAATACAAAGGGCACAATGCCGGCTTAGGTACAAGAGGACTGACACTCTAATTCTCTATAATTTGAAATCCTCCTGTGAGTGCAGTTTTAGATTCCGATGCGTCACTTCAGGTTTGCTGTATCCCTTGGACCTTCTTATTGACGATGAAACACAGAAATTGCATCCGAATATAATACAAAAGGCACAAGGCCGACTTAAGTACAAGAGGACTTACACTCTAACTCTCTATGATTTGAACCTCTCCTGTGAGTCCAGTTTTAGATTCCGATGCTTCACTTCAGGTTTACTGTATCCCTTGGACCTTCTTATTGACGATAAAACACAGAAATTGCATCCGAATTTAATACAAAAGGCACAATGCCGACTTAAGTACGAGAGGACTGACACTCTAATTTTCTAGGATTTCAACCTCTCGTGTGAGTCCAGTTTTACATTCCGATGCTTCACTTCAGGTTTGCTGTATCCCTTGGACCTTCTTATTGACGATGAAATACAGAAATTGCATCCGCATTTAATACAAAAGGCACAATGCCGACTTAAGTCCAAGGGACTGACTCTCTAACTTACTATGATTTGAATCTCTCCTGTGAGTCCAGTTTTAGATTCCGATGCTTCACTTCAGGTTTACTGTATCCCTTGGACTTTCGAATTGTCGATGAAACACAGAAATTGCGTTCGAATTTAATACAAAAGGCACAATGCCGTCTTAAGTACAAGAGGTTTGACATTCTAACTTTCTATGACTTGAACCTCTCCTGTGATTCCAGTTTTAGATTCTGAAGCTTCACTTCAGGTATACTGAATAGCCTGGACCTTCTTATTGACGATGAGACACAGAAATTGCATCCGAATTTAATACAAAAGGCACAATGCCAACTTAAGTACAAGAGGACTGACACTCTAATTCTCTATGATTTGACTCTCTCCTGAGAGACCAGTTTAAGATTCCGATGCTTCTCTTCAGGTTTACTGTATGCCTTGGAGCTTCTTATTGACGATGAAACACAGAAATTGCATCCGAATTTAATACAAAAGGCACAATGCCGACTTAAGTACAAGAGGAGTGACACTCTAACTTTCTATGATTTGAACCTCTCCTGTTAGCCCTGTTTTAGATTCTGATGCTTTACTTTAGGTTTACTGTATCCCTTGGACCTTCTTATTGACGATGAAACACAGAAATTGCATACGAATTTAATACAAAAGGCACAATGCCGACTTAAGTACAAGAGGACTGACACTCTAACTTTCTATGATTTGAAACTCTTCTGTGAGTCCAGTTATAGATTCCGCTGCTTCAATTCAGGTTTACTGTATCCCTTGGACTTTCTTATTGACGATGATACACAGAAATTGCTTCCGAATTTAATACAAAGGGCACAATGCCGGCTTAGGTACAAAAGGACTGACACTCTAACTGTCTATAATTTGAACCCCTCCTGTGAGTCCAGTTCTAGATTCCGATGCGTCACATCAGGTTTGCTGTATCCCTTGGACCTTCTTATTGACGATGAAACACAGACATTGCATCCGAATTTAATACAAAAGGCACAATGCCGACTTAAGTACAAGATGACTGACACTCAAACTTTCTATGATTTGAACCTCTGCTGTGAGTCCAGTTTTAGATTCCGATGCTTCACTTCAGGTTTACTGTACCCCTTGTACCTTCTTATTGACGATGAAGCACAGAAATTGCATCCGAATTTACTACAAAAGGCACAATGCCGACTTAAGTACAAGAGGACTGACACTCTAACTTTCTATGATTTCAACCACTCCTGTTAGTCCAGTTTTAGATTCCGATGCTTCACTTCAGGTTTACTGTATCCCTTGGACCTTCTTATTGACGATGGAACGCAGAAATTGCATCTGAAATTAATACAAAAGGCACAATGCCGGCTTAAGTACAAGAGGACTGACACTCTAACTTTGTATGATTTGAACCTCTCCTGAGAGACCAGTTTTAGGTTCCGATTTTTCTCTTCAAGTTTACTGTATCCCTTGGACCTTCTTTTCGACGATGAAACACAGAAATTGCATCCGAATTCAATACAAAAGCACAATGCCGACTTAAGTACATGAGGACTGACACTCTAGCTTTCTATGATTTTAACCTCTCCTGTGGGTCCAGTTTTAGATTCCGATGCTTCACTTCAGGTTTACTGTATCCCTTGGACCTTCTTATTGACGATGAAACACAGGAATTGCATCCGAATTTAATACAAAAGGCACAATGCCGACTTAAGTACAAGAGGACTGACACTCTAACTTTCTATGGTTTGAAACTCTCCTGTGAGTCCAGTTATAGATTCCGCTGCTTCAATTCAGGTTTACTGTATCCCTTGGATTTTCTTATTGACGATGAAACACAGAAATTGCATCCGATTTTAATACAAAATTCACAATGCCGACTTAAGTACAGGAGGACTGACACTCTAACTTACTATGATTTGAACCTCTCGGTAAAGACCAATTTTAGATTCCGTTGCTTCTCTTAAGGTTAACTGTAACACTTGGACCCTCTTATTGACGATGAAACACAGAAATTGCATCAGAATATAATACAAAATTCACATTGCCGACTTAAGTACAAGAGGACTGAAACTCTAACTTTCTATGATTTGAACCTCTCCAGTGAGTCCCGTTTTAGATTCCGATGCTTCACTTCAGGTTTACTGAGTCCCTTGGACATTCTTATTGACGATGAAACACAGAAATTGCATATGAATTTAATCCAATAGTCACAATGCCGACTTAAGTACAAGGGGACTGACACTCTATCATTCTATGATTTGAATCTTTCCTGTGAGTCCAGTTTTAGATTCGGATGCTTCACTTCAGGTTTACTGTATCCCTTGGACCTTCTTATTGACGATGAAACACAGAAATTGCATCCGAGTTTAATACAAAACGCACAATGCCGACTTAAATACAAGAGGACTGACACTCTAACTCTCTATGATTTGAACCTCTCCTGTATGTCCAGTTTTAGATTCCAATGCTTCACCTCAGGTTTACTGTATCCCTTTTACCTTCTTATTGACGATAAAACACAGAAATTGCATCCGAATTTAATACAAAAGGCACAATGCCGACTTAAGTACAATAGGACTGACACTCTAACTTTCTACGATTTGAACCTCTCGTGTGAGTCCAGTTTTAGATTAAGATGCTTCACTTCAGGTTTACTGTATCCCTTGGACCTTCTTATTGACGATGAAATACAGAAATTGCTTCCGACTTTAATACAAAAGGCACAATGCCGACTTAAGTACAAGGGACTGACACTCTAACTTACTATGATTTGAACCTCTCCTGTGAGTCCAGTTTTAGATTCCCATGCTTCACTTCAGGTTTACTGTATCCCTTGTACCTTCTTATTGGCGATGGAACACTGAAATTGCATCCCAATTTAATACAAAAAGCACAATGCCGACTTAAGTACAAGAGGACTGACTCTCTAACTTTCTATGATTTGAACCTCTCCTGTAAGTCCAGTTTTAGATTCCGATGCTTCACTTCAGGTTTACTGTATCCCTTGTACCTTCTTGTTGACGATGAAACACAGAAATTGCATCCGAATTTAATACAGAATTCACAATGCTGACTTAATTACAAGAGGTTTGACACTCTAACTTTCTATGATTTGAACCTCTCCTGTGAGTCCAGTATTAGATTCCGATGCTTCACTTCAGGTTTACTGTATCCCTTGGACTTTCGAATTGTCGATGAAACACAGAAATTGCATCCGAATTTAATACAAAAGGCACAATGCCGACATAAGTACAAGAGGTCTGATATTCTAACTTTCTATGATTTGAACGTCTCCTTTGAGTCCAGTTTTAGATTAAGATGCTTCACTTCAGGTTTACTGTATCGTTTGGACCTTCTTATTGACGATGAATCACAGAAATTGCATCCGAATTTTATACAAAAGGCACAATGCCGACTTAAGTACATGAGGACTGACACTCTAATTTTCTATGATTTGAACCTCTCCTGTGAGACCAGTTTTAGATTCCGATGCTTCACTTCAGATTTACTGTGTCCCTTGGACCTACTTATTGACGATGAAACACAGAAATAGCATCCGAATGTAATACAAAAGGCACAATGCCGACTAAAGTACAAGGGGACTGACACTCTAACTTTCTATGATTTGAACCTCTCCTGTGAGTCCAGTTGTAGATTCCGATGCTACACTACAGGTTTACTGTACCCCTTGGACCTTCTTATTGACGATGAAACACAGACATTGCATCCGAATTTACTACAAAAGGCACAATGCTGACTTAAGTACAAGAGGACTGACACTCTAACATTCTATTATTTGAACCTCTCCTGTTAGCCCAGTTTTAGATTCCAACGCTCCACTTCAGGTTTACTGTATCCCTTGGACCTTCTTATTAACGATGAAACACAGAAATTGCTTCCGAATTTAATACAAAGGGCACAATGCCGGCTTAGGTACAAGAGGACTGACACTCTAATTCTCTATAATTTGAAATCCTCCTGTGAGTGCAGTTTTAGATTCCGATGCGTCACTTCAGGTTTGCTGTATCCCTTGGACCTTCTTATTGACGATGAAACACAGAAATTGCATCCGAATATAATACAAAAGGCACAAGGCCGACTTAAGTACAAGAGGACTTACACTCTAACTCTCTATGATTTGAACCTCTCCTGTGAGTCCAGTTTTAGATTCCGATGCTTCACTTCAGGTTTACTGTATCCCTTGGACCTTCTTATTGACGATAAAACACAGAAATTGCATCCGAATTTAATACAAAAGGCACAATGCCGACTTAAGTACGAGAGGACTGACACTCTAATTTTCTAGGATTTCAACCTCTCGTGTGAGTCCAGTTTTACATTCCGATGCTTCACTTCAGGTTTGCTGTATCCCTTGGACCTTCTTATTGACGATGAAATACAGAAATTGCATCCGCATTTAATACAAAAGGCACAATGCCGACTTAAGTCCAAGGGACTGACTCTCTAACTTACTATGATTTGAATCTCTCCTGTGAGTCCAGTTTTAGATTCCGATGCTTCACTTCAGGTTTACTGTATCCCTTGGACTTTCGAATTGTCGATGAAACACAGAAATTGCGTTCGAATTTAATACAAAAGGCACAATGCCGTCTTAAGTACAAGAGGTTTGACATTCTAACTCTCTATGACTTGAACCTCTCCTGTGATTCCAGTTTTAGATTCTGAAGCTTCACTTCAGGTATACTGAATAGCCTGGACCTTCTTATTGACGATGAGACACAGAAATTGCATCCGAATTTAATACAAAAGGCACAATGCCAACTTAAGTACAAGAGGACTGACACTCTAATTCTCTATGATTTGACTCTCTCCTGAGAGACCAGTTTAAGATTCCGATGCTTCTCTTCAGGTTTACTGTATGCCTTGGAGCTTCTTATTGACGATGAAACACAGAAATTGCATCCGAATTTAATACAAAAGGCACAATGCCGACTTAAGTACAAGAGGAGTGACACTCTAACTTTCTATGATTTGAACCTCTCCTGTTAGCCCTGTTTTAGATTCTGATGCTTTACTTTAGGTTTACTGTATCCCTTGGACCTTCTTATTGACGATGAAACACAGAAATTGCATACGAATTTAATACAAAAGGCACAATGCCGACTTAAGTACAAGAGGACTGACACTCTAACTTTCTATGATTTGAAACTCTCCTGTGAGTCCAGTTATAGATTCCGCTGCTTCAATTCAGGTTTACTGTATCCCTTGGACTTTCTTATTGACGATGATACACAGAAATTGCTTCCGAATTTAATACAAAGGGCACAATGCCGGCTTAGGTACAAAAGGACTGACACTCTAACTGTCTATAATTTGAACCCCTCCTGTGAGTCCAGTTCTAGATTCCGATGCGTCACATCAGGTTTGCTGTATCCCTTGGACCTTCTTATTGACGATGAAACACAGACATTGCATCCGAATTTAATACAAAAGGCACAATGCCGACTTAAGTACAAGATGACTGACACTCAAACTTTCTATGATTTGAACCTCTGCTGTGAGTCCAGTTTTAGATTCCGATGCTTCACTTCAGGTTTACTGTACCCCTTGTACCTTCTTATTGACGATGAAGCACAGAAATTGCATCCGAATTTACTACAAAAGGCACAATGCCGACTTAAGTACAAGAGGACTGACACTCTAACTTTCTATGATTTCAACCACTCCTGTTAGTCCAGTTTTAGATTCCGATGCTTCACTTCAGGTTTACTGTATCCCTTGGACCTTCTTATTGACGATGGAACGCAGAAATTGCATCTGAAATTAATACAAAAGGCACAATGCCGGCTTAAGTACAAGAGGACTGACACTCTAACTTTGTATGATTTGAACCTCTCCTGAGAGACCAGTTTTAGGTTCCGATGTTTCTCTTCAAGTTTACTGTATCCCTTGGACCTTCTTTTCGACGATGAAACACAGAAATTGCATCCGAATTCAATACAAAAGCACAATGCCGACTTAAGTACATGAGGACTGACACTCTAGCTTTCTATGATTTTAACCTCTCCTGTGGGTCCAGTTTTAGATTCCGATGCTTCACTTCAGGTTTACTGTATCCCTTGGACCTTCTTATTGACGATGAAACACAGGAATTGCATCCGAATTTAATACAAAAGGCACAATGCCGACTTAAGTACAAGAGGACTGACACTCTAACTTTCTATGGTTTGAAACTCTCCTGTGAGTCCAGTTATAGATTCCGCTGCTTCAATTCAGGTTTACTGTATCCCTTGGATTTTCTTATTGACGATGAAACACAGAAATTGCATCCGATTTTAATACAAAATTCACAATGCCGACTTAAGTACAGGAGGACTGACACTCTAACTTACTATGATTTGAACCTCTCGGTAAAGACCAATTTTAGATTCCGTTGCTTCTCTTAAGGTTAACTGTAACACTTGGACCCTCTTATTGACGATGAAACACAGAAATTGCATCAGAATATAATACAAAATTCACATTGCCGACTTAAGTACAAGAGGACTGAAACTCTAACTTTCTATGATTTGAACCTCTCCAGTGAGTCCCGTTTTAGATTCCGATGCTTCACTTCAGGTTTACTGAGTCCCTTGGACATTCTTATTGACGATGAAACACAGAAATTGCATATGAATTTAATCCAATAGTCACAATGCCGACTTAAGTACAAGGGGACTGACACTCTATCATTCTATGATTTGAATCTTTCCTGTGAGTCCAGTTTTAGATTCGGATGCTTCACTTCAGGTTTACTGTATCCCTTGGACCTTCTTATTGACGATGAAACACAGAAATTGCATCCGAGTTTAATACAAAACGCACAATGCCGACTTAAATACAAGAGGACTGACACTCTAACTTACTATGATTTGAACCTCTCCTGTGAGTCCAGTTTTAGATTCCCATGCTTCACTTCAGGTTTACTGTATCCCTTGTACCTTCTTATTGGCGATGGAACACTGAAATTGCATCCCAATTTAATACAAAAAGCACAATGCCGACTTAAGTACAAGAGGACTGACTCTCTAACTTTCTATGATTTGAACCTCTCCTGTAAGTCCAGTTTTAGATTCCGATGCTTCACTTCAGGTTTACTGTATCCCTTGTACCTTCTTGTTGACGATGAAACACAGAAATTGCATCCGAATTTAATACAGAATTCACAATGCTGACTTAATTACAAGAGGTTTGACACTCTAACTTTCTATGATTTGAACCTCTCCTGTGAGTCCAGTATTAGATTCCGATGCTTCACTTCAGGTTTACTGTATCCCTTGGACTTTCGAATTGTCGATGAAACACAGAAATTGCATCCGAATTTAATACAAAAGGCACAATGCCGACATAAGTACAAGAGGTCTGATATTCTAACTTTCTATGATTTGAACGTCTCCTTTGAGTCCAGTTTTAGATTAAGATGCTTCACTTCAGGTTTACTGTATCGTTTGGACCTTCTTATTGACGATGAATCACAGAAATTGCATCCGAATTTTATACAAAAGGCACAATGCCGACTTAAGTACATGAGGACTGACACTCTAATTTTCTATGATTTGAACCTCTCCTGTGAGACCAGTTTTAGATTCCGATGCTTCACTTCAGATTTACTGTGTCCCTTGGACCTACTTATTGACGATGAAACACAGAAATAGCATCCGAATGTAATACAAAAGGCACAATGCCGACTAAAGTACAAGGGGACTGACACTCTAACTTTCTATGATTTGAACCTCTCCTGTGAGTCCAGTTGTAGATTCCGATGCTACACTACAGGTTTACTGTACCCCTTGGACCTTCTTATTGACGATGAAACACAGACATTGCATCCGAATTTACTACAAAAGGCACAATGCTGACTTAAGTACAAGAGGACTGACACTCTAACATTCTATTATTTGAACCTCTCCTGTTAGCCCAGTTTTAGATTCCAACGCTCCACTTCAGGTTTACTGTATCCCTTGGACCTTCTTATTGACGATGAAACACAGAAATTGCATCCGAATTTAATACAAATGGCACATTGCCGGCTTAAGTACAAGAGGACTGACACTCTAACTTTCTGTGATTTGAACCTCTCCTGTGAGTCCAGTTTTAGGTTCCGATGCTTCACTTCACGTTTACTGCATTCCTTGTACCTTCTTATTGACTATGAAACACAGAAATTGCATACGAGTTTAATACAAAAGGCACAATGCCGACTTAAGTACAAGAGGACTTACACTCTAACTCTCTATGATTTGAACCTCTCCTGTGAGTCCAGTTTTAGATTCCGATGCTTCACTTCAGGTTTACTGTATCCCTTGGACCTTCTTATTAACGATAAAACACAGAAATTGCATCCGAATTTAATACAAAAGGCACAATGCCGACTTAAGTACAAGAGGACTAAAACCCTAATTTCCTAGGATTTCAACCCCTAGTGTGAGCCCAGTTTTAGATTCCGATGCTTCACTTCAGGTTTGCTGTATCCCTTGGACCTTCTTATTGACGATGAAATACAGAAATTGCATCCGAATTTAATACAAAAGGCACAATGCCGACTTAAGTACAAGGGACTGACACTCTAACTTACTAAGATTTGAACCTCTCCTGTGAGTCCAGTTTTAGATTCCGATGCTTCACTTCAGGTTTACTGTATCCCTTGTACCTTCTTATTGGCGATGGAAAACTGAAATTGCATCCGAATTTAATACAAAAGGCACAATGCCGACTTAAGTACAAGAGGACTGACTCTCTAACTTTCTATGATTTGAACCTCTCCTGTAAGTCCAGTTTTAGATACCGATGCTTCACTTCAGGTTTACTGTATCCCTAGTACCTTCTTATTGACGATGAAACACAGAAATTGCATCCGAATTTAATACAGAAGGCACAATGCCGACTTAATTACAAGAGGTTTGACACTCTAACTTTCTATGATTTGAACCTCTCCTGTGAGTCCAGTTTTAGATTCCGATGCTTCACTTCAGGTTTACTGTATCCCTTGGACTTTCGAATTGTCGATGAAACACAGAAATTGCATCCGAATTTAATACAAAAAGCACAATGCCGACTTAAGTACAAGAGGACTGACACTCTAACTTTCTATGATTTGAAACTCTCCTGTGAGTCCAGTTATAGATTCCGCTGCTTCAATTCAGGTTTACTGTATCCCTTGGACTTTCTAATTGATGATGATACACAGAAATTGCTTCCGAATTTAATACAAAGGGCACAATGCCGGCTTAGGTACAAGAGGACTGACACTCTAACTCTCTATAATTTGAACCCCTCCTGTGAGTCCAGTTCTAGATTCCGATGCGTCACTTCAGGTTTGCTGTATCCCTTGGACCTTCTTATTGACGATGAAACACAGATATTGCATCCGAAATTAATACAAAGGGCCCAACGCCGACTTAAGTACAAGAGGACTGACACTCAAACTTTGTATGATTTGAACCTCTCCTGAGAGACCAGTTTTAGATTCCGATGCTTCTCTTCAAGTTTACTGTATCCCTTGGACCTTCTTTTCGACGATGAAACACAGAAATTGCATCCGAATTCAATCCAAAAGCACAATGCCGACTTAAGTACATGAGGACTGACACTCTAACTTTCTATGATTTGAACCTCTCCTCTGAGTTCAGTTTTAGATTCCGATGCTTCACTTCAGGTTTACTGTATCCCTTGGACCTTCTTATTGACGATGAAACACAGGAATTGCATCCGAATTTAATACAAAAGGCACAGTGCCGACTTAAGTACAAGGGGACTGACACTCTAACTTTCTGTGATTTGAACCTCTCCTGTGAGTCCAGTTTTAGATTCGGATGCTTCACTTCAGGTTTACTGTATCCCTTGGACCTTCTTATTAACGATAAAACAAAGAAATTGCTTCCGAATTTAATACAAAGGGCACAATGCCGGCTTAGGTACAAGAGGATTGACACTCTAACTCTCTATAATTTGAACCCCTCCTGTGAGTCCAGTATTAGATTCCGATGCGTCACTTCAGGTTTGCTGTATCCCTAGGACCTTCTTATTGACGATGAAACACAGAAATTGCATCCGAATTTAATACAAAATTCACAATGCCGACTTAAGTACAAGAGGATTGACACTCTAACTTTCTATAATTTAAACCTCTCCTGTGAGTAAAGTTTTAGATTCCGATGCTTCACTTCAGGTTACTGTATACCTTGGACCTTCTTATTGACGATGAAACACAGAAATAGAATTCGAATTTAATACTAAAGGCACAATGCCGACTTAAGTAGAAGAGGACTGACACTCTAACTTTCTATGATTTGAATCTCTCCTGTGAGTCCAGTTTTAGATTCCGATGCTTCACTTCAGGGTTACTGTATCCCTGGGACCTTGTTATTGACGATGAAACACAGATATTGCATTCGAATTTAATACAAAAGCACAATGCCGACTTAATTACAAGAGGACTGACACTATAATTCTATATGATTTGAACCTCTCCTGTGAGTCCAGTTTTAGATTCCGATGCTTCACTTCAGGTTTACTGTATCACTTGGACCCTCTTATTGACGATGAAACACAGAAATTGCATCCGAATTTAATACTAAAGGCACAATTCCGACTTAAGTACAAGAGGACTGACACTAACTTTCTATGATTTGAACCTCTCGTGAAAGACCATTTTTAGATTCCGTTGATTCTCTTCAGGTTAACTGTAACACTTGGACCCTCTTATTGACGATGAAACACAGAAATTGCATCAGAATAAAATACAAAAGTCACATTGCCGACTTAAGTACTAGAGGACTGACACTCTAACTATCTATGATTTGAACCTCTCCTGTGAGTCCCGTTTTAGATTCCGATGCTTCACTTCAGGATTACTGTGTCTCTTGGACATTCTTATTGACGATGAAACACAGAAATTGCATCCGAATTTAATACTAAAGGCACAATGCCGACTTAAATACAAGAGGACTGACACTCTAACTTTCTACGATTTGAACCTCTCGTGGGAGTCCAGTTTTAGATTACGATGCTTCACTTCAGGTTTACTGTATCCCTTGGACCTTCTTATTGACGATGAAATAAAGAAATTGCTTCCGACTTTAATACAAAAGGCACAATGCCGACTTAAGTACAAGGGACTGACACTCTAACTTACTATGATTTGAAACTCTCCTGTGAGTCCAGTTTTAGATTCCGATGCTTCACTTCAGGTTTACTGTATCCCTTGTACCTTCTTATTGGCGATGGAACACTGAAATTGCATCCGAATTCAATACAAAAGGCACAATGCCGACTTAAGTACATGAGGACTGACACTCTAATTTTCTATGAATTGAACCTCTCCTGTGAGACCAGTTTTAGATTCCGATGCTTCACTTCAGATTTACTGTGTCCCTTGGACCTACTTATTGACGATGAAACACAGAAATAGCATCCGAATGTAATACAAAAGGGACAATGCCGACTAAAGTACAAGGGGACTGACACTCTAACTTTCTATGATTTGAACCTCTCCTGTGAGTCCAGTTTTAGATTCGGATGCTTCACTTCAGGTTTACTGTATCCCTTGGAACTTTCTTATTGACGATGAAGCACAGAAATTGCTTCCGAATTTAATACAAAGTGCACAATGCCGGCTTAGGTACAAGAGGACTGACACTCTAACTTTCTATGATTTGAACATCTGCTGTGAGTTCAGTTGTAGATTCCGATGCTACACTACAGGTTTACTGTACCCCTTGTACCTTCTTATTGACGATGAAGCACAGAAATTGCATCCGAATTTACTACAAAAGGCACAATGCTGACTTAAGTACAAGAGGACTGACACTCTAACATTCTATTATTTGAACCTCTCCTGTTAGCCCAGTTTTAGATTCCAATGCTTCACTTCAGGTTTACTGTATCCCTTGGACTTTCTTATTGACGATGAAACACAGAAATTGCATCCGAATTTAATACAAATGGCACAATGCCGGCTTAAGTACAAGAGGACTGACACTCTAACTTTCTATGATTTGAACCTCTCCTGTGAGTCCAGTTTTAGGTTCCGATGCTTCACTTCAGGTTTACTGTATCCCTTGTACCTTCTTATTGACTATGAAACACAGAAATTGCATCCGAGTTTAATACAAAAGGCACAGTGCCGACTTAAGTACAAGAGGACTTACACTCTAACTCTCTATGATTTGAACCTCTCCTGTGAGTCCAGTTTTAGATTCCGATGCTTCACTTCAGGTTTACTGTATCCCTTGGACCTTCTTATTAACGATAAAACACAGAAATTGCATCCGAATTTAATACAAAAGGCACAATGCCGACTTAAGTACAAGAGGACTGACACTCTAATTTTCTAGGATTTCAACCTCTAGTGTGAGTCCAGTTTTAGATTCCGATGCTTCACTTCAGGTTTGCTGTATCCCTTGGACCTTCTTATTGACGATGAAATACAGAAATTGCATCCGAATTTAATACTAAAGGCACAATGCCGACTTAAGTACAAGGGACTCACACTCTAACTTACTATGATTTGAACCTCTCCTGTGAGTCCAGTTTTAGATTTCGATGCTTCACTTCAGGTTTACTGTATCCCTAGTACTTTCTTATTGGCGATGGAACACTGAAATTGCATCCGATATTAATACAAAAGGCACAATGCCGACTTAATTACAAGAGGACTGACTCTCTAACTTTCTATGATTTGAACCTCTCCTGTAAGTCCAGTTTTAGATTCCGATGCTTCACTTCAGGTTTACTGTATCCCTTGTACCTTCTTATTGACGATGAAACACAGAAATTGCATCCGAATTTAATACAGAAGGCACAATGCTGACTTAATTACAAGAGGTTTGACACTCTAACTTTCTATGATTTGAACCTCTCCTGTGAGTCCAGTTTTAGATTCCGATGCTTCACTTCAGGTTTACTGTATCCCTTGGACTTTCGAATTGCCGATGAAACACAGAAATTGCATTCGAATTTAATACAAAAAGCACAATGCCGACTTAAGTACAAGAGGTCTGATATTCTAACTTTCTATGATTTGAACCTCTCCTGTGAGTCCAGTTTTAGATTAGGATGCTTCACATCAGGTTTACTGTATCGTTTGGACCTTCTTATTGACGATGAAACACAGAAATTGCATCCGAATTTAATACAAAAGTCACAATGCCGACTTAAGTACAAGAGGACTGACACTCTAATTTTATATCATTTGAACCTCTCCTGTGAGACCAGTTTTAGATTCCGATGCTTCACTTCAGATTTACTGTGTCCCTTGGACCTACTTATTGACGATGAAACACAGAAATAGCATCCGAATTTAATACAAAAGGCACAATGCCGACTAAAGTACTAGGGGACTGACACTCTAACTTTCTATGATTTGAACATCTCCTGTGAGTCCAGTTTTAGATTCGGATGCTTCACTTCAGGTTTACTGTATCCCTTGGACCTTCTTATTGACGATGAAGCACAGAAATTGCTTCCGAATTTAATACAAAGTGCACAATGCCGGCTTAGGTACAAGAGGACTGACACTCTAACTCTCTATAATTTGAAGCCCTCCTGTGAGTCTAGTTTTAGATTCCGATGGGACACTTCAGGTTAGCTGTATCCCTTGGACCTTCTTATTGACGATGAAAAACAGAAATAGCAACCGAAATTAATACAAAAGGCGCAATGCTGACTTAAGTCAAGAGGACTGACACTCTAACTTTCCATGATTAGAACCTCTCCTGTGAGTCCAGTTTTAGATTCCGATGCTTCACTTCCAGTTTAATGTATCCCTTGGACCTTCTTATTGACGATAAAACACAGAAATCGCATCAGAATTTATTACAAAAGGCACAATGCCGACTTAAGCACAAGAGGACTGACACTCTAATTTTCTAGGATTTCAACCTCTAGTGTGAGTCCAGTTTTAGATTCCGATGCTTCACTTCAGGGTTACTGTATCCCTGGGACCTTGTTATTGACGATGAAACACAGATATTGCATCCGAATTTAATACAAAAGCACAATGCCGACTTAATTACAAGAGGACTGACACTATAATTCTATATGATTTGAACCTCTCCTGTGAGTCCAGTTTTAGATTCCGATGCTTCACTTCAGGTTTACTGTATCACTTGGACCCTCTTATTTACGATGAAACACAGAAATTGCATCCGAATTTAATACTAAAGGCACAATTCCGAATTAAGTACAAGAGGACTGACACTAACTTTCTATGATTTGAACCTCTCGTGAAAGACCATTTTTAGATTCCGTTGATTCTCTTCAGGTTAACTGTAACACTTGGACCCTCTTATTGACGATGAAACACAGAAATTGCATCAGAATAAAATACAAAAGGCACATTGCCGACTTAAGTACTAGAGGACTGACACTCTAACTATCTATGATTTGAACCTCTCCTGTGAGTCCCGTTTTAGATTCCGATGCTTCACTTCAGGTTTACTGTGTCCCTTGGACATTCTTATTGACGATGAAACACAGAAATTGCATCCGAATTTAATCCAATAGGCACAATGCCGACTTAAGTACAAGGGGACTGACACTCTATCTTTCTATGATTTGAACCTCTCCTGTGAGTCCAGTTTTAGATTCGGATGCTTCACTTCAGGTTTACTGTATCCCTTGGACCACCTTATTGACGATGAAACACAGAAATTGCATCCGAGTTTAATACAAAAGGCACAATGCCGACTTAAATACAAGAGGACTGACACTCTAACTCTCTATGATTTGAACCTCTCCTGTATGTCCAGTTTTAGATTCCGATTCTTCACCTCAGGTTTACTGTATCCCTTGGACCTTCTTATTGACGATAAAACACAGAAATTGCATCCGAATTTAATACAAAAGGCACAATGCCGACTTAAGTACAATAGGACTGACACTCTAACTTTCTACGATTTGAACCTCTCGTGTGAGTCCAGTTTTAGATTAAGATGCTTCACTTCAGGTTTACTGTATCCCTTGGACCTTCTTATTGACGATGAAATAAAGAAATTGCTTCCGACTTTAATACAAAAGGCACAATGCCGACTTAAGTACAAGGGACTGACACTCTAACTTACTATGATTTGAAACTCTCCTGTGAGTCCAGTTTTAGATTCCGATGCTTCACTTCAGGTTTACTGTATCCCTTGTACCTTCTTATTGGCGATGGAACACTGAAATTGCATCCGAATTCAATACAGAAGGCACAATGCCGACTTAAGTACATGAGGACTGACACTCTAATTTTTTTTGAATTGAACCTCCCCTGTGAGACCAGTTTTACATTCCGATGCTTCACTTCAGATTTACTATGTCCCTTGGACCTACTTATTGACGATGAAACACAGAAATAGCATCCGAATGTAATACAAAAGGGACAATGCCGACTAAAGTACAAGGGGACTGACACTCTAACTTTCTATGATTTGAACCTCTCCTGTGAGTCCAGTTTTAGATTCGGATGCTTCACTTCAGGTTTACTGTATCCCTTGGAACTTTCTTATTGACGATGAAGCACAGAAATTGCTTCCGAATTTAATACAAAGTGCACAATGCCGGCTTAGGTACAAGAGGACTGACACTCTAACTTTCTATGATTTGAACATCTGCTGTGAGTTCAGTTGTAGATTCCGATGCTACACTACAGGTTTACTGTACCCCTTGGACCCTCTTATTGACGATGAAACACAGATATTGCATCCGAATTTACTACAAAAGGCACAATGCTGACTTAAGTACAAGAGGACTGACACTCTAACATTCTATTATTTGAACCTCTCCTGTTAGCCCAGTTTTAGATTCCAATGCTTCACTTCAGGTTTACTGTATCCCTTGGACTTTCTTATTGACGATGAAACACAGAAATTGCATCCGAATTTAATACAAATGGCACAATGCCGGCTTAAGTACAAGAGGACTGACACTCTAACTTTCTATGATTTGAACCTCTCCTGTGAGTCCAGTTTTAGGTTCCGATGCTTCACTTCAGGTTTACTGTATCCCTTGTACCTTCTTATTGACTATGAAACACAGAAATTGCATCCGAGTTTAATACAAAAGGCACAATGCCGACTTAAGTACAAGAGGACTTACACTCTAACTCTCTATGATTTGAACCTCTCCTGTGAGTCCAGTTTTAGATTCCGATGCTTCACTTCAGGTTTACTGTATCCCTTGGACCTTCTTATTAACGATAAAACACAGAAATTACATCCGAATTTAATACAAAAGGCACAATGCCGACTTAAGTACAAGAGGACTGACACTCTAATTTTCTAGGATTTCAACCTCTAGTGTGAGTCCAGTTTTAGATTCCGATGCTTCACTTCAGGTTTGCTGTATCCCTTGGACCTTCTTATTGACGATGAAATACAGAAATTGCATCCGAATTTAATACTAAAGGCACAATGCCGACTTAAGTACAAGGGACTGACACTCTAACTTACTATGATTTGAACCTCTCCTGTGAGTCCAGTTTTAGATTTCGATGCTTCACTTCAGGTTTACTGTATCCCTAGTACTTTCTTATTGGCGATGGAACACTGAAATTGCATCCGAATTTAATACAAAAGGCACAATGCCGACTTAATTACAAGAGGACTGACTCTCTAACTTTCTATGATTTGAACCTCTCCTGTAAGTCCAGTTTTAGATTCCGATGCTTCACTTCAGTTTTACTGTATCCCTTGTACCTTCTTATTGACGATGAAACACAGAAATTGCATCCGAATTTAATACAGAAGGCACAATGCTGACTTAATTACAAGAGGTTTGACACTCTAACTTTCTATGATTTGAACCTCTCCTGTGAGTCCAGTTTTAGATTCCGATGCTTCACTTCAGGTTTACTGTATCCCTTGGACTTTCGAATTGTCGATGAAACACAGAAATTGCATTCGAATTTAATACAAAAAGCACAATGCCGACTTAAGTACAAGAGGTCTGATATTCTAACTTTCTATGATTTGAACCTCTCCTGTGAATCCAGTTTTAGATTAGGATGCTTCACTTCAGGTTTACTGTATCGTTTGGACCTTCTTATTGACGATGAAACACAGAAATTGCATCCGAATTTAATACAAAAGTCACAATGCCGACTTAAGTACAAGAGGACTGACACTCTAATTTTATATCATTTGAACCTCTCCTGTGAGACCAGTTTTAGATTCCGATGCTTCACTTCAGATTTACTGTGTCCCTTGGACCTACTTATTGACGATGAAACACAGAAATAGCATCCGAATTTAATACAAAAGGCACAATGCCGACTAAAGTACTAGGGGACTGACACTCTAACTTTCTATGATTTGAACCTCTCCTGTGAGTCCAGTTTTAGATTCGGATGCTTCACTTCAGGTTTACTGTATCCCTTGGACCTTCTTATTGACGATGAAGCACAGAAATTGCTTCCGAATTTAATACAAAGTGCACAATGCCGGCTTAGGTACAAGAGGACTGACACTCTAATTTTCTATAATTTGAAGCCCTCCTGTGAGTCTAGTTTTAGATTCCGATGGGACACTTCAGGTTAGCTGTATCCCTTGGACCTTCTTATTGACGATGAAAAACAGAAATAGCAACCGAATTTAATACAAAAGGCGCAATGCTGACTTAAGTCAAGAGGACTGACACTCTAACTTTCCATGATTAGAACCTCTCCTGTGAGTCCAGTTTTAGATTCCGATGCTTCACTTCCAGTTTAATGTATCCCTTGGACCTTCTTATTGACGATAAAACACAGAAATCGCATCAGAATTTAATACAAAAGGCACAATGCCGACTTAAGCACAAGAGGACTGACACTCTAATTTTCTAGGTTTTCAACCTCTAGTGTGAGTCCAGTTTTAGATTCCGATGCTTTACTTCAAGTTTGCTGTATCCCTTGGACCTTCTTATTGACGATGAATTACAGAAATTGCATCCGAATTTAATACTAAAGGCACAATGCCGACTTAAGTACAAGGGACTGACACTCTAACTTACTATGATTTGAACCTCTCCTGTGAGTCCAGTTTTAGATTCCGATGCTTCACTTCAGGTTTACTGTATCCCTTGTACCTTCTTATTGACGATGAAACACAGAAATTGCATCCGAATTTAATACAGAAGGCACAATGCCGACGTAATTACAAGAGGTTTGACACTCTAGCTTTCTATGATTTGAACCTCTCCTGTGAGTCCAGTTTTAGATTCCGATGCTTCACTTCAGGTTTACTGTATCCCTTGGACTTTCGAATTGTCGATGAAACACAGAAATTGCATCCGAATTTAATACAAAAGGCACAATGCCGACTTAAGTACAAGAGGACTGACACTCTAACTTTCTATGATATGAACCTCTCTTGAGAGACCAGTTTTAGATTCCGATGCTTCTCTTCAGGTTTACGGTATCCCTAGGACCTTCCTATTGACGATGAAACACAGAAATTGCATTCGAATTCAATACAAAAGGCACAATGCCGACTTAAGTACATGAGGACAGACACTCTAATTTTCTATGATTTGACCTCTCCTGTGAGACCAGTTTTAGATTCCGATGCTTCACTTCTGATTTACTGTGTCCCTTGGACCTACTTATTGACGATGAAACACAGAAATAGCATCCGAATGTAATACAAAAGGCACAATGCCGACTAAAGTACAAGGGGCTTCACACTCTAACTTTCTATGATTTGAACCTCTTCTGTGAGTCCAGTTTTAGATTCGGATGCTTCACTTCAGGTTTACTGTATTCCTTGGACCTTCGTATTGACAATGAAGCACAGAAATTGCGTCCGAACTTAATACAAAGTGCACAATGCCGGCTTAGGTACAAGAGGACTGACACTCTAACTCTCTATAATTTGAAGCCCTCCTGTGAGTCCAGTTTTAGATTCCGATGGGTCACTTCAGGTTAGCTGTATCCCTTGGACCTTCTTATTGACGATGAAAAACAGAAATTGCATCCGAATTTAATACAAAAGGCACAATGCCGACTTAAATACAAGAGGACTGACACTCTAACATTCCATGATTTGAACCTCTGCTGTGAGTCCAGTTGTAGATTCCGATGCTACACTACAGGTTTACTGTACCCCTTGGACCTTCTTATTGACGATGAAACACTGAAATTGCATCCGAATTTACTACAAAAGGCACAATGCTGACTTAAGTACAAGAGGACTGACACTCTACCATTCTATTATTTGAACCTCTCCTGTTAGCCCAGTTTTAGGTTCCGATGCTTCTCTTCAGGTTAGCTGTATCCCTTGGACCTTCTCATTGACGATGAAACACAGAAATTGCATCCGAGTTTAATACAAAAGGCACAATGCCGACTTAAGTACAAGAGGACTTACACTCTAACTCTCTATGTTTTGAACCTCTCCTGTGAGTCCAATTTTAGATTCCGATGCTTCATTTCAGGTTTACTGTATCCCTTGGACCTTCTTATTGACGTTAAAACACAGAAATTGCATCCGAATTTAATACAAAAGGCACAATGCCGACTTAAGTTAAAGAGGACTGACACTCTAATTTTCTATGATTTCAACCTCTAGTGTGAGTCCAGTTTCAGATTCCGATGCTTCACTTCAGGTTTGCTGTATCCCTTGGACCTTCTTATTGACGATGAAATACAGAAATTGCATCCGAATTTAATACAAAAGGCACAATGCCGACTTAAGTACAAGGGACTGACACTCTAACTTACTATGATTTGAATCTCTCCTGTGAGTCCAGTTTTAGATTCCGATGCTTCACATCAGGTTTACTCTATCCCTTGTACCTTCGTATTGACGATGAAACACAGAAATTGCATCCGAATTTAATACAAAATTCACAACGCCGACTTAAGTACAAGAGGACTGACTCTCTAACTTTCTATGATTTGAACCTCTCCTGTGAGTCCAGTTTTAGATTCCGAAGCTTCACTTCAGGTTTACTGTATCCCTTGGACCTTCTTATTGACGATGAAACACAGAAATTGCATCGGAATTTAATACAAAAGGCACAATGCCAACTTAATTACAGGAGGTTTGACACTCTAACTTTCTATGATTTGAACCTCTCCTGTGAGTCCAGTTTTAGATTCCGATGCTTCACATCAGGTTTACTGTATCCCTTGGACTTTCGAATTGTCGACGAAACACAGAAATTGCATCCGAATTTAATACAAAAGGCACAATGCCGACTTAAGTACAAGAGGACTTACACTCTAACTCTCTATGATTTGAACCTCTCCTGTGAGTCCAGTTTTAGATTCCGATGCTTCATTTCAGGTTTACTGTATCCCTTGGACCTTCTTATTGACGTTAAAACACAGAAATTGCATCCGAATTTAATACAAAAGGCACAATGCCGACTTAAGAACAAGAGGACTGACACTCAAACTCTCTATGATTTGATTCTCTCCTGAGAGACCAGTTTGAGATTCCGATGCTTCTCTTCAGGTTTACTGTATCCCTTGGACCTTCGTATTGACGATGAAACACAGAAATTGCATCCGAATTTAAAACAAAAGGCACAATGCCGACTTAAATACAAGAGGACTGACACTCTAACTCTCTATCATTTGAACCCCTCCTGTGAGTCCAGTTTTAGATTCCGATGCGTAACTTCAGGTTTGTTGTATCCCTTGGACCTTCTTATTGACGATGAAACACAGAAATTGCATCCGAATTGAATTCAAAAGGCACAATGCCGACTTAAGTACAAGAGGAGTGACACTCTAACTTTCTATGATTTGAACCTCTCCTGTTAGCCCTGTTTTAGATTCTGATGCTTCACTTTAGGTTTACTGTATCCCTTGGACCTTCTTATTGACGATGAAACACAGAAATTGCATACGAATTTAATACAAAAGGCACAATGCCGACTTAAGTACAAGAGGACTGACACTTTAACTTTCTATGATTTGAAACTCTCCTGTGAGTCCAGTTATAGGTTCTGCTGCTTCAATTCAGGTTTACTGTATCCCTTGGACTTTCATATTGACGATGAAACACAGAAATTGCATCCGAATTTAATACAAAAGGCACAATGCCGACATAAGTACAAGAGGACTGACACTCTAACTTTCTATGATTTGAACCTCTCCTGTAAGTCCAGTTTTAGATTCCAATGCTTCACTTCAGCTTTACTGTATCCCTTGGACCTTCTTATTGACGATGAAACACAGAAATTGCATCCGAATTTAATACAAAAGGCACAATGCCGACTTCATTACAAGAGGTTTGACACTCTAACTTTGTATGATTTGAACCTCTCCTGTGAGTCCAGTTTTGGATTCCGATGCTTCACTTCAGGTTTACTGTATCCCTTGGACCTTCTTATTAACAATGAAACAGAGAAATTGCATCCGGATATAATACAAAAGGCACAATGCCGACTTAATTACAAGAGGTTTGACACTCTAACTTTCTATGATTTGAACCTCTCCTGTGAGTCCAGTTTTAGATTCCGAAGCTTCACTTCAGGTTTACTGTATCCCTTCTACCTTCGAATTGTCGATGAAACTTAGAAATTGCATGCGAATTTAATACAAAAAGCACAATGCCGACTTAAGTACAAGAGGTCTGATATTCTAACTTTCTATGATTTGAACCTCTCCTGTGAGTCCAGTTTTAGATTCCGATGCTTCACTTCAGGTTTACTGTATCGCCTGGACCTTCTTATTGACGATGAAACACAGAAATTGCATCCGAATTTAATACAAAAGGCACAATGCCGACTTAAGTACAGGAGGACTGACACTCTAACTTTCTATAATTTGAACCTCTCTTGAGAGACAAGTTTTAGATTCCGATGCTTCCTTTCAGCTTTACTGTATCCCTTGGACCTTCTTATTGACGATGAAACACAGAAATTGCATCCGAATTCAATACATAAGGCACAATGCCGACTTACGTACATGAGGACTGACACTCTAATTTTCTATGATTTGAACCTCTCCTGTGAGACCAGTTTTAGATTCCGATGCTTCACTTCAGGTTTATTGTGTCCCTTGGTCCTACTTATTGACGATGAAACAAAGAAATAGCATCCGAATGTAATACAAAAGGCACAATGCCGACTAAAGTACAAGGGGACTGACACTCTAACTTTCTATGATTTGAACCTCTCCTGTGAGTCCAGTTTTAGATTCCGATGGGTCACTTCAGGATAGCTGTATCCCTTGGACCTTCTTATTGACGATGAAACACAGAAATTGCATCCGAATGTAATACAAAAGGCACAATGCCGACTTAAATACAAGAGGACTGACACTCTAACTTTCTATGATTTGAACCCCTCCTGTGAGACCAGTTTTAGATTCCGATGCTTCACCTCAGGTTTACTGTATCCCTTGGACCTTCTTATTGACGATGAAACACAGAAATTGCTTCCGAATTTAATACAAAGTGCACAATGCCGGCTTAGGTACAAGAGGACTGACACTCTAACTCTTTATAATTTGAACCCCTCCTGTGAGTCCAGTATTAGATTCCGATGCGTTTCTTCAGGTTTGCTGTATCCCTAGGACCTTCTTATTGACGATGAAACACAGATATTGCATCCGAATTTAATACAAAAGCACAATGCCGACTTAAGTACAAGAGGACGGACACTATAATTCTATATGATTTGAACCTCTCCTGTGAGTCCAGTTTTAGATTCCGATGCTTCACTTCAGGTTTACTGTATCACTTGGACCCTCTTATTGACGATGAAACACAGAAATTGCCACCGAATTTAATACTAAAGGCACAATGCCGACTTAAGTACAAGAGGACTGACACTCTAACTTACTATGATTTGAACCTCTCCTGTAAGTCCAGTTTTAGAATCCGATGCTTCACTTCAGGTTTACTGTATCCCTTGTACCTTCCTATTGACGATGAAACACAGAAATTGCATCCGAATTTAATACAGAAGGCACAATGCTGACTTAATTACAAGAGGTTTGACACTCTAACTTTCTATGATTTGAACCTCTCCCGTGAGTCCAGTTTTAGATTCCGATGCTTCACTTCAGGTTTACTGTATCCCTTGGACTTTCGAATTGTCGATGAAACACAGAAATTGCATCCGAATTTAATACAAAAAGCACAATGCCGACTTAAGTACAAGAGGTCTGATATTCTAACTTTCTATGATTTGAACCTCTTCTGTGAGTCCAGTTTTAGATTAAGATGCTTCACTTCAGGTTTACTGTATCGTTTGGACCTTCTTATTGACGATGAAACACAGAAATTGCATCCGAATTTTATACAAAAGGGACAATGCCGACTTAAGTACAAGAGGACTGACACTCTAACTTTCTATGATTTGAACCTCTCTAGAGAGACCAGTTTTAGATTCCGATGCTTCTCTTCAGGTTTACTGTATCCCTTGGACCTTCTTATTGACGATGAAACACAGAAATTGCATCCGAATTCAATACAAAAGGCACAATGCCGACTTAAGTACATGAGGACTGACACTCTAATTTTCTAGGATTTCAACATCTAGTGTGAGTGCAGTTTTAGATTCCGATGCTTCACTTCAGGTTTGCTGTATCCCTTGGACCTTCTTATTGACGATGAAATACAGAAATTGCATCCGAATTTAATACAAAAGGCACAATGCCGACTTAAGTACAAGGGACTGAAACTCTAACTTACTATGATTTGAACCTCTCCTGTGAGTCCAGTTTTAGATTCCGATGCTTCACTTCAGGTTTACTGTATCCCTTGTACCTTCTTATTGGCGATGGAACACTGAAATTGCATCCGAATTTAATACAAAAGGCACAATGCCGACTTAAGTACAAGAGGACTGACTCTCTAACTTTCTATGATTTGAACCTCTCCTGTAAGTCCAGTTTTAGATTCCGATGCTTCACTTCAGGTTTACTGTATCCCTAGTACCTTCTTATTGGCGATGAAACACCGAAATTGCATCCGAATTTAATACAGAAGGCACAATGCCGACTTAATTACAAGAGGTTTGACACTCTAACTTTCTATGATTTGAACCTCTCCTGTGAGTCCAGTTTTAGATTCCGATGCTTCACTTCAGGTTTACTGTATCCCTTGGACTTTCGAATTGTCGATGAAACGCAGAAATTGCATCCGAATTTAATACAAAAAGCACAATGCCGACTTAAGTACAAGAGGTCTGATATTCTAACTTTCTATGATTTGAACCTCTCCTGTGAGTCCAGTTTTAGATTCTGATGCTTCACTTTAGGTTTACTGTATCCCTTGGACCTTCTTATTGACGATGAAACACAGAAATTGCATACGAATTTAATACAAAAGGCACAATGCCGACTTAAGTACAAGAGGACTGACACTCTAACTTTCTATGATTTGAAACACTCCTGTGAGTCCAGTTATAGATTCCGCTGCATCAATTCAGGTTTACTGTATCCCTTGGACTTTCTAATTGACGATGATACACAGAAATTGCTTCCGAGTTTAATACAAAGGGCACAATGCCGGCTTAGGTACAAGAGGACTGATACTCTACCTCTCTATAATTTGAACCCCTCCTGTGAGTCCAGTTCTTGATTCCGATGCGTCACTTCAGGTTTGCTGTATCCCTTGGACCTTCCTATTGACGATGAAACACAGAAATTGCATCCGAATTTAATACAAAAGGCACAATGCCGACTTAAGTACATGAGGACTGACACTCTAACTTTCTATGATTTCAACCACTAGTGTTAGTCCAGTTTTAGATTCCGATGCTTCACTTCAGGTTTACTGTATCCCTTGGACCTTCTTATTGACGATGAAACACAGAAATTGCATCCGAATTCAATCCAAAAGCACAATGCCGACTTAAGTACATGAGGACTGACACTCTAACTTTCTATGATTTGAACCTCTCCTGTGAGTCCAGTTTTAGATTCCGATGGGTCACTTCAGGATAGCTGTATCCCTTGGACCTTCTTATTGACGATGAAACGCAGAAATTGCATCCGAAAGTAATACAAAAGGCACAATGCCGACTTAAATACAAGAGGACTGACACTCTAACTTTCTATGATTTGAACCCCTCCTGTGAGACCAGTTTTAGATTCCGATGCTTCACCTCAGGTTTACTGTATCCCTTGGACCTTCTTATTGACGATGAAACACAGAAATTGCTTCCGAATTTAATACAAAGTGCACAATGCCGGCTTAGGTACAAGAGGACTGACACTCTAACTCTTTATAATTTGAACCCCTCCTGTGAGTCCAGTATTAGATTCCGATGCGTTTCTTCAGGTTTGCTGTATCCCTAGGACCTTCTTATTGACGATGAAACACAGAAATTGCATCCGAATTTAATACAAAAGGCACAATGCCGACTTAAGTACAAGAGGACTGACACTCTAACTTTCTATGCTTTGAACCTCTGCTGTGAGTCCAGTTTTAGATTCCGATGCTTCACTTCAGGTTTACAGTACCCCTTGGACCTTCTTATTGACGTTGAAACACAGAAATTTGTATCCGAATTTACTACAAAAGGCACAATGCCGACTTAAGTACAAGAGGACTGACACACTAACTTTCTATGGTTTGAAACTCTCCTGTGAGTCCAGTTATAGATTCCGCTGCTTCAATTCAGGTTTACTGTATCCCTTGGACTTTCTTATTGACGATGAAACACAGAAATTGCATCCGAATTTAATACAAAATTCACAATGCCGACTTAAGTACAAGAGGATTGACACTCTAACTTTCTATAATTTGAACCTCTCCTGTGAGTAAAGTTTTAGATTCCGATGCTTCACTTCAGGTTACTGTATACCTTGGACCTTCTTATTGACGATGAAACACAGAAATAGCATTCGACTTTAATACTAAAGGCACAATGCCGACTTAAGTAGAAGAGGACTGACACTCTAACTTTCTATGATTTGAATCTCTCCTGTGAGTCCAGTTTTAGATTCCGATGCTTCACTTCAGGTTTACTGTATCCCTGGGACCTTGTTATTGACGATGAAACACAGATATTGCATCCGAATTTAATACAAAAGCACAATGCCGACTTAAGTACAAGAGGACGGACACTATAATTCTATATGATTTGAACCTCTCCTGTGAGTCCAGTTTTAGATTCCGATGCTTCACTTCAGGTTTACTGTATCACTTGGACCCTCTTATTGACGATGAAACACAGAAATTGCCACCGAATTTAATACTAAAGGCACAATGCCGACTTAAGTACAAGAGGACTGACACTCTAACTTACTATGATTTGAACCTCTCCTGTAAGTCCAGTTTTAGAATCCGATGCTTCACTTCAGGTTTACTGTATCCCTTGTACCTTCCTATTGACGATGAAACACAGAAATTGCATCCGAATTTAATACAGAAGGCACAATGCTGACTTAATTACAAGAGGTTTGACACTCTAACTTTCTATGATTTGAACCTCTCCCGTGAGTCCAGTTTTAGATTCCGATGCTTCACTTAAGGTTTACTGTATCCCTTGGACTTTCGAATTGTCGATGAAACACAGAAATTGCATCCGAATTTAATACAAAAAGCAAAATGCCGACTTAAGTACAAGAGGTCTGATATTCTAACTTTCTATGATTTGAACCTCTTCTGTGAGTCCAGTTTTAGATTAAGATGCTTCACTTCAGGTTTACTGTATCGTTTGGACCTTCTTATTGACGATGAAACACAGAAATTGCATCCGAATTTTATACAAAAGGCACAATGCCGACTTAAGTACAAGAGGACTGACACTCTAACTTTCTATGATTTGAACCTCTCTAGAGAGACCAGTTTTAGATTCCGATGCTTCTCTTCAGGTTTACTGTATCCCTTGGACCTTCTTATTGACGATGAAACACAGAAATTGCATCCGAATTCAATACAAAAGGCACAATGCCGACTTAAGTACATGAGGACTGACACTCTAATTTTCTAGGATTTCAACCTCTAGTGTGAGCGCAGTTTTAGATTCCGATGCTTCACTTCAGGTTTGCTGTATCCCTTGGACCTTCTTATTGACGATGAAATACAGAAATTGCATCCGAATTTAATACAAAAGGCACAATGCCGACTTAAGTACAAGGGACTGACACTCTAACTTACTATGATTTGAACCTCTCCTGTGAGTCCAGTTTTAGATTCCGATGCTCCACTTCAGGTTTACTGTATCCCTTGTACCTTCTTATTGGCGATGGAACACTGAAATTGCATCCGAATTTAATACAAAAGGCACAATGCCGACTTAAGTACAAGAGGACTGACTCTCTAACTTTCTATGATTTGAACCTCTCCTGTAAGTCCAGTTTTAGATTCCGATGCTTCACTTCAGGTTTACTGTATCCCTAGGACCTTCTTATTGACGATGAAACACAGAAATTGCATCCGAATTTAATACAAAAGGCACAATGCCGACTTATGTACAAGAGGACTGACACTCTAACTTTCTATGCTTTGAACCTCTGCTGTGAGTCCAGTTTTAGATTCTGATGCTTCACTTCAGGTTTACAGTACCCCTTGGACCTTCTTATTGACGTTGAAACACAGAAATTTGTATCCGAATTTACTACAAAAGGCACAATGCCGACTTAAGTACAAGAGGACTGACACTCTAACTTTCTATGGTTTGAAACTCTCCTGTGAGTCCAGTTATAGATTCCGCTGCTTCAATTCAGGTTTACTGTATCCCTTGGACTTTCTTATTGACGATGAAACACAGAAATTGCATCCGAATTTAATACAAAATTCACAATGCCGACTTAAGTACAAGAGGATTGACACTCTAACTTTCTATAATTTGAACCTCTCCTGTGAGTAAAGTTTTAGATTCCGATGCTTCACTTCAGGTTACTGTATACCTTGGACCTTCTTATTGACGATGAAACACAGAAATAGCATTCGACTTTAATACTAAAGGCACAATGCCGACTTAAGTAGAAGAGGACTGACACTCTAACTTTCTATGATTTGAATCTCTCCTGTGAGTCCAGTTTTAGATTCCGATGCTTCACTTCAGGTTTACTGTATCCCTGGGACCTTGTTATTGACGATGAAACACAGATATTGCATCCGAATTTAATACAAAAGCACAATGCCGACTTAAGTACAAGAGGACGGACACTATAATTCTATATGATTTGAACCTCTCCTGTGAGTCCAGTTTTAGATCCGATGCTTCACTTCAGGTTTACTGTATCACTTGGACCCTCTTATTGACGATGAAACACAGAAATTGCCACCGAATTTAATACTAAAGGCACAATGCCGACTTAAGTACAAGAGGACTGACACTCTAACTTACTATGATTTGAACCTCTCCTGTAAGTCCAGTTTTAGAATCCGATGCTTCACTTCAGGTTTACTGTATCCCTTGTACCTTCCTATTGACGATGAAACACAGAAATTGCATCCGAATTTAATACAGAAGGCACAATGCTGACTTAATTACAAGAGGTTTGACACTCTAACTTTCTATGATTTGAACCTCTCCCGTGAGTCCAGTTTTAGATTCCGATGCTTCACTTCAGGTTTACTGTATCCCTTGGACTTTCGAATTGTCGATGAAACACAGAAATTGCATCCGAATTTAATACAAAAAGCACAATGCCGACTTAAGTACAAGAGGTCTGATATTCTAACTTTCTATGATTTGAACCTCTTCTGTGAGTCCAGTTTTAGATTAAGATGCTTCACTTCAGGTTTACTGTATCGTTTGGACCTTCTTATTGACGATGAAACACAGAAATTGCATCCGAATTTTATACAAAAGGCACAATGCCGACTTAAGTACAAGAGGACTGACACTCTAACTTTCTATGATTTGAACCTCTCTAGAGAGACCAGTTTTAGATTCCGATGCTTCTCTTCAGGTTTACTGTATCCCTTGGACCTTCTTATTGACGATGAAACACAGAAATTGCATCCGAATTCAATACAAAAGGCACAATGCCGACTTAAGTACATGAGGACTGACACTCTAATTTTCTAGGATTTCAACCTCTAGTGTGAGTGCAGTTTTAGATTCCGATGCTTCACTTCAGGTTTGCTGTATCCCTTGGACCTTCTTATTGACGATGAAATACAGAAATTGCATCCGAATTTAATACAAAAGGCACAATGCCGACTTAAGTACAAGGGACTGACACTCTAACTTACTATGATTTGAACCTCTCCTGTGAGTCCAGTTTTAGATTCCGATGCTCCACTTCAGGTTTACTGTATCCCTTGTACCTTCTTATTGGCGATGGAACACTGAAATTGCATCCGAATTTAATACAAAAGGCACAATGCCGACTTAAGTACAAGAGGACTGACTCTCTAACTTTCTATGATTTGAACCTCTCCTGTAAGTCCAGTTTTAGATTCCGATGCTTCACTTCAGGTTTACTGTATCCCTAGTACCTTCTTATTGACGATGAAACACCGAAATTGCATCCGAATTTAATACAGAAGGCACAATGCCGACTTAATTACAAGAGGTTTGACACTCTAACTTTCTATGATTTGAACCTCTCCTGTGAGTCCAGTTTTAGATTCCGATGCTTCACTTCAGGTTTACTGTATCCCTTGGACTTTCGAATTGTCGATGAAACGCAGAAATTGCATCCGAATTTAATACAAAAAGCACAATGCCGACTTAAGTACAAGAGGTCTGATATTCTAACTTTCTATGATTTGAACCTCTCCTGTGAGTCCAGTTTTAGATTCTGATGCTTCACTTTAGGTTTACTGTATCCCTTGGACCTTCTTATTGACGATGAAACACAGAAATTGCATACGAATTTAATACAAAAGGCACAATGCCGACTTAAGTACAAGAGGACTGACACTCTAACTTTCTATGATTTGAAACACTCCTGTGAGTCCAGTTATAGATTCCGCTGCATCAATTCAGGTTTACTGTATCCCTTGGACTTTCTAATTGACGATGATACACAGAAATTGCTTCCGAGTTTAATACAAAGGGCACAATGCCGGCTTAGGTACAAGAGGACTGATACTCTACCTCTCTATAATTTGAACCCCTCCTGTGAGTCCAGTTCTTGATTCAGGTTTGCTGTATCCCTTGGACCTTCCTATTGACGATGAAACACAGAAATTGCATCCGAATTTAATACAAAAGGCACAATGCCGACTTAAGTACAAGAGGACTGACACTCTAACTTTCTATGATTTCAACCACTAGTGTTAGTCCAGTTTTAGATTCCGATGCTTCACTTCAGGTTTACTGTATCCCTTGGACCTTCTTATTGACGATGAAACACAGAAATTGCATCCGAATTCAATCCAAAAGCACAATGCCGACTTAAGTACATGAGGACTGACACTCTAACTTTCTATGATTTGAACCTCTCCTGTGAGTCCAGTTTTAGATTCCGATGGGTCACTTCAGGATAGCTGTATCCCTTGGACCTTCTTATTGACGATGAAACACAGAAATTGCATCCGAATGTAATACAAAAGGCACAATGCCGACTTAAATACAAGAGGACTGACACTCTAACTTTCTATGATTTGAACCCCTCCTGTGAGACCAGTTTTAGATTCCGATGCTTCACCTCAGGTTTACTGTATCCCTTGGACCTTCTTATTGACGATGAAACACAGAAATTGCTTCCGAATTTAATACAAAGTGCACAATGCCGGCTTAGGTACAAGAGGACTGACACTCTAACTCTTTATAATTTGAACCCCTCCTGTGAGTCCAGTATTAGATTCCGATGCGTTTCTTCAGGTTTGCTGTATCCCTAGGACCTTCTTATTGACGATGAAACACAGAAATTGCATCCGAATTTAATACAAAAGGCACAATGCCGACTTAAGTACAAGAGGACTGACACTCTAACTTTCTATGCTTTGAACCTCTGCTGTGAGTCCAGTTTTAGATTCCGATGCTTCACTTCAGGTTTACAGTACCCCTTGGACCTTCTTATTGACGTTGAAACACAGAAATTTGCATCCGAATTTACTACAAAAGGAACAATGCCGACTTAAGTACAAGAGGACTGACACTCTAACTTTCTATGGTTTGAAACTCTCCTGTGAGTCCAGTTATAGATTCCGCTGCTTCAATTCAGGTTTACTGTATCCCTTGGACTTTCTTATTGACGATGAAACACAGAAATTGCATCCGAATTTAATACAAAATTCACAATGCCGACTTAAGTACAAGAGGATTGACACTCTAACTTTCTATAATTTGAACCTCTCCTGTGAGTAAAGTTTTAGATTCCGATGCTTCACTTCAGGTTACTGTATACCTTGGACCTTCTTATTGACGATGAAACACAGAAATAGCATTCGACTTTAATACCAAACGCACAATGCCGACTTAAGTAGAAGAGGACTGACACTCTAACTTTCTATGATTTGAATCTCTCCTGTGAGTCCAGTTTTAGATTCCGATGCTTCACTTCAGGTTTACTGTATCCCTGGGACCTTGTTATTGACGATGAAACACAGATATTGCATCCGAATTTAATACAAAAGCACAATGCCGACTTAAGTACAAGAGGACGGACACTATAATTCTATATGATTTGAACCTCTCCTGTGAGACCAGTTTTAGATTCCGATGCTTCACTTCAGGTTTACTGTATCACTTGGACCCTCTTATTGACGATGAAACATAGAAATTGCCACCGAATTTAATACTAAAGGCACAATGCCGACTTAAGTACAAGAGGACTGACACTCTAACTTACTATGATTTGAACCTCTCCTGTAAGTCCAGTTTTAGAATCCGATGCTTCACTTCAGGTTTACTGTATCCCTTGTACCTTCCTATTGACGATGAAACACAGAAATTGCATCCGAATTTAATACTGAAGGCACAATGCTGACTTAATTACAAGAGGTTTGACACTCTAACTTTCTATGATTTGAACCTCTCCCGTGAGTCCAGTTTTAGATTCCGATGCTTCACTTCAGGTTTACTGTATCCCTTGGACTTTCGAATTGTCGATGAAACACAGAAATTGCATCCGAATTTAATACAAAAAGCACAATGCCGACTTAAGTACAAGAGGTCTGATATTCTAACTTTCTATGATTTGAACCTCTTCTGTGAGTCCAGTTTTAGATTAAGATGCTTCACTTCAGGTTTACTGTATCGTTTGGACCTTCTTATTGACGATGAAACACAGAAATTGCATCCGAATTTTATACAAAAGGCACAATGCCGACTTAAGTACAAGAGGACTGACACTCTAACTTTCTATGATTTGAACCTCTCTAGAGAGACCAGTTTTAGATTCCGATGCTTCTCTTCAGGTTTACTGTATCCCTTGGACCTTCTTATTGACGATGAAACACAGAAATTGCATCCGAATTCAATACAAAAGGCACAATGCCGACTTAAGTACATGAGGACTGACACTCTAATTTTCTAGGATTTCAACCTCTAGTGTGAGTGCAGTTTTAGATTCCGATGCTTCACTTCAGGTTTGCTGTATCCCTTGGACCTTCTTATTGACGATGAAATACAGAAATTGCATCCGAATTTAATACAAAAGGCACAATGCCGACTTAAGTACAAGGGACTGACACTCTAACTTACTATGATTTGAACCTCTCCTGTGAGTCCAGTTTTAGATTCCGATGCTTCACTTCAGGTTTACTGTATCCCTTGTACCTTCTTATTGGCGATGGAACACTGAAATTGCATCCGAATTTAATACAAAAGGCACAATGCCGACTTAAGTACAAGAGGACTGACTCTCTAACTTTCTATGATTTGAACCTCTCCTGTAAGTCCAGTTTTAGATTCCGATGCTTCACTTCAGGTTTACTGTATCCCTAGTACCTTCTTATTGACGATGAAACACCGAAATTGCATCCGAATTTAATACAGAAGGCACAATGCCGACTTAATTACAAGAGGTTTGACACTCTAACTTTCTATGATTTGAACCTCTCCTGTGAGTCCAGTTTTAGATTCCGATGCTTCACTTCAGGTTTACTGTATCCCTTGGACTTTCGAATTGTCGATGAAACGCAGAAATTGCATCCGAATTTAATACAAAAAGCACAATGCCGACTTAAGTACAAGAGGTCTGATATTCTAACTTTCTATGATTTGAACGTCTCCTGTGAGTCCAGTTTTAGATTCTGATGCTTCACTTTAGGTTTACTGTATCCCTTGGACCTTCTTATTGACGATGAAACACAGAAATTGCATACGAATTTAATACAAAAGGCACAATGCCGACTTAAGTACAAGAGGACTGACACTCTAACTTTCTATGATTTGAAACACTCCTGTGAGTCCAGTTATAGATTCCGCTGCATCAATTCAGGTTTACTGTATCCCTTGGACTTTCTAATTGACGATGATACACAGAAATTGCTTCCGAGTTTAATACAAAGGGCACAATGCCGGCTTAGGTACAAGAGGACTGATACTCTACCTCTCTATAATTTGAACCCCTCCTGTGAGTCCAGTTCTTGATTCCGATGCGTCACTTCAGGTTTGCTGTATCCCTTGGACCTTCCTATTGACGATGAAACACAGAAATTGCATCCGAATTTAATACAAAAGGCACAATGCCGACTTAAGTACAAGAGGACTGACACTCTAACTTTCTATGATTTCAACCACTAGTGTTAGTCCAGTTTTAGATTCCGATGCTTCACTTAAGGTTTACTGTATCCCTTGGACCTTCTTATTGACGATGAAACACAGAAATTGCATCCGAATTCAATCCAAAAGCACAATGCCGACTTAAGTACATGAGGACTGACACTCTAACTTTCTATGATTTGAACCTCTCCTGTGAGTCCAGTTTTAGATTCCGATGCTTCACTTCAGGTTTACTGTATCCCTTGGACCTTCTTATTGACGATGAAACACAGGAATTGCATCCGAATTTAATACATAAGGCACAGTGCCGACATAAGTACAAGGGGACTGACACTCCAACTTTCTATGATTTGAACCTCTCCTGTGAGTCCAGTTTTAGATTCGGATGCTTCACTTCAGGTTTACTGTATCCCTTGGACCTTCTTATTAACGATGAAACACAGAAATTGCTTCCGAATTTAATACAAAGGGCACAATGCCGGCTTAGGTACAAGAGGATTGACACTCTAACTCTCTATAATTTGAACCCCTCCTGTGAGTCCAGTATTAGATTCCGATGCGTCACTTCAGGTTTGCTGTATCCCTAGGACCTTCATATTGACGATGTAACACAGAAATTGCATCCGAATTTAATACAAAAGGCACAATGCCGACTTAAGTACGAGAGGACTGACACTCTAACTTTCTATGATTTGAACCTCTGCTGTGAGTCCAGTTTTAGATTCCGATGCTTCACTTCAGGTTTACAGTACCCCTTGGACCTTCTTATTGACGTTGAAACACAGAAATTTGCATCCGAATGTACTACAAAAGGCACAATGCCGACTTAAGTACAAGAGGACTGACACTCTAACTTTCTATGGTTTGAAACTCTCCTGTGAGTCCAGTTATAGATTCCGCTGCTTCAATTCAGGTTTACTGTATCCCTTGGACTTTCTTATTGACGATGAAACACAAAAATTGCATCCGAATTTAATACAAAATTCACAATGCCGACTTAAGTACAAGAGGATTGACACTCTAACTTTCTATAATTTGAACCTCTCCTGTGAGTAAAGTTTTAGATTCCGATGCTTCACTTCAGGTTACTGTATACCTTGGACCTTCTTATTGACGATGAAACACAGAAATAGCATTCGAATTTAATACTAAAGGCACAATGCCGACTTAAGTACAAGAGGACTGACACTCTAACTTTCTATGATTTGAACCTCTGCTGTGAGTCCAGTTTTAGATTCCGATGCTTCACTTCAGGTTTACAGTACCCCTTGGACCTTCTTATTGACGTTGAAACACAGAAATTTGCATCCGAATTTACTACAAAAGGCACAATGCCGACTTAAGTACAAGAGGACTGACACTCTAACTTTCTATAATTTGAACCTCTCCTGTGAGTAAAGTTTTAGATTCCGATGCGTCACTTCAGGTTTGCTGTATCCCTAGGACCTTCTTATTGACGATGTAACACAGAAATTGCATTCGAATTTAATACTAAAGGCACAATGCCGACTTAAGTAGAAGAGGACTGACACTGTAACTTTCTATGATTTGAACCTCTCCTGTGAGTCCAGTTTTAGATTCCGATGCTTCACTTCAGGTTTACAGTACCCCTTGGACCTTCTTATTGACGTTGAAACACAGAAATTTGCATCCGAATTTACTACAAAAGGCACAATGCCGACTTAAGTACAAGAGGACTGACACTCTAACTTTCTATAATTTGAACCTCTCCTGTGAGTAAAGTTTTAGATTCCGATGCTTCACATCAGGTCTACTGTATCACTTGGACCCTCTTATTGACGATGAAACACAGAAATTGCATCCGAATTTTATACAAAAGGCACAATGCCGACTTAAGTACAAGAGGACTGACACTCTAACTTTCTATGATTTGAACCTCTCTAGAGAGACCAGTTTTAGATTCCGATGACTCTCTTCAGGTTTACCGTATACCTTGGACCTTCTCAGTGACGATGAAACACAGAAATTCCATCCGAATTCAATACAAAAGGCACAATGCCGACTTAAGTACATGAGGACTGACACTCTAATTTTCTATGATTTGAACCTCTCCTGTGAGACCAGTTTTAGATTCCGATGCTGCACTTCAGATTTACTGTGTCCCTTGGACCTACTTATTGACGATGAAACACAGAAATAGCATCCGAATGTAATACAAACGGGCCAATGCCGACTAAAGTACAAGGGGACTGACACTCTAACTTTCTATGATTTGAACCTCTCCTGTGAGTCCAGTTTTAGATTCGGATGCTTCACTTCAGGTTTACTGTATCCCTTGGACCTTCTTATTGACGATGAAGCACAGAAATTGCTTCCGAATTTAATACAAAGTGCACAATGCCGGCTTAGGTACAAGAGGACTGACACTCTAACTCTCTATAATTTGAAGCCCTCCTGTGAGTCCAGTTTTAGATTCCGATGGGACACTTCAGGTTAGCTGTATCCCTTGGACCTTCTTATTGACGATGAGAAACAGAAATTGCATCCGAATTTAATACAAAAGGCACAATGCCGACTTAAATACAAGAGGACTGACACTCTAACTTTCTATGATTTGAACATCTGCTGTGAGTCCAGTTGTAGATTCCGATGCTACACTACAGGTTTACTGTACCCCTTGGACCTTCTTATTGACGATGAAACACAGAAATTGCATCCGAATTTACTACAAAAGGCACAATGCTGACTTACGTACAAGAGGACTGACACTCTAACTTTCTATGATTTGAACCTCTCCTGTGAGTCCAGTTTTAGGTTCCGATGCTTCACTTCAGGTTTACTGTATCCCTTGCACCTTCTTATTGACTATGAAACACAGAAATTGCATCCGAGTTTAATACAAAAGGCACAATGCCGACTTAAGTACAAGAGGACTTACACTCTAACTCTCTATGATTTGAACCTCTCCTGTGAGTCCAGTTTTAGATTCCGATGCTTCACTTCAGGTTTACTGTATCCCTTGGACCTTCTTATTAACGATAAAACACAGAAATTGCATCCGAATTTAATACAAAAGGCACAATGCCGACTTAAGTACAAGAGGACTGACACTCTAAATTTCTAGGATTTCAACCTCTAGTGTGAGTTCAGTGTTAGATTCCGATGCTTCTCTTCAGGTTTGCTGTATCCCTTGGACCTTCTTATTGACGATGAAATACAGAAATTGCATCCGAATTTAATACAAAAGGCACAATGCCGACTTAAGTACAAGGGACTGACACTCTAGCTTACTATGATTTGAACCTCTCCTGTGAGTCCAGTTTTTAATTCCGATGCTTCACTTCCGGTTTAATGTATCCCTTGGACCTTCTTATTGACGATGAAACACAGAAATCGCATTAGAATTTAATACAAAAGGCACAATGCCGAATTAAGTACAAGAGGTCTGACACTCTAATTTTCTAGGATTTCAACCTCTAGTGTGAGTCCAGTTTTAGATTCCGATGCTTCACTTCAGGTTTGCTTTATCCCTTGGACCTTCTTATTGACGATGAAACACAGAAATTGCATTCGAATTCAATAAAAAAGGCACAATGCCGACTTAAGTACATGAGGACAGACACTCTAATTTTCTATGATTTGAACCTCTCCTGTGAGACCAGTTTTAGATTCCGATGCTTCACTTCAGGTTTACTGTATCCCTTGGACTTTCGAATTGTCGATGAAACACAGAAATTGCATCCGAATTTAACACAAAAGGCACAATGCCGACTTAAGTACAAGAGGTCTGACATTCTAACTTTCTATGACTTGAACCTCTCCTGTGATTCCAGTTTTAGATTCTGATGCTTCACTTCAGGTTTACTGACTCGCCTGGACCTTCTTATTGACGATGAGACACAGAAATTGCATCCGAATTTAATACAAAAGGCACAATGCCAACTTAAGTACAAGAGGACTGACACTTTAACTCTCTATGATTTGATTCTCTCCTGAGAGACCAGTTTAAGATTCCGATGCTTCTCTTCAGGTTTACTGTATCCCTTGGACCTTCTTATTGCCGATGAAACACAGAAATTGCATCGGAATTTAATACAAAAGGCACAATGCTGGCTTAAGTACAAGAGGACTGACACTCTACCATTCTATGATTTGAACCTCTCCTGTGAGTCCAGTTTTAGATTCCGATGCTTCACTTCAGGTTTACTGTATCCCTTGGACTTTCGAATTGTCGATGAAACACAGAAATTGCATCCGAACTTAATACAAAAGGCACAATGCCGACTTAAATACAAGTGGAGTGACACTCTAACTTTCTATGATTTGAAACTCTCCTGTTAGCCCTGTTTCAGATTCTGATGCTTCACTTTAGGTTTACTGTATCCCTTGGACCTTCTTATTGACGATGAATCACAGAAATTGCATACGAATTTAATACAAAAGGCACAATGCCGACTTAAGTACAAGAGGACTGACACTCTAACTTTCTATGATTTGAAACTCTCCTGTGAGTCCAGTTATAGATTCCGCTGCTTCAATTCAGGTTTACTGTATCCCTTGACTTTCTTATTGACGATGAAAGACAGACATTGCATCCGAATGTGATACAAAAGGCACAATGCCGACTTAAATACAAGAGGACTGACACTCTAACTTTCTATGATTTGAAGCTCTCCTGTAAGTCCAGTTTTAGATTCCGATGCTTCACTTCAGGTTTACTGTATCCCTTGGACCTTCTTATTCACGATGAAACACAGAAATTGCATCCAAATTTAATACAAAAGGCACAATGCCGACTTAATTACAAGAGGTTTGACACTCTAACTTTCTGTGATTTGAACCTCTCCTGTGAGTCCAGTTTTAGATTCCGATGCTTCACTTCAGGTTGACTGTATCCCTTGGACCTTCGAATTGTCGATGAAACACAGAAATTGCATCCGAATTTAATAGAAAAGGCACAATCCCGACTTAAGTACAAGAGGTCTGACATTCTAACTTTCTATGACTTGAACCTCTCCTGTGATTCCAGTTTTAGATTCTGATGCTTCACTTCAGGTTTACTGAATCGCCTTGACCTTCTTATTGACGATGAGACACAGAAATTTCATTCGAATTTAATACAAAAAGCACAATGCCGACTTAAGTACAAGAGGACTGACACTCTAACTCTCTATGATTTGATTCTCTCCTGAGAGACCAGTTTAAGATTCCGATGCTTCTCTTCAGGTTTACTGTATACCTTGGACCTTCTTATTGACGATGAAACACAGAAATTGCATCCGAATTTAATACAAAAGGCCCAATGCCGACTTAAGTACAAGCGGACTGACACTCTAACTTTCTATGATTTGAACCTCTCCTGTGAGTCCAGTTTTAGTTTCGGATGCTTCACTTCAGGTTTACTGTATCCCTTGGACCTTCGTATTGACGATGAAACACAGAAATTGCTTCCGAATTTAATACAAAGTGCACAATGCCGGCTTAGGTACAAGAGGACTGACACTCTAACTCTCTATCATTTGAACCCCTCCTGTGAGTCCAGTTTTAGATTCCGATGCGTAACTTCAGGTTTGTTGTATCCCTTGGACCTTCTTATTGACGATGAAACACAGAAATTGTATCCGAATTTAATACAAAAGGCACAATGCCGACTTAAGTACAAGAGGAGTGACACTCTAACTTTCTATGATTTGAACCTCTCCTGTTAGCCCTGTTTTAGATTCTGATGCTTCACTTTAGGTTTACTGTATCCCTTGGACCTTCTTATTGACGTTGAAACACAGAAATTGCATACGAATTTAATACAAAAGGCACAATGCCGACTTAAGTACAAGAGGACTGACACTTTAACTTTCTATGATTTGAAACTCTCCTGTGAGTCCAGTTATAGGTTCCGCTGCCTCAATTCAGGTTTACTGTATCCCTTGGACTTTCTTATTGACGATGAAACACAGAAATTGCATCCGAATTTAATACAAAAGGCACAATGCCGACTTAAGTACAAGAGGACTGACACTCTAACTTTCTATGATTTGAACCTCTCCTGTAAGTCCAGTTTTAGATTCCGATGCTTCACTTCAGGTTTACTGTATCCCTTGGACCTTCTTATTGACTATGAAACACAGAAATTGCATCCGGATTTAATACAAAAGGCACAATGCCGACTTAATTACAAGAGGTTTGACACTCTAACTTTCTATGATTTGAACCTCTCCTGTGAGTCCAGTTTTAGATTCCGAAGCTTCACTTCAGGTTTACTGTATCCCTTCTACCTTCGAATTGTCGATGAAACTTAGAAATTGCATGCGAATTTAATAAAAAAATCACAATGCCGACTTAAGTACAAGAGGTCTGATATTCTAACTTTCTATGATTTGAACCTCTCCTGTGAGTCCAGTTTTAGATTCCGATGCTTCACTTCAGGTTTACTGTATCGCCTGGACCTTCTTATTGACGATGAAACACAGAAATTGCATCCGAATTTAATACAAAAGGCACAATGCCGACTTAAGTACAGGAGGACTGACACTCTAACTTCCTATGATTTGAACCTCTCTTGAGAGACAAGTTTTAGATTCCGATGCTTCCTTTCAGCTTTACTGTATCCCTTGGACGTTCTTATTGACGATGAAACACAGAAATTGCATCCGAATTCAATACAAAAGGCACAATGCAGACTTACGTACAGGAGGACTGACACTCTAACTTTCTATGATTTGAACCTCTCCTGTGAGACCAGTTTTAGATTCCGATGCTTCACTTCAGGTTTATTGTGTCCCTTGGACCTACTTACTGACGATGAAACACAGAAATAGCATCCGAATGTAATACAAAAGGCACAATGCCGACTAAAGTACAAGGGGACTGACACTCTAACTTTCTATGATTTGAACCTCTCCTGTGAGTCCAGTTTTAGATTCGGATGCTTCACTTCAGGTTTACTGTATCCCTTGGACCTTCGTATTGACGATGAAACACAGAAATTGCTTCCGAATTTAATACAAAGTGCACAATGCCGGCTTAGGTACAAGAGGACTGACACTCTAACTCTCTATAATTTGAAGCCCTCCTGTGAGTCCAGTTTTAGATTCCGATGGGTCACTTCAGGATAGCTGTATCCCTTGGACCTTCTTATTGACGATGAAACACAGAAATTGCATCCGAATGTAATACAAAAGGCACAATGCCGACTTAAGTACAAGAGGACTGACAATCTCATTCTCTAGGATTTCAACCTTTCGTGTGAGTCCAGTTTTAGATTCGGATGCTTCACTTCAGGTTTACTGTATCCCTTGGACCTTCGTATTGACGATGAAACACAGAAATTGCATCCGAATTTAATACAAAAGGCACAATGCCAACTTAATTACAAGAGATTTGACACTCTAACTTTCTATGATTTGATCCTCTCCTGTGAGTCCAGTTTTAGATTCCGATGCTTCACTTCAGGTTTACTGTATCCCTTGGCCCTTCAAATTGTCGATGAAACACAGAAATTGCATCCGAATTTAATACAAAAGGCACAATGCCGACTTAAGTACAAGAGGTCTGTCATTCTAACTTTCTATGACTTGAACCTCTCCTGTGATTCCAGTTTTAGATTCTGATGCTTCACTTCAGGTTTACTGAATCGGCTGGACCTTCGTATTTACGATGAGACACAGAAATTGCATCCGAATTTAATACAAAAGGCACAATGCCGACTTAAGTACAAGAGGACTGACACTCTAACTCTCTATGATTTGATTCTCTCCTGAGAGACCGGTTTAAGATTCCGATGCTTCTCTTCAGGTTTACTGTATCCCTTGGACCTTCTTATTGACGATGAAACACAGAAATTGCATCCGAATTTAGTACAAAAGGCACAATGCCGACTTAAGTACAAGGGACTGACACTCTAACTTACTATGATTTGAATCTCTCCTGTGAGTCCAGTTTTAGATTCCGATGCTTCACATCAGGTTTACTGTATCCCTTGTACCTTCTTATTGACGACCAAACACAGAAATTGCATCCGAAATTACTACAGAAGCCACAATGCCGACTTAAGTACAAGAGGACTGACACTCTAACTTTCTATGATTTGAACCTCTCCTGTTAGCCCTGTTTTAGATTCTAATGCTTCACTTTAGGTTTACTGTATCCCTTGGACCTTCTTATTGACGATGAAACACAGAAATTGCATACGAATTTAATACAAAAGGCACAATGCCGACTTAAGTACAAGAGGACTGACACTCTAACTTTCTATGATTTGAAACTCTCCTGTGAGTAAAGTTTTAGATTCTGATGCTTCACTTCAGGTTACTGTATACCTTGGACCTTCTTATTGACGATGAAACACAGAAATTGCATCCGAATTTAATACTAAAGGCACAATGCCGACTTAAGTACAGGAGGACTGACACTCTAAATTTCTATGATTTGAACCTCTCCTGTGAGTCCAGTTTTAGATTCGAATGCTTCACTTCAGGTTTACTGTATCCCTTGGACCTTCGTATTGACGATGAAACACAGAAATTGCTTCCGAATTTAATACAAAGTGCACAATGCCGGCTTAGGTACAAGAGGACTGACACTCTAACTCTCTATAATTTGAAGCCCTCCTGTGAGTCCAGTTTTAGATTCCGATGGGTCACTTCAGGATAGCTGTATCCCTTGGACCTTCTTATTGACGATGAAACACAGAAATTGCATCCGAATTTAATACAAAAGGCACAATGCCGACTTAAATACAAGAGGACTGACACTCTAACTTTCTATGATTTGGACCTCTCCTGTGAGACCAGTTTTAGATTCCGATGCTTCACTTCAGGTTTACTGTATCCCTTGGACCTTCTTATTGACGATGAAACACAGAAATTGCATCCGAATTTAATACAAATGGCACAATGCCGGCTTAAGTACAGGAGGACTGACACTCTAACTTTCTATGATTTGAACATCTCCTGTGAGTCCAGTTTTAGATTCCGATGCTACACTTCAGGTTTACTGTATCTCTTGAACCTTCTTACTGACGATAAAACAGAGAATTTGCATCCGAATTTAATACAAAAGGCCGAAGCCGACTTAAGTACAAGAGGACTGACAATCTCATTCTCTAGGATTTCAACCTCTCGTGTGACTCCAGTTTTAGAATCCGATGCTTCACTTCAGGTTTACTATATCCCTTGGACCTTCTTATTGACGATGAAATACAGAAATTGCATCCGAATTTAATACAAAAGGCACAATGCCGACTTAAGTACAAGAGGACTGACTCTCTAACTTTCTATGATTTGATCCTCTCCTGTGAGTCCAGTTTTAGATTCTGAAGCTTCACTTCAGGTTTACTGTATCCCTTGGACCTTCTTATTGACGATGAAACACAGAAATTGCATCCGAATTTAATACACAAGGCACAATGCCAACTTAATTACAAGAGATTTGACACTCTAACTTTCTATGATTTGATCCCCTCCTGTGAGTCCAGTTTTAGATTCCGATGCTTCACTTCAGGTTTACTGTATCCCTTGGCCCTTCAAATTGTCGATGAAACACAGAAATTGCATCCGAATTTAATACAAAAGGCACAATGCCGACTTAAGTACAAGGGACTGACACTCTAACTTACTATGATTTGAATCTCACCTGTGAGTCCAGTTTTAGATTCCGATGCTTCACATCAGGTTTACTGTATCCCTTGTACCTTCTTATTGACGACCAAACACAGAAGTTGCATCCGAAATTACTACAGAAGCCACAATGCCGACTTAAGTACAAGAGGACTGACACTCTAACTTTCTATGATTTGAACCTCTCCTGTTAGCCCTGTTTTAGATTCTGATGCTTCACTTTAGGTTTACTGTATCCCTTGGACCTTCTTATTGACGATGAAAGACAGAAATTGCATACGAATTTAATACAAAAGGCACAATGCCGACTTAAGTACAAGAGGACTGACACTCTAACTTTCTATGATTTGAAACTCTCCTGTGAGTAAAGTTTTAGATTCTGATGCTTCACTTCAGGTTACTGTATACCTTGGACCTTCCTATTGACGATGAAACACAGAAATTGCATCCGAATTTAATACTAAAGGCACAATGCCGACTGAAGTACAGGAGGACTGACACTCTAACTTTCTATGATTTGAACCTCTCCTGTGAGTCCAGTTTTAGATTACGATGCTTCACTTCAGGTTTACTGTATCCCTCTGACCTTGTTATTGACGATGAAACACAGATATTGCATCCGAATTTAATAAAAAAGCACAATGCCGACTTAAGTACAAGAGGACTGGCACTCTAATTCTCTATGATTTGAACCTCACCTGTGAGTCCAGTTTCAGATTCCGATGCTTCTCATCAGGGTTACTGTATCCCTTGGACCTTCTTATTGACGATGAAACACAGAAATTGCATCCGAATTTAATATATAGGGCACAATGCCGACATAGGTACAAGAGCACTGACACTCTATCTCTCTATGACTTCAACCCCTCCTGAGAGTCCAGTTTTAGATTCCGATGCTTCAGTTCAGGTTTACTGTATCCCTTGGACCTTCTTATTGACGATGAAACACAGAAATTGCATCCGAATTTAATACAAAATGCACAATGCCGACATAAGTACAAGAGGGCTGACACTCTAACTTTCCATTATTTGAACCTCTCCTGTGAGTCCAGTTTTAGATTCCGATGCTTCACTTTAGCTTTACTGTATCCCTTGGACCTTCTTATTTACGATGAAACACAGATATTGCATCCGAATTTCATACAAAAGACACAATGCGACTTAAGTACAAGAGGACTGACACTCTAACTTTCTATGATTTGAACCTCTCCTGTGAGTTCGGTTTTAGATTCCGATGCTTCACTTCAGGTTACTGTATACCTTGGACCCTCTTATTGACGGTAAAACACAGAAATTGCATCCGAATTTAATACAAAAGGCACAATGCCGAATTAAGTACAAGAGGACTGACACTCTAACTTTCTGTGATTTGAACCTCTCCTGTGAGTCCCGTTTTAGATTCCAATGCATCACCTCGGGTTTACTGTATCCCTTGGACCTTCTTATTGACGATGAAACACAGATATTGCATCGTAATTTAATACAAAAGGCACAATGCCGACTTAAGTACAAGGCACTTACACTTTAACTCTCTATGATTTGAACCTCTCCTGTGAGTCCAGTTTTAGATTCCGATGCCTCACTTCAGTTTAACTGTATCCCTTGGCGATACTTATTGACGATGAAACACAGAAATTGCATCCGAATTTGATACAAAAATCACAATGCCGACTAAAGTACAAAAGGACTGACACTCTAACTCTCTATGATTTGAACCTCTCCTGTTAGCCCTGTTTTAGATTCTGATGCTTCACTTTAGGTTTACTGTATCCCTTGGACCTTCTTATTGACGATGAAACACAGAAATTGCATACGAATTTAATACAAAAGGCACAATGCCGACTTAAGTACAAGAGGACTGACACTCTAACTTACTATGATTTGAATCTCACCTGTGAGTCCAGTTTTAGATTCCGATGCTTCACATCAGGTTTACTGTATCCCTTGTACCTTCTTATTGACGACCAAACACAGAAATTGCATCCGAAATTACTACAGAAGCCACAATGCCGACTTAAGTACAAGAGGACTGACACTCTAACTTTCTATGATTTGAACCTCTCCTGTTAGCCCTGTTTTAGATTCTGATGCTTCACTTTAGGTTTACTGTATCCCTTGGACCTTCTTATTGACGATGAAACACAGAAATTGCATACGAATTTAATACAAAAGGCGCAATGCCGACTTAAGTACAAGAGGACTGACACTCTAACTTTCTATGATTTGAAACTCTCCTGTGAGTAAAGTTTTAGATTCTGATGCTTCACTTCAGGTTACTGTATACCTTGGACCTTCTTATTGACGATGAAACACAGAAATTGCATCCGAATTTAATACTAAAGGCACAATGCCGACTGAAGTACAGGTGGACTGACACTCTAACTTTCTATGATTTGAACCTCTCCTGTGAGTCCAGTTTTAGATTACGATGCTTCACTTCAGGTTTACTGTATCCCTCTGACCTTGTTATTGACGATGAAACACAGATATTGCATCCGAATTTAATACAAAAGCACAATGCCGTATAAGTACAAGAGGACTGGCACTCTAATTCTCTATGATTTGAACCTCACCTGTGAGTCCAGTTTCAGATTCCGATGCTTCTCATCAGGGTTACTGTATCCCTTGGACCTTCTTATTGACGATGAAACACAGAAATTGCATCCGAATTTAATATATAGGGCACAATGCCGACATAGGTACAAGAGCACTGACGCTCTATCTCTCTATGACTTCAACCCCTCCTGAGAGTCCAGTTTTAGATTCCGATGCTTCAGTTCAGGTTTACTGTATCCCTTGGACCTTCTTATTGACGATGAAACACAGAAATTGCATCCGAATTTAATACAAAATGCACAATGCCGACATAAGTACAAGAGGGCTGACACTCTAACTTTCCATTATTTGAACCTCTCCTGTGAGTCCAGTTTTAGAATCCGATGCTTCACTTTAGCTTTACTGTATCCCTTGGACCTTCTTATTTACGATGAAACACAGATATTGCATCCGAATTTCATACAAAGACACAATGCGACTTAAGTACAAGAGGACTGACACTCTAACTTTCTATAATTTGAACCTCTCCTGTGAGTTCGGTTTTAGATTGCGATGCTTCACTTCAGGTTACTGTATACCTTGGACCCTCTTATTGACGGTAAAACACAGAAATTGCATCCGAATTTAATACAAAAGGCACAATGCCGAATTAAGTACAAGAGGACTGACACTCTAACTTTCTATGATTTGAACCTCTCCTGTGAGTCCCGTTTTAGATTCCAATGCATCACCTCGGGTTTACTGTATCCCTTGGACCTTCTTATTGACGATGAAACACAGATATTGCATCGTAATTTAATACAAAAGGCACAATGCCGACTTAAGTACAAGGCACTTACACTTTAACTCTCTATGATTTGAACCTCTCCTGTGAGTCCAGTTTTAGATTCCGATGCCTCACTTCAGTTTAACTGTATCCCTTGGCGATTCTTATTGACGATGAAACACAGAAATTGCATCCGAATTTGATACAAAAATCACAATGCCGACTAAAGTACAAAAGGACTGACACTCTAACTCTCTATGATTTGAACCTCTCCTGTGAGACCAGTATTAGATTCGATTACCTCACTTCAGGTGTACTGTATCCCTTGGACCTTCTTATTGACTATGAAACACAAAAATTGCATCCGAATTTAATACATAAGGCACAATGCCCACTTAAGTACAAGAGGACTGACACTCTAACATTGTAAGATTTGAACCTCTCCTGTGAGTCCATTTTTAGATTCCGATGCTTCACTTCAGGTTTACAGTATCCCTTGGACCTTCTTATTGACGATGAAACACATATATTGCATCCGAATTTAATACAAAAGGCACAATGCCGACTTAAGTACAAGAGGACTGACACTCTGACTCTCTATGATTTGAACCTCCCCTGTGAGTCCAGTTTTAGTTTCCGATGCTTCACTTCAGGTTTACTGTATCCCTTGGACCTTCTTATTGACGATAAAACACACAAATTGCATCCGAATTTAATACAAAAGGCACAATACCGACCTAAGTACACGAGGACTGACACTCTAACTTTCTATGATTTGAACCTCTCCTGTGCGTCCAGTTTTAGATTCCGATGCTTTACTTTAGCTTCACTGTATCCCTTCGAGCATCTTATTGACGATGAAACACAGATATTGCATCCGAATTTAATACAAAAGGCACAATGCCGACTCACGTACAAGAGGACTGACACTCTAACTCTCTATGATTTGAATCTCTCCTGTGAGTCCAGTTTTAGATTCCGATGGTTCACTTCAGGTTTACTGTATCCCTTGAACCTTCTTATTGACGATGAAACACAGAAATTGCATCTGAATTTAATACAAAAGGCACAATGACAACTTATGTACAAGTGGACTGACACTCTAATTCTCTATGATTTGAACCTTTCCTGTGAGTCCAGTTTTAGATTCCGATGCTTCATTTCAGGTTTACTGTATCCCTTGGACCTTCATATTGACGATGAAACACAGAAATTGCATCCGAATTTAATACAAAAGGCACAATACCGACTTAAGTACAAGAGCACTGACACTCTAACTTTCTATGATTTGAAACTCTCCTTAGAGTCCAGTTTTAGATTCCGATGCTTCACTTCAGGTTTACTGTATCCCTTGGACCTTCTTATTGACGATGAAACATAGAAATTGCTTCCGAATTTAATACAAAGGGCACAATGCCGGCTTAGGTACAAGAGGACTGACACTCTAACTCTCTATAATTTGAACCCCTCCTGTGAGTCCAGTTATAGATTCCGATGCGTCACTTCAGGTTTTCTGTATCCCTTGGACCTTCTTATTGACGATGAAACACAGAAATTGCATCCGAATTTAATACAAAAGGCACAATGCCGACTTAAGTACAAGAGGACTGACACTCTAACTTTCTATGAATTGAACCTCTGCTGTGAGTCCAGTTTTAGATTCCGATGCTTCACTTCAAGTTTACTGTACCCCTTGGACCTTTTTATTGACGATGAAACACAGATATTGCATCCGAAATTACTACAGAAGGCACAATGCCGACTTAAGTACAAGAGGACAGACACTCTAACTTTCTATGATTTGAACCTCTCCTGTTAGCCCTGTTTTAGATTCCGATGCTTCACTTCAGGTTTACTGTATCCCTTGGACCCTCTTATTGACGATGAAACACAGAAATTGCATCCGAATTTAATACAAAAGGCACAATGCCGAATTAAGTACAAGAGGACTGACACTCTAACTTTCTATGATTTGAACCTCTCCTGTGAGTCCCGTTTTAGATTCCAATGCTTCCCCTCAGGTTTACTGTATCCCTTGGACCTTCTTATTGACGATGAAACACAGATATTGCATCATAATTTAATACAAAAGGCACAATGCCGACTTAAGTACAATGCACTTACACTCTAACTCTCTATGATTTGAACCTCTTCTGTGAGGCCAGTTTTAGATTCCGATGTTCCACTTCAGGTTTACTGTCTCACTTGGACCTTCTTATGAACGATGAAACACAGAAATCGCATCCGGATTTAATAAAAAATTCACAATGCCGACTTAAGTCCAAGAGGACTGACACTCTAACTCTCTATTATTTGAATCTCTCCTGTGAGTCCAGTTTTAGATTCCGATGCGTCACTTCAAATTTACTTTGTCCCTTACACCTTCTTATTGGTGATGGAACACAGAAATTGCATCCGAATTTAATACAAAAGGCACAATGCCGACTTAAGTACAAGTGGACTGACACTCTAACTCACTATGATTTGAACCTCTCCTGTGAGTCCAGTTTTAGATTCCGATGCCTCACTTCAGTTTAACTGAATCCCTTGGCGATTCTTATTGACGATGAAACACAGAAATTGCATCCGAATTTAATACAAAAATCACACTGCCGACTAAAGTACAAAAGGACTGACACTCTAACTCTCTATGATTTGAACCTCTCCTGTGAGACCAGTATTAGATTCGATTGCTTCACTTCAGGTGTACTATATCCCTTGGACCTTCTTAATGATTATGAAACACAAAAATTGCATCCGAATTTAATACATAAGGCACAATGCCGACTTAAGTACAAGAGGACTGACACTCTAACATTCTAAGATTTGAACCTCTCCTGTGAGTCCAATTTTAGATTCCGATGCTTCCCTTCAGGTTTACTGTACCACTTGGACCTTCTTATTGACGATGAAACACAGAAATTGCATCCGAATTTAATACTAAAGGCACAATGCCGACTTAAGTACAAGAGGACTGACGCTCTAACTTTCTAAGATTTGAACCTCTCCTGTGAGTCCAGCTTTAGATTCCGATGCTTCACTTCAGGTTTACTGTATCCCTTGGACCTTCTTATTGACGATGAAACACAGAAATTGCATCCGAATATAATACACAAGGCACAATGCCGACTCAAGTGCAAGAGGACTCACACTCTAACACACTATGATTTGAACCTCTCCTGTGAGTCCCGTTTTAGATTCCAATGCTTCACCTCAGGTTTACTGTATCCCTTGGACCTTCTTATTGACGATGAAACACAGAAATTGCTTCCGAATTTAATACAAAGGGCACAATGCCGGCTTAGGTACAAGAGGACTGACACTCTAACTCTCTATAATTTGAACCCCTCCTGTGAGTCCAGTTATAGATTCCGATGCGTCACTTCAGGTTTTCTGTTTCCCCTGGACCTTCTTATTGATGATGAAACACAGAAATTGCATCCGAATTTAATACAAAAGGCACAATGCCGACTTAAGTACAAGAGGACTGACACTCTAACTTTCTATGATTTGAACCTCTGCTGTGAGTCCAGTTTTAGATTCCGATGCTTCACTTCAAGTTTACTGTACCCCTTGGACCTTCTTATTGACGATGAAACACAGAAATTGCATCCGAAATTACTACAGAAGGCACAATGCCGACTTAAGTACAAGAGGACTGACACTCTAACTTTCTATGATTTGAACCTCTCCTGTTAGCCCTGTTTTAGATTCCGATGCTTCACTTCAGGTTTACTGTATCCCTTGGACCCTCTTATTGACGATGAAACACAGAAATTGCATTCGAATTTAAGACAAAAGGCACAATGCCGAATTAAGTACAAGAGGACTGACACTCTAACTTTCTATGATTTGAACCTCTCCTGTGAGTCCCGTTTTAGATTCCAATGCTTCACCTCAGGTTTACTGTATCCCTTGGACCTTCTTATTGACGATGAAACACAGATATTGCATCGTAATTTAATACAAAAGGCACAATGCCGACTTAAGTACAAGGCACTTACACTCTAACTCTCTATGATTTGAACCTCTTCTGTGAGGCCAGTTTTAGATTCCGATGCTCCACTTCAGGTTTACTGTCTCACTTGGACCTTCTTGTGGACGATGAAACACAGAAATCGCATCCGGATTTAATAAAAAATTCACAATGCCGACTTAAGTCCAAGAGGACTGACACTCTAACTCTCCATGATTTGAATCTCTCCTGTGAGTCCAGTTTTAGATTCCGATGCGTCACTTCAAGTTTACTGTGTCCCTTACACCTTCTTATTGGTGATGGAACACAGAAATTGCATCCGAATTTAATACAAAAGGCACAATGCCGACATAAGTACAAGAGGACTGACACTCTAACTTTCTATGATTTGAACCTCTGCTGTGAGTCCAGTTTTAGATTCCGATGCTTCACTTCAAGTTTACTGTACCCCTTGGACCTTCTTATTGACGATGAAACACAGAAATTGCATCCGAAATTACTACAGAAGGCACAATGCCAACTTAAGTACAAGAGGACTGACACTCTAACTTTCTATGATTTGAACCTCTCCTGTTAGCCCTGTTTTAGATTCCGATGCTTCACTTCAGGTTTACTGTATCCCTTGGACCTTCTTATTGACGATGAAACACAGAAATTGCATACGAATTTAATACAAAAGGCACAATGCCAACTCAAGTACAAGAGGACTGACACTCTAACTTTCTATGATTTGAAACTCTCCTGTGAGTCCAGTTTTAGATTCCGATGCTTCCCTTCAGGTTTACTGTATCACTTGGACCTTCTTATTGACGATGAAACACAGAAATTGCATCCGAATTTAATACTAAAGGCACAATGCCGACTTAAGTACAAGAGGACTGACACTCTAACTTTCTAAGATTTGAACCTCTCCTGTGAGTCCAGTTTTAGATTCCGATGCTTCACCTCAGGTTTACTGTATCCCTTGGACCTTCTTATTGACGATGAAACACAGAAATTGCATCCGAATATAATACACAAGGCACAATGCCGACTCAAGTGCAAGAGGACTGACACTCTAACTCTCTATGATTTGAACCTCTCCTGTGAGTCCACTTTTAGATTCCGATGGTTCACATCAGGTTTACTGTATCCCTTTGACTTTCTTATTGACGATGAAACACAGAAATTGTGTCCGAATTTAATACAAAAGGCACAATGACAACTTACGTACAAGTGGACTGACACTGTAATTCTCTATGATTTGAACCTCTCCTGTGAGTCCAGTTTTAGACTCCGATGCTTCATTTCAGGTTTACTGTATCCCTTGGACCTTGTTATTGACGATGAAACACAGAAATTGCATCCGAATTTAATACAAAAGGCACAATACCGTCTTAAGTACAAGAGGACTGACACTCTAACTTTCTATGAATTGAATCTCTCCTGTGAGTCCGGTTTTAGATTCCGATGCTTCACTTCAGGTTTACTGTATTCCTTGGACCTTATTATTGACGATGAAACACAGAAATTGCTTCCGAATTTAATACAAAGGGCACAATGCCGGCTTAGGTACAAGAGGACTGACACTCTAACTGTCTATAATTTGAACCCCTCCTGTGAGTCCAGTTTTAGATTCCGATGCGTCACTTCAGGTTTGCTGTATCCCTTGGACCTTCTTATTGACGATGAAACACAGAAATTGCATCCGAATTTAATACAAAAGGCACAATGCCGACTTAAGTACAAGAGGACTGACACTCTAACTTTCTATGATTTGAACCTGTGCTGTGAGACCAGTTTTAGATTCCGACGCTTCACTTCAAGTTTACTGTACCCCTTGGACCTTCTTATTGACGATGAAACACAGAAATTGCATCCGAAATTACTACAGAAGGCACAATGCCGACTTAAGTACAAGAGGACAGACACTCTAACTTTCTATGATTTGAACCTCTCCTGTTTGCCCTGTTGTAGATTACGATGCTTCACTTCAGGTTTACTGTATCCCTTGGACCTTCGTATTGACGATGAAACACAGAAATGGCATACGAATTTAATACAAAAGGCACAATGCCGACTTAAGTACAAGAGGACTGACACTCTAATATTCTATGATTTGAACCTCTCCTGTGAGTAAAGTTTTAGATTCTGATGCTTCACTTCAGGTTACTGTATGCCTTGGACCTTCTTATTGACGATGAAACACAGAAATTGCATCCGAATTTAATTCAAAAGCACAATGCCGACTTAAGTACAAGAGGACTGACACTCTAACTCTCTGTGATTTGAACCTCTCCTGTGAGTCCAGATTTAGATTCCGATTCTTCACTTCAGGTTTACTGTATCCCTTGGACCTTCTTATTGACGATGAAACACAGAAATTGCATCCGAATTTAATACAAAGGCACAATGCCGACTTAAGTACAAGAGGACGGACACTCTAACACACTATGATTTGAACCTCACCTGTGAGTCCAGTTTCAGATTCCGATGCTTCACTTCAGGTTTACTGTATCCCTTGGACCTTCTTATTGACGATGAAACACAGATATTGCATCGGAATTTAATACAAAAGGCACAATGCCGACTTAAGTACAAGAGGACTTACACTCTAACTCTCTTTGATTTGAACCTCTTCTGTGAGTCGAGTTTTAGATTCCGATGCTTCACTTCAGGTTTACTGTATCACTTGGACCATCTTATGGACGATGAAACACAGAAATCGCATCCGAATTTAATACAAAATGCACAATGACGACTTAAGTACAAGAGGACTGACACTCTAGCCCTCTATGATTAGAATCTCTCCTGTGAGTCCAGTTTTAGATTCCGATGCTTCACTTCAAATTTACTTGTCGCTTGCACCTTCTTATTGGTGATGAAACACAGAAATTGCATCCGAATTTAATACATAGGGCACAATGCCGACTTAAGTACAAGAGGACTGACACTCTAACTCACTATGATTTGAACCCCTTCTGTGAGACCAGTTTTAGATTCCATTGCTTCACTTCAGGTTTACTGTATCCCTTGGACCTTGTTATTGACGATGAAACACAAAAATTGCATCCGAATTTGATACAAAAGGCACAATACCGACTTAAGTACAAGAGGACTGACACTCTAACTTTCTATGATTTGAACCTCTCCTGTGAGTCCAGTTTTAGATTCCGATGCTTCACTTTAGCTTTACTGTATCCCTTGGAGCTTCTTATTGACGATGAAACACAGAAATTGCATCCGAATTTAATACAAAAGGCACAATGCCGACTCAAGTACAAGAGGACTGACACTCTAATTCTCTATGATTTGAACCTCTCCTGTGAGTCCAGTTTTAGATTCCGATGGTTCACTTCAGGTTTACTGTATCCCTTGGACCTTCTTATTGACGATGAAGCACAGAAATTGCATCCGAATTTAATACAAATGGCAAAATGACAACATATGTACAAGTGGACTGACACTCTAATTCTCTATGATTTGAACCTCTCCTGTGAGTCCAGTTTTAGATTCTGATGCTTCATTTCAGGTTTACTGTACCCCTTGGACCATCTTATTGACGATGAAAAAAAAAATGCATCCGAAATTACTACAGAAGGCACAATGCCGACTTAAGTACAAGAGGACTGACACTCTAACTTTCTAAGATTGGAACCTCTCCTGTTAGCCCTGTTTTAGATTCCGATGCTTCACTTCAGGTTTACTGTATCCCTTGGACCTTCTTAAAGACGATGAAACACGGAAATTGCATACGAATTTAATACAAAAGGCACAATGACGACTTAAGTACAAGAGGACTGACACTCTAACTTTCTATGATTTCAACCTCTCCTGTTAGCCCTGTTTTAGATTCCGATAGTTCACTTCTGGTTTACTGTATCCCTTGGACCTTCTTATTGACGATGAAACTCAGAAATTGCATACGAATTTAATACAAAAGGCACAATGCCGACTTAAGTACAAGAGGACTGACACTCTAACTTTCTATGATTTGAACCTCTCCTGTGAGTAAAGTTTTTGATTCTGATGCTTCACTTCAGGTTACTGTATACCTTGGACCTTCTTATTGTCGATGAAACACAGATATTGCATCCGAATTTAATACAAAGGGCACAATGCCGACATAAGTACAAGAGCACTGACACTCTATCTCTCTATGATTTGAACCCCTCCTGAGAGTCCAGTTTTAGATTCCGATGCTTCAGTTCAGGTTTACTGTATCCCTTGGACCTTCTTATTGACGATGAAACACAGATATTGCATCCGAATTTAATACAAAAGGCACAATGCCGACATAAGTACAAGAGGACTGACACTCTAATTTTCTATGATTTGAACCTCTCCTGTGAGTAAAGTTTTAGATTCTGATGCTTCACTTCAGGTTACTGTATACCTTGGATCTTCTTATTGACGATGAAACACAGAAATTGCATCCGAAATTAATACTGAAGGCACAATGCCGACTTAAGTGCAAGAGGACTGACACTCTAACTTTCTATGATTTGAACCTCTCCTGTGAGTCCAGTTTTAGATTCCGATGCTTCACTTGAGGTTTACTGTAACCCTGGCACCTTGTTATTGACGATGAAACACAAATATTGCATCCGAATTTAATACAAAAGCACAATGCCGACTTAAGTACAAGAGGACTGACACTAATTCTCTTTGATTTGAACCTCTCCTGTGAGTCCAGTTTTAGATTCCGATGCTTCTCTTCAGGTTTACTGTATCACTTGGACCTTCTTATTGACGATGAAACACAGAAATTGCATCCGAATTTAATACTAAAGGCACAATGCCTACTTACGTACAAGAGGACTGACACACTAACTCTCTATGATTTGAACCTCTCCTGCGAGTCCAGTTTTAGATTCCGATGCTTCACTTCAGGTTTACTGTATCCCTTGGACCTTCTTATTGACGATGAAACACAGAAATTGCATTCGAATTTAATACAAAGGCACAATGCCGACTTAAATACAAGAGGACGGACACTCTAACACTCTATGATTTGAACCTCACCTGTGAGTCCAGTTTCAGATTACGATGCTTCACTTCAGGTTTACTGTATCCCTTGGACCTTCTTATTGACGATGAAACACAGATATTGCATCGGAATTTAATACAAAACGCACAATGCCGACTTAAGTACAAGAGGACTTACACTCTAACTCTCTATGATTTGACCCTCTTCTGTGAGTCCAGTTTTAGATTCCGATGCTTCACTTCAGGTTTACTGTATCACTTGGACCATCTTATGGACGATGAAACACAGAAATCGCATCCGAATTTAATACAAAATGCACAATGCCGACTTAAGTACAAGAGGACTGACACTCTAGCTCTTTATGATTAGAATCTCTCCTGTGAGTCCAGTTTTAGATTCCGATGCTTCACTTCAAATTTACTGTGTCCCTTGCACCTTCTTATTGGTGATGAAACACAGAAATTGCATCTGAATTTAATACATAGGGCACAATGCCGACTTAAGTACAAGAGGACTGACACTCTAACTCACTATGATTTGAACCTCTCCTGTGAGTCCAGTTTTAGATTCCGATGCTTCACTTCAGGTTAACTGTATCCGTTGGGCATTCTTATTGACGATGAAACACTGAAATTGCATCCGAATTTAATACAAAAATCACAATGCCGACTTAAGTACAAAAGGACTGACACTCTAACTCTCTATGATTTGAACCTCTTCTGTGAGACCAGTTTTAGATTCCATTGCTTCACTTCAGGTTTACTGTATCCCTTGGACCTTCTTATTGACGATGAAACACAAAAATTCCATCCGAATTTGATACAAAAGGCTTATTACCGACTTAAGTACAAGAGGACTGTTACTCTAACTTTCTATGATTTGAACCTCTCCTGTGAGTCCAGTTTTAGATTCAGATGCTTCACTTTAGCTTTACTGTATCCCTTGGAGCTTCTTATTGACGATGAAACACAGAAATTGCATCCGAATTTAATACAAAAGTCACAATGCCGACTCAAGTACAAGAGGACTGACACTCTAACTCTCTATGATTTGAACCTCTCCTGTTAGCCCTGTTTTAGATTCCGATGCTTCACTTCAGGTTTACTGTATCCCTTGGACCTTCTTAATGACGATGAAACACAGAAATTGCATACGAATTTAATACAAAAGGCACAATGACGACTTAAGTACAAGAGGACTGACACTCTAACTTTCTATGATTTGAACCTCTCCAGTTAGCCCGGTTTCAGATTCCGATGCTTCACTTCAGGTTTACTGTATCCCTTGGACCTTCTTATTGACGATGAAACACAGAAATTGCATACGAATTTAATACAAAAGGCACAATGCCGACTTAAGTACAAGAGGACTGACACTCTAACTTTCTATGATTTGAACCTCTCCTGTGAGTAAAGTTTTAGATTCTGATGCTTCACTTCAGGTTACTGTATACCTTGGACCTTCTTATTGACGATGAAACACAGATATTGCATCCGAATTTAATACAAAAGGCACAATGCCGACATAAGTACAAGAGGACTGACACTCTAACTTGCTATTATTTGAACCTCTCCTGTGAGTCCAGTTTTAGATTCCGATGCTTCACTTTAGCTTTACTGTATCCCTTGGACCTTCTTATTGACGATGAAACTTAGAAATTGCATCCGAATTTAATACAAAAGGCGCAATGCCGACTCAAGTACAAGAGGACTGACACTCTAACTCCCTATGATTTGAACCACTCCTGTGAGTCCAGTTTTAGATTCCGAAGCTTCACTTGAGGTTTACTGTATTTCTTGGACCTTCTTATTGACGATGAAACACAGAAATTGATTCAGAATTTAATACAAAAGGCACAATGCCGACTTAAGTACAAGAGGACTGACACTCTAACTTTCTATGATTTGAACCTCTCCTGTGAGTCCCGTTTTAGATTCCAATGCTTCACCTCAGGTTTACTGTATCCCTTGGACCTTCTTATTGACGATGAAGCACAGATATTGCATCGGAATTTAATACAAATGGCACAATGCCGACTTAAGTACAAGAGGACTTACACATTAACTGTCTATGAATTGAACCTCTTCTGTGAGTCCAGTTTTAGATTCGAATTCTTCACTTTAGGTTTACTGTATCACTTGGACCTTCTTATGGACGATGAAACACAGAAATCGCATCCGAATTTAATACAAAATGCACAATGCCGACTTAAGTACAAGAAGACTGACACTCCAACTCTCTATGATTTGAATCTCTCCTGTGAGTCCAGTTTTAGATTCCGATGCTTCACTTCAAATTTACTGTGTCCCTTGCACCTTCTTATTGGTGATGAAACACAGAAATTGCATCCGAATTTAATACAAAAGGCACAATGCCGACTTAAGTACAAGAGGACTGACACTATAACTCACTATGATTTAAACCTCTCCTGTGAGTCCAGTTTTAGATTCCGATGCTTCACTTCAGGTTAACTGTATCCCTAGGACATTTTATTGACGATGAAACACAGAAATTGCATCCGAATTTAATACAAAAATCACAATGCCGACTTGAGTACAAAAGGACAGTCACTCTAACTCTCTATGATTTGAACCTCTCCTGTGAGACCAGTTTTAGATTCCATTGCTTCACTTCAGGTTTACTGTATCCCTTGGACCTTCTTATTGACGATGAAACACAAAAATTGCATCCGAATTTAATACATAAGGCACAATGCCGACTTAAGTACAAGAGGACTGACACTCTAACTTTCTAAGATTTGAACCTCTCCTGTGAGACCAGTTTTAGATTCCGATGCTATACTTCAGGTTTACTGTATCCCTTGGACCTTCTTATTGACGATGAAACACAGATATAGCATCCGAATTTAATCCAAAGGCACAATGCCGACTTAAGTACAAGAGGACTGCCACTCTAACTTTCTATGATTTGAACCTCTCCTGTGAGTCCGGTTTGGATTCTGATGCTTCACTTCAGGTTTACTGTATCCGTGGGACCCTGTTATTGACGATGAAACACAGAAATTGCATCCGAATTTAATACAAAAGCACAATGCCGACTTAAGTACAAGAGGACTGACACTATAACTCTCCATGATTTGAACCTCTCCTGTGGGTCCCGTTTTAGATTCCGATGCTTCACCTCAGGTTTACTGTATCCCTTGGACCTTCTCATTGACGATGAAACACAGATATTGCATCCGAATTTAATACAAAGGCGTAATGCCTTCTCATGTACAAGAGGACTGACACTCTAACTCTCTAAGATTTGAACCTCTCCTGTGAGTCCAGTATTAGATTCCGATGCTTCACTTCAGGTTTACTGTATCCCTTCGGACCTTCTTATTGACGATGAAACACAGAAATTGCATCCGAATTTAATACAAAAGGCACAATGACAACTTATGTACAAGTGGACTGACACACTAACACTCTATGATTTGAACCTCTCCTGGGAGTCCAGTTTTAGATTCCGATGCTTCACTTCAGGTTTACTGTATCACTTGGACCTTCTTATTGACGATGGAACACAGAAATCGCGTCCAAATTTAATACAAAATGCACAATGCTGACTTCAGTACAAGAGGACTGACACTCTAACTCTCTATGATTTGAATCTCTCCTGTGAGTCCAGTTTTAGATTCCGATGCTTCACTTCAAATTTACTGTCTCCCTTGCACCTTCTTATTGGTGATGAAACACAGAAATTGCATACGAATTTAATACAAAAGGCACAATGCCGACTTAAGTACAAGAGTACTGACAATCTAACTCACTATGATTTGAACCTCTCCTGTGAGTCCAGTTTTAGATTCCGATGCTTCACTTCAGGTTAACTGTATCCCTTGGACATTCTTATTGACGATGAAACACAGAAATTGCATCCGAATTTAATACAAAAGGCACAATACCGACTTAAGTACAAGAGCACTGACACTCTAACTTTCTATGATTTGAAACTCTCCTTAGAGTCCAGTTTTAGATTCCGATGCTTCACTTCAGGTTTACTGTATCCCTTGGACCTTCTTATTGACGATGAAACACAGAAATTGCTTCCGAATTTAATACAAAGGGCACAATGCCGGCTTAGGTACAAGAGGACTGACACTCTAACTCTCTATAATTTGAACCCCTCCTGTGAGTCCAGTTATAGATTCCGATGCGTCACTTCAGGTTTTCTGTATCCCTTGGACCTTCTTATTGACGATGAAACACAGAAATTGCATCCGAATTTAATACAAAAGGCACAATGCCGACTTAAGTACAAGAGGACTGACACTCTAACTTTCTATGAATTGAACCTCTGCTGTGAGTCCAGTTTTAGATTCCGATGCTTCACTTCAAGTTTACTGTACCCCTTGGACCTTCTTATTGACGGTGAAACACAGATATTGCATCCGAAATTACTACAGAAGGCACAATGCCGACTTCAGTACAAGAGGACAGACACTCTAACTTTCTATGATTTGAACCTCTCCTGTTAGCCCTGTTTTAGATTCCTATGCTTCACTTCAGGTTTACTGTATCCCTTGGACCCTCTTATTGACGATGAAACACAGAAATTGCATCCGAATTTAATACAAAAGGCACAATGCCGAATTAAGTACAAGAGGACTGACACTCTAACTTTCTTTGTTTTGAACCTCTCCTGTGAGTCCCGTTTTAGATTCCAATGCTTCCCCTCAGGTTTACTGTATCCCTTGGACCTTCTTATTGACGATGAAACACAGATATTGCATCATAATTTAATACAAAAGGCACAATGCCGACTTAAGTACAATGCACTTACACTCTAACTCTCTATGATTTGAACCTCTTCTGTGAGGCCAGTTTTAGATTCCGATGTTCCAGTTCAGGTTTACTGTCTCACTTGGACCTTCTTATGAACGATGAAACACAGAAATCGCATCCGGATTTAATAAAAAATTCACAATGCCGACTTAAGTCCAAGAGGACTGACACTCTAACTCTCTATTATTTGAATCTCTCCTGTGAGTCCAGTTTTAGATTCCGATGCGTCACCTCAAATTTACTTTGTCCCTTACACCTTCTTATTGGTGATGGAACACAGAAATTGCATCCGAATTTAATACAAAAGGCACAATGCCGACTTAAGTACAAGAGGACTGACACTCTAACTCACAATGATTTGAACCTCTATTGTGAGTCCAGTTTTAGATTCCGATGCCTCACTTCAGTTTAACTGAATCCCTTGGCTATTCTTATTGACGATGAAACACAGAAATTGCATCCGAATTTAATACAAAAATCACACTGCCGACTAAAGTACAAAAGGACTGACACTCTTACACTCTATGATTTGAACCTCTCCTGTGAGTCCAATTTTAGATTCCGATGCTTCCCTTCAGGTTTACTGTACCACTTGGACCTTCTTATTGACGATGAAACACAGAAATTGCATCCGAATTTAATACTAAAGGCACAATGCCGACTTAAGTACAAGAGGACTGACACTCTAACTTTCTAAGATTTGAACCTCTCCTGTGAGTCCAGCTTTAGATTCCGATGCTTCACTTCAGGTTTACTGTATCCCTTGGACCTTCTTATTGACGATGAAACACAGAAATTGCATCCGAATATAATACACAAGGCACAATGCCGACTCAAGTGCAAGAGGACTCACACTCTAACACACTATGATTTGAACCTCTTCTGTGAGTCCCCTTTTAGATTCCAATGCTTCACCTCAGGTTTACTGTATCCCTTGGACCTTCTTATTGACGATGAAACACAGAAATTGCTTCCGAATTTAATACAAAGGGCACAATGCCGGCTTAGGTACAAGAGGACTGACACTCTAACTTTCTATGATTTGAACCTCTGCTGTGAGTCCAGTTTTAGATTCCGATGCTTCACTTCATGTTTACTGTACCCCTTGGACCTTCTTATTGACGATGAAACACAGAAATTGCATCCGAAAGTACTACAGAAGGCACAATGCCGACTTAAGTACAAGAGGACTGACACTCTAACTTTCTATGATTTGAACCTCTCCTGTTAGCCCTGTTTTAGATTCCGATGCTTCACTTCAGGTTTACTGTATCCCTTGGACCCTCTTATTGACGATGAAACACAGAAATTGCATTCGAATTTAATACAAAAGGCACAATGCCGAATTAAGTACAAGAGGACTGACACTCTAACTTTCTATGATTTGAACCTCTCCTGTGAGTCCCGTTTTAGATTCCAATGCTTCACCTCAGGTTTACTGTATCCCTTGGACCTTCTTATTGACGATGAAACACAGATATTGCATCGTAATTTAATACAAAAGGCACAATGCCGACTTAAGTACAAGGCACTTACACTCTAACTCTCTATGATTTGAACCTCTTCTGTGAGGCCAGTTTTAGATTCCGATGCTCCACTTCAGGTTTACTGTCTCACTTGGACCTTCTTATGGACGATGAAACACAGAAATCGCATCCGGATTTAATAAAAAATTCACAATGCCGACTTAAGTCCAAGAGGACTGACACTCTAACTCTCTATGATTTGAATCTCTCCAGTGAGTCCAGTTTTAGATTCCGATGCGTCACTTCAAATTTACTGTGTCCCTTACACCTTCTTATTGGTGATGGAACACAGAAATTGCATCCGAATTTAATACAAAAGGCACAATGCCGACTTAAGTACAAGAGGACTGACACTCTAACTTTCTATGATTTGAACCTCTGTTGTGAGTCCAGTTTTAGATTCCGATGCTTCACTTCAAGTTTACTGTACCCCTTGGACCTTCTTATTGACGATGAAACACAGAAATTGCATCTGAAATTACTACAGAAGGCACAATGCCAACTTAAGTACAAGAGGACTGACACTCTAACGTTCTATGATTTGAACCTCTCGTGTTAGCCCTGTTTTAGATTCCGATGCTTCACTTCAGGTTTACTGTATCCCTTGGACCTTCTTATTGACGATGAAACACAGAAATTGCATACGAATTTAATACAAAAGGCACAATGCCGACTCAAGTACAAGAGGACTGACACTCTAACTTTCTATGATTTGAAACTCTCCTGTGAGTCCAGTTTTAGATTCCGATGCTTCCCTTCAGGTTTACTGGATCACTTGGACCTTCTTATTGACGATGAAACACAGAAATTGCATCCGAATTTAATACTAAAGGCACAATGCCGACTTAAGTAAAAGAGGACTGACACTCTAACTTTCTAAGATTTGAACCTCTCCTGTGAGTCCAGTTTTAGATTCCGATGCTTCACCTCAGGTTTACTGTATCCCTTGGACCTTCTTATTGACGATGAAACACAGAAATTGCATCCGAATATAATACACAAGGCACAATGCCGACTCAAGTGCAAGAGGACTGACACTCTAACTCTCTATGATTTGAACCTCTCCTGTGAGTCCACTTTTAGATTCCGATGGTTCACATCAGGTTTACTGTATCCCTTGGACTTTCTTATTGACGATGAAACACAGAAATTGTGTCCGAATTTAATACAAAAGGCACAATAGCGTCTTAAGTACAAGAGGACTGACACTCTAACTTTCTATGAATTGAACCTCTCCTGTGAGTCCGGTTTTAGATTCCGATGCTTCACTTCAGGTTTACTGTATTCCTTGGACCTTATTATTGACGATGAAACACAGAAATTGCTTCCGAATTTAATACAAAGGGCACAATGCCGGCTTAGGTACAAGAGGACTGACACTCTAACTGTCTATAATTTGAACCCCTCCTGTGAGTCCAGTTTTAGATTCCGATGCGTCACTTCAAATTTACTGTGTCCCTTACACCTTCTTATTGGTGATGGAACACAGAAATTGCATCCGAATTTAATACAAAAGGCACAATGACAACTTACGTACAAGTGGACTGACACTGTAATTCTCTATGATTTGAACCTCTCCTGTGAGTCCAGTTTTAGACTCCGATGCTTCATTTCAGGTTTACTGTATCCCTTGGACCTTGTTATTGACGATGAAACACAGAAATTGCATCCGAATTTAATACAAAAGGCACAATAGCGTCTTAAGTACAAGAGGACTGACACTCTAACTTTCTATGAATTGAACCTCTCCTGTGAGTCCGGTTTTAGATTCCGATGCTTCACTTCAGGTTTACTGTATTCCTTGGACCTTATTATTGACGATGAAACACAGAAATTGCTTCCGAATTTAATACAAAGGGCACAATGCCGGCTTAGGTACAAGAGGACTGACACTCTAACTGTCTATAATTTGATCCCCTCCTGTGAGTCCAGTTTTAGATTCCGATGCGTCACTTCAGGTTTGCTGTATCCCTTGGACCTTCTTATTGACGATGAAACACAGAAATTGCATCCGAATTTAATACAAAAGGCACAATGCCGACTTAAGTACAAGAGGACTGACACTCTAACTTTCTATGATTTGAACCTGTGCTGTGAGACCAGTTTTAGATTCCGACGCTTCACTTCAAGTTTACTGTACCCCTTGGACCTTCTTATTGACGATGAAACACAGAAATTGCATCCGAAATTACTACAGAAGGCACAATGCCGACTTAAGTACAAGAGGACAGACACTCAAACTTTCTATGATTTGAACCTCTCCTGTTTGCCCTGTTGTAGATTACGATGCTTCACTTCAGGTTTACTGTATCCCTTGGACCTTCGTATTGACGATGAAACACAGAAATTGCATACGAATTTAATACAAAAGGCACAATGCCGACTTAAGTACAAGAGGACTGACACTCTAATATTCTATGATTTGAACCTCTCCTGTGAGTAAAGTTTTAGATTCTGATGCTTCACTTCAGGTTACTGTATGCCTTGGACCTTCTTATTGACGATGAAACACAGAAATTGCATCCGAATTTAATTCAAAAGCACAATGCCGACTTAAGTACAAGAGGACTGACACTCTAACTCTCTGTGATTTGAACCTCTCCTGTGAGTCCAGTTTTAGATTCCGATTCTTCACTTCAGGTTTACTGTATCCCTTGGACCTTCTTATTGACGATGAAACACAGAAATTGCATCCGAATTTAATACAAAGGCACAATGCCGACTTAAGTACAAGAGGACGGACACTCTAACACACTATGATTTGAACCTCACCTGTGAGTCCAGTTTCAGATTCCGATGCTTCACTTCAGGTTTACTGTATCCCTTGGACCTTCTTATTGACGATGAAACACAGATACTGCATCGGAATTTAATACAAAAGGCACAATGCCGACTTAAGTACAAGAGGACTTACACTCTAACTCTCTTTGATTTGAACCTCTTCTGTGAGTCGAGTTTTAGATTCCGATGCTTCACTTCAGGTTTACTGTATCACTTGGACCATCTTATGGACGATGAAACACAGAAATCGCATCCGAATTTAATACAAAATGCACAATGACGACTTAAGTACAAGAGGACTGACACTCTAGCTCTCTATGATTAGAATCTCTCCTGTGAGTCCAGTTTTAGATTCCGATGCTTCACTTCAAATTTACTTGTCGCTTGCACCTTCTTATTGGTGATGAAACACAGAAATTGCATCCGAATTTAATACATAGGGCACAATGCCGACTTAAGTACAAGAGGACTGACACTCTAACTCACTATGATTTGAACCTCTCCTGTGAGTCCAATTTTAGATTCCGATGCTTAACTTCAGGTTAACTGTATCCCTTGGACATTCTTATTGACGATGAAACACAGAAATTGCATCCGAATTTAATACAAAAATCACAATGCCGACTTAAGTACAAAAGGACTGACACTCTAACTCTCTATGATTTGAACCTCCCCTGTGAGACCAGTTTTAGATTCCATTGCTTCACTTCAGGTTTACTGTATCCCTTGGACCTTGTTATTGACGATGAAACACAAAAATTGCATCCGAATTTGATACAAAAGGCACAATACCGACTTAAGTACAAGAGGACTGACACTCTAACTTTCTATGATTTGAACCTCTCCTGTGAGTCCAGTTTTAGATTCCGATGCTTCACTTTAGCTTTACTGTATCCCTTGGAGCTTCTTATTGACGATGAAACACAGAAATTGCATCCGAATTTAATACAAAAGGCACAATGCCGACTCAAGTACAAGAGGACTGACACTCTAACTCTCTATGATTTGAACCTCTCCTGTGAGTCCAGTTTTAGATTCCGATGGTTCACTTCAGGTTTACTGTATCCCTTGGACCTTCTTATTGACGATGAAGCACAGAAATTGCATCCGAATTTAATACAAATGGCAAAATGACAACATATGTACAAGTGGACTGACACTCTAATTCTCTATGATTTGAACCTCTCCTGTGAGTCCAGTTTTAGATTCTGATGCTTCATTTCAGGTTTACTGTACCCCTTGGACCATCTTATTGACGATGAAAAAAAAAATGCATCCGAAATTACTACAGAAGGCACAATGCCGACTTAAGTACAAGAGGACTGACACTCTAACTTTCTAAGATTGGAACCTCTCCTGTTAGCCCTGTTTCAGATTCCGATGCTTCACTTCAGGTTTACTGTATCCCTTGGACCTTCTTAATGACGATGAAACACGGAAATTGCATACGAATTTAATACAAAAGGCACAATGACGACTTAAGTACAAGAGGACTGACACTCTAACTTTCTATGATTTCAACCTCTCCTGTTAGCCCTGTTTTAGATTCCGATAGTTCACTTCTGGTTTACTGTATCCCTTGGACCTTCTTATTGACGATGAAACTCAGAAATTGCATACGAATTTAATACAAAAGGCACAATGCCGACTTAAGTACAAGAGGACTGACACTCTAACTTTCTATGATTTGAACCTCTCCTGTGAGTAAAGTTTTAGATTCTGATCCTTCACTTCAGGTTACTGTATACCTTGGACCTTCTTATTGACGATGAAACACAGATATTGCATCCGAATTTAATACAAAGGGCACAATGCCGACATAAGTACAAGAGCACTGACACTCTATCTCTCTATGATTTGAACCCCTCCTGAGAGTCCAGTTTTAGATTCCGATGCTTCAGTTCAGGTTTACTGTATCCCTTGGACCTTCTTATTGACGATGAAACACAGATATTGCATCCGAATTTAATATAAAAGGCACAATGCCGACATAAGTACAAGAGGACTGACACTCTAATTTTCTATGATTTGAACCTCTCCTGTGAGTAAAGTTTTAGATTCCGATGCTTCAGTTCAGGTTTACTGTATCCCTTGGACCTTCTTATTGACGATGAAACACAGATATTGCATCCGAATTTAATACAAAAGGCACAATGACGACTTAAGTACAAGAGGACTGACACTCTAACTTTCTATGATTTGAACCTCTCCTGTGAGTCCAGTTTTAGATTCCGATGCTTCACTTGAGGTTTACTGTAACCCTGGCACCTTGTTATTGACGATGAAACACAAATATTGCATCCGAATTTAATACAAAAGCACAATGCCGACTTAAGTACAAGAGGACTGACACTCTAGCTCTTTATGATTAGAATCTCTCCTGTGAGTCCAGTTTTAGATTCCGATGCTTCACTTCAAATTTACTGTGTCCCTTGCACCTTCTTATTGGTGATGAAACACAGAAATTGCATCTGAATTTAATACATAGGGCACAATGCCGACTTAAGTACAAGAGGACTGACACTCTAACTCACTATGATTTGAACCTCTCCTGTGAGTCCAGTTTTAGATTCCGATGCTTCACTTCAGGTTAACTGTATCCCTTGGGCATTCTTATTGACGATGAAACACTGAAATTGCATCCGAATTTAATACAAAAATCACAATGCCGACTTAAGTACAAAAGGACTGACACTCTAACTCTCTATGATTTGAACCTCTTCTGTGAGACCAGTTTTAGATTCCATTGCTTCACTTCAGGTTTACTGTATCCCTTGGACCTTCTAATTGACGATGAAACACAAAAATTGCATCCGAATTTGATACAAAAGGCTTATTACCGACTTAAGTACAAGAGGACTGTTACACTAACTTTCTATGATTTGAACCTCTCCTGTGAGTCCAGTTTTAGATTCAGATGCTTCACTTTAGCTTTACTGTATCCCTTGGAGCTTCTTATTGACGATGAAACACAGAAATTGCATCCGAATTTAATACAAAAGTCACAATGCCGACTCAAGTACAAGAGGACTGACACTCTAACTCTCTATGATTTGAACCTCTCCTGTTAGCCCTGTTTTAGATTCCGATGCTTCACTTCAGGTTTACTGTATCCCTTGGACCTTCTTAATGACGATGAAACACAGAAATTGCATACGAATTTAATACAAAAGGCACAATGACGACTTAAGTACAAGAGGACTGACACTCTAACTTTCTATGATTTGAACCTCTCCAGTTAGCCCGGTTTCAGATTCCGATGCTTCACTTCAGGTTTACTGTATCCCTTGGACCTTCTTATTGACGATGAAACACAGAAATTGCATACGAATTTAATACAAAAGGCACAATGCCGACTTAAGTACAAGAGGACTGACACTCTAACTTTCTATGATTTGTACCTCTCCTGTGAGTAAAGTTTTAGATTCTGATGCTTCACTTCAGGTTACTGTATACCTTGGACCTTCTTATTGACGATGAAACACAGATATTGCATCCGAATTTAATACAAAAGGCACAATGCCGACATAAGTACAAGAGGACTGACACTCTAACTTGCTATTATTTGAACCTCTCCTGTGAGTCCAGTTTTAGATTCCGATGCTTCACTTTAGCTTTACTGTATCCCTTGGACCTTCTTATTGACGATGAAACTTAGAAATTGCATCCGAATTTAATACAAAAGGCGCAATGCCGACTCAAGTACAAGAGGACTGACACTCTAACTCCCTATGATTTGAACCACTCCTGTGAGTCCAGTTTTAAATTCCGAAGCTTCACTTGAGGTTTACTGTATTTCTTGGACCTTCTTATTGACGATGAAACACAGAAAATGATTCCGAATTTAATACAAAAGGCACAATGCCGACTTAAGTACAAGAGGACTGACACTCTAACTTTCTATGATTTGAACCTCTCCTGTGAGTCCCGTTTTAGATTCCAATGCTTCACCTCAGGTTTACTGTATCCCTTGGACCTTCTTATTGACGATGAAGCACAGATATTGCATCGGAATTTAATACAAATGGCACAATGCCGACTTAAGTACAAGAGGACTTACACATTAACTGTCTATGATTTGAACCTCTTCTGTGAGTCCAGGTTTAGATTCCGATTCTTCACTTTAGGTTTACTGTATCACTTGGACCTTCTTATGGACGATGAAACACAGAAATCGCATCCGAATTTAATACAAAATGCACAATGCCGACTTAAGTACAAGAAGACTGACACTCCAACTCTCTATGATTTGAATCTCTCCTGTGAGTCCAGTTTTAGATTCCGATGCTTCACTTCAAATTTACTGTGTCCCTTGCACCTTCTTATTGGTGATGAAACACAGAAATTGCATCCGAATTTAATACAAAAGGCACAATGCCGACTTAAGTACAAGAGGACTGACACTATAACTCACTATGATTTAAACCTCTCCTGTGAGTCCAGTTTTAGATTCCGATGCTTCACTTCAGGTTAACTGTATCCCTAGGACATTTTATTGACGATGAAACACAGAAATTGCATCCGAATTTAATACAAAAATCACAATGCCGACTTGAGTACAAAAGGACAGTCACTCTAACTCTCTATGATTTGAACCTCTCCTGTGAGAATAGTTTTAGATTCCATTGCTTCACTTCAGGTTTACTGTATCCCTTGGACCTTCTTATTGACGATGAAACACAAAAATTGCATCCGAATTTAATACATAAGGCACAATGCCGACTTAAGTACAAGAGGACTGACACTCTAACTTTCTAAGATTTGAACCTCTCCTGTGAGACCAGTTTTAGATTCCGATGCTATACTTCAGGTTTACTGTATCCCTTGGACCTTCTTATTGACGATGAAACACAGATATAGCATCCGAATTTAATCCAAAGGCACAATGCCGACTTAAGTACAAGAGGACTGCCACTCTAACTTTCTATGAATTGAACCTCTCCTGTGAGTCCGGTTTGGATTCCGATGCTTCACTTCAGGTTTACTGTATCCGTGGGACCCTGTTATTGACGATGAAACGCAGAAATTGCATCCGAATCTAATACAAAAGCACAATGCCGACTTAAGTACAAGAGGACTGACACTATAACTCTCCATGATTTGAACCTCTCCTGTGGGTCCCGTTTTAGATTCCGATGCTTCACCTCAGGTTTACTGTATCCCTTGGACCTTCTCATTGACGATGAAACACAGATATTGCATCCGAATTTAATACAAAGGCGTAATGCCTTCTCATGTACAAGAGGACTGACACTCTAACTCTCTATGATTTGAACCTCTCCTGGGAGTCCAGTTTTAGATTCCGATGCTTCACTTCAGGTTTACTGTATCACTTGGACCTTCTTATTGACGATGGAACACAGAAATCGCGTCCAAATTTAATACAAAATGCACAATGCTGACTTCAGTACAAGAGGACTGACACTCTAACTCTCTATGATTGGAATCTCTCCTGTGAGTCCAGTTTTAGATTCCGATGCTTCACTTCAAATTTACTGTCTCCCTTGCACCTTCTTATTGGTGATGAAACACAGAAATTGCATACGAATTTAATACAAAAGGCACAATGCCGACTTAAGTACAAGAGTACTGACAATCTAACTCACTATGATTTGAACCTCTCCTGTGAGTCCAGTTTTAGATTCCGATGCTTCACTTCAGGTTAACTGTATCCCTTGGACATTCTTATTGACGATGAAACACAGAAATTGCATCCGAATTTAATACAAAAATCACAATGCCAACTTAAGTAGAAAATGACTGACACACTAACTCTCTATGATTTGAACCTCTCCTGTGAGACCAGTTTTAGATTCCATTGCTTCACTTCAGGTTTACTGTATTATTTGGACCTTCTTATTGACGATGAAACACAAAAATTGCATCCGAATTTGATACATAAGGCACAATGCCAACTTAAGTACAAGAGGACTGACACTCTATCTTTTAATGATTTGAACCTCTCCTGTGAGTCCAGTTTTAGATTCCGATGCTTCACTTCAGGTTTACTGTATCCTTCGGACCTTCCTATTGACGATGAAACACAGATATTGCATCCGAATTTCATACAAAAGGCACAAAGCCGAATTAAGTACAAGAGGACTAACACACTAACTCTCTATGATTTGAACCTCCCCTGTGAGACCAGTTTTAATCTCCGATGCTTCACTTCAGGTTTACTGTATCCCTTGGACCTTCTTATTAACGATAAAACACAGAAATTTCATCCGAATTTAATACAAAAGGCACAATGCCGACATAAGTACAAGAACACTGACACTTTAATTTTCTATGATTTGAACCTCTCCTGTGAGTCCAGTTTTAGATTCCGATGCTTCACTTTAGCTTTACTGCATCCCTTGGACCTTCTTATTGACGATGAAACACAGAAATTGCATCCGAATTTAATACAAAAGGCACAATGCCGACTCAAGTACAAGAGGACTGACACTCTAACTCTCTAAGATTTGAACCTCTCCTGTGAGTCCAGTTTTAGACTCCGATGGTTCACTTCAGGTTTACTGGATCCCTTGGACCTTCTTATTGACGATGAAACACAGAAATGGCATCCGAATTTAATACAAAAGGCACAATGTCAACTTATGTACAAGTGGACTGACACTCTAACTCTCTATGATTTGAACCTCTCCTGTGAGTCCAGTGATAGATTCCGATGCTTCATTTCAGGTTTACTGTATCCCTTGGACCTTCTTATTGACGATGAAACACAGAAATTGCATCCGAATTTAATACAAAAGGCTAAATACCGACTTAAGTACAAGAGGACCGACACGCTATCTTTCTATGATTTGAACCTCTCCTGTGAGTCCCGTGTTAGATTCCGATGCTTCACTTCAGGTTTGCTGTATCCGTGGGCCCTTGTACTGACGATGAAACACAAAAATTGCATCCGAAATTGATACAAAACACAATGCCTATTTAAGTACAAGAATACTGACACTCTAACTTTCTATGATTTGAACCTCTCCGGTGAGTCCTATTTTAGATTCCGATGCTTCACTTCAGGTTTACTGTACCATTTGGGACTTCTTATTAACGATGAATCAAAGAAATTGCATCCGAATTTAATACAAAAGGCACAATGCCAACTTAAGTACAAGAGGACTGACACTCTAACTCTCTATGGTTTGAACCTCTCCTGTGAGTCCAGTTTTTGATTCCGATGCTTCACTTCATCTTTACAGTACAACTTGGACCTTCTTATTGACGATGAAACACCGAAATTGCATCCGAATTTAATACAAAGGGCACAATGCTGACATAAGTACAAGAGCACTGACACACTATCTCTCTATGATTTGAACCCCTCCTGAGAGTCCAGTTTTAGATTCCGATGCTTCAGTTCAGGTTTACTGTATCCCTTGGACCTTCTTATTGATGATGAAACACAGATATTGAATCCGAATTTAATTCAAAAGGTACAATGCCGACATAAGTACAAGAGGACTGACACTCTAACTTTCTATTTTTTGAACCGCTGCTGTGAGTCCAGTTTTAGATCCCGATGCTTCACTTTAGCTTTACTGTATCCCTTGGACCTTCTTATTGACGAAGAAACACAGAAATTGCATCCGATTTTAATACAAAAGGCACAATGCCGACTCAAGTACAAGAGGACTCACACTCTAACTCTCTATGATATGAACCTCTCCTGTGAGTCCAGTTTTAGATTCCGATGGTTCACTTCATGTTTACTGTATCCCTTGGACCTTCGAATTGACAATGAAACACAGAAATTGCATCCGAATTAAATGCAAATGGCACAATGACAACTTATGTACAAGTGGACTGACACTCTAAATCTCTATGATTTGAACCACACCTGTGAGTCCAGTTTTAGATTCCGATGCTTCACTTGAGGTTTACTGTACCACTTGGACCTTCTTATTGACGATGAATCAAAGAAATTGCATCCGAATTTAATACAAAAAGCACAATGACAACTTCAGTACAAGAGGACTTACACTCTAATTCTCTATGATTTGAACCTCTTCCGTGAGTCCCGTTTAAGATTCCGATGCTTCACCTCAGGTTTACTGTATCCCTTGGACCTTCTCATTGACGATGAAACACAGATATTGCATCCGAATTTAATACAAAAGGCATAATGCCGTCTTATGTACAACAGGACAGACACTCTAACTCTCTATGATTTGAACCTCTCCTGTGAGCCCAGTATTAGATTCCGATGCTTCACTTCAGGTTTACTGTACCACTTGGACATTCTTATTGACGATGAATCAAAGAAATTGCATCCGAATTTAATACAAAAGGCACAATGCCGACTTAAGTACCAGAGGACTGACTCTCTAACTTTCTATGATTTGAACCTCTCCTGTGAGTCCACTTGTAGATTCCGATGATTCACTTCAGGTTTAGTGTATCCCTTGGACCTTCTCATTGACGATGAAACACAGAAATTGCAGACGAATTTAATACAAAAGGCACAATGCCGACTTAAGTACAAGAGGAGTGACACTCTAACTCTCTATGATTTAAACCTCTCCTGTGAGTCCAGTTTTAGTTTCCGATGCTTCACTTCAGGTTCACTGTATCCCTTGGACCTTTTAATTGACGATGAAAAGCAGAAATTTTATCCGAATTTTAAACAAAAGGCACAATGCCGACTTAAGTACCAGAGGACTGACACTCTAAATTTCTATGATTTGCACCTCTCCTGTGAGTCAAGTTTTAGATTCCGATGCTTCTCAACAGGTTTACTGTATCCCTTGGACCTTCTTATTGACGATAAAACACAGAAATTGCATCCGAATTTAACACAAAAGGACACAATGCCGACTCAAGTACAAGAGGACTGACACTCCAAATTTCTATGATTTGAACCTCTCCTGTGAGTCCAGTTTTAGATTCCGATGCTTCACTTCAGGTTTACTGTATACCTTGGACCATCTTATTGACGATGAAACACAGAAATTGCATCCGAATCTAATACAAAAGTAACAATGCCGACTTAAGTACAAGAGGTCTGACACTCTAACTCTCTATGATTTGAATCTCTCCTGTGAGTCCAGTTTTAGATTCCGATGATTCACTTCAGGTTAACTGTATCCCTTGGACCTTCTTAAAGACGATGAAACACAGAAATTGCATCCGAATTTAATAGAAAAGGCACAATGCCGACTTAAGTACAAGAGGACTGACACTCTTACTCCCTATGATTTGAATCTCTCCTGTGTGTCCAGTTTTTGATTCCGATGCGTCACTTCAGGTTAACTGGATCCCTTGGACCTTCTTATTGGCGATGAAACACAGAAATTGCATCCGAATTTGATACAAAAGGCACAATGACAACTTATGTACAAGTGGACTGACACTCTAATTCTCTATGATTTGAACATCTCCTGTGAGTCCAGTTTTAGATTCCGATGCTTCATTTCAGGTTTACTGTATCCCTTGGACCTTCTTATTGACGATGAAACACAGAAATTGCATCCGAATTTAATACTAAAGGCACAATACCGACTTAAGTATAAGAGGATTGACACTCTAACATTCTATTATTTGAACCTCTCCTGTGAGTCCGTTTTTAGATTCCGATGCTTCACTTCAGGTTACTGTATACCTTGGACCTCCTTATTGTCGATAAAACACAGAAATTGCATCCGAATTTAATACAAAAGGCACAATGCCGACTTAAGTACAAGAGGACTGACACCCTAACTTTGTATGATTTGAACCTCACCTGTGAGTCCACTTTTAGATTCCGTTGCTTCACTTCAGGTTTACTGTATTCGTGGGACCTTGTTATTGACGATGAAACACAGAAATTGCATCCGAATTTAATACAAAAGCACAATGCCGACTTAAGTACAAGAGGACTGACACTATAACTTTAGATGATTGGAACTTCTCCTGTGGGTCCCGTTTTAGATTCCGATGCTTCACCTCAGATTTACTGTATCCCTTGGACCTTCTCATTGACGATGAAACACAGAAATTGGATCCGAATTTAATACAAAAGGCTTAATGCCTTCTTATGTACAAGAGGACTGACACTCTAACTCTCTATGATTTGAACCTCCCCTGTAAGACCAGTTTTAGTTTCCGAAGCTTCACTTCAGGTTTACTGTATCCCTTGGACCCTCTTATTGACGATAAAACACAGAAATTGCATCCGAATTTAATACAAAAGGCACAATGCCGACTTAAGTACAAGAGGACTGACCTCTAACTTTGTATGATTTGAACCTCACCTGTGAGTCCAGTTTTAGATTCCGTTGCTTCACTTCAGGTTTACTGTATCCGTGAGACCTTGTTATTGACGATGAAACACAGAAATTGCATCCGAATTTAATACAAAAGCACAATGCCGACTTAAGTACAAGAGGACTGACGCTATAAATTTCTATGATTTGAACCTCTCCTGTGGGTCCCGTTTTAGATTCCGATGCTTCACCTCAGGTTTACTGTATCCCTTGGACCTTCTCATTGACGATGAAACAAGGAAATTGCGTCCGAATTTAATACAAAAGGCATAATGCCTTCTTATGTACAAGAGGACTGACACTCTAACTCTCTATGATTTGAACCTCTCCTGTGAGTCCAGTATTAGATTTCGATGCTTCACTTCAGGTTTACTGTATCATTCGGACCGTCTTAATGACGATGGAACACAGAAATCGCATCCAAATTTAATACAAAATGCACAATGCCGACTTCAGTACAAGAGGACTGACACTCTAACTCTCTATGAATTGAATCTCTCCTGTGAGTCCAGTTTTAGATTCCGATGCTTCACTTCAGGTTAACTGTATCCCATGGACATTCTTATTGACGATGAAACACAGAAATTGCATCCGAATTTAACACAAAAATCACAATTCCGACTTAAGTTGAAAATGACTGACACACTAACTCTCTATGAATTGAACCTCTCCTTCGAGACCAGTTAGATTCCATTGCTTCACTTCATGTTTACTGTATCCCTTGGACCTTCTTATTGACGATGAAACACAAAAATTGCATCCGAATTTAATACATAAGGCACAATGCCAACTTAAGTACAAGAGGACTGACACTCTATCTTTCTATGACTTGAACCACTCCTGTGAGTCCAGTTTTAGATTCCGATGCTTCACTTCAGGTTTACTGTATCCCTTGGACCTTCCCATTGACGATGGAACACAGATATTGCATCCGAATTTAATACAAAAGGCACAATGCCGACTTAAGTACAAGAGGACTGACACTCTAACTCTCTATGATTTGAACCTCCCCTGTGTGACCAGTTTGAGTTTCCGATGCTTCACTTCAGGTTTACTGTAGCCCTTGGACCCTCTAGTTGACGATAAAACACAGAAATTTCATGCGAATTTAATACAAAAGGCACAATGCCGACTTAAGTACAAGAAGACTGACACTCTAACTTTCTAAGATTTGAACCTCTCCTGTGAGTCCAGTTTTAGACTCCGATGGTTCACTTCAGGTTTACTGGATCCCTTGGACCTTCTTATTGTCGATGAAACACAGAAATGGCATCCGAATTTAATACAAAAGGCACAATACCGACTTAAGTACAAGAGGACTGACACTCTACCTTTCTATGATTTGAACCTCTCCTGTGAGTCCCGTGTTAGATTCCGATGCTTCACCTCAGACTTACTGTATCCCTTGGACCTTCATATTGACGATGAAACACAGATATTGCATCCGAATTTAATACAAAAGACACAATGCCGACTTAAGTACAAGAGGACTGACACTCTAACTTTCTATGATTTGAACCTCTCCTGTGAGTCCGGTTTTAGATTCCGATGCTTCACTTCAGGTTACTGTATACCTTGGACCTTCTTATTGACGATAAAACACAGAAATTGCATCCGAATCTAATACAAATGGCACAATGACAACTTATGTACAAGTGGACTGACACTCTAACTCTCTATGATTTGAACCTCACCTGTGAGTGCAGTTTTGGATTCCGATGCTTCACTTGAGGTTTACTGTACCACTTGGACCATCTTATTGACGATGAAACAAAGAAATTGCATCCGAATTTAATACAAAAGGCACAATGACAACTTAAGTACAAGAGGACTTACACTCCAATTCTCTATGGTTTCAACCTCTCCTGTAAGTCCAGTTTTCGATTCCGATGCTTCACTTCAGGTTTACAGTATAACTTGGACCTTCTTATTGACGATGAAACACAGAAATTGCATCCGAATTTAATACAAAAGGCACAATGCCGTCTTAAGTACAAGAGGACTGACACTCTAACTTTCTATGATTTGAACCTCTCCTGTGAGTCCAGTTTTAGATTCCGATGCTTCACTTCAGGTTAACTGTATCCCTTGGACATTCTTATTGACGATGAAACACAGAAATTGCATCCGAATTTAATACAAAAGGCACAATGCCGACTGAAGTACAAGAGGACTGACACTCTAACTTTCTGTGATTTGAACCTCTCCTGTGAGTCCACTTGTAGATTCCGATGCTTGACTTCAGGTTTACTGTATCCCTTTGACCTTCTGATTGACGATGAAACACAGAAATTGCATACGAATTTAATACAAAAGGCACAATGCCGACTTAAGTACAAGAGGAGTGACACTCTAACTCTCTATGATTTAAACCTCTCCTGTGAGTCCAGTTTTAGTTTCCGATGCTTCACTTCAGGTTCATTGTGTCCCTTGGACCTTTTTATTGACGATGAAAAGCAGAAATTGCATCAGAATTTAATACAAAAGGCACAATGCCGACTTAAGTACCAGAGGACTGACACTCTAACTTTCTATGATTTGAACCTCTCCTGTGAGTCAAGTTTCAGATTCCGATGCTTCTCATCAGGCTTACTGTATCCCTTGGACATTCTTATTGACGATAAAACACAGAAATTGCATCCGAATTTAACACAAAATGCACAATGCTGACTCAAGTACAAGAGGACTGACACTCTAACTTTCTATGATTTGAACCTCTCCTCTGAGTCCAGTATTAGATTCCGATGTTTCACTTCAGGTTCACTCTATCTTTTTGACCTTCTTATTGACGATGAAACACAGAAATTGCATCCGAATTTTACACAAAAGCCACAATGCCGACTTCAGTACCAGAGCACTGACACTCTAACTTTCTATGATTTGTACATCTGCTGTGAGTCCAGTTTTATATTCCGTTGCTTCACTTCAGGTTTACTGTAACCCTTGGACCTTCTTATTGACGATGAAACACAGAAATTACATCCGAATTTAATACAAAAGGCACAATGCCGACTTAAGTACACGAGGGCTGACACTCTAACTCTCTTTGCTTTGAACCTCTCCTGTGAGTCCAGTTTAGATTCCGATGCTTCAAGTTTACTGTATCCCTTGGACCATCTTATTGACGATGAAACAAAGAAATTGCATCCAAATTTAACACAAAAGGCACAATGCCGACTTAAATACAAGAGGACTGACTCTCTAACTATCTATGATTTTAACCTCTCCTGTGAGTCAAGTTTTAGATTCCGATGCTTCACTTCAGGTTTACTGTACACCTTGTACCTTCTTATTGACAATGAAACACAGAAATTGCGTCCAAATTTAATACAAAATGCACAATGCCGACATAAGTACAAGAGGACTGACACTCTAACTTCCTATGATTTGAACCTCTCCTCTGAGTCCAGTTTTAGATTCCGATGCTTCACTTCAGGTTTACTGTATCCCTTTGACCTTCTTATTGACGATGAAACACAGAAAATGCATCCGATTTGAATACAAAAGGCACAATGCCGACTTAAGTACAAGAGGACTGACACTCTAACTTTCTATGATTTGAACCTCTCCTGTGAGATCAGTTTTAGATTCGGATGCTTCACTTCAGGTTTACTGTATCCCTTGGACCTTCTTTTTGGCGATGAAACACAGAAATTGTATCCGAATTCAATACAAAAGGCACAATGACGACATATGTACAAGAGGGTTGTCACTCTAACTTTCTATGATTTGAACCTCTCCTGTGAGTCCAGATTTAGATTCCGATGCTACACTTCCGGTTTACTGTATCCCTTAGACCTTCTTATTGACGATGAAACACAGAAATTGCATCCAAATTTAATACAAAAGGCACAATGCCGACTTAATTACAAGAGGACTGATGCTCTAACACTCTATGATTTGAACCTCTCCTGTGAGTCCAGTTTTTAGATTCCAATGCTTCACTTCAGGTTTACTGTATCCCTAGGACCCACATACTGACGATGAAACTCAGAAATTGCAACCGAATTTAATACAACATTTACAATGCCGATTTAAGTACAAGAGGACTGACACTCTAACTCTCTACGATTCGAACCTCTCCTGTGAGTCCAGTTTTAGAATCCGATGATTGACTTCGGGTTTACTGGATCCCTTGGACCTTCTTATTGACGATGAAACACAGAAATTGCATCTGAATTTAATACAAAAGGCACAATCCCGGCTTAAGTACAAGAGGTCTGACACTCTAACGATCTATGATTTGAACCTCCCCTGTGAGTCCAGTTTTAGATTCCGATGCTTCACTTCAGGTTTACTGTATCCCTTGGACCTTCTTATTGACGATGAAACACAGAAATTGCATCCGAATTTAATACAAAAGGCACAATGCCAACTTAAGTACAAGAGGACTGACACTCTAACTTTCTATGATATGAACCTCTCCTGTGAGTCCAGGTTTAGATTCCGATTCTTGACTTCAGGTTTACTGTATGCATTCGACCTTCTTACTGACGATGAAACTCAGAAATTGCAACCGAATTTAACACAACATTCACAACGCCGACTTAAGTACAAGAGGACTGACACTCTAAATTTCTATGATTTGAACCTCTCCTGTGAGTCCAGTATTAGATTCCGATGCTTCACTTCAGGTTTACTGTATCCCTTTGACCTTCTTATTGACGATGAAGCACAGAAATTGCATCCGAATTTAATACAAAAGCCGCAATGCCGACTTAAGTACCAGAGCACTGACACTCTAACTCTCTATAATTTGTACATCTGCTGTGAGTCCAGTTTTATATTCCGTTGCTTCACTTCAGGTATACTGTAACCCTTGGACCTTCTTATTGACGATGAAACACAGAAATTCCATCCGAATTTAAAACAAAAGACATAATGCCGACTTAAGTACAAGAGGACTGACACTCTAACTCTCTATGATTTAAACCTCTCCTGTGAGTCCAGTTTTAGATTCCGCTGCCTCACTTCAGGTTTACTGTATACCTTGGGCCTTCTTATTGACCATGAAACAGAGAAATTGCATCCGAATTCAATACAAAAGGCACAATGCCGACTTAAGTACAAGAGGACTGACACTCTAACTTTCTATGATTTGAACATCTCCTCTGAGTACAGTATTAGATTCCGATGCTTCACTTTAGGTTTACTGTATCCCTTTGACCTTCTTATTGACGATGAAACATAGAAATTGCATCCGAATTAAATACCAAAGCCTCAATGCCGACTTAAGTACCAGAGCACTGACACTCTAACTTTCTATGATTTGTACATCTGCTGTGAGTCCAGTTTTATATTCCGTTGCTTCACTTCAGGATTACTGTAACCCTTGGACCTTCTTATTGACGATGAAACACAGAAATTGCATTAGAATTTAATACAAAAGGCATAATGCCGAATTAAGTACAAGAGGACTGACACTCTAACTCTCTATGATTTAAACCTCTCCAGTGAGTCCAGTATTAGATTCCGATGCTTCACTTCAGGTTTACTGTATCCCTTGGACCTTCTTATTGACGATGAAACACAGAAATTGCATCCGAAATTAATACAAAAGGCACAATGCCGACTTAAGTACAAGAGCACTGACACTCTAACTCTCTATGATTTGAACCTCTCCTGTGAGTCCAGTTTTAGATTCCGACGCTTCACTTCAGGTTTACTGTATCCCTAGGACCCTCATACTGACGATGAAACTCAGAAATTGCAACCGAATTTAATACAACATTCACAATGCCGATTTAAGTACAAGAGGACTGACACTCTAACTCTCTACGATTTGAACCTCTCCTGTGAGTCCAGTTTTAGAATCCGATGCTTCACTTCGGGTTTACTGTATTACTTGGACCTTCTTATTGATGATGAAACACAGAAATTGCATCCGAATTGAATACAAAAGGCACAATCCCGGCTTAAGTACAAAAGGACTGACACTCTAACATTCTATGATTTGAACCTCTCCGGTGAGTCCAGTTTTAGGTTCCGATGTTTCACTCCGGGTTTACTGTATCCCTTGGACTTTCTTATTGACGTTGAATTACAGAAATTGCATTCAAATTTAATACAAAATGCACAATGCCGACTTAATTACAAGAGGACTGACACTCTAACTTTCTTTGATATGAACCTCTCCTCTGAGTCCAGTATTAGATTCCGATGCTCACTTCAGGGTTTACTTATCCCTTTGACCTTCTTATTGACGATGAAAGACAGAAATTGCATCCAAATTTAACACAAAAGCCACAATGCCGACTTAAGTACCAGACCACTGACACTCTAACCTTTCTATGATTTGAACCTCTCCTCAGAGTCCAGTATTAGATTCCGATGCTCACTTCAGGTTTACTGTATCCCTTGGACCTTCTTATTGACCATGAAACACAGAAATTACATCCGAATTTAATACAAAAGGCACAATGCGCGACTTAAGTACAAGAGGGACTGACACTCTAACTTTCTATGATTTGAACCTCTCCTGTGAGTCCAGTTTTAGATTCCGATGCTTCACTTCAGGTTTACTGTGTCCCTTGGACATTCTTATTGACGATGAATCACAGAAATTGCATCCGAATTTAATACAAAAGGCACATTGCCAACTTAAGTACAAGAGGACTGACACTCCAACTTTCTATGATATGAACCTCTCCTGTGAGTCCAGTTTTAGATTCCGATTCTTGACTTCAGGTTTACTGTATGCCTTCGACCCTCTTATTGACGATGAAACACAGAAATTGCATCCGAATTTAATCCAAAGGCACAATGCCGACTCAAGTACAAGAGCATTGACACTGTAACTTTCTATGATTTGAACCTCTCCTGTGAGTCCAGTTTTAGATTCCGATTCTTGACTTCAGGTTTACTGTATGCCTTCGACCCTCTTATTGACGATGAAACACAGAAATTGCATCCGAATTTAATACAAAAGGCACAATGCCGACTCAAGTACAAGAGCATTGACACTCTAACTTTCTATGATTTGAACCTCTCCTGTGAGTCCAGTTTTAGATTCCGATGATTCACTTCGGGTTTACTTAATCCCTTGGACCTTCATATTGACGATGAAACACAGAAATTGCATCTGAATTTAATACAAAAGGCACAATCCCGGCTTAAGTACAAGAGGACTGACACTCTAACATTCTATGATTTGAACCTCTCCTGTGAGTCCAGTTTTAAATTCCGATGTTTCACTTCAGGTTTACTGTATCCCTTGCACTTTCTTATTGACGATGAAACACAGAAATTGCATCCAAATTTAATACAAAATGCCCAATGCCGACTTAAGTACAAGAGAACTGACACTCCAACTTTCTATGACTAGAACCTCTCCTCTAAGTCCAGGTTTAGATTCCGATGCTTCACTTCAGGTTTACTGTATCCATTAGACCTTCGTATTGACGATGAAACACAGAAATTGCATCCGAATTTAATACAAAAGACACAATGCCGACTTAAGTACCAGAACACTGACACTCTGACTTTCTATGATATGTACGTCTGCTGTGAGTCCAGTTTTAGATTCCGTTGCTTCACTTCAGGTTTACTGTAACACTTGGACCTTCTTATTGACGATGAAACACAGAAATTTCATCCGAATTTAATACATAAGGCATAACGCCGACTTAATTACAAGAGGACTGACACTCTAACTCTCTATGATTTAAACCTCTCCTTTGAGTCTAGTTTTAGATTTCGATGTATCACTTCAGGTTTACTGTATCCCTTGGACCTTCTTATAGACGATGAAACACAGAAATTGCATCCGAATTTAATACAAAAGGCACAATGCCGACTTAAGTACAAGAGGACTGACACTCTAACGTTCTATGATTTGAACCTCTCCCTGTGAGTCCAGTTTTAGATTCCGATGCTTCACTTCAGGTTTACTGTATCCCTTGGATCTTCTTATTGACGATGAAACACAGAAATTGCATCCGAATTTAATACAAAAGGCACAATGCCAACTGAAGTACAAGAGGACTGACACTCTAACTTTCTATGATATGAACCTCTCCTGTGAGTCCAGGTTTAGATTCCGATTCTTGACTTCAGGTTTACTGTATGCATTCGACCTTCTTACTGACGATGAAACACAGAAATTGCATTGGAATTTGATACAAAAGGCACAATGCCGACTTAAGTACAAGAGGACTGACACTCTAACTTTCTATGATTTGAACCTCTCCTGTGAGTCCAGTCTTAGTTTCCGATTCTTCACTTCAGGTATACTGTATCCATTAGACCCTCTTATTGACGATGTAACACAGAAATTGTATCCGAATTTAATACAAAAGGCACAATGTGGACTTAAGTACAAGAGGACTGACACTCTAAATTTCTATGATTTTGAACCTCTCCTGTGAGTCCAATTTTAGATTCCGATGCTTCACTTCAGGTTTACTGGATCCCTAGGACCTTCTTACTGACGATGAAACTCAGAAATTGCAACCGATTTTAACACAACATTCACAATGCCGACTTAAGTACAAGAGGACTGACACTCTACCGTTCTATGATTTTGACCCTCTCCTGTGAGTCCAGTTTTAGATTCCGATGCTTCACTTCAGGTTTACTGTATCCCTTGGACCTTCTTAGTGACGATGAAACACAGAAATTGCATCCGAATTTAATACAAAAGGCACAATGCCAACTTAAGTACAAGAGGACTGACACTCTAACTTTCTATGATATGAACCTCTCCTGTGAGTCCAGGTTTAGATTCCGATTCTTGACTTCAGGTTTACTGTATGCATTCGACCTTCTTACTGACGATGAGACACAGAAATTGCATTGGAATTTGATACAAAAGGCACAATGCCGACTTAAGTACAAGAGGACTGACACTCTAACTTTCTATGATTTGAACCTCTCCTGTGAGTCCAGTCTTAGTTTCCGATGCTTCACTTCAGGTTTACCTGTATCCATTAGACCCTCTTATTGACGATGTAACACAGAAATTGTATCCGAATTTAATACAAAAGGCACAATGTGGACTTAAGTACAAGAGGACTGACACTTCAAAATTTCTATGATTTCAACCTCTCCTGTGAGTCCAGTTTTAGATTCCGATGCTTCACTTCAGGTTTACTGGATCCCTAGGACCTTCTTACTGACGATGAAACTCAGAAATTGCAACCGAATTTAACACAACATTCACAATGCCGACTTAAGTACAAGATGACTGACACTCTAACGTTCTATGATTTGAACCTCTCCTGTGAGTCCAGTTTTAGATTCCGATGCTTCACTTCAGGTTTACTGTATCCCTAGGACCTTCTTATTGACGATGAAACACAGAAATTGCATCCGAATTTAATACAAAAGGCACAATGCCAACTTAAGTACAAGAGGACTGACACTCTAACTTTCTATGATATGAACCTCTCCTGTGAGTCCAGGTTTAGATTCCGATTCTTGACTTCAGGTTTTCTGTATGCATTCGACCTTCTTACTGACGATGAAACGCAGAAATTGCATTGGAATTTGATACAAAAGGCACAATGCCGACTTAAGTACAAGAGGACCGACACACTAACTTTCTATGATTTGAACCTCTCCTGTGAGTCCAGTCTTAGTTTCCGATGCTTCACTTCAGGTTTACTGTATCCATTAGACCCTCTTATTGACGATGAAATACAGAAATTGTATCCGAATTTAATACAAAAGGCACAATGTGGACTTAAGTACAAGAGGACTGACACTCTAAATTTCTATGATTTGAACCTCTCCTGTGAGTCCAGTTTTAGATTCCGATGCTTCACTTCAGGTTTACTGGATCCCTAGGACCTTCTTACTGACGATGAAACTCAGAAATTGCAACCGAATTTAACACAACATTCACAATGCCGACTTAAGTACAAGAGGACTGACACTCTAACTCTCTATGATTTGAACCTCTCCTGTGAGTCCAGTTTTAGATTCCGATGCTTCACTTCAGGTCTACTGTACCCCTTGGACCTTCTTATTGACAATGAAACACAGAAATTGCATCCAAATTTAATACAAAATGCACAATGCCGACTTAAGTACAAGAGGACTGACACTCTAACGTTCTATGATTTGAACCTCTCCTCTGAGTCCAATATTAGATTCCGATGCTTCACTTCAGGTTTACTGTATCCCTTTGACCTTCTTATTGACGATGAAGCACAGAAATTGCATCCGAATTTAATACCAAAGCCACGATGCCGACTTAAGTACCAGAGCACTGACACTCTAACTTTCTATGATTTGTACATCTGCTGTGAGTCCAGTTTTGTATTCCGTTGCTTCACTTCAGGTTTACTGTAACCCTTGGACCTTCTTATTGACGATGAAACACAGAAATTGCATTAGAATTTAATACAAATGCATAATGCCGAATTAAGTACAAAAGGACTGACACTCTAACATTCTATGATTTGAACCTCTCCTGTGAGTCCAGTTTTAGGTTCCTATGTTTCACTTCAGGTTTACTGTAACACTTGGACCTTCTTATTGACGATGAAACACAGAAATTTCATCCGAATTTAATACAAAATGCACAATGTGGACTTAAGTACAAGAGGACTGACACTCTAAATTTCTATGATTTGAACCTCTCCTGTGAGTCCAGTTTTAGATTCCGATGCTTCACATCAGGTTTACTGGATCCCTAGGACCCTCTTATTGACAATGAAACTCCGAAATTGCAACCGAATTTAACACAACATTCACAATGCCGACTCAAGTACAAGAGGACTGACACTCTAACTCTCTATGATTTGAACCTCTCCTGTGAGTCCAGTTTTAGCTTCCGATGCTTCACTTCAGGTTAACTGTACCCCTTGGACCTTCTTATTGACAATGAAACACAGAAATTGCATCCAACTTTTCTACAAAATGCACAATGCCGACTTAAGTACAAGAGGACTGACACTCTAACGTTCTATGATTTGAACCTCTCCTCTGAGTCCAGTATTAGATTCCGATGCTTCACTTCAGGTTTACTGTATTCCTTTGACCTTCTTATTGACGATGAAACACAGAAATTGCATCCGAATCTAATACAAAAGCCACAATGCCGACTTAAGTACCAGAGCACTGACACTCTAACTTTCTATGATTTGTACATCTGCTGTGAGTCGAGTTTTAGATTCCGTTGCTTCACTTCAGGTTTACTGTAACCCTTGAACCTTCTTTCTGACGATGAAACACAGAAATTTCATCCGAATTTAATACATAAGGCATAATGCCAACTTAATTACAAGAGGACTGACACTCTAACTCTCTATGATTTGAACCTCTCCTGTGAGTCCAGTTTTAGATTCCGATGCTTCAGGTTTACTGTATCCCTTGGACCTTCTTATTAACGATGAAACACAGAAATTGCATCCGAATTTAACGCAAAAGGCACAATGCCGCCTTAAGTACAAGAGAACTGACTCTCTAACTATCTATGATTTTAACCTCTCCTGTGAGTCCAGTTTCAGATTCCGATGCTTCTCTTCAGGTTTACTGTACCCCTTGGACCTTCTTCTTGACAATGAAACACAGAAATTGCATCCAAATTTAATACGAAATGCACAATGCCGACTTAAGTACAAGAGGACTGAAACTCTAACTTTCCATGATTTGAACCTCTCCTCTGAGTCCAGTATTAGATTCCGATGCTCACTTCAGGTTTACTTATCCCTTTGACCTTCTTATTGACGATGAGACACGGAAATTGCATCCGAATTTAACACAAAAGCCACAATGCCGACTTAAGTACCAAAGCACTGACACTCTAACTTTCTATGATTTGTACATCTGCTGTGAGTCCAGTTTTAGATTCCGTTGCTTCACTTCAGGTTTACTGTAACACTTGGACCTTCTTATTGACGATGAAACACAGAAATTTCATCCGAATTTAATACATAAGGCATAATGCCGACTTAATTACAAGAGGACTGACACTCTAACTCCCTATGATTTAAACCTCTCCTGTGAGTCCAGTTTTAGATTCCGATGTATCACTTCAGGTTTACTGTATCCCTTGGACCTTCTTATTGACGATGAAACACAGAAATTGCATCCGAATTTAATACAAAAGGCACAATGCCGACTTAAGTACAAGAGGACTGACACTCTAACGATCTATGATTTGAACCTCTCCTGTGAGTCCAGTTTTAGATTCCGATGCTTCACTTCTGGTTTACTGTATCTCTTGGACCTTCTTATTGACGATGAAACACAGAAATTGCATCCGAATTTAATACAAAAGGCACAATGCCAACTTAAGTACAGGAGGACTGACATTCTAACTTTCTATGATATGAATCTCTCCTGTGAGTCCAGGTTTAGATTCCGATTCTTGACTTCAGGTTTACTGTATGCCTTCGACCTTCTTATTGACGATGAAACACAGAAATTGCATCCGAATTTGATACAAAAGCCACAATGCCGACTTAAGTACAAGAGCACTGACACTCTAACTTTCTATGATTTTAACCTCTCCTGTGAGTCCAGTTTTAGATTCCGATGCTTCACTTCAGGTTTACTGGATCCCTAGGACACTCTTACTGACGATGAAACTCAGAAATTGCAACCGAATTTAACACAACATTCACAATGCCGACTCAAG